>NC_090926.1:1014230872-1015480872 GCF_040938575.1 Ambystoma mexicanum | reverse complement strand
TGCATCCCACCCGGTTTGTGGTCAAACTGTCCGTGCCAAGCACCCCGGCAGCCGGATAGCCGCTCACCACTGAACCGCGAATCACCGGACCGCTCCTTGTACCTGAGAAACTCCGCGGCTGGTTTCTTCCCTGGCAGTGCAACGGACTCCTGTCTTCCTCCACAACGAGATCCTCTCTTCCTCCGGATGAAGCACCGACTTGCACCCGCTGCCAGGAACAACTGCCCCCGCTGGAGCATTCTCACCACTTTAAGGTACTGTGTCCGCCAGGCCTCCCTTTCTAAAGATTGCAACAAGGTAATAACTCCTTAACCTTCTGGACTGGGCTGGCCGCCTTGACCCCCTTTCCTTGGTCCAACTCCTTTTTGAACCGTTACAAGACTTTTGTGCACTGCAAACCGTGGACCTTGGACACATTTTGTTTTGATCCTCTTAAAGCGGATCCAGCCTATTGACTCTGAATTCACGGTGTTACTTTGCCTTTCTCTCTTGTGTGTTCGTGAAAAAGTGTTGGTATCTGTTTCAATTTATTCTCTGCTTTTCTCTCCCTTTTTAAAACTAATTATTAGAGTGCCATCTATGTTAAGCGCTCACCGCTGTCTGAAAATAAGTGGGGGCTTTACTTAAGACTTGTCTAATATTCTTTTAAGGGAGTGTATATCTTTTAGTGACCGTGTTTTTGAATTGCTTACTATTAGTGCCTGTGTGTTTTTCTAGATGTGGTTTTAAATAAATAATTATATCTCTTTTACACCAAGCCCTCGTCAGTGTTTACTTGTTCTACTGTGTTCTCTTGACCTATTGTGAATACCCTGTATACTGCCTAACTTCTTGAGGGAAGTCTGACTGCTCAGCCACAGCTACCAAGTGAATCTGTGTGGTACAGACTGCTACCAAGTGGGTTTACTGCCAAACACCTGTAGTCCTAAATCTTTTGCAGTGGTCCCAGAGGGAACTGCACAGGTTTCTGCCTAACACCCGGTTGTTTGTTTCATCCCACTGCAGTGAAAGTGTGTGAAATCTTAAGCCAAACCGAGGGCTTGTCCTTCTCTTCTTATAACACTAACTTTTTTGCCAATCAACCTCGTCCAGAACCCGTGGCACGAAATTCACCGCAAACTACCCTGAACTATGTGATCTTGAGCAACAGACTTTTGTCCCATTGACTTTGGCCCTAAGTCTTTCTTACCTGATCCTATCACTGTAGTTTCTCTTGTTCAATTGTCCTGAGTACTACCTGTTGGTGTGCTTCAATTTCTACTCATTTTTGTCTTTCCCTCCCTTTTTAATTATCAGAGTGCCATTTTGCTCCCACTTCATTTTGTGAGCCTAACTTGTCTGAACATTATTGGGAGTGGTGTGGTGTATTAAGAGTATGATTTTTAAACTGCTAATAATAGTGTAATGTTATACAACTGAAGAGTAAAATAAATGTATATTCTTTTACTTGAAAACCTTGAATCAGTTTTTGCCTGTATCATAGTAATTGCTGGCCTTTGTGTAACTATTTGATACTGCTCTCTTACTCTTGAGATAAGTCTGGCTGCTCAGCCACTGCTATCACTGTTTCTTTGTGTCACAGGCTTGTACCAAAGGTGAATTTGTGCTGCCCCTTGTAGTCTTAATTTTGTTCCCAAAGGGTACTGCATAGGATTCTGCCTAATAGTGAGTCACTTATTTAGTCTGTTCTTAAACGCCTCAACTCCGCCTTGCATCCTTCTGAGGTCCATAAATGAGTACCAACACAGTTTGCGTGATATTGGGTGTATATTTTTTCTATGTAAAGCGCTTAAGCGTAAGTGCTATATAATAACACATTATTATCATTTGGTCATTGACGTCTGCTTGCATTCACAGTAATTCGGTAATATGGGCCTATACACACTGATCTTAACGATATATATGGCGGTCCATTCTTGTATGAAACATACATCACGTTATAGTGATATCGTAACCATATTTTTCGTAGTGTACAATGCTATGTGATGCCACTTCCTGTTTTCTCAACGGGTGAATGGTTGTGTTCCATCGCTTCCTGCTGTATCACTTTGGGGTGGGGTCAAATGACATCACTTCCTGTGATGTCATCAGGGGGTCAAGGGTTGTGTGATGTCATTTCCGCTACCCCTGGCATTTTGGTGAAATGACATCCCTTAGCAGCACGCTGTTGATCTCGCTATGGTTGCCGCAGCTGGAAGACCCATTTGGCATCTCCAGTTCTGTCCACAGTGAGCCTCCCAGTTAGGGGGTTGCCTTCCGTGAGGAAGTCCCTGACCCCCTTCAAAGCACAGGTCCTCCACCAAGGAGAAGCCTGTGAAGGAGAAGCCCAGGATCACATCGATGCCTTCTTTGTCATCCAAGACCTCGTCTTCGTCAGCTACTGCTTCGCCTTCCAAGAGGACTATGACAGCCTCATCAACGACCACGGCCCGTCAACCTCGTCTGTATCCACCACGACGCCGGTCCTGTGGACGACTCAGTCGACGTTCATCGTTACTTTAGCAAGGGGGACTCTGCAACGACCATGGTTTCTACGATTACTAAGACAGCGACTCCTAGGGTGATTCTACCTCTGGCTGCTGCAATGGTCCTGACCACGACTGCCACAAAGGCTCCCCCCAGTGTGCAGGGCCCATCCATCGCATCCTTCCTGAAGGATTCCGGTAGGTTGAGTGAGCTGCTACTACCACTGGCCTTTTGCACAGGCCTGTGAGGATGTCCCCAGGAGTGCTGGTGGGGTCTCAGCGGAGATCACCTCATATTTATATGAGCACTTCCCTGAGGACTACTACTCGGATCACAAAGGAGGCCTCAGCCCCATGTCCCAGTAGGGATTTCTGGAGGAGCAGGATCAGCCTTCTGCCACTCTGAGGTGTTTCAGTACAGATCCGTTGCCAGCTGCTCAACTTGAGCCCCAGCTGGCACCTAGGTGCGTGTCTTTGGACATTCTTTTGACTCACCGGGAGTTCTCACGGAAGACCGTCATGTGTATATCTCTGCTGGACGATGTCTGGGAGGAAGGTTTGGCCCTCATGAAGACGCCAAGTACCACCCCCCCACCCCAAGACAGACAGGCTGGAAAAGAAGTACAGAGTCCCAGACTCGGCTCCTAGGTGCTTGAAGTCGCAGCCTTCTCCAGACTCTGTTGTCTGCCGCCTCCAGAGAGCCCTCGCCGAATCAGTCGTCTTCCATGGTGCCCCTGGACCGCGGTGGAAAGGAGGTTGATGCAGTGGGCAAACGCATCATTTACACCACGCTTCCGCAGTCAAGGCCGCCAATGCCCTGGCCATCCTGTCTCGCTATGACCGGGAGCTCTGTTACAAGTTCGTGCCCATTTTGGACTGTCAGAGGACAAGAAGGTTGAGGCCCTGGCCCTGTTCCAGGAAGGTGAGGTAGCCTCCAGATGTGCAATGGGGTGGCCCGCTGACGGCTGAAGGCCACGAACGTCATGGTCCAGGGAAGTGGACATGCCCTTTGATGGGGACACTCTGTTTGGCAAGGCTGCGGGCGAGTCGCTCCAGACAATTAAGACGAATACAGAGACGGCGCGCTCACTGCAGCGGGGGAGGTCGTTGTCCTTTCGGTTCTCGTGCTGGATGTCAAGCAGGTCCTACAAGGGATATAACACCCCCTATGACCAGCCCTCTCGTTCCACAGCCCAGGAGGCCTACAGTGGCCATTTGCAGGCCTACGGCAGTGGAGAACAGCATTGTTGTCACCCACAGGCCAGGACGCAGACACCCAAGCAGGCCTGAACCGGCCATGGATCTGGGCCTCCTTTTTTGCTCCCCAGTGGGCGTCTGGCTAGCAACCCTTGTCGTCAAGTGGAAGACCATCACCACGGACAAATGGGTGCTGGACCTTCTTCATCCCGGGCACTGTTAGGACTGATTTTCTATACTCTCACCTGGTGGACAGATGTATAGAAGGCCAAACTATATTGTGACAGGGACAATGCTGGGGAGCTGTAGCCAAACCAATTCATGGTAGCAGTGACGAGGGGGTCTAGGCCAAGTCTCAAGAGGTGGTGAACTTGTAAAGGGTCCACAATGAGTACACACAATGGGAATCACAAATTACACTTAGACAGTATGTATAAAAATACTGTTATTTATTTATGGCCAAATATCACTATGAAAAATGACTACTAACAGGTAGAATTAACTCTAATAATAGATTACATATATACAATCATTGAAGGTAGCGCATAACCTAAATCAAACCCCTGTAAAAGTAAGTGCAGATTAAGTTATGCACTACATGTCCACAGAGAGTTAACCCTAACTTCAAAAGTCCTTCTCTTAGTTGTCTGGGCCTTATCCCCAAAAGTTCAGGAAAGTTCTGACAGTTTGTGAAGCAGGAAAAAATGAAGGTAGGGTCTCTGGGGTCCAGTGAACAGTTGCAAGGGATAGAGGACAGTGTATTCTAACTAATAGAAGTGTACCCAACTTTCGGAAAGGCTTGTGCAAGCAAGCATTGGCAAAGCCAATGTATAGCAAATGTTTTATAAAAGTTAGGAATACTTTTAAAGCGAGTTTAGGGGCAGGTAAGAACCACTGTAACTTACTCCCCGTACTCCGATTCTTACCAGGACTTGGCAGGTCAATGGAAGAAGGTCTGATGTTGCTTTTCCCGCTGTCGGCCTCAGTCCTTGATTCACAGGGGTTGCAGTCGGATCTCCGGTTTCTTCACGGGTCTCACAGCTGGCCAGGAGTCTTGGCTCCTTCAGGTTACGCCAGACTCTGAAGAATGGGGGTTGGGGTCCTCTTCTTATCCTAAAAGCCAGGTAAGCGCCTTAAACACCCACTAGCCAATAGCAGAGGTAGCCCCACACACACCCTTGCAGTGGTCCAATCAGTTACAATGCGGGAACACTTGTGCATAATACTCAGACACAGAGAAACCAGTTTTTGGATTGGGACCAGACAGTCCCAGTCCACATCCTGCCAGCAAACACACATAGCCCTCCAGTAGCCAGCCAAAAGCTTCTGCTTTCCCGGTTACTGCAAGTCTATATAAGGATTTTCCTGGCCTAAAAGGCCAGTAAGAAGGCTAAAACATAAGATGGCCAAAGGACAAGCGCAAAACCATGCCGCACAGTCATGTTTGGACACTAGCCACATTTAGTAGCCAAACGCGGTAAGGCTAAAACAAAAAGCACCAACAAATTGTAAAAAGTCACTGCTGCCACTAGCTTGTCCATTTAGCACACTTAGAGTAACCAAAAATCCTTTTAGGGTTAGACTAGGGCAAAGCAAAAAGTGTACCCCATTGTACTGCATTGTAGGATGCATTGTACAATGATAAAAGTTACCACAAGTAATAACAAGTTACTAAAAGTAGTAACAAAGTCACAAGACTAAGGGAAACAATGTTTCTGAGTACTGACAGCCTGAAGGACATGTCAGTTGCCCCATAACAGATGGGGAAATGACAGTGTAGTGAAGCTTAAGGCTTCCCTGAACTGCAAAACGTACAGGTCAGGATAAAAAAAATGTAAGCAAAATGTTTGGGGGTTCAATAAGAATGGAAGGAACGGCGCAGTAAAGAGAAATCCTTCTAACAGACACACCCTGGAATTCCAACACGGGTGTCCTTGCATTCGTCTTGTGGCGCGTCAAGAACTACACATGGCCCAACTGCTGCAGGAGGTTCAGGCCATGTTAAGAAAGGGGGCAATAGAGCCCGTCCCTCCGCGCCTGCGGGACTCCTGAGTGTACTCCAGAAATGTTCTGGTATGGGAAAAGTTGGGAGAGTGGCAGCTAATCCTAGACTTAAGGCGTCTCAACAAATACTTAAAGACCCAGAAGTTCAGGATGGTCATGTGGCAACACATGCTCAGCCAAATGGAAGAAGGGGATTTCCTGGGGAATGTGGACCTGGAGGGCGCCTTCTTTCACATCCCCATTCACCCAAAACATAGGATGTTCCTGGTGTGTGCAGTCCAGGGACGGCATTATCAGTTCAAGACCCTGCCCTTTGGCCTGAAATTGGCCCGAGGGTTTTCACAAAGTGCTTTCCCCTGGTTGGCCCTTGAAACGCATCCACGTTTCAAGGGCATTCACGTGTACCTTTATCTGGAGGACTGGCTCATCCACTTACGCTCTCACGCACTGGCAAACCCACACCCGCAAGGAGCTCCCTTTCAGATCCAACCTTGGCTGGCGGCGCTCACCATGGATGTCTACCTGGAGGGGTGGGGGGCCCACACTGGACAGTCGGACGCCAGAGGCCTCTGGCTCCTGGAGTAAAAGGACCTTCACATCAACGTCCGGGAACTCCAGGTTGTCTTCTGTACCGTCAAATCATTCCTGCTGCTGCGAGGAAAGGTGGTGAGAATCTTCACTGACAACACCACCACCATGTTCTACATCCGGAAGCAGGGTGGGACGCGCTCCCCGGTGCTCTCCAGGGAAGCCCAGACCCTGTGGCACGGACCATTCTTCAGGACATGTTCCTCATCACATTTCACCTGGCAGGCACCAAGATTACCATCGCAGAATCGCTCAGCAGGGAGCTTCATTCCTGCCACGATTGGGACTTGTCATGATCAAATATTTCTTCTCTTGCGCCAGTGTGCTCAACCACAGATCGACCTCTTTGTGACAGCGACCAACTCCAAGTACCAGAGGTTCGCCAACAGGTTCCCTCAGCCGAGGGATGCCTTACCATCCGCATGGGAGGGGCTCTTCCTGTACGCCTTCCCTCCGGTCCCGCTCCTCCTATGTGTAATCAACACACTCAAACAGTGTCATTGCAGAATGATACTCATCTCTCAGGCATGGCTTCGACAAGTCTGGTACCCGGGCCTGCTCCGTACGTCAGTGGCTCTGTCCATCGAACTGCCTCCACTTCCCGATCTTCTCTCCAGACAATTGGCTTTGGCCTAGCCTGGCTTCCTGAATGACTCTTCTTCCCCAAATTGTGTTTGGTCTTCCTCCTAGGAAGGGGTTAACAAACTTTGCATTGGGTTTTTTTTAGAAGTACTTACCTGCTTTCAGAATATTTGTGAGATCTCTTGTTTTCTCCTAATAACCTTTCTCTTTGACAAACTATTTAGACTATTCTAAATGCTAACAGTGATATATTAATGTCCACAGTGTCCTAGGTACTAAAGTCACCTGAGGGTGTAGGAAGTGTCTGTGTTCCATCTCAAAAGGGTGCTTACTGATTTAGAAATATCAAGAGTGTGTATTTTGAAGTGTATTTGTGTGTTCCTATTATAGGGCCCCTTCTGACGATGGCTTATTCAACTGACTGATGAATACATTAATAATTGTTTAATCAAGAAACCTTGTGTGTAAGAGTTTATTTGAATACTTGTCACTATGAATCTCTGTGTAACTCCCCTACAGCTCACATTGACCCATCTTGAGATAAGCCTGACTGCTCAATCACGCTACCAACCTGTGTAGTACAGACTTATACCAAAGGTTTGGGTCCTATTCCCAGCAGGTCAGGGTTGTTGTAGTGCACCCAAAGGGTACTGCATACAATCTTGCCTAACAAGATTCTTACATGATCTGACATTCTGAAACCCCTGCTTACTCTTGCGTCCCGTCCCCTTTCCTCCATACTGTATGTGCGTCCCTTCCAAGGGACGGGAGACAGAACCTTTTTCACCAGAAAAACCTTCTTCCTCTTTAAATTTAGAGGCACACGGGGGCATGCCCCAGGAAGCATGCGCTACCCTGACTCCGCCCTCTGGCGCCACAGTCCCCTTTTCCGCCTCGATGGGAACGGGCCGAATTCACCAGCGCTCCTGGGTTTGGCTTCAGCCATGTAATTCCACGCGCGGATACTTCTCCGTCTTTTTTGTCATTCAGGTACTCAGTCATCAGGCGTCACGCTCCTCCCTGGCGCATGTCGACTTCTACAGGGTTCAGCAGGTGTTCATCCTGCAACGTGCTCTTCCCAACTTCAGACCCCCACGCCCTCTGCCTTGGCCCAGACCACGGTTGGTAATCATGTTCGGCGTGTGTCTCTCTGTCCTCGAAGGCGCTGAAGAACAGACTTGCCAGGTGGAGGGAGCTCTTTCAAAGGTCGCCTCCAGAGGATCTCAAGAACTTCGTGAGGCATCGAACCAGGCCCAACGTAGGGGGAATATTTTCCAGCACACCCCGCAAGGGAGACTCCTTCCCAGGGACTCTACCGCGTTGGAGGGACTGGCCAGGTCCTTCTACCGGCATGTGCCCCGAGGCTGCCACAGCTTCCGGCCCTCGGGTCGAGGCGTCCTCTGTTCTTTCCGGGTGCAGTGTCAAGGGACCGGAAGGTTCTTGTACCGGGTCTATACCCGAGGGGCTACGCCCTTTTACCGACACCATGGCCGAGGGGCTACGCCCTAATACCGGCAATATGTCCGAGGGCCTATGCCCTATTACCGGCAATACGTCCGAGGGGGTGCCTAAACGCAGCTCTACCGACTTCCGGATCGAGGGTATTACACCTACCGGGCCGAGGCCATAGCAGAAGGGTAGGCCTCGTGATCCACACGCAAGAATCTTGGACGAGGCCGGGCCCAGCAGGCTGAACAACACGTTGCAGGCACGTGGCAGGCAGCTCAACAAAATGGCTGCAGCGTCAGAAAGGGGCACCCGTCCGACGCCATTCCACGAATTTGGCGAAGAACGAGTGTCAATGTGGGACTGGCCTCAACCAGGTACGTGGCCTACAGTCTATCCTTCATTTGCGCAGGGCAACTCTCCTTTGCGTCCGTATGGACAGGGTACGCAGCGGCGCAGCAGCCCCCCGCTACCCTGTCGGTACCCCCTGCCACCTCTTTGGCCAATGAGGAGGTGCTCTTCGAGAAGTTTCTCTGCCTCGTGAGGTCTCCTCAGATGGGGGCTATCATCAAAGACGCAGTCAGGGAAGTCCTCCCCGCCATGCAAGAGGCACCACAGAAGCCTCCATCGGGCCCCCAGGCCCTGGTTCAGCCACCTCCTCCTGCTCCACAGCCGATTCCACCTCCTTAGCCTCCGGTCCCTGTACCCCAGCCTCCGGTGCCATCTACCCCTTGTCCTCCACAAGGTCCTCCAGATCCGCAAGATACGGACGAGGAGGAGGATCCGGACATGCCATCCTCAGCCAGGGCCTTCCATGAACGTCTTGCTGGCCTGGCGGAGCACCTGGGCCTCCCCCAACCCGAGGTCGAGCAGCCGGCAGAGGGGGTTCTGGCTGAAGTCCTCACAAGATACCCCTCTGCCAACACAGGGATTCCACTGCAAACCGATGTAGTCTCCCTGGCCAAGAAGGGTTGGCTTAAGCCCCACTCGGTCCAGCCAGTCAATCGACTCCTGGATGCCAAGTACAGGCAGATGGATGGGGATACACTCCTGCTCTAGACCCATCCTCAGCCACACTCCTCGGTGATCGCTGCGGCATCACTATACTCCAAGACTCAGTCGTCCTCAGACTCCTCCTCTGCAGCGCTGCTAGGCAAGGAGGAGAAGATCTTGGAGGCATATGGCAAGATCTACTCCAATGCCTCCTTGCACCTGCGTCAGGCCAACACAGATGCCATGCTGGCTGCTGCCAACCAATGGTTATGGCGGGAAATTGCGGACTTCCTCCCAGAACTCCCCACCCAATGCCAATCACGCTTTAAGGCAAGGCCAGAAGAAGCCGAGCTTGTGGCGCATGACCTCATGGAATCCACAGAGGCTCATATCGATACCTCAGGCCGTGCCATCTGTATTGCCACGGACATGAGGAGAACAGCCTGGCTCCGGGCAACAAAATTCAACTCTGATATCCAGGAGCGCATTCTAGATCTACCGTTTGGGTGGGGGGGGACCTTTTCCACTACTATACGGACGAGGAGCTGGACTAAAAGAACTGCAGCTCTCAAACGCAAAGTCTTTATCCATCCTTTCAAAGACCATGCCCAAATCGTACACCCAATCTCAGCAGCGCTCGGAGAAGGGTCGTACATATGGGGGGTTTCCGCTGCTTCCAGGAACGCAGATCCAGGCAGCCGGACCGCTCGCCCTCTCAGACCTGGCACAAACAACAAAAAAGGGTCTGGGGGGGAATAAGGGCTTTTTCCAGTCCCCCTCCTCAGCCTCTGAGGGAAAGTAGGCATGACACGCCCCTTTGGGTCCACGTGTCTCCAGTGGAGGACAGGCTTGCGCTCCATGCACAATTCTGGTGCCAGAATTTCGCGGACCTCTGGATCCTCTCTGTAGTATCCACGGGGTACCACCTTCCCGTCCCAGCCTCTCCTCTTTCCTCCCCTCCACTCCCACAGGTTGGGACAGCAACTCTTTTGGCGGAGATCCGGTCGCTCGTAGAGAGCCAGGCAGTGGAGGAAGTTCCAGCCTCCCAGCGAGATCTGTGGCTTCTACTCCAGGATTTCCGCCATTCAGAAGAAGAACCAGCCGGGCCTGAGAGTTGTGCTGGACCCTTCCACCTTCAACCTCTCCTTACCCCTGCAAAAATTCAAGATGATTACGCCAGCTTTTATTGCGGAGACATTGGACAAGGGAGACTGGATGTGCTCCCTGGACCTGAAGGACGTGTACCTACACATCCTGATTTGGCAGCCCCATCGTTCTTTTCCTACGGTTCAGGATCATGAGCTACCATTTCCAATACAAAGTCCTCCCGTTTGGCCTCAACTCGGCCCCCAGGGTCTTTACCAGACTCGTGAACACTGTAGTGGCCCTCCTCAGAGGGCAGGGCCTCCACATCTACCCATACCTTGACGACTGGCTCGTCAGGGCTACATCTCCGGAAGCGGTTCACCACTCTTCCCATGCCCTTATGAACACACTGCATGACCTGGGCTTCTCGCTCAACTACGCAGACTCTGACATTCCTGGGACACATGCTCCGAGAGAGTTTTCCCGTCGGAAGACAAGATCTCGGCCATCAAGAGGGCCACCGCCCACTTCCTCAGCAGAGAGGTGACCTCGGCATGGTGGTACCAACATCTCCTGGGTCTACTAGTGGGGGTTGTGTTAGCCATGCCGCACATGAGACTAAGGATGCGAAGGATTCAGCTGCACTTCGCGGCCTCATGGAGTCAGGAGCGGGGCTCGCAATACGAGATGATCCACATTCCTCCATCCCTCCACCCGGACCTAACTTGGTGGTCGATGAACTGCAACCTACGGACGGGCAAGCCCTGCAGGCCACCATCACCACAGACTCCTCGCTCGAGGGCTGGGGAGCCGCCCTGGACGATCTCTCGGTCCACGGCACCTGGACTCGACTGGAGCAGGAATACCACATCAATTGGTTGGAGCTGAACGCCATCTGACTAGCGCTCAGAGCATTCCTACCACTTCTCAAGGGCAAGGTTGACCTCATCCATACAGACAACTCGACCAGCATGTACTACATCAACAAGCCGGGAGGCACCAGATCCCCTCCTCTGTGCAGACTGGCGATCATCATGTGGGATTAGGCATTGGAAAACAAAATTTTCCTCTCAGCAGTCCACCTCCCGGGGGAATCCAACCTGGAAGCGGACAGGCTCAGCCGGCTGGGAGCGGACAATTACGAGTGGCAGCTAAACGACCTAGTTATTCAGGAGATTTTCAACAAGTGGGGTCACCCCCAAGTGGATCTCTTTGCCACCTGGCACAACAAGAAGTGCCCCCAGTTCGCATCCTTGCAGGGTCAGGGCCCCCGCTCTCTGGGCGACGCATTTCACCTCCAGTGGACCGGCATGAAGGCCTACACCTTTCCGCCCACTCCCCTGATCCACAGGGTAATTTGCAAGATCAAGGAGTCTCACCGACTCCTCATCATTCTGATTGCTCCATGATGGCCGGCCAGACCATGGTTCTTTGTGCTCCTCAGCCTCTCGGAAGTGTCTCTGATACACCTCCCGACGGGCCCAGCACATCTTCTGGCACAGCAGGGGGGCAGGATCATCCACCCCGTGCTAGGGAAACTAGCCCTCACAGCGTGGTACCTGAGCAGGTAACGCTTCGGCACCTTAGCCTCTCACAGGGCAATCTGGAAATCATACAGGGGGCCAGGAGCAAAGCCACCAGGGCCCCAGTACAAATGCAAATGGACCAGATTCTACCACTAGGCAGACTCCAAGGGAATTTACCCCTGGGCCTGCAATTTGGATGACGTGCTCACCTCGCTCCTTCGGGCGTACAGGTGGACACCTGCCGTACATACTTTGCAGCCGTTGGGGCACACAGGAACTCGGAGGAAGGCATTTTTTCCTCCTCCAACCCTATCGTCAAGAAAAATCTGACTGGTCTCGCTAGGCACTACCCGCCCGTCAAGAGACCGCACACTGTGTGGGACCTTAACATAGTCTTGGACGCCCTGGCGCACAAACCATTCAAGCCAATGGCGTTCGTGGACATTAGGCTGGTCACCATCAAGAAGGCCTTACTAGTCGGTCTTACCTCGGCTCGCAGAGTCAGCGAGATCCAGGCGCTGGTCGCCTCTGAACCATATACCACCTTTCACAAGGACAAGGTAGTCATGCTAGGCCCTGAAGACCCACGCATATGGAAACAAGGCACAATCATCATACACTAGTGATACGACAGACACAAGGTTCGATTTCCAAGTACTAAGGTTTATTGCAAAGCAAATATACTCTGTTGGCCGACTGGGTCTAACGTCTCGCAACGTGTGTCACCCAGACCTCATGAGACGCAAGAGAGCAAACATTGTACATCAGTATCATATATATAAAAAGACAATCGTACAGTCTCTTTGTGACACATCAAAACCGCCCATAATGTATCTTCTTGAGCTAGGGTTCAGTAATTGACAATTATGACACATTATGACACGTTTCTTGCTCAATCTACATTACTCGTTTTAGCAACAGTTGCAATTTTGCAGTAAGCCGACATTTTTTGTTATGAAGAACACAAGGCACTTGTTCAGCAAGGATACTGTGTTCGTAGGAGAGACACATTCCAAAGCGTGTTATCTACTGGTTTCTATTTGTGAACTAGGGGTCAGCCTGATCTAAGGAGAGCCCCGAAGGGGGGCCGCTAGGAAAGTATAATTCATGTTTAACAGCCTGGTTCTACAGTTTCAGCGAGACCGGCCGGCACCTGGGCCGCTGATTAAATGCCTCTGCTCTCTTTCAACGACTTGTGAGGGAGGAAAACAATGTATTTCTGTACTGTTTGGCATTTCTGTCTGGGCCGGTCTCTCAACGTGTAAACTGTGGCCTTGCTCAGAGCATGAGCTTTCGGAATAAAATACATTTTGCAAAGCGTTTCACAGAAAGGAAGAGAAAGCAAATGGCAGATGTTACACAAAATGGACGCCCTATGGTTATGCTGACGATTCTCTGTTGGCGATGTAGGGCATATGATGAGATTGGTTTTCGACCAACATAATATACCTTCTATGCTTGGTTAGGGTAGTTTCTAGACTTAGTCATGCGGACGCACCCGGCATTTCTGCCCAAGGTTCCATCTGCATTTCATTTGAACAAAGAAATAGTCCATCCTATGTTCTTTCCCGATCCCGAGGACGAAGCACAGAGAGTGCTGCACTGCCTGGATGTCAGGCGTGCCCTAAAATTCTACTTGAACCGGACCAAGGGCTTCCGCAAGTCGGACGCTCTGTTTGTCACGTTCGGAGGCTCAAGGCCAGGCTATCAGGCCTCTAAGGCCTCCATATCCCTCTGGATGGTCTCTGCCATCAAGGAAGCGTACGAGGGCCAACACAAGCCGCTACCGGCCAAAATGCATGCCCATGCAGTCAGGGCCAGGGCACCGGCCATCGCCTTCCAACGCCACATCCCTTGGCAAATCATAAGCAGGGCGGCCACTTGGGCCTCTCCATCGGCTTTCTGCAAGCATTACTGTTTGGATGCCGGCTCTAGATCTGATGCGGCTTTCGGACAGACGGTTCTCAGGAACCTATTTACTTAAGGAGGGTCTCCTCTCCACCCTGGGGCTACAATCAGTTGTAATCGCCCATACAGTATAGAGGAAAGGGGACGGGACATAAGAGTAATTATAATTTACTCACCGTAGTGACTAACGTACTCTTAGTCCATAGTCCCCTTTCCTCCATACGTCCACCAACCTCCCCCCTAATAACACTGGATGTTAAATCTATTGTCGACGTGTCAATGGGGACTGAGGTGTGGCACCGGAGGACGGAGTCAGGGCAGCGCATGCTCCCTGAGCCGTGCCCCCGCGCGCCTCTGAATTTAAAGGGAAGACGTTTTTTTCTGGTGAAAAAGGTTCCGTCTCCCGTCGCCCATACAATATGGAGGAAAGGGGACTATGGACTAAGAGTATGTTGGTCACTACGGTGAGTAACTTATAATTTCTTTGTGTACCCTCTAAGTCTTTGTCTTCTTTAACTTTAAGAGCAGGGCCCGTTTCAATTTATCAAATTCTTTTCTGTTAGCATTAGACATATCCATAGTCGGACTGCATTCAGAATGGGGTAGTCTGCTGAGCAACCAAACAATCTTATCAAGCTCACCTACTTCTTGTACCTCAAAAGCATACTCAAAAGCTGTTAGCAAGTCAATTATATAATTTTTCTCATCATACGTACGAAGCAGATCCTTAGGAAATCTTGGATGAGAAGAGGTTCCAGAACTTCTCCCAGAGCCTGTGCAGGAGCTTTGAAACCCTTATAGTCTGGCCAACTCCAGCTGAGGATCCCTTTCCTTCTGTTTCTCTATCCTGTCAAACTCCAGTTTAGCCATGATTAAGTCCAGCTCCTTTTTCCTGAGCCTATGTTTTTCTCTCTTAAAGGAATGGTGCGCTCAGAAATAATAATTTCTAAAATGATTGGCAATAGTCTAAAACATAGTTTAGACATATTTTGAATGAGAGTTCCTAGGTAAACACTTTGAGAAAACGAGGCTCAAAGTGTTTACATGAGAGCATCCATTTTGTGATTTCAGGCAGCCTCCTCAGCTCTGCCCTTGCGGCACTAAACAAGCAGCAAAAATCCCCTACTGGGAGCTTTTGCTTACTGCAGCCAGAGCAGAGCTGAGGAGGCTGCCTTCACTTTCATTTTACGTTTTCTGTGCTCCTCAAGCACAGGGAAGCACAGAAAACGTCAAATGAAGGCAAAAAGCCATGGCGCGGCAATTAAAAAGAGAACGTTGTTGTATTTGTGATTGCCGTGGTTGGAAAACCACGGCAATCACAAATACAACAACGTTGTTATTCTGACAGCAGCAGCTTTCGCGTGGAGTCTCATGGGCTCCCCCAACCCTGAGGGAGTCCAGGAGACTCCCAGCGAAAGCTCCCTCTGTCAGAATAACGTTTTTGGATTTGGAAATACTGCGGCATTTACAAATCCAAAAACGTTGTATTTCTCACTGCGCCGCTTGGAGTCTCCTGGACTCCCTCAGGGTTGGGGGAGCCCAGGAGACTGCACGCGAAAGCTGCCGCAGTGAGAAGCACTGCGGCATTCATTTCTAAACACCTGCGTTGTGTTTCTGCCTACAGCAGCTTTCACTTTGGGGCTCTCGGGCTCCCTGGGAGTCCGAGAGCCCCAAAGTGAAAGCTGCTGTAGGCAGAAACACTGCGGCATTGAAAAACAACTGCGTTGTGTTTCTGCCTGCCTTCGCTTTCATTTGGGTCTCCATTCATCAGAGACCCAAAGTGATAGCCACGGCAGACAGAAACGCAACGCGGTATGTTTCAAAAACGCTGCAGTTTTTCTTTCTAAGTTTCTCAGGCTCCTCTGGCTTGGCGCAGCGCGAGAAGCTTAGAAAGAAAAACTGCAGCGTTTTTAAACACAACAACGTTGCATCTATGTTTGCGGTAGCTTCCGCTTGGAGCCCAGGGGGCTCCAAGCGGAAGCTACCGCAAACATAAATACAACGTTTTAAAAGCTGCAGTTTTATTTCTAAGTTTTCCGGGCTCCTCCAGCCCGGAAAACTTAGAAAAAAAACTGCAGCTAGTTCTTTAAAAAAAAAGAGCACTAACCGAGATGCAGCTGCAGCTTTCCTGCCTGTAGTCTCTGGTCTCCGTCCTCCGAGTCCGGCACCAATGAAGCAAAAGCCACCCAGTGGTAGCTTTTGTTTACTACACCTGGCTGGCGTTTGCTTCATTAGTGCCACAAAGGCAAGCACAGGCGGCATCCATTTCACAAAATGGATACCCCCTAGTGCTTCCCATTTTAAAGTTTGAGCTTCATTTGCTCAATACTTTACATAGGGACTTTAAAACATTTTTTTTTAGGTATTTCTTTTATTGTTGGCCATCTTTTTGGCCAATAATATTTCTGACCACACCATTCCTTCAAGCTCAGCAAGGCATCAGCTTCTGAGGTTGACATTGAAACATGAGAAAGACCCCTCTTCTGCATTTTCAATAGTGCAGTAACGGTTAGGAATAGGTTTTCTCTTCTAGCAACCTATCCTTCAGATTCTATGGACCCCCAAACGTTTTGCTTTTATTTGTACACCTTGTCCCGACTTTTAGCAGTAAAGTGAAGCCTTGTTATGGGGTAACTGACTAGTCCTTCAGACTTTTTCATATTGCACAATGCATTTTACAATGCAGTCCAATGGGGATACTATTGTATCACCCTAGACATACACTCAAAGGATTTCTGGTTACTTTTAAATGTGCCTAAAGACAAGCTGGTGGCAGCAGTTACATTTTGTCTGTATTTTGTTTTAGCACTCTTGCATGTACCAAAAGGTTTTTCGCTTGTTATTTGGTCATTCTGTTGTTCGGCCATTTTGTTCTTTGGCCTTCTTCCTGTCTTGCCAGGCTAGGTAATTCCTTTTATGATCATGCACTTGTCTGGGAAAGCAGTGCTTTTCGCGGGCTAGTGCAGGCTGTGTGCTGGGAGCCTGGAAGTGGGTCGGAACTGGCTGGTCCCAATCGACAACCTGCTTTCTGTATGTCTGGAATGTATGCATGAGTTTCACAAACAGTAGTCCTTGAATGGACCACTGTTGGGGTGCAGGTGAGGGGCAGATCTTCCATTGGTTGGGCTAAGTTTCTGTTCTCACCTGGACTTTGAAATAAGAGGAGGAGGCCTGCAGCCCTTCCCGAGAGATCTAAAGAGGAGCCAAGTATCCTGCTTAGCTGTGAAGACATCGGAAGACCATTGGACCGATCCTGAAAAGGCTTGGTGACCAGATTTTGCTGTAGTCCCCATGGTGCACCTGTCCAGCTACTGATCCTGGAAGACCCTCATCAGTGCTTCAACCCTTTAGAGTGGTGGGAACAAACATTCTCAATGTCTTCTTGGTGCCCTGCAGTTTGGAGTCTTCGGAAGCATTCCTGGGCCATCCATTGGACTGACCAACTCCAATTTGGGCTACTGCGGTAGAAGCGACGCTGTTCTGCATTTAGACTCAGAACATCAGGGGTCTTCACCTTGTACTGTAACCTTCCTGCTAGATTTCGGCATTGCAGCATCAATGGGGCCCGAGATAGAAGGCTTTCCACATCTTTTACTTCTGTGGCGCCTGCTGTCGCAGTGCATCGGTGGCAATCGCTAAAACCGGCTTTGCCGCATCTAGTTGAGGATCCTGAAGAGTCCT
This sequence comes from Ambystoma mexicanum, assembly GCF_040938575.1. Taxonomy (NCBI): domain Eukaryota; kingdom Metazoa; phylum Chordata; class Amphibia; order Caudata; family Ambystomatidae; genus Ambystoma; species Ambystoma mexicanum. The sequence continues at coordinate 1,015,463,396 of NC_090926.1, read as the reverse complement.
GCATCAGTGCCTGCTGCAATGTTCCACATGAAGAGGTTGCACACACATCCTGTACCCGTCTGGAACTCTTCTTACACCCGCAACTCCCGGGCTTCTTGGACCAGAACCAACCGCAGGAAACCCTACCTCTTGCGACCCTCCAAGGACCTGCCAAGTCTGAAGAAAAATTGGAGTATGGTTGTTAAGTTGTAACAATACTTATCCGTACCCTTACCTCCACTCTGTAATTTCTTTTACAACCTATTGACTTTGGTACACTTGTTCCGAAAGCCCTCCAAAAGCTAGAAACACATTTTACTTGCTTGTAAACTCCCTGGACAACCTTTTGGACCCGTCCTCACAACCTTTAGGAACCCTCCCATCTCTTTTTTCCAGCTACTAAAACTCATTGGAAACTTTGTGAAGAAGGCCCCAATCAATTTAGGGTTGGACCTTATAAGATGAACCTGCCCAAGCATCTACTGCATCACTACTTAATGTCATGGGGACAATCCTAAATTCCTGGTGAACTAGCAACCCTTTTTGTAGAAGAAATGCAAGAACCAACAATGCAGGATTCTTCAGGATACTTCACAGGTTGGAGGAAGGTGGGTTTCAGTGACTGTCTCCGAACACAGGTGACTGCAGGCATCCTTCCAGTTGAATCTAAGTGATTTGACCGCCGTAGAAACTACCGTGGCCGAAACGTTCGCATGAGAAAGGTGCGAACTACCAAAAGTTTGCACGTTTCTCAAGCGAACACACATACATACTCACACCCACACCCATAACACCCCCCACCCACACCCTCAGCACACCCCCACCCACACCCCCAACATAAACAAAGCCCACTTACCTTCATCTTCATGCTGGGTTCCTGCAGCGCGCCAGTTCCCTTTCACTTCCGTGATCGGGAACCGGCGCCACAGGGTTCTTTTCTTTTCTTTTTTTTAAATGGAAGGCTGCAGGGGTGTCCCCCGCAGCCCCCGCTCACTATACCATAAAGTATAGTGAGCGGGGCAATGCGGGGGACACTCCCACAGCCCCCGTTTCTTTTTTTTTTTTTATAATGCTACCACCAAATGTTCAAACTTTTGGTGTTCGAACCTTTGGTGGTAGCATTTTTAGAACCTTTGGTCAATGCAACCATTTTTTGTAGCTCAAACAGGCCTATACCTTCCAGTTACGGTCACAGAAGCTGCTCCAGGAGAGGGTCCCTGGATGCCTGGACTCTAAAGTTTGGGGGAAGGCTACTAGTGGCACAAGCTGGTGACCACTAAAGATCTAGGCTTGATCATGGAACGGCGACGTTTCTGGCGAGGTAGCCAATGAGAAAGCTGGTCAGTCCACCGGGCAGTCCAGGGACACGTCAGAAGGGCAGGATCCTTGAGACGGCTTTGAGACTACTTGGTCCCGCTAGTCCAAGGGCTGAAGCACCGCTCGGGTATTCAGAGATCAAGCAGAGGAGCAGGGCTTCACCGGGCCAGCTACTGGAAGGGATGCTGGGCCACTTAAGAAATAGTCTTTGGATCTTCAGAAGGCTGCTCCTCTTCGAGGGATTCTTGGATCCACGCAGATCTGAAGAAATGGCTGCAGAGCTTCTCTTTTTGTCCAAAAATCCGAGCTTGTACAAGCCCACCAATGGTAAGAATCTTCACCATTCAAACAGCCAGTAGTTGTCCGACCAGTGACAACTACCGGTTTCACATTTGCACCACACCTAGATTTTAAGGCACCAAGGATGTGGACTGGGAATAGACCGACTTACCCTTTTTCTGGGTGCCATACACACAAAGGCATCATTAGCACGCAAAAGCAGCAACTTTCCCGGCCAGATCTGTGACCTTAAAAGGACTTTCATGACCTAAGAAGGCCAAAGTAAAATATGGCCAAAGAACAAGCGAAAAGTTTGTGGCACAGCCATTTTAAGGTGCTAGCCGCGTATAATGGGCAAAGGCAAATGTGCATACCAAAAATAATGCAAAAACAGCAAAAATATATCTGCCGTGACCAGCTTGTCCTTAGGCACATATAAAAGTAACCAAAAATCCCATGTGTAAAAAGCTAGGGTGATAGACAAGTTTTCCCCATTGCACTGCGCTGAAAGGTGATGTGTGCATTGTTAAAAAGTACACAAATTAAAAAGGTAAACCGTTTCCCAGGACTGATCAGCTTCCCCTTAACAAGGATCAAAAGGGAAGTGAAGCCGACCAACTGGTGGGCTGACCAGCTGTTAGGCAGAATACAGGGCAGTTCCCTTATGGAGCACTACCCCAGATTAGGACGACGGGTATATGCAATAAATCCCCTTAGGTATCAGTCTGTACCACAAAGATTTAGTTGGAAGATGTTGCTGAGCAGTCAGACTTATCTCAAGAGGGAGATGAGCAGTATTCAGGGTTGACACAATAGGTAGTACAGCACTATGGAGCAAGGAAACACTGACCAAAGTTTTGTATTAAAAAGAGAATATATATTTATTTTATACACTTCTAAGTCAACACATAGATCACAGTTAATGAAGTAAGTTAAGTTTAGTCAAAAGAAAAGCATATACAACTCCCTATTCAATTGTATAGAAGTTTGCGGTATAGTGAAAACTGAGCAAAACGGCACAGTGAAAACGTACTACAAATGGCACTCTACCAATTCAACGAAAGGGAGGGAAAGTACAAGTTAAACCGAAATATCTTCAGACACCCCCTAGCAAAATTTCCTGAATTTTTATGAACAAGTAATGCAGAGTAACACTTTAACAAAAAGACAAGTGAATGAAAACTGAGCAAAATGGCACTCCACAAGTTAAAACAGTAGGAAGGAAGAGGGGTTTAGAAGATTTAGGTGCATCAACACAGTTCTCATTGAAAACTAATCTAGTGAGAGTAGATCTAACAAATCAGCCAGAATCCGTGGTACAGGACCAAGAGCTTAGGAGCAAAAATGTTCTTGTAGCTGCAGTCAAGTCTTTAGTATAAAACTTTTGAAGAGGTAGATGCAAGGCGAAAGACAATGTTAAGAGAGAGGGCGGCCGACCCCACAAGTAGTTAAAGGATTTAAAACACCTTTAGGGCTACCACGGAGAAAGGGCGGCCTGGTGGAACAGTGTACCTTAAACGTTGAGAAGTGGCTCCTGCGGTGGTGGTTTTTCCTGCAGGTCGAGGGGTCCAACAGAGGAAGAGAGGCTCTCGTCGTGGATGAAGGTTCAAGTCGCTGCACTACCCAGGGATGAAACCAGCCGCGGTGCTGCCAAAAAAAGTTTAAAAGGTACGCTCCTTTTAATCGCGGTCCGGGTCGATAGCTGCCTGGCTATCCGGTCTCCAAGTGCTGGGTACTGTCGATTCAACCAAGGCAGGTCCAAGGATGCGATGAGTGAACTGATTGACCCCACCAGCTCAAGTGAAGGAGGCTCTCTCGCTGAAGATCTCCTCTTGTCGGGTGGAAGAAAAGTGGTGAGACGATCCGGCAGGGCTTCACCGGTGGTGTAGATGCTGAAGATGTCTCTGGCTTCTCTTCCCTTCGGTTCTGTAGTTCCAGTGGTGACGTCTTGCTCTTCCAGTCCTCAGGACCCTGCTTTTATGCAGAAAGCTGTCACTCACACAGTGGACTGGCCATCTTGGCGGGAGACCCTCCAGCCTATCAGGTTAGAGTGCGACCTGAGTTGCTGTGGCAATTCTGTCCAGGGGTTCTACTCCCCCTCCCAAACAGACCCACCCCAGACTCAGTGGCGCCGAAAGGAGGGCTTCTTGGCAGAAGCCCGCCAAAAGGACGAACAAAGGATCCACGACCTGGGTTAGGAAAATGGAGTAAGACTCGAGAAAGAAGTTTTATCAAAGTTCTGGCAAATAAAACCTACCGGAGTAAAGTTAATAATAAAATAAACCGGCGGTATGTTAGAGGCTGTGTCAGTAAAAGTGGTAGCCTCGAACAATGGGACAATCCCATAGCGAAATATTTGCGGTCGAATATAAGAGGTAGTAACCACTGCCACCAGCCAGAAACTTTGTAGAGGGGGACTTTAGGGTACCCTCTCGAAAATGAACATAGGAGAAAAACTATTAACCCCTTCAGTACTTCCATATTAAGATGGGGTGTACTGGTTAAGTTCATAAAAATCGACTAGTAAAGTCAATGGGGACTTTACATGCCCTGGGAGACAGTAGTCAGTCCCAGGGTATGTAGTCTATGTTTGGGTATCGCTACGACCCCCCTGTGTCACGGCACGGAGGGTGCTGTGTGACACATGTGCATAAAGATGGTTCCTCTGGGTGAGAGAAGAGTTCCCATAGGCATTAAACACAAAACTAGCCTAGAACACATATAGCAAAAATGCCTAAGAGTGGGAAAGAGAGTCTCACTCTTAGCAGGTAAAAAGAAACAAACCCTTCAAATCCAGCAAAGCTGCTGGGGGACTCTATAGGTAAGGGAAATTAGCCATGAAATGAGAATTCTCCCTAACACCAGCTCTCTCCTGGGATACCTTGCTGCAGCCATTGTCATTTCGAGTTGAGCCTAGGAACTTGGCAGATTTCTAGCTTGTGTCATAAGTCATCTGCTTCTGCAGTTTCATCCTTCCTCTGCGACGGAAAGCCATGAAAGGCCTGCTTCTTTGTTCTCACCACAAGGATATCGCGTGGTGCCACCTGACCATGGTGATTCGTGCTGCAACCCGTTTTCGTGTCCTGGAGGCCTCCTGAGGTTGCCTTTTCCATGGATGACTTAATTTTGTCATACCAAGGGCGTCTACCTGTCCAGTCTCCAGAACTGTCTTGCAAGGGTCCCGAACCATTAACTGGCCAGACCCAATCCCGCTGACGAAAGTGACCTCTGAAACCGCCGTCCCTAGACTTCCATCGACCGGGCACAGCCTAGAAGTAAGTGGTCCCAGCAGATTCCGGAACCCCTGAAGAAATTGTTGAAGAAATCTGAGTAAGGGAGGGTGAGTTTGGATAGCTATTTCTAGCCCCTTCCAACGCATTAGCGTTATATGGGCGTAAAGTCCTATCCCTCTCTCTCCCTTGCCTTACTAGGATTGTCAAGTACCCCATACCCTTGGGCTTTCCTTAGATTTATAAGATTGGGAGAGAAATGTGTAAGCTTTTTGCTTACCTTTTTATTCAACTTGTGGAACATTTACTCACAAAGTTGGCTTTGACAACTCTTGTTCACAAATCACATTTAAGAAAGTCATTGAAAGTACATATTGACAAACTGGTGACTTTCTTCCACTGGGCCTCAATTCCTGGCAGGGTTGGACTTATTTAGAGCTAGAATCACTGACTCAAGGTTACTTATGGGTGTTCTACCTGTTTTCTACCAATTTACTTACCTGTCTCCAGCTGGTTCTAAAGCTATTTACTCTGTTTCCTTTTCTTTCTTTTCTTTACAGTACATAGCTACTTAGTGTTATTCCTAATATTGCGAACTATTGAATAACTGTCTTAAAGGTAATGCGTTGGTGTTCTGTTTGTAAAACCTCCAATAATGTATATATGTATATGATGATAGTTGAGCGACCATACTTACTTGAGGTTTTTATTGCTTAGGGTGTATTCAAAGACCTGCTAAATAAGTGTATGTTTTTGTACATAGTCTGTCTAACTTGAATTATTGGAGTACTCTTTGTGTGTATCATTATAGCCCTAGACTACTCTCACACCCCCTTGAGTGTAAGCGTTACTGCTCTCTTGCTCTACCGTGACTGAATTTGGCTAGACTTGTCTTTCCTGTTCACCATAACAGGTTGGCCTCTCAGAATCCACCCAAAGGGTGGATTCAGAAAATCCATCTCAACAGGTAGGTACACAGAGCATAAATAGTATGATAACCCTGTTCAACTCTCTTATTTTCTTTGTTTACAGATGGCATGAAGCTCCTATTTAAAGGAAGAATTGAGAAGTTTTTAACTGCATGGAATCAACTCCGTCCATCCCTTGACACAAATGGTAATTTCTGCCATTGTATTCAGTCTTTCATGTGCTATGTGAATCTGCTATAGATTGTGTTCAACTCCGAAACATTCCAAATGCTCTGACCTCACACATTATAACACGCATGGTACATTCCACACAGACAGGGGAAGGAAGAAGTCACATGTTACTTTTGAATGCATTGCCTTTTTTTGTTCCTGTAACTTAAGTTAATGGAATCGGCACAAGCAACTGAGAAGATTATTAATTACGCTTTGCAGTCCCCACCCAAGGGCTCTTCCAGGAGAATGAGGTTTATGGGCCCTAAGAAGGGATCAACAAAGTTATTATAATTTACATTTCTGATGCTTGTTAATCTGCTTAGAATCACATGCTGTGCATATGGTCCGACATCCAGTGGTAACCGCGGAGTATTGCATCTTGTCTTTCGGGGACCGAAAGGGGACGTCGGCATAGGCGTGTCTGTAACATTATCCCTATCGTGACGTGTGTAGTACCCAAAATCCCTCACGTGCCGAGGTCCCTCAGATTGTTTTTTTCCACCCAGATAACTGGTCGCCCTATAGCAGAGCTCTTACTAGAGACAATGTTTATCTTTAGCGAATTGTCGGTTTATTCCCCGTTAAGTCACTTCGCCAATAAGAACATCTTCGACAAAGACTACGGGGGAATCGTCTATGGCTGTGGATTTCGGCGCCTAAGATCCAGGGGCCGGATTTTCCACGTGGTCGGGCCCTCTGGCCAACCTATACAGTAGGGAGAGTGGGGTCGGGGTGGCCATATTGTTTAGTATGTCTTTCCTCCTTTCCCCTCTTTTCCCTTTCGGTCTGGTCATCCTTCCCTTTTGCTATGGAAAGGACTCCTTTTAGATTCTGCCCTAAGTGTAGGGTCAGATATCCTTGGAAGGATGAACACAGGACGTGTAACGCCTGTCTCCTCCTAGAGCACGACAAGAAGCGGTGTGCGGCGTGCAAACTCCTTCGGCCTAAGACCCTTAAGGAGGGCTGTGTAAAGCGGTGGGCCGCATACGGTATGTCATGCGTGGAGCCCCCCACCGCCACGCCAGCCGAAAGTGACTGGAGTACTTCGGATGACCAAACGTCCAACGCGGATGTTATAGACCTTGAGGCGGACACTTCTAGGTCCGCCACGCCCGTCCCCGGCCCTTCCAGGCTCGAATCTGGTCTTGCTACAGGGACTACACCCGGTGACAGGGGCGTACAAGCACATTGCACTAAGCACACAACCCCTACGCCAATTTCGACGCCTTCGTCAAAAAAGGCGAAAGCGGCAGCGGGGCCGCCAACAACTTCGCCTGTTCCCTCGGATCGCTCAGATCCAAAACTTTTCCCGCATCTGCAGCAGCGTATTGCGACTGGGCAATCAAAACAAACCAAGGGCGCTACTCCAAAACCCACACGCGTCGAAGCTCGGGAGCCCGACGCTTCGACGATTTCCAAGGCCTCAGTAGGCCCGAAAACTACGGCTAGGCCTCTACCCGGAAAACCGACCGCTAGGCCTCCTGGTGCGCGGATGGTATTTCTACTGCCGACAAATCATCGGAGACTTTGTCTCCCGACGATTCGGCGACTATCCAGAGTAGCATCGGAAGAATCGCAGCAGCGGGGGGCCTAAAGTTATGGGCCAAGCCGCGGAAAAGATTTCGACGGATTTGATCCTCGATTCCGATGAGACTTACATAGATAGTCAAGAGCCCCTCTCCGACACCATGAGAGGTTCCTTGCACGCCACTGTGCGGAGAACGCCGTTTCTCCTCGCGTAGGTCCGTCTGGGTCCTCTAAGTGGACTACAGAATAATTTGAGTGTTACATGGATCGGCTGGAGCAGATTATTGGTTCTTCTGATCATCCTCCCCCGAAAAGGGCTCGGGTAGACCCTAACGCCCATATTCAAGAAGTTCAGTCTCATGTTTTCCAACAAGAAGACTTGGTCCATATGGACACATATAGAGACATCTATAATGAAGAAGAAGAAGCTTCTTTTCTCGAACACTATGAGGAAGATCAACAGGATACGACGGACAACTGGGAGGAAACCCAGCAGGAAGGTCAAGACCCTTGGACACAGCAAGATCAGGACACTGATATTTTGTGCCTAGACTCTCCTCCGTCCACCCTGGCTCGCCAGGCCTCCCCTGTGGATGACCAAATGGCTTTCAACTCCATGTTGAAAAAAGCAGCTGAATACTTCAAAATTGCCACTCAAGAGGCGGTACCTGAGCAGGATTTTGTGGAGGATATTATTAAGGAAAAACCTCTGGCGAGTCAATCAATCCCCCTCCTCAACTCTATTAAGAGACGGGTAGCTCCCTCATTGGTCACACCTGCTCAGACACGGGCAGTGAACCCGAGAGTCGTAAAATTATTTTAGCCTTCCCCCTCTGTATATCAAAGGGCACACCATCCCAGACTCACTGGTAGTGACTACCACTCGAAAGAGGGCAGGGGTACTCCTTGCCATGGGAGAATCACTTCCGGACAAGGAGTCTAAAAGGTTGTATGCCCTGGGCAAATGTGTCACATCAGCAGCTGCATACACCATTCGGGTTGCTAATAATACTACGTTATTAGCAAGCTATGCTGATGCCCAATGGAACTTACTCCAAAAAGGCCTCCAGGAGGTTCCTGAACCCACCAAAACCAAGCTTCTCGCCATTGTTTTGGAGGGAAGACTGGTTAACCAGAATGTGGTGAAGAACACACATGACACTGCAGAAACAGCAGGCACGTCTCTTGGGCACTCTTCTGAAAAGACACACATGGCTGCGTACATCGGGCTTCAGACCTGAGACTCAGGCCTCCCTCATTAATAAACCCATTGAGGAGACTAACCTCTTCGGGAAAGCAGTGGATGAAGCGTTGGAGACACCCAAGAAGGAGCACGAGACTATTAAGTCCTTGCACCAAATTACACAGAAACCCTCCTCCCAGAGGGGTAATAATTCTCGGCGGTCCTTTCAAGGGCAAGCCCGTGTTGGTCAGAACAACTACGGCACGGGTAACTTCAACACAAATCAAACATCTGGAAGCCCTACTTAGTACCCCTCAAGGGGTCAGAAACGCAGCAAAGGTAGAGGCAGAGGCCCCAATCCCAGAGGAGCCACAGCCTCTGGTCAGAAATGACCACCAAGTCCAGGTCCCCTCCCATGTCTCTTTTGTCGGGGGGCGATTAACATCTTTCCTCAAGGCATGGGAGGGGATAACCTCCGACCAGTGGGTCTTAAAGACGGTCGCCCACGGTTATTGCGTGGAATTCGCCCGATCTCCACAGTTCAGACCGCCGCGCTCACGGCACCTTTCACCGGACCATCTGGAGATCCTGATCCAAGAGGTGGAAGCACTGCTGGGAAAGGACGCCATAGAAGCCGTCCTTATTCTTCAGGTAAACAAGGGTATTTGTTCAGTGTACTTCCTTGTACCCAAAAAGGATCTCACCATGCGTCCTGTTCTAGATCTGCGCCCAGCGAACAAGTTTATAAAACCCCAGAAGTTTCGCATGGTAACACTGCAGGAGGTGATCCCTTTGCTGAAACAGGGGGACTTCATGGCAACATTAGACATGAAATATGCATACTTTCATATTTCAATGTTGCCAGTGCACAGAAAATACCCAAGGTTCATGATCCAGGACAAACGCTACCAATTCAAGGTACTCCCCTTGGCATCGCCTCGGCGCCAAGGGTGTTTACCAAAGTCCTGGCAGTGGCAGCAGCACACATGCGCAGATTATCAGTCCCAGTTTACCCTTATCTCGACGACTGGCTCATTATGGGGGACTCGTTCGACACTTGTTTTTCGAACACCCAAAAAACAGTAGAACTCCTCTTCAGCCTGGGTTTTTCAATCAACAAAAAGAAATCCAGCTTATTCCCCAGCCAAGTAAAACAATTTCTGGGAGCGCTAATTCGGACGGAAGGCGGCCTTGTCTTCCCCTCCAGCGAGAGGGTTCAGAACATGCTCTGTCAGATCCCTCAATATGTAGCCAGTCGGGAGGTGACGGTACGCAAGGCCATGCGTTTGCTAGGGATGATGGCATCATGTATATACTTGGTTCCCCACGCGCGGCTGCGCATGCGTCCCATGCAAGAGTGGTTCAACAGCCAGTGGTGTCAGGCCAGCAGACAATGGGAAGATCTGTTAGTTGTCTCGCTAGCCCTCGTTCTCTCTCTGCAGTGGTGGTCTAGAGGAAACCTCTTGAAGGAGGAAGACCTTCACCACCTCTGCAGTGGAAGCCACTCTCACGACAGATGCATCTCTCACGGGGTGGGGGGCTCACCTGCTTCAGCAGACAGCACACGGAGTGTGGTCTCCTCAAGTAGCGTCCAACCATATAAACTTAATGGAGCTACTAGTGATGTTCAAAGCATTGAAAGCCTTTCAGGTGCAACTGCAAGGGAAGACAGTGCTGATCCTAACCGACAGCACCACAGCAATCTATTACCTGAACAAATAGGGGGGCACTCACTCTCCAGGGCTGTCCCAAAACATTTGGATATGGGCTCTCAAACACAAGATGTTTTTGTTGTCCCAACATGTTCCAAGGGAACTCAATCTTCTGGCAGACATATTCAGCAGAGATTTTCCTCTGCCAGCAGAATACAAATGGCGACTGCACGAAGACATTGTGTCCAACGTCTTCACAGAATGGGGTTTCCCAGAGATCGACCTGTTCGCTACTCAGGAGAACGCCCAATGCCAAGACTACGCCTCCAGGTACCCCCAGAACCGATCCAAGGGGAACGGTCTCTGGATAACTTGGTTGGGGAAATTTGTCAAAGCTTCACCCCCCCGACCCCCCGACTACCCTTCTCAACAATATAGCGCACAAGATGCACCAGGAACCAGTTACCATGATACTGTTGGCCCCCATGTGGGCCCGCCAACCCTGGTTCGCTCACCTGATGGAAATGTCCCTCTCCCCACCAGTCAAGCTGCCCTGCCCGTACAACATGTTGTCTCAGGACAGCGGGGAGACCCTACACCCATGCCCACAAACTCTGAACTTGGCAGCCTGGCTCCTGAGATAATAGAGTTTGGACACCTGCAACTCCCTCAAGAGATGCATGGACATACTCAGGGAAGCGAGAAAACCTAATACACGTTATTGCTATGCCAGCAAATGCAAACGTTTTTTCATCTAGTGCAATTCCAACGGCGTCAATCCCATCGATTGCTCACCCTCACACATTGTGTTGTATCTAACCCACCTGTTGGACTCTGGGTTAGTCTTCAATTCCCTAAAGGTTCATCTGGCTGCTCTGTCAGCCGTACACCACATCACAACAAAAAGTATTGTGGTGCAAACTACCAGTAATTAAAGCCTTTATGGAAGGGGTTAAGAGGATTTATCCTCCCATCTCTCACCCAGCCCCTGGATGGGATCTGAATGTGGCTTTGACCAGGCTCATGGAAGCTCCCTTCGAGCCTATGCATAAAGCAAGTCTGAAAGACCTGATTTATAAGACAGCCTTCCTAGTGGCTATCACTTCTATCAGAAGGCTTAGCGAACCACAGGCTCTTTCTGTTTTAGACCCCTTTTTTACAGTCCACAAAGATAAGGTAGTTCTGTGCACACATCCCAGGTTTGCGGCTAAATTTATTTTGAAGTTCCATGTGAACCAGTCAATCGAACTACCCACTTTCTTCCAGAACCCTACTAACATGGCCGAAAGAAGCCTTCACACACTAGACGTGCGCAGGGCAGTCATGTTTTACCTGGAAAGAACTAAACCACTAAGGAAGACTAAACAATTCTTTGTTTCAGTGGCAGCTGGTAGAGAAGGGGATCCTGTCTCTAAATCAGCTATCTCAAGGTGGATTGTCAAATGCATCACACTATGTTTCACACTTGCAAAGAGAGAACTGCCCTTCAAGCCTAGAGCCCACTCTACTCGAAGCACTGGGGCATCCATAGCATTCATTGCGAATGTTCCTCTTGAGTCCATTTGCAAAGCGGCAACCTGGAGTTCTGTACCCACCTTTACAAAACACTATTGCCTAGACGCTCATTCTAGGTCTGATTCTCAGGTGGGACAAGCAGTACTAAGACATCTTTTCTCGACTGTTCCTTCTCACAACCCACCTCCAACTCCAGGTACTGCTCGCTAGTCTATGCACAGCATGTGATTCTAAGCAGATTAACAAGCATCAGAAGACATGCATTACTCACCATTATAGCATTTCTGATGATTTTATCTACTTAGATTCACATGCGCCCTCCCTACCTCCCCGCTCGGGTGGAAGGAACATAGACGTCTTACTACTTTCTTTCTTTATGTACTCAATCACTATAGCCTTGGGCTCCCTCATGGCAGATAAAATACAATGGGAGGGACCTTGGCGCTTGAGGGATTTTGGGTACTACACACGTCACGATAGGGATAGTGTTACAGGCACGCCTATGCCGACGTCCCCTTTCGGTCCCCGAAAGACGAGATGCAATACTCTGCGGTTACCACAGGATGTCGGACCATATGCACAGCATGTGAATCTAAGCAGATACAATCATCAGAAATGCTACTATGGTGAGTAATGCATGTCTTCTCATAAATGTTTAATAAGTATATATTTCTGCGGCTTGCGGATCTGCTTAGAATCACATGCTTTGCATAGGCCGGCATCTAGTGGTTTGTGCAGAGTATTACATGATTCATTTTCAATTTAGAAAAGGGACGTTGACGTAGCGTGTTTGTAATACTTTCTATGAGGAGCCAGGAATTAAACTCCGACACATGGGGTTTATAGTTTTGGTCAAAGACTTTTATTAAAATGAATGCAGAGATGTGAGGAGAGAAGGAGAGTGTGGAGTCGAAGATGACCCCAAGGCTTTTACCCTCACAGGTGGGAGCAGGAAGATGGTCAAGAGAGGCCAGCCAGAGAGTGACAGGAAAGGAGTGAGCAGGTGTGCCGATGAGGAGAATCTCGGTCTTACTGACATTAAGGCAGAGATCATTGGTGGCACACTACTCCTGGATAGCACAGACACTCAGAGATGAGAGAAGGAAAAGAGGTGGCGGAAGGGAGCCTGAAAATGAGTTGTCATCCGCATAGCACTGAAAGTTAGAGAGAGTGGCAATGCAGTGGTCAAGAAGTGCTGGGTATTGGTTGAACAGCCAGGGGGAGAGGTTAGACCCCTGGGGAACACCACAGGCAGAGATAGAGGTAGTGGAGAGGAAGGACCCGAGTTGGACCTGGGAGTGTCGATCGGAGAGGAAAGAAGTCAGCCAAGACAGGGCCTGATCGGTGATACCCAGGTTATCACGGAGACGGTTGAGCAGGATGGCATGGTTGACCGTGTGAAAGGCAGAAGAGAGATCATGTAAGATGAGGACACAAGGGATGTTGGAATCAAGGTTGGTGAGCAGGTCTTCACGGATGTTCAGGAGAGCAGTTTCCGTGCTTCTGGCAGCTCTGAAGCCAGACTGATGGTCATGAAGGCAACCAACAGATTCAGTGTGGAGATTAAGCTGGGAGATGGCCAGCTTTTCCAGGAGTTTACCCAGGAAAGGAGTGATGGAGATTGGGGATAGTTAGCCGGGAAGGACGGTTTGGCAGGGGGTTTCTTAAGAAGAGGGTGCACAAGGGAGTGCTTCAGGTGGGGGACTGGAAGACTCCAGTGGCGAAGGAGTAATTGCAGAAGTCAGCCAAAGCAGGAGCCAGGGTGTCATGTGGTCCTTGATGGTTTTAGAGGAACAGGGGAGAACCTGTTTTTATGATATTTTCATAGATCAGAACTTGTCTAGAAACCTCCTCTGGGGAGAACAGGGGAAAGGCAGAGAAGGAGGGAGGAGAGGTGGCCACAGAAGGGCCAGGCGAGAGGGGAGTAGAAGTAGGAGGAGGAGAGGAAGAGAGAAAGGACAGTATGTCCTGAGTTTTAGAGATGAAATAAGCCAGGGCCGTGCAGAGGGCCTGGGAGGGGACAGGTGAGGTAGAGACTGCAGCAAGATTGGCCAGCTCCTTGCAGATTTTAAAGAGTTCGGCCGAGTTGTTGGATGCCGCAGAGACACGGGCTTGGATCAGGGCTCTCTTCTTGGTACGGACAGAGAGCCAGTATTGCCTTTGGAGCTGACGGCACGCCAGTTTGTCAGAGGATGTACAGGAAGCACGCCATTTCCTCTCCCCCACCCTGCACTTGCGTTTAATGGTGGTGAGGTCTGAATCACACCAGGAATTGTATTTGGCTTTGGGCTTCAAGCGGAACCTCATGACAAGTGCAAGAACATCAAGAGTATCAGATATAGCAGAGTGGAGCATGGAAAGGGCTGTGCCAGGGTGGGAGTCAGATGAAGGGGGTTTGGGGGAGGTGAGAAAGTGGTGGCGAAAGCCTCAACTGACACACGCTTCATGGGTCTGATAACTGAGAAGGTAGGTGTCAGTGCTGGAGTTGGCTTGGCCTGAGGAGTGAAGTGAGTGAGCTGGGAGGAAAGGAGAAAGTGATCACTCCAAGAGAGAGGAGTGGGGAGAGGGATAGAAAGGGGGATGTCTGTACAGATCAGCACATCCAGAGTGTGCCCTGCAGAGTGAATCGGGCCAGACGGGAGGATAGAGAGAGAGAGTTGCAGAGTAGGGACAGGAAGCATCCAGGTGGATGTTGGTCTCCAAGAAGGAGGGGTTGGGAGGTCGAGACCAGGAGGGAAGAGGAGAGGTCTGCCCACTCAGAAAGGAAGGAGGAGATCTGACCAGGTGATCGATAGATGGTAGCCACAGTAAGGGAATGGCTAGGAAAGAGAGAGAGAGCCTGCAGACAAGGCATTCAAAAGAGGAGTATGCCTGTGTAGGAATGACAGAGGCAGGAATCCACTCAGGGAAGATCAGGGCTACACCCCCTACGGAACGATTGGACCTGGACTCAGAGAGGATTTTGTAGCCATCAGGGAGGAGAGTGTCAAACCTTGTGACAGAGCTGGCCGTGAATCATGTCTCAGTGAGACGGAGGATATCAAGGTCAAGTTCTTCAAGGAGGCGGCAGATGTCAGGGGAGTGTTGTACAGCGGATCAGGAGTTTAGAGTGGCAATATGGAGAAGGTTGCCATCCTTGAAAGACTTCCGGGGAGGGTTACAGATCAGAGGTACGCCCTACGGAGCGTAGGTGTAGAAGAAGCTGAGCCAGGGCACAAGAGGAAGGAGGAGAGGGCAAGGTAGCCAAGGAGGAGACAGTAGGGGGAAGGGAGGAAGTCATGGAGAGAAGAGACGGGACAGCAGGAGAAGAAAGGAAATTGATGAGGCGTGGGAAGCATCTATCAAAGAGAAGGTTGGCCTGAGGGCCTTGAACCAAGACGGTACCATTCAGGTAAACATTAATGATGACCTTGGAGGAGTGGAGGAGGCAAGGACGGCCTCCCATCGGGTCCCACCATTAATGGGAGAAGAAGAGAAAGGAGAAAGCACAGAGACAATATGTAGAGTCCATATGTCTGGCGAAGGAACGGCAAAGAGGATGTCTGTGAGGGTTTGCTTGGAGGAAGCACTGGTATAGGTGTCGGCGATAGGGAGGCCTGGGTTGGAGACCAGAATGTCCTTTTTAAACTTCTTCCTACAAGATTTAGTGAGGAGAGTAGGATAGTCGATAGAGAAGCAGTTAGAAAACTTAGGAGAGACAGGGAGCACCATAGAGAAGGTGGGCAGAGGAGAGGAAGGGGGGTGGGGTGGGATGGGGAGGGGAGAACACTAGGGAAGGACACAGGGAGGGGCACAAGCAGACGAGACAGAGAGAGACGAGACAATAGTAGACATCTAGACAAGACGATAGGAGCTTAGATAATGGTATATAAGTGTGCAACTACTGTCTCCCGAGGGATCACCCTGAAAAAGTTTGTAAATCCTGTAAACCTTTTCGACCTAAAACCTTAAAGCATTGGCGGACCAAATGCTGGGCCACTCACGTCATGCAGGCCGAGGCCTTCATCGACGTGACACAAGACTCCAGCAAGGGCAGTATCGTGGTCATGAGTGATGCCGAAGGCGAGTGGGGTTCGTCGGGAACCCCATGTGCGCGCGCTCCTGACTCCAAGAAGCAGGCCGGCGGCTCTGTGATGGAGAAGACACCCGGCGTCCAGGGTACACACAAGTACAAAGACACTAAAAACATACCACACGGCCGACCCTCGACGGTTCCGTTGAGTGTTGAAGCCCACGCGGTGTCCACAGAGAAATCCTCTGGGCCATCGCGTAAGCTTTCGCCTCATGGTAGGCCTCCGAAACGGAAGGTCAGTTTGGACACTGCACACAAAAAGGCCCTCCTTTCGCATGCTGCAGAAGAGGCAGCGAAAGGCGTTTCGCCCTCCCACAAGAAAATGCTGAAAATGCAGGAGCTAATTAAGAAACACATTAGTGCTGCCCTGCTTAAAGTAAAGTCACCGAAAAAAAATAGCACATTTCGATGCGTTTGGCCTCGAAAAGCACAAAGGCTGCATTCCCCCCCGACCCTGCACCGCATGTAGACTCTCTCTCAAAGCTCTATGCACCACAAAGATCAAACTATCATGTCAGGATTCCCACCTTCATGTGACTATACACCTGAACCGTTCAATAAAATCTCAAGGAGGATGTCAAGCTTTGTGGACTTTATGGGCAGACACCCAGACCAACTGTAAACCCTTAAATATGCCTCACAGCCAGGGGCCTCAGCACAGCAGCCCCCTGCCAAAAAGTCTTGCCTTGAGCGACACCCTAGCTCCTCTGCTCTAGGCACACCGGCCTCAACCTACCAAGACCCCTCTTAGGACTTGTAGTATGACCACCCCTCAGGGTCACTGTTAGGGAGAATTCTCTGTTTAGGCTGAATTTCCTAACCTAGTGAGTCCCCCAGCAGCTTTGCTGGATTTTTGGGGTTTATTTTTTTCTCCTGCCAAGAGTGAGACTTTTTTACCCTCGCTCTTGGCCATGATTTGATTGTGTTTCTTTGACTCTAGATGTGTTTAATGGGCTATGGGGTCTTTTACTCCATAGGGCTTCATGTGTTTTTGTGATGTGTGTTACACAGCACCCTCAGTGCAGTAACACAGGGGTGTCATAGTGACCCCCCAACATAAACTCCATACCCTGGGACTGACTACTGTCTCCCAGGGCATGTAAAGTCACCATTGACTTTACTAGTCTCAAATTCTGAACAGAACCAGTACAAACCATCATATTGTGGACGTACTGGCCGGGGCAATTCGATTGCCCCGGGGTCTATTAGTCGAGGGGGCACGTCTCCGTCCCCCCTGATCGAGTTTTGACTGGTGGCAGTGGATACTACTTTTTATATTTGACCGCGAATATATCTCTATGGGATTTCCCATTGTTCGAGGCTACCAACTTTAATTATTTAATTCCTATAGCCTCGAACATACCGCCGGTTTATTTATTTAATATTAATTCTCCGGTTGGTATTTTTTGCCAGAACTCGGTTCTAAAATGGCGTTTGTGTTCGCTTCTGTGACTCCAACCCAAGTTGAGCCCTTTGTTCCACTTTTGGCAGGCTTCTCCACAGAAGGGATGGAGGGATGGAGGGGGATTTAGGCACCCTGGACTGAGTTGCCTAGGCAACTCAAGTCGCACTCTGTCCTGATTGGCTCGAGTGGTGAGCCGACCGGCTCGAGTGACAGCTAGGCTGAGTGAATGGGGGGTTTCTGCATAAAAGCAGGGCTTTGGGGACTGGAACTTTAGAAGTCGCCACAGGACCTAAGAATCTGACGAGGGAGAAGCTGAACCGATCTGCTACGGTGGAGCCCTGCTGAACCGTCTCACCACTTTTCCCAACAATAGAGGAGATCTCCAGCCCGGAGAGTATTCTTCCTTCGACTGGTGGGGATAACCAGTCTGCTTCCTTTTTCGCTTCCTGGAGCATCTCGGGGCCGCCTTGCCTGTGCCAAGCACCCCGGCAACCGGGATACCACGTTTCACCCCTACCGCAAATCAAAGGGTAGTACCTTTAACCGGAAAACTCTGCGGCTGGTTTCTTCCCTGGCAGGGCAACAACCTTCATCTTTCCTCCACGTCGAGATCCTCTCTTCTTCTGGACGATGCTGCAAGCAACTTGCTCCCGCTGCCAGGAACAACTGCCCCCGCTGGAGGATCCTTTCCACCTAAGGTACCGTGTTCCGCCTGG
The DNA here is from genome assembly GCF_040938575.1 of Ambystoma mexicanum. Classification (NCBI taxonomy): domain Eukaryota; kingdom Metazoa; phylum Chordata; class Amphibia; order Caudata; family Ambystomatidae; genus Ambystoma; species Ambystoma mexicanum. The sequence goes on along the minus strand of NC_090926.1, from coordinate 1,015,445,379 downwards.
CTTCCCTTGCAACCGAATGTACGGGGTAGATTTAGCCCCCGGCTTTCGAACCTGGATTAGCCTGGGACACCCTGGCTAAACCTTTCTGAGCCTCTCTAAACCCTTTCTGAACTCCCTACAAGACTTTCAAAGCCTATTGTAATTGTGTGATCTTGGGCGCATTTGTGCTCTGCTCTCTCTAAGAGTGGGTCCGGCCGATGGACTTTGGTTCACCAGTAACTTTTGTCTTTTCTGCCTTGTTAAAGTGTTCCAAAGTATTAGAGTGGTGTATCTTCCTACATTCTGCCTTTTTCCCTCCCTTTTTCGTTAACTTATTGGAGTGCCATCTATAGTTAAGCGCTCACCTCTGTCTGGAAATAAGTGGTGTTAACTAAGACTTGCCTGATAAGGAATAAGGGTTGTATATATAATAATAGTAACTGTGTTTAGAGTGATTTACAATAATAGTGCTGTAGTGTTTCAATAAGTGTGTTTTTAAATAAATAATGATATACCTTGATACCAAAGCTCTGGTCAAGTGTTTGCTTGTGCTATTGTTTCTGAGTGCCTATTGTGTATACTTTGCATACTGCCTACCTCTTCTTGAGGGAAGTCTGACTGCTCAGCCACAGCTTCCAGGTAATTCTGGGTGGTACAGACTGCTACCAAGTGGGTTTACTGCTAACACCTGTAGTCCTAAATCGTTTGCAGTGTTCCCAAAGGGAACTGCACAGGTTTCTGCCTAACACTGGTGTACAGTGGTGGGATTTGTATCGAGTATACATTTTAGAGTGCTTTAGGATACCTTAGTGCAACTAACCACAAAGCTTAGCACTGAAAAAGTAATCTTCTAACATGTCAACTATGGAAAGTTATAGTCAAGAGTCCCTTGCTACAAAAACTGCAGATTGTTTAAGAGTTCTCTGTAAGCATAAGAATCTCATGACTAAGGGCAAGAAAATGGAGCTAATAGAAAGGTTGTTAGCTAACCAAAGTCTGGATGATGGTTCAGAGGAACCTACCACCCCAGCAACTGTAGATAACAGTATTGAGATTGAAACTGAACCAAATGTTGACGATCTTGAGGAAGAGTCAGAAGAGGAGGGTGAGGCTTCTGTGACTGTCCCCCCTAGGCCTCTGTCTGCCCTACCTGCTGTACCTACTGGGCCTTTGCCAGGTCCCACACTTAGTCCTCAATATCTTGAATTAGAGAAAATGAAACTGGAATTAGAGTTTAAACGAATTAGTGCTCAAACAGAACAAAAGCACCAAGAACTAAGGTTACGAGAAATGGAGCTCAAGCATGAGCTAGAAATGAAGAAATTATCTGTCGACAATGCTCCTCTAGAAGTTCCAGTCCTAAAAGACCCCGGATGCCTAAGGAATTGGTTGGTATGTATGAGCCTAAGTTGGATGTGTTGGATTGGTTGTCTCTGTTTGAATATAATCATGGGCTCCAGAACATCACAGGAAATGACTTACTCACCTGGTTGTTCTCTAGGCTTCCCCCTGTTGCAACTGATGTGGTAATGGAGTTGGGGGAGGAGGATAGGAAGGATTATGAATGTGTGAAACTAGCTTTGATAGTTAGATTTGGGAAGACCCCTTCCCAGTACCTTAAGAGGTTTAGGACCCTCAAAAAGAATGATGGTACCCCTTGGGCTACCTGGGTGAGTGAGTGTTTGAAAAACATAGAGGGCTGGATTAAGTGTTACAAGGTGAACACTTATGAGGGAATGAGAAATCTTGTGATGTTAGAGTCAATTTATGATGCCTGCTCTCCTGAGCTCAGACAGCACTTGGCTGATTCAAAGGAATTAGATTCCAGAAAGCTAGCTAAGGCTGCTGACTTGTGGGTTGCCAACAGGGCTACTCACAAGGATTCAGGGGTCACTCAGAAAAAGGATGAGAGAAAGCAGGCACCAAAAGGTAACTGCACATGTTTCTGCCTAACAGTCACACAACCCGGGGTCTCAAAGGGACCGTTATATTCGAGACCAATACCAATTTTATGACGACATTTACGTGATCCAGTCGCCAGACTACCAGGACCAGCTGGTAGCAGATTTGCCTGTTGACGACCAACTGAGGTGAATCTGTGCTCAGAGAGACAAAGCTTCACCTCACTGATGAGGCCCAACAAGGCTGAAACACGTGTATGGGGTTGCTTTTGGTACTCTTGTTAAGAGACGAATTGCCATAGCATTTCAGTGCTGGACTGCCCATGTGGGCGGAACAAAGACTGATATGCAAATGGATATTTCCATCTGTGAAGGGTACAGTGAGCAAAAAGTGTGTGCTGCAAACTCTCATCTCAGAACAGGTTATCATGCCATGTTCTTTCTGGAGAGGAGCGCCTGCTACGTTCTTTGAAATGTTGACGACCAACTACAGTACAATGAACTGCTACACAACACTTTAATATTGACACTCAGGAAGCACAGGTCGACAAAGACTTTGTGGAAGACATTCGAGGGGGACAAAAGGTCCGCCACCCAGTTTCTTTCTCTCCTACAATCTGTACAAAGACTCATCCATCCATCCCTACTGGCGCCAAGGGTGGTCAACCCCAGAATAGGAAAACCTATTCAGAGCAGCGCCCACTGACCCCCTGTAAGTTAGGGGTCAGCTTAAACCAGATTCCTTGGTGGTCACCACCACCAGAAAGAGCGCAGTCACTCCCCTGGTGTCGGTAGCCCCGCCAGACAAGGAAAGCAAAAAAATATATACATTCGGGGAAAGGTTCCCTCCTCTATGGCATACCAGAAACGCCAGCAACACTACGTTTTTAGCCAGTTACGGCTGCCACTAATGGGATGACCTGGAGCCCCAAATTGAGGCAGTCCCAAGACCCTTAAAGGTTCAATTGTTAAAAACTATTTCAGAAGGCAAGCAGATATCAAACTGCACCCTGAAAAATAACCTTGATGTGTCAGATAATGCAGGACGTATCATAGCAGAGGGTACGCTCATCAAGCGCTACGCCTGGCTCAGACAATCAGGGTTTAAATTAGAAACTCAGGCAACCCTCTTAAACATGCTGATGGAGCCAAATGTGTAATTCTGGAAGGCTATCGAAGATTGCCTTAAGAGTGCTAAGGAGGAATACGGCACACTGAAATCCCTTGGCCAGTTGACAAACAAATCCTATGTTCAACAGGGCTCCTCAAACTCTAGAAGGTTTCGGGGTCGGGGTACTCAACGTTCCTGAGGCTACACTCAGGGTGGACTGTCCTCATCTTGGGGCCAGTCGCCAAGTCAAGGTTCCTCTTCCAATTTTCAAAGAGCAAATAAAAGTGACAGAGGAAGGGGCAGAACCTCACCTGGGAGAGGCTCCACTCCTCCCAAACAATGACGCACCGCTTCACGTCCCCTCCCATGCCATTCCAGTAGGAGGCAGAATTTCACACTTCACCCACGCTTGGGAGGGGATGTCAGAAAAATGGGTGTTGTCCACTATGGCAGGTGGCATTGTATCGAGTTGTTACAAAGACTACCCTATCGCCCGCCAAGGAGCAGGAAAATGTCAACAGAAGAATGACGCATACTGTTGGAAGAAGTAAAGGCACTGCTGGAGAAGGAAGCTATAGAGATGGTCCCAGCAAACCGGGGAAAAAAGGGTCTTTATTCAACTTAATTCCTTGTGCCAAAGAAAGACCTTTCCATGCGCCCATTCGCCCAGTATTAGATCTGCGCCCTGCGAACAAGTATGTCAGACTCCAAATGTTTTACATGACCACGCTCCAAGAGGTAATCCCGCTCCTAAAACGGAGGCACTAACTACATGGCAACATTGGATATGAAAGATACATACTTTCATATTTCAATCCTCCCTGCGCACAGAAATTATCTGCGCTTCAAGATAGCGGGTGTTCACAACCAGTTAAAAGTAGTCCCCTTCGGCATCACCTCAGCACCAAGAGTGTTCACAAAGGTACTCGCATTAGTGGCAGCACACCTGCATAGAAGATTCATCGCAGTATGCCCTTATCTGGATGACTGGCTAATTACTGGGGATCTCCTCAAATTTGCAAACAAAATACGCAAAAAAACAATAAAACTTTCTCCATCAACGAAAAGAAATCCAGTCTAGTCCCCAACCAGATAAAACAATGTTTAGGGACTATTTTAAAGACAAAAGTGGAGCTGGCTTTCCCCTCAAACGAGAGAGTACAAAACATGATGTTGCAAGTACCTCATTCTCCAGCAAGGGGTATGGCATGGATTCACATGCTCATGAATATTCCCCGTCGTCAGGCCGGGAATCCTCAGTAAAAGAAAAAACTGTTTTAACTTTCACTGAACAACTGTATTTCTCTTCTAAACCAATCACTGTACTCTGGGTCATACTGCCCCCAGCCAATGACTGCCCTCTCCCTAAACCCCTCCTCTGGCAAACACTTTCAGGTTTTTACTGCATGTTCAAGTGTTGGGAGGCCTCGAGTTTTGCTCTGTGAGCTATTCTGTTTTTTTTGGTGCTTTTTCAAGAAAAAGTCCTCTTTGTCAAACAGAGCCCGTGTGCTCTTTCTCTCCATCGGCCGACAAGCGGGGATCCGTTTTCCGGTGAATTTCATCGCCCCTCAAGGGCAAGAATCGTCGAGTTTCGTCATAGTTTCCAGAAGGCCATCTGGCCTACTCCGCACGAAAGAGAATGTCGAAAGAGAAGAAAGGGGGAAGCTCCCTTTTCAAGCTCTGCTCCAGATGCGGACTGCGGAACGTGTTTGTGGAGGACAAACACCTTCAGTGCCTCTTCTGTCTTCACCCAGACCACATAGAAAGAGATTCCTATGCCCCGTGCCCGAACCAGGGTCATGCCTCACCATGGACCGGCCGGTCCGAGGAGCAAGCTTCTGACTCCTTTGAGGGCGCTACATCGGTGGGGGCCCAGGAAAAGGCCATACATCACAAGTCCGTTTCCGTTGGGATTGCCGCACAAGCGGGTCCCACGATGGGCAGGGCACGATCAACCTCACCATCTGCCTCCATCTCCAGCCATCAATCCAGCTCCTCTTCAAAAAGGAAGTCTCCAAACCCGGCTAAGCTGCTGGAGTGGCCCAAGAAGCCTAGGATGAAAGAAAAGGCAGCCGGCCTGCCCAAGAAGGCCCAGACAGTGCAAGAACAATCGTTGTTGATGATCGAGATGGTGGCGGATGCTCTCACAAAGGCAAAGGGGCTGACCTAGTGAAGGTAGCCCCGACGGCACCTAGGGTATTCTTACCCCTGAGGTGAGAGGCTTCGGCCGGGCAGTGGAAAAGACACCAGAAAAGTGGATGCCATTGCTGAGTCCAGCTCCGACCCCTTGGGATGCAAAAAGGGGGAGGAGGCCACAGGCTATACCTCAAGACACAGATGTTCATGCACACAATCCACGAGGATGTGCAGGACGGCAACGGCGGAAACGACAGCGGAAAAGCTGATGGCGGTGCAGGGCCTAGTTTGCCTACCGCTCCAACTCTGCCAAGAGATATATCGCTGGACATCCTTTCGACGCTACACAGGTTGGTGTCCGAAATCCAGAAAAGAATCGCCCTGGTGGCAACCCCGGGGAAAATAGGAAACGCCATCCAACTCCTCGGCATCAGCCTCTACACCTGCGTCACAGGCTCTCCCCCCTGCTCGCCGCAGCCGAGAACATCCACACCCGATGAGGTGGGGTAATTTCATGCCATCGTCAACAGAGCGTCCAAGCTTTTCCAGCTGACAACCGAGGAGACCAAAAAGGAAGGCATACTCTACCAGAAGCGCAAGGCCAGAAGGAAGACCCCTCCTGGATGACGTTTGTGAGGAGAGCTTGGCCCTATTGAAGAATCAGGCCAAGCGGGATAGGCTAGAGAAAAAGTACCGGGTGCCGGAGTCCGCACCAAAGTGCCTACGGTCGCAACTGTTAGGGAGAATTCTCTGTAAAGGCTAATTTCCCAAACCTAGTGAGTCCCCCAGCAGCTTTGCTGGATTTTTGGGGTTTATTTTTCTCTCCTGCTAAGAGTGAGACTCTCTTTCTCCCACTCTTGGACATGATTTGAGAATGTCCTTTGACTTTGTAATGTGTTTTATGGGCTATGGCTTTTACTCCATAGGGCTTCATGTGTTTTTGGTATATGTATTACACAGCACCCTCAGTGCAGTAACACAGGGGTGTCATAGTGACCCCCAAACATAGACTCCATACCCTTGGACTGACTACAGTCTCCCAGGGCATGTAAAGTCACCATTGGCTTTACTAGTCTTAAATTGTGAACAGAACAAGTACAAACCATCATATTGTGGAAGTACTGGTAGGGGTAATTCAATTGCCCCCGGGTCTGTTTTCCAAGGGGGCACTATCCAGTCCCCCCTTGTCGAGTTTCTGGCTGGTGGCAGTGGATACCACGCGAAATATTCCACCGGAATATTTCCTATAGGATTTTTCCATTCATTTTAAACGGACCACTTTTTGGTGCAATGTTAAAGATACCGCCGGGTTATTTATTTAATATTTATTCCCCGGTTGGGTCTTTTTGCCAGGACTCGGTTTTAAAATTCCGTTTGTGTTCGCCTCTGAAACTCTAACCCAAGTCGAGCCCTTTGTTCCACTTTTTGGCGGGCTTCTCCACAGAAGCCCTCCAAATGGTGCCACTCTGTCTGGGGTCAACGGGATGTGTGGGAGGGGGATTAGGCGCCCTGGACAAAGTTGCCTTGGCAACTCAAGTCGCACTCTTGTGTGATTGGCCCAGTGGTGAGCCGCCCGGCTCACCACTTAGCATGTTTGAGTGACAGCTAGGCTGATGAATGGGGGTTTTGCAGCATAAAAGCAGGGCTTTGGGGGAATGGAACTTCAGAAGTCGCCACAGGACCTAAAGAATCCGAAGAGGGGAGATGCTGAGCCATCTACGACGACGACACCACCAGTGGAGCCTTGCTGTACGAAACTCACCTCTTTCCCGACGACAGAGATCTTCTTCCAGGAGAGTCTTCTTCCTTTGAGCTGGTGGGACCAACCAGTTCACCTTTTTCGCCTTCCTGGATCGTCTCGTGGTCGAATCGCCCGTGCCAAGCACCCCGGCGGCCGGATAGCCACGCTTCACCACTACTGCGAATAAAAGGATAGTACCTTTTAACCGAGAAAATCGGCGGCTGGTTTCTTCCCTGACAGTGCAATGACCTCCAGCTTTCCTCCACTTCGAGATCATCTCTTACCCTGGACGAAGTTCCGACTTGCTCCCGCTGCCAGGAACAACTGCCCCCGCTGGAGCTTTCTCACCATTTCAGGTACTGTGTCCAGCCTTGTCTCCCTTGCAACAGACTGCCCCAGGTGTCCCGTAAATCCTTGACTCTCTATCCTGGGGTGACCTCGGACCTGTTAACATTACCTTTCTAACTTGATCCAACCTGTTTCGACTTTTCCGCAAAGACTTTGAGTGCATTTCCACTGTGTGATCTTGGGCACATTCCAGCTTGCTCTCTCCAAGAATGGGCCTGGCCTATGAACATTTTGCTCTACAGTAGACCCTGCCTTACTTGACTTGCTGTGGTTTCTTAAAAGTGTTGGTACTGTGTGATTTTCCTATTCTGCCTTTTCTCTCCCTTTTTAAACAAATTATTGGAGTGCCATCTATGGTTACACGCTCACCTCTGTTTGGTTAAATAAGTGGTGTCTTAACCTAGACTTGTCAAATAATTAATTAGGGAGGTGCATATACTTCTAGTGACTGTGTTTGAACTTGCTTGACATATTAGTGCCAGTGTATTTTTACAAGTGTGTTTTTAAATAAATAATTATATACTTTTATACCAAAGCTCTGGTCAGTGTTTGCTTGTGCTACTGTATTTTTAGCCCTGTTGTGTATACTCTATATACTGCCTAACAATTCTTGAGAGAAGTCTGACTGCTCAGCCACAGCTTCCAGGTCAATCTGGGTGGTGCAGACTGCTACCAATTGGGTTTACTGCTAACTCCTGTAGACTTAAACGTTTTGCAGTGGTCCCTAAGGGAACTGCACAGGTTTCTGCTTAACAGCAACCGTCACCGGACTCTGTGTCGGCGGCTGCAAGGAAGAGATCGTCCAACCCCTCGTCATAGTCCTCAGTCCCTCCGGACAGCAAGGGGAAGAAGTTGGACGCCATGGGGAGAAAGGTAATCTTCTCCGCGGCATCAACCGTCAAGGCGGCCAATGCACTGTTGATCCTGGCCAGGTACGAAAAAAAACTGTACAAACTGGCCCCAATTCTGGAGTTCCTGCAAGACGACAAGCGGGAGGAGGCGATCGCACTCCTCCAGGGGCGGGGGGGGGGTAGTGGCTGCGGACCATGCCATCACGGTGGCCCTGAACATCGCTGACACAGGTTTCTGACAGATGGGGAACAGTGTCTGCCTTTGTTGCTGAGGCTGGCTGAAGGCCACCAATTTCTGCCAGGAGGTCCAAACGAGAGTACTGGACATGTCCTTCGGAGATCACCTCTTCAGGAAAGCCGTTGAAGAATCCTTGCAGGACATCAAGATGGACACGGAGATGGCCCGTGCCCTGGGTGCTCTCCAACAGCACCACTCTTTCTTTCGCGCCTCCAGAGGATAGTCGGACAGATCGACAAAAGGTTTCGGTGGAAGCTACTTGTCGTACCGTCAACCCTCCCGGTCCACGACCCAGGAGGCCTACAGTTCCAAGGCTTTTGGTGGAGGTGGTCAGTGTTGTTGTCGCCCCCAAGGTGGAACGCAGGCGCCGAAGCAGGACTGAACCGGCCAGGGCGTCTGGCCCCCACCCATGCACCCGGTGGGAGGCCGGCTGACTGGATAAGTCAGCGAGTGGGAAAAGATCTCCACCAACAAATGGTTGCTGGACGCTCTCGCCCACACACACCCTGGAGTTTCAGCAAAAGTGTCCGCGGATCCCTCTGGTGACCGGCCTACTTCCACGTCCCCATTCACAGGAAACATCAAAAGCTCCTACGCTTCGTAGTGCATGGAAGACCAACTCAAGACCCTCCCTTTCGGCCAAAAGTCAGCACCCAGGGCGTTCACAAAGTGCCTGGCACCAGTGGCCGACCATCTACGTCTACGAGGGATATTTGTGTACCCATACCTTGACGATTGGCTCATCCGGGCCAAGTCAAGGGAGGTAGCTGACGAACATACGCAGAGGACCGTCCAACTGCTGACGCATCTAGGGTTCTCCATCAATTATCCAAAGTCCTGCTTGACACCATCACAGAATGCTCTATTCCTGGGATCCAGACTCAACATGGTTGCCTGCCTAGCGTTGTCATAGTAGGAGAGGGTAGCAGCCATGCTGGGGAAGGTCCAACGGCTGTCACTGAAGACCGCCACAGTGCGGACCATCAAGTCGCTGCTTGGCATGATGTCATCTTGCATTTACCTGATCTGACTCTGCAGATTGCAGATGCGTCCTCTTCAGGAGTTCCTGGATGACCGCTGGGTACAAGTATCTGGAAGCTTCACGGAAAAGATCCCTCTCAATGAGGAGTTCCGTCGAGCAATAAGGTGGTAGGGCATACACTCCAACATCACCCGGGGCACAGGGATTCAAACCCTCCCTTACTAGGAAACGGTCACCACGGACGCTTCCCTGGAGGTCTGGGTAGCCCACACCGGACGTCTGCACGCCAGAGGCCTGTTGATGCCAGAGGAGAAGGATCTCCACTTCAATATCCTGGAGCTGCGGGCAGTGTTCTGGGCCCTCAAGTCTTCCAGCCCTGAAGGGCAAGGTGGTGAGGATCTTCATGGACAACACCACCACGATGTTCTACATCAGGAAGCAGGGGGGGGCACTAGATCCCCGGCTCTCTCCAGAGTGGCACAGAATGTGTTGCACTGTCTCGTCGGCCAAGAGATGTTCTTCATTCCCTTTCACCTGGTAGGAGTCAAGAACACCATTGCCGATTCCCTCAGCAGGGAGTTGCGCTCCTGCCACGAGTGGGAACTTTGGCAGGACCAGGTGGACAGCATCTTCATCAAGTGGGGCAGACCCCAGATCGATCTGTTTGCAACGGTGGCGAACTCCAAATGCCAGACAATTGCCAGCAGGTTCCACCAGCCGAGTAGCATGGGGGACACGTTCTCCTTCCTGTGGGACGGCCTGTTACTGTACGCGTTTCCTCCGCTGCCTCTCCTGCTGGGAGTCATCTATCAACTGAAACAGTGCTGATGCAGGATGACACTTGTCGCCCCGTATGGGCGAGGCAGAATTGGTACCCGGACCTTCGCAGCCTGTCTGCGTCGCCTCTGGTAAACCTGCCGGTGGTAGCAGATCTGCTCATCAGAGGATGCGGCGCAATCCTGCATTGCGACCAAGGATCACTGAACCTGTGGGTTTGGCTCCTGCAGCTCTAGAGTTTGGAGGATACGCGTTGCCAGCGTACTGCAGGGAGGTCCTTGCCAAGGACAGAGCGCCATCGACTCTTAAGTGCTACGGTCACAAGTGGAAACGGTTTGCTACGTGGTGCAGGTCGCAGAAGATCAGCCCTCTGGGGGTTACAGCCCACAGATTCTTCCTTACTTGTTGTCCTTGACCAAGGCGGGGCTGGTGCGCACCTCTATCAAGGTGTATCTGGCGGCTATCTCCCGCTACACCAGGTCTACAGGATGATCTTCTCTGTGGTCTCAACGTCTCGTCAAGGAGTTCTTGAAAGGACTTGCGATCTTTCCCGCCGGTGAAGGCTCCTGCCCCGGCGTGGGAACTCAACGTGATGTTGACGAGGCTCATGGGAGCCACTTTCGAGCCTATGCATCAGGCCCCTTTTAAGTTCCTCTTGTAGAAAATGGCTTTCCTCGTGGCTATCACCTCTGCTAGGAGGGTGGGTGCGATCCAGGCCCTATCCTGCAAGCTTCCGTATCTGACTTTCCACGAATCGAGGGTGGTGCTACAGACGCACCCTTCCTTCATGGCAAAGGTTCTGTCGGAATACCACCTCAACAAGCCTTTGGTGTTACCTGTGTTCTTTCCAAAACTTTTGTCACTGGCGGAAAGGACCTTGTACTCGCTGGACGTTGCTCGTGCTCTGAAGTTCTACGTGGCATGCACGAAGAGTTTTCAGAAGACGTCTCAACAGTTCATGAACTTTGTTCCTGTGAACCATGGGAAGGCCTTGTCCAAGGCTTCCATCTCAAGGCGGATTTCCGGCTGCATCACACACTGTCATTGGTTGCCGAACAGACTGCTGCCTGGCCATCCGAGAGCCCATTCCACCAGAGCAATCGCTGCGATGACGGCGTTCCTGTCTGGTGTGCCCCTGCTGAACATCTGCTGGGCTGCTACGTGGAGGTCCACAAACACCTTCATGAGATTCTACTGCGTCGACAGGGATTACAGAGAGGAGTCCAGAGTCGGCAAGCAGTGCTATGCAACCTGTTAGCTTGCAGGTGAGTCTGTTCCGGAGGTAAGAATAATTGCTTCTGTTGAGCCTTGCCACCTCCCGTGGTTGTGTAATGTTGTACTGCTATGTATTTGTTATTCATGAGTATGTGAATCCATGGCAGACCCCATGCTGGAGAAGGAACAAGTTACTTACCTGTAACTATTGTACTCCTACGTCCCGTCCCCTTTCCTCCATGCTGCATGGGCGTCCCTTCCAAGGGACCGGAGACAGAACCTTTTTCACCAGAAAAAACATCTTCCCCTTTAAATTTAGAGGCACACAGGGGTGCGGCCCTGGGAGCATGCGCTGCCCTGAATCCGCCCCCCGGCGCCACACACCAGTCCCCTTTTCCGCGTCGACGGTAACTGGCCGAATTCACCACCACTCCTGGGCTTGGCTTCGGCCATGTAATTCCAGGCGCTGATACTTCTTCTCTTCTCTCTTTTTGTCTTTTGATCATTTAGGTACTCGGTCCTCAGATGTCACGCTCCTCCCCGGCGCATGTCAACTTCTACAGGGTTCAGCAGGTGTCCATCCTGCGACAGTCTCTTTCCAACTAAGGACCCCCATGCCCAATGCCTACGTTGCCTTGGCCCAGACCACGGCTGGCAAGCTTGTACCGTGTGTTAGGGAGAATTCTCATAAATGTGTTAATTCCCTTCGCCTTAGCAACTTTGCTGGATTTTGAGGACTTGATTTTTTTTACCTGGAAAGAGTGTGAGCCCTTTTTCCCACTCTTTGATGTATTTTGATGTGTGTTTTACCCTTGTGTTCTTTGATTATGGAGTTTTAAGATTGCTCCATAGGCATCTTTTCATGTGTGCAGTGACACAGGGAGGTATTTGTAGACTTCCCAAAGGTTTAAATACCGTCTCTGGGAAAAACTACTGTTTCCCAGAGAATGTAAGGTTAAATGGACCTTACTAGTCTTTTTAAATTTCTAGACCCAGCACACACTATCTTCCTATAGAGTGCTGGAGGGGATACCTAGTATCCCCTATTTCTAGAAACTCATGGAGCAGTCAAATGCTACCCTTTCCTATAGGAATGGCTGGTGGCAGTGGTTTTACAACAAACTACCATGATTTTTTCCGACCGCGAACACCAGTAGCTAAAAACCGCAGCAGTCATGTTTTTCAAGATGGTGCCTTAAGCCCCTTTGTTTAAACAGGTCACGGTCTTCTTTTTTTGCCATTTCTTCTTGGAAAGGTCCTTCTAGAGTTTGTCTCTGCGTGCCCCAACTAAGTTTGGTCCCTTTGTTTCTATGCCTTTGGCAGGCTTCAGGACTGAAGACCACCTCTGAGTGTCTGGGTTGGGCAGGAAGTGAGGGAGGTGCCGAAACTCCATGTGCTTAGTCTCCTAGGATACCCAAATGCACTCTGGCATGATTGGCTGGCTGACTGTCCAGCAAGAACAGCCACCCCGCTGGGTGAGTGGCAGCTAGGCTGGAATGAAACGGAGAAAACTGTTTAAAAGGCGAGTCTCTTGTACTGGAAAGCAGAGTCGACTGCTGGAACGAAAGAACCGAAGACGAGCTGGAAGAGAATGGCTGCTACAACTCCTGGACCGTTGGTTTGCCCTGTGAAGCCCGGCTGCAGGTCTGAATCGCCAAGTTCATCTTAGCAGAGAAGCCCCTTCAAGGACGACTTCTTCCTTTGAATTGGTGGGACCAATCAACTCGTAAGCCACCTGGATACCATTCTCGGTTTGTTTGACCCGTCCGTGTGCAGTGCAGGAGTCCCCCGACATCCTCCCTCTTGTCCCCACGACTGAGGCTCAGGAACAGTGAGATCTGCAGGAGCTGCCAGGAACCAACGTCTTCAGCTGCATCTTTTTATTCATACTAAGGTACTGTGCCAACCCGATTTAGAGGACTTACCTCTCGCTGTGAAAGTTTGTGAAACTTTTCCCAACTTGCAGGACTAATCAGCTTGTGACCCAACACATGAATCTTTTTCGTACAAACTACTTCTGAGAACATTGGCAAAGACTTTACCGTTTACTACAAGAACTGCTCTTTCCTCTCCAAGACACTAACTAGCCCATTGACTTTGGCCTAGGCCTATTGAACTGAATCGAGTCCTCTAGTGAACTGAAACTATTTGCACTGCCTAAGTAAGTATTTGTGATCTATTCTATTAACTTGTGCCTTTTTACTCCCATTCAAAGTAACTGAAATGCCATTTTGCTCCTATTTGAGGGGAGCCTAATTTACACAAAAACTTATTGGTTTGGTATTGAAGTATATTTGCGTATAATATTAAGTTGCCTCCTTCTAGTGAATGTTTTCTAAATGACTGTGTAATAAATTAATAAGTGTTTTACCAAGAAACTTTCAGTGTAAGTGGCTACTTGAACCATTGTGATTGTAAGACCTCTTTGTAACATCATTGTACTGCTCACATTCCCTCTTGAGATGAGCTTGGCTGCTCAGCTCGCTACCACAAACTGTGTAGTACAGACTTGTACCAAAGGTTGGTTTTTGCTTACACCTGTGGTCCTAATTGTATGTGGTGGTCCCAGAGGGTACTGCAAGCAATTTTGCCTAACACCGTGTGCAATGTGCTCTCCTCAAGGTCTCTGAAGAACAGACTAGTCCGGTGGAGGTAGCTCTTCCAGAGATCACCTCCGAAGGACCTTAAGGATTTCATTTATCATCTATCCAAGCCCAAGGTAGGGCCGCTTTTTTCTAGCGCACCCCGCAAGGAAGACTCCTTCCCAAGGACTCACCCACGTGGGACGGACCGTTCAGGTCCTCATACCAGCACAAGTACCAAGGGTACATCAGCTACCGGCCGGCAGGCTGAGGGGTCTGTGAATCCTCCCGGTGACAGTGTTCACGGACCGGAAGGTTCTTGTACCAGATCTTTACCTGAGGGGCTACTCCCTAGTACCGGCAACATGTCCAAAGCGGCACCTATTTGCAGTTCTACCGGCAGACCCACTGAGGGCAAAACGCCTACCGGGCCTCGGCCCGAGGAACCAGGTAGGCCCCATGATCCACAAACAAGAGTCCTGGACGGGGCAGGGCCCAGTGAGCCAAGCAACACGACGCAGGCACGTGGAAGGCAGCTCGACAAAATTACCACTGTGCCAGAAAATCCAGACATCCGGCCGGCGCCGCTCCAAGAAAGAAAGCAGGTGGAGGAACGTGCGTCAAGGTGGACTGGTGTCAACCAGGTATGTGGCCTACGGCTTACCCTTCCTTCGCGCAAGGCAGGTTCCTGCTGCATCCATATGGGCAGGGTACGCAACGGCTCCAGCAGCCGCTCGCTACCCCGTCTATATCACCTACCACCACTCCGACTTGCGAGGACAGGTTCTTCAAACGGTTCCCCTGGCTCATGAAATCTCCTCGGATGGGTGTCATCCTCAGGGACGCCATCAGGGACGTGCTCCCTCCTATGGCCCCGGTGTCACAGGCCCCAATGCAGGACCCTCTGTCCCCTGTGCAGCCTCCACCGCACACTCCATCCCCACAGCCGATAGTTCAGACGGTTCCGTACCAGCCTCTGCTGCAGCCTGAGGTTAAGGCCCCCACGCCTCCGCTGGTGGCGCCCAGCATTCCTCCACCGGGGCCGATTCCTCCAGATTGCCAGGTGGACACGGATTAGGGAGAGGACCCTGACACACCATCGTCAGCCAAGGCCTTCCACAAATTTCTTGCCGGTCTGGCAGAGTACCTGGGCCGGCCTCAACCCGAGGTCTAGCAACCAGCATAGAGGGCCCTTGCAGAAGTCCTCATGCTACACCCCTCTACCAGAATGGGGATCCTGATGCAGAAGGACATAGTCGCCTTGGCCAAGAAGGGCTGGCTCGAGCCCCACTCTATCTAGCCGGTCCATAAACGCCTGAACGGCAAGTACAGGCAGATGGAGGGGTGTTTGGGAGAATTCTCAGAAATATGCTAATTCCCTCCACCTTCAAGACCCCCAGCAACTTTGCTGGATTTTGAGGACTTGATTTTTTTTAACCTGGAGAGAGTGAGACCCTTTTTCCCACTCTCTCGTGTATTTCAATGTGATTTTTGAACTCTGTGTTTCTTTTGGTTGTGGAGTCTGACAAACTCCATAGGCATCATCTTTTACATTGTGTCACACAGCACCTGCAGTGCAGTGGCACAGGGAAGTCTTTCAGATTTCCAAAGGTTTAAATACCTTCTCTGGGATAAATACTGTTTCCCAGAGCTGTAAAGTGAAATTGACTTTACTTACATTTGTAACTTTCTAGACCCAGCACACACTATCTTATAATAGGGTGCTTGAGGGGTTACCTAGTATCCCCTTTGTCAAGCTTCTCATGTAACATGTTTTATGTTACCCTTTTCTCACTGAATGGCTGGTGGCAGTGGTTTCATTTTAACTACTGTGGTGTGCATTTACAGCGGGCAGCGTTCACAGCTGCAGTAAAGCACCCAAGTGCGCCATTTTTGTCACAATGGCCCGGTCTTCTTTTTTCGCCATTTCTTTGTGGAAAGGTCCTTTACTCTGCGCGCCTAACCAGGTTTGGCCCCATTGTTCGCTTTGCCTTTGGCAGGATTCACAAGTGAAGCCTGCCTCTGGCTCCAGGGTGTCTGGGGTAGGCAGGAAGTGAGGGAAGTGCCCGAAACTCCCCGTGCTTAGTCGCCTAGGAGACCCAAATGCACTCTTTGATGATTGTCCGGCTGTCTGTCTGGCAAGGACAGCCACCCTGCTGGGTGACTTGACAGCTAGGCTGGAATGAATGGGAGAGAACTGAATAAAAGGCGAGGCTTTTGGCTTGGACGAAGGAACCTGAGAAGAACTTGAAGAGGACACCTGCTGCGACTCCTGAACTATTGGTTTGCCCGGTGAAGCCCCGCTGCTGTGATGAAACTCCAAATTTGTATCGACAGAGAAGCCCCTGCGAGGAAGACTTCGGCCCTTGAGTTGGTGGGACCAATCAACTCCAAAGTAAGCCACCTGGACAGCCTCAGAGCTGGTTGAATTTCCACAGTGTTACTGCTGGAAACCGTATAGCCAGGGAGAGGAACACCAGATTTATGGTGTTCCTTTAAGTTGGCCAAGAGCTCCAGGAAGATCCTCCGGACTCCCAGGAAGCAGGACTGACCGAACCTGAGCCACCTCAACAGAGTGCTGGACCTCAGATGCAAGGAACGTCCATCTCGAAATCCAGGAACCGTGGTGGTGCTGTTTGTGGCAGACGCGAGGAGCTGAAACACCGAATTGCCACTTGTTTGAAGACAGCCGGTTGCTGTTGGTAACCATCCCATTGCAGTGCAAGAGTCCCCAGAAGTCCTCCCTCTAGTCCCCATGACTGAGACCCAGGAACACCAGGATCTGCAGAGCTGCACAGGAACAGAAGTCATCTGCTGCTTTTCTTCTAACTAAAGGTACTGCAAAGTCTAAGAGAACTTACCTCTTGTTGTAGATTTGTTTCTGATGCTTGTTAATCTGCTTAGAATCACATGCTGTGCATATGGTCCGACATCCAGTGGTAACCGCGGAGTATTGCATCTTGTCTTTTGGGGGACTGAAAGGGGACGTCGGCATAGGCGTGTCTGAAACACTATCCCTATCGTGACGTGTGTAGTACCCAAAATCCCTCACGCGCCGAGGTCCCTCAGATTGTTTTTTTCCGCCCAGATAACTGGTTGCCCTATAGCAGAGCTCTTCATGAGACATTGTTTATCTTACCAAATTGTCGGTTTAATCCCCGTTAAGTCGCTTCGTCTATCAAGAACATCTTTGACGAAGACTACGGGGGAACCGTCTACGGCTATGGATTCTGGCACCTAAGATCCGGCGTTCGGACCTCCACGTGGTCGGGCCTTCTGGCCGGCCTACACAGTAGGGAGAGTGGGCTCGGTGTTTGCCATACTGCTATGATGTCTTTCCTCTTTTCCACTTCTTTCCTTTTTGGTCTGGTCACCCTTCCCTTCTCCTATGGAAAGGACTCCATTTAGATTCTGCCCCTTGTGAAGGGTCAGATATCCGTTGAAAGACTAGCACACTTCCTGTACACTTGTCTCCCCCTAGAGCACTAAAGCGGTGTTCGTCATATAACTCCTAAACCCTTAAGGAGCGCCGGTTAAGCGGTGGGCCGCGTACGGTATGTCACGCGTGGAGCCTCCCTCCCCTGCCGCGACACCAGCCGAGAGTGACGGGGGTACATCGGATGACCAAACGTCCAACGCGGACGTTGTAGACCTTGAGGCAGACGATTCTAGAGCTGCCACGCCCGTCCCCGACCCTTCCAGACTCAACTCCGGTCTTGCTACAGGGACCACACCCGGTGACAGGGGCGTACAATCGCACTGCACAAAACGCACAACCCAAGCGCCCTCCTTGACGACCTCGTCAAAGAAGGCGCAAGCGCCATCGGATCGATCTGATCCGAAGCCTTCCCCGCATCCGCATCCGCATCCGCATCAGCGCATGACTGGGCTTAATAAACATAACAAAGGCGCTACTCCCCAAACTACACACGTCGAAGTTTCTGAACAAGAAACTTCGAGTTTCAAGGTTTCCAAGGACCATGCAGGCCCGAAAACTACGAGTAGGCCTCTACCCGAGAAACCATCATCGGAGGCGTTGTCCCCCGAAGATTCGGTAACTATCAATAAGAACATCAATAGGATTGCTACGGCGGTGGGCCTAGTACCGGTTTCGCCCACAGTTATGGGCCAATCCGCCGAAAGGTTTTCCACGGTTTTGGAAAACGATATTGAGGACTCTTACGAAGAGAGGCAGGTACCCCTCTCAAGCACCCTGAGGAGATCCTCTGAACGCCTTAGGGCGGAGGACCCGATTCCTGCTCAGCTGGGTCCATTTGGGTCATCCAAGTGGACCACAGAGCAATTTGAGGGGTATATGGATCGGCTGGAGCAGGTTTTCGGGGCTTCTGATCAACCTCCGCCGAAAAAAGCTCAGGTAGACCCTAACCCTCACACACAAGTTGCCCAACACCTAGATGTTCAACACTATGTTGATTATCAAGAAGATGTCCAGAAGGACATGTATAGAGACATCTATACAGAAGAAGAGGAGACTTCTTTTCTGGACAATTATGGGGAAGATCAAGGCGCAACGGACAACTGGGAGGACACCCAGCAGGACAATGACAATTCTGATATCATTTGCCTCGACTCTTCCCCATCCACACCGGTTCGGCAAGCTCCCTCGGTGGATGATCAAATGGCTTTCAACAACACGTTGAAAAAAGCAGCAGAATTCTTTAAAATTGCCACGCTTGAGGCATTGCCTGTACAGGATTCGCTGAAAACATTATTAATGACAAGCCTCCGGCAAACCAGTCTATCCCTCTCTTGAGCTCTGTAAAGAGACGGCTGGCCCCTTCTTTACTCACACCCGCTCAGACTAGGGCTGTGAACCCAAGGGTCGAAGGACACGCAATCCCAGACTCGCTGGTGGTGACCAACACTCGCAAGAGAGCAGGGTTTCCCCTTGCCACGTGAGAGTCACCCCCGGACAAGGAGTCCAAAAGATTGTATGCCTTAGGCAAACGGGTCACGGCGGCTGCTTATACCGTCCGGATTGCCAATAACACAACGTTACTGGCAAGCTACGTCGACGCCCAATTGAACCTACTCCAGGAAGGCCTCCAGGAGTTTCCGGAACCAACCAGAGCCAAGCTTCTCGCCATTGTCTCGCAGGGCAAACTTGACAATCAAAATGTTGTAAAGAATACCCTGGACTCCTCAGAGACAGCAGGCAGGTCTTTCGCACAGGGTACTCTCCTAAAGAGACACGCGTGGCTTGGCACGTCGGGTTTCAGGCCTGAGACCCAGGCATCCATCATCAATAAACACATAGAAGAGGCCAACCTCTTCGGGAAGGCGGTAGACGATGCGTTGGAGACAGCCAAGAAGGAGCATGAGACTATTAAGTCGCTGCACCAGATTTCACAAAAACCCTCTGCACAGAGGGGCAGCAATTCTCGGCGGTACTTTCGAGGACAAGCCTGCACCGCTCAAAATAATTTCGACACGGGCAACTTCAACGCAAGTCAACCGGCTGCAAGCCCCACTTACTACCCCCAGAGGGGTCAGAAGCGCGGAAAGAATAGAGGCAGAGTCTCCAATTCCAGAGGTGCGTCACCCTCGGGTCAGAAATGACCACCAAGTTCAGGTCCCCTCCCATGTCTCCCCGGTCGGGGGGTGATTAACATCTTTCCTCAAGGCATGGGAGGGGATAACTTCAGACTAGTGGGTATTAAAGATGGTCGCCCACGGTTATTGCGTGGAATTCGCCCGACCCCCACAGTTCAGACCGCCGAAACATCGACGCCTTTCACCGGAACATCTGCAGATCCTGGTCCAAGAGGTGGAGGCGCTGCTGGGAAAGAACGCCATAGAAGCCGTCTCGATTCTTCAGGTAAACGAGGGTATTTATTCAATATACTTCCTTGTACCCAAAAAGCGTCTCACCATGCGTCCTGTTCTAGACCTGCGCCCGGCGAACAAGTTCATAAAGCCCCAGAAGTTTCGCATGGTAACACTTCAAGAGGTGATCCCATTGCTAAAACAAGGGGACTTCATGACAACATTGGATATGAAAGATGCATACTTTCATATTTCAATGCTGCCAGCGCACAGAAAATTCCTAAGGTTCGTGATTCAGGACAAACACTACCAGTTAAAGGTACTCCCCTTCGGCATAGCCTCGGCGCCACGGGTCTTTACCAAGGTCCAGGCAGCGGCAGCAGCACACCTGCGCAGACTTTCAGTTCCAGTTTACCCTTACCTCGACAATTGGCTCATCACGGGGGACTCGTTCGACGTTTGTTTTTCGAAAACCCAAAAGACAGTAGACCTATTGTTCAGACTCGGATTTTCTATCAACGAAAATAAATCCAGCTTAGTCCCCAGCCAAGTAACAGTTCCTGGGGGCTCTAATTCGCACGGAAGGCGGTCTAGTCTTCCCTTCCAGCGAGAGGGTTCAGAACATGCTCTCTCAAGTTCCTCAGTATGTAGCCAGTCGGGAGGTGACGGTACGCAAAGCTATGCGTTTGCTAGGGATGATGGCATCATGCATATACTTGGTCCCCCACGCGCGGCTGCGCATGCGTCCCATGCAAGAGTGGCTCAACAGCCAGTGGTGTCAGGCCAACAGACAATGGGAAGATCTGTTAGTTGTCTCGCCAGCCCTCGTTCTCTCTCTGCAGTGGTGGTCGAGGGAGAACCTCTTGAAGGGGAAAACCTTCACCACCCCTGCAGTGGAAGCCACTCTCACGACAGACGCATCTCTCACAGGGTCGGGGGCTCACCTGCTTCAACAGACAGCGCACGGAGTGTGGTCCCCTCAGGTAGCGTCCAACCATATAAACCTCCTGGAGCTACTAGCAGTGTTCAAAGCATTGAAAGCCTTTCAGGAGCAACTGCAAGGGAAGACAGTGCTGGTCCTAACCGACAGCACAACAGCAATGTACTATCTGAACCAGCAGGGGGGCACTCACTCTCCAGGGCTATCCAAGCTGTCCCAAAACATCTGGATATGGGCTCTCAAACACAAGATGTTCCTGATATCCCAACATGTTCCAGGGGAACTCAATCTTCTGGCAGACGTACTGAGCAGAGATGTTCCTCTGCCAGAAGAATACAAATGGCGTCTGCACGAAGACATTGTATCCAACGTCTTCGAAGAATGGGGGTTTCCAGAGATCGACCTGTTCGCTACTCAGGAGAACACCTAATGCCCAGATTATGCCTCCAGGTACCCCCAGAACCGATCCAAGGGGAACGGTCTCTGGATAACTTGGTCTGTAAATTTGTTTACGCTTCCCCCCCCCCCCCCGACTCCCCTTCTGAACAAGATAGTGCACAAGATGCACCAGGAACCAGTCACCATGATTCTGGTGGCTCCCATGTGGGCCCGCCAACCCTGGTTCGCGCACCTGATGGAAATGTCCCTCTCCCCACCAGTCAAGCTGCCCTGCCCGTACAACATGTTGTCTCAGGACAGGGGGGAGACTCTGCACCCATGCCCACAAACTCTGAACTTAGCAGCCTGGCTCCTGAAGCCATAGAGTTTGGACATCTGCAACTTCCTCAAAGATGCATGGACATACTGAGGGAGGCAAGAAAGCCTAACACACGTTATTGCTATGCCAGCAAATGGAAACGTTTTGTCATTTGGTGCCGTTCCAAAGGCGTCAATCCCACCGATGGCTCGCCTTCACACATTGTGTTATATCTAACCCATCTGTTGGACTCTGGTTTAGTCTTCAATTCCTTAAAGGTTCACCTAGCGGCGTTGTCAGCCTACACCACGTCACAGCAAAAGGTTTTGTGGTGGAAAATACCTGTGATTAAAGCCTTTATGGAAGGGGTTAAAATAATTTATCCCCCCATCACTCACCCAGCCCCTGGGTGGGATCTAAAGGTGGTTTTAACTAGGCTCATGGGACCCCCTTTTGAGCCTATGCATAAAGCTAGTCTGAAAGACCTGACTTACAAGACAGCCTTTCTAGTAGCTATCACTTCTATCAGAAGAGTTTGCGAACTACAGGCCCTCTCGGTCTTGGACCCCTTTGTTACAGTCCACAGAGGTAAAGTAGTTCTGCGCACTCATCCCAGATTTGCGCCGAAATTTATTTCAAAGTTCCATGTGAACCAGTCAATCGAACTACCCACGTTCTTCCAGAGACCTACTAACATGGCCGAAAGAAGCCTTCACACACTAGATGTGCGCAGGGCAGTCATGTTCTACATGGATAGAACTAAACCACTGAGGAAAACTAAACAATTCTTTGTTTCAGTGGCAGCTGGTAGAGAAGGGGACCCTGTCTCTAAATCAGCAATATCAAGGTGGATTGTCAAATGCATAACACTATGTTTCACACTTGCAAAGAGAGAACTGCCCTTCAAGCCTAGAGCACATTCTACTCGAGGCACTCGGGCATCCATAGCATTCATTGCAAATGTTCCCCTGAGTCCTTTTGCAAAGCGGCAACCTGGCAACCTGGAGTTCTGTACACACCTTTACAAAACACTGTTGCCTAGACACTCATTCTAGGTCTGATTCTCAGGTGGGACAAGCAGTACTAAGACATCTTTTTTCTACTGTTCCTTCTCACAACCCACCTCCAACTCCGGGTACTGCTCGCTAGTCAATGCACAGCATGTGATTCTAAGCAGATTAACAAGCATCAGAAGACATGCATTACTTACCTTAAAGCATTTCTGATGATTGTATTTGCTTAGATTCACATGCGCCCTCCCTGTCTCCCCGCTCGGGGTGGAAGGAACATAGACTTCTTACTACTTTCTCTCTTCATATACTCACTCACTATAGCCTTGAGCTCCCTCATGGCAGAAAATATACAGTCGGAGGGACCTCGGCGCGTGAGGGATTTTGGGTACTAGACACGTCACGATAGGGATAGTGTTTCAGACACGCCTATGCCGACGTCCCCTTTCGGTCCCCCGAAAGACACGATGCAATACTCTGCGGTTACCACTGGATGTCGGACCATATGCACAGCATGTGAATCTAAGCAGATACAAACATCAGAAATGCTTTTACGGTAAGTAATGCATGTCTTCTGCTCTTCACAAGCCTAACATTTTGTGGCCCTACATTGATTCTTCTTCTTCACTAAAGACTTCTAAAACATTGTGCAAAGATTTTTCTACTTACCTACAAGAAGTGCTTCAGCTACATGGACATTTGTCTATTGACTTTGGCCTAGCCTGTTTCCACTGAAAGACTCTTCTCTCCTCTGACACTGGGGAGGGTTGAAAAGTATTTGTCTGCTTAAGAATAATTTTGATCCCTTGATTGTTCTGGGTATCTTTTTCTTTGCCACATTTCAGTGCTATTCTAAGTGCTAACCGTAACATATAAATGTCCACAGTGTCCTAACCATTGATGTCACCTGAGAGTATTGGAAGTGTCTGTGTGGCATCCCCAATGGGTGCTTGCTGATTTAGAAACTAAGTGTATATTTTGGAGGTATTTGTGTGTTGCTATAATATTGTTTCCTTCTAAAGAAGGCTTATATAAATGACCGGTAAATAAATAAATATTTATTTTATGAAGTAACCTTGAGTTTAAGTGTTTGTTTGAATACTTGTCACTCTGAACCTTTGTGTAACCACTCTACTGCTCACATTGACCCCTCTTGATATGAGCCTGGCCACTCCACTGCGCTACCAACCTGTGTAGTTCAGACTTATACCAAAGGTTGGGTCCTATTGCCTGGAGGCTGAGATTGTTGTAGGGCTTCCTAAGAGCACTACCCCAAATCTGTCCCTAACATCTACCCTTCACAAGTGTAACTGCTTGTGACCCTACAGTGATTTTTCTTCAACAAACTCTCTAACTTTGTGCAAGACTTAGCCATCTAAAAAGTGCCTCAGCTCCTTAGACTGTGCTCCAATTGACCTTAGCTGTCCTCTCTCCCTGCAGGCTCTTCTAGTCCATTTGACTTTGATACTTACTGTCCCTCATAGATGATAACTTGTTTTTTAACTATTATTGCTAGGAAAGGTTTTTATCTAGACTTTATGGTATTGTATTGTATCGTATATGGATTTGTAAAGCGCAACAAAGACCTGGCGCCATCAAGGCGCTAATCCGAGAGAGAGAGGCAGCAACAAGCATTAGAACAGCAGTGCTTTAAGCCGTTTATGAAAAGTTGCAAAAACAGGGATGATCCGTATATATGAAGAGGAAGGGAATCCCACAGAGATGGAGCAAGTACAGACAAGGATCTGCCGCCTGCTCGTTCACGCTAAAAGCGGTGGACAGACAGCAGGAACTGATGAGTTGAGCTGAAAAGTCTTTTCGGTTGATAAGGGAAAAGCTTTAGTTGAAGGAATTCAGCCCCGGCATGATTCATGACATGGTGAACAATACATAACATCTTAAAATTCACTCTGCTTCTGAAAGGGAGCCATTGAAGGCACCAAAGGAGATCATACAAGTGAGATAGTCTAGGAGCATTGAAGTCAAGCCTAGCTGCTGCATTCTGAAGAATCTGAAGGCGCTGTAGTAACTCCGACGTATTCCATATCTATGACATGTAATCACCACAGCTGTGCTGCTTCGGAAACTTTTTTCGGCGTCTGCGTCCTGCGTTGATGACGTCGATGCGCCGTCGTCGAGGACCTCCTCCGACGTCCGACGTCATCCGATGTAATAAGTAAGACGCACGACGCCCGTAGCCTCAGTTCCGTTTTTTCCGCGAACGTGTTGCTTCGTGTTTCTCGGTTCTACGCCTCGACTCTTTAGAGTTCTGTTCTTTTCGGTTCTTCGAACCTGTTCGTTTGTGTAATTCCTTCGACGATGTCTTCGTCTTCGACCCCGCGTCCGGGTTTCAAGAAGTGCGGGGAGTGTGGGTCCAAGATGTCGGTGACTGACTCGCACGACGCCTGCCTCTGGTGCCTCGGGGAGGCCCATGACACGGATGACTGTATCGACTGCCAGTCGCTCACGTCCAAAGCCTTACGCGAACGTAAGAAGAAGTTGACGGTAGGTCGGGTGTCCAAGCCCCGGAAGTCGAAGTCGGCGGGGCTTTCGACGGATGATTCGAGGGGTGACTCTCCGCGTCATCGTCGGAAGTCTCGTCGGTCTTCTTCTAGGAGTCGGTCTCGCCACTCCTCAGCCTCTTCGAGGCATTCTCGGAAGCGCCGACACCGGTCGCCTTCCAGGTCCTCTTCCGAGGACTCTGCCCGGCACGTCGGTTACCCCACCAGCCGTGCGACGCCGGAGGAATGGGCTTCCTTCGGGAAGAAAATGTTGGCGATTCTTGAGTCGCAGGGTACTCAACCGTCCGCGCCCCTGAGTGGGGTCGGCCGTGAGAGGTCGAGAGACACCGCTCGCAAGAGTGGTCGGCACGAGTCACGGGAGAGGTCCCGTTTGGACAAGGAGGCTCGTTCTCGCCGTACCTGTTCCAGGTCCCGGTCCTCGACTCGTTCGAGACCGTGTGCACCTGTGATGTCTTCGAGGAAGACATCGACGTCTGAGGCTTTCTCGAGGCTCCGGCTCCGAGGAAGGCATCGAAGCCGTCGACGATCAGGTCGTCGAGGGACACGCTCGGGGCTCCGGCTTCGAGGGCTGTGTCGACGCCGCCGATACTGGAGGCGCTGCATCTGACGTCGACGCCGATTTCCTCGACGTCGACGCCGATCCTCTCGGCGCCGTTGCCGGTTTTCTCGACGTCGGCGCCGATTCGCTCGACGCCATCGACGCCTTTCGTGTCAGAGGTGCCCCGTGTCACGGGAGAACCCCCTAGGAAGGCTCTGGCTAAGAGCAAGCACTCTCGGGTGCCTTCTTTTCGCCACCTGGAATATATTTCAGAGGCGGATGAGGATTCTGATGGCCTGGTTCCTCGTCAGGTGCCAGATGAAATTGTCTCGGGCCATAGTCAGTTTGACGATTTGAGGCAGTCGCTGGACTGGACACCTCTCCGGAGGTGGAGTTTTGTAGGCCTGAGCCTGGCTCCCATGCCGATTCCTCGTACCGGCGCCTTATGGCTAGGGTTTCTGAGTATCTGGGATGGTCTGCTCCCCCAGGGGAGTTTGTGCAGGATGATCTGACGGACATCCTTGATGTTGGTCCCCCAACTGACCCGGTACTGCCGTTCCATATGGCTTTACAGAGAAGGGTGGCGGCGGCTTGGACTGCTCCGGAGAGTCTCCCGGCGGTGAGCAGATCCTTGTCGCGAAAATACCGTCCAGCCAGTAGCGACCCCTGCTACTTGACCAGGCACCCCACTCCGGAAAGTTTGGTGGTGCAGGCGGCCACGGCCCCGGCAAAGCAGGCGTCGTACCCTACCATTCCTCCGGATAGGGACGACAAACGTTTTGATGGCTGGGCGAAGAAAGTGTTTTCTTCTGGTGGTATGGCGCTTCAGGCGGCCAACTCCATTTGTGCCTTGTCACGTTTCACGCACACTCTGTGGAACTGTGTTGCGTTAGCGGCTGAACATATTCCCGGAGGGGACGAACGGGATGGTTTCCTTGCTATGGTCCAGGATGGTAAGGATGCCATGTGTGAGTCCGTTCAGTCGGGTTTGGACTTAGCTGAATGCGTCAGTAGGTCCATGGCGGCGAGCACCGTGATACGCAGGTTTGCGTGGTTGCGGAAGTCGGGGTTTGCTCCTGATGTGCAGTCCCGGCTCCTCAACATGCCCTTTGATGGTGAACACCTTTTTGGCAGCAAGGCTGACGAGAGCCTTGAGAGGTTGCAGACCTCAAAAGCTGCAGCGAAGTCGTTGGGCGCTGCAGTTCACCAACCTCCGCCTTTTCGTCCTAGGGGACAGCAGTGGAGGGGTGGTTCCTTTCGCTATTACTCGTCCTTCAGTAGAGCGAGAGGAGCTGGCAGTCAAAGGGGCCAACGCAGGGGTACCAGAGGTGGACGACAAGGTACCCGTGGTGCCAAGGCCGCTCGGGCAGTTGCCTCTTTGCCCTCAGGTAACGCCGCAGCCGCTCCTACTCAGTCATGAGGCCATGTCCCATGGTTCGCCGGTTGGGGGAAGGCTGGCGCAGCATCTTGTAGAGTGGCAAGCCATTACTTCAGATGTGTGGGTTCTGGAGATCATAACCCACGGCTACTGTCTTCCTTTTCGGCACAGGCCTCGCGACAATCCACCGGGGATCCTCTCTTTGAAGTGTCCGGATCCGCTTCTTGCGCAGGAAATTCAAGCCCTGCTGGAGAAAGGCGCTATAGAACTGGTGCCTGTAGCGGAGAGGAACAAGGGATGGTATTCCCCTTATTTTTTGATTTCCAAGAAAGACGGAGGATTGAGACCCATCATGGACTTGCGCGATTTGAACAAACTCCTCAGGAAGGACAAGTTCAAGATGGTTACTCTCTCTCAAGTCCTTCAGGCCCTTCAGCTTCAGGACTGGTTGGTGTCACTCGACCTCAAGGATGCTTACTTCCATGTGCCGATCCATCCCAAGCACAAGAAGTACCTGAGGTTCGCGGTTGGCGACTCGCACTTTTAGTTTCGGGTCCTGCCGTTCGGATTGACCTCCGCCCCGAGGGTTTTCACCAAGCTCATGGTGGTGGTGGCAGCGCATCTCAGGCAAGGGGGGATTCACGTCTACCCCTACCTGGACGATTGGTTGATCAGGGGGAGCTCTCCCGAGCAAGTCCTGGATCATCTGTCCGTCACCTGCCTCTCCCTTCACAGGCTGGGCTTCTCCCTCAATTTAAAGAAGTCCCATTTGACGCCAGCACAGAGGCTCCAGTACATCGGAGCAGTGCTCGACAATTCCCTGGGGCAGTGTTTTCCTCCCCAGGTTTTCACCAAGGTGAGGTCTCTTCACATTCAGCAGATGGTGCACAAGTTTCAGCATGCCCAGTCGCTCCCAGCGTTCGAGTTCTTGAGGTTGCTCGGCCTCATGGCATCCTGCATTCTTTTGGTGCCAGAGGCTCGCCTGCGGATGAGATCTTTGCAGTGGGCACTCAAGACGCAATGGTCGCAGTCCTCCGGCAGGATGTCGGACCCGGTTCAGGTGCCGCCCTCGGTCGCCCGGGACCTTCTGTGGTGGGCCGTCGAAGGCTACTTGATGAAGGGGGCTCCATTTTGGCTACCCTGGCCGGAGGTGACGATCGTGACGGATGCATCCCTCACGGGATGGGCAGCTCATGCCAACGGGCTGACAGTCAGCGGTCGTTGGTCTCCGTCGGAGTCCAGACTCCATATCAATCTGAAGGCTTTTCTGCCGACTGTGCGAGGAAAGAATGTCCTGATCCTGACGGACAACACAGTGGCCATGCACTACCTCAACAAAAAGGGGGGGGGGCAGGGTCACTTCCTCTGTGCAGGGAGGCGATGCAGCTCGAGTTCTGGGCCATCCAGCAGGAAGTTTCGATCTCGGCAGTTCATCTGGCCGGAGACGAAAACGTGACGGCGGACGCTCTGAGCAGGCAGAGCGCGATCTCTCACGAGTGGGAGTTGGCTCAGGAGATTCTCCTGGAGGTCTTCGCCCTTTGGGGGACCCCTCAAGTGGATCTCTTCGCCTCCAGTGTCAACCGGAAGTGCGAAAGGTTTTGCTCGCGGGAATTTCCTCCAAAAGGAGCCTTAGGAGACGCGTTCGTGGTGGAGTGGTCATTCCCGCTGCTGTACGCGTTTCCTCCAGTCCCCGTCATCCCGCAAGTGCTGCGGAGGTTACGGAAGTTCGGTTCCCGGATGATCCTCATTGCTCCGGCGTGGGCTCGGAGGACGTGGTACCCGGACCTTCTCGACTTGTCCATCTGCCCTCCACGTCGTCTTCCCTACCGAGACGATCTGCTCTCACGGGAGGGGGGGTCAGGTTCTCCATCCAGAGGTCAGATCCCTCAACCTTCACGCTTGGCTTCTGAAAGGTTGAGGTATAAGGATTGGGACCTCCCTGAAGACGTGATGGAGGTGTTGCTTTCGGCCCGAAGGCCAGCAACAAAGTCTCTGTACCGTTGCCGTTGGCGTAAGTTCTGCGACTGGTGCAGAGTTCAGAATGTGGATCCTTTTGCATGTGACATCCCCATGGTTCTGTCCTTTTTGCTTTCTTTGGCCCACAGGGGCTTGCAAGTGGGTACCATTAAAGGTTACCTGGCGGCGCTGTCCATCTTTAAGCGCTCGTCTGAAGAGTGTTCTTACTTTAAAATCCCTTTAATTTCACAGTTTCTGAAAGGGCTCACTAATGTGTTCCCTCCGTCACCTTTCCTGGTGCCCGGTTGGGATTTAAACCTTGTTCTTAGGTTTCTTATGGGTGCTCCGTTTGAGCCTTTACATTCTTGCCCTTTGAGGCTGTTATCTCTGAAAACTGTGTTTTTAGTTGCGGTTACTTCCGCTTGCAGAGTGAGTGAGTTACAGGCACTTTCAGTTAAGCCACCCTTCACTGTTTTTCACAAGGACAGGGTTGTCGTTCGAGTTCGTCCTTCTTTTCTTCCAACGGTAGTGTCGGAATTTCATTTGGCCCAGAAGGTTGTTCTTCCGGCATTCTATCCTCCTCCGCATCCTGGTAAGGAAGAGGAGAGGCTCCATAGGCTTGATCCTAGGAGAGCTTTAAGCTTTTATGTTTCACGCATGTCCCGGGTCAGAGTGGACGATCAACTCTTTATTGGTTACGCTGGAAAGCGTTTGGGGCAGGCTGTGACGAAACAGACTTTGTCCCGCTGGATTATTTTGGCCATCTCGGAGTGTTACCGCTTGGCGGGTAAGGACCCACCGGCTGGCTTGCGGGCCCATTCTACCAGGGGTGTGGCTGCATCTACTGCCCTGCAGAGGGGTGTTCCTATTCGCAACATCTGTGATGCAGCCACCTGGGCTTCAGTACATACATTTGTACGGCATTATTCCCTCGATTCCATCCGAGGGCAGGATCTGGCCTTTGGCAAGGCGGTCCTTTGCTCTGCTATTTGATTGGCTATTCTAAATTTTGATTCTAAATTCTTTCCCTCCTCCTTGATTTGGTACTGCTTTGGGAGTCTGTCATAGATATGGAATACGTCGGAGGACCCAATCCCCTCGAAGAACAAGTTACTTTCTTACCTGGTAACGTTCTTTCGATGGGATGGTCCGACGACGTATTCCATATCGCTCCCGCCCTGCCTTCCCCGCTGCAGAATTTCTTTTGCGATTGCAGCTTACGTTCCGCAAGGCTTTGTGTCTGACTGGCAGTTGACTTATGTCACACGTTCTGGGGGAAAAAACTACAACTGAGGCTACGGGCGTCGTGCGTCCTACTTATCACATCGGATGACGTCGGACGTCGGAGGAGGTCCTCGACGACGGCGTATCGACGTCATCAACGCAGGACGCAGACGCCGAAAAAAGTTTCCGAAGCAGCACAGCTGTGGTGATTACATGTCATAGATATGGAATACGTCGTCGGACCATCCCATCGAAAGAACGTTACCAGGTAAGAAAGTAACTTGTTCATCCCATGATGGAAGCAGTCACAATTTCTCCCCTAGCATCATTCGGGAGAAAGGGAAGAACCTTCTTCAGAACTTTTAAGTTTGGAAAAACCTGTTTGGCAAACTGAAGAGATTTGCTCTTCTCAAGAGCCAGAGGCCATGATTGTAATACCTAGGCTCTAGACTGCAGTAGAAGGTTGCGGACAGGGACCTAGAGACAGCAGAAATCGGGTGAACTACCAGGAACTCGGTCTTCTCTCCGTTTAGCTTGAGCCAATTGTTGGCCATTAACGTCCCTACTGCTGAAAGGCACTCTTTCAGCATTTGGGGAGGATTCCCCTTTATGGACATTTAAACGGAAGAGAGTCTGGGTATCATCAGCATAGGTAAAAAAAGAGCACACCATAACTGGAGATGAGTTTGGCCAACGCAACCATATATAAATTAAAAACCAATGGGGAAACAAGCTATTCCAAATTCCACAGTATATAGCCGGTCGTCAGATAACCGTACGCAAGGTAATGCGCCTGCACGGAATTATGGTTTTCTGCATTTACCTGGTACCTCAAGCCCTCCTGCACATGCATCCACGGCAAGAGTGGCTCGCAAGACAATGGTCTCAAGCAAGCGTTCTGTGGGAAGATCTAGTGGTTGTCTCGCAGTCCCTTGTTGTGTCTCTGCAGTGGTGGTCAGGCGAAAACCTTCTAAAGGGGAAATCATTCACCACACCAGCAATAGAGGCCACTTCTACCACATACGCTTCCCTTTGAGGGTGGGGAGCACATTTTCTCCATCATACAGTGCATGTAGTGTGGACTCAAACAAGCACATCAACCGGTTAAGCTTCTAGCAATGTTCAAAGCTCTCAAAGCCTTTTGAGACCAGTTACAAGGGAAGAAAGTTCTAGTCCTAACAAACAGCCATGTTTTATATATTTATTTATTCATCATTTATTGCACGCCCAAAAACCAAGAGGTATCACGGCGTTGTTGCAGACATCTTACTTATATATATCCTAAATCACAATACATTTCACAGTATTACAACATGAAGCTTGTATATAAAAATAAATCATAGTACATTTCACAACATTGCATCATAGGGAAGGTGGCCGTACAATAGGGTTCTGGCGTTCAATAATGAAGGGTACGGGGATGAGTGCTGTTCATGAGGCTGCCTTTCTGTCTTTGGTGACAAGGTAATTGCGGGGGCAGGGGCATCAGGCTCAAATGTATTGAATAGCCACGTTTTGAGGGTTTTCTTGGAGCACTGGTTTGAGGGCTCACTTCTGGCATGGAGTGGGAGTGAGTTTCAGAGTTTAGGGGCCATTACTGGAAAACTGCTTCCCCCTGCTCTAGAGCATTTGAAACGTGGGATAAAGAGGTGTGCATTTTTATTGGATCTTAGTGTTCTGGTAGCTTTATTAGAGGTGACAGTGTTATTGATATAGGTGGTGGCCTTTTTGGCAAGACATTTGTGAGTGACACAAAGTGTTTTGAAGATGACTCTGGCTTTAATGGGGAGCCAGTGGGCTTCCCTCCTGGTGGCGGAAATGTGATCCGATTATTTAAGTCCAGTGGCTGCACGTAGAGCCTTATTTTGTAGCAATTGTAGTTTGGCTAGGTTGGCCTTCTAGGTGCCTAGCAGTAACACCTTGCAATAATCTAACTTTGAGAGGAGGAGGGCACGGGCTAGCGTAGTACAGTTTTGTGGCGTGAGGAATTGGCAGCTTAATGCAATAAGTTTGGATGTGTACGAGGTGGACGATGATAGGGCATTTACATGTTTAGTCATTGTTAGGTTTGCGTCGAGGTGAACGCCTAAAGTTTTAACGTGCTTTAGGACTGGAATAGGCGTTCCATCAATGGTGATTGTGGAGTAGTCAGCATGGGGGGCATTGATTTTGGCAGGGGAGCCCACGATGAGAATCTGTCTTCTCATCGTTTAGGCAGAGGCTGTTGACCGCCATCCAGTTTTGAATTATGGCGAATATTTTGTTAATCATGATAGTGTCTTGATCGTAATTCCCGGTTATGGGGATTAGGATCTGGGTGTCATCAGCTAAGTTGGTATAAATGACACCCATGGAATCCAAGGGAGCGAAAAGTAGCTAGTGTAAGCTTTGTAGGGGGTGGGTTACAAGCATGATCCTTGTGGGACTCCTAGTGGTACTGGTATAGGGTCTGCATCATCCCTACCTATGGAGAGTCGGGATGTGCAATCTGCAAGGAAGGATTTGACCCAAAGGGTGGCATTCTCATTGAATTGGAAATCGTTAGCCAAAGTGGTGCAGAGTTTGTCGTAATCCACTAGATCGAATGCAGCGGATATATCTAATAGTAAGAGGATGCAGAGTTTGCCAGCATCTCTTTTACGGTCCATCTGGATTTTAAGATTCAAGAGCGCTGTTTCGGTGCTGTGGTTAGGCCGAAAGCCGGATTGTTTCGCTCCTAGGAGGCGATTTTTTTCAAGGTGGGATTGAATTTGTGAATAGGCTATTTTATCAATAATTTTCAGCGGTAGTTTGTAGGGACTATATAAACAAACAGGGCGGGACACACTCTCCAGGTCTGTCGAAACTAGCCCCGAACATATCGAACTGGGTGCTGGGACACATGTTCCTCCTGTCCCAACATGTTTGAGGGGAACACAGTCTTCTAGCAGATGTCCTCAGCAGAAACGTGCAACTTCCCATGGAACACGAATGGCAGTTGCACGCTGACATTTTACATGTCTTCACAGAATGTCATCCACATAGTCATCTCTCCGCAACACTGGAGAACGCGCAATGCCCAGACTTCGCCTCCAGGTATCCCCCAACAGGATCGAAGGGGAACGGCCTGTGGATGGATTGCTTAGTTAAATTTGCTTACGCCCTCAACTCCTCTCCTCAACAGGATAGTCCACAACATGCACCAGGAGCAAGTCAAACTTATCCTGATAGCTCAAATGTGGGCCCGGCAGACACGGTTCTCACACCTAATGAGAATGTCTCTTTGCGCTCCAGTCAAACTTCCATTCCCATTTCAAAATACTATCCCAAGATCAACGATCAGCACTGCATCAATTTCCTCAAACTTTGAACTTAGCAGCTTGGCTCCTGAATTCATAGAGTTTGGGCATTTAAATATGCTTCAAAGATGTATGGACATTCTTAAGGAGGCACGTAAACCTAATACTAGACACTGCTATTCAAATAAATGGAAACACTTTATTTGGTGTAGATCACGTTTCTTCCAAACCCCTACAAATTCAGCAGAGTGAAACCTGCATACATTAGATGTCAGAAGAGCTGTAATGTATTACCTAAATAATACTAAACCTCTACAGAAAGTGGACCATTTATTTGTTTCCATGGCCACTGGAAGAGAAGGGGATCCTGTCTCAAAGTAGGCTATTTCAAAATGGCTGGTGAAATGCATCCAATTATGTTATTCGCTTTCTAAGAGAACTTTACTTTTCACGCCCAGAGCACACTCTACTCAAGGCAGAGGAGCTACTTTAGCTTTCATTGCAAATGTACCTTTAGATGCCATTTGCAAAGCAGCTACCTGGAGTTCTATTTACACCTTTATACAGCATTGCTGCTTAGATACACATTCTAAGAGTGATTCACAGGTGGGTCAGGTGGTGCTAAGGCATCTCTTTGCCGCTGTACGTTCTAACATCCCATCGCCATGTTCTGGCATAGCTCGCTGGTCTATGCACAGCAAGTGATTTTAAGCAGATCCACAAGCCTCAAAAGGCATACATTACTTACCATAATCGTATTTCTGATGCATGTAACTGCTTAGATTCGCATGCTGTGCATAGGTAGACATCTAGTGGTAGATGCAGAGTATGTATGCCATACTTCTCCAGCATGGGGTCTGGCATGGATTCACATGCTCATGAATATTCCCCGTCGTCAGGCTGGGAATCCTCGGTAAAGAAAAAACCAGTATCAGTTTCGTTTCTGATCTGTCTTTCGTAGTAATAACCAATCACTGGTCTCTGCGTCATACTGACCACAGCCAATGACTGCCCTCTACCTAAGCACCGCCTCTGGCAGCCATCTTCAGATTTTTACCGCACGTTCATGTGTTGGGATCCTCGTGCTATTGCTCTCGAGCGTTAGTGCTATTTTTCGCGCTTTTTTCACAAAAACTTCGATTCTTCGGTCAAAAGAGCCTCAAGCTCCACCGATCCTACATCCGATCAACGGGGACCCGTGTCGGATTCGTCTGCGCCCCTCAAGGGTGAAGATTTCGTCGAGCTACACTTCGGAGGACTCCAGAAGCTTCTCAGGCCCGGTCTCGGAGATGGCCCAGGAGAAGGGAAGCTCGACGCCCGGAAAGCTGTTCAGGGTCTGCCCTGGATGCCAGCTGCAGAACGTCTTTAAGGAGGACGAACACTCTTTCTGCCTTTACTGCCTTCATGAGGACAAGACGCACGTGGAGAAGGACTGTGCGTTTTGCGGCAACATGTCAGAACGGACCATGAAGGACCGCCATCAACGTCTCGCCAACTGGCTGGAGGGTAAGAGCCCGTCTGGCGAGAAGAAGAAGAAATCCGAGCGGTCTTCTAAGACCTTTGAGGGCGCCCCGGCGACGGGGGCCCAACATAAGGCCAAGCACCGCGAGTCCGCTGGCACCGGGAGCACCGAACGGTCGGGCTCTACGGGCGCCAGGCAGGGCGCACCCTCCCCGGCACCATCAACCACGAGCCAACGCTCTGGGTCGGGTAAGAGGAAGGCCGAGCACCCGGCGAAGCTCCTGGAGAGGCCCCGGTCGAGCTCTAAGGCAGAGGAGGAGCGTGGCAGTGCCCCCTCCCTCAAGGATAAGGCGGTGAGCGCACCTAAGGTGGTGAAGGCCTTGATCCATCCGACCAAGCCCTCTATCGAAACGGTCGCGGCGGCCCTGGCTCAGCCTGTGGAGGCTGCACCAGTGGTGGCGACCTCAGGGCCCAGAATCTCCCTGCCTCCTCGGAGGGAGTCTTCTTTTGTGCCCATCGATAGGACCCCCGTGAAACCCTCCGTGGGGAAGAAGAAGGGGGGGCAGGGCGTCGTCGTAGATTCGGCCTCAACCTCAGAAGAGGAGCTGATCGAGGTCTTAAGCCACGGCCTAGGCGTGGAAGAAGGCCAGCCCGTCGGAATGGACCCCGACGCAGGTGACGACGACGACATCGTCGAGGATACCGACGGGGCCCCTGCTCGCCCGTCGGATTCCCCTCTGCCAGCGCCGCAAGACAACTCGGCGGCCATTTTGTTGGCCATACAGTCCTTATGCTCCGAGATAAGGACGAGGCTACCGTTACCGACGGAGGAACCTCTCCCGTCGGGGGATCCAGAACCGGGACCTTCTGGTGTTCCCCCTACCAAGAAAAGAAGGATCCATCCACCACCTCCTTTTCAACCGTCGCGCCCCGCCCAGCCCTCCTCCCCGTCCACCCGAGGGGATGATACGGGGACTGACACGGCAGCAACGGGTACGGACGACGAGGCATACGACGAGGATATTCCGTCGTCGCCTCCCACCAGGGCTTCTCCGCCCGACGAGATCGGATCTTTCCACTCCATGATCTCCAGGGCTTCCGAGCTTTTCCAACTCTGCCCTGAGGAGAAGAAAAAGGAAGGCTTCCTTTATCAGCGGCGCGAGGCCAAGAGGAAGACGGTCCTCGCAGTGCCTCTGTTGGACGACATTTGGGATGAGGGCCTTTCCCTCCTCAAGAACCCTTCCACGACGCCAGCTAGAAGAGACCGGTACGAGAAAAAGTACCGGGTCCCGGACACGGCCCCCCTATGCCTCCGGGCGCA
Source organism: Ambystoma mexicanum (assembly GCF_040938575.1). Classification (NCBI taxonomy): domain Eukaryota; kingdom Metazoa; phylum Chordata; class Amphibia; order Caudata; family Ambystomatidae; genus Ambystoma; species Ambystoma mexicanum. The sequence goes on along the minus strand of NC_090926.1, from coordinate 1,015,409,406 downwards.
GCCTACCCCGGATTCCGTCGTCTCCGCGGCAGCCAGGAAGAAAGCGGGGGGGGGTGCGGCCTCCACATCGACTTCCCCGCCGGACGGCTAGGGAAAGAAATTGGATGCTATGGGACGTAGAGTCATCTCGTCGGCAGCGACGACGATTAAAGCGGCCAACGCCTTGGCGATCGTGGCTCGCTACGACAGGGAGCTGTGATACAAGATAGCTCCCCTGCTGGATTTTCTGCCGGACGACAAGAGGGCGGAGGCCCTGGAGATCCTGCAGGAAGGTGAGGTGGCCTCGGACCACGCCATCACCGTGGCGACGGACATCGGCGACACTGGGTTCCGCCAGCTGGGCAACGGCGTTTGCCTTCGACGTCGTGGATGGCTCAAAGCTACGGACTTCCGGCAGGACGTCCAGACCAGAGTCCTGGACATGCCCTTCGACGGGAACAACCTGTTTGGGAAGACAGTGGACGATTCCCTTCAGGCCATCAAGGCGGATACTGAGACGGCCCGGGCCCTTGGAGTTCTGCAACGACGGACGCCCTTTCGGAGCGGCGGAGGCAAGGGCGCCTCCAAAGGTTCCGGCGGCGGTTTCGCTTCCTACCGTCAAGCGGCCCGCTCGTCGTCGCAAGAGGCCTACAGAGGACGAGGCAAGTCTAGCGGACCCCGCCGTCGTCGCCAAGGAGGTCAAGGCGGCAAGGCCGCGTCCAAGCAGGATTGAACCGGCCGTGGGGTCGGGCCCCCACCGAAGCACCCCGGTGGGAGGCCGGCTGGCGGGCTTCGTCAGCGTGTGGGAGTCCATCTCCACCGACCGTTGGGTGCTGGACGCCCTGGCCCGGGGCCACGCGCTCGAGTTTCAAAGAAGGTGCCCGCGCGTCCCCCCCGTGGCCAGGAAAGAACTTCACGTCCCTCAACTTCTCCTGGAGGTAAAGGCGATGCTCAGAAAGGGCGCCATCGAACTCGTCCCAAAGAGGCTTCGGGGCTCCGGAGTCTACTCGAGATACTTCCTCGTGAAGAAGAAGACGGGAGGATGGCGCCCCATCCTAGACCTGCGGCGTCTGAACAAGTTCATCAAGGCGCAGAAGTTCCGGATGGTCACCCTCCAGCACGTCCTGGGCCAGCTGGAGGAAGGAGACTTCCTATCGTCTTTGGATTTGGAGGATGCCTACTTCCACATTCCCATCCTAAAGGGGCACCGAAAATTCCTCAGGTTCGTAGTCCAGGGGCGTCATTACCAGTTCAAAGCCCTTCCCTTCGGACTACGGTCGGCACCCAGGGTATTCACCAAGTGCCTCGCACCGGTGGCGGCGCAGCTGCGCCGCGAGGGGATTCACGTCTACCCCTACCTGGACGACTGGCTCATCCGCGCCAAGACGAGGGAGCTCGCCGTGGTCCACACGGCAAGGACCGTCCAACTCCTCACGGACCTGGGATTCTCCGTGAACTACGCCAAATCCCACCTGGTGCCCGCGCAAGTCGGACTGTTTCTGGGAGCGAGGCTCGACACAGTGTCCCTTCTGGCCTCCCCGTCGGAGGAGAGGACCAGGACCATCTTGGGCAAGGTGCAACGGATGTTGGTGGCCGACGCGGCCAAAGTGAGGTCCATCAAGTCCCTCCTCGGGATGATGTCTTCCTGCATCTACCTCATTCCCATGTGCAGGCTCCGGATGCGCCCGTTGCAAGAATTCCTGGATGCGCGCTGGATCCAGACGACGGGCAGCTTCGAGGAAAGGATCAAGCTCGATGAGAGTTTCCGACGAGCGATACGGTGGTGGGGCACCCGCGCGCATCTGACGGCGGGCATGGACTTCCAGACCCCAGCCCACCAGGAGACTGTGACCACGAATGCCTCCCTGGAAGGGTGGGGAGCGCACACCGAAAATCTGCACGCAAGGGGACTCTGGCTCCCGACGGAGAAGTCCCTGCATATCAACGTCCTGGAGCTCCGTGCAGTGTTCTGGGCCCTCAGGTCCTTCCTTCCGTCCCTCAAGGGCAAGGTGGTGAGGATCTTCACCGACAACACCACCACCATGTTTTACATCAGGAAACAGGGCGGAACCAGGTCCCCAGCGCTGTCCAAGGAGGCGCAGGACCTGTGGCATTGGGCCGTCGCCCAAGGGATTTTTCTGGTGCCGTTTCATCTGGCAGGGATAAAGAACACCATCGCCGACTCACTCAGCAGGGAGCTGCGCTCGTGCCACGAGTGGGAACTACGGCAGGATCTGGTGGATCGCCTCTTCCGACGGTGGGGCACACCCCAGATCGACCTGTTTGCGACGGCGACGAACACCAAGTGCCGGAGGTTCGCCAGCAGGTTTCCCCAGACGAGGAGCATGGGCGATGCTTTCTCGTTCCCCTGGGAGGGCCTGTTCCTCTACGCGTTCCCTCCCTTGCCTCTGCTAATCCGGCTCGTCAACCAGCTCAAGAGGTCACGGTGCAGGATGATCCTCGTCGCACCTGCGTGGCCGAGGCAGATATGGTTCCCGGACTTGCTGGACTTGTCAGCGTCCCCGCCGATCAAGCTGCCGGCGGACGCGGATCTACTCTCCAGGGAAGGAGGCGCCATCCTCCACCACGACCCGAAGTCGCTGAACTTGCAGGCCTGGCTCCTGCAGCGCTAGAGTTTGGAGGATACGACATACCGGCCGATTGCAGAGAGGTTCTTGCAAAGGCCAGGGCGTCCTCGACTCTTAAATGCTACGGACACAAATGGAAGAGGTTCTCTGTCTGGTGCCACGCACAGAAGATTAACCCTCTACGGATTGCGGCTCCCCAAGTACTGCCGTACCTGCTGACGCTGGCCAAAGCTGGTCTGGCACACGCGTCCATCAAGATTCATCTTGCTGCGATCTCCCGATACACCAGAACCACGGGGCGGACGTCCTTGTGGTCTCATCGTCTGGTGAAAGAGTTCATGAAGGGACTGTTCAGATCGTTCCCGCCGGTGAAGGCTCCGGCCCCGGCGTGGGAGCTCAACGTGGTGCTGACCAAGCTCATGGGACCTCCGTTCGAGCCTCTGCACTCGGCCCCGTTGAAGTTTCTATCGTGGAAAACAGCTTTTCTTGTGGCCATCACCTCCGCACGACGAGTGGGAGAGATCCAGGCCCTTTCCTGCAAGGCCCCGTACTTGACTTTCCACGACACGAGGGTAGTGCTCAGGACGCACCCCTCCTTCATGCCCAAGGTACCGTCGGACTTCCATCTCAACGAACCCTTGGTGTTGCCTGTGTTCTTCCCGTCGCCTTCGTCGCCGGCTGAGAGGACTTTGCACTCGCTGGATGTGGCTAGAGCGCTGAAGTTCTACGTGGACCGCACGAAGTGTTTTCGGAAGACGTCACAACTCTTTGTGAACTTTGGACCTGTCAATCAGGGGAAGGCTCTCTCGAAGGCTTCCATTTCCAGATGGCTCTCCGGCTGTATCATGTACTGTCATCGGTTGGCAAACCGACCGCTGCCTGGCCGTCCGAGAGCCCATTCCACCAGAGCGATCGCAGCTACCACGGCGTTCCTTTCTGGTGTGCCCCTGCTGGACATATGCAGGGCTGCTACGTGGAGGTCGACGCACACCTTCACGAAATTCTACTGCGTCGACCGGGATTCCAGGGAGGAGTCCAGGGTCGGCCAAGCAGTGCTGCGCAACCTGTTCGCCTGAGGTGAGCCTGGTGAGGAGGTAAGATGCTTAATGTTGAATGAAATGCTTAATGTTGAGCCTTTGCCACCTCCCGTGGTTGTGCATGTGTGTACTGCTATGTATTCTTTATTCATGAGCATGTGAATCCATGCCAGACCCCATGCTGGAGAAGGAACAAGTTACTTACCTGTAACTGTTGTTCTCCAGCATGGGTCTGGCATGGATTCACATGCGAACCCTCCCGCCTACCCCTCTGCGGCTCTTCACTTGGTCATACTGCCACTTTACGTGCTTCCAAATCTGAAGATGGCTGCCAGAGGCGGTGCTTAGGTAGAGGGCAGTCATTGGCTGTGGTCAGTATGACGCAGAGACCAGTGATTGGTTATTACTACGAAAGACAGATCAGAAACGAAACTGATACTGGTTTTTTCTTTACCGAGGATTCCCAGCCTGACGACGGGGAATATTCATGAGCATGTGAATCCATGCCAGACCCATGCTGGAGAACAACAGTTACAGGTAAGTAACTTGTTCCTTACTTTCAGACTGGAATTACTGGTGTTGCTCTTTGCCTCACCTTGATTGGGTTTGGGGCAACCTTTCAGTGTCTTCCCTTTTCACCATAATAAGGTGGCCTCCCAAAATCATCCCACCAAGGCTGATTTTGGAAATCCATCTTAACACACCATAAGGTCAAAATCGTTCCAATACTACTGTATGGCCTAGAAGCTAAACCAAAACTGTGGGACCTAAATTGGTCCAAGTTGGAGGGTAGAATTTGGAAGGGGGCACTAAATTTACCACAGAGACCCCCAAGCTGGCATTTGCGTTATGAACTTGGACTAAAATGCCTAGGCTGCTTGGCAGAATGGAAACTGCTCTCCCTCTATGGAGAGAATATAAATCCTAAAGTAGGCTCTCTATATGAGGATATTAAAGTACACCATGGTTGTTTAAAATCCAGCAGCCTGCAGGGATTAGAAGTGAGAGTAGAAACTGCGCTAGCCAAAATAGATCTAGGTCAGGAATTATTGGTTGGCAACCCCCTGAAGATAAAACTGGAGTTGGAACTGATGGATTGGATAGAAACCACTGCGAAAGTAAGATCATCACTCCCGTAGAACACATTCCTGGTTATAGACAAAAAAATAGATTTCTCCCAAGATATCTAGACATATTCCCAGACAAAAAAATTAGAAACAACTTTCTTAGGGTTAGGCTGAATATTCTGCCAACTGGGGAAATACTAGATATTCGAAAACAAGGGGAGAAAGCAGTGATACATTATGAGGGGTGCGCAGTGGCAGCAAACCAGCCCCTAAGGCATCTACTAATGGAATGCGGAGGAACATGGGACAGAAGGGTTAAAAAGTGTAGAGGAGATCCCAAATGCAGCCCGCACTCCAACCGTCCATTTTGAAGTACCAGGAACATTCAAGCCGAAATATTGGACGTATGATGAGCAAATAAACCAGCAGAGAGCCGCAGTGGGGCTCTGTCCAGTACCCATCAGAAGAACAATGCCTATTGAAGTACCATTACAAAGGAAACCATGGACAGTAAGGTACCCATTGAGAAAAACATATCAACAAATGAAACTAAATGAAGTTAGTCTAAGTGCAGTCCCTGAAGAAGCAAAGAAGGTCTTAATGGAAGACGGATGGTGATAGGCAGAATCCAGGGCAGTTCTCTTAGGGAGCACTACCCCAGATTAGGACTACAGGTGAGAGCAATAAACACCCTTTGGTATCAGTCTGTACCACAAAGATTTAGTTGGTAGCTGTGGCTGAGCAGTCAGACTTATCTCAAGAGGGAGATGAGCAGTATTCAGGGTTGACACAATAGGTAGTACAGTACTATGGAGCAAGGAAACACTGACCAAAGCTTTGTATTAAAAAGAGAATATATATTTATTTTAAACACTTCTAAGTCAACACGTAGATCACAGTTAATAAAGTAAGTTAAGTTTAGTCAGAATAAAAGCATATACAACTCCCTATTCAGTTGTAGACACGTTTGCGGTAGAGTGAAAACTGAGCAAAATGGCACAGTGAAAACCAACTACAAATGGCACTCGATTCAACGAAAGGGAGGGAAAGCACAAGTTAAACCGAAATATCTTCAGACACCCCCTAGCAACCCCCTAGCAACACTTCCCTGAAGTTTTGTGAACAAGTAATGCACAGTAACACTTTAGCAGGAAGATAAGTGAATGAAAACTGAGCAAAATGGCACTCATCAAGTTAAAACAGTAGGAAGAGGGGTTTAGAAGATTTAGGTGCATCAACACATTTCTCATTGAAAACTAATCTAGTGAGAGCAGATCTAACAAATCAGCCAGAGTCAATAGGCCTGAGCCAGAGTCAGTGGTACATGACCAAGAGCTTAGGAGCAAAAATGTTCTTGTAGCTGCAGTCAAGCCTTTAGTAGAAAAATATTGGAGAGGTAGATGCAAGGCGAAAAACAATGTTAAGAGAGGGGGCGGCCGACCCTACAAGTAGTTAAAGGATTTAAAACACCCTTAGGGCTACCACGGAGAAAGGGCGGCCTGGCGGAACAATGTACCTTAAACATGAAGAAGTGGCTCCTGCGGTGGCGGTTGTTCCTGGTAGTTCATGCAGGTCGAGGGATCCAACAGAGGAAGAGAGGCTCTCGTCATGGAGGAAGGTTCGAGTCGCTGCACTACCCAGGCTTGAAACCAGCTGCGGTGCTGCCAAACGAAGTTTAAAAGGTACGCTCCTTTTAATCGCGGTCCGGGTCGATAGCTGCCTGGCTATCCAGTTTCCAAGTGCTGGGCACTGTCGATTCGACCAAGGCAGGTCCGAGGATGCGATAGGTGAACTGGCTGAACCCACCAGCTCAAGGGAAGGAGGCGCTTTCGCTGAAGATCTCCTCTCGTCGGGTGGAAGAAAAGTGGTGAGACAATCCGGCAGGGCTTCACCGGTGGTGTAGATGCTAAAGATGTCTCTGGCTTCTCTCCCCTTCGGTGCCGTAGTTCCAGTGGCGACGTCCTGCTCTTCCAGTCCTCAGGACCCTGCTTTTATGCAGAAAGAGATCCATTGATACAGCCTAGCTGTCACTCACACAGTGGAGTGGTCATCTTGATGGGATACCCTCCAGCCTATCAGGTTAGAGTGCGACCTGAGTTGCTGTGGCAACTCTGTCCGGGGGTTCTACTTCCCCTCTCAAACAACAGACCCACCCCAGACTCAGTGGCGCCGAAAGGAGGGCTTCTTGGCAGAAGCCCGCCAAAAGGACGAACAAAGGATCCCCGACCTGGGTTAGGAAAATGGAGTAAGACTCGAGAAAGAAGTTTTATCAAAGTTCTGGCAAAGAGTAAAGTAAATAATAAAATAAACCGGCGCTATGTTAGAGGCTGTCAGAAAAAGTGGTAGCCTCGAACAATGGGAAAATCCCATAGGAAAATATTTGCGGTCGAATATATAAGGTAGTAACCACTGCCACCAGCCAGAAACTTTGTAGGGGCTGACTTTAAGGTACCTTCTCGAAAATGAACATAGGGGAAAAACTATTAACCCCTTCCAGTACTTCCATATTAAGATGAGGTGTACTGGTTAAGTTCATAAAAATCGACTAGTAAAGTCAATGGGGACTTTACATGCCCTGGGAGACAGTAGTCAGTCCCAGGGTATGGAGTCTATGTTTGGGGGTCACTACGACACCCCTGTGTCACTGCACGGAGGGTGCTGTGTAACACATGTGCATAAAGATGGTTCCTATGGGTGAGAGAAAAGATCCCATAGGCATTCAAAACATAAATAGCCTAGAACACACATAGCAAAGATGCCTAAGAGTGGGAAAAAGAGTCTCACTCTTAGCAGGTAAAAAGAAACAAACCCTTCAAATCCAGCAAAGCTGCTGGGGGACTCTATAGGTAAGAGAAATTAGCCATGAAATGAGAATTCTCCCTAACAGATGGTGACATCATGAGAACCCGGACTGACGCACATATAGAAGAAATGACGACCAGAGAATGACATAGAGACTAAACGCCATGAACGAGGGGCATTGTGAACCTAAAATTGAAAGGACGATGTCAAATGTAAGAAGCTTAAGCTGTAAGCATGAGGAAGATATTCGACCAGTTTATGCATGTACATATGCTTGAAATCTCAAGAAAGCTAAGAAATGTGTGTGGCTTGCTATGCTTAGGAGAAAGATAGTGTGGCAAGCGCCACCTATACATATCTACCTCAAAAGAAGCACGTTGTATAAGTATACTTCCACTTGCACAAGAAGCAGAATTAACCAAAGGTACATAAAGGCCACACAAGGAGCGCTTCACATTTAGCAAAATCGAGAATAAGCTGCAGAAACGAAACTCCGCAAAGGCAACGCGTGCCAGAAAAAGCCAAGGTTGTATCAGTAGAATAGACGAACAGTAGCTACAATTAATTGAAGCTAAGAACAGAATATCCTGCTTCAGAAAGGCCAAGATAAGAAACTGGAGGCAGGTGGTGGGTGAAACGAAAATCAAATACACAAATTACATAAAGAAGAGGCAAATTCACAGTGTCTGAATCACGTGACCAGCCGAGCAAGGAGAAGTGAGACCTTCACACCTACGCATGGCAGCAGGCCAGGCGAAGATATCGAAACTTTTCCAGACAGGAGATGCAGTCTCGAGGCCAACCACAGTGAAATAATTGACACATGGCCACTAAAGTCACAAAGGTCTTTTCAGACCAGGCCTGCGCACAACCCCACCTAATCAAATGTGCAGTTCCACAAGGATCCTGCATTTCACCCACCCTGTACAACCTCTTCACAAGGTCACTATTGAACTATCTATACACCATGGGCATCACATACACCAATTACGCTGATGACACGCAGGTCCTTATTCCTCTCACGGGAGACTACGATGCGGATCAGACAACCCTCAACAACATCTAGGCCACCATTCAGTCTTGGATGGCGGAAAACTGGCTCTGTCTGAACAGCGAAAAGACCGAACTCCTAAACATTGACTCTCGGAACATAATCAAAAATATGGATTCACAATATCACTCCTTTCGAAGGGATTGGTTCCCCCGACGTATTCCAGATCTATAACCACAGCTGTGCTGCTTCAGAAAATTTTCAGCGTCTGCGTCCTGCATCGATGACATAGATACGCTGTCCTCGAGGGCCTCCATCGAGCCAACATCACCGGATGTTATAAGTAGGACCCACGATGCCCATAGCCCCAGTTCAGTTTTTTTCGCGAACGTGTTTGCTTCGGCGATCTCGGCGTGCCTCGGTTCTTCTGAGTACTTCTATCGGTTCTTCGAACTTGTTTGTTTGTGAAGATATCATGTCTTAGTCTTCTACCCCGCGGTCAGGATTCAAGAAGTGTCGGGACTGAGGTTTCAAGATGTCACTTACGGACCCGCACAACACCTGCCTGTGGTGCCTCGGTGAGGACCATGCCACGGATGACTGTGGCGATTGCCAGTCGTTAACATTGAAGGCCTTGCGGGAGCGGAAGAAGAAGCTTTCTGTCGGTAGGGTTTCCAAGCCCCGAAAGTCGAAATTCGCTGGGCTTTCAGCCGACGATTCGAGAGGCGACTCTCCGCGTCGTTGGCGTAAGTCCAGGGGGTCTTGGTCTCGGAGTGGTTCCTGCCATTCCTCTGCCTCTTCAAGGCACTCGCAGAAGCATCGTCACTGGTCGCCTTCCCCGTCCTCGTCCGAGGACTCCGCCCATCGGCTGGTTGCTTGTCCCAACAAGCATTCCTCTCCTGCGGAATGGGATACATTTCGTAAGCAGATGATGGAAATTTTTGAATCGCAGGGCTCCGTTCCATCTGCGCTTTCGAAAGAAGCAGGCAGGGAACGTGCTAGGGCCACCGCTCGCACGCCTTCAGGCCCGGGTGGTCGTCGCGATCATCGGGAGACCTTTGAGGTCCCGATCAGACAAGGTGGATCGCTCTAGACATGCCCGTTCCATGTCCTGGTCCTCGATGCCCTCGAGACCGTCAGAGCTTGTGAGGTCTTCGAAGAAGACGTTGACGCCATCAGCGCCATATCCGTCGAGGGTCTCTCTCAAGGCTATGCCTCCGAGGAAGCCATCGGCGCCGAGGCCGTCGACGGACACGCTCGGGGCACCGCCCTTGAGGCCTGTGTTGAAGCCATCGGCGCCACGCTCGATGCTGATTCCGTCAACGTCCTCGACGCCTTTCGAGGAGGCTTTATCAGAGTTGCCCCGGAGACCGGTGGAAACCCAGAGGAAGGCTCTGGCCAAGACAAAAAATGTGGTTGTGCCTTTTTCTGTGCCCTCATCCAGGGATTTATTCCAGCCTCTTGATTATATTTCTGAGGTGGATGAAGGGTCTGAGGAAGGTTTGGTTCCTGATGAGGATCCTGACGTCCTCTTATCTGTTCATAGCCAGATGGAAGACCTGCGTCAGTCCCTGCACAACGCCAGTGGTCTGGACACCTCTTCGAAAGTTGAGTATGGTAGGCTCGAGCCTGGCACGCACGCAGAGTCTTCGTACCTGCGGCTCATGTCGAGGGTGACGGAGTACTTTGGGTGGTCTGCGCCACCAAATGATTTTCTGCAGGATGACCTGACATATATATTGGACCAAGGTCCGCCAACTGACCCGGTACTGCCATTCCATATGGCCTTGCAAAGAAGGGTGGCGGCAGCTTGGACTGCTCCAGAGAGTCTCCCAGCAGTGGGTAAGTCGTTGCCGAAAAAGTACCGCCCAGCCAGTGGCGACCCCGGCTACTTGTCCATGCCCCCTACTCTGGAGAGTTTGGTGGTGCAGGCGACTCAGGCCCCAGCAAAACAGGTGTCATACCCTACCATCCCTCCTGATAGAGACGACAAACGTTTTGACGGTTGGGCGAAGAAAGTCTTTACTTCAGGGGGTATGGCTTTGAAAGCAGCCAACTCCATGTGTGCCTTAGCCCGTTTCACTCACACTCTGTGGAATTGTGTTTCATTGGCGGCTGAACATATTCCCGAAGGGTAGGAACGGGATGGCTTTCTTGCCCTTGTACAGAATGGCAAGGATGCCATGTGTGAATCCGTTAAGTCGGGTCTGGATGTGGCACACTGTGTCAGCCTGTCCGTGGAAGCGAGCACCATGATGCACAGATTTGCGTGGTTGAGGAAGTCGGGGTTTGCTCCTGATGTGCAGGCCCGGCTTCTCAACATGCCCTTTGATGGTGACCATCTTTTTGGCAGCAAGGCTGACGAGAGCCTTGAGAGGTTGCAGACCTCCAAAGCTGCAGCAAAGTCATTGAGCGCTGCAGTTCGCCAACCTCCGCCTTTTCGTCCTAGGGTACAGCAATGGAAGGGAGGTTCCTTTCGATACTACTCGACCTTTGGTAGATCGAGAGGAGCTGCAAGTAAAAGGGGCCAACGTAGGAGTACCAGAGGTGGAAAACAAGGTACTCGAGGTGCCAAGGCCGCTTGGGCAGTTGCCTCTTTGCCCTCAGGCACTGCCAAAGCCGCTTCAGATCAGTCATGAGGCCATGTCCTATGGTTCGCCGGTTGGGGGAAGGCTGGCGCAGCATCTTGTAGAATGGCGTGCCATTACTTCAGATGTGTGGGTTCTGTAGATCATAGCCCATGGCTACTGTCTTTCTTTCCGGCAGAGGACTCATGACAATCCACCAGGGAATCTCTCTTTGAAGTGTCCGGATCCGCTCCTTGTGCAGGAAATCAAATCCCTGCTGGAGAAAGGCGCCATAGAACTGGTGCCTGTAGCTGAGAGGAACAAGGGATGGTATTCCCCCATATTTTTTTTATCCCAAAAAAAGACGGGGGATTGAGACCCATCATTGACTTGCGTGGTTTGAACAAGCTCCTCAGGAAGGACAAGTTCAAGATGGTTACTCTCTCTCAAGTCCTCCAGGCCCTTCAACTTCAGGACTGGTTGGTGTCTCTCGACCTCAAGGATGCTTACTTTCAGGTGCAGATTCATCCCAAGCACAAGAAGTACCTGAGGTTCGCGGTTGGCGACTTGCACTTTCAGTTTCGGGTGCTGCCGTTCGGATTGACCTCCGCCCCTAGGGTCTTCACCAAGCTCATGGTGGTGGTGGCAGCGTATCTCAGGAAAGGGGGGGATTCACGATCACCCCTACCTGGACAATTGGTTGATCAGGGCGCGCTCTCCCGAGCAAGTCCTGGATCATCTGTCGGTCACCTGCCACTCCCTTCACAGGCTGGGCTTCTCCCTCAACTTAAACAAGTCCCATTTGACACCAATGCAGCGGCTCCAGTACATCGGAGCAGTGCTAGACACGTCCCTGGGGCAGTGTTTTCCTCCACAGGTGAGGGCTCTGCGGAGTGGCGGTGAGTGGCAGTCTTGCAGCAACCAGTGTTTTTTCCAGCTCTACCCTTGGGAGGTGTGTCTCCTGCTACACCTATTCCTACAAGACCTCACTTACTCCGTGGCGGTGAGTGGCAGTCTTGCAGCAACCAGTGTTTTTTCCAGCTCTACCCTTGGGAGGTGTGTCTCCTGCTACACCTATTCCTACAAGACCTCACTTACTCCGCGGAGCGGACGCGTAGTGGCGGTGAGTGGCAGTCTTGCAGTCATGACAGGCAAGACGGGCCCGACAGCCCCATCACCTCCAAAGCCACAGCGATTGGACTCAGAAGACTTTACAGGCTGCTCTCTAAGAAGCAAAGTTAAGTCACTAACTAAAACCACAACCCTATTACTCACACAACCTCAAACTAGCCCCCCTTTGACTTTTATTGAAACAACAGATGATCGAGATATCCCCACGAATCCAAGCTTCATCACTCCAACAAATATGGGAAAAAGAAACTGTGCTGCTAACGTTCAAACTCCCTACCAAAAAACCATTGGGAAAAGCTCTGGCGTCGCCAACAACAAACATTTACCATCTTACAGCGAAGCTGTCTTACCCGAGGAGGGGGTCGCAGTCCCGGGAGTGGACGGCGCTGGTTTTCCCCCGAACTCTACGATGGCGCTGGCCGCTGGCGACCTGCGGGCTGGGCTGGCACTCTCAGGGGTTTTGCTCCGCCCCGGGAGGGAGTCGGCGCCGCCCGCTTCGGCGTCCTCATCGGCCGCGGCTATGTTAGGGGCTCGGAGGCCCCCCGCAGGGGGGACCGCCTTGAGTCCCGTGTCGGAGCCCCCGAGGGCGCTGCAGGGGCCGAGCGGTTCGATCGTTGCTGCAGCTGCGGCTCCGCGGCCTCCCGAAGGGGAGGTGGCGTTGAGCGGGCAGGCAGCACGGGGCTCGACGGAGATCGAGGCAGACACGGCGGGGTCGGGGGAGGACGCCAGAGAAGGCGCCCCCCTCATTTTCCAGCTGATGGAAGGAGAGGTACGGACATCCGGTGCCTCCGGGAAACGGCGCCCAGCGGCAACAGAGCAGGAGTGCCTGAGTGGATTGGGAGTCGTGCGTGGCTCATTGACCTCGGAGAAAGAAAGAGAAATTATTGCAGCGCCACCTATGGCTGGCTTTACGGTATCAGCAATTATACATAGGGAAACCCCTAGCAATTCGCTAGCAAACAAGTCAAACCCAGAAAAAAACGCGATGGCCTCAATAAGCCCTACTGTGTCTCAAGAAACTAAGTCAACATCGCCAGAGCCTAATATCATAATTAAAAAAGAGAGATCACGAACCCGCGATGACCCTATCAAGAAAAACTCAGCCTTAGAACTGTCGAATAACCAAGTGAAAACCACAAGATTGGTTAAATCCCTACCCAAACAAACACATTCTGCCAAAGTGCCCCGTGCGGGCCCCAAAGGAACGAGAAAGTGCGGCAAAAAACCACAACGCCCTTTGAAACTATATCAGACTTTTTTAATAGGCACTCCAAAGCCATCCAAGAGAAATGTAAAGAGCTGACAGATGCAGAAATCCTTGAGGCAGCTGACGCAATCACACCACCTAGCAAATACCGTAGATTGTTACAAGCTAAACGAAGATCTTCTATCCCTCAAACAAAAGACGACACCTGGCCAGCTCCGGATATTGATCCGACAAAATGGCACTTCTCAGGCCAAGTGACTTCAAAAATACCGCAAATTACGCAGGAAGAGCCGGGGACTTCGCAGGCTCGAAACCTGGCACTACTACCTATAACTAACCTTATACCAGCTTCGGAAAGTATCACTCCTGCGAAACTTCCAATTTCAGTCCCCATTTTGTGCCCACAACAAACTCTTACCAACGACCAAGAAGCACAGAATCGCACTCAGACTTACATTCGAGAGCAAGTCGAAGCAGAGAGCTCTGTACCTCTTCCAATTATTTCGATTCCACCAAAGCAAATTGGCCCTGCTGCAATTGGCTCCTTTCAACTCTTGATACAAGATCAATCACTGAATAACGATCCAATACATCAACCAAACGACAGTACCAATTGTAAAGACCAGGTACGGACGATTTCACCACAGTCACCAAGTGAGCCTTTAAGACTGATTCCACAAACCCAAGATAAAGATGGTGGATGCCAACATTCTGTCAAATCTAAAAATAAATTACAGTTTGAGAAAACTTTAGATTCTTTCTACTCAAACCTAGATAATTATAGTAACCAAAGAAGACATTCTTCAGACTTCCCCCCCAGAAGACTACCAAACGTCACCACACCATCTACACGACCATTTACTCCTGGGATAGTTAAATCAGCCACTCATCGTGATACTCTTTCAACTGATTCACAACCAAAAAAGCTTGATACTTGTACTTTGATGTCAGCACTATCGATAGCTCTCAACCCATTCATTAAACTATATGAAACAATAGGGGACACACTGAAAGATCATACAGCGATTCAAACTTCAATGCTGAATAAAATAATTTTTCTGGAGGGTTACATCATGGCACTAGAATCAAAGACTTCTGCGTCTACGAACAAACCGAGCCAAGAACTGATTATGGCGCCTTCTCAAAAATCGGCTTCAACTACGTGCCTTATCCCCCAGGCCATCACGCAAACAAACTCAGAAAGCATTCAAACCTCTTCATTTATTGACTTAACTGTTCCATCAACTCTTTTGATAGAAAAAACCAAGCTGACTAAAGGAGTGGAAAAAATTAACTCTCACCAACAAGGATCAGTACCAATAGCATCTTTAACTCACCAATCAGATCCAACAAGCTCAAAAGCTATAGATGCTCAAAAAGACCTTTTCACTCCATTAAAAACGAAGGGCAAAGTAAAGAAAACCTGGGAGGTAAACAGAGCCGAAAGAGTAACATTGAACGTTTCTCCTAGAGGAATAGAAGCATTTCTAAATAACGAGGATATGATGAACATCACAGATCAATCAACTAACTCGAACCAAAATTTGGAAGAAATACCTGATTCTTCTACAACTTCTATACTTCCGGCAGGGAACTCAGATAAAGAAACAAAGACTAGAGAATCTCCATTTCTCACTCTAGAAGAACGAAGATCGCGACTGATCACGACCAATCATAAATCTAAAGATCCTGTATTTGGAGAGTCCTCGGGAGTTCTTAAAACTAATTATCCAAAACAAGAAATTGAAACACGAGAACATTTTTCTTATCGACAGCCAGCTAGACAATCCCATAGATCGTATAGTAATCCTCAAACTCCGTGGCCAAAAGCCCAGCAAAAGAAATTTTCAATAAGAGCTCCCACCAAGGAAGCCCAGCGACCGACCTACAAATCAAAAACCATAAAACACCACATAAAACCTTTAACACGATGGATATTGAAACTAGAACAGATCCCTGGGAACTATGATGAAGTAACATTAAACAGAAGATCAGTTATGGACTTATTCAGTTACATCCCGAAATTACGGTCAGTGAAGTCAGCTGACCTCCAAATTGTTGATCCGAGCCATCAGGGCTCCAGGGCGATTTCACATCTATATATAGCGTCACACGCAACCAAAAACGCCCTGGAATCTGCCCTCGAGGAACTCTTAATAATGGGCTACGATCTCACTGAATCTTCGAGAGAAATCAAAACTCGCAACTACCAATAAAATAAAGATTCCCAGGCATTCATAAAATTAACCGAATTTTCCCAGTTCTCACGTCAAAAACGTCGTTCACCACCAAAAAAAACGACCAATGTCACAGTTTTGGACCAAAAGCCAAACCAGACTGAAACAATCAACAAACTAAAATCCAACGGGTTTGCCAAAGATCTTGAAAATCCAAACCCATTGCCTAGAGAGCTGCCTGGTAGACTGACGCTCCCAAAAGAAGGACAAAAACTTCAAAGGACAGTTCAGAACGAGCCTTATCCTGGGACAGCAAACCCATCTTCAAGCTCGTCCCTACACTCTCTTTGGTCATGGTTACCAAAAGCTTTAAAGTTAAACCAAAAAAAATAGCCATCCGAGAATACGATTAACAGCAACGTATCGGACTGTCTAAATTCAATCGCCCAAGACCAAATAAAAATGTGTTCATGGAACACTCGAGGTTTCCTTCATTTAACATCAGGACCTTCAAATCTAGTAAACTACGACATCGTCTGTTTGCAGGAGACATGGCTTCTGCATCCTCCAGTACTTGATGGCTATGAAACCCACACAGTGTTGGCCAAGAAAGGATCTTTAGGCCGCCCAACGGCAGGTCTTCTGATCGCGATCCGTAGCGGACGAGGCCTTGTAAATTCGCAAAAGCTAAAAGAAAATCATTTTATGTTGATGGTAAAGCTAAATTGGGTCACTAAAAGAAGAGGATCGACTAAAACCTCGACGAAGACACTCATAATTGTGACCATCTATTGGAACCCAGCCACTATTGAAAGTACAAAATTCATCAACACAATAGAACAAGAGTTGGACTGGGCGCAAGTCACACATAAACCTGACCACGTAATTCTATGCAGCGACCTCAACATCAACAGCCAACCCTCGACGAACTCAAAGGGATGTAGATCAAAAAAACCATCAGTGGATCAGAGACCAACAAAATGGCAAAATTTAATGAAGTCTAGATCTTTTGACAACTTGGATCTAGTCTTTCCTGATCCAAATAGACTTCCAACTTGGGAAAGAGCGAATTCAACTTCCACAATTGACTATATCTTCGTATCTCGTTCTCTACTACTTTACATCAACTCCTTTAAAGTGATCAAAACAAGGGAAAGTGATCATAATCTTCTCGAAACTATTTGGTCTACAACCTTACCGATTAATCACACCATGACTCCAGATATAGAAGTCTCTACGCAAGGAACAAGACTCAGAATAACGGAAAAGGCTATAACCACTATTACAACACAATATAAAGACCACAGTAACCAACCCCCTCGGATAGACGTGGACTATTTATCATTACTGACCTCCTTTAGAGTTCCACAAAAAAAAAGAAGACATCAACACCAGACCAAAAACATACCTACGATAAAGTAGTCATGGAAAAAAGAGAGAACTGAGGAGAATAAAAAGACAAGCAAAGAGATTCGATCCCTCAGCCGCACTCGAGACCATCAAAGTGGCTGTTAAAAACTATAAATCATGGCTAAAATGTCACCGTCATAAGCTGTATCAACAAGACGCGGAAAACATTCTCAAGGCCATCACCGGAAACCATGCCAGAGATTTTTGGACCCTGCTCCATTCAACTGCACCAGGAGACCGGCCATGTCAAATAAACGGAATTGGCCAATCGGCCTGGGAAAACCATTTTCGAAATCTTTTTAAGAGTCCAATTACCAAATCTCCTTTGATGGAACCCAACGATACCCCCTGGATCAGTGTGGACAACATTGAGGACATTATAGCCTTAATTAAAAAGTTAAAACCATCACGTGCGCCTGGGCCTGATGGCATTACGAACCTTGATTTGAAATCCCATCCAGAGACCTGGGCTCCTCTCTTGAGTCAAATATTTAAACGCTGTTCAGCCACAAAATCCATCCCGTCTTCATGGACATATGCAAATGTGGTCCCTATCTATAAAAAAGGAGACCGGTTAGACCCAGCGAATTATCGCCCTATCGCCCTCCTGGACCCAATAGGCAAGATGTTTGGGTCTTTGCTGCTAAAACACTTTATAACTTGGGCCAACGATTCCCCGTGCCACGACAAGTTACAAACTGGCTTTAAAAAGAATCTGGGGACAAACGCCAACATTTTGATATTGAGTGCCCTTAAAAGCAAAATCTTGGAGGGTCGTCCACGCCTATATATCACCTTTGTCGACCTCACACAGGCATTTGATAAAGTAGATCGAGAAAGACTGTGGAGAAAGCTTGCCTTATGGAGATGTCCATTAGACGTACTCAACCCAATTAAAGCGCTCTATTCAAACACTTCCATGAGGGTCCGCCTGAATAAGCAAGGCACATTAACAGAAGCAATAACAATCAACAGGGGTGTCAAACAGGGTTGCCCGCTGGCTCCGGCTTTGTTTTGGTCCTATTTAGGCGACTTCCAAGAAACTGAAACAACGATCCGAGCTTTCCCCCCTAAACTCAGAGGAGAACAAATCAGTCGCTTACTTTACGCCGACGACCTAATCTTGCTGGATAACACCCCTATTGGTCTTCAACGTCAACTTGCAAATCTCCAAAACTACATGACGTCAAACAATTTGGAAATTAATGATTCTAAAACAAAAACGATGACAATAGAGAAATTTCCTAAAAAGAAATCCACACTGCTTCTGAAACTAGGCTCAACTATCATCGAGAAAGTCACAAGTTTCAAATATCTGGGTGTTACTCTAGATAGCTCGCACAAAGAAAAAGCAATGCAAGAGTCATTACGTGCCAAAACTACCAAGCTAGCCACACAAGGAAAGGCAATTGACACTAAATATGGCAGATTCTCAATTAGACCTGTAAGAGATTTCTACAAAAGGAAAGTCACTCCATCTTTGACATACGGCGCTGAAGCAATGCCGAACCTCCCACACAATTTATGGCCAAAACTAGAAGCAAATTTCTGGCGTCCAATCTTGGGCCTCCCGAAAACAACTCCGATATCAGTAATCAGACGTGAACTAACTCTCTACTCGTTAAAATCAATTGTGGATTGCAATAGTGTTATGCTCTACCGGAAATGCATACAGAAAGATACGCCATATGCCTATCAGCTGATAAGTGAAGAAATCCGGCTGGGCACCTGTCATATGCTCACTCGATGGGAAACTAAAGTTTTGAACATCTTGGACTCAGTTGCCTGCAATACAGAAGATCTAATCACCAACCCAGTCAGAGTTGTCAAGAAAATTAAAGAACTCGACTGGATCAACACCAACAACCTTGCCTCCAAGTATAAACTTAGCAGTCACCTCCCTCCCTTCTCTAAGAAACTTGACTCCATTCAACCATTTTTGAAACTATTTCCAAACAGAGCGGCCCGAAATTACTTCTTAAAAATTAGATTGAACCTTCTAGAAACCAACAAAATACTGGTGATTAGACAACAATCTTTGTCCAGCTGCTGTCGTCTCTGCAAGTCCACTACGGACAAGGAAACTATACGCCACTTACTTTTGAACTGTCCGGCGACGACAGAAATTCGTGACAGATACTTGAAAGACATTTTTACAAACTTTACTTTTCAAAAGGAAGAAACGTGTTGGAACAAACTGCTGGACGGAGACAAACAGGCACGGCAGTTGGCCACTATAAACATTATGAAACACATCTTTAACGTGCTTCTTCCCACACAGACTAAATGCAAAGTTCCACCGCTCTTTCGAACTAACTCTTTTTCTTTATTTTTACATCGCCTAAAACTTTGTCGGGTAAAGTAATACAGAATAACGCGACCTTCGGGAGTTAGAAACGATTTTTTTTTTCTTTTTTCCCTTCTCTTTCTCTTCATTCTTCTCTACTGCTCTTCGAAATTTTGTTAAAAAATCTATAAAGATTATATACAAATAAAAAAAAAAAAAAAAAAAACAAGTCCCACTTGACGCCAACCCAGCGGCTCCAGTACATCGGAGCAGTGCTCGGCACATCCCTGGGGCAGTGTTTCCCTCCCCAGGTGAGGGCTCATCACATTCTGCAGATGGTGCACAAGTTTCAACATGCCCAGAGTCTCCCGGTGTTTCGAGTTCTTGAGGTTGCTAGGCCTCATGGCATCCTGCATTCTCCTGGTGCCAGAGGCCAGGCTGCGGATGAGATCTCTGCAGTGGGCTCTCAAGATGCAGTGGTCGCAGTCCTCCGGCAGGATGTCGGATCCCGTTCAGGTGCTGCCCTCGGTCGCCCAGGATTTTCTGTGGTGGGCCGTCGAAGGCAATCTGATGAAGGGGGTTCTGTTTTGGCTACCCTGGCCGGAGGTGACGATCGTGACGGACGCATCCCTCATGAGATGGGGAGCTCATGCCAACGTGTTGACAGTCAGCGGTCGTTGGTCTCCGTCGGCGTCCAGACTCCATATCATTCTGTTGGAGCTGAGGGCCATCAGGCTAGCCCTGAAGGCTTTTCTGCCGTCTGTGCGGGGGAAGACTGTCCTGATTCTGACGGACAATACAGTGGCCATGCACTACCTCAAGAAAAAGGGGGGGCCAGGGTCTCTCCCTCTGCGCAGAGAGGCACTGCAGCTCTGGATCTGGGCCAGCCAGCAGGAAATTTCGATCTTGGCAGTTCATCTGGCCGGAGACGAAAACGAGGTGGCGGACGCTCTGAGCAGGCAGAGCATGGTCTCTCATGAGTGGGAGCTGGCTCAGGAGATTCTACTGGAGATCTTCGCCCTTTGGGGGACCCCTCAAGTGGATCTCTTTGCCACCAGTGTCAACTGGAAGTGCGGAAGATTCTGCTCACGGGAATTTCCTCCAAGAGGAGCCTTAGGGGACTCGTTTGTAGTGGAGTGGTCCTTCCCACTGCTGTACGCGTTTCCTCCAGTCCCCGTCATTCCGTAAGTGCTGTGGAGGTTACGGAGGTTTGGTTCCCGAATGATCCTCATTGCTCCGGCATGGGCCCGGAGACCGTGGTACCTGGTCCTGATCGGCATGTCCATCTGCCCTCCACGCCGTCTTCTTTACCGAGACGATCTGCTCTCACAGGAGGGATCATTCAGGTTCTCCATCCAGAGGTCTAGTCCCTCAACCTTCATGCTTGGCTTCTGAAAGGTTGAGGTATAAGGATTGGGACCTCCCTGAAGACGTGATGGGGGTGTTGCTTTTGGCCAGAAGGCCTGCGACAAAGTCCCTGTACCGTTGCTGTTGGAGAAAGTTCTGCGACTGGTTGTAACGCTCACCTGATTCCCACAGAGACGCTGACCCGAACTGGACTGCTACCGTTTCTTCTATCGTGAGGCGCAGGGCCCGGAAGATGCTCTGGACGGGGCTTCCGAATTTGGATTGCCTGGCTTGTATAGCAAGTTTTCTGCAGGTGGAAGAAAAGGGATTGATTACCAGCTGGGGTGGATATGTGTTCCCACCAATCTCCCGTTTCTCACTCTTCTTGACCCCAATTTGGTTTCTGCGAGCTCTCACCTTAGGTATTGTAAAGATGAGCTCTCCATCCTGCTTCAGGTGCAGGGGTGCGTAGAATCCAGTTACGTCACTGGATGGGAAATAGTTGCGGACACTGTGTCCTTTCGTCTCTCCTGCGGTAGCCGTAAGTATGAGTGTCTTTTCTCCACAGGAGCCGGGGCCCAGAAACCTAAAGCTGGTAAGTCTCTTGGTGAGTATTTGTTCTCCGTGCTTAGTTAGTGCTCACCATGTATTCCTCTTATGCAGGTGCTGGGATGTAGCTGGCGTCGTAGCCGCGGTGGAGGAAGGTAAGTGAAAGAAAAGCGACTGCTTACTTCTAATGATTGTCTTTTTCTGCTTACAGGTGCCGAGATGCTGCCGGCGACACAGCCGCTGTCGCGCGTGATGAGGCACGTGAGTAAGTGGAAGAAATGTGGCCGCTTTAGAGCGGGCACCTCTAATGACTGTCTTTTTCTGTTTTTCAGGTGCCGATATGCTGCCGGCGTCGTGGCCGCGGTGGAGTTCGGCGAGGCCACGGATGGGTAAGGCAAGGCGGCGCGGCTGCGAGCGTTTGAGAGCGCTGCTAATCTTGTAACTTTCCTTTGCAGGATCGTCGGAGGTAGGATTGCTGAGGCCGGATTCCGGTAATTAATTTCTAATGCTCGCCTTCTCTTTTCTTGTCTGTTTGCAGGTGTTCCGGGTGCTGGCGGGCGTGTCAGGAGCCAGGATGCAGGAGCCGACTCAGTGAGCGTCCTGCTGCTGATGCAGAATAACGCGAAGCACGTGTATTCCATCGGGCGTGGTTTAAATAGCAGAGAAGTGCTTCAGGTGTGTGTTCTTCCACCGGCCCCACCCAGGTAAGAAAAGAGTTCCTGAATAGAGGAAATAGTTCCTCCCAGCCCTGATGGCTGGGGACTTCAGCCAGACTGGATTGTTCTGGGTAAGTATGCAGCATGGTCTGCCTCAGGTAAGTCCACCCAAGCATTATTACACAGTTTATCAATATGAGCCCGGCGCCTATGGCGCCGGGACTGAAGTCCTTTATGAGCCTGGCGCCAAAGGCGCCAGGACACGGTCCAAAGGGCCCCTGTAGGGGTCTGCTGGGTCCGGTGATGTGGGAGAAGGGTCTGCTTCCGGGGGCGCTGGGCAAGTCCTGGCTCCTCGGGAGTAGTGCTCATGACACTGGTGCAGGTTTAAGAACGTGGATCCTTTTTCATGTGCCATTCCTGTGGTTCTGTCCTTTTTACTTTCGTTAGCCCACAAGGGCCTGCAAGTATGTACCATTAAAGGTTACCTGGCGGCGCTGTCCATATTTAAGCGCTCGTCTGAGGAGTGTTCTTATTTTAAGATTTCTTTGATTTCTCAGTTTCTGAAAGGGCTCACTAATGTTTTCCCACCGTCACCTTTCCAGGTACCCGGTTGGGATAAGTCACCCTTCACGGTGTTTCATAAGGACAGTGTTGTCCTTATGGTTCGTCCTTCTTTTCTTCCGAAAGTTGTATCGGAATTTAATTTAAGCCAGAAAGTCATTCTTCCGCAGTTCTATCCTCCTCCACATCCTGGTAAGGAAGAGGAGAGGCTCCATAGGTTGGATCCTAGGAGAGCTTTAAGTTTCTACATCTCACGCATGTCCCTGGTCAGAGTGGACGATCAACTCTTTGTCGGATACGCTAGAAGGCGTTTGGGACAAGGTGTTACTAAGCAGACTTTGTCTAGATGGATTATCTTGACAATTTCTGAATGTTATCTTCTTGGCGGGTAAGGACCCTCCGGTAGGTTTAAGGGCCCATTCTAGTAGAGGTGTTGCTGCCTCTACTGATCTGCAGAGGGGGGTTCCCATTTGTAACATTTGTGAAGCAGCCACATGGGCCTCGGTCCATACCTTTGTAAAACACTATTCCCTGGATTCTATCCATGGGCAGGACTTAACCTTTGGCAAGGCGGTCCTCTTTTCTGCAATTTAATTGGGCATTCTAAAATTCTAAATTCTTTTCCCACCTCCATAAATTGGTACTGCTTTGGGAGTCTGTCATAGATGTGGAATACATCGGAGGAACCAATCCCTTCGAAGAACAAGTTACCTTCTTACCTTGTAACATTCTTTCGATGGGATGTTCCGACGACATATTCCACATCGTACCCTACCAGCCTGCCCTGTTACAGATTTTCTTTTCTTGTATTGTATATGGTTTACAGAAAACACCTTTACAAATACATTAAGTAGAAAACATGAGGAAAAACAAGAAAAAAAAGATATACATTACAAAAAGATTTCATTACATATATGTTTAAAAAGATACTTAAAGACCCAATAATCCCTTTTTGAGAATGAGAAACATATTACAAATCGATTTAAGAAAAAAGAATTCAGTGCAAGTTAAAATACAACATTGTTTTGCCGATTAAAAAAGCAGCTTCCCTTTACATAACATCAGATCTTAGAGGAAATAACAGTAGGGTTAAAACATTTCATCATACAGATTATCATACAGATTAATCAAAGGGAAGGGGCATACAGATCTAAAGATTTGATAAATCCAGCCACAGCAAGTCCATATTTAATATTAGAGATGGCAAGACACTGAGACCAGATGAGATTTTCTGCCCCCACAATACCCAAGGTATTGAATCTTCCTAAATAAAGATCCCTAGGACCGTGCAAAGCTTTGCAGTCTAAAAAGAAATGACGAGTAGATTCAATTACCCCAGGAGTATGACAAAAATGACATGAACGATCTAAGTCACTGTTCTCCTTCCTTCTATGAAGAACTTCCCTAGTAGGGAGGAGATTCCATCTGAGCTTGAGAAGAAGTGAGCGAAAGGGTCACCTTACCCTTGAAGAAATCTACGATAGGTTTAAAGGAAAACATACCATACTTTTTATCAAGCTTAATCGATTGAGAAATAAGCAGGAGCATTTTATGTCTAAGGGAACGTCTTAATTCAATGGCCGATGGTTGGGCCAGAATAATGAATCCCAAATAGACAATTTTATGTGCTCTGATTATGTTTTCCCCGCCAATTTTCCAGATTTATTTGTTCCCATCTCTCCCCTTTGAAAAGACCATTGTTCGAGTTTTGCACGGGTTAATTTTTAACCCGTTAAGAATGGCATATTCTTCGAGTTTGCAGATGAGCCTCTGTAGGCCGAATTTAGAATGGTCAAAGAGAAGAAAATCGTCGGCATATGCCAACAATGAGAGCCTAAGATCCCCCAATTTAGCATTCACCATGCCTGTATTTCCAAGAAATTCCTCTACATCTGCATGATAGAGGATAAAAAGGCATGGGGCTAATAAGCAGCCCTGTCTAACCCCAATACGAGTCCTTATCCTTCTAGAGAGAGTTCCTTCAAGATCGATCCTGATATGGACCCCTGAGTTCTCATACATTGCCATTATTAAGGAGAGAAGACCTGGGGGGATCCCCCACTTAGATATTTTTCCCCAAAGTCTTGAACTAATTACCAAGTCAAAAGCATTTGACAGATCGATTGAGGCAACATACAGAGAAGCACCATATTTTCCCCAGGTTGAGCTTTGAAGGGCAGTTCAAATAAAACCATTAAAATTGGTTGAGTGGCTGACCCTGAAACCTGTTTGTTGCTTCGGGAGAAGATGTTTTCCTTAATCCAAACGGTCAAGTGGGAGAGAAGCATAGAGGCAAAAAGCTTACAGTCCGCATCAAAAAGGGAGTTTGGTCTATAATTTTTGACCAAAGTTGGTTGACCTCTCTTAAAGATGGGGACAATGTGTGCAGTCTGCCAATTGGTTGGAACATTACCAGAGTTAACAATGTCTTGGAATAACAGACATAATAGTTTTGCACACATTTCTGGTTCCGCTTTGAGAGTATTATTTGTTAAACCATTGGGTCCAAGGGCCCTTGAATTCTTAGCTTTTGCAGTGAGGCCAAGTATTATCTCATAGTCAATGAGGGGGACCCAGGGATCATTTAGATCATTCTCTCCCGTTATACAAGGTTCTAGCCCCTCTCCCCCTGTACCAAAAAGTTCAGTGTAATGCTCTACCCATTGGTCCTCTGGAATGGCATTCAGCTGGTCAGCCACCTTCACATCGTTATGGCTAGAGAAGATAGCCCAAAATGCCCTAAGATCTCTCTTAACAAGTTCACTAAGCATAAACTCTGCGTCGTTTTGTAGCAAACTAGATTTTCTTGAACCTCTCTAATAAGTTTCCGAGTATATGCCTTTTCATTAGCCAACTCCTGATCAAACCTATGAGAATGGGATTTTTAGGGAAACCCTTCCTAAGAGAGCCAGAGATACTGCTATGGAGAGCATTGAGGAAGCTGTCAAAGTGTAAGGTGTTAAATACTGCCAATTTCCACGAGAAAGAAGTATGATTAAACGAGGAAATCAGTTTACAGTTGAGGAGATTAATATTGGCAGGTAACCAACGTATCCCTGTCCCTTGTCCCACTGTTTTAAGATGGCGTGGACCCCCAGCGGGCAGTAACTTCATGGGAAAGGGAGAAGGAAAAATAACTAACAAAGACTCATGGTCACTCCATGAGTTAAAAGAAACCTCAACCTCAGGGGAGAGAGAAGACAAGGAATGGTCTACATAGACATAGTCTATAGTAGACGTTGAGAGACCTCTATGCCAAGTAGGGCGAGATGGGAGAGTAGCATCAAAGAAACCGTTAAGGCAGGTTAGCCCATCCGAGTCCAGAGCGAGATTCCAGAGTTTACCCCATACAAATTCCTGGCCTCGCCGATTTTCATCCTCCCAAGCCAGGGCCAGATCGTCATATTTTGCCTCGGATGAAATGGAGCAGTCAGAGTTAAGATCACCAGCCAAGATCAGCTTCCCCCTTCCCCCTAGGATATGAAGATCTCCATGTAAGTACCATGTCCGTAAAACTTTCAAAAACATCTCGAGTGCGGCAATGCCCTTATGCTAATATACATTGATCAAGAGAATATTAACCAGATGATCAAGGGAAGTGACTTCCAAAGCCAAAATACCAAAAGGCGTATCCGCAATGACCTTACTCCCGAAGCCAAAAGAAGCTCTTAATTCCGATAAGAAGGCCCCCAGAGGCCCTCCCTCCCGAACTGGATTTAGCGTTTTGAGAATGGATAACAAATCCATCAACAGCGGGAGGGGAGAGCAACCAGGTTTCCTGTAAAAACAAACGGTGTGAAGCACTAATCATAAGTACTGTGTCAGTGTTTGTGAAGAGATGAGTACTTCCCCTGGAATTCCAGGAGATAAAAATACATTTATTCGGAACCGGAACATAAGTGGATGAAGCAGGGCGCTTAGGAGAGAGATAATTTCCACAAACCTGAGGTAACCTGAGCCCAGCGTTTTGCATTTCCATTGAATCTGGGCGTAAATTGCCTCCGCTGGTACTGTGCAGCTCTTTCCGGATGGTACACCATTGTAAGGTTTCTCCTATACTCTTCACACCCTCCATATTTACCAGGCGGATGATTAGTTTGTAACAAATGTACTTCAAAACCAAGCTGCATTAGACCATCCCTTTGGGCCATTATTAATTCTAGAACCACTCTTGATTTCATAGCAATATTGCTCATATCTACGCGTCCTTTAGTGGGAAAGAAAATCCTTTTCATATTGTAGCAGGAAATGAGTGAGAGAGAGGGAAGTTGATGGAAGATTTTTCATATATTTCCACGATTGAGACAGATAGGCATATCCTGACCCCAAAGGCTAGTAAGCTGCAAGATATCCAAGGAATCTTTAGCCTCCGCTGAATGAGGTAAAGAGTCCGATATACTTTTAGTAAACTGATTTATAGAATCGGCTTCCAGATCAGTGCCCCTAGCACTCCTTAATATAGTCCTATTTTGGTATGCATATGGTCACAAAGGAAATCTTTCAAACGAATGAGGAGAATTCTTATTTTGAGAGAGTGAGGGGCCGATGGAAGAGCTTGGATGACCATTGAATAAGCCTCCAATTTGCGGCTTAGAGTTAGTTGATTTAAGAGAGTTAGGAACATAGAGACCCTTCACTGGTCTAAATTCCATAACATGCGCCCCCATTGTAGACTCTGTATTGGTCAAATGACCATCAGATTGACAGGATGGAAGGCTCTCTATAGAGGGAGAAAAGGTATTAGGGGCCCCATCCTGAGCCAAGCCTGTAATTGGAATAAGAGCCCCCCCCCCCCAGTAGATGAATTTGTACTAAGGAGCTCCTGAAATAGTTGTTTTACCATGTTGAGGTTGACCAGATTCGCCAATAATGGAGTGAAAGTAGGCTCAGGATGGGTAGGAACTAATGTAGATGAGGGACTGCACAGAGTAGTTAGGGGAGCTGGGTCCGGAACGGATGCCATCGGTTTAGATACAATTTGGGCATCCAATATAGCTGGAGCGATGTTATTTATAGGCTCCAGTTGAGTTGAAACTATTTTTGGAAGGCAGGCAACATGAGTTTCCTCAGCCTGCCCACTATTGCCCACCTCCACCACAGGAATATTATCCTTTAGCATAGAACTAACTACCGAGGGATCATGCTGACTAGGTATAGCTAGAATAGAAGGTAATGAGGTTAGTCCAGCAGAAGCAGCAGCTATATTTGAAGTAGTGGTCACAGGTACTGCTAATTCCACCAGATTCTCAACCCCCTTAGGAAGGGTAAGAATTGTTGCACACACAGGGGCCCTTGCCAGAAAAAGATTTTTAAAGAATTGATTAGTATAAGAATTTATTTTTTTCCTATTCTTCTGATTTTTTGTTTTCTTTATTTGTTGGTTATGATTTTTTTTTAACTATATGAGCAAAGCCCTTTGACTGTACCGAAACCTTAGTAAGGTCAATAGTGTCAAGCGGCTTTTCCAAAATAAGATCAGGTTTAGAATCAGAAGACGGGGCAGTATTGTTTCCCTTAAGTGATTCAGCCATTTCTAGTGTAGTAGGTCCTGAAGGTAAACCCTTGGGAATTGGGCTTAAAGAATAAAGAATCGGCTCCTCTAGGGCTTTCTCCACTAGGGGTTTGGTAGTTGCTTTTGTGGGGGTGGTAGCAAGATCTACATCAGGGATATGACCCACTTGTATGGGCTCAACCTTCATAGGGGGAATCAGAGAAAATTGATCACAGTGAGGGTCAGTAATCCCTGGGGCCCTGTTAATAGGGTCCCCCGGAAAGCTAGCCGTTTGGACGCTTAGGGCTTTCTTGACCGAAGGGACTTCCATAGTAGGTTGGGTTGGGAAAACAGAGTCTGAAGACTATTTTATTATTGAGGAATGATCTTCCTTGATAATTTTAACCAATTCTTCAAATCTATCGAGACCTTCCATCCTATTATAGATTTCAGAGAGTAGAAGAGAATGTGATCTAACCTCTGACCAAATATTGTCATAGAGACTCACAAAAGAACTAAGAACCATATTCAGTGCAGATAGAGTAGGTTGAGTTAATTTTATTCTGTCATCTGCCTCTTTAAGGGTATGAGGCATAATAGACTGGCTAGCATGGTCCTTTTGTGGAGCTGAAAGTAAACCCCTTTCTCTGAGCTAATTTTGCTTGTCTGTATAATCTGGTAGTGGTACGGGGGTTGGGTGCACAGAGTTCACCGTACTAGCATTCAGGTGATCAGTGTGAGTCCTTGTCCTAAGCAGACTGCCCCCTTCCTCCAAGTTCGAAGCTATAGTGGCTGTTAAACGTTCTTCCTGTGCATCTATGGAAATGCCTTGTTTTCCAGTAAAGATGCAACTGTTATTGGCTGGGGTACGTGGGAAAATACCCATCATATTAAGTAAATAAGTCCTATCTTGCAAATGAATTTGGGCATGAGCCATACATTTTTGGAAAGCAGGATCCTCTAAACTGTCTACTATTGTGTGTTGTAGCTTGCCCAAAGAGATAGAAATGGGTTTTACTGATGGAATACAGTCTATCGAGGAAGGAGAAAGAGCCAACACTACAGGAAGAGTAGTATCAAGAGAAGCCTCCATAGCTGCCTGACTCCTAAGTCCCTTACGTGTCATTCAAACCAGTGGAGAACACGAATGGACAAAAGGCAGGAAACCGTAGGGTTTAACAGCGAAGGAGCTCTATTGACGATAAAGCAGAGGAGCTCCTAGAGTTAAAATCTAAGACCAATGAAGTAACGGGCAATTTTAAAATTGCACTGAATACAAGAATTAGCTGAAATACATAAAGTACTACAGCAAATACACTTTAAAACACAATGATAAAATACAAATAAATATGGATCTCTTTCAAGAATAGGGATAGAAATCGAGGGTGAATATAACAGCAAGTATGTCAGTTAATTGTTCCGATAAAAGGGTCAAAGATTAAGTAATAGAACCATTAGGGAGCGTGGACCTTGAGGAGATCCTGGTATTAGGGTAAGGAACGCCTAACAGCTTGAGGAGCGGCCAGAGTCCGACTCTTCCCCACTTACCCTGGATACTATTTAGTATAAGGCTGCTGGAGGAGCGTAGGACCTTGGTCTGGGGTACTCACAGAGACGTAGCACAGTCACAGGTCACAGCAAAACAGCAGCTCCAGCCCTTACTGCCTCCAGGGCTTAAGGCCGCAAGGGTGGTTATGCCTGGAATAAATGCCGGAGAAAAAATGTCACGTGATGAGTCATGTGACCACAGCAGTGTCCGCCTCCTCCAGGAAGCGTTACGAGATGCAGCAAGAGCCTGCACGGCTCACAGTGCTGCTGAAGTATGTGGCAGGCAAGATAGACGTTCCTCTGTCCAGGCGGTCCTTCACAGTTTAACAAAACACAGAATTTCTTATGCGATTGTAGCTTACGTTTCCGCAGGGCTTTCTGTGGTCATACTGGCGGAAGATTGGTGCCACACGTTTTGGGAAAAAACTGAGGCTACGGGTGTCGTACGTCCTACTTATAACATCCGGTGACGTCGGCTCGACGGAGGCCCTCGAGGACAGCGTATCGACGTCATCGACGCAAGACGCAGACGCCGAAAATTTACCGTAGCAGCACAGCTGTGGTGATTACCTGTCATAGATGTGGAATACGTCGTCGGAACATCCCATCGAAAGAACGTTACCAGGTAAGAAAGTAACTTGTTCTTCTCATCGACAACACTCGCATCCCTATATCCCAGGCAGTCAAAACACTTGGGGTCTATCTGGACTCTAATCTCTCCATGATCAGACAGGTAAACGCAATTTCGTCAGCAGCTGCTTACCATTCAAAACTTATCACAGCCTCCAGACCCTTCCTACCGCAACAAAACTCCCTCACCATCGCCAGAGCAATCATTGGATCCCGCCTCGACTACTGCAACGCGCTCCTACTAGGCACGTCAGCAAAGAATATCAGGAAACTCCAAACAGTGCAAAACAATGCCCTGAGAGCAATCACAAGCAACCCCATGAAGGAACGCATCCTCTTTAAAACTCTCGCACTTACTCACAAATGTCTCCATGATGTCGCACCACGATACCTCGCCTTGAGATTCTCAGCGCCCTCATCAAACAGACTCACCAGAGCCAGCTACACAAACCGGCTTGCCATTCCCAAAAGCATCAAAGCTCGCGCAGGCGGCTCAAGCTTTCCGGTGCTAGCAGCCACCAACTGGAACCTGCTCCCTCCCACAATCAGAAATATGGATTCCCACATTGCCTTCAGAAAAGCAATCAAAACAAGACTATTTGTATAACTCTTACCCTTGATCTCACGCTGAGCACCTGATACTTGTAAACCTTGCATCTCCATGTACCTGTCGTAACTAAGACACTTTCTTGAAACAGCGCCACAATGCCTCTTGGCTGCTAGGCGCTTTACAAATACAAAAATAAAATAAAAATAAAATAAAGTGATGATTGATTGTAACAATCATTTGAGGAAGTCTGGGGGAGATAAGGGGCACCCTGCACCTGGCCGACCATTCTGTGTGCTGCTAAGCAAAGTGGAAAAGTATGAGTGGGGTTGGTGCCAACCCAATCACAGTAGACCAAGTAATCTAGGGTCCTATAGTTAGTAGCACCAATGGGACGTCGTACTTTTAGTGACGTCTACAGTAGCTATTTTGAAGGTAGGGCTTAGATGTCCCACCTGACAGTGTTTATCCAATCCCCTTACTACGTTACCATATACAGATATAGTACCTATATTAAAGTTACCTTTCCTGAACCAATAGAAGTGCATGCCAACTTTAAAGCGTTAAACGTCAATGATGAGAAGTTTTCAGTATAAATGTTAGGTTTTTATGAAGTTTGTTGTAGTTGTGAAGAGAGAGAGAAGATCACGCATCCGCTGATATTCATGAAACTCCATGTTTTTTGTACTTGTCATTAAACAGACTCCCTTTGCCAAACCGAGTTGTCATTATTGATTTGGTGTTGGAAGTATTGATCTGCACCACCATCCATATCAAGGGTGCTTCTATCTCGTCTTAAAGTGCTTTTGAGCAAACCCTGACTCTATGGGCCGGTTGGGGGTCCCGGAGTACAAAAGCTAGGAAGATTTGTGGAAAAGATTGAGTGCTTAACATTGGAGAATATGTGGCATAGAATGATATCGGGCCAGGAAGTCCAGCTGACTGCAGCGGTGGTAAGCCTATTAAGGTCTGTACACCTCCTTGAGAAAGGTAAAACACCATCAAAGTAGGGTGAAACTGGAAGGCAAGGCAAGAAGCCACTTCAGATATATAAGAATGGAATTTTAGGTACAGTGCTAAGCTTTTAAAGAACCAAGAAGTGAGGCCCTAGCTTGGGGGTAGGAGTTCAGGTAGGGAAAGGAGGAAGTAACCATTCCTATAAAGGGAGGTGTCTTATCTCCGGCCCGTCATGGACTCACCCAAGAATAGGGGGGAGGGGTCCGACTCCCTGGTGTTTTATTGAAAAATGAAATGTGAAGACTATTTTTGTACTAAATTGTAAAGGTTTATTTCTACTTGTAATAAGAGAATAAACCAAATACAAATAAATTAAAAAAAATCATAAGTTAAGGGGCCTGTCTGTAGTATTCCCTGTGCTTCTGAACTCAAGTTAATGGTGATTTCCAGGGAATAACCTTTTTTTCCCTGATCACAGCAAGCCTGCACCAGCATGCACCCTTCTAAATTAATTCAGGCATCTACCAGCAGCCAGTGTTTTACCCAAGGAACAGAGCAATGCAAATCTGCTCAGGAAAACCGACCGCAGGGTACCTCTGGGGTCCCGGGCGTCTTTGTGACTCCAGGAACACATGCCCTGAGTTACGTTGCCAGTGAAGTCCTGGCCTGGGAATCATCTGTAAAATGAGAGTGATGAACTGTGAGGGAAAAAAATAATGTCCGGGGATTTACTGCGTGTCACAGATGAAGACTTCCATCCTAACCCTACCAATCTGGCCTTGAGTTGTGTGGATCCTAAGGTATATTTGAGCAAATTCAGGCTGTAAGAAAGTTTGGGGAATCTCACAAACCTATTCAAATCATCTTTTGGGAATTCCAGAAGGCCACAAACAGCTTTTTAAAAGAACTTGCATGAGACAGGGCCCCCTCAGTTGTCCTGTCTTAGATGGCTACATGAGCTACTCTATTTTGTTATGCCATGAAAGATAATCATGAATAAACAATGTACTGGTTGCTGCATTTCTGGCATTCCTATTTTCTCTGTTTGATAGTAATCTTATCATAGTATTGAAAAGGGGTTAGAGATACATAAGCATGCATTACTTATAGTAATTCGGATAGCCTAAGTCATTCAGCATATTTGGTCTTATGAACCAGCCTCTTTCCTCTAGATTTCATCCGTACCAAGAGGATTAACGTGACAAGAGCTGAATGTCAGTGGTGGAGATGGCAAAGTCACCACTCACAATCTTGTAAGCTTTGACTACTAAGCTCCATTCAAATGCTAATACACTGCTCCTCTACTGTTCAATAGGAGGGCATCCCATTCACAGCACCAAAGTGACTGAAGTTATAATAATACCAAAATTACAAGCATGAGTACCTTCAATTTTGTGTCTTAGTGCAAAAGTCAAATTTATCTGTGGAACAGTTGGCTCAATATATTGGTATTATACTCTGAAATACATTTGGTCTTTTGTAGGTGAAATCAAACTTCCAAAAGGTTCCTGTGATGCCATCCTGACCATGGAGAGTGACTTTGAAATCCTGCTTCCTCGCCGCCGGGGGCTTGGACTCTGTGCTACTGCTTTAGTTAGCTACCTGATCAGCCTCCACAACGATTTTGTGTACACTGTCGAAAAATATACCAACGAAAACGGAAAGTATGTCTAATCACCAATTTAAAACGTAATCTATGCATCACTGTCCAGAGCGCCTTTGAATTGTATGATTTTCTATGGAGGGAATGTCTCCTAGTTTTTCATATTTCAGAGCAAGGGCGCCTTAAATAATGCTTGTCAGAACATTTAACCTCAGAATGAGCTTGCTGCGTTTGTGTTGTGTTCTTAGTTGGAACTGGCTATGAAAGTGTCTACCATTTTTTTTTGATTTTGCTAAAAAGTAGTAAAAAACAGCATTTGTGAGCCAGTCATGGAATCTATTTTAAGATCAATTTGAAGAAATGGTGGGTAATTTGTGACATAGAGGGCATCGTTATCTTACTAACTTTGAAAGAACAATAACATGTGGAATAGAACAGCATATACAAGTACAATTTCTTTCAATCCGATTGTAAAGAACACCCAAATGTGCTTGTTTTAATGCATGTTACAGATCCTTTCCTTGATAAGGTAATGCTTCTGCAACACTTTGATCAATTCAGAGTGGGCAGAGGCCCGTTATGTCATGTATTGTTTCACATTCTGGTAAACTATACTTAAATTGGGTTTTGTGTTGCATTATACAGATGCACAGTGTTTAATAATTAAATGGGGCTGTTTGGAATATGGAGAAGTAAAGGTAAGCCTTGAAGACCTGCATTGTCCAGTGCGCGCTAAAAGCAGCTCCTGAATATCTGGCTACACCCAGCAAGCTGGTGCTATCTCTAGGCAAGGAGGAGTTTGTACAAAGCGAGCTGCAAATTTAACTTCCCCATATGAAGAAAATTATTATCTTTTATCCATTACATTGAGACCTTGTAAGGTTTGAATATCATTTAAAGGTGTCCTTATCCTCGTATAGACGCACCCCTAAACACCAAAAGTCGATATCACATTCAAATGTTTCTATGCAACTGTTTGTCTGTGAGAGTAAAAGGTAACTGTTGATGTCAAGCTTACCAACATCTAGGCTAAATTGTGCCAAACAATTTCTGACCCTGTTTTTCAATGTTTTTTTTATACCTTTAAGGATTGTCTCATGGAACGCAGACTGTCCCATTTGTTGTGTTAAGGAAAAGCACAATTCTTACAAACATTCAAAGACTCAAAATCATAATAAACTATGTTGTTAGCATTATGCCAGAGTACTTGCCTTGCAGTAAAATCAGACAGTTGCCCCTTTCGGTAGTGGTGTTTGCCTTAGTTGTGGAAACAAATGTAACACTAACCACAGTTAATTAATGATGGTTATGTACAATGCCCCTTGGAAAACCTCACTTGCACAGGGTTATTATGAAAGTTGCCTTCAGTGGTATACGCTGAAGATTTGGGTAATGGGTTAGACATTCGTATAAGTCGACCTGATAAATATGTGACCCCATCGCACAAGCTTGCTAATAGCTACTTGAAATTTATACATTAATTAACCAGATGACAGATTTTTATTATTGAAGCATAAATGATTTAACAGCATTTAAACATCTGCTGTTGTGTATGCGGTTTAATTAATCACAGATTTTAAAATTTCTATTGTTAGCTATTCTTTGATTTACTTTTACAATTCAGAAATCTCTGCTCTATCCAAACTTGGGACTTGTGAAATTAAGGAGGGGTGAATATTTAGCTACACTTTTGTAGTTTTTAGATCGTGGTACATTCTGACCCCTTGTCTTTTTGCTGACAACAGGTATTCGGTCAGTCCCTCCGAAGTGTCCGAACTGCACGTCATCAGTTACGAGGTGGAGAAGGACCTCATCCCAATTATTCTTTCCAATTGCCAGTACAGCGTGGAGAGCGGAGGAGAGATACTGCAGGAGCTTGACCTGGAGAAAATCCAGCGCCAAGTGACCAGCCGGTTTCTGCAAGGGAAACCCATAATCGCTGTTAAGGTGAGCAAGCAGAGAAGAGCCGACCGGCCACATCCCGAAAAACATAACTTTCTACTCCGTATTCTTTGCGACTGGTTCTGTTAATACATCCTGAAAACAACGCAGTCTCTACAGCTGGAGTTTTCTTTGAGTTCCATCAATACATTTCCTGGGTGTTTTCTAATTCTGCATTTTGTCACAGATGGCACAAGAATCACTTAAGCTCTCTGAGCCGGTTCAAGGATTTAAATTGAAGTTTCTATGGGCCAAAGGGCTTTCCCTCTCTCTCTTGTTTTATAATGGGCCTCCTCCCTAGCCCAAATATCCTTAATCCTAAAGTTAGTGCTACTGAAGGTTGACCCCTCTACTGGCTTAAGAGCTGATTTGCACTAAAGATAGTAATCTAAAAGTAGGCTGACTAAAATCCTCCATGGTCTTCCTTCCTAACTGTATCTATCCAGTTGTTGTGTACTATCAGGATAGGGAATTGTGCCACGTTTTTGTATGTGATTCACACACTCTCCGCTCCCTTGTTTGTTTCTCACTCTACACTCCCTGTCCACTCCTCCCATCTTTTCTCTCTCGATCCATGTCTTTAACACTCCCTTGGTACATCTCAAATCTTTGATGTTACTGCTACTCTTCCCTCTACACCACTACTACTCACCCATGCTACTACTACTACAACTACTCCTCCCACACTTTTACTGCCCCTCCTCCCACACTACTGCTCAACCTTCCAAACTATGCCAGCACCCTTCTGCCACTCTTGACCATTCAATTCACATTTACGCCTTACACCAACTTCTACTCACTTGCCACACACAGTAACACAGCAATGCTCTTGTGCCCACTAAACCACTACCTCTCCATCGCTAAAACAATCACTTCCATACTCCTTAATTCCTTCCTTCCTCCTGCTGGTCTCTTGGTCTGCCTCCTTCTCCTCTGACCTCACCTGAATAATGCACCACTTCCTTTTTCCTTTCTTCCTCCATATGCCCATTCTTCTGCCATTGATCATCTTGCGGTGTCCAATGCTGCTGCTCTCTCCCCTCCCTGGAGTTGTTACAGAGCGTACAATGCAAAACGAGTGGGATAAGCCCCGCCACCTTTCTCTGCGAGGGGCTGACGCAAGATTGCAATGGCTTCTCTGGAAGTCTAATGTCCAAGTTGACACTGGAGAGCCTGCCTCCCGGCTCTCCTAAGGAATGCCCATCTCAAGGGAATGTTTGTGGCCTTTGGTTGACTCCTGTGTGGTCTAGCAGGATCCCTGCCACCTATTGTCGGTGTTGCTCGGGAGCAGAGCACGGTCTGTCTCAGCACGTGTGTGCATGTGCAGTGGTTAATTCCTGGAT
The DNA here is from genome assembly GCF_040938575.1 of Ambystoma mexicanum. Taxonomy (NCBI): domain Eukaryota; kingdom Metazoa; phylum Chordata; class Amphibia; order Caudata; family Ambystomatidae; genus Ambystoma; species Ambystoma mexicanum. Next base: position 1,015,372,990 of record NC_090926.1, on the reverse strand, counting down.
CTTTCTCACACCCGGGTAATGCCTCACGGCTGCCGTCTCTTTACTGGCCCCATAGTTCGCTGGAGGGTTGAGATTGATGAACATTTCCAGGTCTCTGATGGTTCCTTGGAGTTAGGTGGGGGACCGGGGGGGGGGGGGCTGGCTTGTCTGTCTCGTTTGCCACTCCTCTTGTTTGTAGGCTCTGGAAAAAACAGAAACATACCAGCAAACATTTGGCAAAGCGGCGTGGTGTGAAACAAGCTTGTACTGCTCACAAGCATTTTTGCACAAAAGAAAGGGACTGGAGTTGGTCCTCAACTATTGCCGCCTTCTTGAGTGTCGGAACTGGTTCTGGAATGCTTTGTGACAAGCCTCACACTCCTCCTCTTGACAAGGCCAGGATACTTGTCTTATCACACTGACAACTACGATTCGTTTTATTTTTAAAATAAAAGAGCATACCTTTGGTAGGACATTTTGAATGGATGAGGCCTTTTTTGAGCTAAAACACATTTTGTTTTGAAAACTTTCAGGGTGACAGTTTTTTGCTTTCATTGTCCTTCATGTTGGCAGAATAATGTCCTACCATAGGGTCCTCACGTGAATTCTCCCCTTTGAAAAAAGCTCACTGTTGGCAAAAATAGGTTCAGGACACTGGAAATCCAGCAAAAAAAGAGGGGACTGATGAATGTGTCTGAATACATATTTTTATGTTCTTGGATTACCCTTGTAATGTTGTCTATGTTTTAAGGCTTATCCTTTGATGTCCTTCTCGGTCTATTGTATTAACCTATCAAAATAGACTTGGATTTTGGTTTTGAAACTATGGTAGCCCTATATAGGTCTGACATGTCACCATTTTCCTGAGCCCCTGCTCCTGTATATTTGGTTGGCTTTTGTAGCAGTTTCAAGTGATGATACTCTGTATGCCAGGCTTGAAAGAAAAGAAAAGGTTGTATTTACTGCGGGAATTTGTAACATACATTTAAGAAGTAGACAACCTGTAAAGTCTTTGCTCCACTACCACCACTTGCTTGGAGAAAGCTGTCCATGTTAGCTATAATGTGCTCTATTGAAACTACCCTCTGATAAAATGAAAGAGAGGATATGGCATTTGAATGGAGCAGACACTGCACTACACATTGTCTACCAACATGGAGAACTATTTAATGCTGCAGATGAACATTCTTTCGTTGGCAAAATTAAAGAATTTGTATCTGCATGATTTGAACTTTGGAGGCATAGTTTAAATCAAGCAGTGACAAACCACGGCTGCCTGTTTCATTTTTGCGCTTCTCATTGTGTGTATGTGGGGAGCATGTAGAGAGGTGAATATTGATGACTAAACTCTCATGTGCAATATTGATAATGTCTTGCTGGGGCTGGGATGTTTTGGCATTGGTGATTGTGTGCCATTTGTTGTCTGACTGAGGCGTTTCTGGACCCTAACCAATGCTCTTGATTTTCAAAATGCCTACTGGGAGCATTGCTGAGGATTTCTCCAGACTCTCTGATAGGCAGTTTCTCTCGTCCCTGAACATTTGTGACAATTAATTTATTGGTTCATAGTATGTGCTGATTAGTTTCTGCTGGAGCCTTGGTGTGAACCATGATTTGCTGAAGTGATGACTTCCTGCATATCTTTGGATTTGATGCTGAGAGAGATCCCTGATGGCTTCTGGGCATGGATGGTGATTTCTTAATGGGTCCTGGGCAATTGTCCCCTGTCTGACCAAGGCCATACTGATACCCATGTCTGTTAATACGATTTTGCTAAAAGAAGGTAAAGACTTTGAAGGCAGTTTGACATTGAATTTCTCTCTCTTGCTAGGGTATCCCCACTCTGGTGTACCGTCAGGACCGCAACTATGAGAATACGTTTGCTGATATTAAGTCAAAACTGCATCAGGTGAGTAATTTTGCATGCAAGACTTCTGTTGATACTCTTTTGTATCTGTGGAGCAATCTGTGAGATAGCATCTTAGCACCACAAGGAAGCAGGAAAGGGAACACCAGATACATCTTTTGATTTTCATCTATACAACACAGAGGCAGAGGCGTAAAGCACAATGAAAGGAAATCTTAGTAAATAAATGTGGTGTGGGGGGCCCTGGATATTCCGCCACCAAGAGCATGTGCATTTGGCCAATATGTGGCCCCTCAGTAGCTTATGGGTGTACCCTAAAGGGTAGTGAAGCTAACCACACTCCCAGTCCTCCACTGTGATGGCCCCAAACAGCCACAACTCTGCTAACCCATCCCCCTTCCCGCAGCAGTCTTGTCCAGTTTTCATTACCTTAGGCTGGAGTACATTTGTAAAGAAACTGAAGACTTTGCTTTTTTGTGAAAGTAATCCATAACTGGCATGTGCTTGTACTAAAATGCTGCACCCAGGGGTTCAGGAAATGTGTTCACTATAAAAAATACTTCAGTTTGCTCACTGTAAGGTTCTCTAAAGTCACAGACTTAAACTCTTTAATTTCTGTGCCATTGCCCCACTCTTGTCCAAACCTTGCAGAGAGCGCTGATACTTAGTAATATTAGGCATAAAATACTCTAATAGAATGGGCTATAGCTTACTTTCCAATAATAGTACAAGGTGAGCAATGTCTGAGGCTTTTGTGATGGAGTCCCATTCAGAGGGTCAGTTGGGGAGGATCTATAGTCCCTGGTGGTTGAGGTAGTATATTGCAGAATGCCCAGGGTATCACCCGTCCTCTGCTACCTGTTGTACAAAGAGGCCACCATGCTGGCCCTGGCCTCAGTAGAGAGACATAGATAAGGGAACCATGACACCAGTATGTGGTACTTGGACTGCAGCAGCAAAGTAGGAATTAAACATTGGATCAACTACTGTCGCTCGCAAGTCGGCTTTTAAATTAGCTTCTGCTGAGCTCAAAGCGTGAAGCAAACCAGTGGCTAGCAAAACCACTCGCATCCCTGTTGAACACTTACTGCTAATAGCAGGAACGAGGGAGCACCACCTGTGCGTCATTGTGCAGAAGAGGTTTCACCACAGGAGGCGGAGGGAGCTGACCCCTGGCCCCTTTCAGGCACCATAACACTATCACCTGAATGGAGGGCAGCCCTTTTAAACCTTCGGACCCATGTTACTGATCAGTCAGGCAATTAAGATGCAGCATTGTTAGGAAAGATTTCTCTTTTAGCCAACTTTCCCTCCATATTGTATGGACTCCTAAACATTTTGTTTTTTACCCTGTCCTGACATTTTGTGAAGAAGTGAAGGCTTCAGCTTCACTTCTCTGGCCTTTTGCTCATTTGTTATGGGGGAACTAATAAGTCTTTCAGACTATTAGTACTGGTATTAGGCAGTTTTACTAAAGACCATCTGTGGTAGGACTTTAGAAGACTCTCCTTTTAGTTTACCTGGCTCCAGTTCTTAGATTTAGGCATGAACTAGCCAAAAGGTTTGGTTGCTATGGCTGAGCAGCCAGGTTTAGTCTAGGAGGGAGAAGGGCTGTACTAGAGTACAAAGACCTTTGAGCACACAAACCGTCAAGAAGAGACTTAAAATCTTGTGGTTATATAAATATAGTTTCTTATTAAACACACTAATCAATGTTAACTTCAGTTTTCAATTCAGGTAAGAAAGAGAAACTTCTATACATATATACGGTAAGACTTTTTCAGTTGTAACTCACTTCAATGGTAGGCCTTAACTTAGAATTGAGGCAAAGGAAAGAGTTTCTTCAGGTTAGCAAAAGCATTCATCAACCAACAATCATAAAATAGTGGTAAGTAAAATAACTTTGTACACCCTTGGAGGATAGTTGGAAGTAATTCAAGGTAAGTAAAGCACTTGGCAATCAATACTTGAATTCACTGGTATCAGATAAGAATGAATGAATCAAGATCAACACACGGAGCAGGTAGGACATGCAGTAAATTCACATAGGACTTATGCTTTAAAAGTCCATCCCTACCTAGTTAAGAGTGTCTCAGATTCAGGTTGGGGGGCAAAACAGGCAAGACACATTCTGTAGAATGTTAAGAGTTCCAGAAAACGACTTGTAGTAAGTAACAAACAAGTTACTTACCTGTAACTTTTGTTCGAGGGGATTGGGTCCTCCGACGTATTCCATATCAATGACAGGTAATGTCCACAGCTGTGCTGCTTCGGAACATTTTCGGCGTCGATGACGTTGATGCGCCGTCCCCGAGGACCTCCTCCGACGGCCGACATCACCCGATGTGATAAGTAGGACGCACGATGCCCGTAGCCTCAGTTCCGTTTTTTCCGCGAACGTGTTCGCTTCGTGAATCTCGGTACGCCTTGACTCTTTGGAGTTTGTTGTATTCTTCTCGGTTCTTTGAACCTGTTCGGTTTTTGTGAAAACCTGTTCGTGACGATGTCTACCGCGTCCGGGCTTCAAGAAATGCGGGGACTGTGGGTCCAAGATGTCGGTAACGGACTCGCACAACGCCTGCCTCTGGTGCCTCGGGGAGGCCCACGACACGGACGACTTTGGCAACTGCCAGTCGCTCACGGCCAAGGCCTTGCGGGAGCGCAAGAAGAAGTTGTCAGTAGGTAGGGTGTCTAAGCCCAGGAAGTCGAGATCTGCGGGGCTTTCGACAGATGATTCGAGAGGCGACTCTCCGCGTCATCGTCGGAGGTCCAGTGGGTCTCCTTCCAGGAGTCGGTCTCGCCACTCCTCTGCCTCTTCGAGGCATTCCCGGAAGCGCCGGCATCGGTCGCCTTCCCCGTCCTCTTCCAAGGACTCTGCCCGTCGGCGGGTCCCTTATCCCACCATGTAAGCGACACCGGAGGAATGGGCTTCCTTCAGGAAGAAGATGTTGGCGATTCTTGAATCGCAGGGCACCGGTCCGTCCGCGGTAACCGTTCTCGCCATGCCCGTTCCAGGGCCTAGTCCTCGACGCGCTCGAGACCGCGTGATCCTGTGCCGTCTTCGAGGGAGACGTCGACGCCTGTGGCGCCGAGGTCGTTGAGGACCTCTCTCGAGGCTCCACTTACGAGGGGGTCGTCGACGCTGTCGGTGCCTAGATCGTCGAAGGACACGCTCGGAGCCCTGGCTTCGAGGCCTGTGTCGACGCCGCCGGTGCTGGCGGCGCTGCGGCTGACGTCGACACCGATTCTCTCGATGACTACTCGTTCGGCGCCCTCAACGCCTTTTGAGGCAGTGGTGTCGGAGGGGCCCCGTGTCACGGGGGTAGCCCCTAGAAAGGCTCTGGCTAGGGTCAGGCATAGCTTTGGTCCCCAGGTGTCTTCCTCTCACTGCCTGGAGTACATTTCAGAGGGTGATGAGGGCTCTGATGAGGGCTTGGTTCCGGTTACGGTGCCTGATGAGCTTCTCTCGGGCCATAGCCAATTTGATGACCTGAGGCAGTCACTGCATGATGCCAGTGGACTGGACACCTCTCCGGAGGTGGAGTTTTGTAGGCCGGGGCCTGGCACTCATGCCGATTCTTCGTACCGGCGCCTTATGTCTCGGGTCACAGAGTACTTGGGATGGTCGGCTCCCCCAGGGGAGTTTGGTCAGGATGATCTCACGGACATCCTTGATCTTGGTCCCCCCACTGATCCGGTACTGCCATTTCATATGGCTCTGCAGAGAAGGGTGGCAGCAGCTTGGACTGCTCCGGAGAGTCTCCCGGCAATGGGCAAGTCTTTGTCGCGAAAATACCGTCCAGCCAGTAGCGACCCCTGCTACTTGTCCAGGCACCCCACTCCGGAGAGTTTGGTGGTGCAAGCGGCTACGGCCCCGGCAAAGCAGGCGTCATATCCTACCATCCCTCCGGATAGGGATTACAAACGTTTTGATGGCTGGGCAAAAAAAGTGTTTTCTTCAGGGGGTATGGCGCTTCAGGCGGCAAACTCCGTATGTGCCTTGTCTCGTTTCACACACACTCTGTGGAACTGTGTTGCATTAGCGGCTGAACATATTCCCGAAGGGGACGAACGGGATGGTTTCCTTGCTATGGTTCAGGATGGCAAGGATGCCATGTGTGAGGCCGTTCAATCAGGTTTGGACATGGCAGATTGTGTCAGTCGGTCCATGACGGCGAGCACCATAATACGCAGCTTTGCGTGGTTGCGGAAGTCGGGGTTCGCTCCTGATGTGCAGTCCCGGCTCCTCAACATGCCCTTTGACGGTGAACATCTTTTTGGCAGCAAGGCTGACGAGAGCCTTGAGAGGTTGCAGACCTCCAAAGCTGCAGCGAAGTCGTTGGGCGCTGCAGTTCGTCAACCTCTGCCTTTTCGTCCTAGGGGACAACAATAGAGGGGTGGTTCCTTTCGCTATTACTCGTCCTTCAGTAAAGCGAGAGGAGCTGTCAGGCAAAGAGGCCACCGTAAGAGTGCCAGAGGTGGAAAATAGGGTAATCGAGGTGCCAAGGCCGCTCGGGCAGTAGCCTCTTTGCCCTCAGGCAACACCGCAGCCGCTACCACTCAGTCATGAGGCCAGGTCCCATGGTTCGCCGGTTGGGGGAAGGCTGGCGCAGCATCTTGTAGAGTGGCGTGTCATTACTTCAGATGTGTCGGTTCTGGAGATCATAACCCACGGCTACTGTCTTCCCTTTCGGCAGAGGCCTTGCGACAATCCACCTGGAAACCTCTATTTGAAGACTCTGGGTCTGCTCCTTGCGCAGGAAATTCAAGCCCTGCTGGAGAAAGGCGCCATAGAACTGGTGCCTGTAGCGGAGAGGAACAAGGGATGGTATTCCCCTTATTTTTTTGATTTCGAATAAAGACGGGGGATTGAGACCCATCGTGGACTTGCGCGGTTTGAACAAACTCCTCAGGAAGGACAAGTTCAAGATGGGTTACTCTCTCTCAAGTCCTCCAGGCCCTTCAACTTCAGGACTGATTGGAGTCTCTCGACCTCAAGGACGCTTACTTCCATGTGCCGATCCATCCCAAGCACAAGAAGTACCTGAGGTTCGCGGTTGGCGACTCACACTTTCAGTTTCGGGTCCTGCCGTTCGGATTGACCTCCGCCCCGAGGGTTTTCACCAAGCTTATGGTGGTGGTGGCAGCGCATCTCAGGAAAGGGGGAATTCACATCTACCCGTACCTGGACGATTGGTTGATCAGGGGGAGCTCTCCCGAGCAAGTCCTGGATCATGTGTTCGTCACCTGCCACTCCCTTCACAGGCTGGGCTTCTCCCTCAATTTAAAGAAGTCCCATTTGAAGCCAACACAGCGGCTTCAGTACATCGGAGCAGTGCTCAACACATCCCTGGGGCTGTGTTTTCCTCCCCAGGTGAGGGCTCATCACATTCAGCAGATGGTGCACAAGTTTCAACTTGCCCAGACTCTCCAAGCGTCCGAGTTCTTGAGACTGCTCGGCCTCATGGCATCCTGCATTCTTCTGGTGCCAGAGGCCAGGTTGCGGATGAGATCTTTGCAATGGGCACTCAAGTTCCAGTGGTCTCAGTCCTCCGGCAGGATGTCGGACCCTGTTCAGGTGCCGCCCTCGGTCGCCCAGGACCTTCTGTGGTGGGCCGTCGAAGGCAATCTGATGAAGGGGGCCCCATTTTGGCTGCTCTGGCCGGAGGTGACGGACGCATCCCTCACGGGATGGGGAGCTCATGCCAACGAGTTGACAGTCAGCGGTCGTTGGTCTCCGTCGGAGTCCAGACTCCATATCAATCTGTTGGAGCTGAGGGCCGTCAGGCTAGCCCTGAAGGCTTTTCTGCCGACTGTGCGAGGAAAGAGTGTCCTGATTCTAACGGACAACACGGTGGCCATGCACTACCTCAACAAAAAGGGGGGGCAGGGTCACTTCCTCTGTGCAGGGAGGCGATGCAGCTCAAGTTCTGGGCCATCCAGCAGGAAGTTTCGATCTCGGCTGTTCATCTGGCCGGAGACGACAACGAGACGGCGGACGCTCTGAGCAGGCAGAGCACGATCTCTCAAGAGTCGGAGATGGCTCAGGAGATTCTCCTGGAGATCTTCGCCCTTTGGGGGACCCCTCAAGTGGATCTGTTCGCCTCCAGTGTCAACCGGAAGTGCAAAAGGTTCTGCTCGCGGGAATTTCCTCTAAAAGGAGCCTTAGGAGACGCGTTCGTGGTGGGGTGGTCATTCCCACTGCTGTACGCGTTTCCTCCAGTCCCTGTCATCCCGCAAGTACTGCGGAGGTTATGGAGGTTCGGTTCCCGGATGATCCTCATTGCTCCGGCGTGGGCCCGGAGGACGTGGTACCCGGACCTTCTCGACTTGTCCATCTGCCCTCCACGTCGTCTTCCCTACTGAGACGATCTGCTCTCACGGGAGGAGGGGTCAGGTTCTCCATCCAGAGGTCAGATCCCTCAAGCTTCAGGCTTGGCTTCTGAAAGGTTGAGGTATAAGGATTGGGACCTCCCTGAAGACGTGATGGAGGTGTTGCTCTCAGCCAGGCAGCCGGCAACAAAGTCTCTGTACCGTTGCCGTTTGCGGAAGTTCTGCGACTGGTGCAGAGTTAAGAATGTGGATATTTTTGAGTGTGACATTCCCATGGTTCTGTCTTTTTTGTTTTTCTTGGCCCACAGGGGCTTGCAAGTGGGGACCATTAAAGGTTACCTGGCGGCGCTGTCCATATTTAAGCGCTCGTCTGAAGAATGTTCCTATTTTAAGATTCCTTTAATTTCTCAGTTTTTGAAAGGGCTCACTAATGTGTTCCCTCCGTCACCTTTTCTGGTGCCAGGTTGGGATTTGAACCTTGTTCTTAAGTTTCTTATGGGTGCTCCGTTTGAGCCTTTGCATTCTTGCCCTTTGAGACTGTTAACTCTGAAAACTGTGTTTTTGGTTGCGGTTACTTCCGCTCGCAGAGTGAGTGAGATACAGGCACTTTCAGTTAAGCCACCCTTCACTGTGTTTCATAAAGACGGGATTGTCCTTAGAGTTCGTCCTAAGGTGGTTTCGGAATTTCATTTGAGCCAGAAGGTTGTTCTTCCGGCATTCTATCCTCCTCCACATCCTGGTAAGGAAGAGGAGAGGCTCCATAGGCTTGATCCTAGGAGAGCATTGAGCTTTTATATTTCGCGCATGTCCCAGGTCAGAGTGGACGATCAACTTTTCATTGGTTACGCTGGAAAGCGTTTGGGACAAGCTGTGACGAAACAGACTTTGTTTCGGATTATTTTAGCTATCTCCGAGTGTTACCGCTTGGCGGGTAAGGACCCTCCGGCTGGCTTGCAGGCCCATTCTACCAGGGGAGTGGCTGCGTTCTACTGCCCTGCAGAGGGGTGTTCCTATTCGTCACATATGTGATGCAGCCACCTGGGCTTCGGTACATACTTTTGTACGTCACTACTCCCTCGATTCCATCCGAGGGCAGGATCTGGCCTTTGGCAAGGCAGTCCTTTATTCCGCAATTTGATTGGGCATGCTAAATTTGTGTTCTAAATTCTTTTGCCACCTCCTTGCTTGGGAGTCTGTCATAGATATGGAATACGTCGGAGGACCCAATCCCCTCGAAGAACAAGTTACTCTCTTACCTGGTAACGTTCTTTCGATGGGATGGTCCGACGACGTATTCCATATCGCTCCCTCCCTATCTTCCCCGCTGCAGAATTTCTTATGGGATTGTAGCTTGCTACGGGCGGCGTGTGTCCTACTTATCACATCGGGTGATGTCGGCCATCGAAGGAGGTCATCGGGGACGGTGCATCGACGTCATCGACGCAGGACGCAGACGCCAAATATTTTCCGAAGCAGCACAGCTGTGGACATTATCTGTCATAGATATGGAATACGTCGTCGGACCATCCTATCGAAAGAACGTTACCAGGCAAGAGAGTAACTTGTTCTTCTCCAGCATAGGTCTGGCTTGGATTCACATGCTCATGAATATTCCCAGTCGTCAGGCTGCGAATCCTCGGTTAAGAAAAAATCAGTTTCAGTTTCATTTCTGAACTGTCTTTCTCCGAACAACCAATCACTGGGTTCTGGGTCATACTGCCCCCAGCCAATGACTGCCCTCTACCTAAACCCCTCCTCTGGCAGCCATCTTCAGATTTGGTAGCAAGTAAAGTGGCAGTAGGACCACGAGAAGAGCTGCAGAGGGGTAGGCGGGAGGGTTCGTATGTGAATCCATGCCAGACCCATGCTGGAGAACAACAGTTACAGGTAAGTAACTTGTTCCTTCTCCAGCATGGGGTCTGGCATGGATTCACATGCTCATGAGTAAAGAATACATAGCAGTACACACATGCACAACCACAGGAGGTGGCAAAGCTCAACACTAACCATCTCTTACCTCCTCACCAGGCCCGAACAGGTTGCGCAGCACTACTTGGCCGACTCTGGACTCCTCCCTAGAATCCCTGTCGACGCAGTAGAATCTTGTGAAGGTGTGCATCGACCTCCATGTAGCAGCCCTGCAGATGCCCAGCAGGGGCACACCAGAAAGGAATGCCGTAGTTGCAGCGATCGCTCTGGTCGAATGGGCTCTTGGACGGCCAGGCAACGGTCGGTTTGTCAACGAGTGACAATGGGTGATGCAGCCGGAGAGCCACCTGGAAATGAGAGGGCCTTCCCAAGGTTCACAGTGCCAAAGTTCACAGAAAGTTGCGACGTCCTCCGGAAACTCTTTGTGCAGTCCACATAGAACTTAGGTGCTCTAGCTACATCCAGCGAGTGCAAAGTAATTTCAGCCGGTGACAAAGACGTTGGGAAGAATACAGGTAACACCAAAGGCTCGTTTAGATGAAAATCCAATGGCACCTTGGACATGAAGGAGGGGTGCGTCCGCAGCACCACCCTAGTCTTGTCGAATGTCTTATAAGGTGGTTTACAAGAGAGGGCCTGGTGATGGCCACAAGAAACGCTGTTTTCCACGACAAAAACGTCAGTGGCGCCGAATGCATAGGCTCCAACGGGGGACCTATGAGCCTAGTAAGCACCACATTAAGCTCCCACGCCGGGCTGTAGTCTTCACCGGTGGGAACGAGCTAAATAGTCCTTTGACAAACTCCTTGACCAAACGATGCAACCTTGACCAAACGATGCAACCATAAGGATGATCGTCCAGGAGATCTGGTGTAGCGGGTGATAGCCGCCAGATGAACTTTAATGAACTTTGATGGAGGCATGGGCCAGTCTTGGCTTGGCCAGCAACAGCAAATACGGCAGCACCTGTGGAGCCATGACCCGTAGAGGATTGATCTTCTGTGCACAGCGCCAAACTGCAAACCTCTTCCATTTATTTCTGTAACATTTTAGTGTAGACGAAGCCCTGGCCTTGGTAAGCACCTCCTTGCAGTCTGCTGGGAGGACATATCCACTGAACTCTAACGCTGCAGGAGCCAGGCCTTCAGGTTTAGCGATCCAAAATTGCACCTTCTTACCTGGCAGGAAGATATGCGACCACTGGAAGCTTGACTGGAGGGGATGATGACATGCTGGAAAGGTCCAGATACCATATCTGTCTCGGCCACTGGTGCGACGAGGATCATCGTGCACCAGGACCGTCTGAATTGATTGATGAGTCGAAGAAGCAACGGCAACGGAGGGAACGCATAAAGAAACAGGCCGTCCCAGGGGAATGAGAATGCGTCCCCCATACTTCCCAGCTGGGGAAACCTGCTGGTGAACCTCCGGCACTAGGTGTTCATCGCCGTCGCAAACAGTTCAATCTGGGGATTACCCCATCGTCAGAACAGGAGATCCACTTGGTCCTGCCGTAGCTCCCAATTGTGGCAAGAGCGCAGGTCCCTGCTGAGAGAGTCGGTAACAGTGTTCTTCACTCCTGCCAGATGAAACAGGATGAGGAACATCCCCAGTGCCATAGGTCCTGCGCCTCTCTGTTTCCTGATGTAGAACATTGTGGTGTTGTCCGTTAACATCCGTACCACCTTGCCCTTGAGAGACAGAAGGAAGGACTTGAGGGCCCAAGACACTGCTCGCAGCTCCAAAACATTGATGTGTAACGTCTTCTCCTCTGGTAGCCACAGGCTTCTTGCATGGAGACTTCCGGTGCGCTCCCCCTCCTTCCAGGGAGGCGTCGTCGTGACCATCTCCTGATGAGGTGGGGTCTGGAAATCCTCACCTGCAGACAGATGTGCGCGCACTCTCCACCACTCTAGTTGAAAGTGATCTTGTCCTCGAAGCTTCCCGACACTTGAATCCAACAGGTGTTGAGGAACTCTTGCAGTGGACGCATCCATAGCCTGCACAGCCGAATGAGGTATATGCATGATAACATCATGCCAAGCAGGGACTTGATGGACCTCACCCTTGAGATCTTCAGGGCCAACAGCCGCTGTACCTTGCCCAGGGTGGCCGCTATCCGTTCCTCCGACGGAGACGCCAGGCACGACACTGTGTTGAGCAGGGCTCCCAGAAACAGCGGTCCTGCGATGGAATCAAGCAGGACTTTGCATAGTTTATCGAGAACCCCAGATCCGTCAGGAGTTTGACTGTCTTCATTGTGTGATCGATGGCAATGTCCTTGGATCTCGCCCGGAGGAGCCAGTCGTCCAGGTAAGGGTACACGTGGATCCCTTGTAGATGCAGCCACGCCGGTGCCAGGCACTTGGTAAAATCCCTTGCAGCCGACTACAATCTGAAGTGAAGGGAAGGGAAGGGAAGGGAATGGCCTTGAACTGGTAATGTTGTCCTTGTAATGCAAAGCGCAGAAACTTACGGTGGCCCTTGTGTATGGGGATGTGAAAATAGGCATCTTCCAAGTCCAGCGATGATAGGAAATCCATCTCTTCCAGCTCTCCTACTATGTGCTGAAGGGACACCATCCAGAACTTTTGAGACCTGATGTACTTGTTTAGACGTTGCAGTTCCAGGATAGGTCTCCAGCCGCCACTCTTCTTGTTGAGGAGGAAGTACCGAGAGTACACTCCGGAGCCTCTTCGGGACGAGCTCTATCGCACCCTTTCTTAGCATGGCCCGCACCTCCAACAGAAGTTGAGGGACGTGGTTTTCCTGCCTGGCCACTGGTGGTATACGCAGCACTTCAGCTGGAACTCTAACGTGTGTCTGTGGGCGAGAGCGTCCAGCACCCAACGGTCGGTGGAGATGGTCTTCCACACGCTGACGAAGTTCGCCAGCCGGCCTCTCACCCGGGTGCATGAATGGTGGCCCGATGTCACTGCCGGTTCAATCCTGCTTCGTCGTCGAAGCGCCACCTTGGGGGCCTTGGCGACGACGGCGACCTCCCCCAGACTTGGAGCAGCCTCTGTAGGCCTGCTGGCCCGACGAATGGGAAGGTTGGTGGTAAGATAAGGTACCTCCACCGAATCCTTTGGAAGAACCTTGGGACTTGCCGCCGGAAGTCCGGAAGGACAGCCGTCGCTGTTAAAGCGTGCCGAAGGCACACGCTGTCTGTGCCCGCGTTGATGGCCTGAAGGGACTTGTCCACAGTCTTCCCAAACAAATCGTCCCTGTCGAAGGGCATGGCGAGAATTCGTGGCCCGCAACCAACCCTGACGACGAAGGCTAATGCTGTTGCCCATTTGGCGGAACCCAGTGTCCGGGAAGTCCGTGGCCACAGTAATGACATGGTCCGATGCCACCTCGCCTTCTCGGAGAATCTCCAACGCTGCCACCCTCTTGTCGTCGAGGAGAACATCCAGGCAGGGGCGATCTTAAACCAAACCTCCCTGTCATAACGAGCCACGATGGCGACAGCGTTGGCAGCTTTGATGGTCGTCGCCACCGAGATGATGACTCGCCATCCCATAGCATCCAACTTCTTCGCCTCACTGTCCGGGGGAGAGGAGCTCGTCGATGTGGATGAACCCGAAGATTTCTTCTTGGCTGCCGCCGACACCAGAGAGTCCGGGGACGGTTGGGACCTTAAACACTTGGGCGCAGAGTCCGGCACCCTGTATTCCTTTCGTAATGGTCCCTCTTCGCCGGGGCTAAGGAAGGGGTCTTAATGAGGGCCAGGCCCTCGTCCCAAATGTCGTCCAACAGCGGAACTGAGAGCACGGTTTTCCTCTTGGCCTCGCAGCGTTGGTACAGGAAGCATACCAACTTCTTCTCTTCAGGGACCAGTTGGAACAGCTCCGAGGCCCTGGAAATCATGGCGTGAAAAGAGCCTATCTCGCTGGGCGGTGAGGCTCTGGCCGGTGGCGATGGGAGGTCCCCCAACCCGCCATTGTCGTCAGTGCCGGCATTGCTGTGTCCAGGTCCGTATCAGCCCTCGGAGGGGGAGGTGGAGGGGGAAGGGGAGATGATGGGTGGAAAGGAGGGGAGGGGAGGGTGAGCTCTCCTCTTCTTGGGTGGAGGCTCCCCCGAAGGCCCTGTCACCGCCGGCGCAAGGGGCATCCTCATCCAGATTTCCGAGCACAAGGTGTGTAGTGCCGTGAGGATGTCCACCGAGATGTCCGCTGGATGTTGCAGTTGTGGAGGTGGTCGTTGAGGTGGCGGCGATGGAGGGGGCGATGGCTTTCGCGGTAAGGGCTGGCCCAAGTACACGCCCTGCTGCTCCTCGTCAGTCTTGTCGTCCCCCTCATCGTGATCCTTCCCGTCGGGTCTGGTCTCGACTGACTGTTCCTCCTGGATGGTCCGTAGATTGCTGAGCTCCTTCTCAGACCAGATATCTGAGCCCTGCAGGGCTACTGTTTCCCCCCCCCCCCCCTTTCCTGCGACCAGGGCTGACGGTTTCGGTGAAATGGTAGGCATCACCTTCTCCGGCGTCTTGTTGATGGGCTTGAAAGAGGACTCCCTCCTAACCGGCAGTGGTACTCTAGCCTTCGGGGTTGTACCCTGCAGATCCGTCACCGTTGCCTTTGCCAGGGACGCCGCCACTACCTTGGACGTTTGGGCCTTTGCCGGATTGTGGCCCTTCCCGGCCTTGGACGAGCATGAGGCCTTCACCTTAGCGGGAGGGTCTGAGCCCCGCTCCCCTTTGGCCTTCTCCTTATGGCCTGTCTGGGACTTCTCTGCCCGGATGGTCCGACTTGCTCTTCTTTGAAGATTCTGAGTGTTGACTCATGGTCGAAGGTGCCGGTGACGCAGCACTCACCCTGGCCGCCGGGGAGCCCGTTGCAAAGGCGCTCCCCAGGGGCATTGGACTCGCGGTACTTAGCCTTATGTTGGGCCCCCATGGGATGAGCGCCCTCAAAGGTCTTAGAAGACCGCTCAGCTTTCTTCTTATGGCTCGGCGAGGCGTGCTGCCGGGACTCGCCCAAAGCAGGGGCCTTGGCCTGCAGCCACTCGTTAAGCCGCCTGCACTGGTCGTTGATCGTGCGGGGCACCATCTCCTGACAGAACGCACAGTCATCCTCCATGTGTGTCTTGTCCGAGTGTAGGCAGTAGAGGCACAGGGGGTGCCCGTCGTCCAAATAGGTGTTCCGCAAGCCGCAACCTGGGAAAATCTTTAACAGGGGCGCCAAGTCCTTCTTCTCCTCCGCCATGTCCACGCGTGGTTTAGGCCGTGAAGAAGCTTCTGGAAACCTCCAGGAAATAAACTCGACAAAATATGCCCTGGGCAGCATTGAAGAAATCTGAAAACGGGTCACCGTTATCCGGATAGAAGATTGATGCAGTTTGAGGCTCAATTGACCGAAAAGTCAGAGTGAAAAATTGTAAAACGCAGTAAAAAGCCAGAGAGCTAATCACGAGGACTCCCACCACTTGTACGTGCGGTAACAATCCAAAGATGGCTGCAAGAGGAGGGGTTTAGGTAGAGGGCGGTCATTGGATGGGGGCAGTATGACCCAAAGACCAGTGATTGGTTGTTAGGAGAAAGACAGTTCAGAAATGAAACTGATGTTTTCTTTACCGAGGATTCGGCTGGGAATCCTCTGTAAAAAGACTAATCTGTTTGGCTTTACTCTGAAAACTGAATTTCTCCTCTAAACCAATCGCTGTCCTTTGGGCCATAATGCCCCCCTCCAATGACAGTCTCCCTAATCTCCACCACTGATGGCCATCTTCAGATATTTAGTGCATGTTTCAGTGTTCGGAGTCTCTCTTCTTGCTTTTTGAGCCTTTTGATAATTTGAGTTTTTTTGATAGAAATGTAGTGTTTTCTAACCGATTTTGTTCCATAGTTTGACCTTAGGTCGACTACCAGCAGTGGGGATCCATTGGCGGGGAAGATTAACTTTCATTGCAGATCTTCTCTTCGAAGTTTGGGGAGCTCAGGCTTGGGCCTACTTCGCGCCTTCCATCATGACTGAGGATAAGAGGAGCCTCTTCGAGATATGCGCAAAATGTAGACTGAGAAATGTGTATGCCGAAGATCGGCATCACAAATATTTGTATTGCCAGCATCCAGATTACGATGAGGAAGGATGTGAGGTTTGCCCTGGGTTTTTGAAGGAGACAAAAAAGGAACCATACAGCAGGTTGACAGCGTGGCTCAAGTTGGGAAAGGCCTCTGACGCTGCCTCTGAGCACGGTCATGCCTCATCCAGGACCGGCCGGACCCATGAGGAAACTCCCTCAGAGAAGAAGTCGAGGTCCTTTGAGGACGCCACGTCCAAAAGAAGGCCAAGCTCCAGCCTATGGATCCCAATGGGTTTGAGCGGGTCCCAGTTCGGGAAGAACACATTCACTGTCGCCGTCTACAATCACAGCGAGCCTGCCAAGAGGAAGTCCTTAACCCCTATGTAAGCTTTGCAGGCTTGTCTGAAGACGGTAAACAAAGGAGAAGTCCTTGGGTGGCTCCTGCCGTCTCCCTTCGACAACACCATTGCAGCCAAGACAAGGGCTTTGTCGACGACCTTGTCAACGGTCACAATTCCGTCAACAAAACCTTTGACATCCGCCTCGTCGTCGACCCAGTCAACCACTCAGTCGACGACCATCACAACTTTGTCAAAAGGGGGCTTACTAACAAAGGTGCTCTTCTAGGATCACAACTGCTGTGACCCCGTGAATGTCTTTGCCACCATGGTGTACGACTGCTGTGCCAACTCCACCAACGGCATCCGCTGGTACCCTGGTGATGGGGGTGGTCCCTATCGTCACCCCACTCTCAAAGGAGAAGGATAGGGAGCAGCTTAGGCCTGCAGAACCCCCGTCGAGACAGGGGGCCCGACGCCAAAAGCGGCATCAAGTGAGCCGGTGCACCTCTACACGTGCTTTAACGACAACTTGCCCTCGGACTGCTACCTGGACCACAGGGGGGCCATGACACCGTGTCCATAAAGGGATCTCCACAAATGAACCCAGATCATCATCTAGCCCAAGGCGGTGCTTCGGCTCAAAGCGGTTGCTGACTATTCCTCTTGCTCCTCACCCGGCTCCCAGGGACATGTTGTTGGACATCCTTCCAACACTGCACATGCTGGTATCAGAGATACAGCAAAGACTGCCTGCTACACCTGTGCTGGCTCCGGCTCGCAGTCCAGCAAGTCCTTCTAGGAGCCCAATCAGGCCAAAGCGTAATTTAAAGGACCCAGCTGGATCGAGGTGTCAACCGGAACCACCACTGCCTCTGCATCAGGCCTTGACTCCTGTAGGGGTGGAGCCCCCCGCACATGGGCACTTGTACGGATATGGACACTGCAACGAGTCATACCGATGAGTCAAATGACCATGTACCAGCAGACGAGAAACCACTGCATGCCGACGAGCCCGCCAGGGCTTCGCCACCGGATGAGGTTGGCTCCTTTCACGCCATGATATCCAAGGCCTCTACCCTCTGCAACTTGGTGCCAGAGGAGACAAAGAAGGAGGAGTTCCTTCCAACGCCGGGGGTACCGGCGAAAGACAGTCATGTCCATTCCTCTGATGGATGTCGTCTGGGAGGAAGGGTTGGCCTTAATAAAGATAGAGTACCGCGCCTACCAAGCGGGATAGGCTGGAAAAGAAGTACAGGGTTCTGAACTCAGACCCCAAGTGCTTGAGGTCACAGCCTTCTCCTGATTCCGTGGTCTCTGCCGCTGCCAGGAAGCGCTCAGTGAATCCATCGTTTTTGGCCATGGTGCCTCCTGACCAGGAGGGGAAGAAACTTGATGCATCATTTACACTTCAGCCTCCTCCACCAAGGCCGCTAATGTCCTGGCCATCTTATTCTGATACGACAGGGAGCTGGGGTATAAGCTGGGGCCTATTTTGGACTTACTGCCGGAGGACAAGAAGGTCGATGCCCTGTTCCAGGAGGGTGAGGTGGCATCAGACCACGCCATCGCGGTGGCCTTGGACATTGTGGATACTGGGTTCTGCCAGATGGGCGACAGGGTATCCCTTTGACGATAAGGCTGGCTCAAGGCCACCAACTTCAGGGAGTTGGTAGACACGCCATTTGATGGGGACACCCTTTTTGGTAAAACGGTGGATGAGTCGCTCCAGACGATCAAGATGGACATGGATACGGCACGCTTGCTTGGAACATTGCAATAGCGAAGGTCGTCGTCCTTTTGATCCTCAAGAGGGAAGTCCGGTATGTCCTCCAAACGGGTACAACACCCCCTATTGTCAACCCTGCCATTCCACGTCACAGGAGGCCTACAGAGGCTGCTCGCAGGCAGTGGAGGACAGTGTCGTCGCCGCCCGCAGGCCAGGATGTAGACGCCCAAGCACGCCTGAAATGGCCGTGGATCCGGGGCCCGACTTGCGCATCCCTTTCGGAGGCAGACTAGAGAATTTAGTCAACAAGTGAAAGATTATCACCACAGACAAATGGGTGCGGGACCGTCTTCTTTATGTTATGATATTTTAGCGATATATATAGCGCAACATCTGCCTAGAGGCATCTTGGCGCAAAACAGCAATGAGGGGAAAGAAAAAACATATAAATGAAGATTAAAACAAGTGAGTTTTAAGAGAGGAGAAGGGCATTCCATAGCACAGTAATCAAGCAAGCATTGGCAGAGAGGAGACAACGGGTTGGAATATACAGGCAACATTTTGCCTGAAGATACTCTGCCCTAGTGCCATGCAAAGTGCGGTGCACCAAACACAATTATTTAAATTGAAGCCGTTTGGCCACCGGAAGCCATTGAAGGTGACGTAAAACAGGTGTAATATGGGCACACCTTGGTTCTCGCAGCTGAGTTCTGCAAGACCTGCAAACGCTGAAACAGGTAACCAGGTTGGGACAAATAGAGAGAGTTACAGTAAGCCAGTGAAGATAGAATTAAGGAAGCCACCACCGGCGCACTAAACTCAGATTGTATGAAAGGGAGGACTTTACACAAGATCTTAAACTGTAAGTAACCCTTCTGACAAACAGCCTTGATCTGGTTTTCAGCAGAAAGAGAAGAGATGTTAACCCCTAGGTCAGGCAGAAAGAGGGAGTCCACAAAGCAATACCTGAGGTTGGGCCCACCACCAGCACCTCGGTCTTGTCACCATTCAGCTTGGGCCAATTATTGCTCATCCAATCCGCACGTCCCCAAACAGGTCCTAAGCCTGAGCGCAGTTTCAGCCTGAGAGATCAAGGCGCACAATGATTTGAGTATCAGCTGCATAGGGAGTAACACAGGAAGCCATGAGAGAGGATGAGCTTGGTCAGAGGCTGAAAGTAATTGTTAAACAAGACCGGGGAGATGTCAAACCCTTGAGGGACACCACAGAGAAGAGAAACAGGAGTAGAACAGAAAGGCGGGGGGAAAGAGATTGAGTCTGGTTCAAAAGAAATGATACAAACCAGGCCAAAATGGTACCCGAGTGGCCAGCACCTGCCAGGCAATCCAGCAGAATAGCATGGTTGATGGCGTCATAGGCGGTGGAGATGTCAAGGAGAATTGATGCTCCCACACAGCCAAGATCCTGCAGACACGTCAGATTGTCAGTAGCCGACACTTGGACTCCCTCAGTACCATTGCCGGGTAGAAAACCAGATTGAGAGGAATCAAAAAAGGAAGAAACGTCTAGCAAAGAACTAAGACATAGACCCACAAGAGATTCTAACAATTTCATAAAAAATGGCAATAGAGAGATGGGACGGAAATTAGAAAGACCAGAAGGACCCAAAGAAGGTTTCTTCGAAAGGAGTAACCAATGCGTGCTTAAGAGTAGCAGGAATGTAACCAGAGCTAAGTGAGAGATTGACGGCCTGTGTAACCATCAGGGCAGCCAGAGGCATAATATCCGTCCAAAACCAAAAGAGGGATGGAATCCGCTGGGGAGGCAGATTTGAGTTTAGCAGTAGCTGCAAGGATGTCGTCATTAGAAAACACAGGAAAGGAAGACCACAGAGTGGAAGAACTGCACATAGAAGAAGCATCAGAGAAAACTGTTTGAGAACCCCTTAGGCCGCCAATCCCCATCTGTATGTCCTGAATCTTTTCCACAAAGTAAAGGATAAACAATCACTTAGATGTTGGGAGGGGAGAATCGCTACTGCAGGGGAAGGAGAAAGAAAGCGCACAACTCTATAGTTCTTTAGATTGGTTAATAGAGACCACAATATGATGTGCAAAATAAGTACGTCAGGGACACACCTTGGAGCTTAAAAGCAGGTGCCCCTGAGTTGCTCCTGTGGTGTGGCAAGAACTGCACATGTCACAGCTGCGACGAGAGGTTAAGACCAAGTTAAAAAAGGGGGCGATAAAGCCCGTCCCCCAGCACCTCCGGAGTGCACTCCAGATACTTTCTGGTGTTAGAGTGGATTTCTAAACTCTGGCCTGGTGGACAGAAGTTTAGGAGGACACCCCTGTTTAGTGGAACGGGGAACCTTCAGGACAATGGAAGACCAATCAAGGTAACTTTTTAGGCGGTCAAGACTAAGTCTCAGGAGGGGTGAGAGTGATCAGAAGCCCACAAAGAGCACACACAGTAAAGACAACACAGATTACTCTTAGGCAGGTGTACATCAAAAATACATATACATTTATTTTGGGCCCTTAAAACACAATGTTCGGGAGAATTCTCAGAAGTGTGCCAATTCCTCTCTACCTTCGAGACCCCCAGCTCTTTTGCTGGACTCTAGGACTCTTTCATTTTTACCTGAAGAGAGTGAGACCCTTTTTCCCATTCTCTCATGTATTTAAATGTGATTCGAACACTGTGTTTCATTTGGTTTTTGGAGCCTGACAAACTCCATAGGCATCTTTTTACATTGTAGCACACAGCACGTTCAGGGTAGTGCTACAGGGAAGTCGTATAGATTTCCTCAAAGGCTTAAAGCACCTTTCTCTTGGATAACCACTGTTTCCAAGAATAGTAAAGTGAAATTGACTTTACACTTTAAATTTCTAGACCCAGTGTTAGGCAGAATCCTGTGCAGTGCCCTTAGGTACCACTACACACAATTAAGACTACAAGTGGTAATACAAGTTCACCTTTGGTACCAACCTGTACTACTATGTTAAAGTGGTAGCAGTAGCGGAGCGCCCAATCCTATCTCAAGAGTATATGTGCAGTAGCAGAGATTACACAAAGGGACCACAATTACTGTGACTCAAGGTTTGAGGTAAAAAATATAAGTACATTTATTTTTAAACAATCAGTTATAAAACACAACACTTCTATAAATTCAAAACCACACGTAAAATACACTACAACCAACCAATTCACTTGGTACAGTATAACTCAAGGTAAGTACCCCATGTTTTAACGGACCGGTGTTGTGAAACAAAAGACGTTACCGGCAATCATGTTTTGACAGTAATGACAGTTCGGTCTTACGAAAGATACGTGTATCCGCGGCAAGAAATGTTACCGGGGCAAAAACACACTTAGCACCTGAGTTAACCAGAGAGAGTTGGGGGCAAAAATCATAGGCAATACTTTTGTCAAAGCAGACAGAATCAGAGAACACAAAAGTAAATAGGCCGGAGCCAGTGTCAAGTGGAGCCGGGTTCCTGTTGTCGAGGATCACACAGTCAGACCGTGCAAGATTCAACGTACTTGTATATTGTCAACAGAGGAAGCACAAGTTATAAGAAGGAGGGAAGACAAGGGCAAGCCTTGGATGAGGAGAAAAGGGATTCACCCTAGTTTCTCGAAGCAAAACACAGTACCTTATTCAGTGCAGAAGCTGGTGCCATGGCAGTTGTTCCTGGTAGTTTCCTGCAGACCCACGCTTCCTGGTGCTTCGGTCGTGGTGACGAGAAGGACGACGTCTGGAGGGGTGTGCACTACTCAGGGATGAAGCCAGCAGCAGCGACAGTGAATAAAAGGTGCGCTCCTTAAAAACAGGAGGGTCTCTTCAGATGGCTATCCGGACCATTACAGCAGTGTGCAGCGATTTCGACCACGAAGAGGATCCTCTGGTCGTGGAAGATGAGCTGGTTGACCCCACCAAGCTCAAGGGAAGAAGACTCGGGACTGGATCTTCTCTGGTCGTTGAAGGGTAGATAGCTCAGGACTGCTGCAGGGCTTCACCAGGACAGGGTAGTTGCAGCAGGCATCTTCCCCGCTTCTCTTCTGTTCCTTGTAGTTCCAGTGGCGACTCTGACTTCCAGCCCAAGAGTCTTGCCTTTTATGCGAAAATCCCCCATTCACACAGCCTGGCTGTCAATCACGCAGCAGGAGGGTTGTCCAGCCCGGTCAACCACCTCATCCAATCATGGCAAAGTGCGACTTGGGTTTCCTAGGATACCCTGTGCAGGGGGTGACTACACCCCTCCCTCACATTCAGCCCACCCAGGCGCCTAGAGGAGGGCTTCTTGGCAGAAGCCCGCCAAAGTACAGTGAACAAAGAAGGCATACCTGGTTTGCTGCGCAAAGTAAAGCACAAGAAGGTCTTTAAGAAAAAGAAATGGCGAATAAAGCCGATCGGAGCCAAAAGAAAGAGTATTTGGTCAAGCGGGTTTATGTTCAAGGCTAATATAATAGCCTAAAACAATACCACGTTTATATAGTATAATCGCGGTAGAAAGGTTAGGGTAGATACCACTGCCACCAGCCAAGTCTAAATGTTAAAAGAGCAAAACAAGGCTCTAGGAGGTACAGATAAAAAGGGCTAAGAATTAACCCTTTCCAATATTCCATGTAAGATGGGATGTTCTGGATCTGTGGTTAAATGACTATGTAAAGTTGGCAACTTTACTCTTTTCTTGGGGACAGTAGTCAGCCCCAGAAATGGAGTCGGTGGGAAGTCTAAAAGACAACCCTGTGTCACTGCACTGTACTCCAGAGCCCACAATCACAAAAAACAGATGAAATACACATGGCAAAACACAGGTAAGAGTGGGGGAAAAGCTTGCACACTCACCAAGTGGAAAAAATAAACTCCAGAAATCCAGCAAAGCTGCTGGGGGACTCACTAGGTAAGGGAAATTAGCCATTGAATGAGAATTCTCCCTAACATCCAGCACACACAATCTTACAATAGGGTGGTGGAATGGTTACATAGTATCCCCTTTGTCTAGCTTCTCATGTAACATTTTTGTTACCCTTTCCCCGATAAATGGCTGGTGGCAGTGGTTTACTTTTACCTACTGTGGTCTGTCTTTACCGCGGCCTGCGTTCCCAGCTGCAGTAAATCACCTTTGGGTGCCATTTTTGTCAAAATGGCCCAGTCTTCTTTTTTCGCGATTTCTTTGTGGAAAGGTCCGTCTTGAGATTTACTCTGCGCGCCAAACCAGGTTTGGTCCCTTTGTTAGTTTTGTCTTTGGCGGGATACACAAGTGAAGCCCGCCTCTGGCTCCAGGGTGTCTGGTGGAGACAAGAAGTGAGGGGGGTGCCCGAAACTCCCCTTGCTTAGTCTCTTAGTAGACAGGAATGCACTCCTAGTTGATTGGACGGCTGGCTGTCTGGCAAGGACAGCCACCCTGCTGGGTGATTGACAGCAAGGCTGGAATGAATGGGAGAAACTTGCTTAAAAGGCAAGCCTTTTTGGCTTGGAAGGCAGAGTCCACCACTGGGCGAAGGAATCAGAAGAAGAACTTGAAGAAGATTCCTGCTGCAACTCCTGGACCGTTGGTTTGCCCGGTGAAGCCCTGCAGCTGTGCTGAAACTCCAAATTTGCATCGACAGAGAAGCCACTGCAAGAACGACTTCTCCCTTTGAGTTGGTTGGACCAATCAACTCCAAAGTAAGCCTCCTGGACATCGCTCTTGGAGCTGGTTGTTACTCCACAGAGTTGCTGCTGGAACCCTGACACCAGGGAGAGGAACACCAGTTTGTGTGCATTGCTTTTAAGCTGGCCAAGAGACTCCAGGAAGATCCGACTCACTCCCCGTAAGCAGGACTGACCGAGCCTGAGCCACCTCAACAGAGTGCTGGACCCCAGACGCAAGGAAAGTCTGTCTCGACATCCATGAACCGCGGTGGTGCTGTTTGCGGTAGACGTGAAGAGCTGAAACACTGAATTGCCATTTGTTGAAAGATAGCCGGTTGCTGTCGATAACCGTTCCATTGCAGTGCAGGAGTCGCCAGAAGTCCTCCCTCTTGTCTCCACGACTGAGGCCCAGGAACACCAGGATCTGCAGAGCTGCAAAGGAACAGAAGTCCTCTGCTGATTTTCGTACCACGAGCGAGTACTAGACTAGAGTGCTGTCCGGCTGCAGTCTCTGCTCGTCGTTGGATTAGTCTGCCTGTTTATGAACTATCAACTCCTGTGCTGATAAACATTGGACCCTGGGTACGTCTAAGTACATTTATACTGACTTTATTCAACCTTGGAGCACTTTATAAGTATATAATATGTAATTATTTTTTATATAGCCCCGCCCCCCCCCCGTCACCAGGAAGTGCCTTAAATTTCATGGCCCGCGCGCACCAGTGCGCGTGCACCGCGAGCGAGTGCTAGACGAGTACTGTCAGCTGACCGTTGTTCCGTCGTTACTCTGCTCTTCTTAGCATTTGTTGGCCTTCCTTGGAAATATAATAGTTCCTCTTTGTGATCCTTGCGCTCCCCTGAATGCCTGTAAACTGGTCCTAGAGACCAGTTTTTGGTACATGTTAGCCCGTGGTTTCTGCGGCTGATTGGGCTTGTTTGCTACGCTTTTCTTTTGTAAGTAGCCTAATGAAATTGTGGCTGTCTGTTCTTATTCTCTGATGCACATCTGTCCAGGACTTGGCTCTATGCTTATCTGTGCCCTTGTGTCCGAACCTAGAGTCCTGTAGCGGAGCACATTGGTTGTGCTGCCTGCCCGGCTTGGACACTGCACTCTTACTTGAACATATATTCTCACGATCAATACATAACCGCGCGTCGCAGATGTAAGCAAAGCGCTGTTTATTAATTGACCACCCTGCGCTAGACTAACCTTGCTACCAACATTTATTAAGCCTTGTTCTGCTACTAGTTCGGCAAGAGTGCTGGAATCCGGCTCGGTGAATATTACATTGATCTATAGACAGCTGCTCCATGTAGCACTAGTAGAACTGCTGCATACTGGTTGGGTCCTTGCCCTAAAACCATTGTTTTTTCAATTCATGCTTTGTTTCTTTCCAGAATATATTTTTCTTTTTCACATACCTATTTAACTTTAAAAAAAGAAAGTGCACGTTTTTTCCTTTCCTTTTCTCTTTCTTTGACTTTTGGAGTTTCTCTCGCTCCACTTAAACCTTAGTTACATAATTACTTTGCTTAAAAATGATGACTTACTGCTGGTATGCCTTCTTGCCACCCCTATCGAATGCCTGTATCCCTAAGACCGGGCCTACATATTGCAAAGCTCATGGATGCATCAGCATGGGGCCCATCTCCTCTTTTGCCATTTATAGGTACACAAAGGTTACCTTTTGAACTTCGAATAATGGCTTCAAACGAAACCTCGCAAGCCCAATTTCTCTCTGATCATACAATGCACGAAATAGTTTCCGATGGTAATTTGTGTCGCGATGTGGCTGGAGATGGGAATCCTGATGCCATTCTTCCTCTTATTTTGGAACTTGACACTGGCTCTTCCCAGCTAATGATCCCTCCGACTCCTATCCCACTATATTCTCGGGTTCTCTCCAGTAAAGTTCCTATAAATAATTCTGGGACTTTTCAAGCTATGCCTTCATCTCAATATCAGATTGCCCCTCAAACCTCAAATCTTTTGCTAGCTCAATCAACTAAAAAAATAGTTTTGGCCTCGGTCCCTATGGTAGAAGATTCCTGTTTGTCATTTAAGGATGCTAGGCTTTCTATCTCACCGGACCTTTATCCTACTGATGCTCCAGATGTTATTATATCTCCCCCTCCTTCAAATGTTTCCTCTGGCTCCTCTTTCGCCAAGCCATTGGCTCGCCCGTCATTTGGCTTTCCAGCAGTAAACAACCAGGCACTGGAGTCGGCACTAACAGCTATCAATACTTCCATATTTACACTTACAAAATTATTTGAAATACTCAAAGCTAAAGCTTCTTCTCAAGAAAACACAAGTGCTTTGATGATGAACAAACTGGACTGGTTCGCATTGAACTTCCCGTATATGTTGGATAATGCCACAGGGGGTGCTTGCGAAGCTGGTGTAGGGAAACTGATTCCAGTGCCCCCTACAGAAGCTGAACAAATTCTTTTGATTTCCCCATCCACAAAGTCTGAAACAGAGAGGGCAGTTGTTGAGATTGCTCCTGCCCTCTCGGAGGCTCCTTCGAATAATCTAGACCCTGAGGAAGTGATCCCTGAATTACCGGATCCGGCAATCCAACTATATGATGTTTTCTGCCGCCCTTCCCAAAATAATCGCAGAAAAAGAAATAGAAAAAGAACGTCTGGCAGAGATTTGGATTTTACTTCCCCCTCTGAGCATCCAAAACAGAAAAAAACAAAAAATCTTCCAATCCCTAAGAAAAATAAAAAAACTAAATCTAAATCTAAAGCCTTTGTGGCTAATCTTTCTGATATAAACTCCGCTCTTGATCCATCTGAGAAGTTGGAACCTGAAAAAATGCACTATCTCCTCCCCATGTTGAGGTCCCTGAGCGCTCTAAATCCCCTCAGTCGAGAGCTAGGATATTAGAGGGGGAGAACGTGATGTAGGCCTCGGCTACTGCTGCCTCCTCTATGCCGGTAACAGTAGACGAGTCTGACTCCAAAACCGATCTGATGAATCTCTGTGTACTCTTATAATAATTCAAGCATGCAGGAGGCGATCAAGTTTACATGAGAACATTTGTATTCCTCAACCTATGAGTCCAAAGTTCTACTTTAACCTAAATTTTGATGGACTGGCTTTCAGAACTCTCAAGCAAAAAAGAAATGATCTAATCTCAAGAGTTCCATCCATAAAATCGCCTTCTGCAATCTCGCTGGAAACAGTCCCGAGTAACCCCATCCTGCCTGGTGCTGAATCGACTGATTCTAATGCTATCTTAACTGATCTACCTCCTTGCCCAGCAGTGGGTGCTCCTAACAGTCAGAAAAATTGGCAGGATGAAATAATAAGAATCACTATGGTAGATCGGGTTTACTCGGACCCATTTCCAAGCAGATCGACAATCTTGGCAGTATTTCAGCTTATTCCTGCCCTTCGCCATATTAATTACAAAGATATTGCTAGGGTTTCCTACCCAAAGCCTGCGTATCAAGATTTAGTGGACATAACAATCCCATCGATAATAATCGAGAACTACGTTTGGCAGCAGAGACATCTCCTCCTTGAGAAAGGTCTAGCTTTAGACATTGTTGAGCCTCCCCCAACTACCGCTGTTGTAAACCCTGACCCTAACATGATGGGTGGTGATGTCCCCACTGGTAGCGGGTCGGGTGAAGCTCATAAATGTTGTAACTGCAAATCTGTGCCATCTATACCTCCCCAAACGGGGCCATCTAAATGGGCCTGGTTAGCTCAGAACAAGATGGGAACAGGGACCAATCGCTAGCTCCCAGTTTTAGGAGTTTATCGCGAATGCTCCATGGTATCCTGGAATACTCGTTGATTCTCCCATTTATTAACCTCTAAAGCAAAATTATTCTTAAAATATGATTTAATACTCTTGCAAGAAACATGGATGATGCAGACTCCTATTTGGCCGGACCATTCCGTTGCCGTAGTGCCAGCTTCTAAGGCGACCAGGGGTAGACCTGCAACTGGCCTCCTAATTGCGGTTCATTTGGACTCGCAACTATCCATACAAAAACTGGCATCTCCCGACCATGGGATCCAACCAGTCATCATTCAGACTTCAAATAGTAACCACCCTTTCTTTCCAATGGTGACAGTTCTGAACATATATTGGAATCCCTTGTCTTCAACAGAATCGTTGTTCATAAGTAAGGTTGAGTCTCTATTGGATCAAGCATTGTTAGACGCTAATAATGCATTCACCGGAGATTTCAATATGAATCTGCTAAATTGCTCCAATAGACCGGGATCCAGATCTGATAAATGGGCTTGGGTAATGAAAATGAGACAATTCTGTTATTTGAACGGTTCTCATGCAAATGACTCTCCTCCCCACCTAACTTGGTCTAGAGGTCACTCCAATTCGATCCTCGACTATGTGTATATATCAAAACACGCTAATATGCTGGTTTCTGCATTCAAAGTTATTCTTACACAAGCGAGTGACCACAATTTGCTGGAAGTTGTGTGGTTCCCCCATTTGGTCGACCCAGTCCTTGTGCTTAAAGGTAACTTTGAAATTAACAATGCCCAGAACCGGATTAGGTGGAATCCTAAACAAATTGCTTCCCTTCAGTGGAAAGTAGGTCATTTGGCTGAAGATAATATAACAAACTCTCTGACATTCTATAATGACTGTATTATGATCATTGCCCAATCACTTAATGATGGTAACAAACCAAAATTTACGTATAAATATAAATGGAATCCTTCCATCCATGATCTTAAAAAAGAATTACGTATAGTGCTTCGTAAGATCCCGAAAAACTGAAGCATGTCACAAAAAAAGTAATTGAAAATTACATACAGAAATAAAATTAGACAAATTACCCATACTTTGAAACAAAAAGAGGCCAAATCAATGCTCAAAGCCTTATTATAAAAATCTGCTTCTGAGATTTGGAGAATAATCAATTCTGTCTCTGGGAATGCCCTTAAATTAACTCAACTTAATGGCATTGATGAGATGGCTTGGAAAGCTCACTATCAAAACTTTCTTTTTAATCAAGATTTAATCCCTTTAAATATTGACTGTGAGCAGTCTGACTTATCTCAATTTAAGTTTCATTCTACAGATATTCTACTAATTATTAAAAAACTTAGTTCCTCAAGGGTTCCGGGTCCTGACATGCTTACAAATTTTATTTTTAAAACCAATCCCGAGGCGTGGGCGAAGGTCTTATATCAAATATTTCAAATTGTAATTAAGACCAAGGTAATCCCGCCATCTTGGCAGACTGTTATTGTAATTCCTATTTTTAAAAAGGGTGATAGAACTAACCCCTGCAACTATCGTCCTATTGTGCTTTTAGAGGCCCCAGGCAAGATTTTAGCAAGGCTTTTATTAGTTGATTTCACTAAATGGCTTATTAGCGATGACTTGTTAGATCCACATCAATCTGGGTTTGTCCCAGGGATTGGGACTGCGCTAAATCTAACAATAATTTCAGCAATCAAAGCGCAAGCAATAAAAGATGGACACCCGGTTTATGTTGCATTTGTTGATTTTAAACAAGCTTTCGATTCAGTTCAGAGAGACATTTTATGGGATAAACTTATTTTAGCTAACTGTCCTTCATATATTTTATTTTTAATTCAACAGTTTTATTCTAATACATCGATCAAAATTAAACTTACAACGAAAGGTCTGTCTGAATCCATTGAAACGAATATAGGTCTGAAACAAAGCTGCCCCTTTTGCCGCTATTTTATTCAATTTTTACATTAGCGATTTTTATCATACCCTGAATATTCGCTCCTTCCATCCAAAATTGGGAACCAATCACATCCAGTACTTGCTTTATGCAGATGATCTGGTTCTTTTAGACTTGACTCCGATTGGGCTCCAAAGAAAGCTAACGGCCCTGTCATCATTTGCGGAACAAAATAACCTTGAAATAAATGCAAAAGCTGAATGTTTTAATATTTAATAATGCCAAGAAAAGATCCAAAACTAGATTGAATTGGGTCCTTGCCAAACAGTCTCTGGCTCATACAATCTCGTATAAATATCTTGGAGTCAATGTTAATTCGTACCCTTTTGAGAAATCTTATTAACAATTCCTCTTTATGAGAATGTTGGCAATTTAGACTAAGGCTATTCAGAGGAAATTTGGAAAATTTTCCTTGTTGCCTGCTCGAAAATACTATCCCTTAGGGACCACTGCAAAAGATTTAGGACTACAGGTGTTGGCAGTAAACCCACTTGGTAGCAGTCTGTACCACCCAGATTTACCTGGTAGCTGTGGCTGAGCAGTCAGACTTCCCTCAAGAAGAGTTAGGCAGTATGCAAAGTATACACAATAGGCACTCAGGTACAATAATACAAGCAAACACTGACCAGCTTTGGTATCAAAGTATATAATTATTTATTTAAAAACACACGGTTTGAAACACTCCAGCACTCTTTTTGTAAAATATTCTAAACACAGTTACTATTATAATATAGAGATTTAACAAGGGGGGTCCTGGGAGTCTCTCTGCCAGACATTAGTCCTGGTTACGAGAGACTTACCCAGAGTCTTTAGCTCACTATCTTTTCACAGAGAAGAAATATCCCAAACATATCAGTCTTTGTCCTGCCCTGGGGCAGTCCAGCACCGAAATGCGAGGCAATTCTCCTCTGAACAAGAGTACCAACAGAAACCCCAGACACGTGTTTCGGTCTGGTTGGACCTCATCAGTAGGGTGGATCTGTGCCTCTCTAAGAATAGTGAGCAAGGGGTCCACGTCTGGATTCCCCTAGTAACTTAGGATGAGACCCAAAGTTACTTAAATATGCAGATTTAACAAGGGGGGTCCTGGGAGTCTCTCTGCCAGACATTAGTCCTGGTTACGAGAGACTTACCCAGAGTCTTTAGCTCACTATCTTTTCACAGAGAAGAAATATCCCAAACATATCAGTCTTTGTCCTGCCCTGGGGCAGTCCAGCACCGAAATGCGAGGCAATTCTCCTCTGAACAAGAGTACCAACAGAAACCCCAGACACGTGTTTCGGTCTGGTTGGACCTCATCAGTAGGGTGGATCTGTGCCTCTCTAAGAATAGTGAGCAAGGGGTCCACGTCTGGATTCCCCTAGTAACTTAGGATGAGACCCAAAGTTACTTAAATATGCAGATTTAACAAGGGGGGTCCTGGGAGTCTCTCTGCCAGACATTAGTCCTGGTTACGAGAGACTTACCCAGAGTCTTTAGCTCACTATCTTTTCACAGAGAAGAAATATCCCAAACATATCAGTCTTTGTCCTGCCCTGGGGCAGTCCAGCACCGAAATGCGAGGCAATTCTCCTCTGAACAAGAGTACCAACAGAAACCCCAGACACGTGTTTCGGTCTGGTTGGACCTCATCAGTAGGGTGGATCTGTGCCTCTCTAAGAATAGTGAGCAAGGGGTCCACGTCTGGATTCCCCTAGTAACTTAGGATGAGACCCAAAGTTACTTAAATATGCAGATTTAACAAGGGGGGTCCTGGGAGTCTCTCTGCCAGACATTAGTCCTGGTTACGAGAGACTTACCCAGAGTCTTTAGCTCACTATCTTTTCACAGAGAAGAAATATCCCAAACATATCAGTCTTTGTCCTGCCCTGGGGCAGTCCAGCACCGAAATGCGAGGCAATTCTCCTCTGAACAAGAGTACCAACAGAAACCCCAGACACGTGTTTCGGTCTGGTTGGACCTCATCAGTAGGGTGGATCTGTGCCTCTCTAAGAATAGTGAGCAAGGGGTCCACGTCTGGATTCCCCTAGTAACTTAGGATGAGACCCAAAGTTACTTAAATATGCAGATTTAACAAGGGGGGTCCTGGGAGTCTCTCTGCCAGACATTAGTCCTGGTTACGAGAGACTTACCCAGAGTCTTTAGCTCACTATCTTTTCACAGAGAAGAAATTTCCCAAACATATCAGTCTTTGTCCTGCCCTGGGGCAGTCCAGCACCGAAATGCGAGGCAATTCTCCTCTGAACAAGAGTACCAACAGAAACCCCAGACACGTGTTTCTTGTTTTTACTATTATAATATATACATCCCTTTTTCCTGATCAGATGAGTCACTGTAAAACACCACTTATTTTTTTACAGAGGTGAGCGCTTAACTAGATGGCACTCCAATAAGTTTGTGAGAAAGGGAGGGAAAAAGACAGAATATGGAAAGGTACACCACTCTAAGGTTCAAGAACACTGTTAGCAAGGCAGAAGAGCAAAAGTCACTGGTGAGCCAAAATCCAAAGGCTGGGCCCACTCTTAGAGAGAGCAGAGCATAAATGCGCCCAAGATCACACAGTTACACTAGGCTTAGAAAGTCTTGCAGAGGGTTCAAAAAGAGTTTAGAGAGGCTTAGGAAAGTTAAGCCAGAGTGTCCCAGGCTAACCCAGGTTCGAAAGCCGGGGGCTAAATCTACCCCGTACAGTCGGTAGCAAGGGAAGCCAGGCGGGACATGGTACCTTAAGTGGGAAGGATCCTCCAGCGGTGGCAGTTGTTCCTGGTAGTGGGTGCGAGTTGCGTCGTCATCCAGGGGAAGAGAAGATCTCGACTTGGAGGAAAGATGAAGGTCGTTGCACTACCAGGGAAGAAACCAGCCGTGGAGTTTTCCGGTTAAAGGTGGTACCTTTGTTTCGCGGTCGTGGTAAAACGTGGTATCCCGGTTGCCGGGGTGCTTGGCACAGGCAAGGGGGCCACGAGGTACGTCGGGAAGGCGAAAAGACGGTGAAACTGGTTATCCCCACCAGTCAAAGGAAGAAGACTCTCCGGCGGAAGATCTCCTCTGTCGTTGGGAAAAGTGGTTAGGCAGTCCAGCAGGGCTCCACCGGTGGTGGTGTAGTGGCAGGTCGGCTCAGCTTCTCCCTCGTCGGATTCTTAGGTCCTGTGGCGACTTCTGAAGTTCCAGTCCCCAAAGCCCTGCTTTTATGCAGCAAACCCCCATTCACTCAGCCTAGCTGTCACTCAAACATGCTAAGTGGTGAGCCGGCCGGCTCACCACTTGGGCCAATCAGGACGGAGTGCGACTTGAGTTGCCTAGGCAACTCAGTCCAGGGTGCCTAAATTCCCCTCCACCCCTCCTAAGTACCGCAGACAGAGTGGCACCACTTTGGAGGGCTTCTGTGGAGAAGCTCGCCAAAAAGTGGAACAAAGGGCTCGACTTGGGTTGGAGTCACAGAAGAGAACACAAACGCCATTTTAGAATCAAGTTTTGGCAAAAAATACCAACCGGAGAATTAATATTAATTAAATAAACCGGCGGTATGTTCGAGGCTACTGTAAATAATTAAATAAAGATAGTAGCCTAAAACAATGGGAAATTCCCTAGGAAAATATTTGCGGTTGAATATTAAAAGTAGTATCCACTGCCACCAGCCAAAACTCGATCAGGGGGGACGGAGACGTGCCCCCTCGACTAACAGACCCTGGGGCAATCGAATTGCCCCAGCCAGTACGTCCACAATATGATGGTCTGTTCTGGTTCTGTTCAGAATTTAAGACTAGGAAAGTCAATGGTGACTTTACATGCCCTGGGAGACAGTAGTCAGTCCCAGGGTATGGAGTCTATACTGGGGGAGTCACTAGGACACCCCTGTGTTACTGCATGAAGCCCTATGGAGTAAAAGACCCCATAGCCCATTAAACACATCTAGATTCAAAGAGAAACACTCAAATCATGCCCAAGAGTGAGGGTAAAAGAGTCTCACTCTTGGCAGGAGAAAAAAATAAACCCCAAAAATCCAGCAAAGCTGCTGGGGCACTCACTAGGTTAGGAAATTCAGCCTAAACAGAGAATTCTCCCTAATACGGACCAAACAAGATCGTCGTTCCCGCCTCGCCACCTGGCTGGAGAAGGGCACAGCAAGTGAGAAGGCGAAGAAGAAGTCTGAGCAGGCTTCTAAGTCCTTTGAGGGCGCCCCGGCGAGTCCGCGGGCTCCGGGAGCGCCGAAAGGTCAGGCTCTTCGGTTACCAAGCAGGGCGCAACTTCACCGGCACGTTCGACCACGAGCCAACACTCTGGTTCGGGGAAGACGAAGTCCGAGAACCCGGGTAGGCCGCTGGAGCGGATCCGGTCGATCTCGAAGGGGGAGCAGGGTGCCGACCCTCCCCCCAAGGCTAAGGCCCAGGACGCCCAGGACGCACCTAAGGTGGTGAGGGCTTTGATCCACCCGGCTAAGGCCTCTACCGAAGTGGTCGCTGCGACCCTGGCGGAGCCGGCTGAGACTACGCCAATGGAAACGGCCTCTGGGCCCAGAGTATCCCTGCCGCCGCGGAGGGAATCCTCTTTCCAGCCGATCGCTAAGACCCCCGTGAAACCCCCGGCTGAAAAAGACAGGGGGGGGTGCCCATTACAGACTCGGCATCAGCCTCTGAGGAGGAACTGGTGGAGACCGAGAAGGGCCTCAACGAAAGGTCCATAGGCCTCAACGAGAGGTTCATAAACCTCAAGGAGAGGTTCGAGAAGGTTCGATCCCAGGGGGTGGTCCCTGCTGATGTGATCGAAGATAGCGACGACGAATAGGGCCCAGTGGAGCGGCCATCCCGTCCGTCGCAGCCATTGCCCCAGCCCCAGGATAGCTCGGCAGCCATTTTGTTGGCAATCCAATCCTTATGTACCGAGATAAGGACGGGATTACCACGCACCCCGACGGAGGAGCCAGAACCAGGCCCGTCGGGAAGCCCTCCGAACAAGCGGAGGAGAGTCCACCCCGCTCCGCCCTTCGTGCCTGCAAGACCGGTGGACCCCCCATCCCCCTCGCCGGACCCTAGAGAGGACACGGCGACGGATACGGCGACGGGGACGGATGATGGCGGCGATGATACAGCGGACCCCACAACCAGCCCCCCCCCCCCTCGGCGGGCATCCCCAGCCGACAAGGTCAGCTCTTTCCACGCCATGATAACCAGGGCATCCAAGCTCTTCCAGCTCTGCCCTGAAGAACAGAAAAAGGAGGGGTTTCTGTACCAACGACGAGAGGCTAGGAGGAAGACGGTCCTCGCGGTGCCCTTACTCAACGACCTCTGGGATGAGGGGCTTGCTGTCCTCAAGAACCCTGCCACAACACCCGCCAAGAGGGACAGGTACGAGAAGAAGTACTCAGTCCCTGATGCCGCCCCCTTGTGCCTCAGGGCCCAGCCCACGCCGGACTCGGTCGTCTCGGCAGCGGCTAAGAAGAGGGCAGCGGTTCCGGACAACTATACAAGATCTGCTCCCTTGCATGCACACCAGCTGTGGTCCATTCATTGTCCATGTTGGTCCTCATGTACTCCAGACACCCTGGCAACAGTAGTGTGGATTGGGACCCGACTGTCCCAACCCTCTTCCTGGGCACTAGCCCACTTGACATGGAGGAGCCCATTAAAGATGCGGTTTTCGTGGACGGCTGCATGCCCAAATAAGGAAGTCCTGGGTCACCCTGACCTGGGGGAAGGCCAAGGGACAAGATGGCCAAGGGATAGAACAAAAGACCATGTGGCACGGCCATTTTCAGCACTGTCCACAGTTGTGAGCCACCCGCGGTAATTGCAGAATGGTTCACTAAAAACTTGTACAAATACCAAAAAAGTAAACTGCTGGCTGCTACCAGTTTGTGCTAGGGACACTTGTACACTCACCAAAAAATACTTGGAGGGTGTCTAGGGCCATGAAACAAAAGACACCAGTGTACGGTACAGTAATGTACTTTGCGTACTGATAAAAAAGTTACCAAGAAATAGCATCAAAGTAAAAGACTAAGGGAAACGTAGTTTCCCAGTACTGACAGTCTGGAGGACGTGTCAGTTTCTCCATAACAAATGAGCAAAAGCCCATGGGAGTGCCGCTGAAAAAAGTGCTCCACTGGAAAAAGTCAGGTTAGGATCGTCAAATAAAAGCAAAATGTTTTTGGGGGGATCCATAATATGGAGGGACAATTGCAGTTAGAGAATTCTTTCCTAGCATCTGGTACGGAAGAAGTAAGGAGAGTGGCAGCCAATCATAGACTTAAGACGCCTCAACAAGTACTTGAAGTCCCAGAAGTTCCGGATGGTCACGTTGTAGCACATGCTCAGCCAACTGGAGGAAGGAGACTCCCTGGCGATGCTGGATCTGGAAGACGCCTACTATCGTGTACACATCCACCGAAAACATCAGAAGTTCCTGCGGTTTGTGGTTCTGCCCTTAGGCCTGAAATTGTCCCCAATGGGATTCATGAAGTTCTTGGCTCCAGTGGCTGCACATCTTCGTCTCAAGGGCATCCACGTCTACCCTTATCTGAACAATTGGCTCATCCTCTCCCGCTCTCACGTACTGGCAAACAGGCACACAGCGGAGACCTTTTCATCCGCTGACAGATCTCGGATTCTCGATTGTTAGGCAAGATTTGATGCAGTACCCTTTGGGTGCACTACAACAACCTTGACCTCCTGGCAATAGGAACCCAGGCTTTGGTTTAAGTCTGCACTACACACGTTGGTAGTGTGGTTGAGCAGCCAGGCTTATCTCAAGGGTGGGGTCAATGTGAGCAGTAGGGTAGTAACAGAGAGATTCGCAGTGACAAGTATCCAAATAAACACTTCCACTCAAGGTTTCTTGATTAAACAACTATTAATTTATTTAACAGTCAGTTTGAATAAGCCTTTTTCAGAAGGGGCAGTATAACAGTAACACACAAATACACTCCAAAATACACTCTATCAGTTTCTCTAAATCAGCAAATACCCAGTGGGAATGGAACACAACCACTTCCTACACCCTCAGGTGACTTAAATAGCTAGGGCACTATGGACAATAATGTATCAATTGTACATTTAGAGCAATACCGAGATGGGTGTCAAAGAAAAGGGTTATTAGAATAAACAAGAGATCACACACATATTCTGAAGCAGGTAAGTACTTTTGAACCCCCCAATGCAGAGTAAGTTAACCCTTTCCTAAAAGGATAGGTGCAACACAATGTCTGAGGAGAGAAGAGTCATTCAGGGATCCAGGCTAGGCCAATGTCAATTGGGCAAAAGTGTAGGTGAGCTGAAGCACTTCTTGGAGGTAAGAAAGTCTTGCACAATGTTTTAGAAGTCTTTGTAGAAAATAAGAATCAATGTAGGGCCACAAGCTGTTAGGCTTGTGAGTAGTAGAAGATGCAAGCAACTCTACAGGGCAACCAGGAGAAGTCTCAACTGAGAACAAGCAAGGCTACACAACAAGAGGTAAGTTCTCTTAGACTGTACAGTACCTTTAGTTAGAAGAAAAAGGTGGCTGTTGACTTCTGTTCATGTGCAGGTCTGCAGATCCTAGTGTTCCTGGGCCTCAGTCGTGGGGACAGGAGGGAGGACTTCTGGGAACTCCTGCACTGCAATGGGACGGTCCGTGACAGCAACCGGCTATCTTCAAATCAGTGGCACTTCACGGTTTCAGCTCCTCGCGTCTATAGCAAATGGCACCACCGCGGTTCCTGGCTGTCGAGATGGGCTTTCCTTGCATCTGGTGTCCAGTAGTCTGTTGAGGTGGCTCAGGCTCAGTCAGTTCTGCTTCCTGGGAGTCCGGTGGATCTTCCTGGAGCCCTTGGACAGCTTAAACGTGATGCACTCCAAATCTGGTGTTCCTCTCCCTGGCACTTCGGTTCCCACAGCAGCAAGGAAGTACAGCCAGCTCAGAGAGGGTGTCCAGACGAGTTTACTTTGGAGTTGATTTGTACCACCAACTCAAGGGGAGAAGTCTGGGGAGAAGTCGTCCTTGCAGGGCGTCTCTAGTCAAGGCGAATTCAGAGCTTCAGCACAGCAGCAGGGCTTCACCGGGCCAACCAACGGTCCAGGAGTTGCAGCAGGCGTCTCTTCCAAGTTCTTCTTTGGATTCCTTCGTCGAGTGGTCGACTCTGCCTTCCAAGCCAAAACGCATCACCTTTTATGCAGGTTTCTCCCATTCATTCCAGCCTAGCTGTCAGTCAAACAGCAGGGTGGCTGTCCTTGCCAGACAGCCAGCCGGTTAATCACCTTTGGGTGTATTCCTGTAACCAAGGGGTTTAAGCACAGGGAGTTTCGGGCACCTCCCTCACTTCCTGCCCCTGCCAGACACTCTAGAGCCAGAGGAGGGCTTCACTCGTGAATCCCGCCAAAGACAAAACGAACAAAGGGACCAAACCTGGTTTGGTGCGCATAGTAAATCTCAAGAAGGACCTTTCCACAGAGAAATGGCGAAAAAGAAGACCGGGCCATTTTGACAAAAATGGCACCCAAGGGTGCTTTTTCTGCAGCTGCGAACGCAGCCCACAGTAAAAACACACCACAGTAGTTAAAAGTAAACCACTGCCACCAACCATTAATTGTAGGAAGGGTAACATAAAAATGTTACATGAGAAACTAGACAAAGTGGATACTAAGTAACTCCTCCAGCGCCCTATTGTAAGATAGTGTGTGCTGGGTCTAGAAAGTTACAAATGTAAGTAAATTCAATTTCACTGCTCTTGGAAACAGTAGTTTATCCAAGAGAAGGTATTTAAACCTTTGGGATATCTGAAAGACCTCCCTGTGCCACTGCACTGAAGGTGCTGTGTGCACAATGTAAAAAAGATGCCTATGGAGTTTTGTCAGACTCCAAAAACCAAAAGAAACAGTGTTCAAATCACATAAAATACATGAGAGAGTGGGAAAATGGGTCTCACTCTCTTCAGGTAAAAAATGAAAAGTCCTAGAGTCCAGCAAAAGTGCTGGGGTTGTCTAAGGTAGAGAGGAATTAGCACATTTCTGAGAATTCTCCCTAACATCGATCAATTATCCAAAGTCCTGCGTGGAGCCATCACATAACGCTCTGTTTCTGTGTGCCCCTGTCAACATGGTCTCTTGTCTGGCGACTCCCTCAGAGGAGAGGGTGACAGCCATCCTGGGGAATGTGCAGCACCCGTCATTGGCACAATCCTCAAAAGTGTGAGCCATCAAGTAGCTGTTGGGCATGATGTCCTCCTGCATACACCTCGTCCCTTTCTGCAAGCTGCAGATGAGGTCTCTCCAGAAGTTCCAAGAAGCACAGTGATGCAAGTCTCAGGCACTTGGACAGACAAGATCGTCCTTACCCAGGAGTTCGGGCGAGCTCTAAGATAGTAGGGGATGCGCTCACATCTCACGCAAGGTGCTCTGCTTCAGACCCCACTGTACCAGGAGACGGTCACCATGGATGCCTCCCTGGAGGTGTTGGCGGCCCACACCGGACAGTTGCACGCCAGAGGCCTCTAGCTTCTGGAGGAAAAGAACCTTCACATCCTGGAGCTCCAGGCAGTTTTCTGGGCATTCCCATCATTCCTGTCATTGCTGAAGCAGAAGTTGGTGAGAATCTTCACAGACAACACCACCACCATGTTCTACATCCGGAAAGACGATTGGGAGTGCTCCCTGCCACTCTTCCAGGAAGCCCAAGCCCTATGGCACTGGGCCATTCTTCAGGACATGTTCCTCCTATTTCACCTGGAAAAAGGGCATGCATTAACCACTAGCTACCCACCTCTAACACACAGAAGGAGGCTACTTATCAGAAATTATCCTCACAGTGGAAGTTTCATGAGATTCTATCTACCACCACGGTCAAGGTAATGTGTTTAACATATTTTAATCATTATTTTCTCTAAACATAACAATAAAAAACCATATACAGCGTTCGTCATTTACGAAACCAACAGTGGAGAAAAAGAAAGAGAGAATACCACTTCACATTTATGGCTGTTGTTAGCACCAATGTAATCACCGTTTATTAATACTGGTTGCTTTGCGTGATGTTAGTAATGGTGTGACTTGATCACATTACAATTATACATAAACACGGTATAATGGCGTCTACACTCTGATGTGTTTCTGGGGCAAAGGACAGCACTGTTGCAGTCAAGGGCTCATCAGTAGTGTCCCAGGACCCGTCTTCAGGACGCAGTAGGTTAAAAATCAGGTTACACTGACAACATGGCGCCCATGTGTCAGTATGATAACCGGACACGACCGGCTGAGCCGTCAACCGACACCCCCACCGCCCCTGCATTTGGTCTTGATCCCTGTAGTGGAGGAGCCCCTGCACAATGGCACAGGTACGGATGCGGACACTACGGCGACTCATGCTGATGAGTCCGATGATTATGTGCCTGCAGACGGATAGCCGATGGGTGCTGACAAGCTGGCACCCATCGCCTCTTCATCTACTTTCACATACACATCGGGTGAGGTTGGCTCCTTTCACACGCCGTAATATCAAGGGTCTCTACCCTCTTCAATTTGGTGCCAGAGGATACGAAGGACGAGGGGTTCCTTGCAACCCAGGGAGGTTCCATGTGTTAATATCCCTGCAAACATGTCGTGATACAAAAATATCGCCATATTTTTGTGGCGATATTGAGCCATGGGTCCTGCGGGGGACACCCCCGCATTATTTTAAAATGTGCGGGGGACACCCCCGCAAACCCCGCTCCCACAAATGATCACCCCTCCCCCCAAAATATTGCCTATTGCGAGACAAACTACCATATGTACGGCGATATTTTTGGTGGGGATAATATGTAGGGATAACCCCTGGGAGTCAGACGGAAGACGATCATGTCCATTCCTCTGCTGGATGATGTCTGGGAGGAAGTTTTGGCCTTAATAAAGATGCGGAATACTGTGCCCTCCCAAGTGAGATAGGTTGGAAAAGAAGTACAGGCCTCCAGGTGCTTGAGGTGACTGCCTTCTCCTGACTCTGTTGTCTCTGCCGAAGCCCGGAGGGACTCAGCGAATCCATCGTCTTCAGCCATAGGACCTCCTGACCAAGATGGGAAGAAACTAGATGCAATGGGCAAAACATAATTTATACTGCAGCCTTCCCCATCAAGGCTGCTAATGCCCTGGCCATCTTATCCCGCTCTGACCTATTCTGGACTTCCGGCCAGAGGACAAGAAGGTTGAGGCCCTGGCCCTGTTCCAGGAGGGTGTGGTGGCGTCTGACCACGCCATCACAGTGGCTTTGGACATTGCAGATACTGTTTTTTGCCAGATAGTCAACGGGGTGTCCAGCATTGGTCTGACATGGATTCACATGCAAACCCTCCCGCCTTCCCCTCTTGGGCTCTTTTTGGTTCATACTGCCACTTTACATGCTATACCAAATCTGTAGATGGCCTCCAGGGGTGGGGCTTAGGGAGACGACTGTCATTGGACGGGGGCAGTATAACACAAATGACAGTGATTGGTTTAGAGGAGAAATGCAGTTTTCAGAGTAAAGCGAAACTGCACTTCTTTTTTACAGTGAATTCCCAGGCTGATGAGGGGGAATATTCATGAGCATGTGAATCCAAGACAGACCCATGCTGGAGAACAGGAGTAACTTGTTCCTTCTCCTCTGCTTGGAATTTTGATCACCCACATTTACGATTATCATGCATACCCACAGCTACGAATGCAAGTAGCTTTTCCTGATAATTTTGTCTGCTGCCTTTTCAGCTTCTCTCACCAGGAGGCCTAAGAACTGAATATAAATGCTCTTTCCTCCTCTCTTAACCTTTCTACTACGACTTTGAAATGATGAGTATTAATTGTGTCCATTGACGGCTGTCCTTTTACTTCCAGGACATTTTGTCCAATTCTATGATTAACACAATCAGTGGAGAGCTACATTCATACAGTGATATCTGTGAGGCACTTTCTTTGACTGATGTAGTCCTTGGCTTCCTGGCCACAGCCGGAGGAGAATCAGACCAGCCTCTTGTCCAATATGTGGAAGACGTTCTTAAAATGGGAGACCAGACGAGTGCTCTTGTGCTAGAGGTGAGCATTTTTTATGATTTCCTCCTTCTATTGTTTGTGAAGTTGACTGTGCATGAAGGAATTTTGGCTGGATGTCTGTACCCATGAAGTATATGCATTGTTACCACAAAGTGTGCCTACAATTAGTCATCTAAGTAAGATACAGGACTCCAAAATGAATGAGGCAAAATAAAAGGGGACTGACAGTATGATAGCACAGCATAACAATAAATTGTATGATTTAGACATATGGCTTAATAAAGCCTGAAACAGTCTGATGCATTCACATAACATTGTAGGTGGTGAGAGGGAGAGGGGCGTGACAGAATGGGATCTAGCACAGGAACACAGTTAAGGGGCAATCCAAACCGTAAATGTGGCTCAGGAAGCCACGTCATGTCCTGACAGCAATGTAACAAACACTGCCACATCACAGAACCCAGCAGACAGTTGAGACTGGCTTTGTGAAATAACATCCCGAGATGCAGCAGACAGCGTGGTTTGGCAAAGTGCATACTGCGTCAACAAAACCTATTAGGCACACAATCTAGCATCAAGGGGGATAAGGAAAGTGCAGTGAAGTCCCAGTGGCATCCAGGCATTGACAGGCACAGATGGCACATGAAATGCACAATATGAAACTATTTCACTATGTAGTAGGAAACGAGGGAGCAAGCTGAGTTGCAAGATGAAATTTAATATAAGTAGGTCATGCAATAAGAGAAGGACGTGTTTGCAGATGTTGGGTTCTTGCCTTCACTGGTGACCAACAAAGTGAAGTGGTAGTATATGTCTTGCCAAACTTTTATTGTATTGTACTGCTACAACTGTATTTCATTTCATTCTTTCAGGCGCTGAGTCGATGCCATCTGAAGCACACTATAGCACTGTGGCAACTCCTGACTGCCCGCAAGTCCGAACACCTGATAAGACTCAAAAGGGTAGGTGGCTGCAGCAACAATCCCCCCCCAAAGAGTCCTAATTATTGTAATTTCAGATGAACATTTCTGCATTGTGCAATACGACTGATGAATTGGGGACCCTGAGCAGTAACCAAGCAGATGTGTTTTCCTTCGAGCTAGTGCTAACCTTCGCAAAACTTTGCACAAAGCATTTAGTAGTCATCAATTTATCTTTATTCGACACATCATTAAAGCAGTTACAAAAAATAGAAGTACAATCGTACATGAGAAAGTGCAGTACATAGTATACATAATAAATATCAGTTAAACAGTAGCTGAATGGCCCCTCAATGCTATACAGTCTATTAAGAAG
This sequence comes from Ambystoma mexicanum, assembly GCF_040938575.1. Classification (NCBI taxonomy): domain Eukaryota; kingdom Metazoa; phylum Chordata; class Amphibia; order Caudata; family Ambystomatidae; genus Ambystoma; species Ambystoma mexicanum. The sequence goes on along the minus strand of NC_090926.1, from coordinate 1,015,330,212 downwards.
GATTTCTGAACTCTGACCTGGTGGGCAGAGTTTCAGAAGGCCAACCTAGTTTCTTGGAACAGGGTAACCTCTGGACAAGCCAGACCAATCAAGGTAGCTTTGGCAGGCGGTCAAGACTAAGTCTCAGGAGGGGTGAGGGTGACTGAAAGACCTCAATGAGCACACAGAGCAAGGACACTTAAAAATTACTCCAGACAGGTGTTTTATCAAAAATATAGACACATTTATTACAAAGCCTTTGTAACATAGACCATAGCAACAGAATCACAGTATCACTCAGTAAACCAATACATCACACTCAATCCAATATATATACAAGACCATTGTGGTCTAAAGGGGGACTGCACGAAATATTTTGACAACCTAGAGGGGAAGGAGATGGGCAGTGCAGGTAATCTTTAGGCCCAGTTCAACATCGATAATACACCTAACTAAGAGGCAGTCCAAGCCCTACGAAGAGAGGAGCCTTGTGCTCAATAGTACATGCACGCGCTTGTGCCAATGGGCAGAATAGGGTCTCTAGCAGCTCCGGAAGGTGGATGAGACGATGCAGAACAAGTTCCCACTATTCAAGAAGGACCTCCACTTGAAGGCAGAGGCAGTTCAAGAGTGCGGGATGTAAACGCTATTTCGCAATAGCTGTGGAAAGGAGAGGGGCCGCTTGTGCGTAAAAATTGGCTCTAGCGCTAGGGGCCACTGGTTGGGGTAAGGAGTACTCACCGGTACCCGACGCAAGCAGACCCAAACTTCGCCAGTTCAATCTACTTCGCTGGCAGGTTCGAAAGCGGCAAAAAGGACGCCTCATCACCTTTTTTAGTTCCTGAGATACAGCAATGATTCCCAAACGGGACAGTGGTGATTTCTCCACTCTGGATGGATGAATCAACCCAGTTTCACTGCAGCAGGCTTCAACTGAGGGTCACAAATGCAGCGGACTTGCAAAGGAGGTTGCCGCGGCCAGACAACATGGCAACCACATGTACTCCGGTCCTGGCACACTCGTCTTACTTCAGACCTGGGAATGGCAAGTGTACAAAATTCGGTGTGAGAGTGCCGTGGACACAGAGCTAGCAGTATACTAAGTTTTGTGGGCCTCCTCAAAACGGCAGCAGTGACAGAGCAAAGCAACTGGGAAAGCTGGTCAGTCCACTGGTTGGCCCAGAGCCACTTCCGAGAAAGATTACTTGCAGGGTTTGATGAAGGTGCCGAGAATAGTTGGTCCCGATATTCCAATGGGTCGAAGCGTCTTTGCAGACCTTCTAGGACGACCAGATGCAGAGGATTCCCACGGGACGACAGCGGGCTCAGGGTGCCAAACCTTCCAGCGGGTCATCAGCGGTTCCTCGACTCGGCTTTGTGTTGCAGAATACTTGGATCCTATACTTTGTTCAGTGAGAAATCGGGAGATCGACATGGTAGTGGTGTTTTCAGCCTCCTCTTATCCAAAGTTCCCTTTGCGCCAAAACAGAGAGGACCCAATGGGAGATTTGCTTACAAACACACACTCCATACGTGGATCAATCACGGACCACGGTGCTCCCAGTCATTCATGGCATTCCAGACTCTCTGGCACCCAGGATGTGTATTGGAACCAGATGTTCCAGCCCACATCCTGGATGCACATACACAAGGCATGCAGAAGCCCGCAAAAGCATTGGGATTCACGGGAAAGTGCATGACCAAATAAGAACCAACCCGGGTCGACTGGACCTGGAGAAGGTGAAGGGGCAAGATGGCCAAAGGACAGGACAAAGAACCTCGTGGCATGGCCATTTTGGAGCCAGGCCACCTATTTGTGCCAAACGCGGTTAACACGGCTAACATGGCAGGAAAGGGTTAAAAATTATGCAAAAACATAGCTGCCACGAGTCCTGTCCCTGACACATCTGCACAGTTCATAAAAAGTCCAGCAAGAGTATCTAGGGCCTTTGGAAATGACTATAGACCCAAGTGTGCTGTATGGTAACATACATTGCACACTTGTTACATGTTGCACAAAAGTTGCAACATGAGGAAAGGACTAAGGGAAACAAAGTCTCCCAGTACTGACTTTCTTAAGGGCATGTCAGTTTCCCCATAAAAAGTGAGCGAAAGCCCAGATGAGTGCAGCTGTACCTACACGTCCCTGTTGGCAGCCGCATCGGTCCTTTCTGAGGTTCAGGATCATGGGCTTTGATTTCCAATAAAGGTTCTACCCTTCGGCCTCAATTCAACCCCCAGGGTCTTTACCAGACTGATGAATGCAGTGGCAGCCCTGCTTAGGGCCCAGGGTCACCATGTTTATCTGTAACTAGACGACTGTCAGGGCGAGATCACCGGAGGCAGTCGAACACACCTCTTCCGCCCTCATGAAGATGCTGCACGAATTGGGATTTTCCATCAATCTCAAGAAATCTCAGCTGGAGCCCACGTAGAGTCTCACGTTCCTGGGCCTAATCTGGGATACAAGCGCCGAGAGAGTATTTGCCTTGGAGGACAAGATCACAGCCATCAAGAAGGCAACAGGTCATTTTCTCAGCCGAGCAGTGACCTCAGCATGGTGGTACCAACACCTCTTGGGGATAATGGCGGCATGTCTACTGGCAGTGACTTACATGAGGCTCAAAATGAGATAGTTGTAACTGCACTTCGCAACTTCATGGAGTCTGGAGCGGAGTTCCAAGGCCGAACTAGTCCGCATTCCTCCATTCCTCCACCAGGACCTTATCTGGTGGAGCTCAGACTGCAACCTGAAGATAGGGAAGCCTTTCAGGCAACCGGCCCCTCAGGTTACCATCACCACAGACTCCTCCTTGGAAGGATGGGGAACCACCCTGCACCGCCACAGCGTCCACGGAGTCTGGTCTCTCCAGGAACAGGAGGCCCATATTAATTGGCTAGAGCTTAAGGCGATATAGCTTGCTCTAAAAGCCTTCCTTCCCCTGGTCAGTGGCAAGATGATCCTCATTCAGACAGACAATTCCACCGGCATGTACTGCATCAACAAGCAGGGTGGCACCAGGTCTCCGTCACTATGCTCCTTGGCAGCCAACATCTGAGAAAGGGCCCTGGAGAACAACATGCACTTGAGGGCAGTCCACCTCCCGGGGGAGTGCAACCTGGAGGCAGACAGACTCAGCAGACTGGGTGCAGAGAACTACGAATGGCAATTGAACGAAAAAGGTCCTTCAGGGGATCGTCGGTTCGCGTCCTGGCGGGGACAGGGCTGGGGCTCTCTGGGCAATGCAATGCAGATACAATGGGACGAACTACATGAACATGTATGCCTTTCCTCCCACTTCCCTGGTTCACAGGGTGATCTGCAAGATCAGGGAGGCCCAACACTGTCACGACCCTCGCCCAAAACCCCCTCTGGCAAACCCATTGGCCACGTGTAGTCCAGACTCTGGCCTCTAGAGCCTGGCATCCTCTTCAAAAGCCCTCATGGGGGCAGTCCTGGCGCCTATGGCGCCAAGCTCTTACACCATGAACAACAGTAAACTTGCACAGTAAAGTAGTTCTCAAGCACATTGAGAACTACAATAAAGTAGTTCTCAATGTGCTTGAGAACTACTTTATTGTATTGTCAGCCAACATGGAGGCATCCACATAGCTTGGTTCGTAAGAACACTAGACCACATAGCTTCGTAAGAACCAAGCTATGTGGTCTAGTGTTTTGGGTGTGGCAGGCCTGGAACTACTTTCCCTGGTACTACTTTACCTGGGCTATATAAACCACACCCTGACTGCAGAACATGCTTCGTGTTACTTGGCAGCTTGCAATGTGATGCTCACCGTGTCCAGCTATTCCCTCGAACCTCGGAGAAGCAGAACCTGCAAGGAGACAAAAGGAACATCATTAGCAGCAGCATCTTACCTGCAGTCTTCATCTTTAAACACTCGCAGCTATGGAGAACAGCTTCCTCGAATCTGCATGCCTCCCGGACAGAACGACCTGAAAGAGGAAGATAGAGGCAACATTAAAGAAAGCTGTAGAGACATTTACAAATTACGAACTGCTCAAAAGGCTTACCTGGCTGGTCGCCTCTCGGCTGGCACCACTCTGGACATTCCACTCGCGCTGAAGAACACTGCGACCTACAAGGAAGGAAAACACAGGTTAGCAAAGGCAAGACTTCGCAGCGCTGCGCATAGTGCTTACTTACCGCATCATAGCGCTCTTAATGCACCATCATTTACCAGCGGGGCTCAACCAAGCCAGTTCGCCGCGCTGAAGCTCTGCATACCTAAGGGAGAAAAAAGAGACATTTTAAACAAAGAAAGGCCTGCATGATAGCAACAAAACTAAAGAACATCAATAAGACCTACCTGAACAATATCAAACGGGCCGGCGTCAGTGAATTAACTGGACCGCACTCGCCCATGAAAGACAACGCGCCCCTGCAAAGAAGGCAGGACGGAGAGCACGCCTAATTCTACCACAAGGTGAGGAGAGGGCGCCAGAGGGACTGAAAGCAAACGGGGGTGGAGGGACAATACTTACCCCAGTCGGTCAGTCTTGAACACAGTCCTCCTGTATTTTCAGGCAGACCCTTCCCCGCAGCTGAGAAGCATACCAGCGAGTAACCCAGCTGGGTGGTGTCCCTGTGGATACCAAGTGAGCGTAACAAACGCCTGCGGATCATCCTGATAGCCCTGGGGTGCCCTGCGAGGTCCTGGTCCTCGGAGCTACTCAGCCTATCAGATCAGGCCCCGGTACACCTTCCGCTGGGGGTCCATGTCACCTACTATCACAGCAGGCGGGCACGGTAATCCACCCCGCCCCCAGAAGCTAGCCCACGTAGTGTTGTTCCGGGGTAGGTCACACTAAGGCATCTACATCTGTCCCAGGCCAACCTAGACATCATACAGGGCGCCAGGAGTGATGCTACCAGGAGCCTGTACAAATGCAAGTGGACTAGGTTCTGCCACTAGGCTTCGTCAAAGGAGGTCGATCTGTTGACCTGCACACTGAACGACGTCCTATCCTTCTCGGCACACCTCGCACACTCTGAGGTGCAGGTGGACACATGTCGCACTTACTTGGCGGCAATCGGAGCCTACCGGAATTCATAGGAGGGAATATTTTCCTCCTCCAATCCGGTGGTTAAAAGACATCTGACTGGCCTCACCAGGCTCTACCCGCCTGTTAAGAAGCCACACCCTGTGTGGGACCTTAACCTGGTCTTGGGCATCCTGGCTCATAAACCTTTCGAGCTTATGGCGTCTGGGAACATTAAGCTAGTCAGCCCTACTGGTGGGCTTTACATCGCTCGGAGGGTCAGTGAAATATAGGCACTGGTGGCTTGAGAGCCTTACAGTACTTTTCATAAGGAATGCACCCCGCATTCTTGCCAAAAGTTGTCTCCTCTTTCCACCTGAATGGGGAGATGGTGCTACCCACTTTCTTAGCGGACCCTAAGGACGATGCGCAGAGGGTTCTGCGCTGTCTAGACACCAGGGGCGCTCAAAAATTCTATCTGGACAGGACTAAAGGCTTTCGCAAATCGGAAGCTCTGTCACCTTTGGTGGGTCAAGGGCAGGCTATCAGGCCTCCAAAGCATCCATATAAAGATATATGGTGGCGGCCATCAAGGAGGCATATGAGTGGCAGCACAAACTGCTTCCAGCAAATATGCATGCCCACGCTATCAGAGCCAAAGCTACGGCTGTGGCTTTTCAGAGAAATGTTCCGTCTGGCAGGTCATCAGCAGGGCAGCTACCCGGGCTACGCCTTCAGCCTTCTGCAAACACTACTGTTGGATGCCAGCTCCAGATCAGATGCAGCATTTGGGCAAGTGGTGCTAAGGAACTTGTTTGCTTAGGAGGGTCACCTCTCCACCCTGGGGCTGCATTCAGTTGTAATCGCCCATGCAGTATGGAGGAAAAGTCACAGACGTTGGAGTAATTATAAGTTACTCACCATAGTGACTAACTGTACTCCTAGTCCATAGTCCCCTTTTCTCCGTACGTCCCACCATCCTCCCCCATAATAAAACTGGTGTCATTAGGCAATGTTAATATTGTCAACAAGTCTATGGGGACTGAGGAGTGGCGCTGGTGGGCGGAGTCGGGATTGCATGCTCCAAGGGGCGCGTCACTAAATTTAATGGGGAGGATTATTTTTTCTGGTGAAAAAGGTTCCGTCTCCCGTCCCTAGCGAGGGACGCCCGTGCAATACGGAGGAAAGGGGACTATGGACTAGGAGTACGTTAGTCTCTACGGTGAGTAATTTATAACAAAAAGAAACGTCGAATGTTTTGAAATATATATCATCATAGTACAAACTTTATGCAGCAAAGTGCCGTTTAGGTACATCACACAATAGGATACAAAAAAAACCACTTTATTTGTATTCAGTTAAAAAATTAACTTTTACTAAATTAATCAAACATAAGTTCATACAAATATATTGACATAATATCATGTATCAGACATACACTAAAAATAGAAAACAAGAAGCTTAATACATACATATATCAGTACGTCACCCATATTCTATAGTAGAGCATATTTTTCACATTATTTCATTAATCCTAACAATTCGTAAAATCATATAGGCAGATAAAACATTCTTCAATATTATAAATGCTTGTGTTTTTCCCATCAGCACCACCATTCTGTGTATTGGTTTATTTGCCATTTGGGGCGTCAAGGTACTTTTTCGAGGTACTTTTCATCCAGCACTTTACTCTGTACAAGGCAATATGTGTCGACCCACATTCTGTGTTCAAACAGTAGGTCCAAAATGCAGGGTTTTTTATCGACTTATAGTCTTGGGTCAAGTGGCCCAGTAGGGTCATATAAATATGACCCAACTTAGAGCACTTCGTAAGACGGATGTCTAACCATTTCCATACATCCTGAAATCTCACAAACTCTGCAGATTCTACCTTCTTTTGGAATTTTCTATTGTGCACCACAAATGATTCTCACAGGAAACTGATTAGTGTGCATTAATCTAAACCGTCGCAATTCGGGATCGGGGCAACTAAGCAGATAGCCTTGTGGTTTCATGTACTTATGAACAACTTGCGCAACTTTACTATAACTATGAAGTGTCTGCAAGTGTTCATAATTATTGACCCAATCCCATTTTTTCAAATGGCGTGTGAATGCACTTTTAGTTTCTGGAAGTTCGAAAACTGCCCAAAATCGGGTTTCCAATCAAGCTTACGGAACAGGTCTTTCACCAGCTTCATGAACCCCCATAGTCTTTTCCAGGCGCGTGCTCAAGACAATAGTTAGCGCCTAGCTTTGTTAGAAAGGGGCATACTGGAAATGCTTTGGATTTTTAAAAAAGATGTCCTAGGACACATCGCCAAAAAAAACCTTTAAGCACTTGTAACCACTCTAGGTCATGCATCTCCAGGGCATCAAGCCCATATAACATTTACAGGGCAAAGCCACTGTTTATAAAGGTCAAGAATGCCTCCCAATGCAAGCCCATCTTGATGGTGTGCAGATCTACATAAAAGAAATGTGTTTGGCTCTACAAGATTTACATATTACAATCTTGCGATAGCCCTTTTTATCAGTAATTTCTATTCCAAGATATTTGTAATTCTGGTTGTATTCAATGCAACCAAGGTGAGTTATCAAGGTTTTCATCTTTACATGGCGTGCCGTGACAAGCATTGTTTTTTTTTAAGTTGATCGACAACCCATGTTCCTCCGCATAACAAGCAAGGGCATTCAAAATAGTCTTCATTCCCGAAAATATATTATCACATAATACAAGGTTGTCGGCATAAAGCATGGCAGCAACAATACATTGACCAATCTTTGGGGGGCATTTAGCACAGAGTATCTATCATCCTAGAGGGGAGGTCTGCTACGTAGAAGTTGAAGAGCAGGGCGGCAAGCATGCATCCCTGCTGTACCCCTCTACTTATATACATATACTCAGATAGGAGATCGTCTTTACAAAACCGAATCTGTGCTGTTGTCCCTTTGTGTAAGGCCACTAAGGTTTGAAGTAGCCATTCGGCGCAACCAAGAGCCCGACGTTTTTTCCACAGCAGCTCACGGGTAACTTGATCGAATGCTGCGTGAAAATCAATTAAAGTAATGTAAACCGATGGGCTGTTATTGGATTTAGCCCGCACCATAACTGAGTCTAACAATAAAATGTTATGAGTGGTACCGGAACCCTGGCGAAAAGCAGTCTGAAACGCATGCAAAATGTTGTGCTAACTAACCCATGCTTGCAAGTGATCTAGGACGAACCCAGCAAAAACCTTTCCGGTAGTATCCAGGAGTAGGTAAACGGTAATTCTCCAGCATGGGGTCTGGCATGGATTCACCTGCTCATGAATATTCCCCATCTTCAGGCTGGCAATCCTCAGTAAAGAAAAAATCTGTTTAATTTCTAAACTGTCTTTCTCCTAACGACCAATCACTGGTCTCTGGGTCATACTGCCCCCAGCCAATGACTGCCCTCTACCTAAGCCCCTCCCTCGGCACCTATCTTCACATTTTTACCACACGTTCAAGTGGTGGGAGTCCTCCTGATTAGCTCTCGGGCTTATTACTGCGTTTTTCGATTTTTGGAAGAGTTAAACTCTATTTTTTAGGTCAATCGAGCCTCAAGCTCCATCGATCTACCATCCGGTTAACAGGGACCCATTTTCGGATTTCTTCAGCGCCCCTCAAGGGCGTATTTCATCAAGTTTCTTCTTGGAGGATTCCAGAAGCTTCTTCAAGGCTACCACGGGTGGACATGGTGGAGGAGAAGGACCCTGTTCAAGGTTTGCCCAGGCTGCGGCTTGCGGAACATCTTTTCGGACGACCGGTATCCCCTGTGCCTCTACTGCCTGCACTCGGACGAGACACACATGGAGGATGACTGTGAGTTTTGTCAGGTTATGGTGCCCTGCACGATGAACGATCTGCACAGGCGGCTCAACGAATGGCTGCAGGCTAATGCCCTTGCTCATGGTGAGTTCTGGTAGCCCGCCTCCCTGAGCCACAAGAAGAAAGCTGAGTGGTCTTCTAAGACCTTTGAGGGTGCTCCGTCAATGGGGGCCCAACAGAAGGCTAAGCATCGCAAGTCCACAGCTCCCGGGAGCGCCGTTGCAACAGGCTCCCCGGCGGCCAGTGCGAGTACTGCGTCACTGGCACAGTCGACCACAAGTCAACACTCGGGATCTTCGAAGAAGAGGAAGTCAGACCATTCGAACAAGCTCTTGGAGAAGAACCGGACAGGCCATACAGAAAAGGCCAAGGAGTAGAGTGGGAACCTCCAGCCAAGATGAGGAGAGTGCATCTTCCTCCTCCTTGCCACCCTTCACCTCCCTCTCCACACCCGAGGGATGATATGGATCCGGACACTGCGACAACGGGCACAGACGACGTCGGCTGATTGGGGGACCTCCCATCTCCGCCACCCAGAGTTTCGCATCTCGACGGGATTGGCTTGTTTCACCCCATGATCTCCAGGGACGCTGAGCTTTTCCAGCAGGTCCCTGAGGAGAAGAAGAAAGAGGGTTTCCAGTACCAATGCCGCGAGGCTAAGAGGAAATCCGTACTCTCGGTCCCGCTCTTGGATGACATTTGGGATGAGGGGTTGTCCCTCATGAAGAACCTGGACTCTGGGCCCAAATGTTTGAGGTCCCAACCGTCTCCGGACTCGGTGGTATCGGCGGAAGCCAAGAAGAAGTCTTTGACAAGCTCCTCCCCTCTGTACAGTGAGGGGAAGAAGTTGGACGCCATGGGACGGCGTGTCATCACTTCGGCGCCGATGACCATCAAGGCTGCCAACGCCCTCGCCATTGTGGCGCGTTATGACAGGAAGCTTTGGTTCCTCCTGGACTTTCTGCCTGACGACAAGAGGGCGGAAGCATTGGAGATCCTATAAGAAGGCGAGGTGGCTCTGGGGTTCCGGAGTATACTCTTGTTACTTCCTTCTCAAGAAGAAGACCGGTTCTTGGAGGCCCATTTTAGACCTCTGCCATCTAAACAAGTACAACAGGTCACAAAAGTTTCGTATGGTGACTCTTCAGCGCGTGCTAGGACAGCTGGAAGAGGGGGATTTTCTATCGTCGCTGGACTTGGAGGATGCCTATTTTCACATCCCCATACATAAGGGCCACCGCAAGTTCCTGCGCTTCATGGTACAAGGGCAACATTACTAGTTGAAGGCCCTTCCCTTCAGATTGAAGTTGGCACCAAGGGTGTTCACCAAGTGCCTGGCGCCGGTGGCGGCACGCCTGCAAGGGATCCACGTTTTTCCATACCTGGACAACTGGCTCATCCGGGCCAGCTCAAAGGACGTCGCCGTCGAACACACAGCGAGGACCGTCCAACACCTGACGGATCTGGGGTTCTTGGTGAACTATGCAAAGTCCTGCCTGGTGCCATCACAGGACGCGCAGTTTCAGGGTCACAACTCAACACGGTGTCGTGCCTGGCGTCTCCGTCAGAGGAGAGGATTGTGGCCATCTTGGGCAAGGTACAACGGCTGTTGACCATGAAGCTCACAAGGGTGAGGTCCATCAAGTCCTTGTTCGGCATGATGTCATGATGTCATCATGGATATACCTCATTCGGCTGTGCAGGCTACTGATACGTCCACTCCAAGAGTTCCTCGACACCCATTGGATTCAAGTGTCGGGAAGCTTCGAGGACAAGATCACTCTCGACAGTTTCCGTCGAGCGATACGGTGGTGGGGAGTGCACGCACATCTATCTGCAGGTGCGGATTTCCAGACCCCACCTCATCAGGAGACGGTCACGACAGATGCTTCACTGGAACGATGGGGAGTGCACACCGGAAGTCTTCACGCAAGAGACCTGTGGCTACCGGAGGAGAAGATGTTACACATCAATGTGTTGGAGCTGCGGACAGTGATTTGGGGCCTCAAGGGCAAGATGGTACGGGTCTTCACGGACAACACCACCACAGTGTTCTACATCAGGAACCCCGGCGCTCTCCAGAGAGGCACAGGACTTATGCCACTGGGCCGTTGCCCAGGGGATGTTCCTCATCCCGTTTCATCTGGCAGGAGTGAAGAACACCGTTGCCGACTCTCTCAGGAGGGAGCTGCGCTCTTGCCACGAATGGGAACTTCGGCAGGACCAGGTGGATCTGCTGTTACGACGATGGAGCAAACCCCAGATCGATCTGTTTGCAACAGCGATGAACACCAAGTGTCAGAGGTTCGCCAGCAGGTTTCCTCAGCCGGGGAGCATGGGGGACGCATGCGCATTCCCCTGGGACGGCCTGTTTCTGTATGCGTCCCGTCGTTGCTCCTTCGACTAGTCAATCAACAAAGACGGTCCCAGTGCAGGATGATGCTGGTCGCACCGGCATGGCTGAGACAGATATGGTACACGGACCTTCTGGACATGTCAGCTTCCCCTCCAGTCAAGCTTCCGGCGGTCTCATGACCTTCTCACCAGAGAAAGAGGCACGATTCTGCACCACGACCCAGGATCACTGTACTTGACGGACTGGCTCCTGCAGCGCTAGAGTTTGGGGGCTACGATCTCCCAGAGGATTGCATGGAGGTGCTTGCAAAGGCAAGAGCTTCGTCTACTCTCAAACGCTACAGGCACAAGTGGAAGAGATTCGCTGTTTGGTGCCGTACTCGGAAGATAGACCCACTACAAGTCACTGTGTTCGGCAGAATTATATGCAGTACCCTTTGGGAACACTACACACAATTAAGACTGCAAGTGGCAGTACAATTTCACCTTTGGTACAAGCCTGTACCACACAGTTATAGTGGTAGCAGTAGCGGAGCAGCCAGACCTATCTCAAGAGTAAGTGAGCAGTACAAATAGTTACACAAAGGACAGCAATTATTATGATTCAGGCAAACACTGACTCAAGGTTTCTAAGTAAAAGAATATATATTTATTTACTCAACAGTTGTATAACATTTCACTATTCTAAGCAAGTTAAAAATCACAATCATAAATACACCACACCACTTCCCTTAAATTCCAGACAAGTTAAGCTCATTAAATGAAGTGGGAGCAAAATGGCACTCCAGCAATTTAAAAGGGAGGGAAAGACAAAGTTATTAGAAATTAGGCAAAGCCAACAGGTAAAGTACTCAGGGCAATTGAGCAAGAGAGACTACAGTGAGGAGATCAGCTAGAAAAGGCTTAGGGTCAAAGTCAATGGGTCAAAAGTCTTTTGCTCAAGATCACACGGTTCAGGGTAGTTTGCGGTAAAGTTCGTGGCACAGATTCCAGACGAGGTTGGTTGGTAGAAAAGTTAGTTCAAAGAGAAGAGAAGGACAACCCCTCGGTTTGGAGAAAGATTTCAAACACTTTCACCGCGGTTGAACGAAACGGACAACCGCATTTGCACAGTACCTTAAAACGGAGAGGGAGCTGTAGCTGAGGCGGACGTTCCTGGTGGTTCCTGCAGGCTCACGGTTCCTGAAGTGACTGTCGGATTGACATGAAGTAGGAAGACTGGAGGGTCCTGCGCCAGGGAAGAAACCAGCAGCAGAGCAAAACAACGAATAAAAGGTGCGCTCCTTAAAACCCAAGCACGGTCTGACCTTCCGGGCTATCCGGCCCACTGTAACTCTGTACAGCGAATTCGACCAGAGGTGGGGTCCTGGCTTGTAGTTTGGGCGAACTGGTTGGTCCCACCAGCTCAAGGGAAGAAGTTTCCGGGAGGATCTCCTGTCGTCCTGTCGTCGGATTCTGGCGATTCGGACCTGCAGCAGGGCTTCACCTCGTGGTAGGGGGCCTCTTCTTCCAGTTCCTCGTTGGTTCTTTCGTTCCAGTGGCAACTCTGCTCTTCCAGACCCAGAGACCTGCTTTTTATGCAGTTTTCCCCCATTCATACAGCCTGGCTGTCAATCACTCAGCAGGGATGCTGGCCTGGCAAGGCCAGTGCCCTTAGCCAATCAGACAAGAGTGCGACTTGGGTTACCAAGGGAACCCATGGCAGGGGTCCCAAGATCCCTCCCTCACATCCTGCCTACCTAGACTATCAGGTGCCTTAAGGAGGGCTTTTGTGCAGAAGCCAGTGAAAAGACAGCGAACAAACGAGTCATCCCCAGTTTGGCGCACAGAGAGAAACACAAGAAAGACTTTAACAAAAGGAAATGGCGAATAAACCAAGCCGGAACCAAAATAAAATGTATTTGGTCAAGCGGGTTCATGTTTGAGGCTAATATAATAGCCTAAAACATTACCACGTTTATATAAGATAATCGCGGGTGAAAAGTTAAGGTAGATACCACTGCCACCAGCCAAGTCTTAATGTTAAGGGAGCGAAACAAGGCTCCAAGAGGCACAGACAAAAATGGATGTGTTAACCCTTTCCAATACTCCATGTAAGATGGGGTGTACTGGGTCTGTGGTTTAAAGTGACTATATAAAGTTAATGGCAACTTTACCTGTTTCTGGGGGACAGTATTCAGCCCCAGAAAAATTGAGTCAGTGGGAAGTCTCAAAGACAACCCTGTGTCACTGCACTGAAGGTGCTGTGTAACACAGACACAAAGTGGTGCACATGGAGTAGGTGAGGCTCCAGTGCCCAGGATCATGCAGAAAGTAGAAATACACATAGCAAAACACCTGTAAAAGTGGGAAAAAAAGGCTCACACTCTTACAAGGTGAAAAAAATAAATCCTAGAAATCCAGCAAAGCTGCTGAGGGACTCATTAGGTAAGGGAAATCAGCCATTTATGAGAATTCTCCCTAACACACTGTTCCGCAGGTGCTTCCATATTTGTTGTCATTGGCCAAGGCAGGACTGGCCCATGTTTCCATCTAGGTTCATCTGGCGGCTATCTCCCGCTACACCAGATCTCCGGGTCGATCATCCTTATGGTCGCATCGATTGGTCAAAGAGTTAGTCAAAGGACTCTTTCAATCATTCCCGCCAGTGAAGGCTCTGGCATCGGCGTGGGAGCTCAATGTGGTGCTTACTAAGCTCATGAGTCTGCCATTCGAGCCTATGCATGCAGCGCCACTGACATTTTTGTTGCGGAAAACAGTTTTCCTGGTGGCCATCACCTCCGCACGACGATTGGGAGAGATCCAGGCCCTCTCTTATAAACCACCTTATTTGACATTCCATGCGATGAGGGTAGTGTTACGGACGCACCCCTACTTCATGCCCAAGGTGCCGTCAGATTTTCATCTCAACGAGCCATTGGTGTTACCTGTATTCTTCCCCAACGCCTTTGTCGCCGGCTGAGAGGACTCTGCACTCGCTGGATGTGGCTAGAGCGCTGAAGTTCTATGTGGATTGCACAAAGGGTATCCGGAAGACGTCGCAACTTTTTGTGAACTTTGGCCCTGTGAACCATGGGAAGGCCCTCTCCAAGGCTTCCATTTCCAGGTGGCTCTCCGGCTGCATCACCCACTGTCATTGATTGGCGAACCGACCGTTGCCTGGCCGTCCTAGAGCCCATTCGACCAGAGCCGATTGCTGCAACTACAACGTTCCTGTCTGGTGTGCCCCTGCTTGACATCTGCAGGGCTGCTATCTGGAGGTCGACACACACCTTCACAAAGTTCTACTACGTCGACAGGGATGCCAGGGAGGAGTCCAGAGTCGGCCAAGCAGTGCTGCCCAACCTGTTGGCTTGAACGTGAGCCTGGTGAGGAGGTAAGAGATGTTTAAAGTTGAGCCTTGCCACCTCCCATAGTTGTGCATGTGTGTACTGCTATGTATTCTTTATTCATGAGCATGTGAATCCATACCAGACCCCATACTGGTGAAGGAACAAGTTACTTACCTGTAACTGTTGTTCTCCAGCATGGGTCTGGCATGGATTCACATGCGAACCCTCCCGCCTACCCCTCTGCGGCTCTTCTCTTGGTCCTACTGCCACTTTACGTTCTACCAAATCTGAAGATGGATGCCAGTGGAGGGGCTTAGGTAGAGGGAAGTCATTGGCTGGGGGCAGTATGACCCAGAGCTTAGTGATTGGTTGTTAGGAGAAATACAGTTCAGAAATGAAACTGAAACTGATTTTTTCTTTTACCAAGGATTCCCAGCCTGACGACGGGGAATATTCATGAGCATGTGAATCCATGCCAGGCCCATGCTGGAGACCAACAGTTACAGGTAAGTAACTTGTTCCTTGTTTACACATATGTTTTAGTTAAGCTTTCTTTAAAAACGCATTTGTTTGTGTAACAGTCAAGCAAACTTTGGAAGCACTTTACAAAGTCAATAACGTTGGTGAATACTCTTTTGATATGCTAATACATCTCTCCTACACCCTTAAGTGACTTCAATAACAAGGATAGTATTGCATTTATCATAAACTTATTAGACTGGGTTTCAGGAAGGAAGGGTTAAGGAAATAGAAAGTAATGAAATCTAGGTAAGCCTTTCCCAGCAGTAAACGTGTTCAATAAATTACAACATATGAAGGGACAAGCAATGCCAAAGGCAATAGATCAAAAGGGTGCCTTTAAATAGCCAGGACAGCCAAAGTCAATTGAATACAGTCTATAGTTCTGATGCACTTCTTGGATAAAAGTGTTTCATAAAGTCAGATAGTTCAAGAAAATCACTGAAGGAACACATGTTGTTAAGCCTCTGTGAGGGGAGTTGAAATCAACTCAGTAAAACAAACAAAGGGCTCAAACCTGTCTCAATGCACAGAGTAAAAACCAAGAAAGACCTAACAAACAGAAAATGGTGAAAAAATGGGTGCTGTACTGAGGGGCAGCTGAGGGTTCAGCCTGCGGTAGAAATGCACACTGGTAGTAAAACGAAAACCACTGCCACCAGCCATTTAAAGTAGTGAGGTTAACAAAAAAATGTTACATGAGAAAGTAGGACATGGGACTGCTAGGTAACCCCACAGCACTCCACATAAGATGGTGTGTGCTGGATCTACGAAGTGAAAAGGTAAGTAAGATACATTTCACCTTTCTATTCTTGGGAAGAGTAGGTCACTGAAGAAAAGGTAGTTAAAGGGTGCTGTGTGTCACTATACAAAAAACAGATGCCTATGGAGTTTGCCACACTCCAGAAACAGTGAAAACATAAAATCCTGGTCAGGGAAAAACACATGGAGTGAGAAAAATGTCCCACTCACTCAGGAGTTAAAATTAAAAAGTCCTAAGTCCAGCAAAAGAGCTGGCGGTCTATAAGGTGGGATGAAATTAGCAGAGAAATGAATATTCTCCCTAACAATGAAATCCGCACCCTGTAACAGTGTTAATTCATTCAAGGATTTCACAGCGAACCATTCAATATTGCGCTGCCACATTAAATGTTTCCAGGCTTTTTCCTGGATTTTTCCTTACTTGAATTCTAGTCACCATTCACAAACGGGTCGCATCTTGTTCTAGCACCTGTAGTCCTCATTCTAGTGAACAAGTTGGTAAATCGCCAAACAGTGAAACAAAGGGAATCTGGCGCATGAGGTACAGATGCGGCCTTGAACTAATACATCTCTGATATTCCAGCACCTTCTCTATGCTGACCCACAGGCCTTCTGTGTCTTTGTGCTTCAATACCTGACCACATTCTCTGCTGTA
This sequence comes from Ambystoma mexicanum, assembly GCF_040938575.1. Taxonomy (NCBI): domain Eukaryota; kingdom Metazoa; phylum Chordata; class Amphibia; order Caudata; family Ambystomatidae; genus Ambystoma; species Ambystoma mexicanum. Next base: position 1,015,313,754 of record NC_090926.1, on the reverse strand, counting down.
ACCCTCCATTTACTCCGATAACCCACATATTATATTATACACTCTCTCACCTGTTGTGACATAGACCAGTTTCTACACTAAAGAAAGATCTTTCCTATTGTACTTATGAAGCACTCATAACATGCCCCTTTTCTTAACATGCAGGATCCATTTGTGGAAGTGGCAAAGAAGTACAAAGATACTCTCGCTGACGAGGATGTCCGACAGCTGAATGCGTTCCTCGCCCATGCCAGCCTCGACACCTTCTTGCTGGAGCTGCACGAGATGATCCTCCTGAAGCTGAAGCGTTCCAATGCAGTGGGTGAATTCAATCCCTCCTGGAGGTAATTTGTGTACTTTGGATTATAAAATGTGCTCTTTGATAGGCTGAGAACGAGATGTAAATGTTCTGGCTGGGTGCAGCCTTTGAAGGACCTTCCACAGATCTGCTTGTTGCATATGTTCATGCTGCTCACCAATAGGATCTTCATTATTGATCTTAAGCAAATGAATAATTCAGCGCATTGGAGATATTTGCACAACATGCTGGTGTGGGCTTTGTAACCACAATTTGTTCCAACCATTAGGCAAGTCACAACCTTTCTAAGGTCGTATCAATGGTAGCACAGTCAGGCCTAACTTCAGATTGGAGGAGGGCTGACCGTGAAGTACCATTAACCCAAACAGTAAACCAAAGAAAACACACCAACTGGCATAAGGGAAAATATGCACTTTTATTAAGTTACACATATATTCATTTTAGATCAAAATAAGTACTTAAGTTAGAAATAAAAATTGATATATTCAAAGAATAAATGTCAAGGCACAGCCTGAAAGCCAACGATCTGGGGATAGTTACAGTACATGTTGTGAAGCACTGAGTGGAAAGAAAAATGGATACTGGGATAATAAAACATACAGGAATACCTTAAATAACAGCACCGCAGATGCTAACACTTAACACACTGTAATCCTAAACCTCTAGTACATAGTATTTGAAATAATACAAATGTGAATCATACTGTCAATGTAGGACCGAGATGGGGGGAAAAGGAGAGCACAATTAAACACAAAGCCAGATGCCACCAAAAGTCAGAATTCATTTTGGCTAATAGCACCATCTCATGGCATTAATGGGGGGGTGTGGGGTGGTAGGGGGGAAACAGTAACTCTTTGCAGAAATACATTGTATACAAAAAAATTCTTAGTCAGGAATGTAATGCAAGAATTAAAAAATACACATAAAATCAATGACGCAAGCAAACATTCTACTCTTTGACCTAGAACTAAATGTCCAGAGGTAGGTAAGCATCACAATAGTCACTTTGCAAGAGTTTCAGGTTAGTTCGAAATTTCTCCATTGGATTAAATTGGACAAAGTCAATAGGCACAGCATCAATTATGGGGAAAAGAAAGGTAAGTACCATTTTGACCCAAGACAGCAACCAACTCCAGGGGATGCTCAAGGAACTTCATTTGAAGAACTCCACAGCTAGGTTCGAGACCCAGCAGCCCCAGGAATAGATGCAGCCAAGCAGAATTCGGGCCAGTAGAAAGTCTGTGGTAAAACACAGTTGGTGAACCTACAGAATCCAACAATTGCAGGCCATGAGGGTATTTTGAATGAGAATTGGGGATACAGCACTAGAATATGCAGATCACGGTTCTGATCATGATTGTTAAAGTGTGGCTTGTGCTGCCAGTGGAAGGCTCTTGAGACAGTGTTCCTTCGTATCTGAGAGTTAAGAGTGGGTTTGGGTAAGAACCAGGATCACCCAGGTGCTGGGTCGCTGATAATATATTTTGTATAGTTTACTTGAATTTACGATTTTAGATAAAGGTGATTTAATTACACACTTCAAACAGACACATGTTTCGACCCGACATGGGTCTTTTTCAAGGCTGTGGTGAGTATTCATGATGTGCAAAGTGATTATGACTGTAGCAATGAAAAGGGGACACATGGAGCAATTCAGTAATGGACAAGAGTATATTTATTATAACTTATTGGTTTCAAAGCAGAGGTCTCCTCCTCAATTGTGCGGGCATAGTTTGCCATATGTAACGAATTGCGTGGTTTTGGCGATGGTTGTCTAGGCATGCTGCGCCAATATGTCACAATACAATCAAACCAAACACTGTGAACACTGATCTGCTCACAAACAACTTAACTTGGTTCTCACTACTCAGGTGTTTGTTCATACCTATTAAAGAACACTATTGCACATCATGAATACAATGTAGGTTCGGGAGCCACGATTGCTGGAGAATTATCTTTTCCTGTATGATCCCTGTCTTAAGGAAAAACAAAGACCGTATTCCTTGCCCTATGGCCGAGTCTTCCGTTTGTGCATTGGGGAGTTTTGATAGGCCTGAGATACTTTACTAATTTGGAACACTGTTATTGCCAATCCCCAATTCCTGTGGCGTACAACAACTATGTGCAGAGGATGGCCACTATGTCCGGTCGGCAAGTGGCCATCACATCCTGCTGCCTGTCTGGAGGGCTGTGAGGTGACCCACGGAAGTCGAGAGTCACACAGAGGGTACACACCGTGAAGAGGACCTCAGGAACTGTCTTGGAGAAATTCCTGCCGGCTTACTGCGGGAAGCCCAGCAGACCGGAAAGGCAGAGTAACAGGTTGAGGGACAGTCAGTGTCCGAACGGCATCAGCGGACCACAGAGTGCAAGTATAGACTCAGCTATATTGCAAACAGGGGAGGGGGTGGATAGGTGTTGGTTGATGTTCTTGTTGGAGTTTTAGGGGTTGTAAGGAGTGTTGTTGGTTAACCTTTGCTCTTGGTAAGGGAACATTCAGTCTTGGGGTGATCAGTTTTGTCAGTCAGCTTAGACGAATGATTTAAGGGTATGGATGACAGAAGATAGGTAAATATCTGATTTCCTGTGGGTTGGGCGTTGTAGCTCGGGTCATGGATGAAGGTATCTCTGTGTACAGGGCTTAGCAGGTAAAGCTAGCTTTTATTGCGGAGGGTGTTCTCCTGATTAAGTCTTATGGAGATGTTGTAGGTACAGGTAGATCACAGGGTTTATTGGTTTCCTCTATTAGGAGGACAGGAAGACGGACGTATATATGGGGAGTGTATAGGTGGACATATTGAAGGGGCAGGTATCAGCAATTTCTTTTTCTTCCTTACTGTAGTGGTGACGGCAACAGCCAGGTTGTTCTATAAGACTTAAGGTGCACGTGAGGTTCAGAGCTTTTTTAGGTGGTCTGAGAACTATAATGGAGCTTTAAAACAGTGGTTGTGCCTTTGGGATGGAGTATGTAACGCGCATGAGCATAGTTGTCAATTGAACTTTTGGGACGTCGAGCTGCAGAAGGGCGGTGCATGGAGCACAACCGTGGTATTCGTCAAGAGCCAGAGAAGCTAAGGCTAAAAGTGGTGATTTTATGGCCATAAGAGATATTTGTTAACTGCTATTGAGTTGGAAAAAATTGAGTGTATTTGAACGGTGGATGTGTCGAAATCCCGATTTTGGGGTCAAGTAAGTATTGATATATAATGTATTCAGGCACAATCATGAGAGATACACCCATACAGCACATGTACAAGTCCCTCCCACGATATAAGGACAACATATGTAAATATAGCACAGAATAGACTTGCGGCACAGATAGCAAATTGGCGAAGCCCTGGCCAAAAGATGGGAGCTTCTCCAAATGTATGTAGCAACAATTACACAGGTATATACATAAGGCTGATTAGGTGATGAAGTTAAGCAAAGAAATGACCATATTAGAGTTATGGAAGATGTGTCAGGGCGAGGAATGGGACCTGGCACGACAACAGTGGATGCTGAACCAGCGAGAGGCAGAGAGTGAATCGCCCTCAGCTTCCCCTCTTCCACCTCAAACAAAGAGCGAAGGAGCAACAGCGGGGACCCAGGGATTACACCCTGTGAGGTCATTAAAAGCAGCGTTAGGTTCCACCAATCCCACCTTTGCACCTCCAGCATATAGTAAGAGGGAGTGGCAAAGCGAGGCTGAACAGGCGACTATGGGAACGCAGAGCACAGGCGGCGAAGGCAAGGAGTCGGCGAGATACATGCGAGGTTGAAGGAAAATTACCTGGGGAAAGGAGAAGCCTGGAGAGACAGGAGCCCATAGTCCCGAATTAATGGGTAGGCGGGCAGATATTGCTTAAACTGGATGGGAAGGTTGTAGGAGAGACTGAGACAGGTAGCAGGAGCAGGGAAGTTGTAGGTAACAAAGACACAGAGGAGGTGAGAGAATGGGCAGTGCTAGTGGAAGAAGTAGAAAGACAGGAAAGGGTAGAAAAGGAAGAGAACGAAAGAATGTGCAGAGAGAAACAGAAGGTAGAAGCACTAGAGCGAGAGGAGCAGGAAACGAGAAGACAGCAAGAGCTTGAGTACATAGCAAGAAGAAAGGCAGAAAAAGAAAGGGAAAGACAAGTGCAAATAAAGAAGAACAAAAGAAAGGTAGAAGTGGAATGCCTCCTTAGGGAGTGGGGATGCAAAGAGAAGGAGTGACACGCTCTCACGGAAGCGCAAGTAAAGATGGGTTTAGCATATTTTAGTGACGACGAGGAAAGGGAGAGGAGAACAAGTCAGATGCGGGAAGAGCACCAGGGCTACCTCAGGAATAGACACAGATGAGATCGATCTCTCCTTGAGGGTGGAACGTGGATGTATGGGTCAGCAGTCAAGGGGAAAGCAGCAGGGAAGCATGGTATTAAGGAGGCTTAGCTTCCAGGAGAACATTGACGGTACCGATGGGGACACACAGACCGATGATGACCTACTGGGGAGAGACCCTCTCGTTGCTCCTGATGGATGAACCCAGACAGACACAGTATGGGGAGACGACAAAGCCATGGACGTAATAAGGGAGGGCGAAGGGGCATGACTGCAGCATCCTAGAGACCTATTGCGCAGCCCATACAATATCACCCCATACACGCAGAGGCTTAGAAATCTGCCAGGGCAAAGAAAGGGAGAAATGACAACGGTGTTCACTGCCACCAAAGACGTGGGTAGACAAAGTGAAGGAATTGGACCGATTCAGTGCCCATTGTTAGACAAGGGAGGAGGGCAAACTCAATATATACCATGGCAGCAAATGGACAAAGACAATTTAAGGTGTAAGTTACCATCGTTGACTGCAGGGCCTGGGAAGTGGATATATGAGCTAGAGAGACTGATGCCAGGTATGACAGCGGTAGGTGACATGAAGAGGTTGGTTTCAGCAATTCTCGGGGAGGTTGCAGACGATGTATGGAAAAGAGCAGTTTACCTCGAAGTAACAGTACAGAACAATTGTCGAGCGACCGTGAGCTACGCTCCGAGGATGCAGTACCCAGATACCTCGGACATTAGCGCGATTATGGCACGGAAAATGGGGGAGGACGAGGATCTGGCTATTCAAGAGAAATGGAGGCCGGAGACGCGTGAACCGTGGGACAAAATAGTAGGGTTATTCTATCAAATATTGTGTCAGGGGTTGCCTGAACCGGTGCAAAGCCTGCTCGAATAATTAGTGGGGATGGAGGCCAAAAAACCTGGTCAGAGATTCAGCCTACTATAGTACACTATTGTAGGCAGATGCAAGAGAACGCAAGAAAGAAGTATGAGGACAGAAAACTGGAGGAAGCAAAGCTAGTGCAGAAGAAGTTATCAAAGTATACAATGGAAGGGGCAATGTTGACCTGCGCGGAAGGAGCAGCTGCGCCACAGGTGCAGTATAGAGTGCCACCCACGGGGAGAGGCTTTGTGGGGCGGGGCGATATGCACCAAGGGTTTACAGGGAGAGAAGGAGCACCCGGGGGGAAGAGGGTATGGACATCAGATGCAGAAAGGGCCTTAGGGATTTGTAGGGGGCTATCAGAGACCAATGGGGGACAACCACAGTGTTGGGTGTGCGGACAGATAGGTCACATCTCTCGAGTGTGCAGAAGCAGGAGTGGGATGCACAGAATGGGGGAATGACATACCAACCCACATACCAGACAGAACAGACTGACTATTATGCCCAAGACCAAAAACATCGACAAGCACAGAACCAAGATGCGTATATGCAAGCATATCAGCCTGTGACACAGGCACCACAAATGCAGTGACCCGCAAAGCCATACCCACAAGCAAAACAAATGCAGGGGGCCACTCAGCCATACCCACAAGCACCACCTGCACAGCAGATGCAGACACACATGCAGCCACCAGCAGCAGCACAGCACGATGCTGAGACACTGATACTCGCAGACTCCATAGGATCAACTCTCATTTGGAAGCTAGGGGAGGAGGGTGACCTGATGTGTTCAATCCTATTGATTATATCCAACCTGGCAGAGGAACCACATATAGGGGTGACAGTAGCTGACAAGACTTTTTCATTTCTCGTGTGCACGGGGACAACTAGATCCTGTATCAAGGAAGGGCGAGACCCAATGTCACGTAAGGCCTTGAATGCATAGGGATTTTCCGGGGGCGACGGATTTGGTTCCTTTTACAGACAAACTTTCACTCTCTATAGGGGAGCATGACTTGGCTTTGCCGCTATTGTATTCCTGACAGACACCAGTGAACATAATAGGAAGAGATATTTACAGACCAGAGGATAGTGTGCTCAACACCAGTGATTCATTACATGAAAGTGAGGAAGATTATTCAGGCATATTGTGGGCACATGGTACAGAGGGGGTTACCAGCACATGTTGAACTATTCCAATATGGAGTGAAGGTATTGATAGCATGGCTTCCAGGGATTCAGGGAAATCTATGGCGATTACCCAATGAGTATATATTCAGGCCAGATGTTTCATTAGATGACCCTGAGGGGAAAGTGGTCCCAATAGAAATGGAGACAGTAATAATGGGGGCAAGGCAGGATTACTACATGGGACAGATGACACAGGACAATACTGGAGGACAGTGATTGTAGTAGGGGAGGGGTACAGGTTGCGTGAGTGACTGACTAAGAACTGTTCCAGGACGATCAATCAGATCACAAAGATGTTGCAGAAAGCACCACTACCATTTCTCAAGGAAGACTTGGGAGTGGTGCCCAGTGTCTTATGGACTACAATTCCCTATGACGTGGGGCTACTGAAAGGGATAGGGCAGTAAAGATGAAGCTTTAACCAGGAACAATTTTACCAAGGGCTAAACAGTATCCCTTGTCTAGAGAGGCGGGTGGAGGCATTTGAGACCATTGCAGCACTATTGAAACAGGGCATCCTAGTACCATCGGAATCGCAGTGCAATACCGCAGTCTACCCTGTGAAAATGTCAACAGGGAGGTGATGGCGTTTTATACAGGATGTGCACCACTTGAACCACATTGTAGAGGCAGAATTTCCTCTAGTCCCAAATCCGGTGACTATTCTATATAGCATTCCCATGGAAGCTTCCCACTTCACGGTAATAGATTTGAAGAATGCTTTCTTCTCTATACCACTTCACCCAGAATCACAGGACTTGACCTGGTTTCTATATAGAAACAGGAAGTGGAAACACACTATGCTGTGAGTCACCTCCCATATTCAGTAGTTTCCTGCAGATGGATTGTTTTGCAAGTTTTGGTGCAGTACCCTTTGCCTTGACCTCCTGACAATAGGAACCCAACCTCTGTACTAGACAGGTTGTAAGCGTGGCTGAGCAGCCAGGCTTATCTCAAGAGGGGTCAATGTGAGCAGTAGGGGAGTTACACAAAGATTCACGGTGACAGTTATCCAAATACAAGGTTTCTTGATTAAACAATTATTAGTTTATTTAACACTCAGTTTCAATAAGCCTTCTTCAGAAGGGACAATATAATAGTAACACACAAATGCACTCCAGAATACACACTCTTAGTTTCTCTAAATCAGCAAGTACCCATTTGGGATGGCACACAGACACTTCCTGCACCCTCAGGTGACTTAAATAGCTAGGACACTGTGGAAATTAATATATCACTGGTACATTTAGAGCAATACTGAGAAGGGTGTCAAAGAACAGGGTTATAGAATAAAGCAAGTGAACACACAAATATTCTGAAGCAGGTATGGTCTTTTGAAACCCCCAAATACATGGTGATTTAACCCTTTCCTGGAAGAAAGGAAAAACACACCATCGGAGGGAAGAAGAGTCATTCAAGTAGCCAGGCCAGCCAATGTCACTTGGGCAAAAGTCTTGGTGAGCTGAAGCACTTCTTGCAGGTAGTTAAAGGTCTTGCACAATGTTTTAGAAGTCTTTGTAGAAACAGGTAGAATCAATTTAGGGCCACAAGCTGTTAGGCTTGTGAGGTAAAGAAGCTGTAAGCAACTCTACAGAAGCACCAAAAACAAGTCTCAACTGAGAACAAGTAAGGTTACACAACAAGAGGTAAGTTCTCTTAGACTGTACAGTACCTTTGGTTAGAAGAAATGGCTCCAGCTGGCTTCTGTTCCTGGGCAGCTCTGTAGATCCTGTTGTTCCTGGTCCTCAGTTGTGGGGACAAGAGGGAGGACATCTGGAGGACTCCTGCACTGCAATGGGACGGTCAGCAGAAGCAATGGCCAAACTTCAATTCAGCGGCACTTCGCGGTTTCAGCTCCTCACGTCTATAGCAATTGGCACCACCGCGGTTCTTGACTGTTGAGATGGGCTTTCCTTGCATCTGGGATCCAGCGTTCTGTTGAGGTGGTTCAGGCTTGGTCATTCCTGCTTCCTGGATGCCCAGAGGATCTTCCTGGAGCTCTTGGCCAACTTTAAAGTGATGCACTCCAATCTGGTGTTCCTCTCCCTGGCACTTCGGTTCCTGCAGCAGCAAGGAAGTACAGCAGCTCTGAGAGGATGTCCAGACGAGTTCACTTTGGAGTTGATTGGTCCCACCAACAAGGGGAGAAGTCGTCCTTGCAGGGCTTCTCTAGTCGAGGGGAATTTGGAGCTTCAGCACAGCAGCAGGGCTTCAGAGGGCAAACCAACGGTCCAGGCGTTGCAGCAGGCATCTCTTCCAAGTTCTTCTTCGGATTTCTTCATCCAGTGGTTGACTCTGCCTTCCAAGCCAAAAAGCCTTACCTTTTATGCAGGTGTCTTCCATTCGTTCCAGCCTGGCTGTTAATCACACAGCAGTTAATCACACAGTAGGGTAGCTGTCCTTGCCGGACAGCCAGCCGGCCAGTCACGTTTGCATGCATTCCTGTAACCAAGGGGATTAAGCACAGGGAGTTTCGGACACCTCCCTCACTTCCTGCCCCTGCCAGACACTCTGGAGCCAGAGGCGGCCTTCACTCGTGAATCCCGCCAAAGACAAAACGAACAAAGGGACCAACCCTGGTTTGGCGCGTAGAGTAAATCTCATGCAGGAGCGTTCAAGCAAGAAATGGCAACAAAAAAAAAACATTGCAATTTTGACAAAAATGGCACCCAAGGGTGCTTTACATTCAGCTGCGAACGCAGCCCCCGGTAAAAACACACCATGGTAGTTAAAAGTAAACCACTGCCACCAGCCATTAATTGTAGAAAGGGTAACATAAAGATTTTACATGAGAAACTAGACCAAGGGGATACTAAGTAACCCCTCCAGCACCCTATTGTAAGATAGTGTGTGCTGGGTCTAGAAAGTTACAAATGTAAGTAAAGTCAATTTCACTTCACTGCTCTTGGAAACCATAGTTTATCCAAGAGAAGGTATTTAAACCTTTGGGAAATCTGAAAGACTTCCCTGTATCACTGCACTGAAGGTGTTGTGTGCCACAATGTAAAGATGATGCCTATGGAGTTTATCAGACTCCAAAGTAAAAAGAAACAGTCCAAATCACAGAAAAATACATGGGAGAGGGAGGGCAAAGGGTCTCACTCTCTCCAGGTTAAAAATTAAAAAGTCCTAAAGTCCAGCAAAAGAGCTGGGGTTCTCTATGTTAGAGAGGAATTGGCACATTTTTGAGAATTCTCCCTAACATGGTTTTAGGCAAAGTACAGTACATTGACAACATTTTGATCTGCATCAAGTCAGAGATGCAGTGCAGAAATGACTGTTGACAGTATTAGTAGATAAGGGGTACACGGTAGATCATGTAAAATTACAGTACTGTAAGAAGGAGGTGCTGTACATTGGACAGCTAATTTCCCAGGAGGGGCAGAGAGTGACACCGGAAATAGCGGAGGCAATTCTTAGCACACAGAAAACCTACAACAGCGAGCAAGATGCAGCAGTTTTTAGGTCTCTTAACTATTGCAGAGCTTGGGTATTTTGACTACAGCACGTATAAGAGACCTTTGATAAGTACCCACAAAGAAGCAGAAGGAGGTGAGGGCACTCTACAGTGGACAGAAGAAATGACTGATGCATTCGAGGAGCTGACGAAATCAATATGCATAGCTCCCATGCTAGGGATCCCAGATTATTAGGACAAATTATCAGGACAAATGTTGTTCTCACACTCCAAAGTGATGACCGCAGTTCTCACACAGAAGACTACTTTAGGACACAAGCCATTGGCATACTATAGCGGGAAGTTAGATCCAGTGATGAGGGGACATTACCCTTGTGAGCAAGCACTGGCTGCTGCTGCTTTAGCAGTAGAGAGGTCAGCGAGTATCACAATGGTGTGCAGCCACCACCCTTTTCATGGAGCATGCTCTCTTTGCAATACTCAAATGACACAAGAGTACACTGACCCCAGCGAGGGCCTCGGGGTACGAAGTAATACTATCCAATCAAGCCATAAAGGCAGTAAGATGCAGGACTTTTGTCGCTGAGCCGATAGAGGAGGGATGTGCACCAATGCACCACAAACATGGAGCAATATGATGACCTCCCGAGGGTGAAGGAGAAGCCGATTGAGGGGGGAGAAGTACTTTATATTGACGGTTCAATATATATATTTCTGAGGCTTGTGGAATCTGCTTAGATCACATGCTGTGCATAGGCCGACATCTAGTGGAAGCTGCGGAGTATTATAGTTTGTTTTTCGAAACTCGAAAATGGGCGTCGACACAGGGCGTGCCAGTAATACTATCCCTAGTGTGACGTCCACTGTACCCAAGATCCCTCACGCGTCTAGGATCCTCAGATTGTTTTTTTCCGCCATACTGGTCGGAAGCATTTTGCAGAGTCCCCTGGTCTTAGCCATACTTTTGCTAAAATATTAATTTATTTACATCCTTCCCCATCCCAACGTCGAACTTCGACACTCGACGCCGGCTGGAGAAGAAATCGACCGTCTGCTGCTGCACGACAGATTTGGGCCTTGGAAGGCCTCTGGCCTCGGCCCGGGCCTTGGAAGGCCTCTGGCCTCGGCCCTGCAAGTAGGGAGAGTGGGGGGTTGTACATACTCTACACTCTTGGTATATAGGTACACCTTATACATTTCCTACACTTAACAGCCCGCTGCCGCAAGGTGCGTATGGAGGGTACCCCTTTTCAATTCTGCCCCAAGTGCAATCGCAAATACCCTTGGGTCGACAGGCACGCCACGTGCAATCTCTGCTTGCCGAGGGACCACCCCGAAGCGAACTGCAGAGCGTGTAGTAGGTTTAAACCTAAGACACTTAAGGACCGTTCGACGAAGCGTTGGGCCCACCACGCCAGGCAAGCGGCCATGGCAGCGGAGGGCGCCTTCAGCGACGGTACTTTCAGACGGCGAGGGCATTACGGCGTTGAAAGACAGCCGAGCGCAAGTCCCCGACCTCGGAAGGTCGTCTGGCAGGGCGGCTATGGGGAAGACCCCCGGCGACACAAGCGCTTCACACACCACACACACTAAACACACAAAGTCCAACCGAGACTCAACGACGTCGAGTTCTCGGAAAGAGGCACAAACCGAACGGTCCGATTCGGTGTCCTCTAGGCGTTCTCGATCGAGATCGCCGCATGACTCCAGGCAATCATCCACTCTTGCCAAGAGTGCCTCGCTCCCTAGACTAACAGAAGTTCGATCGTCGGAGGACGAAGACGACTTCCACCCCCAGGCCGCGCTCCAGGAGTCGGAGCCCGCAGACAAAATCAGCGAGGGCCCACGCTCGAAGGACAGGGACCCTACCCCCGATCCTCGACGCCAGGCGTCGAAAACCTCCGGAGCCACAAAAGGACAGGGAAAACATTTTTCCACTCACGGGGAGGGGGGAAAACAGCAGAAGCAGCAGCCTTTGCACTCTTCCACACCTGTGAAACACACCACTTCCCCTAAACAGACAGACAAGACCAGGTCTGCTGATATGTCTAAAACCAGCAAATCCACTCAAGATAAATCCCCGAGACTTGCTGAGAGAGTCATTCCCAGTTCCAAAAAATGGTCCAGTGAAGACATAGATAGGGTCATGTCAAGGATGTCTTCTTTGGCTGATTTTTACGATACAAATCCAGACCATTTCCTTTCGTATGATCCACAAGGGGCGACACCCTCAGGCTCTAATGATCCTATCCCCCCGAGTAAGAAGCCCCGGTTTGAAACACCGATGAGGTCTACAGACCCCTTCGAGGTACAACCATACTCAAGACCATACTCACTGTATCAAGGAGAGGCTTCCTTTGGTGAGGACCAAGAATTTGGCATGGTAGAAGAGCAAACCGGGACGGGATACTATGGGGATGATGAGGACCAGGAAGAGGAAGACCCTGAAACCTACAGAGTAGATTCCCCAGTAGAAAACGAAGCCCTGGTTACCGACTCCCCTGTCGATAACCAACCCCTCCTAAACGAGGTTCTCGCACGTGCAGCAGAACATTTCCATATTGACACCCACGGTGTCCAGGAGGAGAGGGACTTCGCAGAGGAGTTAGTGGGCGAAAGGAGGCCTGTTGCCCAGACCATCCCGATCCTCAAGTCCATTCAGCGAAGAATAGACCTGTCCCTGGTGAACCCGAACCTCACCAGAGCCGTCAATCCCAGGGTTGAAAAACTTTTCAGGGCAGCCCAGTCTGACCCTCTCTATATAAGAGGACACCTGAAGCCAGACTCTCTAGTTGTCACTAACACTCGTAAGAGGGCTGGAACACCCTTGTCATTGTCCGAAGCTCCTCCCGACAAGGAGAGCAAAAAACTATATGGTTTTGGCAGGAAAGTAGTCTCAACGTCCGCCTATCAAGCAAGGATTGCAAACTCCACCACCCTGTTGGCCAGCAACTACTGCCATCAGTTGGAAGAAGTCGCGGCACTCATAGCCTCTGCTCCTGAACCTTTAAAGGGCCAGTTAGCTCGGATTTCCGCAGAGGGTAGAGCCGTGTCTGGTTGCATTTTGAAAGCAACCTTTGACGCCGCGGACAACGTAGGCAGATTGATAGCAGAAGGCACTGTTATCAAGAGACATGCGTGGTTACGGCAGTCTGGTTTTAATGCAGAAACCCAGGCATCATTGTTGGACAAACCGGTGGAAGCCGATCTGTTTGGTAAGGCGGTCGAAGACGCACTGAAGAATGCCAAGGATGAATACGAGACACTCAAGTCCCTTGGCCAGTTAACCAATAAACCCCCTAACCAGAGAGGGAATAGTAATTTTCGTCGCCCACGCGGCCTAAATTCCCAGAGAGGATCTAACTATTCCCAGGGGCAGTGTACACAGTGGAACAACAGCCAACAGTCTACCCAGGGTTACGGCAGGGGTAATAGGAGAGGTTGTGGTAAAGGCAGAGGCAGCCCCAGCAAGGGAGGCGGCACGCCTCCACCAAAGCAGTGACGCTCAGTTCAGGGTCCCTTCTCACGCAACCCCACTAGGGGGAACGCATTTCCAACTTCACCCAGGCTTGGGAAGGGATCACATCAGACAGATGGGTGCTGTCAACAGTATCCACAGGGTACTGTATAGAACTACTGCAGCGTCCCCGGAACCATCCTCCACGACAAAGAGTACACTCTTTAGAACATCAGAAGATTCTCCTCGAGGAGATCGCCATTCTGCTAGAAAAGGACGCGATAGAACTCGTCCCGGGACACCAGGTAAACAAGGGTATTTATTCAACTTACTTCCTTGTGCCAAAGAAAGATTTGACAATGCGCCCAGTATTGGACTTACGGCCTGCCAACAAGTATGTGAAGCCCCAAAAGTTTCGTATGACTACGCTACAAGAGGTAATCCCCCTCCTAAAAAAGGGGGATTACATGGCAACCTTGGATATGAAAGATGCTTATTTTCCTATTATCATGTTCCCAGCGCACAGAAGGTACTTGCGCTTCAAGGTGGACAGTCGACACTACCAATTCAAGGTACTGCCCTTCGGGATAGCTTCAGCACCAAGGGTATTCACCAAGGTACTGGCAGTGGCGGCTGCACAACTACGCAGGGAGGCAATCCCGGTGTACCCTTATCTGGACGACTGGCTCATAACGGGGGAAACCCCAGTAATTTGCAGGACAAACATTCAAAGGACTATCGACCTCCTCCACGAGTTAGGCTTCTCAATCAACGAGAAAAAGTCAAGCCTGGTGCCTAGCACCTCCAAACAGTTCATAGGAGCAATCCTAGATACTCAAGAGGGGTTGACCTTTCCTTCAGAGGAAAGAATTCGGAATATACTACTGCAATTCTGCATTATCAGTCCGGTCGGCAAATAACGGTACGCAAAGCAATGCGTTTACTGGGCATGATGGCGTCATGTATTTACCTGGTCCCCCACACGCGCCTGCGCATGCGTCCCATGCAGGAATGGTTGGCGAAACAGTGGTCTCAGGCAAGTGGTCAGTGGGACGATCTAGTGGTCGTTTCGCCAACACTGGTACAAAGCCTTCACTGGTGGACAAGAGAGAATCTCGCACAGGGGAAACCCTTTTACGATCCCGAAGTACAGGCAGTAATCACTACCGATGCATGTCTGACGGGATGGGGAGCTCACCATCTCCACCACACAGCTCAGGGTCTCTGGTCTCCCTCAGTGGCCAAGAATCACATCAACCTGCTAGAGCTTCTGGCAGTATTCAGAGCGCTTCAAGCGTTCGAGCCCCACCTACTAAACCTGTCAGTGCAAATCCGGACGGACAGCACAACAGCCATGTTCTACCTGAACAAGCAAGGAGGGACTTGTTCGCCAAATCTGTCCAAGCTTGCCCAGAAAATCTGGATATGGGCACTCAGACGGAACATCTTCCTGTCATCACAACATGTTCCAGGGGAGCTCAATTCCCTAGCGGATGCTCCGAGCAGAGACTCCCTCCCAGAGGAACACGAATGGGTGCTACACAGAGAGGTCATAGAAGATATCTTCTCTCAGTGGGGTTTCCCCACTATAAACTTATTCGCCACAAGCGAAAACAGACAATGCCCAGGATTTGCATCCAGGTTCCCCCAACCAGACTCCCAGGGGAACGCCCTGTGGATGAACTGGTCAGGGATGTTTGCGTACGCTTTTCCACCAACTCCTCTCATCAGGAAAGTGGTGAACAAGATGAACAGAGAATCGATGACGCTCGTCCTAGTTGCTCCCATGTGGGCAAGACAACCGTGGTTCCCACACCTACGCAGGATGGCGGTGTGCGAGCCCATCAAACTTCCAGCCTGGTACAACCTACTGTCCCAGCGCCAAGGTCAAACAGTGCACCAACAACCCAACTCAATGAACCTGGCAGCATGGCTCCTGAGGTCATAGAGTTTGGACATCTCAATTTACCACAGAGGTGTATGGACATCCTAAAGGAATCTAGGAAACCAAACACAAGGCACTGTTACTTTGACAAGTGGAAGAGGTTTGTTATCTGGTGCCATGGTAGACAAATTAACCCTGTTGATTGCACTCCTTCCACTATTGTTACATACATGCTCCACCTGCTGGATGCAGGATTGGTTTTTAACTCACTGAAAGTACACCTGGCAGCCCTGTCGGCATACACCACTTCCCATAGCAAGGTCTTGTGGTGGAAAGTACCAGTAGTTAAAGCCTTCATGGAAGGAGTAAAGAGACTTCACCCTCCTATTTCAAACCCACCACCAGGGTGGGATCTTAATGTGGTGCTAGCCAAGCTCATGGGATCCCCTTTCGAGCCCATGCATAAAAGCAGTCTCAAACACCTGACTTATGAAATGGCCTTCTTAGTAGCTATTACTTCTATAAGAAGGGTGAGTGAAATTCAGGCTCTGTCAGTGCAGGATCCCTTCTTTACTGTCCATAAAGACAAACTGGTTTTACGCACACACCCTAGGTTCTCACCTAAGTTTATATCAAAATTCCATGTAAACCAGTCCATCGAGCTTCCGGCTTTCTTCCAGGACCCTCAAAGCTCGGCTGAGGTGAAACTACACACCCTAGATGTGCGTAGGGTGGTCCTCTACTATGTAAATAAAACCAGACCACTAAGAAAAACAGATCAACTGTTTGTCTCCGTAGCTACAGGCAGAGAGGGGGATCGGGTCTCTAAAGGTGCCATCTCGAAGTGGATTATTAACTGTATCCAGCTGTGTTACTCACTCTCTGAAATAACTCTGCCTTTCACGCCAAGAGCCCACTCTACTAGAGGCATTGGGGCCACTCTGGCTTTCATTGCAAATGTACCCCTTGACACCATTTGCAAAGCAGCTATTTGGAGCTCTATTCACACTTTTACTCAGCATTACTGCATTGACACCCATTCCAAGGCAGATACACAAGTGGGACGAGCGGTTCTAAGACACTTATTTGCTCATGACCCTTCTCACATCCCACCTCCTTCAGGTACTGCTCGCTAATCTATGCACAGCATGTGATCTAAGCAGATTCCACAAGCCTCAGAAGGGATACATTACTCACCGTAATCGTATTTCTGATGCTTGTACCTGCTTAGATTCACATGCGACCCACCCTTCCTCCCCTCTGAGAGAAGGCGCATGGTTGCTTGTAGTCTTACCTTTCTATCTATCTGCTTGGATTATCTGTACTCACGCTACTCCTCATGCTACCTCATGTCAGAAAAAATACAATCTGAGAATCCTAGACGCGTGAGGGATCTTGGGTACAGTGGACGTCACATTAGGGATAGTATTACTGGCACGCCGTGTGTCGACGCCCATTTTCGATTTTCGAAAAACAAACTGTAATACTCCGCAGCTTCCACTAGATGTCAGCCTATGCACAGCATGTGAATTCTAAGCATATACAAGCATCAGAAATACGATTACGGTGAGTAATGTATCATATATATATATATTATATATGACGGTTACAAACGATGGGTCTGCAATGACAGTTAACAACCTTACAGTTATATGTGGTGACAATGACCTGATATTCCAGAAAAATCAAGAATAATGAGGTTTCCCCAGGGAGACAATAACTGTAAAAACAGGAAGATGGAATGGACATTAAAAGGAAAGAAAATCTTGGAAGTAAACTCGTTTACATACTTGGGAGTTTGCATCAATAATACCAAAAGTGAAGCCCCAAGAATTGAAGGGCTAAGAAGGAAAGCAATTAATCTAGCCACGCAGGGGAAAATCTTATTGAGAAGATACTGCAGGTTTACCATAATACCTCTGATAACATTTTACAGAATGAAAGCAGTACCCATACTGACCTACGGAGCCGAAACATCAACGTTTTTTCCAGCAAAAGTATGGCCGAGCCTGGAGGGCATGTTTTGGCGGAAAGTGCTCCAACTCCCGAAATCTGTTCCAATAAAAGTAATAAGGAGTTAGCTGGCACTAACATCGCTAAAAGCCATAGTCGACTGGAAAAAAATTTCCTTTTACCGTAAATGTTTGGAGGAGAATGCGTGTGGAGGCTTCAGTGTGTTGAAATAATCTTTGTAGGAACAAACGGACGTTGTGTTAGTGGAATGCCAAGAAACTTGTCAAGCAATGCTAACAATTCTCAATGAAACAGAGGAGGATTTGCTAAACAATCTAGATAAAACAAAAAAAAAACTGTACACAATGGATAGGATAGAAACCCAAGAGCATAACGTGAAATATAAGAACTACGAAGAATTTTGGGCTCAGCCACTGAAACTGATCTTGTTACCAGGATACCTGACACTGTTTCCAAACTGGTACTTTAGGTCACTCCTAATGAGATACAGATTTAATGTCTTGCCGACCGGAGAAATACTACAAAGAAGAAACATCATGAGTAGAGATATAGGGTGTAGATTGTGTGAACTCCCTGGTGAGATAGAATCTTTAAAACATCTAACCCTAAGCTAGGGGACATTTTTAGAAACCACCCGACTATAAGTATGGACGATTGGTGGAGAACACTGATCGAAGGAGGGAAAACCAAAATCAACATAGCCCTTGTAAAGTTGGTCATTACAATGCTCAAGAATCTAGAGGTACCTGATTCAGAGGGAACGAGGAAGAGGTACAGAGCATTGGACGATCGCTCTCTTAGAGATTGAAATGGGACTCTGAGATCTGGACTTGATGAGATTTTGGTAAAGGGTGGAAGGGTTAAAGGTTTTCGAATTGTAAACCAAATGACCTGTTGAATTAAAAAAAATATATATTCTTTGCATCCATCATTCCAGCAATGAAGGCCAGCACAAACGCAAAATGTCTCCAGATCACGAGGTGGGAGCTGATGCAGACTATACATTTCACCGTCAAGGGGTTCAATACAATCAAAGAAGAGCTCAGAGCAGTGAGGTTCATGGCGCTACAGAATAGATATATTTTAGATTTACTAACAGAAATGGAGGGAGAATTTGCACCAAGATCGGGTCCTCTTGCTGTACTTTAGTTCCAGCAAATGACGAAGACAATGGGACACTCGGAAGCGGTTACCAGATTATCAGAGATGCATGCTAAAATGGAGGCAGAGACAAATGCTGCAGGAAAGGATGAAAGTTGGCTGACCTACATCTTCTCATGGATACCAGAGTGGATGGCCAACAGGCTGAAGGTGTTAGCTGCAGCACTAGCATTAGTAACTCGTTGTTTGGCCAGTCACCAAATGCACCAATGTATCACAGATATGACCAGAGATATTCTCTCAGACAGCCATTTAAACCATATCCAGTTGATGGTTTCGAGGGGGCAGTGATGATGTTATTAGAGACACCACGACATAGCTGTGTTAGTCATTAAGCAAATCTGCAATCATTCATGAAGTTACACAGACATACACTAGTTTATTGCTTGTAGACATGAACAGCATGTTTATAACTCCAGTAGGTTTAGGACGGATACATTTACATAATGCTAAGAACCTTTCTTTTCTTTCGCCAAACCGAAACCGCAAGACGCAGAAAATACGTGGACTAAGCTTGCATACGCTTTATTGCAACTAACCATACCAAGCCATGAAAACACATAGGGCACATATAGGTTGACTGAAGTGAATGAGGCTGGAAACAGGCCTCAACATGGAAGGGGAGATACGGCCACCGCAGCATGAGGCGCAGTGCTGGTGCTCACAGCCAAGGAGAAGGGCGGGTGACACATTCCTGGCTCTCGAGAGAGCAAGCCACCTGCAAGAATTCAGAATAAAATCCTCATAATTGGAGACTGGAGGGCTCTGTTTTGTGGCCCCTTCACATGTGACCCAGTAGAGCAAGACAATGGGCCTCATTCCGAGTAGGGTCGGTAAGGGATACCGGGCACCGGTAAGGAGACCAGTGCCGGTAATCCCTTACCGCCCTACTACAAGGTCCCTTAGCGGGTCCCTCCTTTAACGCCTGGTCTGACCAGGCGTTATGGACGCGACCCGTTAAGGGACTTCAGAGCTAATAACGGTACAGCAATTTGCGGTACCGTTATTAGCACCTTCCCTATTCCCATTGAGCCCTATGGGGGCTCAAATGGGAATGGGGAATGGCTTTCTCAATGGGGATTTGCCGGTCCCGCAAAGGTCAGACTACACCGGTAAATCCCCATTGAACCAGACCTGTGCCGGACCCGTTATTGGAGGCAGTCATGGCGCAAATAGCGCCATGACTACCTCCAATCTCGGAATGAGGCCCAATGCCCATTTAATTGTGGTGGGAATAGAAGCTGTTCCTAGCGGGCAGAGTGAAATGATAAAAGTGTTGCCCACCAAAACTGCAGCCTGCAGGCACTCTCTCAGGCTAGGTGATCAGACCAGTAGCAACAATATGGAACACGCAGTTCTCGATAACTCTTCTCATTAACTTGAAAAGGTATATGGAGATCTGTGACCAGAAAGGGTCACAGGCCTGGGAGGACCCGCTCTAGCCAACCCAGAAGCTCACTTTGTGAGGTGGTATAAAATGTTACACGGGGCAATGGTCGTCTTACAACCCTGCAACGATGTAGTGGGTAACTTTTGGGGGTAGTCTCAGGCGGAGCCACCAGACCTGGTAAGGCAATGGGAAAACTAACATGGAATTTCTATAGTTGATTAACCTGAACTGACCAACAGGGATACCTCGTATGTTTCTGCGGTGGACCTGATTTTTGTGACGTCACTAGGGTACGTCACTAGGGCATAAAACCCTGTGACATGGGTTTGGGAGCTGAGATTGCTGGAGAATTGTCTTTTCCTGTATGATCCCTGTCTTATGGAAAAACAGTAAACTTTATCCCATGGCTGAGTCTTCGGTTTATGCATTGGGGAGTTTTAATGGGCTTGAGATACTCTGCTAATTTGGGAAATTGTTATTGCGAATCCCCAATTCCTCTGGCATTCAACAGGAACAAGAAAGTAAGCATGTGAAACAGGGACAGGACTAAGGTTAAATATCTGTGTACGAAGTGACTGGTGAAAGGCCAGCAAGACAATCACTAAGGAGCTGGAGGCAAAGGTCAAATGACTAACAATACTGGTTGGTCAGTACAACTGACACTTAGCCATAGTCACCCACACAGAAAGTAAGAGGTATAATCCAGGGACCTATAGTGGCCTAAACCAGTTAGGCTCAATATGGAGGCTACCATGATGGGCTCACAATGAACCTATATGGTTAGAAAGGTAATTTAAAGGCTACCTTGTGGTCACCTAGACAAAGGAAAACCCTGAAACTTAAAATGGCTGAGAGCAACAGTTAAATAAAAGACATTGTGAGGGGCATCTTGGTCTGGAAACCTTGAGGTCAAATCATATATCAGATCATATATCTTATATAAGCTAAAGAGTGACATAATGGCAGGGGGCTTCAGGAGAATTCCTACTGACCACCCAAAACAAGTCAGCGAGCCAATAAAAAGAGCAGCGGGGAGAGGGCAACAAGTTACATTTTCCCTAGAATTAATTGTAAGCATAGGCTGAGCAGTAAGGCAGGCTTCAGGAGAAATAGGGGGTCTAATAGTACAGCTTACCACACACAGCACTCCAATAAGTCAAGCAACACAGAAGTACAAACATACTATTTTATTATGCCTTTAAATCTCTAAACAGGTAAAGTAAAATATCCCAACAACTGCCTTTAAACTCTTTAGGCCACCCTAAAACTCCTTTGTACTCAGCACATAGTGTAATCAAATAGTCACCATTAAAGGGCAGTGAAGCTACATGGATGAAATAGCTTATTTCTGGGTCGCAATCGCCAGCAAGGAGATTGTGAATAAACTAAATAATGTAGTCAGGATTAAAAGAGACAACATTTAGGCCTGACTAGAGTGGTGTGGGCGAACAAGGGACTGGATACCAAATGTAAATATATGTGCCAAAACCACTTTATAAACGGTTCGGGATCTCAAATTGAGGAAATCCACACTTTACACTTAAAATAGTAAAAACAGTTCAAAATAATTGAAACAGTTGAACTTGTTGGCAGTAAAGTGAAAAGAAAATGCAATACAACACTAAACCATATAGTCTGGTTTCGAAACGTAAAGCCCCTATCACTTAAGTGGTCCTTCCCTACAAGGTAAGTTGGCCTGGTGCCTCTAAATGAGTCAGTGTTCCAGGTAGAGTACCTGCGTAGGAGTAGGAAGTCTTCAAACATCACAGAACAGGTTTTGGCAAAGCGAACAGGTGACTACATTTAAAGATGAAAAGCACTTTAGGATTTTCATGACAAGTAAAATGGTTTTTGGGGTATTCTTCCATTTCCACTATACAAGGGGTTAAGTTAACCTGTGGAAGATATTTGGCCAGAACTTCACAAACCTCAACCAGGCAAGGGAGTGGACATTACTCCCTTACAATCTCTACAGTCTAAGGGGGCAGGAAAACAATTATGCAAGCTCTTGCCCTGAACTCTGATTTGCAGAGTGACCACCGCAGCTCACTCGGAATCGCTGGGGTCACTTAATTCTGCCATGGGTCTGTTCGCAAGAGGTCCAGGGGCCTCAGGTGCAGTGGCTAGTTTCAGCTTTAGGATTAGGTCTGGTTAGACAATTTTTTTTGCTCCAATGGGACAGTTCCAAAGTATTTCCAAATGGACAGCCCAGGCTCTGCGGGACACCAGCCACTACTGGTCCCATGAGGAAAGGAGACCAACTGGGCATATCAAAAATCTGCAGCAGTGAACTTTAACTTGATCGGGGGCACCCGGCGAGACTCGTGACGATGAAGAAGGCAAAGCTCCAGGAAGGACCCACTTCATACAGGAGAGCAGCTACAGCAGTAGGGATGGTCTGCAAAGGCCTTGTGCAAAGCTGTTCATCCCACAGGATGGACCCGGAACACTTCCAACAGCTTCTAATGGCAGTCCTATTATTTCAGTTGTCTGGTCTGGTTGTTCAGATCATTCAAAGGTAGGGTTTTGCAAGGACCTGGCGTTGGCAGTGCTAAACATCCTCAGCGACTTTCTAACTTAACTGCATATACTTTTTTCTGGGACCACTATACTCTTCTTACAAGGTTACAGTGTGCGGAGACCTCTCCCCTTAGTTTTGGCACCATGCTTTCCTGTGGCAGCACCCCACCTTATATAGTGTGTTGGCAGGGACTCAGAGTCCTTTTTGCAATGGCATTTGGGGATCACTGGTGAGCCCCTGAAACACCAGTGCAGGAGGGTCATCTTCCTTTTATGACTTTTGTGTTTACTATTTGCAGTACAAGCTATCTTGCATGGAATGCTGTGGGGACACTTTGTGTCTCCTTCTCTTTGTTCCAAGTAGAACTTTTGCTACTTTCCAGGCATACTCTGAACCAGGCCGGTGGCAGTTATTATTTGTGTACCTATTATTTTATGCATTGTCCCGGGCTGCACTCACAGCTGAGATAGTGCACCAAAGGGGACCATATACTCAGTGTCCCTTCTTCATGTTTTAAGCCCTGTTCAACGGTGGCCTGTCCTTTGTTGGCCGCCATCTTACCTTTCCCTGTGGGCAGGGATCTCTTTCCGCATTCACCTTGGCAGGCTTTGCCGGCTTCCTGAAAGATGATTCTACTTTGTGTGTGTGCTGGCAGGAAGAGATGATGGGGCTGTCTGCCTTCCAATCCACATTCCTCCAGGGGCTTACTTTTTGATGAGCATATTCTGTAAGTCTGGTGTAAGTCTGGCAGTTGGACAACCACCTCCAAGTTTGAATGTTGCAATGTGTCCTTATTTAAGGGCTGGAGTTGCCCCCAGGCCATTTTTGGCTATAAGGAGATGAACTTGACAGTGAAATTGCTCCCTGAACCAAGTCGGCCATTGGGGCTGAAGAGATCCGAAGAAGACGGCAGAGGGACTCGGGAGGACTGCTTCAGAAACCAGCATTGGATCAGCTTATAACACTACTTCACAAAGCTCAACCTTCATCCTTCATATCAACAGGGAACACTGCTGCGCGGTGCCTTCCTCCCCAAGACTAGTGGTCTCAACCAGTCACCTGTCCTACTCGAGGTACATCACAATTTTTCAGTCATAGGAGCATGCATCTTTGCTTTTGATCTGCTAAGCCTGGAACCATCCGTTTGTCATTCCAAGGACTTCTAATTAGCCAAATGGCTGGAACTCTGGAAACCACTGTGCTGCCCTCCACCAGGAGACGAGCCGAAGGATGACCAAAGTTTATTCGCCAACTTACTGAGGTTCTCCTTACTCCATTCAGGGTCAGTGCAAGAAGTGCATCTGTTAACATCTCTGTGAGGGGATCTCCTTCATCATGGAACCAAATCTGAGTGTGTGTCCCCCACCTTACAGTCTGAGGTCTCGAAACGAACCGAATGGCGATCATGGTGCATATGGTTAAACCCACTACCTGACGATGCTGCACAGCAAGTACTAGTGAGCCTTGGTTTCCCAAGCAATTTACTGTCACCTGGGACCATTTCTAACTTACAAGGGGCTCAGAGGTCTGTTGATCCCCTATATCTTGGACTGACTCCCCACCCCCATCGAACTGCCCCTGTTTGCACTGAGTGGAATGTCCTAATTCTCCTGAGCATGGGGTCTGGCATGGATTCACATGCCATGAATATTCCCCGTCGTCAAGCTGGGAATCCATGGTAAAAGAAAAAACTGTTCACTTTCACTTTAAAACTGTATTTCTTCTCTAAACCAATCACTGTCCTCTGGGTCATACTGCCCCCATCCAATGGTTGTCCTCTCCCTAAGCTCCACCCTTGGTGGACATCTTCAGATTTTTACCACACGCTTCAGTGTTGGGAGTCCTCAAGTTGCTCCCCGAGCTATTTTCCTGTTTGCAAATTTTTTCTCAAAATAATTAAAAGTTTGATTGATTTTTGCTTATCATCTCCGATGAAGGACGGAGATGGGCAGCAGGGCTCTGCTACTGGCAAAGATCTTCATCCACCGTCAGATAATCAGAGTTTCGAGAAGGCCCGGCCTCTAAGCATGGCTGAAGAGTAGAAGGAAGGAAGGTCGAAGCCTCTTCAATCTCTGCACAAAGTGTGGTTTAAGAAATGTCTTTGTGGAGGATTGGCACCATAAATGCTTATACTGCCTGCACCCGGACCACAATGAGGAGGGATGCAGGGTGTGCCGTGGTTTCTCAAGGAAAATAAAAAGACTGATACAGCAGACTATCGCGTGGCTAAAATTAGGCAAGGCCTCTGACGCAGCCGCGGGGCAAGGTCAAGCCTCTTCCTTGGAGGAGGTTGAGATCCTTTGAGGACGCACTACTCGCTTGAGTCCAAGAGAAGGCCAAGCTCTGTGATGCTAGCTCCTTAGGGTTCGCCGCTGATGTGGGTCCCTATTCGGACAAAAGGCGATCGCCATCACCGTCAACCTCCAGGGTGAACCTGCCAACGAAAGGAGCATCTTCGAAGAGAAAGTCACTAACCCCATCCAAACTCTTTGTGTCTGTGGATAATCCAATGAGGGACAAGTCTGGGGAGGACCCATCGAAGCCAGCTAAGACTTTGCACCATACCAAAGAGAGCAGGTCCAGAAAGTAAGTGGCAGCCGCTCAAAGTGTGTCCTTGCCTCGAAGGCGAGATACGGCTGCGGAGACCGCTGCAAAAGAGCTGGGGTTAGGGAAAGACCATGCGACCGCTCCGACAAAGCAACCTCCTGAGAGGGAGAGGGAAACGGTCCGATCTGTAGAACCTCCGAGGTATGTGGACCAGCAGGCTACCTCAGATAGACCGGAGCAGATCTACTTGAGTACCGACGAGCGGGAGAATGACTTGCTCGATGTGTGCTGCTCAGACCATGCAGGGGGAGGATCTAGGGGAGTAGGACCTCAGTCCCCTGTGCGGAAGAGGAGACGCATCAGCCCGGATCCCACTCTGCACGGCTCCGTTCATCCTTAGACCTACAGACGTGTCTCTGGACATTCTATCAACTCTACACACACTGGTCACCGAAATCCAGCAAAGGATGCCTGCATCTTGGCCAGCACCTCCACGGGAGGCTCCAGAACCCCTGAGGGTAAACTCTCCCCCGCAGAAAGAGGAAGTCCAAAGGGGGCGCTGGTCCTCAGCAACTTTCGAAAACCCCTCTGCCACCGCCGTCTCATCAAGAGAAGACTCCTCCCAGAGCCGTGGATCCGCAAACGGACACGGGCACGGACACAGCTACCACGGCTACTGGTACCGACAATGGCAACGACTTCAATGGATGAAGTTGGATCCTTTCATTAGGTCATGTCGAGGCCCTCAACTGTTTCAGTTGGTTCCCGGGGAGATGAAGAAAGAGGGTTTCCTGTCCCAACGACTCGAATCGGAAAAAGACCATCATGTCCATTCCCTTCCTGGGCGTTATCTGGGAGGAGGGCCTAGCCCTAATGAAAAATCCAAGTGTGGCCCCAACCAAGCGGGACGGATTGGAGAAAAAGTATGGGGTGACGGATTCAGCTCCCAGGTGCCTAAGGTCTCAGCCCTGCCTGGATTGGGTGGTCTCAGCCGCAGCTAGGAAACGCTCGGCAAACGCATCATCGGCAGCCATGGTACCTCCGGACCAGGAGGGGAAGAAACTAGATGCGATGGGCAAGAGGATAATTTACATGGCAGCCTTTACTATCAAGGCAGCGAACGCCCTAGCCAATTGGTCCCGTTATGACCGGGAACTCTGGTACAAGCTGGGCCCTATCCTAGACTTCCTGTCCAAAGTCAAGAAGGTCGAGGCACTGGAACTCTTTCAGGAAGGGGAAGTAGCCTCAGATCACGCCATCACAGTGGCAGTAGACGTCACAGACGCAGGTTTTCGCCAGATGGGGGGAACAGGGTGTCTCTGCGCCGTCAAGGTTTGTTGAAGGCTACAAACTTCCGCCAGGGCGTTCAGACTAAGGTACTGGATATGCCGTTTGATGGGTAAAACCTCTTCGGAAAGGCGGTCAACGAATCTTTGCAGGCGATAAAGACTGCCACCGAGATGACACGCTCCCTCAGAAGCTTGCAACAGCAACAATCCTCGTCCATTTGCTCCTCCGGAGGAAAGACAGGAAGATCTTCAAGGAGTTATAGTAACCCTTACAGGTAGCCTTCACATTCTCACACTCAAGTGTACAGGGGGCACTCTCAAGGCAGCGGAGGTCCGCGGCAGGGCCATCCGCAAGACAGAACACCTCCCCCCAAGCAGGCCTGAGCTGGCCTTGACTCCGGGCCCCTACTTAGGCACTCCAGCGGGAGTCCGGCTGAATAAGTTCATCAGCACATGGGAAAAGATCACCATGGACAGATGGGTGCTGGACGCTCTCGGACACGGGCACACCTTGGAGTTCCAACGCAGGTGTCCTCGTATTCCTCTGATTGAGCAGCAAGCACTACATAGGCCCCAGCTTATGCAGGAGGTGTGGTCCCCAAGCGGCTCCAGGGTTCAGGAGTATATTCCAGATACTTTCTAGTTCTCTTAAAGTCCCAAAAGTTCCGGATGGTCATGTTGCAGCACATGCTTGGACAGCTGGAACAAGGAGATTTTCTGACATAGATGGACCGGAGGACGCCTACTTCCACATCCCTATTCACAAAAAGCACCAAAGTTCCTACGATTTGTTGTGCATAGTAAGCACTACCAGTTCAAGGCTCTGCCGTACGGCCTGAAGTCAGCCCGTGCAGTGTTTACGAAGTGCCTGGGCACATCCTTCGTCTGTAAGACATTCACATATACCCTTACCTGGACGACTGGCTGGTGCGTTCCCGCTCACAATCTCTGGCAAGTAAGCACACAGCGAAGTCAGCCCGTGCGGTGTTTACGAAGTGCCTAGGCACATCTTCGTCTGTAAGACATTCCCATATACCCTTACCTGGACGACTGGCTGGTGCGTTCCCGCTCCCAATCTCTGGCAAGTAAGCACACAGCGAAAACCGTGCCTCTACTGACGGAGCTGGGGTTTTACATAAACTATCCAAAGCCCTGCTTGAAGCCATCTGCGCGGCTCAACACAGTGACATGCTTGACGTCTCCCTCGGAGGAGAGGGTGAAATCCATACAAGGCAAGATGCAGCGCTTGTCGGCCCAGACAGTGACGGTGTGGTCCATCAAGTCGCTTCTGGGCATGTTGGCCTTCTGCATCAACCCTGTTTGCCTATGCAGACTGAGCATGAGACCTCTCCAGGAGTTCCTGGATGCGAGGTGGATGCAAGTGTCGGGGAACTTTATGGACAAGATCACCTTCAACGAAGAGTTTCGCCGGGCGATACAGTGGTGGGTTGTTCAGCAGCATCTCGTACAGGGATCTCTGTTTCAGGTTCTTCCTTACCAGGGGACGGTCACCACAGATGCCTCTCTGGAGGGATGGTGAGGCCACACCAGACAGTTACACGCCAGAGGCCTCTGGCAACCGGAGGAAAAGGACCTGCACATCAACATCCTGGAAATACCGGCTCTATTCTTGGCCCTCAAGTCTTTTCTGCCATCTTTGAAGGACATGGTGGTGGGGAGCTTCACAGACAACACCACCACCATGTTCTACATCTGGAAACAGGGGGGTGGGGGGGATGGAGCCAGCTCACCGGCACTCTTCAAGGAGGCCCAGGACTTGTGGCGGTGGGCCATTCGTCAAGGCATATTGCTTGTTCCGTTTCACCTGTCGTGAGTCAAGAACACCAACGCAGACTCGCTCAGCAGGGAACTGTGTTTTTGTCACCAGTGGGAGATTCGCTAGGACAGGTGGATCTTCTTTTCGACAAATGGGGACGACCCCAGATCGATCTCTTCGCGACAGCAGTGAACACCAAGTGCCAAAGGTTTGACAGCAGGTTCCCTCAACCAAAGAGCATGGGGGGGGCGTGTTCTCCTTCCCGTGGGAGGGGCGGTTCCTGTACGCTTCCCCCATTTCCGCTCCTCTTACATTTGATCAACACACTCACAGTGCCAATGCAGGATGATACTCGTCGAACCAGCATGGCTGAGACAAATCTTGTATCCACACCTTCTGCGTCGGTTAGTGGCCCCGTCCATCAGGATACCTCTGTCCCCGGACCTTCTCACCAGAGAGAAGGGGAAATTCTGCATCACGACCCAGAGTCTCTGAACCTGAGAGCATGGCTCCTGCAGCCCTTGAGTTTGGGGGTTATGCTCTACCTGATAAATGTAAGGACATCCTGACCAGGGCCTCGTCAACTTTGAAGTACAACGGGCATATATGGAAACGCTTCTCTGTGTGGTGCAGGACAAGATTATCCCGCTATGGGTCATGGCCCTGCAACATCTGCCATACTGTATATATTTCTCCAGCATGGGGTCTGGCATGGATTCACATGCTCATGAATATTCCCTGTCGTCAGGCTGGGAATCCTTGGTAAAGAAAAAATCAGTTTCATTTCTGAACTGTCTTTCTCCTAACAACCAATCACTGCCTCTGGGTCATACTGCACCCAGCCAATGACTGCCCTCTACCTAAGCCCCTCCTCTGGCAGCCATCTTCAGATTTGTACCGCACGTTCAAATGTTGGGAGTCCTTGTGTTTGTCTCTCGGCCAGGCGGGAGTCTTCTTTCCAACCCATAGCGAAGATTCCGGAGAAGAGGATGCCGCTCATCACCCCAAATCTGTCCCCTCTGGTTGCGAAGAAGGGGGGGGGGACACGTGGAGGCCCTCCAGGGCACGGACATCTCCTCGGAGGAGGAGCTCACCTACCTTCAAACCATCCAGGAGGAGGAGAACATCGGGAGCGGGCCCTACGATGAGTGCGCCGACGAGGACGACGATGAGGACACAGTCAAGGAAGGCGACGGGAGCAGCAGGACGATGAGGTCTTGGGCCCCCTTCCCCAGCTTCCTATTCTACCTCTGCCTCAGTTGCCAACGCAACCTCTTCAGCTGGTCTCTGAGATACGAATGAGGATGCCTGTTTCACCGGCGCTCCCTCCCGTGCCGCTGACGGCGGCCGAACCCCCGGCGACGGGGGAACCTCCGGCCAAGAAGAGAAAGGTACACCCTCCACCTCCGTGTCACCCTTCACCTCCCGCCCCCTGCTGGATGTGACGGACCCCCGACACGTCTGGCACGGACGACAACGGTGGGATGGGAGACCTCCCGTTGCCGCCGCCGCCCAGATCCTCTCCGCAGGACGAGATAGGCTTGTTTTACATGATGCTCTCCAGAGCTTCAGAGCTCTTCCAGCTCGCTCCAGGGGAGAAGGAGGGCTTCCTTTACCAATGCTGCAAGGCGAAGAGAAAGACCAGCCTCTCAGTTCCGCTCCTAGATGACATTTGGGATGAAGACCTGTCCCTCATGAAGAACCCTTCTACGGCCCTGGCTCAGAGGGATCGCTTTGAGAAGTACAGTGTGCCCGACTCTGCCCCCCAAATTATGGCAGGCCCAACCGTCTCCAGACTCTGTGGAATCAGCAGGGCGCTTCTTCCTCGGTGGCCTCCACCACTCTGGATAGCGAGGGAAAGAAGTTAGATGCCATGGGACGACCTGTTATCTACTCTGCGGCCACTACCATCAAGGCCACCAACGCCCTTGCTATCGTAACGTGCTATGACAGAGAACTCTGGTTCAAGATCACTCCCATCCTGGACTTTCCTCCCTGACGACAAGAGGTCGGAAGCGTTGGAAATCCTACAGGAAGGTGAGGTGACTTCAGACCACGCCATCACAGTGGCCACGGACATTGCCGGTGCTGGATTCCGCCAGATGGGCAACAGCGTTTGCCTTCGTCGTCATGACTGGCTCAAGGCCACCGACTTTCAACAGGACATTCAAGCAAGGGTTTTGGACATGCCCTTTGACAGAGACAACCTTTTCGGGAAGGCGATGGATGAGTCTCTACAAGCCATAAAGACGGACTCGGGGACGGAGTGTCAGCGTGTGGAAGACCATCTCCACCGACAGTTGGTTGCTGGACGCTCTCGCCCACTGACACACCCTGGAAATTCAACGGAAGTGTCCCCGAACACCACTGGTGGCCTGGCAGGAAAACCACATCCCTCAGCTACTGCTGGAGGAGCGGGCCATGCTAAAGGAAGGTGCGATAGAGCTTGCCCCAAGGAGGCTCTGGCGCTCCTGGCATGTACTCAAGAAACTTCCTTGTGAAAAAGAAGACCGGGGGCTGGAGGCCCATTCTCGATCTGCGATAACTAAACAAATGCATAAAGTCCTTAGAAGTTCCGAATGGTCACTCTTCAACACATGCTCGGACAGCTGGAAGAGGGAGACTTTCTGTCTTCGTTGGACCTGGAGGATGCGTACTTCCACATCCCCATTCACAAGGGACACTGCAAGTTTCTGCGCTTTGTCCTCCAAGGGAAGCATTACCAATTCAAGGTCCTTCCCTTTGGACTGAAATCGGCACCCAGGATCTTCACCTAGTGCCGGGCGCCGGTGGCGACCCATCTGCAGTTGCAGGGGATCCACGTCTACCTCTACTTGGACGACTGGCTCATCCGGGCAAAATCAAGAGAAGCTGCTGTCGACCACACAGCAAGGACAGTTTGCCTTCTGACGGATCTGGGGTTCTCAGTGAACTATGCAAAGTCCAGCTTGACTCCATCGCAAGATGCGCTGTTTCTGGGATCCTGACTCAACACGGTGGCGTGTCTGGCGTCACTGTCGGAGGAGAGGATGGGGGCCATCTTGGGCAAGGCGCAATGGCTGTTGGCACTGCAGGTCGCCACAGTGAGGACCATCAAGTTTCTGCTCGGCATGATGTCGTCATGCATCTATCTCATCCGGCTCTGCAGACTACGGATGCGTCCACTGCAGGAGTCCCTCGACGACCGTTGGCTACAAGTGTCAGGAAGCTTCCAGGACAAGATCCTGCTCGACGAGAGCTTCCGGCGAGCGATAAGATGGTGGGGAGTGCACGCTCATCTGTCCGGAGGCATGGATTGCCAGACCCCACCGCACCAGGAGATGGTCACGGTGGACGCCTCTCTGGAAGGATGGGGAGCCCACACCAGAAGTCTTCACGCCAGAGGCCTGTGGCTGCCAGAGGAGAAGACATTGCACATCAACGTGCTGGAGCTGCGGGCAGTGTTTTGGGCCCTCAAGTCCTTCCTTCCGTCCCTCAAGGGCAAGGTGGTGCGGGTCTACACGGATAATTCCACTGCAATGTTTTACATCAGGAAACAGGGGGGCACCAGATCCCCAGCGCACTCCAAAGAGGTGCAGGACCTATGGCACTGGGCCGTTGCCCAGGGGATGTTCCTCATTCCGTTTCATCTGGCAGGAGTAAAGAACACCGTCGCCGACTGTCTCACCAGAGAGCTACGCTCTTGCCACGAGTGGGAACTTCGCCAGGACCAAGTGGACCACCTGTTCCACAGATAGGGCAATCCCCAGATCAATCTGTTTGTGACGGCGACGAACGCCAAATGCCGGAGATTTGCCAGCAGGTTACCCCAGCCAGGGAGCCTGGGGGACGCATTCTCATTCTCCAGGGACAGCCTGTCCCTGTATGAGATTCCTCCATTGCCATTGCTTCTTCGACTCATCAATCAACTGAGGCGGTCCCGGTGCAGGATGATCCTCGTCGCACCGATGTGGCCGAGACCGATATGGTACGTGGACCTTCTCAACATGTCAGCGTCCCCTCCAGTCAAGCTTGTGGTGGTCGCAACTCTTCTTGCCAGGGAAGGAGGTGCAATTCTGCACCATGACCCAGGATCGCTGAACCTGAAGGCCTGGTTCCTGCAGCGATAGAGTTCGGGGGTTACAATCTCCCAGTGGACTGCAAGGAGGTGCTTCCCAAAGCCAGAGCATTATCTACTCTAAAATGCTATGGACATAAATGGAAGAGGTTCGCTGTTTGGTGCCGTGCAAAGAACCCTCTCTGAGTCACGATTCCGCAGGTTCTACCATATTTGCTTTGGTTGGCCAAAGTAGGACTGGCCCATGCCTCTATAAAAGTTCATCTGGTGGCTATCTCCCGCTACACCAGATCTCCGGGACGGTCGTCGTGGTCACACCGTCTAGTTAAGGAGTTTGTTAAAGTACTGTTCCGTCCTTTCCCGCTGGTGAAGGCTCCAGCCCCGGTGTGGGAACTTAATGTGGTGCTGACTAGGCTCATGGGCCCTCCATTCAAACCTATGCAGACAGTTTCACTGAAGTTTTTGTCGTGGAAGACCGCGCTCCTTGTGGCCATCACCTCTGCACGACGGGTTGGTGAGATCCAGGCCCTGTCCCTTTCACGACACAAGGGTGGTGCTCAGGACGCATCCCTCCTTCATGCCCAAGATGCCCTCGGACATTCATCTAAAGAAGCCCTTGGTGTTACCTGTGTTTTTACTGACGCCTTCGTCGCTGGCTGAAAGGAGTTTGCACTCGCTGGATGTGGCTAGAGCGGTGAAATTCTATGTGGACTGCACAAAGAGTTTCCGGAAGACGTCGCAACTTTTTGTGAACTTTGGCACTGTGAACCATTGGAAGGCCCTCTCCAAGGCTTCCATTTCCAGGTGGCTCTTCGGCTGCATCACCCAGCGGTTGGCAAACTGACTGTTGCCTGACCATCTGAGAGTCCATTCGACCAGAGTGATCGCTGCTACTACGGCGTTCCTGTCTGGTGTGCCCATCCTGGACATTTGTAGGACTGCTACGTGGAGGTCGACAAACACCTTCACTAGATTCTACGGCGTCGACAGGGATTCCAGGGAGGAGTCGTGTCAGGCAGGCAGTGCTGCGCAACGAGTTCGCTAGAAGGTGAGGCTGGTGAGGTACTGCTATGTATTCATTATTCA
Source organism: Ambystoma mexicanum (assembly GCF_040938575.1). Classification (NCBI taxonomy): domain Eukaryota; kingdom Metazoa; phylum Chordata; class Amphibia; order Caudata; family Ambystomatidae; genus Ambystoma; species Ambystoma mexicanum. The sequence continues at coordinate 1,015,280,515 of NC_090926.1, read as the reverse complement.
TGAGCATGTGTTAGGAAAGATTTCATAATTGTATGTAATTTTCCCTCCATGTGTCAGCCCCCATACTTTTTGCTGCTGTTTAAACACCAATGACTGACTTTGCCAGAGAAGCACAGCCTTCAGCTGCACTCCTCTGGGCTTTCACTCACTTTTTATGGGGAAACCGACATGCCCTTAAAACAGTCAGTACTGGTAGACTTAGTTTCCCTTAGTCCTTTCCTCATGTTGCAACTTTTGTGCAACATGCAACAAGTGTGCAATGTATCTTACCATACAGCACACTTGGGTCTATAGTCATTTCCAAAGGCACTAGAAACTCTCCCTGGACTTTTTATGAACTGTGCAGATGTGTCATGGACAGGACTGGTGGCAGCTATCTTTTCGCATTATTTGTAACCCTTTCCTGCCATGTTAACTGCGTTAACCGCATTTTGCACGAATAGGTGGCCTGGCTCCAAAATGGCCATGCCATGAGGTTCTTTGTCCTGTCCTTTGGCCATCTTGCCCCTTCATCTTTCCCAGGTCCAGTTGACCCGGGTCAGTCCTTATTTGGTCATGCACTTTCCTGCGAATCCCAATGCTTTTGCGGGCTTCCGCATGCCTGTGTGTGTGCCTCCAGGATGTGGGCTGGAACGTCTGGTCCCAATACACATCCTGGGTGCCAGAGAGTTTGGAGTGCAATGAATGACTCTGTCCACCATGGTCTGTGATTGGTCCACGTATGGAGTGTGTGTTGTGAGCAGATCTCCCATTGGGTCCTCTCTGTTTTGGCACGAAAGGAACTTTGGATGAGAAGAGGCTGAAAACACTACTACTATGTCGATCTCCTGAGTTCTCACTGAACGAAGGATAGGATCCAAGTATCCTGCAACACGAAGCCGAGTTGAGGAACTGCTGGTGACCCGCTGGAAGGTTTAGCACCCTGAGCCCGCTGTCGTCCCGTGGGACCCCTCTGCGTCTGGTCGTCCTAGAAGGTCTGCGAAGACGCTTCGACCCATTGGAATAGTGGGACCAACTATTCTCGGCACCTTCATCAAACCCTGCAAGTAAGCTTTCTCGGAAGTGTCCCTGGGCCAACCAGTGGACTGACCAGCTTACCCAGTTGCTTTGCTCTGTCACCGCCGCCGTTTCGAGGAGGCCCTCGAAAACTTGGTATAGTGCTAGCTCTGTGACCCCGGCACACTCGCACCGAATTTCGTACACTTGGCGTTCCCAGGTCTGAAGTGAGCCGAGTGCGCCAGGACCAGAGTAAACGCGGTTACCGTGTTGCCCTGCCGCGGCAACGTCATTTGCAAGTCTGCTGTATTTGTGACCCTCTTGCCCCTGAAGCCTGCTGCAGTGAAACTGGGTCGATTCATCCACCCGGAGCAGAGAAATCGCCACTGTCCTGTTTGGAAATCAACGCTGCTTCTCAGGAACTGAAAGGTGCCGAGACATCCTTTTTGCCGCATTCCAACCTGCAAGCGAAATGGACTGAACTGGCGAAGTTTGGGTCTGCTTGCGTCGGGAACCGGTGAGTACTCCATACCCCAACCGGTGGCCACTAACGGAAGGGCCCATTTTTACGCACGAGTAGCCCCTGGGGGTCCCTCTCCTTTCCACTGCTATTGCGAAATAGCAACTTCATCCCAAACTCTCGAACTGCCTCTGCCCAAGTGGAGGGTCCTTCTTGAATAGTGGGAACTTGTTCTGCATCACCTCATCCACCTTTCTGAGCTGCTAGAGACCCCTGAAGAGACCCTATCCTGCCCATTGGCACAACCACATGCACTTGCATTGCATGTACTATTGAGCACAAGGCTCCTCTCTTCTTAGGGTTTGGACTGCCTCTTAGTTAGATGTATTTTCGATGTTGAACTGGGCCTAACTATCTGCACTGCCTGTTTCCTTCCCCTCTAGGTTGTCGACCTATTTCGTGCATTTAACCCTTTAGACCCCAATGGTCTTGTATATACATTGTATTGATAGTGATGTGTTGGTTTACTTAGTGTTACTGTGATTCTTTTGCTATGGTTTATGTTACAAAGGCCTTGTAGTAAATGTGTCTATCTTTTGTAATTTGTAAGTGTCCTTGCTCTGTGTGCTTATTGAGGTCCTTCAGTCACACTCGCCCCTCCTGAGACTTGGTTTTGACCGCCTGCCATAGCTACCCTGATTGGTCTGGCTTGTCCAGAGGATACCCTGTTACAAGAAACTAGGCTGGCCTTCTGAACGTCTGTCCACCAGGTCAGAGTTAGAAAATCCATCTTAACAGCATGTGAATCCATGCCAGACCCCAGGCTGGAGAAGGAACAAGTTAATTACCTGTAACTCTTGTTCTCCAGCGTGGGTCTGACATGGATTCACATGCGAACCCTCCCGGCCGCCCCTCTGCCGCTCTTCTCTTGGTCCTACTGCCACTTTACGTGCTTCCAAATCTGAAGATGGCTGCCAGAGGAGTGGCGTAGGTAGAGGGCAGTCATTGGCTGGGGGCAGTATGACCCAGAGCTCAGTGATTGGTTGTTAGGGGAAAGACAGTTCAGAAATGAAACTGAAACAGATGTTTTCTTTATCGGGGATTCCCACCCTGACGACGGCTATTTATGAGCATGTGAACCCATGCCAGACCAATGCTGTAGAACAATAGTTACAGGTAAGTAACTTAAACCTTATCTTTGCGCTATCTGGGGTTTTCCCAGGACGGTGATGTCTGGGTTAGTACTTCTGCGGGTCATCCTTGAGAAGCCTAGTGATGGGAGATGCTCTTCTTTTTACTGGAACTCACTTTAAGACTGTAAAGAATGTATTTTGCATTGTTGCCTTTACTTCAATACATTACCTGCACTATACAGCCATCCTGGCTACACACACCTTCCCTCAGGAATTCTTGGGGACATCTAAAAGGCTAGGTAAAACTTATTTCGTGAACAACTGTTATTTTCCTGTGTGAGTCTTTTTCTTATCAAGTATAAGTGTTAACTGCAGTACAAAACAGTGCCCCTTCCTTCTCAGTTAAGCCTTGCTCCTGGTCACCGCTACTTAAGAGAGTGGCTTTGTGTAAAGACTGGAGGGGGGTTTCTGTACTCCTGCTCTCTATATGGCAGAGGAGAGGCACAGAGGACCCCAGCCAAGATTCTCTATAGGGTAGTGCAGATCGAGCAATCAAGGCCTAACTTCTCAGGAGGTGTTGCAGGCTGGTTCTTAAGTACAGTGTAGTCACCAAGCACCCTCAAATGAATGTCCGCACACTGTATTAGTGAAAACAGTCTTTATATAATTAAGGTTCAAGGTTATATACACAATCACAATAGCTCACTTTGTGCTCAGTTAATATTTAATGGCAAATATATACAGTTCTAAGTGGTACCACAATTATTATCAGATTTTATTAAAGTGCATCAACTGTACTCTGGTCAAATGTCACAAAAATCAATTAATAAAGTTAACCAACAATAGACATAGGAGGAAAGCAGTTGGTTAGAACAATTGGCAGAAAACTGGCCCCTACCGCTAGACACAGTTCTGTAAAATAAAGATATACTACAAGCCCAGTCCATATATTGTTCAGTGAGTCTTATCTACTTCTAAAGTGTTTCTACCAACCCAAAGTACCTGGAATAGCAGAGTTCCTCGGGGAGGCATAAATGGATCCTTCATGAGTGACTCCCTTTAAAGCAGGCACCACGGATCGTCGATGGGCCTCGAAGAAGGTGAACTTAGTGACGAGGCAGCAGCTTCGGTCCAGGCGGTGCTCGTCGAAGACGTCCTGCAAGGATGAGGCATGCGGGGCACTTCGTTGTCGATAGTTCAGGACCGCAAAGAGTTTGTGAAGAACTGTGGCCCAGCAAGGGCGTTGATTCGTCCGGCACCTCTATGGTCTTTGGGTGGCAGGAAACCCACCCCCGGATGCTCCTCGGCAAGTCGACGGCCTGGCCTCCTCCGGCGGGATAAGGCGGTTGGCAGTGCGGACGAGCGCGTCCGGGAATCAAATGTCTTAATCAAAGGAGCATTGTGGCTCCAGTCATCGACGGCACAGCGTCAAGCAGACCCCACTTCTGGGCAACTAACTTCGACGGGCCTCCAGCGGTTATAGCAAACCTGCGAACCCTGGTCAACGACGGTGGACGGAATGTCCAGTGTTTCTCTTCGTTCTCCTCGGCGGTCACTGTCTCCGGTCGGCAGCCTGTCGAGGGTCTGACTTCCAGGGAGCTTCGTCAAAGGTTAGCAGTGCACAATGGTCCCTCGTAACTCGGGAAGAGGGCGTCTAACCAGGTCCTCTCTCAGTTCTTGACGACACATCAGCTTTCAGATCGACGAAGTAGAGCAACCGCAGCGCTTCTCTTCCAACAGGGCTTCAAGGTTTCAGTTTCAATGTCAGTTTCAACTCCGGCTTCTGTATGATTGCTAGCAGGGAGAGGCCCACAGATATACAGTTGATCTCCCATTCATTATGCTGGGTCACACTCAGGCAACCAATCACTCAGAAGGGCATTCAGCAGTCAGCCAATCGGGCATACAGTGCATACAGGCCATTTCTTCTCCATCCAGACACTCACAACACAGAATATGGATTCGGACAAGTACCACGCTTTAACACTACACACTGCATTCATACCAGTTTCGGGCAGGGCTGTCTTAGGCATTGTGTCAAACACCAGATACAAGACATCCACAACACAGAATGCGTATTCGTCAAACACTCCATTCACCCAGGTCCCACCCAGAGGCGTACCCACAACATACGATCGTTGGGAAGGCTCCAGCCAGCCTAGTCAGCACTTCCCCACACTACCATATATGGAACTTCCACCCAACGGCCAGTCAGGGGGAAGGGACAGAGGTAACGGGTGATGGAAGGCAAGAGGCCACAGGGGGCCATCTTGTTTCCATCAGGAATCTACTTATTCCAATGACAGGGCCTGGGTATCCCAAAATGGAGGATACTCGAAGCACCTGTTAAATTCAGCATGAAGCTGCCACCAGCCCATACTGGGCTACACACAGGTGCCCAAAAACATACACTAGCGGCACAGGCTTGTACCCCCACCAATGAATGCCATAATGGTATCCCATGGGTCTGTACACCAAACCAAAAGAGAGAGCTGCACTGCCAGGAGTCCCACATGAACTCCTGCGTGGAAAACACGACAGAACACACGATAAAAAGCAGTAAAAGACAAGGATACGGAGGCCCTGTCCCTACGATGCATTTCCAGCATCACACTTTGCTCAACTGGGATTGTGAATAAGCTTGTTAACTCAAGATTGCCTTTTCCAAATCCTACCTTAGGTAGTGACTCTGAAAAACCCTCCTAACAAGGCCTGTTGCAGCCCTCGGGCCTGGTTTTTAAAGCTTAATTAGAAGCTGGCACTGGGGAAGCAGCCAATCTGTAAGCAAGGAACACAGGCTGAATCTCCCGATGTAAGCCCATGTTCCAAGCTGCCTGACGGCTGCTTCACCTGACCACCGTCTTCCCCCACCGTCCCTTCCCTTCTTTTCCCCTCCCCCCACTTACCTGATGGCGGCGGTGGCAGATGCCCCAGCTGCTTCCGCACCTGGTCCGTTGTGGCCTTCATGGACATGAAAGAGGGGCCCCGTCGTCCAGATTCATGGTGGCCATCTTAATGAAGTTTTGTTGTTCAATGAACGGCCGTGAAGTGCCCCGTTCATTGAAAGAAAATACAACGCTCTCATCACACCGGGTTACTGGATTGGCAACCCAGGGTGCTAATAGCGTTAAGACTCTCTGGTGTGCTGGATCGGGTTTTATCAGCCCGGGGACACTCGTTAAACCTGCTCGCTTTTCTCAGGCCTTAAACTCGGGCACTGGGTCGATAACACCTGTTCCTGCCTGTCAGATTGGGTCTAACGCAGAATTAGAAAATTGGAATGTTGGCAGTTCCTAGCAGCCAATGTAGTGCCAGACGGCTGTAATGGCAGGTATAAATCTACTGTCGCAGCATTTTAATGATTCTCTTTTGTATTCTTCTTTTTAAAAGAACATTCTACCTTCTTTATGTGAAATGGTCTAATAGCAATAATTTAATGCCCTTTGGATGGAGCATTTATTGCTTAGCACTTTGGGCAAGTGCATGGACTAATCTGCACCAACGCAGGCTGAAACTATCCAAGCCCTCGTTCAGAATAAGCAGCGTGCTCCCATCCATCTGCTGGTTTCTGTCTCCTTTCTCCCACCGATAACTACCCCAGCCATTTTTCCTCCATCTGCTCTAATAGACCCCCACAACCACCATTCCCCCATAATTCTCTCCTTCCCCAACTTCCCCAAACCATTAACCTTCCCTCCTTTCGCTATTTACCATAACCTCCTTTGCCAGGGACATGGCTGCCAGGGAAATGGAAAAGGGAAAACAGGTAGTTTTTTTCCTTTTTACCCTGGTAGGCATTTTATTTTGCTGTTCTTTTTTTTAGCTTGTGAAAATGCTAGCGCACACTTTCACACACACACAACCATATACTCGCGGGTTGATGGCAATAGTACGTGTGTCCAAGGGCTGCATTGTGATGTAACGGCTCAGGGACCATTGTTAAAGGCCTTCACTCCCCTCAAGCCTATTAACTTGCGCTCTGGCAATTACAGCCCTGGGAACCAGGTAATATTGCTTAATTATTGTTGGCACCCATCATTTAAACGCTGCCGTGTGTACACCAATCTTAATTTATATAATAGGGAGGCCAGTGATGCACCGTATGGATACTATAGGTCTTCCAGTTATACACAGCTAGGGTGAAATGGGCCTTTCTGGGAGAGACGGCTAAGGCAGCCTCCTTGCCCCATTTAGTCTCTAAATGAAATAATGATGATAATGTATGCTCTGTATGTGACTGTCGCTGCTTTTTGACCCTTTGACTAAACGTCGATTTCTATTAGTGTGAACTCTGTCATGCCCACCCAAGACTTGAGTTCTATTAAAAACCTAAGGCATTAACAAATCTACTCCTACTCACTCTTCTGTTATTTCTTCATAATCTCCATCCTTCCTCCCTTTTACTGTCCCTATTTCCATATTTCAGGGGTTGGGTACAACACCTCGCTCGTTAAATTAGCTTTACTTTACGAACAAGCAATGGTAAAGGTTTCTCAAATAGCTCCACATTGACAGATACAGCTTGCACTCAGCAGCCTCTCACACTGGCCCCATAGGCATGTTAGGTTCTCTGTAGTTCCTGGAGTGGCTTTGCTTCTGCTAGCTCACTGATTGTCTATCCAATTGATCTGCAAATGAGGGATGGTGGTCTATCTGTTGCATGACCCTCTCTGTTTCTCCCTTGCAGCCTATACGAGACCCTAGGCTCTTACATCGAGACCAAAAGAGAGGAACCCTACGTAGAGCTGGAGGACCTGTTTCCCCAAGAGATTCTCCTCTCCCAATGCGTGGAGGCCTGGAAGGCAGCAGCGGCTATGAGACGTGATCGCCAAAAGTGAAAAGTTAACCAGGTCTTCCAGACACTCCTTCTGAAGATATTTGACCATAAGTGCTCACCTGACTGGTAAAGTTTGAGATGCACTGCCTTCCATGTAAACGCTGCTGCACATACCTCCTACATTCCTGGACTGCTCCAGCACAGACGTTCAGTAGCGTCCTGCGCTGCTTTCTGGGAACTATGAAGGAACAAAACTGCCTCAGGTTTGGAGTTGTGCTTTGACAAACGTCTGGACAATCTTGCACTCCAAAAGAACCATTGCCTGTGGACAAATAGCTCCGCCAGACATTGTGAATGGGACAAACACCACTGTACTGCACTGACGCCATCCTTATTTGGTTGACTGCTACAATGCTGGATACTTCACTCTGGTCCTTTAACCACCCCGCTGGAGAGACACTGCAGCAACTATACATCGTTTGGCTGCATAGAAGTTGTATTGCTGTGCATCTTAAACCTGCAGAGCTATTCTGTGCCTCAGTGTTGCCATGCACCCATGAGCACAATGCTTTTGCTTGCTATGTTGTACTTTGTTTTGTAATAATGAGCAATTCTGAACCAGTGGCAGGTGCCTATTTGTCATGATGGGGAATATTTTTTGGATGCACTGCGGCTGAACTCTTGCCCAGCACTTTGCACTGATGACTCTCAAAGTGCCTATGTATTTCTCCTTCCTTTCCGTTTCATAACAGGAGCATGTGCATAGCAGGGTGATGCACACCAAAAAGCACAGTGGATTCCTGTGGGATCGGTTATTGTAGCCATCCAATAGAGCACTTGGAACTTTGTTTCAAACCTAATATTGTCTTTCCTTCTAATGTTGACAATAGTTAATGCAAAAAACATTCCATTTGAACAACCCTCCCAAAAAGAATAATATGACATTTGCCCAAAGATGACAGCATAGCTGATTTTACTGCACCGTTTTCTTACGCTCTTCCGTGCCCATGCTTAAATGAGTAGGACACCCCAATTCCTATTTCTTACACTGCACTCAGTGGTCTGGCTGCATACCTGGAACAGTACTAATACCAGCCATGCGCCTGTTCTCCCTCGCTGTTTTCTGCAGCACTTATCATATGTAAGTATTCGTAATGGTGTAAATAGTTATTATGATGGGGTATTACACTGTTAAGTTACACAACCCAAACCAGGCACTTAATGTAAACGTTTTCAACTTTGTCCAACAGCACTTAGCTGCCCTAACATAGAATCGCATTAGCTGCCTCTCCGTAGCCTTCTTTGCCAGTTGTCCTACATGAAGAACAACTAAACAGCTTGCAGTATTTGCGCACCAACACTTCCCAAAGCAGTTTCTTCCACTTTGCACTAGTTCTCCCTCTAAATCCTACTCAATCCTCGTTTAGTGCCCATCCCACCTCTTGATCTAAGTGGCTACCAGGCTATATTTGGGGTTCGCTGGAGAGCAAGGTCTGGAGCATCTCACACGTGACTGGTAGTTTAAGGGTGCAGCATAGTCTCACCATCCTTCACTCCACCTCAGAGGTGCCTACAATAAATGTTCTTTGTAGATGCATTGATAGCTTTTTATATTGATATTTTAGTCTTTTGAATATTAAAATTAACCAAGAATACAGGGGACGCAATGCATATTTTCCTGTGAACAGAAAGTCTACTGGTCCATTTTGAGTTACTCGTTCACACTCTTATACGTGGATTGTGTTTCTTGTTCAGATCAGGTACTTCAGAGCACATATTGATCAGTTATTTATAAATTATATCTGTCATCCGCTGGCAACCTGATCTTCACAGTAAGAATCAAGACTGCACAAACCCGCCTAAAGCACTCCAGCCACATCTTCCTGCATTACCTGACTCTTAAGTGTTGAAAGTTCTCAAATTATTTGCTCATGTACATGCCATAGTTTCTGCACTTGTTAACTTGCCTTTTCTTTGACCGACATCTAGTGCATTTCCAGACACTGGATGGTAAGGTTGTTTATGCATTCCTTGTCATTTCATAATGTTTATGTTCTGTTTGAATCATGTCCTGGTATCTCGCCGTACATTATGCATCATCCTAAAATGCATGTCTTAATTCTGCCTTCCCGCTCTAAAGAGCAGACTGCAAATTACATCTTAGTCCATTTTGCCCTAGAGTTTGGAATAAGGCTGCTTATAAATTCTGTTTTTCATAAACATTGGTTTAAAGAACAAATGTATTTCCGATAACCTTTCTATGCCAAAGTGCTGATGTTCACCTATCTGTATAATTTTTCAAGGGGTTTTCTTTTTGTATTGCACTAGTTAAATAAATGATCTTACTGAAATGTTGGTGCTTCAATAAAGCCATTCTGCTGCTAAAGATGCCTTATGACTGCTCTTCACTAGGGATATGTGTCTTCTAAGGAAGGCATGGTTATCAGAAGCACGACAGACACGAGGAGTATAATCCAAGGGTGTTTATTAAACAGAATAAGGGTGAGATAAACGCCTAATCTAAGCCTAAATGGAAGATGGAGCAAGCTACAACCATCAAAATAAATAAAACGCTGTCCTAGTGGTGTCGTGTCAAAAGAAAATGACCTATACTAAAAAATCTATTGCCAAATCCTTCCTCTGAATAACAAAGGGGTGTGGGACAGTAATATGTATGACAAAAAAGTGTAGTATAAACTGAAATGTCCAAAAAGGGTTTCCATAGTTCAGGACTGCTGAACTAGTGTACTCCCTTCCCACGTTATATCACGGGACAAGGCGGAACAGTCTGTGCATACCAATTATGTCTTCGCTCAGCACCGCCCTCACCATGCACTGCCCTTACTATCTCTTCCTTCATCCTCTACTCAAAACCATTTAAACTCTCTCCCTATCCCTATCATCTCTTTTCCTCAACGCCATCCCTCTTCTCACTCACCTACTCCCTCTATTCACAAAACCTCCAGTCCTAACTTTCATCACAATTCCTCTTCTCGCATCTAGCCCCAGCGTGCCTCTACGTCGCAGACTCAACGCAATATGCTTCTATATCTCACTCTCTTTATATTGCACTTTGAATTACACAACAGGTCTGTAACAAAACTACCTCCAACTTCCTTCTTTCCCATTCTTCTCCTCTTGACTTCATTACCCTTACAGAAAACTGGATTTCTCCCTCTGACTCTGCAACCCTTGCTGCCCTTCACAACCCTATCTATGCCTTCATCCACTCTCCCTGCCTAACTGGTAGGGGTGGTGGTGTAGGACTGTTCGCATCTTCCAACCTTCTTATTTCTCCTACTTCCCTATCTCCTGCTATTTCTCTCTCTTTCAAATGCTCTATCTCCTCAATCACTGCTCCCTATGGCATTCATTTTATATCTCGCTATCCGCCACCTGGTCCCACTGGTCAAATTATTGACCGCCTCTCCCAACTAATTGACTCCCTTCCTCTCCATCACCTTGTTGTCACTGGTGACTTTAACCTCCCCTCTATCTCCACTTCTCTGTCCAGTGACTTTAGCTCTTATCTCCTAACGGCTCACTCTCTTCTGTCCACTCTTTGCCCACCCATTCAAACAGTAACTCCCTTGACCTTTTTCTCATCTCCTCTCAACACTCTGCCTCTAATATCTCCACTGCTCCTTCTCCCTCTGATCATTCCATCGTCTTTGCCTCAATCTCTACTCCTACTTCCACCCCCCCTCTCAACATCTACCACTTCCATTACCTAGCGCAGTGTTCTCTCCTCCAAATTCTCTGTCTACCTCTCTGACCTACACCACTCTCTCTCCTCCAAAGCAAAATTCACTGTTCCATCCACTGATAAAGCCTTCACTAACTTTAACGCTGCTCTTAATGCTCCCTTCTCCTCGCACTTCCCTCCTACTACATTCACTCCTAAACCCGCCCCTCCACGGTTTTGGATTACACCTACCAATCCGCACCCGGAATAGATAAATGAGGAAATAATTTGCACTTGGCAAAGATCTAAACACATATTAACACAAGGTACTAGTACGTATGTAGGTTGGCCTATAGGAAGGTGTGAATGAATTAAGGTCCTACCCCTGGTCCAAACCTAAGTAACCCTTTGGGGTAATAGCATCTACATATAATTAGTATCCATCATAGTACAACACATCAAGGATAGTCATGCAAATTATTGTAAGTTAAAGACAAAACTTTATGTGCAAACATCCGTACAAATACAATCAATAAAACATTTACAAGGTTACATACATATGAAAAACAATCCTTCTTAGTATGAATCAGAATGCAAAATTGCTAAACAGAAATCATGAATGTTAGATAAAAAAGAAAGAAGGAAAAATGGAAAAATCAATGAGACATAAACCAAAATAAGGAAATATTTCTCCCAATGTAGAAACATCAACACTGGAAAAAGGTAACAAATACTTTTTTCAACATTATATGATCATAGTAAGTATCAGTAACACCCCAGTGGGAATATTTGTTCATACACCAATGGGGTGGGGTCTGCCAACGCATGAGGGGGAAGAAAGGGAAGTAAGAAAAATGTTGATATTCCCAAACAACGAATAAGGCTGATTCAATAGACAGTGATCTACGAAAACCAACTGGGATACTGAACAAGTGTTACTGTAGATCCTGGCTAACTGAAAAAAACAACAAAACATAAATTGTTGTAAACAAGAGGTCCAATATAGATCAGATGTTATTCTGAGGGACCTTCAATCCCCTCTAGGCAATATTGCGTTTCGGCGGTACCAGCTCCGCCTTCATCAGGGCAGAAATAGCAAGACCCTGTGGGAAACAAGAGAGAGAAATAGAGAGAAAGGAATGTTTTAGTAAGAAAAGAACTGAATGAAAGAGAGAAAACATGTCCAAAAGATGATGCAGAGAATGATTTATGTGGAACAAAATTGTGTAGATGAATCGCTAAAGTCAAAAACTTGCAAAGTGCATGATCTTGGTCATGTTTGCAACTCACTTCATGCCAAAGTCTAAATTTCCTAAACTGTTGGGATCACCTGGTAACATGCTAGTGTGACCCCCCCCCATAGGAAAATAAAAGGACCTGGCCAGAAAACCCCTTTCTGTGAACAACAACGCTGGGGACTTAGAACACACCACTCGTAACCCGCCTACCCCGGGGGGGGGGGGGAAATTGAGGCAAAAAGAGAGTGCAATAAAATTGCAATTGAAACCCCAATGGGGCATAAGTGAATAATCTAAGCATGAGAATATTGTTACCTTGAGCGTGATCCTATGCTACGCTCAACGAAAGAGGTGAGCCCATTGTTGCTTGTTGGACACTGGCTGAATCCTGTATGGTGACAATCGAGTCGGCAGTTGCCTCCCAAGGGAGATTATATCACCAGATATATATGAGGTCTGTTGAAAAAAGCCAACCTAGACAGACAGAAAAGGAAACAAAACCCAAATTGAAGGGCAGTTTGCTTTCAAGTTATGAAGCCAAAACGAAATTATTTGTGTGTAAAAAAAGGAGGAAATTATTTTTTATATTGTTGTTTTTTAGTACAGGTAATTCAGTACCTGTGATAAGGTGTAGCTGAGTTCCGTAGCGAAAAAGCTTAGGCAGGAAGGGAGTGGAGGGGAAAGGACCGCCTCCAGCTGGCGTCTGTACCGCGCTGCAAAATCTGCTGCGACTGGCTCCTAGAATGTGGAAAGGCAGCCTTTCTATTTAGGTGGACGCCGTGACGTGTGGAGGCGGGCGTGTGGGGCCGGTGTCTGGTAGCGGGCGGGGTATCCAATCAGGACCCTGTATGCCCGCCAAGTGGCAGGGGGAGTGTGTCCCGCCGAGCCTATCAGAGGGGAGGGAGAGTTTTAGTCGGGTTGTAATAAATACACCGCGGCGTCGACCAAACAAGTGATGGATGTTAAAGCCGGTATCCGCCTCGAGACATCGAGGGGATCATGTTTCTTCGTGCCGCCTCTGACTAATGAGCGGCCCAAGGGCATGCTGGTCTCCAGGGACCAGTACTGGAGCGGACACCCCCGGAGCGGACACCCCCTAGTGCCATGGTTGGGGCCCTCCTGACCGGCTCCCAAGGTAATTAGACTGTTGTGCCATGGGGAAACTAACTGGGCATGAAACTCTGCCAGGTAAGGAAAAAAAATGCTGGGTGTGCATGAGGACAGTGTATGCACACCGGGACTGAATAGTTGTGTGGAAGCCGTCCCGGGTAAGAATGTGCATATCATGTTAAGTAAAATACTCCGCTCAAAAAATATTGTTAAACAAGAAACTCTGTTAGCGGTGAAGGATTCAAGCAGGAGTTAACTCATTGAGACCATTGTCCAGGGTGTCCAATCTGTGCACCCATCTCTTTTCCAATTCGAGAAGTCTGTGCTGTACATTTTGACCTGTGTAGATCCTATCAAGGACCCACCACAAGATGTCATCAGGGCTATGGGAGTTGGTCAAATAATGTGTGACCAACGGAGATGTAATATTCTTACACCGGATCCTCGAGCGGTGTTCTGAGATACGGGTCCCTACATTCCGCATAGTTTGTCCCACATATCTGAGCACACAGGGGCATTCAATACAGTATATCACTTGGCTGGTCTTGCAATTAGATTGATTGTTTCGTTTCCATCGTCTTTGCCTCAATCTCTACTCCTACTCCCACCCCCCCTCTCAACATCTACCACTTCCATTACCTAGCGCAGGGTTCTCTCCTCCAAATTCTCTGTCTACCTCTCTGACCTACACCACTCTCTCTCCTCCAAAGCAAAATTCACTGTTCCATCCACTGATAAAGCCTTCACTAACTTTAACGCTGCTCTTAATGCTCCCTTCTCCTCGCACTTCCCTCCTACTACATTCACTCCTAAACCCGCCCCTCCACGGTTTTGGATTACACCTACCAATCCGCACCCGGAATAGATAAATGAGGAAATAATTTGCACTTGGCAAAGATCTAAACACTCCTTGGATCCTCAACTCTATGACTGCACTTCAAAATTACTCCTCTGCTCTCAACTCCGCCAAACGTGACATCTATCTCGCTCTCATTTCTTCTCAATCCTCACAAAATCGAGCAACTTCAAAAATCTAGAAACTCAATTCTCTCACCTTCTAAACCCTCGTCCATCTCCTCTACTCTTTCTGCTAATGATGTAGCTCTCTATTTTGCTTAAAAAATGCCCAACATTAAAAATACCCCTGCAAATTACATTCTATCAACCACCTGCTCACTTTTCTCCACCACCTCTACCCTTCTCTCCTGCGACAATGTCCTCCTTTGCCCCCACTAACTCTAATGAGATTCTTGATCTTCTCCTCAGGGCTTACCCTTCATATGCCCCCTTCAACACTCTATCCCCACATCTCGTGAAATTCATGGCATCCATTGTTGCTCCAGATCTTCTTTCCCTCTTCAACTCCTCTCTTGACAGTGCCACTTTTGCATCATCCTACAAGTCGGCTACCGCCATCACTATACTTAAGAAACCTGGCCTAGATCCTAACTGTCCTGCCAACTATTGTCCTGTTTCTTTTCTGCCTCACTAGTCTAAAATTCTAGAGAATATGGTTTTTAACAGATTCAATGAGTTCCTTGACACACACCACCTCTGGGATCCTCTTCAATATGGCTTCCAACGTCTGCACTCTACTGAGCCAGCTATCATTGTCAGCAACAACATCTCTTCCGCTTGTCATGCTAACCGTTCATCTATTCTTATTTCACCAACCTCTCTGCTGCCGTCGGTACCGTCAACCACTCTGACGTTCTCTCAACACTATCTCTCCTTGGCATCAGTACAGGGCCTTCACTTGGTTTGCTTCATATCTCGCCCCAGAGACTTCCCGGATACCAGGAACAGCATTTGCTCCTCACTCATCTCCTTACTGTTGATGTTCTCAAAGGGTCGGTCCTGGATCCACTTCTCTTCAATCTCTATTACTATGTTCTTGGCACCTTGATCTCCTCCTATGGCTTCTCCTATCAACTCTTTGCTTATGACACTCAGATCTTCTTCTCCTTTCCCTCCTTATCTCATGAGCTACCGTAAAAAATGTCTGACTGTCTCTCAGCCATCAAATACTGGATGGTATCTTACTCACTCATGCTCAACTCCACTAACTCTGAAGTTCTCTCATTCCAAACAGGCTATCTCTTTCTCTCCCCCTCTTCTATTCTTCTCTCCAGACTACCTTCCCTACTCTGCTTCTGCTCGCAACCTTGGTATAAACTAAGACGCATCTCACAACATCTCGCTCTTCATCTCTAAATCTGCTCCTGCGGCCAGACTTAAACTCTCCAACCTCAGAAAAATAAGACATCTTCTTCCCTTCAACACTGTGAAGCGCTTATTCTTCTCTTTAGTACTCTCTCAATCTGACTACTGTGCCAGTCTAATCTATGGCCTTCCCGACTATGCTGTTTCACCTCGAGACAAAGTCCTCAACTTTCCTGTCCATACACTCATTCAACCTTCCCAGCTTCACTTCTACCTGCCCAACCCGTTGTCAGTTAGTCTGGTTATCTATAAGACAGAGGGCAAAGTATAAACTCATTCTCATCACCTTCAAAACTGTACATGGACTTGCCCCACCCTACCTATCAGCCCATCTCACTCCCTCACCCTCTTGCTCCCTACGATGATCCTCGGCTCACCTTCTTGTCACCTCTCGTGCCCATTGCGTACCCTCTCATTTCTGCTTTCTTCCTCTCCTCGTCCCCTTACTCTGGAATGCTCTTCCTCTCTCTTCCTGCACTACTCTCACTCTCTCTATTTAAATCCAACCCCCTACCTCTACTCCTTTCTGAAGAACCACTTGCATAGAATTCTACGCCACCACATCTCCCTGTTCTCTTCTCCTCCTACCTCTCTACGACAACCCCACAGTAGTTATCCCCCGCCCCTTCTTCCTAAAACCTAGCACTTCCTCCACTATCCCATTCTTATACCATGCTCTACTGTCCTTGTCCCTGGTTCATGCTTCTACCTCCCCTGCATCATCTGGTCTTATGTTCACATCTTCTTAACCATTGTTAAGGGCACTAGTCCTCTGCTCTGTAAATCAACGTTAAAAATATGAAGCATTTTTTTGCCACAATATATTGTTTTCTCTGTAATTTTCATTAAATAAAATACATAAATCAAATACGCAATAAAAGATGCACTCACTACCAAAGCTACCATATTTTACTTTGACAGAGCTACACTGAGCTAATACTAGATGAGTGGGTGTGTTCTAGGATATGTAGCTACATAATAGGAATAAAAGGCAGAACGTTCAGCTTTGCCTATGCCTGTAGAGCACAGACTCCTGCAGAACAGACTTCCAAAAAGCAATTTCAGTGCTATGCCTCATACATCACTCCCATCTCTTCATGCACATCATTTCACAGCAGTAACTGATCACAAGCCTCCAAGCCCTCGTTTTTAAGGGAACATCGCTGATCTGATTGTTCACCCTAGCAAGAGAATACCACCAATCTTCTGTTTCTGCATCTGAGACTAACACATCCCAAATAAATGCAGGAGGCAGTTAACTTGTGCGGATGACTGTAATGGCTCCTCACAAAAAAAATATCATAGATGCACTTGAATAGGGCCATGGAAGAGACTCATAAATGCCAACTGACTCCGCACACCTGAAACAAAAGCATTGATTTCTGATTGGAGGGGCCACAACTGAGATCCCTACGGCTCTTTTGATGAGGGTAGTTCTCTTGGATCATGAAGCCCATCATTTATTTATTTAATGTGATACAGGGTATATCATGATCTTTTGATCAAAAAGGCCTTACAATACCAGAAAATAAACCAGGTGTACCTCTCAAGGGCACTTTACCATGGGGAACAAGCATCTTCTGGGTTCCCAGTTGGTGTGCAGTAGAGTATGACATTGACCGGGGAAAAAAATTGTTGACATAGAAGGTGACAAAACTAAGTACAGCTATCACCTGGTTTGAAAATGATCGGAGGGAGAGCTCAAGGAAAAAATCAGTAGAAGCAAATAGTGTATGAGAATGGAAGGAAATGTCATCACAGCATAGTTACAACGATAATAATAATAATGATGGCTACCTATGCAGGTGACGCTCCCATGGTTTGATTAAAAGGCTGAATATGTAGTGTAATCATGGGTCCTGTGTCAAACATCTAACCCACAGAAAGGCCTCCTCCTGTATGCACACAAGGAAGAGGGCAACACCCATAGGAAAAAGTAAATCATGATTTTTGCTCACTCCCCAAAAGATCAGAACTTCTCATAGTTGTCGACGGCCATTCTAGGTACCCTGGAGTGTGGACTGTCAAACCACAAGCACCGAGGAAGTCATCCCAAAGCTCGAGAAAATAAGAGGATCAAAGCATCTTAACAGCACTAAAGACCTACAAAAGACCACCATTCCAAATCCATCAAATCTATCCAAATCACGCATATTGGCCACAATCCAATAGCAGCAGAAATGATTGATGAGAATGCTAAAGAAGGGATCCGAATTGCACAGAAGAGAGAACAAAATCAGCCACTAAATTATGAAACTCCTCCTCCCACCTTAAATGGAAGTTAATCTGTAACCCTTCGGACAGGAACAGCGATAAGGGCAATGATTTCCGCTAACACAGATTGCACTACAGTTGGTTCCTCTTAAAATGAGGTGGAAAACAGGCAAGAGCAATGAGACCAGACTTCCACCCCAGATACAAGATGTTAATCTGAAAGTTTCATCCTGCAGGGTAATCCAACATTACCTCCTGCTCCATGTTCTTCTTCCTCGTCCCAGTACTTGCCTATGAGCCATCGCCTCCCCAATGGGAACCATTCTTTTGAACTTTTCCACCTTACCCCACCCCAGGATGAAGGTATAATATCTCCACTTAACTATTATAATTTGTCAAAAAATATTCCTGATCTCCGAACAGGAGCCTTCGATGTGCAGCTACTATCCGCTGTGGGATTTTAGGAGCAACGTTCTGTGATTTGCGCAGATCCTTGCCTGCGGGGCAAGAGAGACAAGATTGACAG
Source organism: Ambystoma mexicanum (assembly GCF_040938575.1). Taxonomy (NCBI): domain Eukaryota; kingdom Metazoa; phylum Chordata; class Amphibia; order Caudata; family Ambystomatidae; genus Ambystoma; species Ambystoma mexicanum. The sequence goes on along the minus strand of NC_090926.1, from coordinate 1,015,262,153 downwards.
GTATGCCTTAGGGCTCCCTGCAGGGAAAGGGGCCACAATTGAGCACAAATGACTCCCAAGATGATTGGTGAAGCTCTTGGGCCGACAGCAGAGCAAGGGAGCTCCATTGAGCATTGTTGGCGTTAGGCCAATGAGTGAGGAGGGGACATGGCGCCATGGATCAACGGCCCAGGAGCGGATACCGGTCCACATCTAGGGCTTATGGTAAGGTGGGGGTAAAGGCAGGCCAATATCTGTTCTGGCCGGTACCTCCCACCTGCATCCAGGAGGCCGGCTGTATTTCTGGGAATGTTTTGGGGCAGATAACTGGGAAACATGTGCAGGCGCGGCCTCTGTGTAGGAATGGGATGCCGCAGCCTGAAGCATTGCCATGGTTACTGAATTGACACTTATTGTGCACTTAGTGTCGAGTGAGGTGCTTTGTCCACTCTACGCTACAGGCTCCTCTCAGGCTGGTTTTGGGTAGGCGCTGTATTTCAAATAGGGAAAAGGAAGGACAAATGTAAGTACCTGAAGGACTCGGAAGTGGATAAAAGGGGGCATATAAAGAGAAAAGAATAGGTTGGGCTTGAAGTTCTCTTCATCCCAGAAATAAAATCAAGAACATTGTGACGCTGGCCATTGATGGACATGAAAGCAAGAAAACGAAAGAGGCATGGTAGGCCCCTTCTTTGTTTCTTTGTCTTCTTTCCCATCATCATCCTCTTCCTTGTCATTGCGGACAATGACCTATGCCTCAGGAGATGAAAAAGATCCTACATGCAGATACTTGGACAGAGAGGAGGTGGAGCTGGGGAAAGCATTGGGTTTTTGGAGCTTGCAGTTATGGGCAATATAAGCTTACCCTGAAGAGGGGTCTTCCACTTACCTCTGACATCAACGACACGATTTTGAAAGAGTGGAAAGATGCAGATCCCATCACAATGCCTTAGTTCACATCTAAGCTGTAGCCATTAAAAGGTAAAAACGTTGTCCTCCCAGAAGCTGCTGAAGAAAACAACATCCTAACCAGCCGGTCCTCCGTGGTGGCTGAAGAAGCATTACTCAGGGACTCTGTGGATAAAAAGCTGAACGCAGCCCTGAAAAAATGGTACACAGGTCTCCCTATCTGGCATTAAGGGCAAATGCGTATAGAACTTATACAACTGAGACAGTTGTCACAGATGGTCATAATAATCTTAAGAGTCCAAATGATGGTTCAAGTGTTTTTATCAATAGCACTTTAAGATTGACTGAGTTTCCAGGTAGGCTTGACTAATGGGTATTTCGAACTGGTCTCTCAACCTCCTCCGGGCTCCCTTCACCGCAACCCAGGCTTTCCCCACAACCACAGTTAGCATGAATCCTAGAGCTTGGTAACCCCCTAAAGCCTGGTCTATCATTTCTACGATGGGAGGGCAGGCTTTATATAACTAACTTCCACCGGACTTCCCAAGAGTGTCCTGCACTAGGAATCCCACACTAATGGTTTCAGTGACATTCTGAATGGTGCAAATCTAGGAGCTTCAAGCGTTGTGGACACCATTGTACTCTGAAATCGTATTTTAGGAAGGTTAGGACCTCCTCCCAGTCTCTGGAGAAACGTTTCAGATTGTTATTCATGGCGTATGTCGCTCACTCTAGTGTCACAAAGTCCCACACTTTCCAAAGCCAGTCTTGAAACGTGGGGATGGTCTCTCCCTTCCACCTCTGGCCAATTAGTAGCATCGCAGGCAGAGTTAACACTGTCCTCACTTTCCTGTGACCCCACCTGTTACCCTTCTCGGTTCCTTCCACCAAACCCCAATAGGACCATCTCTGGTGATATAATTTCCTTATCTCCAAATGCCTCGGCCTGAGCCTCCTGTACCTCCCTCCAGAAGCGTACAAGTTTTGGGCATCTCCACCAAATGTGTGACCATGTGCCCTCCACATCCCCTCCAACACTCACCTGGACCCGGGGTATATTTTATGCAGTCGGGCCGGGGTACAATGCCACTTCTAAAGCAGCTTGTGCCAGCATTCCTAGAGTTGCTTTAACTACTTTTGCTATTTTGTTCCATAGTTTCTCCCATATCCCCCTCAACTGTTCCCTTCCCACTGTTCCCTCCCATCGTTCCATGTAGCGCCATATCGCCAGGGGAATAGCTTTGTCCAACATTTTGTATATGTTGTAAATTAATCCCTTAGTTCCGTCCTCTGTCACTAGGAATTTGTCAAATGCGGTTAGGTCGCGGCGGGTCGCTGCCTTAATCGTTGGGTTCTGAAGCCAATGTTGCAACTGGAAGTACCTAAGCCTTTCAGTTTCACCACCTCAAAGCACTGTTTCCAATCCATGAAAGGTCTGATAGTAGAACCCTGAAACATGTCTTGCCGTTTCCTGCACCCCACCTCCTGCCATATTTTAAACACCCCTGCTTCTGTCCCTAGTGAGAAGTCTGTGTTGTTGAGTATGGGAGTGAATGGGGACGCGAAGGTCGTGATCCCATAATTCCCTTTTAGTCTGTCCCGTGTTTCTGCCACTAGCCTAGTAATTTGCTTCAGTCTATGATTTCGCGGCAGCCACAGAATTTCTGCTAGGTTGTGCTGCGCGACTGCCCGATCCATTGCTACCCACTGGTTTCCCACCCTCTCTGTGAACCAGTCCCGTATGATTCACAGTTGGGATGCCTCATAGTACAATCTAAAGTTCAGGAGCGCCATCTCACCTTCCCCCCCGTGGGAACATCAGTATTGCTCGGCTGATCAGTGCTCTCTTGCCCTTCCAAATAAAGTCGCCCATTGCTTTCCCATGGTTGCAGAGGAATTGGTTCGGGACCGCCACTGGGAGTGCCTGAAATAGGTAGAGTAATCTGGGGAGTGTCACCATCTTCGCCGGCACCATTCTGCACATCCAGGAAATCTTAAGCCCCTTCCATCTTAGGAGGTCTACCTTAATTGTTGATAATATGGGTGGGTAGTTGGCCGAATCAGATACTCCCCTTTTCTCTCTCTCCCTAGAACTTCTGTTCCTGATCTTGGCTCCCTACTCACCACTCCCCTTTCTCCTCGTACTCCCTCTGTCGTCTCCCCGTTCCTTCTCTCTCACCATCTCATCCCTCTTTCTACCCACCTACTCCTTCTGGTCTTCTCACTCTCTCACCTCTCTTCCGACTCACTTTCGTCCCTCCTCTCCTCTCTCTCCACCAACCTCTCTCCTCTTCCATCCCTCTGCTCTTTTCACTCCTATCTCTTACCATTTCCCTCCTCCACTGACTACTTTCTCCAACCGTCCCCTCTACAATTCTTTCATCTTTCTCTCTTCCTCACAATCTCTCTCTCTCCCTGTCTCTTTACACCCTCACACTACAATACTTCCTTCCACTCTCTGCACTCTCACCGCACACTACCTCGTTCCACCCTTTACACTGATTCTCGCAAATAGCCTCACAAACACAGCTACACTCTTTCCACTTGGTACCACTCTCTCTCTCTCTCACACACAGTATCTCACCTGCATCCAACTTCTCCACACAGTCCGCTCCACCTTTCGTCCTTTGTCTGGTCTCTCGATCCACCTCCACGCCTCTTAAGTTCACCCAACACCTTTTACTCTGTCTTGCTCCTACAGGTCTTTTATACCAATAACTCTCTGTTTCAGCTCTTCTCTCCACCCCCAGTTAGGTCTGTGTTCCACCTGACTCTGGGGGGGCAATCTCCATGTATATTTTCCACCATGGTTGGGTTAGTGCAGTGCAACGCTACATAAGCCCTTTACAGCTCTTCCCCCTTTGGTGCAAGGTGATTTTAACAGTGTGAGGAACCCATGGTGCTCAGAGATGGACACAGACACAAATGTTCAAGTTTCAAAACCTTTATTAACTAAAAATGGATGGGATGGTTACTGCCTAACTGGCCCTATCTCTATAATGAGAGTGATCTCATCCATGAAATTAAAGTCAATCAAACTAATAACGATGTCTGTGTCAAAAACGAAGCTTGCCCTCACTTTGCTATAACAATAATGTGTATGTATGGAATTGGACTAAATAAAAAAAGGGTGAATCAAAAGAAATGTCAAGGTGGCGCTGCAGTGGCTCTGCAACTCTCTTGTCTTGGTCTCTTCGCTGGTAGAGGAGCTGTTGCACAGCTCCCTCCCACAAGCTTAGGAACTCTGGATTTAACAAAGTTCCGTAGACATAAACAGATTAGAAACGGTTTCTTAAAGGTTCTTCAAATTCAATAGTTACAAAGTTCCTTCAGGTTACTAAGAGCTCTCTTCCTCCTGAAGCCCTAGTTGTTACCTTCTTTCAGGAAACTCACAATTCTTAGTTCACAATTTAAATGGGCCACAAGATTCTCTCTTGCTCTGGTTCCTTCTGGGGTTTCCTTCCCATTCAATCTTGACACTTTGCAGTTCAATAGTACTTCACAACAGAGTTCCCTTCCCCAACAATTCAACAACTCTCCCTACTTCTTGGTACTAGATACTTCCGACAGTTCACAGTATTATTTTAGCCCTGTGCAGGACCACTCCAATACCCTGGCTTTTAGGATCGTGCCCCAGCACTCTATTCCAGTTCACAAACTGTACATATCTTCCAATTCGCCCACGCCTTGAACTTTTCACCATTCCCTTTTTACATTTTTAGGGAATGTCTCTGTTCTTCTAGGGCCTTTCACAGCATGTCAATGTACACACACTTTTCTTGGGGTCTTAGCTCGCTTTTCCCCTGTTGTACAGGTCCCCTTCACATGCTCTCTACTTACCTCCTCCTTCGAGCCTCACATAGCTCCCCTGCACTTTCGGAGAGCTGGTGTCAGTTTTCACAGTTCCTTTCTTTAAACAACTTTCAAATGTATACTTGACTTTTCTTCCTTCTTTCTCTCTCTCGTGCCTCTTGCACATTTATTTTCATGGACTTTTGAATCTTGCTGTCATTCACACCGCTAGTCCCAAAATGCTGTTCATCTTGGGCATTTCCATTTTCTGGCTCTTTAATCATGCTGTTCCCCAAACTGTGAGTCCCAGAATGCCTTACACCTTCATTAACCTATATGCTTCCTTCTACCGTTCCAGCCACACACACACACACACACACACATGCTTACCGAGTTCCTTTCTTTGTCTGGTCACGAGACTCACCCGGTTAATCCAGCGCTGGTGGGCAGTTCTTTGGGAATTTGGGTGGTGGTCAGGGTCTCTCCACCTGCCCCTCAGACACCTGGGCTTGCTTTCACATGCTCAGGGGAAAGGGGCATTGCAGTGGACAGCAGTCTGCCTTCTCTGGCCCTTGGGCGACACGGCTCCTCAGCTGCACTGCCGCCCCTCATAGGCACTGGGCCAGCGCCTCGCCCCTCCGTTCTACTCCAGACTCTCTCCACGGCTTCTTCTGCTCCCTCCTGCTTATGGGCTCTCCAGGTCCTCTCTGCAGTTACAGCTCGCTCAAAATGCTGTTTCTGGCTGCTGCCTTTATGCTCCCAGCTAGAGTTAAGTGAAGTCAGATGTGTTTGATTGTGCTTGATTGCCTGTCCCTGTCTGGCTTTATTAGTGGGACAACCTAGTGGTGGGTGGTAGTAGGATTTCCTCTGCTTCTTAAAGTGTTTCTCAGATGTAATCTCCACTGCTCTCAGTTGCCTCTTCTTACTCCCAGTGTTTATTGCAAATGAGGGATGGGGGGCATGGAGCAGGATTTAAGATAGCCCATGAAAGTTTGGGGACCATCGGTTTCATGGGAAGAAGACTGGGTCTCTCCTAAGGGGTTCTCACCTCCTGCGCCTATGTATCCTCCTCCCAGGTGATCCTCCCTCGCATATCCGTCCCCAGGGTCGGGATCCGAAAGTGCTGGCCTTTCACTGGCCACCTGGGGAGAGGACTGTTGGGGAAAACAAGTGAGAAAACCAGCAGGTTGCTCACAACAGTCTGTTATTTTGTCTGTTGTATATAGATGTAGCTTTCCTCTTACTTTGGGCTGCAATGAATAACACTTCTCTCTTTTCACCGGTACCAGAGTGCTAGAATCAGTCCGGAAGTCGCTGGCTTTATCCAGTGGTTTGCTGGGCTCTCCCAGTACTGCATGGCATGGCGGTACATGTAATTCTGAAACGAAGCAAAGAGAACTCGGCCGAATTGAGGGTGTAAGGTGATGGTGATGACTGTATTACCTGAATCAACAATCATGACACATGTAGGGGTTCAGGGACTGGGGCCATCCCAACTACATCACTCGGCCTCTGGGGCAGTAGCAGTTCTGGCCTACACCCTGGGAGGCTGCTTACCCCAGGACGGGTGGGGTCCCTTTCCCATTACCGGGTCAAGCCCCTTAACCTGTCAGTTATAACCAGGTTCAAGTAGCTGCAAAAGGCCATAGTAGAAAGGACCAATTGTGCTCCTATAATAACAGATATGCAGAAGCAGGTTGAAATCCTGTCTGACCTTGCATAAGATGGAGTCAGAAGTGGAGCTATGGTGATGGGAGCCAGCATTTTGGCCAGACGCCATTGCCATTTAAGAGGCTGGAGGACGGAGGTCTCTGAAAGGGATATGGCTCTAAAACTATTTGGTCACTATTTACTAGACAAGCTCCATAAGGTCTTCTGAGCTGATAAACATGCAGATAAACTGAGGAAAAAGAGTCCCTCCTCAGCCATCTTGATCATCGGGATGCAAGAATCACATGAAGTTATCCGGATACAAGCCCAGGTCGATTCCCAAGGCCCACGGGTACCGGGCCAGCCATGGAAGAACCCTGCTAAAAGGCAGACATCCTGACAAACTGGCTGATGAGTGGAAGATTCCAGCACTTTTTCAGCACATGGGAAAAGTGGTCTGCAGATTAATGGGCCACTCAGACAGTAAAATGGGGCGAACAGGTAGAGTTATTAGACCAACCAGTGCAGTCATGCATGACCATGATACATAGCCCATAGGGAAGATAAAAAAACAGCCATGGAGGAGGCTATCATAGAACTTCTTGAGAAAACAGCCACTGGCGGGGACGGAGGGGCTCCAGAGCAGGAACAGCAGGGGTTCTGTTCCATAGTCTTCTGCATCCTGAAACCTTAGGGCAAGTTCAGATTGATATTGGATCTCAAGGCCCTGAATGCATTCACAAAGAGGGAAATTTCATCATGGATGCCCTACAGAAATTCATTGCTGTCCAGAGGAGAATGATTGTCATCGGGAGATCTGCTGGAGGCCTACCATCACATTGCGATCACGCCCAGTCAACAGAAACTCCTCAGATTTGCTGTGGGAGCTCAGGGAGACATTATTAGCTTCAGGGGTGTCCACTTGGGCTACAAACAGCTGCCAGTGTTTCTTCAAAGGTGGTGGCTCCCATAGTGGCATGGCTCCATCTGGATGGCATCCAGATTTTTGACTGGTCAAGGACTCCCAGAGGAAGACTCGCCTGCAGAGGAAGTGTCAGGCTCAGGAGGAATATGGCTGCCTGCTGAATTGGCAGAAATCTCACCTGCCTCCACCCCAAGATCTGCCATTCATAGGAGCCTAGCTTTGTACTAGGCAGGGGAAAGTGTTCCTTCTAGTAGACAGGAAGCACATATACAGGCAGTTTTATCCAAGCTTTGGCAAAGGACTGGCTAACTGCAAGTGAACTCCTCATGGTGCAGGGGCACAGGGCCTCCAGTGTGTACTTGGTTTCCCAAGGCAGGGTTTCACCTCAGGCCCCTGATGTCCCATAGTCTTTTTTAATTCTTTATTGTGTTAACGGTTTACAAAAAACCTTACACAAGTGAATTTTTACACTCAAATCTTTAAATCCAAAATATAAAGAACATCATTAAAACATGTTATAAACAAATCCAATGTCATTTGATCATGCATCACATAAAAATCATCCAGCCTATATTTTGACCAGCACCTAGACTTCTAGTCTTATTTAATAATGCCAGTCTTTTTTTTAAACTGCAGAAGCGCAATAATCAGGGCAACAACGTTTGTAGTATGTAGTCTTTCCCATAAAGTCTCAGATCATATAAATTCAGTGGAGTGAACAAAACGACCAAAGAAAAATATCCTATCCTCCGTTAGGTTCTGACAACACAGACCTACATGCCTGAGAGTATCGCATTCACTTGTTTAAAATCTGCAAATCGATAAAACCTCCTCTTTGATTTTACTCCGTGGGGACAATACTTCATTTGTTTCTAATAAATTAAATCTAAAACTTAATTCTTGCAGTCACAGAAGAAAATCGCTGTAGGTAAGCTGCCATGACACCAACCTGCTTGTCTACTAACCTCAAGTCACCATACTTATATTTACTGATGCTTGTACATGTATCACACCAATGTAATTGGTAGAGCTTCCTCTTAAAAGCCTGCATATTAGTCAAATCATCTGGTGGCAAAAGACCCCATTTGGAAAATATTGTCTTGCATACCTGTACATAACTATTCTCGGGGTGCTAGCACCAAGGGCAAAATCCACAAATAATACAAAATGTTGGGGGATCACAAAATTTCAGACATAGCGATAGTCTTTCATAGTAGTCTGGTATTCAATGATACCAGACCTAATTCATGACCCACAAAAAACATCGGAACATACATAGGAAGCAAGTTTCCAAATCAACCCCTCAAAAGGGGTCATGTCAATTGGAAATAATACTTTATGAATTTCTAAGCCATATAGCAAGGCCAGTACTACCTTCCCTTCTTAGAACTTGCATATAGGTTCTATGGTGGATTTCCCATACTGATTCAGAAACTGTTTCATTTGATGACCTAATTGTAATGCTTTTTCCTAATCAAGGCCAGAAGAATAGCCTTGTTCGGCCGGGAAATCACTGTAAAAAACAAATACGGAAGTGAATCTACTACATCCAATTTCTTACTTGCTAACCACCAACTGGCCGGGTATTTTTGTACCAGCCTTAAACTAAATTATTTTAGTCTTTTTTTCCTTGACTACTAAGCTGTGCTCAGTTGTAAATTTAGAAAACGTGTGGATCATTCGCTGAAGCCCGACACTCGAGCAAGATGAACAAGGTGAACAAGATGATATCATCTGCGTAAGAAATCTAGGTGAATTTGACTCCAAATAATTTAGGCGAAATCCACAAGGCCTTTGTCATATAATCCCTGAGGTCCGACAAATATAAATTAAATAAGAGGGGCCAATTTTCACCCCTGTTTGAGGCATGTAAAGGTGTTTACTGTGGCATGTAAAGTATTTACAGCTTTATGAGGATAATTAGGAGGGGCGGGGGTCTTCCAAGGTTTTAGTTTTTGCCATAACGTGCCCCGTTTAATGGTTTTGAAGGCAAGTGAAAGATCTATGCTATCCACATAGATATCCGACACACCTTTTGAACCGGCTATATGCTGAGCTGAATCCAGAATCACCCCAGGAAGGATAGTCCCATCCCCCTCCTAAATCCCATTTGGAAAGGTTTAAGGATCCCTGTCCATTCCTTCCAAGATGTTCAAAAGCTGCTTGGAACGGCGAAAGTTAAAGTGGAAAAGCCCGCTTTTGAAAGCTGTGCAGAGGAGGGACGCGGCCTGCAGGAGTTCCGGCGGCAAGGCCACTGTCCCGGCAGAGTGAAGAAGGATAGAGGGGAGGTGAGTCTGTGCACCCCCGGGTCCATTGTGTATGGCTGTTGGAGGTCCTGATAGGGTCCCCCCCCGGCACGTCCAGAGAAGCGGCCCGCATCGGCGAGGCCAGGACAAACCAACCCGCTCGGGGTGGGGAGGACCCTGGAAAGGACTGCGGCTAGCCTGCTGGGAGGGCGCCCCATGGACACAGAGGCCCCCGCGGCGACCAGGGCACAGGGGTGGCCATTGGTGTTGGATAGAGACAACTGCCTGAACACACCATGGGAGCAACACCACCCCAGGAGGAAGGAGGGGCTTGTTCAGGCCCCGAAGCAGGCAGAGAGCCGAGCAGGCAAAGAGCAATGGGCGAGACGCTCTGCTTGTAAGTGGGAAGGAGAAGCCCATGTGAGGGCACACAAAACGCATTCCACCGCAGAGAATCTTGCCAGCACAGAGGCGCAGGCCTAGCTGCTTGGGACAAGCCCCCCTGCAGAGAAGTCATCAGTTCATAGCATGTGTTGGGGCCCTAAGTGGGTGACAGGAGGGGTCCAGTGGGCCAAAAGTAATAAGCCGGACACACCGGGGTATCTGGGATCTCAACACTGATACCGCACACAAGGGAAAAGACCATTGTTCTTTTTTAGAACCAGGCAACACGAGGAAAGCTCCTCCAGCTGCGGCACTGCGCTCGTGATTGGAGGTGGAAGAGGGCTTACGAAATCGGAGCAGGGAGGTGAGGGCCCCCGAATCCGGGGCATGTGCCCGCCTCCCATGTCACGGAGAGGAGCAGCATCCAGTGAGTCGGAGGTCCTTGCGGGGGGAAAGACGTAAGGAGAGCACCAGCCACCATCGCCCGCTGGGAATGGACTGGGAGCAAGCGTTTTTTTGGTGGAATACATTCAAGGCTGTGAACTGTGCAACAGCAGCCTATTGACCTAATTTGGCACTGCGAGCCGTCCGAGGCTCTTGCCATTTCGAATCGTCTACGCGCTTCCTGGAGGAGGCGTGTCCTTAACTGCACGTGACTTCATCACATGTCGACTTGCATCTTTAAAGCCCGGAGGCTGCCGGCTGCTCAGTGCAAGCGTTTTTTTGGTGGAATACATTCAAGGCTGTGAACTGTGCAACAGCAGCCTATTGACCTAATTTGGCACTGCGAGCCGTCCGAGGCTCTTGCCATTTCGAATCGTCTACGCGCTTCCTGGAGGAGGCCTGTCCTTAACTGCACGTGACTTCATCACGTGTCGACTTGCATCTTTAAAGCCCGGAGGCTGCCGGCTGCTCAGTGCAAGCGTTTTTTTGGTGGAATACATTCAAGGCTGTGAACTGTGCAACAGCAGCCTATTGACCTAATTTGGCACTGCGAGCCGTCCGAGGCTCTTGTCATTTCGGATCGTCTACACGCTTCCTGGAGGAGGCGTGTCCTTAACTGCACGTGACTTCATCACGTGTCGACTTGCATCTTTAAAGCCCGGAAGCTACCGCCCTTGTGGCTGTAAGCCCGGTGGACATAAGCCTATTGGCTGTTATACGGCTGTTGTACGCTGGTGGTGCGGTTAGCAGACGGGAGACTGTGGAGGTGTTCCCTCTTTGATCCCGAACCGTGAGTTAAAGCCTATACTTACTTCTAACCAATATTCGGAGTTGTGTTGCCCTGTGAGTTGAATAGTAACTAAAAGCACTCTATAATTTATACTGCACGTTATGGCATCTACACCCAAGTCAGTAATACTTCCTGTGCTGGATGCAGCAAACAGCCCAACGGTCGCAATTGCTACGCGATCCAAACACAACAATCTGCTGAAAATCCAGTCCACAACTTCTATTACTTTGACACCGCGCGCAAAAACACGACAAAAAACTCAAATGGCAAATAGAGATATAAGACAATTTTGTCCAATGATTAAAAATCTCTCTTCGTCTCATATTCTACCTGTTACGCCACAAGAATCTAATGACGAACTTAATGATCAAATTTTGTCTAATGCTGCTTCATTATCACAAACGGAGTCCGTTATAAACCTGTCTCCCTGCTGCAATGAAAAATCCAATGAAACGAGCTCAAACATATTGACTCTTGTACCAGACTCAAATCAATTAGACCAGGTGATAAATAAAGTCTTGCCCAGCGATGGGGATGATCCAAATAATCTGCCAATCTCCGATAACACTATGATACAGTCAACTACCCAGTTGGAACACAAAAAAGATCCAAAACTACATCTGGACCAAATCCCTGAAATCCCAGAGGAGGAAAGCTTCGCAACCAACGAAGATGTTTTTTTAAAAGAACAAAAGCAAAACATGCAGAGATCAGAAAATACATCTCCAGACAAATCTAATGTTGATTACTATAAACGTGGCTCCATGGATTCAACCATTTCGGAATCTGCATCTTACATACTCCCTACACCAAGACATCGTGAATCTTCTCGTGAAAAAGGACATGTCCCTCCAAACACAGGTCTATTAGAAGTCACTCTTATGGCAGTAAATACGACAATTCAGAGTTTGTTTAAATTATTCGAAACTCTCGAAAACAAAATAACCTTACAATCTGCAAAAATCGACCAAATTTCGGCTTGGATCCAGCTCAAGCGAAAGAAAAGGAGCCCTTGTGTCAGTTTACTGAAACTATTAATGATCTGTCCCAAGACATTGAGATCATGACCATCCCTGTAACCCAGTCTACCACTCTGCCTATGTTCAATGAAATTATACATCCAATTGAAGAGGCGGACAATGAAAACTCACACAAAAATACTTCTTGGATAAGTGTTGAAAGTTCTCCTAAAACATCAAGATGTCAAAATGATAAAGCCCAATATGAACTTTTTAATAAACATCAACGAAATAAGGGTCGATCTAGGCACCTGGTAACTAAACCTTTCCAATCCACAAAACTATCTACTAAAACAAATAATCGCATCATGCGACCACATACAGTGGATATGACCAAAACTGTAACTATGCACATTGATCAAGTAGGCGAAAATGACTTATTGAGACACAAGTCTCCTGTCACTAATCCAATAAATCCAACCTTGAATGCACAAAATAAACTTTCTATACAGTCACCTCTAAGCCAACTCGTTGCAGTATTGGAAAAACGGAAATTAAATGACCCTTTATCAATCAACAAAAACACGACTTCTGACACTACCTTAAAAGCTCAATCAATAGATGCCAGTAAAAGTGTGGAACATGCATCGTTGCTGCCAGTGGGATCCAAATCGATCAAATCAAAGCAGCAGTAGACTTATATATCCTGCGGCGAACGTCTGAATTAAGTGATCCGACAGCTAAAATAAATCTGCAGAATTGTGAGGGGCAGAACTATGCGAATAATGCCCGTCAGATAGAACAGGCTGCTGATCACGACAAGCTATCTTGCGAAAAACTTAGAGAACATGTATCTCAACGTACATCAGAAATCCACGACGTAGAAGTTCAAAAAGGCTCACAGAATAGTGGGGTAAAATGCTCCGCGGATAATGCCCATCTCACTGAACACGATGTTGAACACGAAATTAAGATCTTCTCAGAACCTAGAAGCCAAACTCCATCAAGGCGTAGTGATGGTCCTCCGACAGTACTTGCATCACAAATGGAGGACCTTTGGAATACTCCAAATGAGAAAATCAAATTAATGGTCGACTCTTATTTGGCAACTCATTTGGACTTAGTGCCTGTGTTACAAGACTCATTGGAAAAGTTGTCAAGAGTTAGATTCTCTGATGATGTCAAGGAGGTTAATGATATTAACCTATGCCGAAAAGTGATAGAAACAAGCAGTAACTTGAATTGCAATCAAATTCTTCAAAATCAAGGTTCAATGAGTAAACAAAAAACACGCGATCTCATAAGAAAAAAAGAACTAGCGAGCTACCACACACTAATCCTGAAATGTCGCGCGGCTCCTTATCCTCAATATAATTTGTCCCGTGCAAGCGTTCTAAACATCTTCAGTGATGTGCCTGAACTAGGTGATCTCACATCTTTTGATATTAATCAAGTAGAATTTATCTGTGACACCAACCTGGGCATAGTCCGATTATGGATGAAATCAGGGTTAATAATGAACTATTTATGGCAGGCTCGAATGAAGCTCTTTGCAATGGGATTTTTACTTGCCCAAGATCCCGAAAGAAGAAACTATGAATCCATCGTTGCAAAAGACGCAAATACAAAGCTATCATCAAATATATGCCACTGTGCAAAATGTAATGGCATTGATTTGACACCCGAGATTCTGACCATCTCACAGTCATAACCATCACTGACGCCAGATTCTTCCGACAAAAAAAATGGCTTGGTAATCTTGGCTAGCTGGAATACCAGAGGTTTTTCCCATTTACTCACCAATGTCCATCCCGTTCTGGTTGATGCAGATATTATAGTCCTCCAAGAAACTTGGTTAAGTAAGCCTCCCTTATGGGACCATCATGACATCTTAATCAACCCAGCGATTACAGCCCAGAAAGGGCGACCCATGGCAGGATTATTAGTCGCTGTTAAACTGGGATCTAAATTTAAATTACAGGCATGGGACAATCCAAACAAATTTATACAGTTGGTTAAACTTTCGAATGAAGTCCAAAAATTGGCACTAATCAATGTTTACAGAAATCCAGCCGCCATCACAGATGACCGATTCTATAAAGATCTGTCCAAAATGTTTGTCCTAATTGCACAAACTTCAGGAATAACAGATATCATTCTGGCCGGCGATCTCAACATTGATTTGGTCAAAAGCGCATCGAAGAGTAAAACAGCTGAATATGTCAAGTGGAACCATATTATGAAACAATTTAACATGAGAATGGCCAATGGATCACTCCCGGGTGATATACCTCATCAAGTTACATGGTATAGAGGAAAGATGACAAGTACCATTGATTACATATATTTATCTGCAGGGTTATTCATGGCGTCTAAAGAATTTAAGGTAATAACCCAATCCAAAAGTGATCATCACATGTTAAGATTGACATGGTCAGGAGCTAACCAACAAGACCATGCCAAATCGGAATGGATGCCGCAAAATGTATCAATTAATAATGCTAAATCTCGCTTTAGGTGGACTCCGACTAAACTTGCTGCATTGAATAAAAGTATTATACAACAAAAAGATTTTCAGACATCACATCCTACGTGGACACCTTGTCTATATACAGAACTTTTCACCTCCCTTCAAACCGATCTCATCAGCATACATTTGATCAACAATTATCACAGAAAAAAAAGAGTACTATAGAGGTTTGAGACAAGCCAAACAGCTTTCATGGCCCGAACGGCTTCAAGCTTGCAAAAGGTTAAAAGTGCAGTACAGATCTTGGATACGTATGTATAGAGGAAAATTATTCCAACAGGATGGAGAGATCTTTCTTTCAGCTATAGCAAGCAAGAACTCTGCTCAAATTTGGCAGATACTCAATCTGAACTCAAATTTGAATAATTTAAAGTCACAACTTAATGGAGTTCCAGAAAATCTATGGGTTTCACACTTTGCTCTACTGTACTCGGATAAAGCTTTTCATACACATAACCATGGATCTCACTCCTCAGGCTCATGGAATTTAGAATGCTCTGAAAACCTAATTGAGGCGCTCATTCTTAAACCGTCTTCCTCCCGCGCGGCAGGCCCAGATGGTATCACCAACTTTATGCTTAAGCAACATCCTCAGATATGGGCGAAAATCCTAAATAACATCTTTCATCGTATATTAAAAACTCGCAGCATTCCCGATTCATGACGCTCATCGGTCATTGTGCCAATTTTTAAGAAAGGGGATCGCTGCGCACCAACAAACTATCGCCCGATTGCACTGTTGGATGCTCCAGGTAAAATCTTTAATCGCCTAGTGCTATCGGCCTTTAACCTCTGGACATGTAAACACAAGTATCGTGATAACAATCAAACTGGATTTGTACGTGGGTTAGGGACGTCTGTAAACCTCATGATTCTCAATACATTGAAAGCTCAAGGTCATCAAACTAAAACATCATTGTTTTTTGCATTTATAGATTTAAATGCTGCATTTGACTCGGTTTCCCGTATAAAACTCTTTCAAAAATTAAGGAAAGCTCAGTGTCCTCAAGACATCGTGGATATCATTGTTTCACTTCACACATGCACATCTATACGAGTACGTCTATCTACTGCTGGCCTGTTATCTACAGTCATCAAAACATCAAGAGGATTAAAACAAGGGTGTATTCTGGTATCGGCGCTATTTAATTTTTTCATTCACGATGTACAAGAAATTTTCCTCAATCTATCCTCTGATTCACCAAAAATGAATGGCTCCACAATCCAAGCGCTTTGGTATGCTGATGACCTAGTCCTAATATCTAAGACACCGACAGGTCTTCAAAAACTAATTGATGTACTCTCAATGTATTTCGATGACAACGAGTTATCTATGAATATCAAAAAATCGCAAATTGTAGCCTCCGTTGTCAAACGATCTCAGAGAACAAGGTTTGTGTGGAGGGTAAAAAACAGCCAGTTCGGTGGTAACAGAGCATTTTCAATCACTACAAAGCAAAGTGACAACTGCAATATCACAATCCAAATTGATATTACATAAATACAGCAAATTTTCAGTGGAGTCTATCTTACATTATTGGCAGCAGAAAGTGATACCAATAATACTTTATGGCCTGGAATCTCGAGACATTTCAGATGTGAAGGAGCTCGACAAAATCGAAGCCAAATATTGGAGAACTCTCTTGAATCTGCCACAATCTGTACCCATTGCGTGTATCAGATCCGAACTAGGTCTCATCTCTCTTAGGGCCAGATATCATTGGCAGCTCTGCGCTTTGCTCAGGAAATGTTTAACGAACATTGAATCTGACACCATAATTGCTGTTTTGGCAAAACACCTGTTTCATTCACCTCAGAAATTTACAGTGAAATGGACTACATATGTATATGAAACAATGGCAGCAGCAGATGTTGATGTTGAAACCTTGATCCTGAATCCCGTCCGTGCAAAAAATAAAGTGTATATTCACGATTGGCGGACGAATCGTGATTCATGTTTGAAATATAAACATTTTGATACGCACCTCTATCCGGATAAAAACATGAGATATCCAGAAAAATACTTGCTAAAGTCACCATCTCCATACATGCGCAGTGCATTTATGCGAATACGACTCAATTTATGGTTGACTAGAGACATCCTAGCTCAGCGTAAGCAAATACCCATGTCGGAGAATTTTTGCCGGTTCTGTCTTGTTGTGTCTCAAAAAGAAACTTTAAAACATCTATTAATAGATTGCACGGCACTTTGTTCAATCAGACACAATATATTCGGGAAAAAAAATGTGTGTGGTTGCTTCGGTTCAGTCATCCTTGAGATGGGCTTTCCTTTTAAACTCAGCAAATATGAGTTTAGCTATTGCATCAGTAAACTTTTTTAATAAATTGTGCTTAGATCCCCCTGCACTCATCTAAAATCGTTATAAACACGTGGAAATAAACACACACACACACAAAAAAAAAAAGTTGTTGAATATGAATACATTGTGCACACAGATAACAGAAATTTGTATGTTTTAAAGAATATTAACATCAATTTTACCTAGACTATTACATTGAAAACGTTTGAAATTTTCTTATAAAAATGTTCTTGTAAAAATCTTATGGTTAAAACAAGAATAAAAAAAAAAAAAAAAAGAATGGACTGGGAGCGCCCAAGGGCAGACCCATTTTGAATAACAGGAAGGAGTGCATGGAGGCAAAACTGAAGTTGGCCACCTACAAATACGCACCGGGTCAGTGCAATCAAATATGGCCACTGCCCCAGAGGAATCCCCTGCCAATAAAAAAGATGTTGCAGCATTGATGGAAGAGATCAGGAACAGGAGGGCGGATATCGGAAGCAGGGTTGATCAAATCACCCAAAGAATAGACAAAATGGAGGAGAGGCTTGAGGAAGTAGAGCACAATCAATCTTCCCTCGATACCCTAGAGAGACAACTGGACGTGCGGATGTCTGAAATGGAACGATGTGAGGAGGAGGTCAGAATGAAAATGGACGATTTAGAAAACCGCGAAAGGTAGAACAACCTAAGGTTTTTCGGAATACCGGACAGGGAGCGGGAGACAGAGCTAGACTTGAAGAGAACATTACAAGTCACAAAACTGGTTTTAGAGGATGACACCATTGATGAAGCTATGATGGAGAGAATTTAATCGAGCGGGTGGGGCGATAGGAGGTCCAAAGTGAGTGCTTGCCCGGTTTCATAACTACTCCGCCAAAATGAAAATCCTTGAGAAAGTGAAACTGTACGACGCATCCAGAGTAACTATCTTGACCGTAACCAAGCAGAGGATGCGCCCGCCCCTGACTAAGTGGCTAAATGAGAAAGGAGTGAGGTACAGGTGGGGGTTTCTGTTTTCCATCTCCTTTGAATTAGATGGACACAAATACCGACTGACGATGGAAGAAGACATTCAGGGGGTCACGGGCGAGTTGGTTGGAGAAGCTGACACTTCAAAGAACCAGGGAGACAAGGTGGAAGGTGACAGGCAGTGGCAGATCAAGGGACCCAGAAGAAGACGGATGCCGGGATCCAGGAAATATAGGAAGCTGAACACATCGCCTATGGCAGATACTTGATTCATTGCCGGAAGGCAGCCAGGGTGAAAATACATGACTTGGGAGTTCTCTTACGCAGTGTAAGGTGGTGGTATAGGACCAGGTGGACCCCCATTGTGTCATGTTATAGCTGTTTGTTTGAAAGGGCTATTTGCAGACGGCACAGGCCGGATGTAGCATGGAATAGTTGCGGTTCAGTTTGGTTGGTGGGGCTGGGGGGAGTTCAAAGGTAATGAGGTGCTGTATGCATGGGACTGGAGGGGAGTTGGTTCCAGCTGATGGTCTGATCTTATCCTGGTGACGTCAACCAAGAGGAGTCAGGGCGCCCTTTTGGGTAACTAGGAGGGGAGGGGGAGACACCAGTGGGGTGAGGGTACGAGGCTTCTCAAAGTTTTGGTCTTCGGTTGTTGGGAGATGGAGTTATGCGCACAGGCTGCCCGGAGAGCAAAGGAGACCCATGTGGGGGGGGGGAATAGTAGGATAGCTGTAGTTCCAGATGATGCGGGTGGAGGTCACCTGAGGGTGGGGCCGTTGAATGTCAAGGGGATGAAGTCACCCACGAAAAGGTAATTGCTGACTAGGGAGTCGTAGACCCGGCTTTGACGTGATGTTTCTCCAAGAGACTAAACACGCCAGAGGGCAGGAACGGAGGGTCCATGGTGGTGCGCTGGGTCAGGAATATTGGGGTTCTGGGCCCCTGAGGAAAGCAGCAGTGGGAATTCTCATGGGTAAAGGGCTAAGAATGGAGGTTACAAAGGTTTGGGCTGACGAGGAAGGTAGGGCCCTCCTGGCTTCTGGGACTATAAAGAAAGTGGGGTTCACATTTTCCAGAGTCTACTGCCTGAACCAGGGTCAACTGAGGTTTCTGATGAAAACTCTCCCGGAGATAATGCTTGAAGCCTTGGGCCACATATTGGGGAGTGATTTCAATATGTGGGCGGCCTCAAGCTTGACTGTCAGGCACTGGTGGGTGGGACACACAAACTACCGAGATTGGGGTGTAAAGACTGGAGAGGGGTGTCTGTACTCCTGCTCTCTATATGGCAGAGGAGAGGCACAGAGGACCCCAGCCAAAATTCTCTATTATTGGTAATGTAGTAGAGCAATCAAGGCCTAGCTTCTCAGGAGGTGATGTGGGCTGGTTCTTAAGTACAGTGTAGTCCCCATGCACCCACAAAGGAATGTCCACACACTGTATTAGTGAAAACAGTCTTTATATAATTAAGTTTCAAGTTATATACACAATCACAATAACTCACTTTGTGCTCAGTTAATCTACAATGGCAAATATATACAGTTCTAAGTGTTACCACAATTATTATCAGATTTCATTAAAGTGCATCCACTGTACTCTGGTCAAATGTCACACAAATCACTACAATACCATATATGGAACTTCCACCCAACAGCCAGTCAGAGGGAAGGGACAGAGTCAGGGATTTCCAGGTCTTTGGGAAAACAAGGTAACAGGCAATACAAAGCAAGAGGTCACAGGGGCCATCTTGTTTCCTATTAGGAATCAACTGATTCCAATGGCAGGGCCTGGGTATCCCCAAAATGGAGGATACTCAGAGCACCTGTCAAATTCAGCATGGAGCTGCCACTAGCCCATACCCTGCTCTGTGGGCCACACACAGGTGCCCAAAAACTTACACTAGGGGCACAGGGTTGTACCCCCACCCATGGGTGCCATAAGGGTATCCCATGGGTCTGTACACCAAACCAAAAATAGGAAGAGCTGCACTGCCAGGAGTCCCACATGGACTTGATACAGAACACAAATGAAAAAGGACTACAGGACAAGGACAGGGAGGCCCTGTCCCTCCAGCATCGCAGTCGCCCCTCCTCCCCCATAGACAGAGGTTAGGGTGCCTAATCTCCCACGAGATAGACACCCTCATTCAGACGGTCAACATACCTTCTGGAAAGGCCATCTGCATTATCGTGACTCTTCCCTAGTCTGTGCTCTATGGTGAAGTCTAGCCCTTGCAGGCTAATGGACCACCTGAGCAGTTTCGGGTTCTCACCCTTCATCTGCATAAGCCACTTCAGGGGCTTGTAATCTGTTTGGACCTTGAAGGTAGACCCCGTAAGGAAGGGCCTAAAACACCTAAGGCTCCAAACTATGCTAAAACATTCCTTTTCAACAGTAGCCCACCTATGTTCTCTACCCTTGAGTTGTCTGCTGATGAATATGATCGGATGTTCCCTCCCTTTGTCATCTAACTGGGACAAGACCGCTCCAATTCCGGTGTCACAGGCATCCGTCTGGACAATAAAGGGTTTCCTGTAGTCAGGCGCACACAACACGGGTGCCCTACACAGACATTCTTTCAAGCCATTAAAGGCCCTCTGACAGTCTTCAGTCCATTTAACCTTCCTAGGTTGTTTGGGTGAAGTCAGAGCTGTCAGAGGGGCAGCTATGGTTCCATAGTCCGCCATGAAATTGCGATAATACCCAGTGAGGCCCAAAAAGGCTCTCACCTGGGTTTGAGTAGTTGGAGTCTGATCAGTCATGTACATCCTGTATTGTACCGGGGAGAGGTTGGATTTGACCCCATCCTAACTCTTGACCAAGATACGTGACTTTCCCCTGAGCTATCTGCCACTTGGTGGCCTTGATAGTGAGGTTAGCCCTTTCCAAGGCCTGCAACACCTTATCCAGATGTGTCAAATGCTCTTCCCAGGTGGAACTGTAGACGGCAATGTTGTCTAGGTAGGCCACACAAAAAGCCTCCAGCCCACTGAGCGCATGATTGACCAATCTCTGGAAGGTGGCAGGGGCATTCTTCAACCCAAAAGGCATGACCCTAAACTGGTAGAGTCCCTCAGGTGTTGAGAACGACGTCTTTTCCTTGGCATGGTCCGTCAGAGATTTTTGCCAATAGCCTGAGGTAAGGTCAAAGGTGCTCACAAATTTGGCATCACCTATGGTGTCCACAAGCTCATCAGCCCTGGTCAATGAGTGCTCATCAGTTTTGGTGACAGCATTGACTCCTCGGTAGTCCACACAGATCCTTCAATCCTTGGTACCTGCCTGGGAACTTGCCTTGGGGACAAGGACCACAGGACTAGACAAGGGACTGGTTGAGGGTTCAATAACGCCCATTCCAACATCTTGGCGACCTCATCCTGGATGTGGTTCTTAACGGTGTCTGACATACGGTAGCACCTGCTTTTGACAGGCACACTGTCACCAGTGTCAATTTCGTGCCTACTCCACACACAGTGTAAGGCCTGGTATCCGTGAGAACAGAGAGGCATACTGCCGCAGCAAAACCCTGCAGGCCCTCTGCTGCTCTCTCGTCAGATCTGGATAGAGATGTACTCCCTTCACTGAGCCGTCCTGAGGGTTGCTATGCAGCAAATCAGGAAGGGGCTCACTCTCATCCTCTTCTTGCTTTGAAGCTAGCAAGAGACATGAGAACTCTGCTCGCCTATGGAAAGGCTTGAGCCTGTTGACGTGGAATACTTGAGGGGCTACCCCAGAGACTCCCATGTCAACCAGATAATTGACCTCGCCGATCTTGGATATTATCCGGAAGAGTCCAGTCCATTTGTCTGCCAAAGCTCGAGGCTTGGTAGGCTTTATCACAAGGATCTCCTGGCCTGGAGTCCAATCCACTTGCGAGGCTTTAAGGTCATGCCAGTACTTATTCAATTCCTGGCTGGCCTTGAGATTCGCTGTCGCCTGACCCATCATCGGTGTCATCCTCCGTCTGAGGCCTAACACGTAGTCCCCCGCTTGCTTGGCAGGACCTGGAGGGGCGGCTTCCAAACCTTCTCTGACCAAGGCAAGGGGCTGTGATGCTGGAAATGCATCGGAGGGACAGGGCCTCCGTATCCTTGTCCTTTACTGCTTTTTATCGTGTGTTCTGTCGTGTTTTCCGCGCAGGAGTTCATGTGGGACTCCTGGCGGTGCCGCTCTCTTTTGGTTTGGTGAACGGACCTGTGGGATACCCTTATGGTACCCATGGGTGGGGGTACAACCCTGTGCCCCTAGTGTATGTTTTTGGGCACCTGTGGGTGGCCCGTAGAGCAGGGTATGGGCTGGTGGCAGCTCCATGCTGAATTTGACAGGTGCGCGGAGTATCCTCCATTTTGGGATACCCCGGCCCTGCTATTGGGATCAGTTGATTCCTGATGGAAAACAAGATGGCCCCGGTGGCCTCTTGCTTTCTATTACCCATTACCTTGTTTTCCCAAAGTCCTGGGAAGCCCTGACTCTGTCCCTTCCCCCTGACTGGCTGTTGGGTGGAAATGCCATATATGGTGGTGTTGTGAAGGCCCGGCCAGACTAGCTGGAGCCTTCCCGGTGATGTATGTTGTGGGTGCCTCCTGTGGGTGGGACCTGGGTGAATAGAGTGTGTGACGAATATGCATTCTGTGTTGTGGATGTCTAGTATCTGGTGGTTGACACAATGACTGAGACAGCCCTGCCCGAAACCGGTATGAATGCAGCTTGGAGTGTTGAATGGCTCGGTACTTGTCCCAATATACATAACTTGTTGTGAGTGTCTGGAGAGAAGTGAATGGCCTGAATTCCTTGTGTGCCTGATTGGCTGCCTGCCTGCATGAATGCCCGTAGTCGTGATTGGATGCTTGAGTGTGACCCAGCGGAATGAATGGGAGATCAACAGTATATCTGGGGACCTCTCACTGCTAGGAATCGTGTTCAGAAGCTGAAGTCCACTACGACGAGCAACTGGAGTAACTGACGTTTGACCTTGAAACCCTGCTGGACGAGAAGAATTGCTGTTGCTCTCCTTCGCAATCTGAAAGCTGCTGTGTTTCCAAGGACTGACCCAGAGAGGACCTGGTAAGGCGCCCTCTTCCCGAGCTACGAGGGACCATCGTGCACAGCTGATCTTTGCCAACGCTCCCTGATAGACAGACCTTCGACAGGCTACCGACCCGATACGGGGAGTGCTGCGGAACTCCAAGGAGAAGCACTCGGACTGTTGTCCACCACTGTCGCCGACCGCCGTCGCCGACCGGAGCCGCCGTGCTCCTCCCGTTTGCCTAAGAACTTCCATTGATCATCGGACGCTCTCGTCTGCATCGTCACCTGCTTGTCTCCCACTGGAGAAGGCCCGACCGTCGACGCGCCGAGGAGCATCCACCAGAGGGTTTCCCGCCACCTAAGGACCACAGAGACGCAGACGACTCGACGCCCTTGCTGGGCCACAGTTCTTCATCATCTCTTTGTGGTTCAGAACTATCGTCACCGAGGTGCCCCGCACGCCTCTTCCTTGCTGGATGCCAATGCTCTGTCGTCGACGAGCACCGCTAGGAACAAAGCTGTCACTTCCCTGCCGTAGTACACCCTGTTCAACGTCGGACGTTCGACGACCCGTGACTCCCGCCTTAAAGGGAGGGCCCTCAAGAAGGGCCGTCGATTCCCCCGACACCGAGCGCCAAGTTCCCCGACACCTCTCGATGATCCATGGCTACTGCCTGAAAGGGAGGCACTCAAGAAGGATCGGTCAACGCATCGTCGGAGAACTCTACTCCACCAGGTACATTGGGGGGGGAAAACCTTAATAGGAAGAAGTAAGACTATCGAACATTATATGGACTGGGCTTGTGCTATATATCTTTATTTACAGGTTTCCCAGGTGGGGGGACCTCCACACAGAACTGTGCCTAGTGGTAGGGGTCAGTATTCTGCCTATTGTTTCCACCATCTTACGTTCTTTCCTATCTCTATTGCTGGTTTCCTCGTTATTAATCTGTGTGACATTTTAACTGTACAGTTGATGCACTTTAATGAGATTTGATAACATCAGTGGTACCACTTTAGAATTATATATATTTATCATTATTGACTTCCGAGAACAAAGTGCGTTATTGTGATCGTGTACATACCTTTGAATATTAATTATATAAAGACTGTGTTTTCAGTAATACAGTGTGTGGACATTCCTTTGTGGGGGTTCGGGGACTACACTGTACTTAAGAACCAGCCCGCATCACCTCCTGAGAAGCTAGGCCTTGATTGCTTGTCCATTGCTACCTTATAGAGAATCTTGGCTGGGGTCCGCTGTGCCTCTCCTCTACCATATAGAGAGCCGAAGTACAGACACCCCCTACCAGTCTTTACAGGGGCCCCCTCACAGGATGTCCAATGAGTAACTCAAAGGGGCTGAAACCAACACTCTCTTGAGGTACCTCTCTGTAAGCGAACAGCAGGCATGGCAGGAGGAGATCCCATTTCCTCCTTAGGGACTCTTCCTAAGTGCCTAGCATGCCCTTGAGAGTTTTATTAAATCTCTCAACCAGACCATTGGTCTGGGGATGGTAAGAGATGGAGAACTTGTGGGTTACCCCGCACTCTTTACACATGGTTTTCATGTAACTAGACATGGAGTTGGATCCTCTGTCAGAGACAACCTCCTTAGGGAATCCAACCTGGGTGAAAATGCCCAGGAGAGCCCTGGCAACCACCTTGGCAGTAACAGTCCAAAGGGGTATAACCTCAGGGTACCTGGTGGCATGAACAACCAAGACCAGGATGAACCGATGTCCACCTGAAGTGGGAGGGTCAAGGGAACCGACAATGTCGATGCCCACCCTCTAAAACGGTGTGCCAACCACTTGCAACGGCTGCAGTGGGGCAATGACACTACGTCCAGTCTTGCCAGACAACTGACCTGTTGACAGGTCCTGCAGTGGGACTCTAGAAATGGGCAGAGGGCCTCTGCTTAGCCTTCTTGGTACCAAGATGACCAGCTAAGGGCACCTCATGCGCCAACTGCAGCAGGAAGGGCCTGTAAAGCTGGGGTACGACCAACCTCTTGAGGGCACCAAGTTCAGGCTTAGTGAGCTCACTAACAAGGAGCTGACCCTCCTAATAGATCCGGAAAGTCCTGGGAACTTCTCCTTGTGCCTGGGACAGGGCCTGTTTCCTCAGACCCTCGAGAGAGTGGCACTCTCTCTGTCCCCTACAGAAATCCGCCCGGGAGGGTCCTCCTTCAGCCAGCAGGCATTGAAGGTCAGGGTGGTCCTCTGGGTTGAGCACCTCTCCCGCAGGAGGGTCTTCTGCCTCTTCTCCCTCAGGAGTTGAGTTTGGGTTTTCCACGGGACCTAGCCCGTACAGAGCATGGATCCCTATGAGTGCTGTAAGAACAGCAGGAAACGAAGCGGCCCCCTTCACAGAGGTGGCCTTCTTGTTCTTCCTTCTTCTTGCCTTAGGCCTCGCCTTTGGCTCGGGTACCTGACTCGCAGCCAAACCCTCTGTCACCTGTGACCTAGTGACTGCAGCAGCAGTCATGGGGAGAACATCTGAGATCAACCCCAACTCTACTAGAACATTTCCTAACAGAATGTTAGCAGAGACATTGTCCTGAACCAGGACAGGAAGCTTTGCTGACTTGTCTCCAAACATGTGACTAAGGCTACAGGCGATAATTTGGGAGGCCAACCAGCTAACCTGGTGGTTCTCAGAAGATCACCTACATAGTCCTCTGGCTTGAGCAGGGTCCTGTCCACCACGGCCATGCTTGACCCAGTGTGTCTCAAACCAGTAGAAGGCTGGCCACTCAAGAGGACACTTCTACAGGTGTTCTACGGGATTGTCACCAGTACTTCTGCGTACTGGTCCCAGGCTCCGAGGGACACTAAGGACATTTCTACAGGAGCACTGAATGTTATCCCTGTAGAGGAGGGGAGGACAGTGGCCTCCACCTCAGGCATGGGGTAATGGTAGCTCAGGCTGACAGCCTGGACTCCAAGTACCTTACCTTTACACTTGAGGTCACCCTTCTTGTGATACAGAGCCCCACAGTCCCAACAAGTGCCATGAATGTGGGGTACGGTACTGGAGGTATCAGGTAATATTATCCCCATATATATGGTCGCCGTAAATATCGCCGGGAAAAGGTTGGGGGGTGACCATATATATGGGAAAGGGGCAAACAAAAACAAAAATTTTTTAAAAAAAAGTTTGGGGGTTGCGGGGGTGTCCCCCACATGTTCCATGCAATAATGTTGCCACAAAAAACAGCAGTTTTTCGGCGATATTTTTGCATGGCGAGATTTTTGTGGCGACATTATTACATGGAACCGTACTGGAACCACTGGGAGCCTGCTTTGCAGCAGGTGGACCACTACTTTTATTCCCACCCACATAGGATTTATCCCCACTAGATTTTGGGGTTTTAGGAGAGGATGATTTTGGTTTACCCGACTGCGATTGCTTTTGGGACTCCTCAGCTTTCTGAGAGGTCACCTTTTCTTTGTCCTTGTCCTTCCCACTGGAGTCCTTAGGGGACACCCAGTGGGAGACCCACTTGTCAGCCAGCCTGGCCAGTTTAAAGGGATCCAAAATGTTCTGGTCAGCAACATACTGACGCAGCTCTGGTGAACAGGCTTAAAAAAATGCTCAAAAAACAAAAGGTGGGATATTCAACAAAAGTTTTCAGCTTGTATGCATCAATCCACCCCATCATGTTCATATGTGCAGCACTCACCCAGTCAACCAAATACACATTCTCTCTTTTCTTAAATTCCCTGAAACTTTTAAGATATTAGGTAGGTGTCTTGCAATTAAAGCAAACTTCATGCACTCATACTGACCCCTTTCTTCCACACTCAGTTTCCGAATACAGTCATATCCAGTCTGAGGCACTCTGCTTAACAAACACTTAGCCCAATCTCTCCTATCAACATCATGAATTGCACAAGCCATTTCAAATGCTTCAATCCATTGGAGGATATCAGAACCCTCCACATACACACCAACTAAATCTTTCATAAACTTGGTGGCTGGGGACCTGACACTCTCAATTGGTTTAGCTGAAGTCTCCACTCTAGCTTTCTCTAGCTGGATTCTCTGGTGCTCAGTGTCCCTATCTTTGAGCGCCACTTGTTGTGCCAACTCTCCTTCTTTAACTCAGCTTCTGTTTCCAACTTTTTGTATTGAAAGGCTAACTGTTCCCGTTGTAGCTCCAATTTTAAAAGTTCAATCTTCAGGGCTTCCCCCAGAAGAGCAGTGCTGGGGTTCGGAACAGAGGCAGCAGGAGTGGTGGCATTCCCATAATCAGATTCAACAGTAACCCTAGGGGCAGGGGCCTCAATGGTTACATCCTCCCCTTCAAGAGCTTCACAATCAGTCTGGTAGTCCACCAGGGCAGCTATCGGCTCAGCCCTAGACTTATCCTCAAAGTCTAACACCCTGGCTTCACAAGCACTCTGGAGAGCCTCTAAGCTCATCCTAGTCAATTTACCATTTGCAATAGACTCCATTGCTTGTAATGCAGTTATCTAGCGCACAACTAAACCTCAATTTAACAAAGTGTAGGTATTTTGTAAGTGGCAAGGTTATACACTGATTCTTAAAACCATAAGCATCCCACTGCTGCCACCAGCTGTAAAGACCGGAGGGGGGGTGTCTGTACTCCTGCTCTCTATATGGCAGAGGAGAGGCACAGAGGACCCCAGCCAAGATTCTCTATTATTGGTAATGTAGTGGAGCAATCAAGGCCTAGCTCCTCAGGAGGTGATGCAGGCTGGTTCTTGAGTACAGTGTAGTCCCGAAGCACCCACAAAGGAATGTCCACACACTGTATTAGTGAAAACACAGTCTTTATATAATTAAGTTTCAAGTCATATACACAATCACAATAACTCACTTTGTGCTCAGTTAATCTACAATGGCAAATATATACAGCTGTAAGTGGTACCACAATTATCATCAGATTTAATTTAAGTGCATCAACTGTACTCTGGTCAAATGTCACACAAATCAATTAATAAAGGTAAACAACAATCGACATAGGACGAAAGCAGTTGGTTAGAACAATTGGCAGAATATTGGCCCCTACCACTAGACAGAGTTCTGTGTGGAGATCCTCCCCCCACCTGGGCAACCTGTAAAATAAAGATATACTACAAGCCCAGTCCATATATTGTTCAATTAGTCTTATTTCCTTCTAAAATGTTTGTACCACCCCAATGTACCTGGAATTGCAGAGTTCCTCGAGGAGGCGTCGATTGATCCTTCTTGAGTGACGCCTTATAAAGCAGGAGCCACGGATCGTCAATGGGCCTCGTAGAAGGTGAACTTGGCGTCGATGATCCTTGATGAAAGGTTCAATGGCGTTGAGGCAGCAGCTTCGGTCCCGGCGGTGCTCGTCGACGATGAGTCAAAGACGTCCTGCAAGGATGAGGCGTGCGGGGCACCTCAATACCGATAGTTCTGGACCGCAAAGACTCTATGAAGAACTTTGCCCCAGCGAGGGCGTTGAGTTGTCCGGTGTCTCTGCAGTCTTCGGGTGGCGGGAAACCCGCCGGCAGATTCTCCTTGCCGCGTCGGTGGTCTCGACATTCTCTGGCGGGACAAAGCGGTTGGCGGTGCGGTTGAGAGATTCCTTCGATTCGAATGTCTTAATCAATGGAGCGTTGCGACTCCGATCGTCGATGGCACTGTGTCAAGCGGTCCCTGCTTCTGGGCAATATGGCTTCGACCGGCCTCCAGCGGTTATAGCAAACCTGCGAACCCTGGTTGATGGCGATGGACAGAATGTCTGGTGCTTCTCTTCGTTCTCATCGGCGGTCCCCGTCTCCAGTCGGCAGCCTGTCGAGGATTTAACTTCTAGGGAGCTTCGGTGAAGGTTAGCGGTGCTCGATGGTACCTCGGAGCTCGGGAAGAGGGCGCCTAACCAGGTCCTCTCTCTGATCAGTCCTCGATGAACTTGACAACTTTCGGATCAGGTCGAAGCAAATGCAGCAGCAAATCTTCTTCTTCCAGCTGGGCTTCAAGGATAAGCTTCAAGTGGTGGGCAGTCATAATTTCGGAAAAAAAATGTCGACAGACAAAAATGTCGACAAAAAAATTTCGAAAAAAAAAATGTCGACTTTCGTTTTTTTTAATTATATATTTATTTTAGGGGTTCGGGAGTTAAAAAAAAAGGGAAAAATTAAAAAAAGGGGGGTTGGGGGGGGAACCCCCCCATTTAAAAAAAAAAATGCATTGAAAAAAAAAGTCGAAATTTTTTTTTTCGACATTTATTTTTCAAAATTTTGACTTTCGACATTTTTGTTGTCGAAATTATCACTATAAACCGCTTCAAGTATCAACTTCAGCTTCTGAACAAATTCTAGCAGTGAGAGGCCCCCAGATATACTGTTGATCTCCCATTCATTCTGCTGGGTCACACTCGGGCAACCAATCCCTCAGAAGGGCATTCAGCAGTCAGCCAGCCAATCAGGTATAAAGTGCATTCAGACCATCCTCCTCCCTCTCAGACACTCACAACAAGGAATGTGTATTTTCAACACTACACACTGCATTCATACCAGTTTCGGGCAGGGCTGTCTGAGTCATTGTGTTTCATACCAGAAACCAGACATCCACAAAAAGAAGTGCATATTGGACACACACTCCATTCACCCAGGTCCCACCCACAGGGTGTACCCACAACATACAGCCACTGGGAAGGCTCCAGCCAGTCTGTCCCGGACTTCACTACAATACCATATATGGAACTTCCACCCAACAGCCAGTTAGGGGGAAGGGACAGAGTCAGGGCTTCCCAGGTCTTTGGGAAAACAAGGTAACAGGCGATAGAAAGCAAGAGGCCATCTTGTTTCCTATTAGGAATCAACTGATTCCAATCGCAGGGCCTGGGTATCCCCAAAATGGAGGATACTCAGAGCACGGCTTGGAGCTGCCACTAGCCCATACCCTGCTCTGTGGGCTACACACAGATGCCCAAAAGCATACACTAGGGGCACAGGGTTGTACCCCCACCCATGGGTGCCATAAGGGTATCCCATGGGTCTGTACACCAAACCAAAAATAGGAAGATCTTCACTGCCAGGAGTCCCACATGGACTCCTGGTCAAAAATCAATACAGAACACAAATGAAAAAGGACTACAGGACAAGGACAGGGAGGCCCTGTCCCTCCAATGCATTTCCAGCATCACATGGGGTACGAAGTCCTGGAAATGTTGGAGGATTATGGGCTGCGGGACATATGGCAGTACATGCACCCAAATGAAAGAGGGTACACCTTTCACTTGGCCCCACATGGCACCTTCACCAGGATAAACTATGTGCATATCTCAAGGGCTCTGTGGGAGGAAGCATTTAGCTCTGAGATCTCCCCGATCACTTGGTCAGACCATGATCTGGTATCAGTGGACCTAAACCGGTACGGGCTGGTACCCAGAGGGTCCAAATGGAGATGCAATAAATCCCTATGGAGGGACCTGGTGTTCCATGCGGAATTGACCAAAGAAATTGAGGAATATTTCAAAATAAACAATACAGGAGAGGTCTCGAGGAGGGTGGTGTGAGAAGTGGGAAGGCAACATGGATCGGGATCCTGATCAGGGAAGGGGCTCGGAAGAAAAGAGAGCGTACACTAATTGAAACCAGGTTGCGGTCTGAGATTGCCCAACTAGACAAGAGGGCTAGGGACACCATCGAGGGGCGGGAGGACAGGATCATGGAGGCGAGGGGGAAAAGGGAAGAGCTCAGACTCCTGGAGGAAGGTCAAATAATTAGGAAACTGCAGTTCCTCGAACAAAAGTATTATGAGAAAGGAGATAAGGCGGACCTATTATTGGCCGCTAGGCTGAGGGGACAGCGAGCCGAACGGTGGGTGGAGGCCATAGAAGGGGTGGATAAAACACAGGACCCAGGGACAGATGGGATTCAAGAAGTTTTTGCATCCTTCTATGAAAGTCTTTACCAAACAGAAGCTAACCCAGAGGCGGGAGATATAACAACATACTTGGAGGGAACTTCGATGACCAGGCTCTTCGGGAGGAGGCCGAGGCGATGGAGGCCCCAATAACTGCTGAAGAAATCAAGAGGGCAGTGGCAAGATTACCGATGTGAAAGGCCCCAGGAGTGGACGGCTACACAGCAGGCTTTTACAAGTCCTTTGTTACACCCGTCATTCCGTTTATGGTAGAACTGTTTAATGATATCTTGGAGTCAGGGGAAGCCCCAGAATCCTTCTCCCGTGCGCTGATAACCGTGATACATAAGGAGGGAAGGGACCCCCGGCAATGTGCTTCTTATCGCCCCATCTCCCTCTTGAATATCGACGCTAAAATGTATACACTAGTTCTGGCGAGAAGACTTGAGGTATACATGCCCCAACTGATCCATCCGGACCAAGTAGGCTTCATAAAGGGATGACAGGGGGCGGACACAATGAGGAAAACCCTATACCTGATTCATGAGGCGCGGGGGATGGGAGGAGACCCTGCCCTTCTCTCGGTGGACGCCGAGAAGGCCATTGACAGGGTTGAGTGGGGCTGTCTCAAGGATGTGCTTGGTAAGGTAGGCCTGGGCACTAAGATCAGGCAGGGTATTATGGCAGTCTATGCATCCCCCCGGGTGTGTGTGGCAGTTAATGGTGGTTACTCCCGCTGGTTCGCCCTGAGTAGAGGTACAAGACAGAGCTGTCCACTTTCCCTGATCATATTTGCGTTTTCACTGGAACCGCTAGCTCAGAGAATCGGAGAGGATCCCTGTCTAGGTGGGTGGGGTGGAATACAAGGTTGCATTATATGCAGAGGGATATGATTTTGCACATGAGGAATCCCCTAGCCTCAATACCTAGGGTAATCCGGTTGATTGAGCACTATGGAAACCTCTCTGGCTTTAAGATTAACAGGGCTAAATCAGTCCTTTTCCCCCCAGATGGGGATGGGGACGGAGGTATAAATAGGTTTGCCCCATTGGGATTACTGGTTAACCTGGCCACAATGAGATATTTGGGGATTAACCTCCTGAGGGATATGGGTGACCTATTTTAGCCCAACTTTACCCACACTCCTGTCCGGTTTTCGGCTGTTCTGGAAAGATGGGAAAAACGGACGATATCATGGCTTATACGCCTCAATGCCCTTAAGATGGTTTGTTTACCAAGGTTTTTGTATGCGTTAAAGATGCTTCCGATCCAGGTCCCTGAAGCCTTCTTCCGGGAGAAAAAGGGAACAATGGTCAAATTATTGTGGCAGGGGAAAAAAGCGAGAATATCCTTTGAGGTTCTCACTTTACTGAAGGATTGGGCGGGGTGGGGCTCCCAAACATAAAACTGTACTATACGGCGGCACAGCTAAGGGTCCTTATACCCCATGTTAGAATGCAGAGGGCATTCCAATGTGTTGGTCTGGATAATCTTCACCTGCCCCCTGCCACTGTGGGGGAATGGCTTGGGGTACCAAGAGACAAACTCCCCTGCAAAATTCGTTACCACCCAATTCTGGGCACAATATGGGAGATATAGAGACAGGGCGCGGGGGCGTGGCATGGAGCTCATGGTGTGAGGCTGTGTTAATGTCGAGCTCTGGCTTTTATCCTTGAAAGATCCTTAAGGAACGGCGATTGAAAGCCTTTTTTCCGACTCCTGATTGCTGTGACAGCTTCTGCTGCCTGGACTGTGCTAAGCTGGGCATATTAGCGTTCATAGACCTGCAAAGGAGCTGTCTTCAAGCCGGACGAACGTGTCTGAAAAACGCAAGCAAGAGTGTGGCTCGGGGCCGTGGCTCCGCTCTGCTGAAGCTGCGTTGAGGAAGACAGCGCAGCAACTGCTGGACACCAACGGTTGCCCAAACGGCTGTGACGGGGTAGCGAGGCTGAGAGAGCTTTACTTGTAATTTGAAAAACTTTTGGTGACGGTGGGAGCTGATCCTAGACACCGGAGGCACGCTTTGTTGTTCGACACAGACCCAGGTCAGGTCCCCGGGGCCTGGTAGCTACCCAGGAAGGTTGCTTTGACTAACCACTGCAGTGCACGGTGCTGCCGCATTGATTTGCGGATCGATGAGAGCAGACCTGTAAGAACCGGGCGTTGGCAGACAAAAGCCTCCACTGAAGCGGAGCGCTCTGGGCAATTCAAACGCAGCCTAGGCCGCCGCAATAGTGCTCACGCCTCAGTGAGCACCGACTGGCCAGAGGGCAATGTGCCCCCTCTGCTCTGGAACATTAGTGAACGCCTAGAACCAGCGGTGATCCGAGAGGCTGGAGAGAGCCGCTCGAGGAGAACCGTGCTCTAATTGCTCCGTCTGAATGCCGAGGTTGGCGGACTCCGGCTTGGACTACAACGGCTATCACCATATGGGGAGCGGGCCCGGAAGACAGGCGGAACTCCAGCCCTGATGCTTGGCGGCTTGCCCTGAGGTCGGGAACTGCGCCATATCAATTACAATATATGAAACGGCCCAGAGAAGGGGCGGCAAACAATGACATTGTTAGGATGCACATACAGAGTGTAATATGTGGTGCATTCGATAGCAGCGATGAACCTCTCCCCTTGCACAACACAGTTTCTGGATAGATTTCTGCTGATAGACGCCCATAACATGGCAATTGTAGACCGTACAGAAAAGGAAGCTGTACCTAGTCGGCGAACTCGGTAAGTGACTGCAATGCCTCCCCACAATCGAATGATGGATTTGGCGCTGACAGCTACCCTTAATGGGCCCTTCCTTGTTTAAAAAGCATGCTGCATTAACATCTTAGCACTAAAGTGTAATGCCCTATGCAGGAGTGGACAAGCTACTGCTGCCCCAGCAACCACCAGCGTGAGTGTAGTCTACACAACGGCTCACGCACCAACAAACCTCCCTTGGTCTGGGTCCTGTATCCTAGCCTGCTCTGAAGAGATACAACAAATTACATTGCTGCTTATAGAAACAAGGTTATGCTACAGATACGTTGCTCTCCAAACTCCACAGGGGCAGACTGAGGCGCGCACATGTCACCACACTCGGGAGAGTTGCATAGAGAATACGAACACTCCACAGAGGATAACCGCCCACGACTGAAAGTCAGAAACACAGCTGGACCAGTGGCACTATCCCAGTACACAGCCGGCAATACACTACGTTTACACAGGCCACTGGGCACAACAAAAAGTACGCCTGCAACCAAAAGAGAGACCCACAAAGTGCGCCACCTGAGCACAATTGGGATACTACCGGTAGCTTGCATAGGGGAAGGCGCCCATTTCGCGATTGTGGTCTGCTAACAACGAGGACACTGTGGCCCAACTGGTGGATACGGTGAGTGGTAGTGCTAAGGCCTTCTAGGCTGACATTTGCTTGGGTATGAGATGCTGCCCCTGATGAGCCCTCCAACATTTGTCAAAATCGGCAAGGAAACCCAATGTACTAGTGAGCAGTATCCCAGGTGAGGCGTGAGGCCAGATGAGGTGTCTCATCCTATTAATAACGGGTGCTCACACCACCTATACATGTTGTGACAGACCCTTTCCAGCCTGAGACCCCGAGGAGTGGTCCACAAAGGATTTGTATCCCATCTCGACGAATAGAGACCACGGTCACTGCGCATGTGGCGGCAGTGGAACACTACAGGCAACAGACTCCAGAACTTCGGGTGAATCGCGCTGATAGACATCTCAACTACCCCCCTTACTGCGACATGTTGTGCGTATTCTGGCAGAGCGAGTCTCAAACTTAGAGCAAGAACTAAAGGAAACCACTGCCGCCACGACAGACCTCACCGCCAGGCTGAAAACGTTGGAAACCAAACTTGCTTCCTGGAACAGAGGGCAGAAGATGCAGAGGCCCGCTCCCGTAGAAATAATTTCAGAGTTCTTGGAATACCAGAGGACACAGAAGGTAGAGACCCTACGACCTATATTGAAAACCTGTTCCTACAGTAAGTTGACCCGGGCAAACTGTTGCAAGGATTTACCGTAGAGAAAGCACACCGGTCTCTCCAAAAGAAGCCCCCGCCGGAATCACATCCCTGCCGATCATAGCCAAAATACTGAATTTTCGAGACAAAGAAGTACTGTTGCAATTCTCTAGAGATGGCAGGGAAATTGAACGCAGTGGCTCAAGAGTGCCCATCTACCTGGATTATACCCCCCTGGTGCAGCAACAATGAAACCGATTTATTTCAGTAAAAGCCAGGCTCCGGAAGAAAGGCATAAGGTACATGCTCACGTACCCTGCAAGGTTGAAAGTGATATACAAAGGCAAATCAAGGTTCTTTGAAAGCCCGGAAGCAGCAACAATGTGGATAGAACACAACAACCTGGACACGCATGAAGATCCTATGCATCAGGAAGCAAAAGATACAACTAATTAGTCGCAACCATCGGCGGATGACATTATACCCTACTGCTAAGAACTGGCCAGAAATTGAGAAATATACAACTTCCCCTGCACTGCAACTTATGACAAGGCATGAATGATGCCGTTTAAGTAGCAGCTGATATGCCGGAGATACAGACCCAGCCCACTTTGCTCCGATGGAATCCCCCCTGACCCGTGAGGACAGCTGGCAGGCGACGCCTACTAGACTTTTTGGCTGGTGTTTGCTCCTGGACGCGAGCACCAGAAGGACTGAGCAGACCATATCTGTTGGGCATAGTTGGAACCCCATGTTCCAGGGTTGGTTATTGAAGTATAGTTTAATTTACCCAACCAAAGCGATTCTCAATGCCTTTTAGTATACATTTATGCTGACAAGATGCTGTTCGAAACATGCACTGCAGTACTGGCAGATCCACATCCATGTGGGCACTGGAATGCAGAGCTTCAGTGCCTGCTCTTGGGAAAAATGTATACAGAAGCATGGCACAGATTAAAATGATCACATGAAATGGGAGAGGCCTGCGTACATACATATGCAGAAACAGGGTTAAGACGTATCTACAGCGCAAAAAGATTTCAATAGCCCTTCTTCAAGAGACCCATTTGACAAGTAAGGAGCAGGAGACTTTGGTAAAATACTGGGGTGGAGCAATATATGGGGACCCATACTCCAGTATGCAAGAGATGTCCTCACATGGGTGGATGGCTCACTACCATTTCAGTTCCTGAGTTGCGATAGAAATACTGAGGGCCGATCATCCTTAAGGGTATATGGGTAGTGTAGAGGTGGTTATTGTTAATTCCTACTTTCTGAACCATGCTATAACGGCACATAATCAAACAGTGACCGCTCGTATAACTCCCTACAGGGATACCTTCTTTATATGGGGCCGGAGGGGGGGTTTAATTGTGTGTGCGATACAGCACGAGATAGGTCCATACCGCTTCGGTCTAGAACCTCCCCAGCAGCAATAGCTCTTAATATTGCGCTGACAGAATTAGCCTTGGCAGATGTGTGGCGGGAAATTCACCCAGATCTGCAAGAGTACTCCTACTACTCCTCTCCACGTGACCTTCACAAAAGGCTAGATTACCTTTTTGTAGGTACCGAACACCTGCAAAACTTTGTAAGCGCAGATTATATGGCCCGTGTAATATCAGATCACGCTCCCCTTATTGTGCTGTGGAACTGTGAGACACCTCGCAACCCTGCCCCGACATGGCGCATGCCTACAGATGCACTGCTGGACCTGGCCTTTAGAGAACTACTTAGAGAGACGCTGGCCCTTTTTCTAGAAGAAAATATTGGAAGTGCAGAAAGATGGGGGACGGTCTGAGAAACACTAAAGGTGGTCACTCAAAGAGAAGTCATTGCTGGTGCTGGGGGAGTTCGGAGACTGCAGGCTCTAGAAAATACACAACCTATGGGAAAAGTCGCTGAGCGGGACCCTCCCCGAAGCACGAATTGACCACCAATTGACCTTGGAACGATTAGCAAAGTTTGACCACACCGCTAGCACCGCACGTACACATTCAGACGGGGATAGATCAGGGAGACTCCTTGCTTGGCTGTGCCACAAGGAATACCCAAAATTACGATTACGCTCTTGAACGACGAATGCGGGGAGCCGTGAAGAGTGCAATCTGCAATTATTGCCACTTATTACGCTGCATTATATAGCCATAAGGCTTGCATCCCTGCGGACGAAATAGAAGAGGCCTTCACTGAAATTAAACTCCCTACACTTGCTACCAACCAACGAGATCTCCTGGACCAACCCTTCACCTTACAAGAAGTAGAGGATGCGATCACTGCATCCGCTTCGTGGAAGATGCCGGGAAGCGATGGCCTCCTGGTGGAGTTTTATAAGACATACAAAAGCACGATGGCCCCGACGATGGCCCTTGAAACAGGGAAACTCCAAGATTCAATGAGAGAAACATGGATAATACCCATACGTCCCGTCCCCTTTCCTCCGTACTGTATGGGCATCCCTTGCGAGGGACGAGAGACGGACCCTTTTTCACAAGAAAAATCTTCTTCCCTTTTAAAGTTAGAGGTGCGCCGGGGCACGGCCCTGTGAGCATGCGCTCGCCTGAATCCGCCCACCGGTGCCACTCCTCAGTCCCCTTTTCCGCGTTGACGGGAATAGGCCGATTTCACCAGCACTCCTGGGTTTGGCTTTGTCCATGTAATACCATGCACTCTTCCCTGGATATTCTTCTATCTTTGTCTTTTCTTTTAAATACTTGGTCCTCCGACGCCAGGCTCCTCCCAGGCGCATGTCGACTTCAGCTGGTTTCAGCAGGTGTCCAGCCTGCGAGGGACTCTTCCCCACTTCAGACCCCCACGCCCTTTGACTCCGCTGCCTTGGCCCCAACCATGGCTGGGAATGTTGTTCCGCGTGCAACGCCTTGACACCGAGGGCACTGAAGTATAGGCTAGCCAAGTGGAGAGAGCTCTTCCAGAAGTCACCTCAGGAGGACCTCAAGGACTTCAGCAAACATCGCTCGAGGCCCAAGGTAAGGCCTCTATTCACAATTGCACCCCACAAGGGTGACTCCTTCCCTAGTAAGCGCCCGACCGGGAGGAACCTCTCGGGTTCTGATACCAGCACACGTACCAAGGCTAGTCCAGCTACCGTCCTCACAGCCGAGGGGTCTTCGGATTCTCCCAGTATCGGTGCTGAGGGGCTGCACGGTTCTTTTACCAGGGTTACTCCCGAGTGGCAACGCCCTAACACCAGCATCATGTCCGAGGGGACGCCTTCACGCAGCCCTACTGGCAACTCTCCCAAGGACAATACGCCTTCCATGCCCAGGCCTGAGGTGCGGGATAGACCGAACCAAGCATCACAACGTTGGCACGTGGCACGCAGCTTGACAAGATGGCCGTCGTGCCAGACAAAATGACCGATCGTCCGATACCTCCTCCAGCAGAGCAGGTGGAGGCATGAGTCACAAGGTGGAACTGGTGTTAACCAGGTATGTGGCCCACAGCGTATCTATCAGCATCACAGGGCAGGTTTCCCCTGCACCCCAGGCAGAATGTGCCCCAGCAGCCCGTAGCCACTCCATCTATTCCCCTTGCCTCACCTTCAGCCTCTGAAGACAGGTTCTTCGAAAGGTTCCTGGCACTGATGCGAACGCCCCAGATGGGGTCCATCCTTCGGGATGCTATCAGGGACATGCTCCCTCGGGTCGCTCCACCGGTACCCATAGTCATTCCTGCAATGGCTCCTGTCCCATTGGCCCCAGCGCTTCCCGCGCTTCCATTGTCACCGGCTCCCCAGCCTCCAGCAATACAGGCGGATCCACACCAGCCCCCGGCTACGGTCACCACACCGCAGCCCACGGCGCTCAGTACCCTTTCGCCAGTTCTTGATCCTCCTAGCGCTCAGGTGGACACAGACGAGGAGGACCCCGAAACGCCATCTTCAGCGAAGGCCTTCCACGAACGCCTCGCAGCCCTGGCAGAATACCTGGGCCTTCCTCAACCTGAGATCGAACAGCCCGAGGAGGGGGTCTTGGCAGAAGTCCTCACCCTAAGGCCCCCCTCCAAGACGGGATCCCGATGCAGAAGGACGTTGTTGACCTGGCCAAGAAGGGGTGGGTCAAGCCGCACTCGGCCCAACCTGTCAACCACTGCCTCGACGCCAAGTACAGTCAGCTGGAGGGGGATACACTCTTGCTTTCGGTTCATCCTCAGCCGCACTCCTCAGTGATTGCTGCGGCGTCACTTTATTCTAAGCCTCAGTTGTCCTCGGCCACCTCGTCCTCTGCGCTGCTAGGCAAGGAGGAGAAAATCTTGGAGGCGTATGGGAAAAAGCTGTACTCCAACGCCTCCTTACAACTGCGTCAAGCCAACGCCGATGCCATGCTGGCAGCCGTTAATCAAAGGCACTGGTGGGAAATTGCGGACTTCCTCCCGTAACTTCCGCCCAACTACCAGGCTCACTTTTAAGCAGGGTTAGGAGATGCCAGATGGTAGCGTCTGACATCATGGAGTCCACAGTGTCCCATATCGATACCTCTGGCTGGGCCATCTGCATCGCCACAGACATGAGAAGGATGGCCTGGCTCCGGCTACAAAGTTCAACCCGGACGTCCAGGAACGCATAATGGACCTGCCATTCGAGGGTAGTGACCTCTTCCACTCTTCAACAGATGAAGAGTTAGATAAAAAGAACAGCAGCTCACAGACGGCTAAGTCTTTATTCTTACGAAGACCATGCCCAAGGCGTACACCCAGTCCAACCGACGCTCCGAC
Organism: Ambystoma mexicanum; assembly: GCF_040938575.1. NCBI lineage: Eukaryota > Metazoa > Chordata > Amphibia > Caudata > Ambystomatidae > Ambystoma > Ambystoma mexicanum. The sequence continues at coordinate 1,015,222,662 of NC_090926.1, read as the reverse complement.
AAGGGGCGGGCGTCTGGAGGGTTCCGAGGCTTCCAAGAGCAGAGGTCCAGACAACCTGACCGTTCCCCGAGTCAGCATCGGAGGAAACGACAAAAGGGCATGCGGGGGAGGCAAGAGCTTTTCCTAAATCCCCCTCCTCCACAACAGCCTCTGAGGGAAAGAAGGCATGACACCCCCTTCGGGTCCACGTGTCTCTAGTGGGAGGCCAGGCTTGCCTTCCATGTGCAATTTTGGCACCAACATTTTTCACACCCCTGGATCATCTGTGTAGTCTCCACCGGGTACCGCCTACTGGTCCCTTCCTCTCCTCCCTCCTCCCCTCCTCTCCCACAGATTGGGACAGCAACTCTGTTGGCAGAGATCCTGACGCTTGTCGAGAGCCAGGCAGTGGAAGAAGTCCCAACCTCCCAGAAAGGATTGGGCTTCTATTCCAAGATTTTTGCCATACAGAAGAAGAACCACGCTGGTCTGAGAGTTGTGTTGGACCTTTCCACCCTCAACCTCTCCCTTCCTCTACAAAAATTCAAGATGGTATTGCCAGCTCTCTTTGCAGAGACATTGTGCAGGGGAGACTGGATGTGCTCCCTGGATCTGAAGAACGCGTATCTACACGTCCCGATTTAGCAGCCGCATCGTTTTTTTCTGCGTTTCAGGATCATGGGCTTCCATTTCCAGTACAAGGTGCTACCCACCGGCCTCAATTCAGCCCCTGGGGTATTTACCAGATTGATGAACGTGGTGGCGGCGCTCCTCAGGGCCCAGGGCCACCACGTCTACCCATACCTGGATGACAGGCTCATCCGGGCCACATCTCCGGAAGCGGTTCTCCACTCCTCCTCCACGCTTTTGAACACACTCCACGACCTGGGGTTTGCTATCAATCTCAAGAAGTCTCAGCTACAACCCATGCAGCAGCTGACCTTCCTGGGCCTCATCTGGGACACGCGCTCCGAGAGGGTTTTCCCTTCGGAGGACAAGATCACGGCCATCATGAGAGCCACTACTCACTTCTTCTCCAGGACTGTGAACTAGGCCTGGTGGTACCAACACCTACTGGGCATTATGGCAGCGGTCCTTTTAGCCGTACTGCACACAAGACTCAGAATGAGGAGACTGCAGCTGCACTTCGCAGACTCATGGAATCAGGAGAGGGGCTCACAATCAGAGCCAGTGGACATTCCCACTTCTCTCCACCCGGACTTCACCTGGTGGTCCGCGGACTTCAACCTACGGCAGAGCAGGCCCTTCCGGCAGCCTCTGCCTCAGGTCACTGTCATGGCGGACTCCTCCCTAGAAGGCTGGGGAGCCACTCTGGACAACCACAGTGTCCATCAAGTCTGGAGCAGGAGTCCCACATCAACTGGCTAGAAATGACGGCCATATTGCCGGCCCTCAAAGCCTTCCTCCCTCTTATAGAGGGCAAGACGGACAACTCCATGTACTATGTCAACAAGCAGGGGGGTACAAGGTCTCCTCCATTATGCAACCTCGCGGTCAGAATGTGGGAATGGGCTCTGGAGAACGACATCTACCTCACAGCTGTCCACCTCCCAGGGAAATCCAATCTGGAGGCAGACAGGCTCAGCAGACAAGGGGCGGACAATTACGAATGGAAATTGAACGACCAGGTACTGGAAGAGATCTTCTTCAGGTGGGGATACCCCCAAGTGGATCTGTTTGCCACACAGGACGATACGAAATGCCAGCAGTTCGCCTCCTGGCAGGGACAGGGCCCCAGCTCCCTGGGCGATGCATTCTACATACCATGGAACTACATGACGGCATACGCCTTCCCGCCCACTCCCCTGGTTCACAGAGTGATCTGCAAGATAAAGCAGTCTTGGCACCTCAGCATCATTCTGATAGCTGCCTGGTGGCCGGCGAGACCGTGGTTTTCCGAGCTGCTCAGCCTATCTTACAGACCTCCCATTCACCTACTGCTGGGCCCAGCGCCGCTCCTGACACAGCAGGGAGGCAGGGTACTCCACCCTGCCCCCCAAAAACTAGCCCTTGCAGCGTGGTTCCTGAGCAGGTCACTCTGAAGCACTTGAACCTATCCCAGGCCAACCTGAAAATCATCCAGGGTGCCAGGAGCAAAGCTACCAGGAGCCAATATAAGAGCAAGTGGTCTAGATTCTGTCATTGGGCCAACTTTAAAGAGATTGACCCCCTTAAGTGCTCATTGGATGACGTGCTCTCCTTCTGGGCACACCTCGCCCACTCCGGTGTGCAGGTCGACACATGCCGCACTTATCTGAAGCCATAGGTGCCTACAGGAATTAGGAGGAGGGTCTATTTTTCCTCCTCTAACCCGGTGGTCAAGCGACATCTGGTGGACCTCCACAGACTCTACGTGCCTCTAAAAAAGCCACACCCTGTGTGGGACCTCAATGTGGTTTTGGGCGCTTTGGTGAACAAACCATTCGAGTCAATGGCGATTGCGGACATCCGTCTGGTCACCCTTAAAAACAGTTCTGCTTGTGGGTCTTACCTCCGCTCGCAGAGGCAGTGAAATCGAGGCTCTGGTTGCATCAGAGCCCTACACCACTTTTCACAAGGACAAGGTGGTTCTCCGGACGAATCTTGCGTTCCTACCCAAGGTCTCATCCTCCTTCCACCTGAACGAGGAGATAGTCTTACCTACCTTCTTCGCCAACCCCAAGGATGAGCCTCAGAGGGTTTTGCATGGCCTGAATGTCAGACGCGCTCTGAAGTACTACCTGGACAGGACCAAGGAATTCCGCAAGTCGGATGCCCTTTTGTCACATTTGGTGGTTCAAGGCCAGGTTATCAAGCTTCCAAGGCATCCATCGCAAGGTGGAAGGTGCTGGCCATCAAGGAGGTATATTAGGGGCAGCACAGGCCAGTTCTGGCTAATTTGCAGGCCCATGCGGTCAGAGCCAAAGCCACGGCCATTGCGTTCCAACGGCATGTACTTCGGCAAGTCATCAGAAGGGCGGCCACCTGGCCCACCTCCTCGGCTTTCTGCAAGCATTACTGTCTGGACGCCACCTCCAGGTCAGGCGCGGCTTTCGGGCAGGCGGTTCTAAGAAATCTGTTTGCTTAAGGAGGGCTACATTCAGTTGTAATCGCCCATACAGTATGGAGGAAAGGGGACGGGACGTAAGAGTAATTAATAGTTTCTCACCGTAGTGACTAACATACTCTTAGTCCATAGTCCCCTTTCCTCCATACGTCCCACCATCCTCCCCCCTAATAATACTGGTGTCATTAGGCAATGTTGTATAATGTCGACGCGTCAATGGGGACTGAGAAGTGGCACCGGTGGGCGGAGTCAGGCGAGCGCATGCTCCCAGGGCCGCGCGCCTCTACATTTAAAGGGGAAGATGATTTTTCTGGTGAAAAAGGTTCTGTCTTGCGTCCCTCGCGAGGGACGCCCATACAGTATGGAGGAAACGGAACTATGGACTATAAGATTATGTTAGTCACTACGGTGAGTAACTATTAATTTCTTAAACAGGGGAAACCAGCAGATGAGTGTGACTCATACAGACCATTGACTATGTTAAATTGAATCCATTTCTCTAGTTTCCTTTTGAAAATATATAGAAAAGGAACTAGTACTACATGATATTAATTGACTTTGTTTCCTTTTTTGGAACTCTATGTATGGTATATATTTGTCTGTTGAAATTTGTCAAAGGAAGTTTTTGTTTTAATTGTACTCATTCATTGTACTGTAGGCATCTGTTTTATGAAATGTTGAAACTTTATGAAATTTTGCTAAATGTAGCTCATGTTTTAAATGGAATACATTTTAAATGGATCTTTTTTGTAAAGGTTCTACTTTTGTATTGAACCATGGACAAAAAAAAAAACGGGGAACCCAGCCGATGAGTGTGACTCATACAGACCATTGGCTATGTTAAATTGCTCATCAAATTATTGAGAACGATGTTGGCATCCCGGCTCCGGCAGTGTATAGCATCATTAATACACATGGACCAAACTGGTTACGTCCCACAATGCAACACTACCCTTACGAAGGCTACAATTGAACAGACAAACGGGCACCAGGGGAAATATCTAGTGTCATCATTAGATGTGATTGAAACCTTCGATTCAGTTTATTGGGAGTGGGTAGAGGCAGCATTGAAGAGTTTTGGGTTTGGGTGTATTTTAGAAAATGGGTCAAGATACTGTACACTTCCCCCACAGATATAGTCAAAACAGGGCGGTATGTATCCAAACTATGGGACATTAGGAGAGGGACCCGCCAGGGATGCCCTCTCTCTCCTATGCTCTATATACTAGCACTGGAACCTATTGTTGTATACCTCAGGCAGGAATACCTAGAGGCTGGGATACATGTACGAAATACTACTCACTCTCCTTGTATGCTGATGATGTGTTACTCTACCTACCCCAGCCATACCACAACCTCCCCCTAGTACTTGAGATGTTAGACAACTTTGCAAGGCTTTCAGGGATCACATTTAATAAAAGCAAATCATGCCTGTTCCCCCTGGCAGGATTGAATGACACCAAGTTGACCACAGCATTAGACTGGGGATTGACGTGGGAATACGATACCTTTAGATACCTGGGCATAAGCAGGTAACTTACCCGCTACTACTGACGCTAGGCAGACAGGTCTGGCTCCAGGTTAAGAGAATTCTGAGGCTTACGCACCCCTATTCCCCACACAGACCTATACTGATCAACACGCAGTGGGACCCCCAAGAGTTGAACGTAGCACAGCACTGGGAGGAAACAGGTGTTGTGACGTGGGGAGACATGTACGAGAGTGGCACTTAGAGATAATTTCTGGAACTCACCCGCTGTGAGGGTCTCCCGAAAGGGCAGTTTTAAAGATATAGGCAGATAACTAAATATGCAAGGTGTGTCTGGCCGGATTGGCCGACGGAACCCCAATCTAACGAGCTCCTTATGCTTATGGGGCCTGGGTCCAAAATACCTTCAGCTATCCCACTGCAAATACCTCCCCTCTCGAGCTCTTCTCTCCTCTACCTCCAACTCCCTCAGGGTCAGTCGTTTTTCTAAGAAACAAGCTGGGGGTAGATCTCTGTCTTCGACTGGGGCCTCCTTGCCACTCTAAAACTTGAGGAGAACCATCTCTGGTTCCGGAAGCACCTCAAGACCTTCCTCTTTTCTTCTGCCTTTGCTCTCCCTCTCACCTGCTGATCTGTTCTCTCTTGGCACCGTGCACCTGTCCACCCTCTGTCCTTCGGGCCCAGGTACCTGCTCATCCTGCCACCCTCCCGCACTGCCACCGGACCACCCCTTGCACTGGGGTCTGTATCTGTACCCATACAGCCCCCCCCCTTTTCTTCCTGCACTTATCAGACCTACCCTGTCTGCTGCCTTAAACCTAGCACTTGCAAATTGCTGGCCGCATTACCACTGTTTGTTGCCTTTATTATTGTTATTTATCTGTTTCTCCTCTGCTTTGCACTTCCACTTCTCCCCCCTTCCATGCACTTTTCCCCTCCCCCCTCTCCCATGCACTTGCGCGTTCTCAATGTCACTGGGCCTAGAAGATCGCTGTTTTGTTCTCCCCTGTTCCCCTCCCTTGCCTTGTCGCGCTATGAAACACTTGTGTACGAGCGCAATAGAAATAAAATATCAATCAATCGATCAATGTATGAACTCGAAGACAGATGGAGACTCGCTTATACAAGGCCCTAATTGATAGCACGATTACAGACCATGCAAAGCTCAGGGCAAGTTGGGAGGCAGATCTAGGAGAAAGCTTCACGGATAGACAGTCGCTGTGGGTACTTTGTCATGACAGAAACCTCTGACGCAACGCAAGGTTCCGACTTTTCCAGGTCAATGTCCTACAGCGCACATACTTAACCCCGGCTGGGGTCACCAAATTCAATAAAGAAGCAGCATCCAACGGTCCTAGATGTGATCAGGTAGACGCCAACATAATGCACATGTTCTGGGAACGTGATTTGGTACAACAGTTTTGGAATAGAATTAAACATGCCTGCGAAAGCCCGGGGATCACTAGGTACAAATGGACGCCACAAGAATGCATACTAGGAATGTACACAAGAAACAGTAAGCACCAGCATGTATTTAAGTTCATGAACCTAGCCTGCATATTGGGAAAGAGGTTTATAGCCATGACTTGGAAATTGAATAGAGGTCCACCGTATGAAGTCTGGCAAAAAGAAATGCAACGCTGGAGTGCAGCTGAGACAACGGCATGGGGACATGCTATAATCGTCCATAGGGGCGAGGTGGGACTCTTTTTTTTTTTTGAAGCCTGGAAGGCATTGATCAATACGGCTCTTTATCCTTTCGATGACAAACCCCCATAAACTACCTTAATGAGGTAGGCACTTACCGCAGACCTTTCTGTAAGACTTGTCAACTGTGAAGCATACTATACACCCCACCTCCCCATGCACCCTGCAACTGTCGTATGTTAATCCCTAACTGCAATAATAACTGATACTGATGGAGAACAACTGAAATATGTCCTATACTAACAAAGTGGTTGGTTTTTGGTTGGATTGAATTTTTTTCTCCTACCCTCTCTCAATATTGTTTACCCCCTTCCCCTGGTTTGTTGTTCCTTTTGTTCAAGCTTATTGACCTGTCACACTGCAAAGCATGTACCTGCTATTGAACATGCAAATGTCCTTTAATTATTGTATTTGAAAATGCCAATAAACACATTTTAAAAAAGAAATGGAGACAGGGCCCAGAAATGTAAGGAGTAACAACATGGCCCTCTCCCCTGAGTCAATTGTGGGCACCCGGAGTACAAGACGCGATCCCGAACCCTGAACGGTTTCAAGCGTGGTTTGAGGCAGACCTTGAGAGGGTTGGCTAACTGTGGACGGATGGCACCTTTATTACTATAACGGAGCTGGAGGGGGGCTTGGGGGTTAGGTACTCTTTTGGTCTTTTGATACCTTCATTTAAAAGGGGTGATCACAGGGGGAAAATGGAGGGACGAGTTTCAGAGGGACCCTACTCCCTTTGAGAAGCTCTTAGATGTTAATGTTAAAGGACATTTGTACCGCGCACTATCACCACCGAAGTGGTCCCCTGGCGCTCTGGCGGCTCTGAAAAAGGGGAGAAGAGGGGGTGTGTTAGTAGGAATAAGCTGCAAAAGTGCAAGAGAGTAGTGATGTGCTGTTGGCAGCCTCAGCCCGGTGGGTCCGTTGGCTGGGCTTGGGGTGTTTTACGGTCCATAGTCGTGTGCTGTTGTGCAAGTCTGTGTGGTTTGTTTTGTTTTTGCATTGTTGTGAAGTTTGTGCGGATTGCTGCGTTTCAGGCTTGTGGTTGTGTTTGGTTAGAGTTTGAGAGGTGTATGCAGTGGGATGGAATTGTTAGTTGGTTGATTAGTTGGCATTGCTGTCCTTGCAATTATGGGATTCCATCCTAGTGCTGCACATGCTGACATTCACATTTCTATCTAAATGCGACGCAAACTAGGGTTCAGAATTCTAAGTGTGGTTCATGATAAGAATCAAATTTCTATCTAGATGCGACGCGAGCTAAAGTTCAGAATTCTAAGTGTGGTGCATTTTAAGAATAGAACGAAAATGAAGGGCCTGATGTCTGTGATGTACAGGGAATTGGTAGTTGAAGGGAACGGGTCCATGGAAAAGTTGAGACAGAGTTGGGAAAGTGACATGGAGAGGGAGATAGACCCTGAACTTTGGTTAAGATTGTGTAAAGGTGCCTCTCAGACATCGATTTCGAGCCAATACAAGCTGCATGCTATTAACGTCCTCAATAGGTGGCAATATAACCCTGTCAGGCTCTCAAAGATATTTGTCTGCGAGCCGCGTTTGCTGGCACTCATGTGGGGATAGAGCTGACTACTGGCATATGTGGTGGTGATGCCTTTGAATAAAGGTGTTTTGGGACGAAATGTTGGACTGGATCAAGGAGCTAGAGTGGGTTCACTGTACCAAAACGATCTTCTTGATCTTGTTTGGGATGGAGGAAGTTGGGGGAGAACTGTGCAGGTTGAGGGGGTTGGCAGCGCCCCGGCCGCTCGCAGCAAGGGCCAGCCTAGTGATGAAATGGAAATTTGCTCGGACTCCATGTAAGAGCCAGCCTAGTGATGAAATGGAAATTTGCTCGGACTCCATGTAAGAGGGACTGGATCAATGTGGCAATTAATATATGCATAATGGAAAGAACAATGGCGGGTCTCTACGGGAGGCGAGAGCCTCTGGGGGGAATTTTTTAACACATTTTTGGAAAATGGCAACAATGGAAAACTAGGCACTAAGGTTGACGGCACGTGGGACAGTACTAGGCTTGCTCTGAGATAAAAGGGATGAGCGCCCCCCCCCCCCAAGGGGACTATCCCCAGCTAGGCGATATCCCATGAATGAACAAATGCTCCGGACGCGGCCAAGGACATATGTGTAACGCATGACTGTAATATCCATTATCCTGTGACAACCGAAAGTTTTATACTGTGGTTTCATTGAGAGATAGAAGACACCGTTATTGGGGGATATGGCGGTGGGAAGTGGGCGGGCGGGGCAAAGATTGTTGACTGTTTGCCTTGCTCACAGGGTTCGATGTTTCTACTGTACGAAAACTTATAATAAAATTTTAAAAATGTAAATAATGTGTTATTCAAACCGATTCTGGAATTGGATTTGCCTGTGTCTCCACCTGAAAATGATCTTGATGATTTATTAACCTCCAGTTATTTATATCAGACTTTCACATTATACAGTCCAGCATTTTTTCACCCTTTTCCTCCTACTGCAATAACTTACTTTGTTTCAGCTTGTTTTTATAACTTTGTTTTAATTTCCTTATACATCACCAACGTCTTGTCCTGCTTTAGCCAGATGTTTCTAGTTTGAATTCTCAGTTCTTTTTTTATCTACCTCTTTCCAGTTGCCCAGTACCCCTTACAGATGGTCTAAAAGAAATTCCAAAGGCATATTAGATTCAGTCCAATAAATATTGATTATTAAGCTATGGCTCCCTCCTACGTTCATATATAGTTCCACAGCAAATGAAGCCAAAATGATGTTGGAGAAGATAGAAACCTCCCTCACCCAAACTGTCTTTATAGCAGTCAGTAATCCAAAAGTGGGTCTGCCTGAGGGGTCCCTTTCAGCTTTTTGGGTGATGGTAATAACCATCATAGGTGAAATGTACCATTGAGAAGGTTTCCTGAAGACAATTAATTACACAATCTTCATAAATATCACTAATATCCAGACTTCCCATTAAGTGTTTGTAGCCATGGGAGTTCTAGGAAAGTATTGTGTCCCTGATGCCAATATTAGAAGCCTGGCCTGGAGGGTCGTACACTAGAGACCCCTTTATTTAGCCACCCGAGTAGCCATGCCCAGTCTAAGAAGTGTTTATCTAAGGCTATCATTGAGGCTTTACAAGCTCCTTCTCTACATTGTTCACATTTGCTGTGTCAAAGGAGAAACGGAAGGCTGTCCAATTACTTTATTATGGTGCTAACAGAACGATCCAATCCAGGAGCCCACAAATCAAACCTCCGCTGTCTCAAATCATCAACTGCCGATAATAACAATAGACAAACAATATTAGAAGGTATGTTAAATTTCACCACATCTAACCGCACAGCATCAATAAAACTTATTAAAAATATGTTTTTTGTAGAAACTTGTCGAGAGTAGGAATCCCATTAAAAAGTGACAACACCGCCCGTCGAATTAAAGTTAGTATATCTTCACTGCAAAACATACTCTAAAATAAGGCTTGATGAATACGGAGACCTCTGCTGTTTATAATCATGTAGACATTGATTCAATGGCTCCACACAGTTACTCCAGGAGTTGGTGGCTTGCTGACAGTCTGTCCACCGAGTTTCATTTTTCATGTTTGTCCCGCCCATACCTCTATTCTCATCCTTGATCCTACAGAGCTCTGAGGTATTCAACCATGACGAAGAAGGCTCTACTCTCCGGTCACTTTGCATAGTAGAGTCGACATTCGTAATCGTCTCCAAATCAGTATTTACAACAGAATCCACCATAGGAACCTTACTTTTCCTGTTCCTTTTCCACTTATTTTTTGGGATTGGTACCCCCTCAGGGTTTACTGTTTCCTCTTTTACCTCTTGAGTTTCTTTACTCCCTTTATCTTTGAAGATGGAATAGAGCTTGGGACTCAAATTGCCTTTCTCCTTTGTCTTCAGAGAATGTAAAGATTTGCGGGATGAGTTATTGCGCCATTTTCCCCCCAAGTTCTTGATGCTTAGCTTTTTTCCCCACATGTACTTGATTGGGTACAGTCGACTAGGAGTCTAGAATTACAATCTCCGGTTCCTTTGAAGAAAGGGGCAAATTAGTTTGTGATTACTGTAATGCTGGGAATGCATTGGGAGGACAGGGCCTCTTTGTCCTTGTCCTATACCTCCTTATTCTGTGTGTTCTGCTTATTTTCTGCACAGATGTCCAGTTTGTCCTCCTGACAGTGCAGCTCTTCATTTTGTTCTTGGTGAAAAGTACCCATGGGATACCCTTGGGGGCACTCATGGGTAGGAGTACAACCCTGTATGTTTTGGGGAACATGTGTGTTGCCCACAGAGCAGGATGTGGGCTGGTGGCAGCTACATGCTGATGTGACAGCAGCTTTAGGTATCCTCCATTTTTGGGATATCCAGGCCCTGCCATATGTGAGAAACCTGAAGATGTCTCACCTGCTAGTCCCCGTGGATCTGTCATTGAGGTGGTCAGGACACGGCCATTGCTATTGGATCTAGTTCCTGGTGGTGGCCCAGTGCGGGAGGATCACCTGGTTGAGGGGTCTTAATGCAGTGGAAGTGGGACACCAAAGGGTGAGACGCGGTATCCCCTTCCCTGTAACACCTTTTCCCCATCCTATCAGGTAGGATACCTAGAAACTCAACCCCCCCCTTCCTGACACAAACACTTTCTCATGGACAGTTCATCGTGATCGACAACGGACTAACACCAGAGCCATATACCTGACATGTCCCAACGCAAGGGTCAGGCAGAGTCAGCCAATTACTGATAATTTCACACACCTTACTTCCATCACACTTCCCCACATGGTTAAAAGGCAGAGCACAAAAGCACACTCTGAGCAAGGCAAAATGCACAAAGAAGCAGCAATTCCGAGATGGCAGTTTAAATCGTGGAGAAAGGTGGCGAGACCAGAGAAGGCTGCAAGGAGGGACCTACCCGTGACCTTTTCGGGGAAGGACTTCCGAGAGGCCTTGAGGCAAAGAAACATAAGACCGGGAATTGAAGCTGACGAACGGTGCATTGTCTGTCAAAAGTACACAGAGCCCTCCCTCATTGATAGCCAAGGCAGGGAGAAGCGATTTCCACCATGTTACTGTCCTTGGCTCCGACAGCAAAGCAACGCCAGTGAGTTCAGCACAGCTGGTGAGTCAGAGAGACTGATAGCAGACCGGACTATGTTTCGCTCAAGGTTGCAAGCAGCAACATTGTATGAGGAAAGATAACTTGTATGCGATTGAACTTTATGAAATCGAAATAGGTACCAGTTACACAGTGGTCTGGCGCCACGTGGGTGCTCACTCGAAGGTCTCCGTTTGATAACCAACTGAGCGTGTGAGAATTGTTGAACTCTGAAATCGAGGTGGTCCTGCAGCAGGTAAAGTTAAATCCTGTGCACATTCGAAAGTCTTAGATTGCCTATGAAATGAAATCTGTCTGAGCCCGGCTGAGGGGGACTAATTGTATGAAAACTGATCTCAGCCCGGCTGAGGGGGATCCAGGAGGAAGAGTGAATCGCCGACTTGAATATTTGAAAAGGAACTTTTTTCATTGTTTCTGATACATCAGGCCCCCTGAATTAAGAGACTTTGAATGTAACAGACTTGGGCACAGAAGGCCCTGATGTTGGTAAAAGGAACTGTGACCTCGTGCCGAAGAAGCCTGTGAGTGTGCTGTGCTCAAGTGACCCGCCTTGTCCTGTGCTAAAAACGTGGGGAAGGGAGGCCAATGGCTGGACCATCCTGACATTATGATATGGCATTTATAACGTGCCTATACACAAGTGTTTCAAGGCGCGATGAGGCAAGGGAGGGGGAACAGAGGGAAGACAGACAACGATCCTACTAGGCCAGGTGTCATTCAGATCGAGCAAGTGCATGGGAAAGGGAAGGAGGAAAGTGCGAGGGGGGGAAGGGGAAGAGGACAGTGCAGTCACTCCCCACCCCCTTTGGCTGACTCTCACCCTGACACAGCCCTCTCCACGCTCCACTCTGCTTTATCTAATACTCTTGATATCCTTGCCCCTGTCATGAGAATCCGACTGAAGCCCAAAGCCAAGTGCAACTCCTGGTACGACTCAGACCTCGTCACCCTAAAACGCAAGTGCACGGTGGCCGAGAGGAAATGGCGTGCTTCATGTACATCCTCTGACAAACTGGCCTGCCACCTGCTCCAAAAGCAATACTGCTCTCTGTCCTAACCAAGAAGAGAGCTCACATCCAAGCCCGCGTCTCTGCAGCATCTAACAACTCGGCTGAACTCTTTAAAATCTGCAAGGAACTGGCCAATCCTGCCACAGTCTCTACCTCTCCTGTCCCTTCCCAGGCCCTCTGCACGGCACTGGCTTCTCACTTCATCTCTAAAACTCAGACATCCTGTCCTCACTCTCCTCCTATCCCCTCCCTCACCCTCCCACTACTCCCTGCTCTTCCTCTTGCCCTTCTGCAGCCACCTCTCCTCCCTCCTTCTCTGCCTTTCCCCTGTTCTCCGCTGACAAGGTTTCTAGACAAGTCTGATCTATGAAAGTCTTGTTGAAACAGGTTCACCCCTGTTCCTCGAAAACTATCAAGGACCACATCGACTCCCTGGCTCCTGCCCTGGCTGATTTCTGCAATCACTCCTTTGCCACTGGAGTCTTCCCATCCCCCCTGAAGCACTCCCTTGTGCACGCACCCTCGTCTTAAGAAACCCTCTGCCGACCCCTCTTCCCCGGCTAAATATCGCCTAATTGCCATCACTCCCTTCCTGGGAAAGCTCCTGGAGAAACTGGCCATCTCCCAGCTTAATCTCCACACTGAATCTGTTGGTTGTCTTCATGACCATCAGTCTGGCTTCAGAGCTGCCGGAAGCATGGAAACTGCTCTCCTGAACATCCGTGAAGACCTGCTCTCCAATCTTGACTCTTAACACCCCTTGCGTCCTCATCTTGCTTGATCTCTCTTCTGCCTTTGACACTGTCAACCATGCCATCCTGCTCAACCATTTCTGTGATAACCTGGGTATCACTGGTCAGGCTCTGGCATGGCTGACTTCTTTCCTCTCCAACCGACTCTCCCAGGTCCAACTTGGGTTTTTCCTCTCCACTATCCTTTTCTCTACCTGTGGTGTCCCCCAGGGGTCTAACCTCTCTCCCTGGCTGTTCAAACAATATCTGGCACTCCTTTCCCACTGCATCGCCACTCTCTGCCCCAACTTTCAGTGCTATGCGGATGACACCCAGCTCATTTTCAGGCTACCCTCGGCCTCCTCCTCTCCTTCCCTCATCTCTGACTGTCTGTCTGCTATCCCGGAGTGGTGTGCGCCAATGACCTCTGCCTTAATGCAAGTAAAACTGAGAATCTCCTCATCGGCACACCCGCTCCCTCCTTCCCTGTATCTCTCACCGGCCTCTCTTGGCCCTCTTCCTGCTACCACATGTAAGGCTAAAAACCTCAGGGTCATCTTCGACTCCACACTCTCCTTCTCTCCTCATATATCTGACGTCTCTAAGAAGTCACACTACCAGCTGCACCTCCTCAGAGGTATTCTTCCTTTTCTCTCCTTCCCCCAGATGCTCACTGTCTCCGGAGCTCTGGTTCTCTCTAGGCTGGACTATTGTAACAGCCTCTTTCTAAATCTGCCTGCTTCTACTCTCCGCCCTCTGCAACTTAGCCAGAACAGGACTGCGAGACTTGTCCTTGGCCTCAAGACCAGGGATCGTATCTCTCCAGGACTGAAATCTCTGCACTGGTTCCCAGTGGCTGCGAGGATTAAGTATAAAGCCCTCTGCATCGTTCACAAGGCCTTCTGGGGCCTGGGGCCTCAATTCCTTCAGCTCTGTCTTCCTAAATATCTTCCTTCTCAAGCTCTTCGCTCATCGCTCATCCGCCTCTAACTCCCTCAGGGTTAGTCTCTTCTCCAAGCAACGAGCTGGTGGTAGATCTCTTTTTTCGTCTGGTGCCTCCCTCTGGAACAGCCTCCCTGCCCCCTTAAACTTGAGGAGAACCATATCCGGTTCCGGGAGCACCTCAAAACCTTTCTCTTTGCTTCTGCTTTTTCTACTCCTCTCCTTTGCTGACCTCCTGGCTGTAACTGGAGCTGCACTGGCTACCTCCTGGCTGTAACCAGAACTGCACTGGCTACCTGGACACCCTCTAATCTCGGGCCCAGGTCCTTCCCCCGCCAGCATCACACACCTGCACTGCCCACCTGGCAACCCCCGCCCTTAGGGACTCTGTTCCCCTCCCTTGCCTCGTTGCGCCTTGAAACACTTGTGTATAAGCGTGTTATAAATGCCATATCATATATCATATCAATAAAATAAATAACGAAGTAAAAGTATGGCCAGCAAGTGGCAAGGGTACGTGCAGACATCAGGTGTCAAGTGCTGGTAGTGGGACTGTAGGGATACAGAAAAACAGTCACCAAGCGCAGGGGTTGCCAGGAAGGCGGCGCATGAGTTCGACTGGCGGGGCAGGGGACCTGGGCCCGAGATCAGAGGGTGGCCAGGTAACCAGCGCAGTTTCAGTATCAGCCAGGAAGTCAGCATTGTAGCATATCAGTAAGGATTGGCAATAGCTTTTGGGCCCTTTTTATTTGATGAGATTCCATTAGGACTGTATTATTATAATTTGATGGTAGTAGTTTTCTCCCATCTGTTAGGGAGAATTCTCTGTTTAGGCTGAATTTCCTAACCTAGTGAGTCCCCCAGCAGCTTTGCTGGATTTTTTGGGGGTTATTTTTTTCTCCTGCCAAGAGTGAGACTCTTTTACCCTCACTCTTGGGCATGATTTGAGTGTGTTTCTTTGAATCTAGATGTGTTTCATGGGCTATGGGGTCTTTTACTCCATAGGGCTTCATGTGTTTTTGTGATGTGTGTTACACAGCACCCTCAGTGCAGTGACACAGGGGTGTCATAGTGACCCCCCAGTATAGACTCCATACCCTGGGACTGACTACTGTCTCCCAGGGCATGTAAAGTCACCATTGACTTTACTAGTCTTAAATTCTGAACAGAACCAGTACAAACCATCATATTGTGGACGTACTGGCTGGGGCAATTCAATTGCCCCGGGGTCTGTTAGTCGAGGGGGCACGTCTCCGTCCCCCCTGATCGAGTTTTGGCTGGTGGCAGTGGATACTACTTTTTATATTCAACCGCGAATATTTTCCTAGGGATTTCCCATTGTTTTAGGCTATCTTTATTTAATTATTTACGGTAGCCTCAAACATACCGCCGGTTTATGTAATTAATATTAATTCTCCGGTTGGTATTTTTTGCCAAAACTGGATTCTAAAATGGCGTTTGTGTTCTCTTCTGTGACTCCAACCCAAGTCGAGCCCTTTGTTCCACTTTTTTGGTGGGCTTCTCCACAGAAGCCCTCCAAAGTCGTGCCACTGTGTCTGGGGTACTTAGGAGGGGTGGAGGGGAATTTAGGCACCCTGGACTGAGTTGCCTAGGCAACGCAAGTCGCACTCCGTCCTGATTGGCCCAAGTGGTGAGCCGGCCGGCTCACCACTTAGCATGTTTGAGTGACAGCTAGGCTGAGTGAATGGGGGTTTGCTGCATAAAAGCAGGGCTTTGGGGACTGGAACTTCAGAAGTCGCCACAGGACCTAAGAATCCGACGAGGGAGAAGCTGAGCCGACCTGCCACGACACCACCACCGGTGGAGCCCTGCTGGACTGCCTCACCACTTTTCCCAACGTCAGAGGAGATCTCCCGCTGGAGAGTCTTCTTCCTTTAACTGGTGGGGATAACCAGTTCCACCGTCTTTTCGCTTTCCCGATGTATCTCGTGGCCGCCTTGCCCGTGCCAAGCACCCCAGCAACCGGGATACCACGTTTTACCACGACCGTGAAACCAAGGTACCACCTTTTAACCGGAGAACTCCGCGGCTGGTTTCTGCCCTGGTAGTGCAACGACCTTCATCTTTCCTCCAAGTCGAGATCTTCTCTTCCCCTGGACGATGACGCAACTTGCACCCACTACCAGGAACAACTGCCACCGCTGGAGGATCCTTCCCACTTAAGGTACCGTGTCCCGCCTGGCTTCCCTTGCTACCGACTGTACGGGGTAGATTTAGCCCCCGGCTTTCGAACCTGGGTTAGCCTGGGACACCTGGGCTAAACTTTTCTAAGCCTCTCTAAACGCTTTGTTGAACCCTCTGCAAGACTTTCTAAGCCTAGTTTAACTGTGTGATCTTGGGCGCATTTGTGCTCTGCTCTCTCTAAGAGTGGGCCCAGCCTTTGGATTTTGGCTCACCAGTGACTTTTTGCTATCTGCCTTGCGAACAGTGTTCTGGAATCGTAGAGTGGTGTACCTCTGCTTATTCTGTCTTTTTCCCTCCCTTTTTCACAAACTTATTAGAGTGCAATCTAGTTAAGCGCTCACCTCTGTATGAAAATAAGTGGTGTTTTACTGAGATTTTCTAATAGGGAAAAAGGGGTGTATATATCATAATAGTAACTGTGTTTAGAATATTTTACAATCAGAGTGCTGGAGTGTTTCAACTGTGTGTTTTTAAATAAATAATTATATACTTGATAACAAAACTCTGGTCAGTGTTTGCTTGTATTATTGTAACTGAGTGCCTATTGTGTATACTTTGCATACTGCCTAACTCTTCTTGAGGGAAGTCTGACTGCTCAGCCACAGCTACCAGGTAAATCTGGGTGGTACAGACTGCTACCAAGTGGGTTTACTGCCAACACCTGTAGTCTTAAATCTTTTGCAGTGGTCCCTAAGGGAACTGCACAGGTTTCTGCCTAACACCATCTAAGATTTAGATTTAGATAGGCTTTTTTCACACCCTTGATTTCGTTCAATAACACCCTTGAACTGTGGTCACTTGTGTCTGTCTTACTTTGATACCATGCCTTCCTTACACATAGGAATCCATGGAATCCTGCACAAAGGCAAGATGGCCACTGGTGGCTTCTTGGTTTCCTTTGCCTTACTCCCTTGTTTCTCAAAGTCTTGAGAAGCCCTGGCTCTGTTCCCTTTCCCTGAATGGTTGTTGAGGGATGGACCATATATGGCTCTGGGGCTGCCTCCTGCCAGACTGGCTAGGTAGAGCCTTCTCAGCTTCTGCTTGTTGTGGGTACACCCTTGGGGTGGAGCCTACATTAATGGAGTGAGTAGACCATATATATTCTGTGTTGTGGGTGCCTGATTTTGGTTGTGTGACTGTGAAGGGTCCGAAATGTAAGGTGGACACGTAGATGGAGTTTTCTCACAGGTCGCCATTTTATTTAAATAATAAAGGGTGAGAAGAATGCCTAACCTTCCCTAGCCTAAAAAAGGATTTCCCTACCTAACAATCAAGGCTAAAGGAAAATGACCTAATATCCAAACATAACTGTCCTTCACATACAACAAAAGCATACAGGAATCATTTGGCGATTTAAACTTCACAAAATAACATACAAACTCAAACACAAAAGTAATAAACAGGAATCCTTGTACACAGGGTTGAATCCCTTTCCCCTGGATCGATTCAGTACGTTTCATACCAAAGTTCACTTTTAGGGAAGTACTCTTTACTGGCTAATTTCTAATCCAGGAAGTATAAACAGTTACAATATGTCTTTCACTTGGCTTAGTGATTAATTCAGTTCCAAAAAGTTTCTTCAATTGAAGATAATTGTTAAAGCTTCCACAGCTTTCTGTTTGGCAAACCAACAAGACTCTTTCTTCATTCATTAAATCAAAAGATAAATGTCCTTTGCTCTGAAGGCCAATCTCTTTATATCATATTGCATTTCTTCTTCATAAATAACACCTTTTTGTCAGGACGATTATACAACAGTTCATCAAAACTCAGTAGTGAAATTACCACTTCCTTTTCACCACAACCTTTTACCACATTGCAGTACTTAAAATCATCTTCTTCCTGGTCCACTCGCCTGCCAGGACTAACCACTATTTGTCCCTTTCCCAGAATACTCCCCTGCCAGGATAAAACTCCTACTACTACTTGTACTCTGTGGTGAGGTTTGTTTCCAACTTTCCGCACTTACATCTTCAATGGGGAAAGTTAAATCAACAACTACTTCTTGATTCGGTCTCTTGACTTTCAACACACTTGGTTCACAACTTCTTTGACTTGTATATTGTATACAAGAACAATGTTGCTCATATTGATCTGTTTGCCATAGGAAATGCAGGTTATACTTCTCTCCCACTTGATCCTTTCTTTAAGGAGGGCCTTTCTCCTGCTGTTTCTTATTTCTTTTTACACAACTTTTTGGCTGATGGCAATGTAGTTTACAACTTTCTCCCATAGGATATCTTGTTATGAGACTATTGCACTGAAAGGGTCTTCTTATCACTTTTATCTTTCTTTGGCTTTGGAAATGTTGGTTATGGTGTCTCTCTTGTTAGATATTTCTCTTTAGGCCTGTTGTATCACCTTTTCTTTATTATTGGCCCCTCTTGGCTTTCGCAATGCGGATTACAATGTTCTTTTACTTGACCTCTCTCTTTTTAGGATGTTGCATTTACTTTGCTTAAATATTGCCCCCTCTTGGGTTTGGAAATGTGTGTCACCATCTGCCCCCTCTTAGCTCTAACGGGTCCCAATATTATTCTCCTCGTCCTCTCACAATAGAAGAGTTGCGCCCAACTGGCTTCAAATCAAAGGTTCGGTATTCAACATATGTAGTTTGGCACAGCAGTCTACTTCGGAGCGCCCTGGGGTTACCTATGTCAGGCCAACTCACTGGTCTTTCCTGGCATCTCCTTCTGACTCGCTGCATCTGCTTATTCACGTGTCGGGTCTTCCTCAGCGTTTGACAGCTCCGGTTAGGCCTTCTGCTGTTCACCCACCCACTGTGACGAATCAACTTCATAGGCACCAGTGGTCCAGGGATGAATATCGGTTTCTAAACCATCAATCGACCCCACACCTCTAGTACACCAGAAGGGATCTGAACAGATTTGAAAGACAAGCAATTTATAAACCTCCTTGTCCAATTTTGGTAATGTGTACAGAACGGCAGGCTCATCTCCAAAAAGTCGTGGATCGTTGGTTAATTGCAACACAGTGAAAATACAATTAGCACCCAATGATGAAAGGGACTGTCCAGTCAAGGTTGTATTAAAATATCTACTTTATTATCATCACAACAGACAGTTCTAGCACACTACGAAATACAACCCACCCTGTAAAGGAATGCAGAGGACAGACAGTTTCAAAGAAGGAAAAGGGATGCACTCTGGATACTGACAGGAGGGTAGTCGGTATACAAATTAATCGCAATAGTTTAATGATATTTGGTTTCAGCACAAAGGGAGCAATAGGTTATAAAATGTCACTAGGGGCCATAGGGGAAAGACCAGGGGGACAGAGCCACAATGTACCTTGTGCTGTAGATGTTCTTGGTGCTCATCAGGGTCGAGTCGGTTGCACCTTCTGCAACATGGTTCAAGACTGGAGACCGGTGTGGGCATTGGGCAGCAGGCAGTTCGGCGAGCGAGGCTGGACGGATGGTCGAGTCATCTTGGAAAGCTTTGGCGACTGCGGCATAACAACAGTCAACAGGGCAGTCGGTTGCAGCTCTGTGGGATTGAAAATCTCCTTTTACGGTGGATGTCGGTAGATGCTTGTCACTGCACTTGTCCTAGCTTATTCACTGGGCTTTTGGCGTTCTTTAAGGTGGACAGCCCAAAGCTGAGGGGTGTTTTGCAGGCAGCTGCCACTTTCCTTGGTTTCGGGATCAGAGACCTTCTGGCACTTCCCAACTTGGAAGATTTGCTGCAGAGTCTAGCAGGGCATGCTCTGTGCTGGCTGGGTAACGGTTCTGGAGCGACTAGGGGTTATCTGGATTCAGTATCTCCTTCTGTTCCCTTGGAGATGTTTAGGGGAGGGATCTTACTTCTTTCTTTGGAGGTCCTGGCCTTCCTTCACTGCTAGAAGATGTAAGGCAGACTGTACCTTCAGTCATGGTTCAATGATGAGTTTTTCTTGTTACTCCTTGCTAAGTCTTCAGATGATCTACCAAAACAGGGGCTGAGCCATATTTAAAAGCCAAATGGATCACATTGATTGGAGTAGGCGAAGCCTACCTCAATGAACCAATCCCCCACGAACAATCTCCTGTATGCATGAGGTCATACCCAGAGTGATTTGCAACAAAATAGGTAAAGGGGTGAAAACATGTAATACTAAGTGCCACCCATTTTCCTGTCTGTTGTGGATCAAAGGGTCCCTCTGGTTAATGGAGCTCTCTGTGGTTCCTGATTAAAACGGCAGGCCTCCTATGAAGCTGCGGGCGAGACCAGACTTTCTGGCTCCGCCAAACCACATTCTCATACCTTCTGAATGGTGTCCCACTGCAGGGATGACTACTGTAACCACGCAGTCCCAACCATAACATTTCACTGTCAATCGATCCTGAGGACGGAAGCTGGCTTCAGATTGACAGTGTATATGAAAGGGTGTTGGGTTTTCCTGTCTCTTTTGCTAGCCTTTGCAGGCAGGCCCCATGTGGGCCTGTTTGAATTAATCTCCTATTGGTATGTGAATTCTTCCACCAGCTACATGGTTCAACAAAAGGTCAAGGCGGATCATCTGCCCTCCCCCTTCTGGAGATGCATTGTGTGCTCTACCTGTCAGATCCCAACTAAATATGACAAGGGGGACTGTGCCGGTAGGCTGTGTCCACCTAGAGTACACAGGTCTATGTGTATGTCATGCAGTGAGCATAGGAAAATGTGTGTGGATTAGCCCCACATATTTTCCAGAGGTTGATCTACCATTGTTCAATTTCATTTACAATTTCAAAAAATCCCAGGGGAACGCACACCCACTGTGCGGATGGTCAAATTCCTCACATGCCCCACAGCCTCAACATGTGAACCACCATCCTACTGAGGGTCTGGTTCGTCATCAAGGCGAAAGTGCCAGCTGAGGCCATCTGCATTTCCATGCAGGGAGACTGGCGTGTGCTGGATGTCCATATTTATTTATTTATTTTTAATATACACATAGCCACAGCACTGGCTTTATATATGTAGCACAACAAGAATACATTATCCAATTTAAAACTTGGTATTTGACACAATTCATCAAATATTTGTGTCCAAAACCAAATTATCGAGTCAATATACATAGATAAAATACAGTCAAAGATAAAGAAAATACAGGTTAATGATTACACCTTAAAAACAAACAATTGATGTATTCTAAGATAGTTCTTCTAAAATGTTCATAGTTTTGATATACAATTTCACCATAAAATAGATAAAATTGATGTCATGACCTTCCATCCATGTTTCCCGCATAGTACATATATCCACTTCGTGAATAGCATTGTTAAATGATTTAACATATCTGTATCTAATCAAAATAAGGCTCTCATAGTGTATCAAAATATTACAGCTTACATTTTAGCCAATGTTTGCGTGAGCTTATTGCTAGGCCATTTGCATGTTCGATGAACTCCTACCAGTTCAAGGGGGGGGTGATGTAAGGGTTACAGTGGGATCAGCCCATGGACGGGAGCTCTGGCCCCACATCAAGTTTGCAGCAGGCCACAACAACAACTGTTTTTACGAGCCCAAGGCAGCAAGCTCTCTTTCCTAGCAGACTCTCGGTCCCGGTGGGGGGACACGGATCGATCCACACCTAACGCAAAATAAATAGTCAATGTCAACCTCAAGTGAGATAGTAATCCTCACATGGAATGTCCAAGGCCTGAATTCACCATGAAAACGCGAATCAGTGGAACACAGACTGGGACAATTATCGGGAGACATCATCCTCCTTCAAGAAATTCACCTGCTGCAAGAAGATGAACACCGGGTGAGATTCAGCAGGTATAAAAGAGCATACTTTGCCTCCTCCGGCAAGAAGAAAAGAGGAGTGGCAATCCTACTAAGTGATAGAGTCCCACTGTCAAAGATTACCATAAGGAGGGACCTGGAAGGGTGCTTCCTCCTTCTAAAGGGCTTTTTCGAAGAACTCCCAATCTCAATTGTTTCAGTATATGGCCCCAACACATCTCAAGCCAACATCATCTCAAACCTAATACCAACCATCCTAGCTTTCCGCGAAGGCCACCTGTTCATGTGCGGAGACTTTAATTGCATGCCAAATCCACAATTGGACAAAACTTTGCCCCCCACAAATACAGATTTCGCACAAGCCCTATCAATAGCCAAACTGCTCAGAGAAACCGAATCCGTCGACGCATGGAGGTTATTCCATGGCACTGTGAGAGACTACACTCACTACTCGTGTGTGCAGAAAGGATATTCAAGGATAGACCTCATACTAATATCTGGAGTTTTGTTCCCTTGTCTTAACGCCGAAATCCACACCTGCATGATATCGGATCATGCCCCAGTATCTGTTAACCTAGCCATCTCAGGCCAAAAGCATCCTGCCCAAAGACACTGGAAAATCAATGACTCATTGTTATTAGCTGAATTCATCAGATTGGAAACCGAAGAAACAATCTCCAACTATTTCAAGGAAAACACGACAGAGAATTCCCCCATTAACATCATCTGGGACGCCATGAAAACTGTGGTCAGAGGCACACTAATTAGTGCAGGAGCGGAACAAAGGAGAGTCTCGAACATCATGTCTAAGTTGGAGGAAAAGGTAAAACAATTGGGGGACGAACTGAAACTGCACAGCTCCAGAAAAACGGAGAGAGCCCTGAGGAAAGCTAAAACAGCACTCGAAATGCACTGTGCCGACCGCAAGGCCAAATCCTTAGCGTTCACAAGGCAGTTCTATTACATTAAAGGGAATAAGGCAAACAAAGTGCTGGCGCAAAAACTGAAAATGATCCGCAGCCGAAACAATATTCTCAAACTAAGGGGGGAAGACGGAAAACTCAACTTCATACATGAGAACGGGTTCAATTTTTGTTGTATAGAGTAGTAGTATGGTCTTAATGAAGCAACCTCCATTTCTGGCGATAAATGAGCTTATTGTTTGCACAATGGTCAAGCATTTCTTCTTGATTTCTTCCCAATGCCATTTCCAGCTAAGTGTATCCTCCACAATGACCCCCAGATATTTGTAGCAGCTGACACATTCTACTTCGGACGCGTCAATCTTCCACTTATATTTAGTGCCATTGCGTTTGGTCTTGCCGGTAAATGCCATAATCTTTGTTTTAGTAACTTTGACGCGTAGTCCATTTAGTTCAGCATATACGCTGAGAGCATCTAGCATAGTTTGCAGATCCTTCGGAGTGCGATTTAATAAAAGAAGGTCATCGGCGTATCCCACCTAGTTATTTTGTTGGGATCCCACTTTGACAGGGTGGACATTCAGATTATCAAACACTGCAGCCAAGTCTTCAAGATGTAGATTAAACAGGGTTGCAGCAACTATGCAACCCTGCTTAACACCTCTACTTGTAGGGAAGGACTTGGACAGTTTGGCCAGACCGTCAAGGGGCACTCTAGTGCTGGTACCACTATGGAGTAGCATCAACATAGATAAAAGGCCACGCTGTGTGTCCCACGCTATGGGTTTCTGCCACAACCTATTCCTCATTACAGTATTGAATGAAGAGCTGAAGTCAATGAATGCACCATATAATGACACCTTTCGTCTTTTCCAGGTATATCCAACTGCTGAAGCTATAGATTATGAGTTGTTCCTGCATTTAGGTAGTATAGTGTTCTCAGCTATCCACTGATTAAGTTCGACTAAGAGGACTTTAGCAAAATGTTTGGCCAGTTTATCGAACATGCCCAACCTTCGGTAATGTACTGGGTTGGTCCAACATCCCTTCTTGGGGACAGGGAGAATATAGCTCTCTGTCCAAGATGTAGTTAATGATCCACACTGACCTATATGGGTAAACAAGAGATGCAGAGCTTCAGCCCACATCTTGGGGGACGATTTTATCAGGTTATTGCAGGTCCCATCAGGGCCAGCAGCACGGGAATCACGCAGCTGCTCAATTATAATGATGAGGTCTGCTACATACATTTTACATACCCAAGAAAACATTTGGAAGGGCCTCCGCAGGGTCCACCGGGATGGTGGTCCCCAAGGTTGCCCAATATGTGTGGCCCAAGCTTCTTCGGGAACGCTGTTAATAGGTAGGCCCTTTTTTGTTGACTCCCTGATCACATTCCATATACCTGTATTATTGTCATTTTGCTCATGGCTAGCAAGTTGTTGTAATTTTTTTATGCTTTCTTAACCATCTGCGGTAGTTCTTTTTTTCTCATTGGATTGCTTCATCTGTCTCTACGCCTGGACACTGGCCTTGTGGAGAGTGAAGAATCTGGGCAATGCTAGCTCGCAGTCCTTTTTTGGCGTCACTAATTCTTTTGTCATAGTTGTGCCCTTTTTTCCTACTCTCCTTATGCCATCGCTCATCCACATTTTTGCATTTCCTCCGTTTTTGTACTGCTTCTTTAATGCTCCTGGTTAACATCAAGAAGTCTGCTGTCATTGCAGTTTTATCACATGCCGGATCATTAGCAAACTTGCTGATGAAAATTGGAAACAATGTCAAGACTATTTGCTTAGCTTTGTAAATATTTGTTGCATTCCATAATATACGATTCTGTCCCGCATTTAAATAAATGTCCCCATTTAAATTGTAGATTTTATGGATGCCACTACATATGTTAGCATTCAGTAAAACACACAGCGGTGGATGGACACTCTCATGACGTTCCAAAACGGCCATATCGTTGGCCAATTCTAATGCTTCAGTGTTAGTAAAAACATAATCTGTGCCTTATGTGCAACGTCCATTCAATTCAATAAGATGATGAGATTGTAACAGTACTGCCCAGTCACGGCCCTGTTTAGTTCGTGTGGTACGCTTCAATGGGGAAGATGCACACAAATTGAACAAATCATCCTCACCTACTTCTATTTGAGAGTTAAAATCTCCCACAATCCATTTATGATCAGTTATGTTGAGGAGTTGCGCCATTGTCGCTATGTTTTGTTTGGTGGCTACCGCATTAGGAGGGGGCCATATATATTAATAAGAAACATGACATGCTGTCCAATATCTATTTCTACTGCCTGGACCATTTGAGTGGACCTGGTCATATAACAAATATGCCAGGAATGACGTACTGTCACAAGTAGACCACCATTTGGGCGCTCAATATGGCCATTAGTAGGGGCTTCATGTACAGTACTCCTGTTGTCGAACTCTCACCCATCCGTCATCCATGTTTCCTGTAAAGCTATTATTGAGAAAGTGTCTATATGCTCAATCATACCACCCACTGCTAACAGGTGTACAAATCCTCTAGTATTCCATGTACAGATAATATCTGGTCAGTATGTTATTGCTGCAAAGTGGTTTTTAAAGATTATTGGTAACCACTGCCAGTATCCATCCCCGTGTCAATGTCATCTTTGTTAATATTTGGCCCACTGACAGAACCATGTGGTTTCGAATGGGGTACACCACGATCATTGGGAATAGATATGGTACATACGTTAGTTGAACCATTTATGCCCTTATTATATTTTCGCTCATTTGAAATATTAGTGTATTTATGCGGTGACATCTTTACAGTTCTACATGTGTATCCTAGTCTAAGAAGCTCAGTCTCATAACACAGAATGTAGTCAAGTGTAGTTGGAGCTACAAACCAGATATTAGAGACCGGTGATACAACATCTACCAATTGATCGACTATCTTAATGTCTTCAGTAGTTATTACTTCTAGGGTGATCACTGTATGTAGGATGTGTAGTACAGCTGCTCGATTTAGAGGCAGGTGGTAATCAGAGGGTAGTACCGTCTGCATTTGGAGAGCTCTAATTTTATCAGTAGTACCATCTTGTTTGTTTTCTACAACCGTTTTATTAGAGTATTAGTGGTGACATTATCCTTCTCATTACTAGTATCTACTATTTGGATCACATGGTTAGAGATGTCTGATACTGCGATATTATTATCGGCTAAAGACATATCGATGCTAGGAACAGGAGAAGGATCACTTTCATCTGAAAATAGACTTGGGATGTCAACAATTATTAGGTTAACACTAGATTCTCTTGTGCTTTTATGTTTAATCTACTTAGGTAAAGGTTTCCTTTTGGGGGTCTTGGTTGCATTCACTTCAACATAGGCACTCTTTTCGATATGATCATGGTCCAGCATGTAGTTCCTAATGTCATAGCCCAGGGTTACAGGAGTAATTGCCCCACTATTATTCATAGATACTGGCATATCATTTGTCTGTTTTGAATTCTGGAGAGCAGCATTCAGTATATTATAAGTCGGAAATGTTCAGGGGAGAAAAGACCAAAGATTACTTCGGAAAAAGAGTCCATGCTAGTTTCATTGGTGTCATTTTGCATGGCCTCGTGTAACTTGTCTAAGTTGTTGTATAACAAGTCTCCTTCCACAGACAATGGAACAGTAGCATGCATGTCCTTGTTGGTATATGCCCCTCGTTATCTTTATCAGATACTCCCCCCATGCTGAACTTGGATGTGTCATTGTGAGGTGTGGGCGAAAGCAAGGGCCTAGAGTTCTGAAAACTGGCCCATTTAAGTAGATGGCTCCTGCACTATCTTCTTCAATAACTTCAGCCAACACCTCACTTACTATGTTTCTGTTTATAGTATTAGTGCCATCCACTGCGTCTGTAGCAGTCTCGAGTGGCATTAAGGATGCTGAACTTGGATGTGTCATTGTGAGGTGTGGGCGAAAGCAAGGGCGTAGAGTTCTGAAAACTGGCCCATTTAAGTAGATGGCTCCTGCACTATCTTCTTCAATAACTTCAGCCAACACCTCACTTACTATGTTTCTGTTTATAGTATTAGTGCCATCCACTGCGTCTGTTATTGTTATTGTTATTTTGCACTTATATAGCGCCTTATATACCATTGGTATGGTCTGAAGGCGCTGGTAGGTTGAACGCCCTTGGGAACCGAAGTTCAGATCAGTAGAGAGAGTAGGGAGAGTCAAAAGGTGCGTGTGTGCACCGGATATATGTGCAGCTCGTGCGGTACACATGTAATAGCTGATTCTTATTGGTAGGTGTGGTGGTTGAGAGATCAGGAGAATGTGTTCGTTCTGGCAGGATTTATCCGGAACTGATGTGGCTGCGTTAGGCCTGAGGAAAACGCCTGGCTGGGGGTGTGAGACCAGCAGTGTTTACATAGAATGATGTGGCGTAAGCGGTGGATGTTCGTATGGGAACAGTTATACCGAATGGTGTCATAGTATCCCTGTGTTCTAGTTGAGTGGTGATGTAAAGGAGAGAGTAAGCGTGGGGTGTGGTAAGAATGGTTATATGCTCTTTCAATGTGCAAACTTCTAAAATCACTTTCCCAGAGAGGCTACCGGGCGAACTTCTAAGTACAATTTTCCATACAGAGGCTATTGGGAACATTTCTAAATTCAGTTTATCAGCGAGGCTATTAGGCGCACTTCTAAGTGTAACATTCGCGGAGGCTATTGGGTACACTTCTAAATGCAAATTTTCACAGAGCGTCTACTGGGCTACATTTCTAAGTTCAATTTTCCAGAGAGGCTATTGGGCAAACTTCTACTTGAGACTTTCCAGGGTGTTTATTGGATGCACTTCTATAATCAATTTTCACAGATGCTATTTGTAGCACTTCTAAATGCAGCTTTCACAGCGTGGCTAATGGGCACACTTCTAAATGCCGCTTTCACAGGGGATATTGGGCCCATATCTAAATTCAATTTTCCACAGAGAGGCTACTGGGCGCACTATTAACTTCATTTTCCTGCGAGGCTATTGGGGATACTTCTGAATTCAGTTTTCCAGCGAGGCTATTAGGAACTTTTCTAAATTCAATTTACCAGAGAGGCTATTGGGCACACCTCTAGATGTAACTCTCATTGCGGCTAATGGGTACACCTCTAAATTCACAGAGGGGTTGTTGGGCACACTTCTGAAAGCAACTTTCACAGAGTGGTTATTGGGAACACTACTAAATTCACAGCGAGGTTATTGGGCACACTTCTAATGGAGCATTCCAGAGTGTCTATTGGGTACATTTCTAAATGCAGCTTTCCAGAGTGTCTATTGGGCACACTACTGAATGTAATTTTCACAGAGTGGCTATTGGGCTCACTTCTAAATGCATCTTTCACAGAGGATCTTGGGCACACATCTAAATTCAATTTACCAGAGAGGCTATTGGGCACATTTCTGAGCTTGACGGAGAGGCTGTAGGGCACACTTTCTAAATGCAACTTTCACATGCTAACTTTCACAATTCCATCTAAGAGTGGACTTGCTAACTTTCCCAATTCCGTCTAGGAGTGGGCATGCTAACTTTCACAGTTCTAGAGTGGACATGCTAACTTTCATAGTTCCGTCTAGGAGTGGACATGCTAACTTTCACAATTCCGTCTAGGAGTGGACATGCTAACTTTCACAGTTCTAGAGTGGACATGCTAACTTTCACAATTCCGTCTAGGAGTGGACATGCTAACTTTCACAATTCCGTCTAGGAGTGGACATGCTTACTTTCACAATTCCGTCTAGGAGTGGACAAGCTAACTTTCACAATTCTGTCTAGGAGTGGACATGCTAACTTTCACAGTTCTAGGGTGGACATGCTAACTTTCACAGTTCTAGAGTGGACATGCTAACTTTCGCAAATTCCGTCTAGGAGTGGACATGCTAACTTTCACAGTTCTAGGGTGGACATGCTAACTTTCACAGTTCTAGGGTGGACATGCTAACTTTCACAGTTCTAGAGTGGACATGCTAACTTTCGCAAATTCCGTCTAGGAGTGGACATGTTAACTTTCACAGTTCTAGAGTGGACATGCTAACTTACACAGTTCTAGGGTGGACATGCTAACTTTCACAATTCCGTCTAGGAGTGGACATGCTAACTTTCCCAATTCCGTCTAGGAGTGGGCATGCTAACTTTCACAGTTCTAGAGTGGACATGCTAACTTTCATAGTTCCGTCTAGGAGTGGACATGCTAACTTTCACAATTCCGTCTAGGAGTGGACATGCTAACTTTCACAGTTCTAGAGTGGACATGCTAACTTTCACAATTCCGTCTAGGAGTGGACATGCTAACTTTCACAATTCCGTCTAGGAGTGGACATGCTTACTTTCACAATTCCGTCTAGGAGGGGACATGCTTACTTTCACAATGCCGTCTAGGAGTGGACAAGCTAACTTTCACAATTCCGTCTAGGAGTGGACATGCTAACTTTCACAGTTCTAGGGTGGACATGCTAACTTTAGCAGTCTCGAGTGGCATTAAGGATGTGTTTTCAGTCACTGTGGTAGGCACAATGGTTTCGCAGTAATTCTCATGCAGTAAGTATCATGCACGCACCGTCACCGCGTGTTAGTGCTAAGGTAGTTATTGCAACATTAGTAGTACTCTCACAAGGTGCGGGGGTGCTAGTGCGAGTCAGGTTTACTTGCGTTTCCTCTCATACAGGTGTCTGCTTCGCAAATAATGCGTTCCATCGTCTTTGTACCTAGACACGCTAGGGATGCGTTAAAATCAGTCACAATCTCTTGTAATGCGCACTCCTCATCAGCTACCAGCTGTTAGCTCACCAAGTTTTGGATAATACGTTGTAAACTTCTTCGTTTTCATTTCATGGCTCACTTTGGTGATAGTTTTGGGTGTGCATACACGACGATGGCGCTAAGGTTGGTTACATTCAGACGGGGGTTTGGGTAAGGGTTTGGGAGAGAGGCCAGGGTTGTCATCTCCCATAATGACGCACAAATATGTAGGATTTTTTCCAAGGGGACAGAGCACGCTTATGCAATTTAAACTAACTACCTTGCACACATTATTGAAGATATTTGTTTAATACACACAATTGACTACTCTTACATGTACAGCCACCAACAGCCCGGCAAACCCAGCAAACAGCACTCTGAGAGAACTCACGAAACACGCGTGCATAGAGACGCGCGGACTCTGCTCATTGAAGGGATTTCCAGGTCACGTGGGCGCAGTTTGTGATCTATGAAGAAAGGAGGACAACACTATGTTTTAAAACGTGCTAAGTATATTTTAGCAAGGTGGTAGGAAGGCAAATAATCCAGTCAATATCAGTCCAATGAGATTGATGCTTAGTAGAGGATAGAGTTCATGAGGCATACCACAGTTCTGCTTCAGCTGCAAGCCCAGTAAGTCCTTCCCGACAGCAAACAGCACTCTCCGAGCACTCATGAGACACACCATATCTAATCCCTGTAGGGATATGGCCCAACGCAAAAGCTTAGGGTTCTCCTGGTGTATGACCATTGACCATTGAAGAGTCCGGTGGTCTGTCTAGATCATAAAGTGCGACCCAAAGATGTAGGGTTTAAGCTTATTTATGGCCCACATGACCGCGTAAGCCTCTTTTTCAACAACAGCCCACTTCCTTTCCCTTTTTGTCAATCGTCTGCTAATGTAGGTGACTGGTTGCTCTACCCCTGGAGAGTTCAGCTGCGCTAACACTGCTCCAATGCCAAAATATAGGTGTCTGTCTGGATAATGAACTCCTGACCATAGTCTGGCACTTTCAGAACTGGGGCCCTGAACAATCCGGCGGGGGTCCAAGTTACCTTCTTTGTCATTTTCTTAGAGGTTACATCATTCAGGGCCATGGCAATGGTCCCATACCCCCTGATGAACGACCTAGAAAGGCTCTCTCCTGTGTCTGTGTGGTGGAGATGTCGCAATCCTTCACAGCCTGCACGTTCACTTCAAGAGGTTGTTTCTTACCTCCACCGAACAGATGGCCTATGTAAGTCACTGTGCAGTGCGCTATCTGGCACTTCGTGGCCTTGATAGTCAGACCTGCCTTCTGCAGTGCCTGAATCACTTGTTTCCGGTGTGATAAGTGATCTTACCAGGTGTAGCTGAACACAGCAATGCGGTCCAAATAGGCAACACTGACGTTTTCCAGACCAGGCAAAACCTGGTTAACCATCTGCTGAAAAGTGGCAGAGGCATTCTTCAATCCGAAGGGCATCACAATGAACTGAAAATGTCCTCTGAGGTTGAGAATGCTGACCTCTCTCTCGCTCCATCTGTCAACCTGACCTGCCACTACCCTGCCATAAGGTTAAAGGTACTTGTCAGTGCCGAGCTTGTCAATGAGTTAATCTGCCCGCTGAATTGGGTGAGCATCTATCTTCATGACCGAATTGAGCCCCCTGTAGTCCACAGAAAAGCTAACTTCATTCTTCCCACCACTGGAATGGTTAGGGACCAGTGCCACTGGGCTAGCTCAGGGGGTCTGGGGTGGCTCTACCAGTCATAGGGACAACATCTTGGAATCTTCCTCCTTGATGGTGTCCCTGACCTTATCCGACATCCGGTGAATCCTACTCTTCACCGGCTTACTGTTTCCAGTGTCCACATCATGGGTGCACCAATCTGCGCAACCTGGAGTCAGCGAAAACAGACCGGCAAATTGTCCCAGTAAAAGGTGACAGTCTGTCAGTTTCTGTTCCGACAAGTCTGTTGCAAGGTTGACACCTTTAACTGACCCATCTGTGGCTTCAGTGTGCAGGAGGTCTGGGAGGGGATCGGTCTCCTCCTCAGTCTCTACATCAGTCACTAGCGCCATGACCAAGTCATCCCGACTATAATGGGATTGTAGCCGGTTGATGTGAAAGACCCTGCACATCTGTTTAGGTCCTTTCATGTCAATGAGATAATTCACCTCAATGACGTTTTCCAGAACACAGTAAGGCCCAGTTCACTTGTCTTGACGTGCACTGGGTTTCACAGGCTCCATAATCTACACCCACTGGCCTGGAGAATAGACTGCCACTGTGGCCTTCTGGTCGTGCCAGTGCTTCATCAGCCCCTATCAGGCCTTTAGGTTTTTCATCAACTGTTCTATGTACTTTGGGATTCTAGACTGATGGTCATGCACATAGTCGACCACATCTCGCGTAGGGGACGAGGGATTGCTCTCCCATTCCTCTTTCACTAGACTGAGGGGACCTCGTACAGGGTGTTCAAACACAATCTCAAAGGGGCTAAACCCTACTCCGTCTGTGGCACCTGCCTGTAGGCGAACAGAAGGCATTGCTGGAGAATATCCAATGTTGTTCTCAGGTGCTCTTCCAAGCCACCTATAATGCCTTTCAGGGTCTTGTTGAACCGCTCAACAAGCCCATTCATTTGAGGCTGGAAGCATGTAGAGAACCGGTAGGTGACTCCACACTCTTCCCACATAGCATTCATATATGCTGATATGAAGTTTGATCCCCTGTCAGAAACAACTTCCTCAGGGAATCCAACATGGGAGAATATCCCAATCAGAGCCTTCGCAACCACGGGCGCTTGGATGCTCCTCAGAGGTACAGCCTCAGGGTACTGTGTGGCGTGGTCTACCACAACCAAGATGTATCTGTTCCCTTAGCTGGTTTGAGGATCCAAAGGACCCACAATATCCATGCCTATCCTCTTGAAATACCGACCAACCACGGGTAGTGTATCTAAGGGGGCCTTTGTGGCACCGCATGACTTGCAAGAAGCTTGACAAGTCGGGCAGGACCGGACAAATCCCTTAACTTTTATGCTGAACTGTGACCAGTAAAAGTGCGTAGACAACCGGTCCAATGTCTTAGTCACTGCCAAGTGACCTGCTAAAGGAATTTGATGAGCCAAATTCAAAAGAACTTTCTATGGCATTGGGAAATCACCACCTTTCTGGTGCCCTCACCCTCAGTCTTTTGGCTCACTTTACAGAAGTACATCCTCCCAGTACACTTTCAACAGTCCAGGGGCCTCGCCCTTAGCCTGCTCCTCTGCCTGCTTCCGCAGACCCGCAAGAGTGGGACACTCTTTCTGGGCTTCAAAAAACTCTGTCTGATCCGGGCCCCTGGCTGATGCAAACTCATCCAGCTTGGGCAGGCCCTTCAGATCTGAGCTCACCTGGTCCTCCACCTCAGGTTCCTGCACTGCGCCAGGCAACTCTGAAGTCACTGAGTCCCCTGCTACCAAAGTAGCGTCCTCAGTGGCTACTGGCCCCTGTCCCGCAGGAGTAGGTGATTCAGTAGCCTGTGGAACTGGACCAAGGGCTAACGGTCACGCCGGTCCTTCCAACAAGCCCTTGGGAAGCACTCCAGGTCCTAAGGTTCTGAGAGTCTTCAATCTGGCAATATCTTTGGCCTGCGATCGGGTAGCCGCTGCGGCTATCTTGGGGTCAGGAGGATCCTTACCCAACAGACATGGGACAGGGATGGAGTATTTCACCGCGACACGGCACTGGGTCATTTCACCTCATCAGCTGAACTCTACTATAGCCAAGGGGCACTTACTCTTTCCGTCAAATCCCGTGATGCTATAATCAGGCCCATCAATATACTGCCCTGGCTGTACCCACTGTCGTGAGTCTAGCCGCATTGTCTGAGACCGCCAGAGTTTTGTGTCCATTGATGTACACATGTTCTAAATAGAGTTCAGTATTATTGGGAACTAGGCTCTCTTCTGGAGACCCGCTACCGTTCCCACTCAGTGCAACCAATCCACATTCGGCCGGCCACTCCCTGGCCTAGTAGGAGGCCCGCACTAATGATGGTCTCTTCCACGAGTCCAACATTTACTATGGCTTGCTTGGGTAAGCCCTTGCCAGCAGAATCCCATTAATTTATTTATAATGCTCCAAAGCCTGCAGGCATCAGGGCGCACACAGACAAAAAAGGACCTGCTTCAACAGGACAACATAAAATATTACCAGTAAATGACTTAGCAACGAGTCTTATCCCTTAGGTGTTATCAAGCGCCTCAACGAAGAGAAAGTCAGCGCTAGCTGGATATTAGTTGAAGAAGAAGGTCTTTAGATGATTCCGGAAACACAGGAAGCGATTTTCTCATTGTAGAGCTCTGGGAAGGGTATTCCATGCTTGGGCTGCAAAAACGGGGAGTAACGCCCTAGGCCCTTTGTTCTTTTAGCTCTTGGGACTTCCAATTGTCCTTTGGAGCTAAATCGAAGTGATCTAGATAGGCAATAGTGTTTAATTTGCTTCTTGAGGTAACCAAGCGCATATCCATAAATACATTGATGGGCCAGAGACAGAGAAGCTTTTTCCTGGCATCTGTCACATGGTCCTTTCTAGTGATGTCACAAACAATTCTAACCGCCTCATTCTGGAGGACTTGCAGCCTATTCAGGCATTTATTGTCCGCTCCAGCTAAATGGGCCATTCCAATCATCAATGCAAGGTCGCTCGATCCTTGGGTGACAAGAGTGGTTTGACATGTCTTAGCACCCGTAGTCCATCAACTTGAGCCTCAGATCCAAGAGATGCCTGCAGGTAAATTCCAAGCATTTTAACCTTCTCAACATCATCGATGCGGATACCATCGATGTTAACACATTTGTACTCTAGACTGATTTTGGCTCTGGCTTGAGTGGAGCCAAAATTAGCAGCTTGGTTTAAGTGCTATTTAAGCACAACCAATTTTTGGACATCCAATTCCTAATTAGTCCATAGATATAGTCAAGTCTTGTTGAGTCTGTACTGTAGCATCCACTCAGCTCCATCACGAGATGAGTGTTGTTCGCATAGTTTGTAAAGTGGGACCCCACAGTTCTGAAGAGACCAGAGAGAAGTCTGACATATAGATTATACAGTGTTGGCGACAAAGAGGCTCCTTGTGGGACTCCACAATCAATGTGTTCCGTTTTTGAACTGGCATCGCCACATCACACACAAGATTGTCTATTGCTCAGAAATGACTGGATCAAATGAATCGCTTCTGTTGAGCAGCTGGCTACCTCCAAACTCGGAATGACCCCCTATGTCTGGTGGCATTTTTTATTTCTGACAATGTTAAACTTCAATGGAGCTGTTCTGTCTAATAGGCATGTCAACTGTTCCTCATAAGTACTCACCAGTATCTCTGGGGTATCTGAGTATGAAGTGGTGTGCATTACAGCATCTAAACACTGGGCCTCATTCCGAGTATGACGGTAGGGGGTTAAGGGCACCGGTAAGGATGCCGGTGCCGTTAACCCCCTACCGCCACATTCCGAGGTCCCTTAGCGGGTCCCACCAGGACCGGCTGGTCTGACCAGCTGTTCTTAGCGGGACCGGTTAAGGGACCTTGGAGCT
Source organism: Ambystoma mexicanum (assembly GCF_040938575.1). NCBI lineage: Eukaryota > Metazoa > Chordata > Amphibia > Caudata > Ambystomatidae > Ambystoma > Ambystoma mexicanum. Next base: position 1,015,187,406 of record NC_090926.1, on the reverse strand, counting down.
AATAACAGGCCTGCAATTTGCAGAGGCCTGCCAGAATTTTGGCTAACGTACGTCTAAAGTACTACAAAAACGGCACGGCAACCTGAAATCAAAAAATGAGTACGTTTCTCACTGCTTGAAAACACCATGTAATATACAGAAACACAATCACAGTATAAAAAGTATCTCATTTGTTCCAAGTAACTTCTGAATTTCCTAGAGCAAAACACAACACAAGTATACCTTTACAAACAGGCAGAAATCAAGCTGGAAAATGACTAAGAAAGCAGTTTATATGCCAGCGAAGACTGGCTAGTCCCAGAAGCGCCGGCGCAGACGCGCCTGACGATCTGGAGATATGGCCTGGAGGAAGCTTGGTAACGTAGTTGCAAAGAACTACAAAAACGGCACAGCAACCTGTAATCTAAAAATGATAGTGCTTTTCTATCTGCTTGAGAACACGATGTAATTTGCAGAAACACAATCACAGTATACCTTTACAAACAGGCAGAAATCAAGCCCTTTTCTATGGCCCAGCTCTTTACACACAAAACTACCTTAGGGCGGTGGGAACGCAGGTGTCCCAGTGTAAGGGTAGCCTGCGCTCTTCTTTTCAGTGTGTACGGCTGAACTAAAGTTTTGGGATTTCCCTTCATTCTTTTGGGGACCTGACTTCGAAGAGGATTGGGCAGGACCTTTGTCCTTCCCATCCTTAACTTTTTTGTCCGAAGATTTCTCTTACGGGCTAGGTGTGCTTGCAAGAGCTTTTTTCTGGACTCGAATACTCGCAAACCTTTCGGCAGCCTATGCAAGCTCACTAAGGTCTGTGAAAGTCTTGTCCACAAGATGCTGGTGTAGATCAACCTCATAATTCTTCAATGCATGCTCACACACGATCAAATTGTACATCCTTTAAATGTGTCAACTTTGTTATCAGCCACCCACCCGCTCAGATATTTCAATAACAAGTGTGTGAACGCTTCTAATGTCTGCCCACTTTTCATTTCAAGCTCTCTGAAGCTCTTGAGATACTGTTCAGGGGTTTTACAGAACTTCCTGAGGAAGGCTGCCTTCATGCTCTCATAAAGGGACTTTGCTCAGGAGTTAACTGAAGAATTGCTTCAGTCCTTGATGTCAGTGAGCAATTCATCAGGGCTGCACCCCACAGTACCTCATCCGGCATCTGTACCTGAAAAGCAAGCACGAGCGATTCAAACCAGTCAAAAATATCCTTCCCTACTTCTTAAGCCTGCACTAAGTCTTTGGGGATGTGGCGCTGGGGATTGTCCAGGTACCCGGGCATACCGCTGCTTTCACCAGTGGATCTGTTTGCCTCCTTCTTCTCTTCGAGCGAGAGCTTGCACAGCACTATGGTGACTTTGTCCCACTGTTTCTGTTCCTCTAGCTCTAGTCTCCTCTCCACCGGCAGGAGCTTTCTGGCTGCTACCTTGTTAACAGCCAGAACAATTACAGGCCCACTTGGAGACTGTGCCGAGGCCTGGGACCTGTGGGATGCTGCACTAGCCCCTGACCTCATGGACACTCTCGAGTGTTGGGAAGCCACACTTGCCCCCAGAGGGATGCTTGGTGAGAAACACTGCTCATGCTGTCTTCCTCATCATCTTCCACTACCCATCCAGGAAGGTCTTCTTCATTCGGGTACACGGGCCTAGCCCATCCCCTGAGGGCTTCTATCCAAGCTTGGAGGCTAGTCTGCAATTCAGGTTTATTAACCTTGGTGCTGTTGGGAAGTTCCCTCTCTTGACATTGGAAGTGCAGGACATCCTTGGTCATGCCTTTCACAGTCTATATGTCAAGATCGATGATTATTCAACAATACCTAGCAGTGTCTAAATGTTGCCTGCAAAGGTACTTTTATCATTGGGTGACTAAGCTTGTGTGCAAGGCTCCAACTAAATCCGACCGTCTGCCACCAATGTGATGAATCAATTTCCAGGGCACCAGTAGTCCAGGGATGAATATCAGTTTCTAAACCATTAATATAGTACACCAGAAGGGATCTGAACAGATTGGAAACACAAGCAAATTATAAACCTCCTTGTCCAATTTTGTTAATGTGGACGGAATGGCAGGCTTATCTCCAAAAGGTTGTGGATCATTGGTTAGTTGCAACACAGCGAAAATACAATTATTACCCAATGATAAAAGGGACTCCACTCAAGGTTTTATACAAATATCTACGTTATTATTATCACAAAAGACAGTTTTAGCACACTACGAAATGCAACCAACCCAGTAAAGGAATGCAAAGGACAGTGTGAAAAACCTGACAGCTAGTCCCTGGGGATCTGTCATCCTGGTGGCCAGTACACGGCCAACACTTTTGGATCCAGTTCTTGGGGTGGACCAGTGTGGGAGGATCACCTGGATGAAGGGTCTTCGGGCAGTGGAAGTGGGACACCGTGTGGTGAGACGCGGTATCCCCTTCCCTTAACACCTTTTCCCCATCCTACCAGGTAGGATACCTAGGAACTCAACCCCCCACCCTTTCCCGACATGAAAATATTATCACGGACAGTTCACCTGTGATCGACAACGGACTAACACCAGAGCCGTATACCTGACATGTCACAATACCATGGTCAGGCAAGGTCAGCCAACTACTGATCATTACACACACCCGACTTCCATCACATTTCCCCACACAGATAAAATGCGGAGCACAAAAGCACACTCTGAGTGAGGAAAAGCACACAAGGAAACGGCAGTTCCAAGAAGGCAATTTAACGCAAGGAGAAAGACGGCAAGACCGGAATGGGTTGCAAGGAGGGAAGTACCCTTCTCCTCTAAAGATAGTTATTTCGGGTACCTTGGAAATTATGAAGCCTGAGACTGGGAACTAAAGCTCCACAAACCTTCACTGTGCATACAAGGTACCCAGGGCTCTCCCACATCAATAATCAGACAGGGAGGAGCAATTGCTGCCATGGTACTGTCCTTGGCTCCTACAACAAAGCAGCGTCAGTAAAGACAGCACAGCCGGTGAGTCGGAGGGACTGATACCAAACCAGCTTGTGTTTGAACCAAGGTTGCAAGCGGCAACATTGTATTTAGAAATCCAAAGATGACAGTGTGTGATAAGTGACATGAATATAATTGGAAACCAAAGGAGTGAATGAGATTTGGGAGGCCAAGTGAGATACCATATACTGAGTGGTCAGTTGTCACGTGGGTGCTCATTCAAAGGTCTCCGTTAGGTATCTGACGGAATAGTGACTGTATTGGGAAACAGAAGTTTGTATCAAAGTGGTCCTGCAACGGGTCAAGCTAAATCCTGAGCACATTCGAAAGTCTTCGATAACCCAAGGTGAACTACAATTGGTCCAAGCCCTGCTGAGGGAGACTAATTGAAAAGTGGAAGGATCTGAGGCCGGCTGAGGGGTATTCAGGGTGAACCGTGAGTCACCAGAGAAAATAAATATTCTCTGAACTTTGTAATACCAGGGATCTGAGCCCGGAAGAGGGGGATCCGCAGTAACAATCGTAAAATAACAGCGATCTGAGTCTGGCTGAGGGGGGATTGAGGTGGAAGCACCAGAGTTGAATACTTGAACTGTGAAAAGAACTTTGTATCTTAATTGTGTGTACATCAGGCCCTCTGAAACAAGAGACTTTGATGAGGAAGGAGACTTGGGCACAGAAGGCCCTGTTGCTGGAAATCGAACTGTATCCTTGTGTCAAAGCCAGAGTGTGTGCTTTGCTCGAGTGAACTGCCTTGCCCCGTCCTGAAAACGTAGGGAAGGGAGGCCAATGGCCCGAAAAACATTCTGACATATCATTTTGTGAACACGTCTTTCTTTTTCATGAACACTACCCCACCTTATTTGTAAATTAGTGGTAATGATGGCAATCGTTTTTTAGTATAGGCCCTTTTTACTTTGACAAGTCTCCACTAGGACTGCATTATTATTATTTGATGGTCGTAGCTTGCTCCCATCTGTAGATTTAGGTTTAGATAAGCGTTTATCTCACAATTGTGAAAGTTCACTAAACACCCTTGAACTGTGGCAACATGTATCTGTCTTACTGTTGATACCATGCCTTCCTTACAACAGACTGTTTCAAAGAAGGAAAAGGGATGCACTCTGGATTCTGACAGGAGGGTAGTCGGTATAGTAATTAATTGCAATAGTTCAAGGATATTTGGTTTCAGCACAAAAGAGGCAATGAGGTGTAAATTCAAGACAGGAGACAGCTGCGGGTATCAGGCGGCAGGCAGTTCCACGAGCGAGGCTGGACAGACAGCTGAAGGCTGGCCTACACAGTGGCTTGGGGGCAGGAATCACTATTTCAGTGCTGGTTGGCGTTTCTGAACCACTGGTTGAGGCGTCTCGGGTGGCTTTAGCGAATGCCGCGTGTCAGCGGTTGCAGTTCAGGTGGCTCGACTGGCTCGAAGGTAGATGCTTGTTAATGCACTTATTCTAGCTTCTTCACTGGGCTTGTGTTGTCCTTTAAGGCGGACGGGTCCCCACCACCAATCTCCTGCATGCTTGAGGTCATAACAGAGTGCTTTGCAACAGAATAGGTAAAGGGGTGAAAACATGTAATACTAAGCCCCACCCATCTTTCTGTCTGTTGTGGATCAAAGGGTCCTTCTGGTTAATGAAGCTTTCTGTGGTTCCTGATTAAAGCAACAGGTCTCCCTTGAAGCTCCAGCAAGACCCCACTCTTTGGCTCCGCCAAACCACATTCTCATACCTTCTGAATGTAGTCACCCTGCGGGGATGACTACTGTAAACACTTAGCCCCAGACATGACATTTCACTTTCAATCGATCCTGAGGGGGTTGGGGTGGCTGGCTTCAGGGTGTCACAGTATATATGAAAGAGTGTTGGGGTTTCCTGTCTCCTGTGTTAGCCTCTGCAGCCAGGCCCCATGTGGGCCTGTTTGAATTAAACTCTGATTAGCATGCAAATACTGCCACCAGCTAAAGTGCTCAACAAAAGGACAGGGTGGATACATGAAGCCTTTGTTAGTTAATTTGGCTGGCCATGGCATGGGGAAGGTGTAGCCCTTCTCATTCGTGAGATGCATTGTGTACTCCACCTGTCAGATCCCAACTAAATATGATGGGGGGGGGTCTGCACCTGTAGGCTTTGTCCACCCAGAGTACATGGGTCTATGTATATGTTATGCGGTGAGCATAGGAAAATGTGTGCGTATTGGCTCTACACATTTTCCAGAGGTTGATCTACCATTATTCAATTTCATTTAAAATTTCAAAAAATCCCAGGCGAGGCACACCCACCATGCGGATGGTCGAAGTCCTCACACGCGGTCTGTCAACGGAGCTTCCACTGCTCCACACACGCTCCAGTCAAAACTTCACACCGTGGAGAGATGCAGGACACAGAGAGCTTCTCTCTCCCTTGGGACAGCTGGGCTCCACAACGCTTCCCGCTGTGCATCCTCTGCATCTCATAGGAACTTCAACCTCCGCCACATTCTCTCTACAGCGTTGGCTCCCACTTCTGCGTTGTGCTGCTTCTGCTGTTCTCACTGCTTTCTACTGACCTGCACTTGAAAAGACTTTAAATATTCAAAGATTCCACTAAGGTGGGGGTCATTAGAATAACTCGACCGATCACTACGGTTTAGTAACTCTGTGCCCCTCTTCCTTGTGTCAGTACTAGGAGCATCATGGGACATGAAGACCATAAGGTACTTAGTTGATTTAGTACCATTTAATTCACTCTGTTTGAATGATTCATAAGCTGTCATTTTAAGGGAAGATTTTAAAGGAGGTTAATCCAAACCTAATGTAGAATAATAACTACTAAAAGTATTTATATTATTTCCCTGTTTTCTTTATACATCATGTTCATGTTTAGAAAAAGGGATCTCTTACTTGACACCTTGGGTAAGTCTTTGAGGGGAAGCCTTAATATGACAACAGACCATTAGATATTCTGGCATTAGGGGAATTTCGCCTCAGAAGAGGATAAGTACTGCGTTTCTCCTGGCGGAGTCATCACATTCCCTTGATAGACTTCCCCTCCCATGTGATCCACCCATATTATACAACCTCTAGGGTTCGGATCAGGTAGCAGATGCCCTCCTCTGGCCACATGCGAGCAGACTTAAGGCTGGGATTCTGTGATGACTCCACAGGATTCATCACAGTGGCACAATGCCTGAACCAGCCCTGACTGAAACTAGATGAACACAGTGTGGTGCACTGAAAGGCTGGGGAGTAACCTCCCAATCCAGATTCTGTGTTGTGGGTGTCAGGCTTCTGGTGAATAGCCTGAATGCATGTGAGCCTGATTGGGTGCAGCCTGCATGAATGCACTTGTGTGCGATTGGCTGGCTGAGCTTCGCTGAGCCTGAGTGAATGGGGAGTTTTTAGTATAAGTGGGGGCCTCACACTCACCACCTTGTCAGAAGCTGTAACAAGAAACCTGAAACTGAAGTCATCTTGGGCTTGAATCCTGGAGTCTAGTTGGAGGAAGATGTCTATGGCTGCATCTCTTCACCAAATCCTAGAACTGCTGTGCTGACTCAAGGACTGAACCAAAGAGGACCTGGATAGACAACCTCTTCTCGAGCTACGAGGGAACATCGTGCAACTGCTGCTCTTCAGCCGAAGTATCCTGGAAGCCAGTCCTGTGCGTCTGCTATCTGGAGAAGGGATCTTTGTGAGTCCAGAAGAGGAGTGCCTGAACCTCTTGAAGCCAAGAAGTTTGTCTGTGTCGGCCAGGGTCTGGAAGATTGTTTGTGATTGCTGGAAGCCAGATTGCTGACTATCAATCAGAAGAGGGGGTACCCTGGCATAAAGCTGCTTGACACCCAGAGCTGCAAACGTTCCATCTCTAAAGAATACTTCAAGGGGCATCACTGCTACGACATCGGTCCACTTGTCTGCGCTGGACAAGGTCCAGAGTCGCTGCCTGCAGAGGAGTGTCTTCCGGTGATTTCCCCACCACCAAAATCCATTGAAAATGTCCAGAGGGTCCAGACTTGGTGCGGGTTCGTAGGCCATTCCAGTGGTCGTGTCCAGGTCACCAGAAGCCAACCTGAGTTCTGTGCTGTGGCTGCAGCACCGAAGAACCAAAAACCTGTCGCCGCCGAAAATCATCCAATGCCTCCCAGGGTCTTATCTTCTTTAGCAAGGCCTTGTCCGGGTCCACAGCAAATCTGACCTTCGTGGGTCATCCACAGGTAGAAGTAACGACCCACCAACAGAGACCACAGCAAAGACCAAAAGTGCTGCCTTTCCGACACTGCCTGGTTCCCTCTGTATTCTCGCCATCTACATCCTAGTGACTCTTTCTTCCAAAGGAGGTCCATCCTCGAGGGTTCTCGTCGAGCAAGGCCAAGAAACTCCACCAATTTGCCTGCCAAGCACAAATTATCCAATGCTTTACGATTCCTAGGCTTATTAAGAACTGTCAGCAGTTGGTGCATTCTAAATTGAATCTTAAGTATATTGTGGTACCACATAGATGTGTATATATTTGCTATTATTAGGATAGTCATTAAGAGCTGAGTATAAAAGCTCACGTCACACATCTTGTCTCGTGCTCTTCCTACTAGCTCAGCTCTGCCTGTTTTGTGACTCGTGTAGCTGTGCCACTCTGGCTCGGGCCATTAATGGATCCTGTATCGATTACTGTTGGAGCCTGCTGCAGGGTCTGGGGCACTTAACCGCCTTCAGGTTGTTTAGAACAACACGGTTCGAGTGGCCTGTGGCCTACATAAATCATATCATGTATCCATGGCAAGGATGTCTTTACACTGGCTTCCAATTGGGAAACTAATCATTTTTCGTATCCTGTGCATTGCCCATTCCTGCCTCTTTGGGAATAGCCCTGTCTACCTCTCCATTCTATTGTCTTGGTTTCCTGCAAGGCATACCCTGAGATCTAACAACTCTGGCCTGTTACTAACTCCAAAAGCCAAACTATCTATTGTGATGGAGGGATGCTTCCCAGGAGCAACCCTGCACCTATGGAATGCGCTGCTGCCAGATTTGAGGTCTTGCTCCTCCGTGGCATCCTTAAAGCGCAGACTCAAGACAATCTTGTTTGAATGAGCGGTCCATCTCAGCTAACCCAGCTCTCCTGCAGCTAAGTCTTTGTGTATTTTTGTATGTCTGTCTTGTACTGCGCTTCCATGCCCAAGGTCTATGTTGCAGCGCGTTATATATACAAATAAATAAATAGTGTTACCAGAGTACAAAGTGAGTTATCAGGAGCCATACTGAGAACAGAGCAATTTAAATCTTGCCTAAGAGTTTGCGGCACCTCTATGGGTCGCGATGACTTCTCAAATAGTTGTTCTCTCAAGTATGTGAAACATTCATCTATAAGTGTAGCCCCACACCATGCATTGCATGCTATTTTACTTTATCTTTTAACAACTCAAATACCGTCACCAAAGATTTGAGTATGAAGTTTAAAGCTGCCAATGACAGAGCATTTATATGTTGAGAAGCAGTCTGGGGGGCAATAGATAATATGCTTAAGGAATCGAATGAGGACGAAGATGAGTCTATAGGTGGCGGTGTCTCGTTAGCATAAAAAGGTCTCAAAATCACTGGTGTAGTCGACCAAGGCACAGACGAGTTAACCTCTTCACGTGGTGCTATGTTATTAACCAGCTGAGCCAGACGGCTGTTACCACAGTCTGTAGTATTTCCACTCACAACAGGTGCCCCTGGCTTTAGCTGTGATAGGTCAATAAGCAAATTCACAAGGGATTTAGGCAGGCTTCCAGAATCCCATCAGTATGAGGCTCTGCTCCCCATATTCCCCGATTTGTGGGAGGGCCTGGTTGGTGACTACACGTTGGGGAACCTTAGGAAAGGAACTGGTTTATATACCCCCTTGAATATCACTCTTACTACGAATGCTAGCAGGGGTGCCAAGCTGGGAGAACATCTTTATCAGGAGAGGTGGATCCAGGAGGATTTCTGCCGATCCACAAGTTGGTGGGAACTGGCACCAATTGGCAGGGCCCTGAGTGTGTTTCATCAGGAAACAGAGGGCCAAACAATCCTAGTGAGGACAGACAATTCAGTGGCATATGTGAAGCGGCAGGGGGAGAAGGAGATCAAGGGCATCGGATTCTCTTGGCCAGGGTATTGCATTTGAAGTCCACGGTGGAATCCCAGATCCAAAGTTCCTAGGAGGTGGTCTTGTGGATGGTCACATTTCAGGATATATGTTGGAGATGCGGGCCCCTGAGATAGTGAAGATGGATCTGTTTTGCGTAAAGTTTCAGACAAAGGGCATGAGGGTTGGATGCAAGGTCCTTGGCGTGGCCTCAGGAGTTGGTCTACGTATTTCCTAACATTCCCTTGAAAGTAGTACTGAAAATCAAGGGCAGGAGGTCCTCTGTGATTCTGATGTTACACTTCTGGCTGAGGGGGGGTTGGTTTCCCATGCTGCTAAATTGTGAGATGCAGGAGGTATGAAAAACCCTAAAATGGCCCTGTCCTTTAGAGAACGGTTAGGATTCCTGGGTTTGCAGGATTCAATGGTCAGTATGGAACATAAAAGGGGCAAGCAATTAGAATTGGGATTGTTAGATTCTTAATTCTAAACATCCAGCCATGCTAGGGCATATGATAGACAGTAGCACCAGCTTTTTGGCTTGGTGACATAAGTAGGGAATTCCCTCTTTGTATCATGGTAGCTGCTATATAGCAGTTTTGCAGCATGGGTTCCACAAGGGTTTAGCTGTGTCTTCCCTTAGGGTGCAGTGGGCAGCTCTCAAAGGTCTGAAAAGTGATCAGGAAGGGAGGTTTGAAGGGGAAGGTTCTTGAATCATCTGGCTGCGTCCAGACCTCTGGTGTCCAAGGGCGCCTTGCTGGGATCTACCATTAGTTTTTCAGTGACTCCACCTTTAGAACACTTTGAGTCTGTTGACATCAGGTCCTTGACCTTAAAAACTGCATTCCTAGTGGCCATCACATCTGTATGTAGGCTAGGGGATATTGGGTCCCTGTTATGTGGACCCCTGTTGTTAGGATAACGCCTGAGTCTCTTATTTTGAGATGTGACCCCGTGTTTATGCCTAAAAGGGTGTCAAAATGTCATGTGTCGCAAGATGTAAGTTGTCCTGCTTTGTTTCAGAAACCCAAATCTCTGGAGAAGATGTGGCACTGTATGTACAGAGGACTGAAGGTTTCAGGAACTCAGTCTATTGGTGACTATTGGGTCACCAAGCACCATGGGCTAGCAGAAAAGCCTCTGGGGTGACAATAAGTTGTTATATTAAGTTGGTCATTAGCATGGCATAGGGGAAAAACAATGGATTATGGGTAGTGCCAGTATTATACTCCAGGGAGAGGCAGGGTCAGAAGGAACAAAAAGAATGGTTAATGTTGGGAAGGTGGTGCCTTATAGGTAAGTACTGTGAAGAGGAAGAGTTGGACTAGGAGTCATGATCATTACCGGTAAGTAATCCAAACATTCACTTGCATCTTTTTCACCACAGAAAATCCTTTAGTGTCTGAAACAAAAGTGCCTATTGTTCAAGAAAACGAGAAGACATCTGTGGGTGAAAACCCTGCATTGTTAAATTCTCAGGGTCCGCTCTCAGTGCAGAACTATGGCTAAAGAACTCATTGAAACAGTGCCAGACACCACAGGTTCCTCTGAGGTGACAGAAGGCAACCCTGAGGATGCCTTTCGCTATAACAATACTCTGAGAGGTTCTCTGGTTGGCACCAAAAACACCTCAACAGGAAATAAGAACCTTGCTAACATCTCTGATGTAGCCCCACAGTCCCTATAAAGCTTAAGGACCGAGTTCCCCAATGAAGTGAACTGTCGCACCAACCTAGTGCATACATGCCAACATTTTGCAGCACCTGGGAGGGCGATTTTGGCATCAAAAGCGGGAGAACTGAAATTACCTATTGGGTTGTGTTAGGGTCAGACCTATTATTTTTTTTTATTTGATTTTATTTCATTTTGTATTAAATTTCAACAGTAAAGTCAATATCAAACCAATCACCCAAGTAACATCAATTTCAGCAAAAACATATCCCCTATCACCCCTCCTCACCCTTCCCCCATCCCCCCAGTAGAAAAAAGGTGCAATCGGGTTCAGTTCACATTATTCGGGCAATCGTAAACTGTAAAGTTCGTTGAAGGGAGCCCACTCTGTCTCTCTGCTGGAGGCTGTATCATGGAGCTAAGCAGTTAAAGTCTCCATCTCATATAGTTCCTTGGCCTTTGCAGGCCACAACTGCTCGGTCGGTAGACTTTCCGATTTCCATCATCTTGCTATACACACTCTTGCAGCCAAGAGCAAAAAGTGGACCATGTGCGGAAATCTCTCCCATCGATTACCCTGTTTTTCCAGGCCGAAAAGTACCAATATGGGGTCACAGTTTCTCGAAACTCCTTCCACTTTTTTAATCCAACCTAGAACTTCCGACCAGTAAATTTGCGACTTCAGGCAAGACCACCACATTTGCCAATAGTTTGCCTCTCCCTTGCATCCCCTCCAGCACTTAGAACTTGTTTGAGAAAACATTTTAGATAATCTTTAAGGGTCTAGCTGCCATCTGTGCAGTAACTTCAGCCCGTGCATCTTATATTGCACTGAGATGGACGGGTTAGACCTATTTTAAGTGGGAGAAAGTAAAAAATAGATACGTTTTTAAAAGAAAAATCCTGAGTCTCCCATCGAAATCGGAAGGGTTGGTATGTATGCTGTGAGAAACCCAAGGGTATTCGCACTCCTACTCCCCTTGTATCCTCTGCGCATGTGGCCAAGGAAAGGCCATCGCTTTTGGATCCTGACCCTGGTGGTGGAGAAGCGAGGGAGGAACACCTGGGTGAGAGTCTTGGGGATTGCGAGTGAGGTACCTGCAGGCAAGACATGGTGTCCCCCTTTCATTTTAGAAATTCAATCCAGCCTCCTCCAAGTCTTTATGGGCTATTACAAGTCAAATCCTCTTCTTTCCCCTCTTGGGATAACTGGCAGTACTGAAACAAGGCAGAGGCAAAGGAGAGTAACGAACACCATACACACTCACCACTCTAGTACTGAGACGAGGAAGAATCAACTGGGAGTAATGTCCACTAACAACTTGTATGTCCACTTAAACACTGGGACATGGAAGATGCCTGCTAAAAACTATGGAGGTCAGGCATGTCGTCATAATCAAAGTCAGGCAGAATTGGACAATGGTACAGACCTGCAGCCTATTGAGGGACCACAGGTGTATAAAATCAAAGGCCAAGAACTGACCAAAGAGAGAGACCTGGGGAACATGGGCAGGAAACCCCGGAAGACTGGAGGCAGCCGTGGTGGGACCGGAGGTGGATCCAGGACCCGGCTGACATCCTCAAACTGTGGGGAGCCTCTGATGCAAGTGGGAGCAAACTGAACTGCGGCAAGGCGAGAGTGAAGAGGATGCTGTGTCTGTCCTCGCAGAAGCAGAGGAGCTGCCTGTGCCAGCCGAGCTTCTGTCAACAGGCAAGCAGAGGCTTGCGGAAACAGAAGCAGCAACCGGAGCAGAGGAGAAAAGCAGCGAGAGCCACCAGAGGAGAACGCTGACGACTGGTGAGTGCTGGGGAAGCCACTCAGAGATGGGCAGCTCCGTGAGGCGCTGCAAAAGTGTAGAGAAGCGTCGAAGGAATAAATACTTCTGTTACAGATTCATCTATGATACTGAGTGAATGCAAGAAAGGCAAGTTGCGCGAGACACAGTAATTGCCAATATTGAATAACAAACTGAAAGAAAGTTGGGAATCAAGTCGAATTAAGCACTCGGACTACAGAGTAGAAGTCAAGTCTAAGAAACCATTTGTTTGTTGAATAACAAACTGATTAAACTCTAAAACTGTGCTTACAAGACAGTAACCTACATATTTGAAAGAAGCTAAGCATGAACGGGGCAAAAGGGTCACCAGAAGTGAAGTTTGAATAAGACCCTGAAATACAGTGAGACATTGAATGTGTACAGAACAAGGATGCCAAGGGGTGGCTCAGGGATACATGGTATTATACTGAAAACCTAAAAGGCTGACACAAGAAAGCCAAGTTATGATATGATATGGCATTTATAACGCGCCGGTACACAAGTGTTTCTAGGCACGAAAAGACAAGGAGGGAGAAAACAGAGGGAGGACAAAACAACTTACTAGGCTTTGTGTCATTCAGATCGTGCAAGTGCAAGGGGGGAGGGGGAGAGAAGTGCAAAAGGGGCAAGGGGGATGGAGAAGTGCTGGTAATCAGAAGGGGCAGCCAGCGGGTGGCTAATAAGTGCAGAGAGTGGGTGGACTGTAGGGTTACAGATACAGACCACAAGTGCTTGGGGTGCCAAGAAGCAGTGCGAGGTGCAACTAGACAGGCAGGGATCTGGACTCAATTTCAGAGGGTGGCCAGGTGACCAGGTCGTGGAACAGATGGGTTATCAGCAGGGGAGGGGAAGAGAGAAAGTGGAAGCCAAGAGGAAGGTCTTGAGTTGCTTTCGGAACCGAAGATGGTTCTGCTCAATCTTGAGAGAGGCAGGGAGGCTGTTCCAGAGGGAGGCCCAAGCCAAAGAAAGAGATCTGCCTCCAACTCTCTGCTTGGAAAAGCGACTAACCCCCAAAGAGTTGGAGGTGGATGAGCGGAGAGCTTGAGAAGGGAGATACTTAGTAAGAAAGAGTTGGAGGTAATGCGGACCCAGGCCCCAGAAAGCCTTGTACACAATGCAGAGGGTCTTGAACTTGATCCATGCAGCCACTGGGAGCCAATTAAGAGATTGCAGAGCTGGAGATATATGATCCCTGGGCTTAAGGCCAAGGACAGGTCTCGCAGTCCTGTACTGGATAAGTTGTAGAGGATGGAGAGTAGAGGCAGGAAGATTTAGAATGAGGCTGTTGCAGTAGTCAAGCCTTGAGAGGACCAGAGCTCTGGAGACAGTGAGCATCAGGGGGAAAGTGAAGAGGGGAAGTGTAAAGACTGGAGGGGGGTGTCTGTACTCCTGCTCTCTATATGGTAGAGGAGAGGCACAGAGGACCCTAGCCAAGATTCTCTATTGTTGGTTGCAATAGACGAGCAATCAATGCCTAGCTTCTCAGGAGGTGATGCAGGCTGGTTTTTAAGTACAGTGTAGTCCCCAAGCACCCACAAAGGAATGTCCACACACTGTATTAGTTAAAACACAGTCTTTATATATAAGTAAGGTTCAAGGTTATATACACAATCACAATAACTCACTTTGTGCTCAGTAAAACAACAATGGCAAATATATACAGTTCTAAGTGGTACCACAATTATTATTAGATTTCATTAAAGTGTGTCAACTGTACTCTGGTTAAATGCTGTCAGGAAATGTAGGGGGATCAGGTGTTTGGTTAGGTCCGGAGCCCGGTGTCCAGTAATGATGTCTGTTCCACCCTCCGTTCCCACAAGAAGCTGTCATGCACATCATGGAGTACGGGCACATTCCTACAGCGACTGTACCCGTAATCTTCCAGTACACTGCCAGTCTTTCCGAAAACACTGGGGGTTTCCCTAGCAATGCGGACGCTCTGCGTTGCTGGGATCACGTGTCTTCTCACATTGAGCTCTGTTGTGCGGATCACATGACCGGCGTTCGTTATAGTTATGTGTTCGAACTTGGCGCTTCGCTTCTGAATTTGTATTCTATATTTTTATTTTTTTTAATTTTTTATATGGTTTATAATAAACCTTTAAAAACAGAATAGGAAAGTAGAAACCATCAGACAAACACAAGCGGATTACAAAACTTCACAATCGATCGATCCAAACTTCCTACATCAAATACGACCACAGGAGCATAAACTTGGGGCAGTGATTAGTCACAAGGCATGATCAAAGTTTCTAAGTTGTTTGTTCTTACATCCTCAAGATATTCAAGTCGTGAGGCCATGGCTTCCAAGAAAAAAGTTAGCACCAAAATTAGTCTTTGATCAGTTGCATCGAACATTAGTTGCCACCAGTCTTTTACACGATAGGTCGATCTTTCCGACGTGATACTTCCAAATTGCCGAGTTCTATCTTCAGTGAAACCCACACAGAATAGAACAAGATGTTGTAAAGTTTCTTTCGTTTCGTTACACAATCGACAAAGATCGGAATGCGACTCATTTTTTGCCCAATGGTTAGTTCTTTCGCGAGTTTTAAAGATATTGAGACGAAACATCATATAAAGTCTTCTTTTCCTTTCATCAGGAAATTGTTTCCAAGGAATGAGTATCTCGTTTAACGCTCGTTTTTCACCAGGAGCATCTTGCATAAGTTTATAGGTGCGTCTAAGATTACAGGTCTCACACCAGTCACGTCTCCATAGTTTGTTTTTGACATGATCAGGATTAATATGTAGTGTTTCGAGGTCTGTGTCTAGTTCTGTAAGCACGTTTTTGCATCGTTGCACCCATAAATACAGTACAGAGTTGTTGTTGTTTTCTTCTGGATTTGAAAGATTTTTACACTGCAAGGTGAGATCTTTAAGAGACATTTTACGAAACAAGGTCAATGTATTCCAGGTCACTCTTGCATTGATAGATGTTAAACTCAGCTCATACCGTATACATGCAGAGGGAGTGCTTTTAGGTAAACCAAGGAATTTAGTCCAAAAGGTGTTTTTTGATCGAGTTCCACAAATCGGCTGAACAGCCAAAAGCACATTCTGCCCCATAAATTAAGGCTGGGGTAGCTTTTTGTTTGAAAAAAGATATAACTGGAAGCATGGAATACCGGCCATATTTTTTATGTAAAACCATAGCTTGTGTAGCCAGTTGTCGGCTCTTCAGTTTTGTTTGTTCGACCCATGGAGCTTCGTTCAAACTGGAACTAATCCTCATACCTAGGTATTTGGTATCAGTGATAGAGTGAAGTTGTATTTTTCCCATATGCCATTTAAAGGTGGATTGCGTGATGGTTTTTTGACCATGCAGATCTCTTAATACAAGGATTTCCGATTTTGCAGCATTTATGCATAGTTCATTTTTTTCAACATAACGTACCAATGCTGTTAATTTCCGTTGTAGACCAGTTGGAGTTAGGTCTAACAAAATTAAGTCATCTGCATAAAGTAGATGACTCACATGTGATCCGTTAACTTTTGGTGAAAATGATCCCTCTCCGTTAATTGTTTGGTCAATATCATGAAGAAAGAAGTTGAAAATAATGGCGGCAAGTGGACATCCTTGTTTTACACCTCAAAGTCAGGAATGGTGTTGACAAATTCCCTTGGCAATCAAGTCGTATTCTGACATTTGTCTCAGTGTGCAGATCTTTTACTGCGGCAAGAAGGCTTGGAGGACACATTGTTTTTTCAAGTTTTGCCCATAGTATTTCCCTATCTATACTATCGAAGGCTTGGGATAGGTCAATTACTGCCAAGTAAATCTTGGTCCCAGTTCGTATAGCCTCCATTTTCAGGGTATTAACAATGAATAGATTCAGGCTGCATCCAACTCCTTTCACAAAGCCGCTTTGTCTTTGGTCAATAAAATGATTTTGTTGGGACCATTTTAGAAATTTATCTTTTAACATGGTAGCATAGACCTTGCTTAAAACGTCGAGAAGCGCAATCGGGCGATAGTGTGCCGTATTTAGTCTGTCGCCTTTTTTAAACACTGGAACAATAATAGCACTCTTCCATGATGTTGGTGTCTCACATCTTGTCGCAATTTTCTTGAATAAGGTATTACAAAAGTTCGCCCAAATTTGTGGGTTTTCTTTCAAGGTAAAGTTGGTAAAACCATCGGGCCCAGGGGCACGGGAGGTACTTAGGTTGTTAATTGTTTCTAAAATATCTTCTTCTTGAAACTCCAGATCCCAGTGCTCCATTTTTGCCAGCCCAGAGTCTATAGTAGAGCCTTTTTTTCCATACAAGTTTTTATAGTAGGTTATCCAGGCGATCTCACTAACCATGTTAGTCTGTACAGCACTCTGAGAGCCAGAGAGGTTATTTATTAGACTCCAAAAGTCGCGTGTATTACTACTTCCAAGTTTTGATAACATGAGTTCAGCATCAGATTGCAGCATAATTTTTTTGTATTGTTTAAGACAGTTTTTGTAAGCTTGTTTTATGTTTTTGATCTTTTTGACAGTTTCATTAGAAAACATTCCACTACACGCGCGTATGTCACTTCTCATTTTACGCTTACGTTTGGAGATTTCTAAGTCAAAAGCGTACAGGTTCTTAAAACATCGGTTTTTCAATCCATGTTTTTTTTCCTTATATGTTTCCAATATATTGGAGTATTCAAGTTTATCTTTGTCTTCTTGGTATGCATTGGTTATGCTCCGAGCCTCTTTTTCCGAAAGACGTAGCCGAACTAGATTTGATTCCAATGTTAAATCAAAAGACCATTTATCGGAAAGGTTCTGTGATGAAACCGCAATAGTAATCATCACTAGATTATGGTCACTTTCTTTCATTTGATTAACCTGTAATTCCAAGACATTGATATGCACGCTCTCGGATACAAAAAAATAATCCAAAATAGATTCTTGTGCGTCCCTCATCCACGTGACTTTTGGTGGTATATCCCCGTAGGTGTGACCGTTCAACATGTGCATGTTTCTGTTTTCCATTTCTCCTACCCATAATTGGGCCACCTTTTCCAAGACAAGAGTTTTAGATTTTTTTGATGGCACTGGTAAGCAATTTATTTTTAGGTCGCTGCACAACAATATATTTGCTGCCCCATCTACCTCATAGATGTTATCAATAATATTTGTTATTTGATCAATGAAGATTGAGGCAGGAGAAACTTTATGTTGCCAATAAAGATTGAGGATATACAGGAAATTTTTTTTCTGTTTTCCAGGTTTTTCAATCTGAAGCACAGTTGTCTGAATATAGGGAGTGTGATTACAAGATTCGAATATTCTGTAGCCCGAACTTTTTCGCACCAAAGTCAATAATCATACAGTTGGTCTGCCAAGTTTTTTCTTTGTTGCAGGATTAAAAGCAATCTCAAAACCTTCTATTACAGGACATGTAGGTAACCAGGTTTCCTGGGCACACATAATATCAATATTTTCAAGCCAGGTGGATTTTTGCAAGTGCAGATGGCCACGAGTATTCGAACTGGCTATCTTGGTTATAGGTTTTTTGCCAGTTTGACATTAGCTTTGTTGTTGAGAATTTATTTCTTTAGAGAGCCAGCTCCAGTCTTTAGAGGAGTCAATTGCTCGGGCAATTTTTGGTTCAATTACAACAGCCGATAATGGACTTAAGTTTTGTGCGATGGTAATTCTAATTTGTTCAATTGGAAGCTTCGGGGTTTTGTCTGCCTTTGAGCCACGAGCCTCAATCAAAGCTATGTCTTGACAAGACTCAGTTTCCTCAATGCAAGCAGCTTCAGTTACGGCGTGAGTATTATTGGGAGCAGATCTTGGGTATTCGGTAATCAACCGTTTACATGATTCTTTAACATTCACATCTTCTTCTTTATTCTGTTGAATTTCATTGATGTCGAAGCCCATAGACATCAACACCGAAGCAGCTTCCAATAGTGTGTTGCAGATGATTCGTGAATCAATGTATAGTAGCACAGTATCATGCCGTTTCTCATTGAAAAAGTCAACCACTTTTATGTCATTAGTCTCAATCATACGTAATGAAGGGACATAATGGAGGAGACGCAAGTCGTTCTTACGATTGAGCACAAGGTCGTCATCATTCTCCTCGATTCGTTCAAGAACCAAACAATATTTTGAATGTGATTTTTCCTTTGCAACTCTCTGATTTTGTTTGGGTACAAGACCCCCTAAGGATTTTTCTACAGTAGGAATATGTTCTCGAAGCACACTGTGCTTAGTTCCTGTTTGCACATTTGGTGTTTTTACAGAGCTAGTAACAGACCAATTTGTCTCTTGATCTGGAACCTTTTGTGAACTTTTTCGCTCTTCGGTTAGCTTGCTCCGTCTTTGGCATAAGGTCATAAAGGGTGGGGTTGATGGAGCAGGTCGTGAATCTGCAAGTGGCCTCTCAGGTGGTATTATGATACAGACCCTTGTATTTTTATCACAACCAAACGGCATACTTGCCAAAGCAGGTACTTTCGGTCCACGCGAGGTTGGTACAATCGATTTATCCACTGTCGCGTCTATTTTATTTTTAAATGTTTTTATTAGCATTTATGTATGCATGTACAGTGAAGCATCAAGAACATGGTGAGGGTGAGTCACCTAAAGTATAACATATATGCAATTTGAGCTTGGTAAGGGTGGGCAACTTAACTTAACAAATAACAAAAGTAACACTAACTGTTCGCATGTCCTCCGGGATGTTGGGCTCATCGCTTTGTTGTCGGGCCCTCGTCTCAGGTCGGTGAGGGCTGGCCAATCATACTAGAGCGTATTGTGGAGGGGAGTGTGAGTTTGATGTTGCAGTATCTCGGTCGAACTTGCTCGATGGTCCAGGGGGGGTAGATTCAAGGGGGCTTGAGGCTCGTTGAGGAAATCAAGTCTCTCAGGAGGGACTTCCAGGCCTCCAGCGCGGTGCTTGGATCCTCTCCGCCTCGGTTAATCCCTTCCTCCCACGCCCTGGTTTCGGCTGCCGTCCATCTTAGCATCTCCTTAGTCCAGGGTTCGTGTCTGGGGCCAGTCGGGGATTTCCAAGCCATGGCAATTGTTCTCTTCGTGAGTGCGCATGCAATGTCCATAAACTTCACCAGGTGTTTGATTTTACTCAACCTGGGGTGGGTACCCAGGAGGCATTCCTTGGGTGTCCATTCGTATGTCTCCAACCCAGCTCTCCTACAGGTCTGTTCGGCGGCGGACCAGAGTTTCTGTGTTTTAGGGCAGGTCCAGAACATGTGGATCATGTCGGCGTGGTCGGCAGTGCACCATGGGCAGGTCGGAGCCACCTTGTCGGAGAATGTGGCTATCCTGTGCGGAGTCATGTAGGTTCTGTAGAGGATATTGAGCTGAATCAACCTGAACCTCGCATTCCGGGATATCTCCTTCGGGTATGATAGGGCCCTCATCCATTCTCCTTCTGTGATTTCGGTCCCTAAGTCAGACTCCCATTTCTCTTTCAGGCGTGCGCTTCTTGGGTTGGTCCTGTCGTTTATTTGGATGTACAATCTCGACGTCGGTTTCCAGCCGTCACCGACACCATACAATTCCCGCACAAGTGGGCGTGTGTCCGGCTCCTCAGGCCATTCAGTCCATTTCTCTTTGGCAACCTGTCTCACCTTCTGGTACCATAAGAATTGTCCTGGGGGGAGTCCATCTGTCTGTTGCAGTGAATCAAAGTCTCTAAAAAGCCCATCGCTGAACATGTCTCCCCATGAGTAAAGGCCGTGGTGCTCCCATCTCCTCATCGCCGATAAGTCGCTGTTGGTTTTGCACACGTCTGCCAGGATGGGAATCTCTGGTGCGTACGGGTGCCGTAGCCCCAGCATAGCGGTGACTTTTGTCCACACCTATCGCCCCAGCTGTGCTATCATCGGTGGGTCATGAGGCCCCACTTGCTTGTTCCATATTAGCTCCTTGGGGTGCATGGGGGAGGTTAGTTGGTGCAGGAGATTCGTCTCTGCCGAGGGGTCGTCACATAGCCATTTTGCGATATGGGTCAGTTGTGCCGCCAGATAATACCTCTGAAAGTCGGGAAGCTGAACACCGCCCTCGGCGTAGGGGAGCGTAAGGATGTTCAGTGCGAGCTTGTGTCTGGCTCGGCCCCAAAGAAAGTCTCTTAATAGGGATTCTAGCTTCCTGAAGAAGGGTGGTGGAATGTAGTATGTTATGTTTGTGAAGTAGTAAAGAAATCTGGGCAATATTATCATTTTGGATATTGCCACTCTACCCATCATTGAGAGCGGCAGTTTCGACCAGAATTTGATAGATCTGCGTACTCCGGACATGGCCACCTCCGTGTTGCAGTCATGAGTAGAGGCCGGCGTGTGCTTAATGGTGAGGCCCAGGTAGCGGAACGCCTCCACCTGCCATTGAATCCCAATCGTAGGGAGTTCGTCAGCACTCTTGCCTCTGAGTCCAGCCAAGGGGAAGGAGCATGATTTCTGGCGGCTAAATTTTATCCCAGAGTATTTCGCGAAGTTGTCTAGGATATCCAGGGCTGTAGGGGTATTTATCTGGGGGTCTCGTAGGTATAGGAGGACATCATCGGCATACAGGGAGATGATATTGTCTGTTCCGCCCAAGCTGATGCCGGCATCAAAAAGCTGATTCCTGAAATAGATCGCCACCGGTTCAAGGCCCAGAATGTATAGCATTGGGGAGAGGGGACATCCCTGCCTGGTTCCCCTCTGGATAGGCCACGCCTTCGATATCATGCTACCAGTCTTCACTCTCGCAACTGGATTGTTGTAGAGCACCTCGACCCAGCGAACAAATTGATCGCCAAGCCCAAATTCCCTCAGGGTCTCAATAAGCCACTCCCAGAAGATCGAGTCGAAAGCCTTGATGGCATCCAGCGACAGCACAGCCAGGTCTTCGGTGGATTCGGCCGTGTGTGCTATCACATGCTGGAGTCTACGCAGGTTGGCCGTGGTGTTGCGTCCCGGAACGAAGCCAGTTTAGTCTTCGTGTACCAGGGTTCCTATTACTTTCGAGAGCCTCTTTGCCAGAATGGTTGTTAGTATTTTGCTGTCGTAGTTCAGGAGCGCTATTGGGCGGTATGAGTCACAGTTTTCAGGTGGTTTGCCAGGCTTAAGCAGTGGGACTATAAGGGTCTCCCTCATGCTACTAGGTAACCCTCCAGTTTCGAATGCCTCCGCGTAGACTTCTTGTAGTATGGGGGATAGGAGCTCCTCGTATGCCTTGTAGAACTCCGGTGTAAGGCCGTCTGTTCCGGGAGTTTTGCTCGTGGAAAGGGATCTGATCGCCTCAGAAATGTCCTCGGGCGTGATGGGCTCCCCCAGCATGTCTCTCTGCTCCTGATTCAGTCTGGGTAGACCGACTTCCTCCAAGGTGTCTTTGATGTCAGCCTTGGGTATGCGATTGGTGTGGGCGTATAGTTCGGCATAGTAGTCAGAGAAGGTGTCGTTTATAGCTTGCTGTGTCCTGTGGGGTGTACCCCCGCTGTCCTTAATCAAATTTAGTGCCGACCTTGGGTGTTCTTTACTGCATAACCAGGCAAGTATCCTACCTGGTTTGTCCGCTTCGCTGTGTGCCTTTGCAGACCGAGTGGAATAGTCGAACTTCGAGAGTCTCTCCCATGCGGTTTTGCAGTCTTCTCTAGCCTCCTTCAGCCTGGCTTCCGTCTCTATCGTTGGGGGGAGTGTACTCTCAAGGTGCTTGATCTCTTCCTCCTCGGACTCTAGTACTTGTCTCAATTGCCTCCTAATCCCGCCTGCTTCGGCAATTACCTCTCCCCTCGTCACCACCTTCATTGCTTCCCAAAGTGTACTCCATTTGTCGACTGAGCCCTTGTTGAGGTCTATATATTCCTCAAGCTTCTCAGCTAGGGTTTCCTTGAATGCAGGATCGGTCAAGTCCTCTGTTGGCATGCGCCACATCGGGATAGGGGGTCTAGGGCCTCTCAGGCAGAGTTGCAGTACTAGCGGAGAGTGGTCCGATATCGATCTGCCCAGGTAGGACGCAGATTCAGCTTGTGAAGTCAGCTCGTGGTTTATGAAGAGATAGTCTATCCTGGTGTGGAGGTTGTGGGGGGCCGAATAGAACGATTAGGATCTATCGACTGGGTGCAAGTCCCGCCAAATGTCGGTCATGTGTAACTCCTCCATTGCTCTGCGAAGGGCTTCGGAGGAAAGATTGTTGGGTGCGCGTGGTGTGATAGACCTGTCCATTTCAGCGTCCATGACACAGTTGAAATCCCCTCCCCATATTAGAGTATGGTCCCTATGGGGCATGATTTTGGCGCACAGCTTCCCGAGGTGAGAGGGAATGCCGTGTTGGGGGAAATATGAGTTCACTATGCATAGCCGAGTGTTCTCCAGCATGCCCCACATTATCAGGTATCTTCCTTCGTTGTCTCTTTCTACGCCCAGTTGTTGGAAAGGGGTGCCTGGGCTTACCCATGTGTACACTCCCCGTGCATATCTCGAGTAGGATGAGCCATGCCCCTGGCCACCCCAGTATTTCAATAGTTTTTCCGCGGAGTCTGTGGAGAGGTGCGTTTCCTGTAGTAGAGCGAAGGATATCTTCTTCCTCTTCAGATAGGAGTGTATCCGATTTCTACGAAGGTAGGACCCCATTCCCCTGACGTTCCACGTGATCACCTTAGGTTTTGATGCCATTGTGCGTCGACTTCAGATATCAGCAGAGATACCCCCACTTTTCCAAGGGTTGATGTGTGTTGTCTCGGGCCATGACCTGTCCAAACCGTGAGGGGCAATCCGTTTCAATGTTTAATTTTGAGTTTGTTCTGGAGCCGGTAAGAGTCCTCGGAGGCGGGAGAGTTAGAACAACAACAACTTGAAAAACACAACTGTAACTGGTGCACCCAGCTCCTGTCACAACGGTGCAGTGCTCGGGTGCTCTCGCACTGTCTGTCCCCATCCGGGTGTCTAGCGCGAGTAAGTATGTGCTGGCAACTGGCCTGCACTGGTCTCTCGCGGGAACGGGGTCCATGTACGCGCATGGGGAGTCCGGCGGGCCGCGCACTCGTTTAGCGAACTCTTTTTGTAGTTTTGCTTCAGGTAGGTCGGGGCTCTTTTACCATTTCTGGTGTGTTGGGTGGCATCTGCGTCATCCCTGGCTATCTTCATTATGTTGTCCGAGCGAAGCATCCGCAGGGACCTCGGCCAGGCCGTTATGTTCCATCCACATAGTGGCTGCCGCTGGAGTTTCCAGGAACACTGACCTTCCCTTAAAAAGCACTTTCAGTCTGGAGGGGTAAAGCAGCATATATTTCAGATTCAGTTTCCTCAGTCTAGCCTTGATTGGTACGAACGAGTTCCTGGCTCTCTGAACCGACTGGGTGTAATCGGGATATATAGTGATTTTAGAGTTGCCCCGTTTTATTTCTCCGCCTTCTCGCGAGAATTTCAGGATTACCTCCCGGTCCCGGAAGTTGAGTACCTTCGCAATGATGGGGCGAGGGTATGAGCCTGGGGGGGGGTTCTTTTGGAGGGATCGGTGAGCCCTCTCTATGGCGAAGCCCTGGGAGAGATTTGCCACCCCGATCTCCTGTTGGATTAAGGATTCCACAAAGGCTGTCGGGTCCATAGCCTCTGTCCCCTCCGGCACCCCAGTATCCTGATGTTGTTGCGCCTGGCGCGGCCCTCCGCCTCTTCGGACCTCGCCTCCAGAAGGGACACCTTGTTTTTGAGAGTTGCAACCTCCGACTTTAGGACCGCCGTGTCGTCGGACCTGTCCTTCTGGGAAGATTCAATAGCGGTGACACGTTCCGTCAGGTTGCGGGCATCCTGTCTTATCAGTTGGATGTCAGCTTTGACTTCGCCTATCTTCGATTCTATGGATGATCTTAGGGCAGCGATCGCATCCAATACCTGATTGTGCCTGGTGTCGTCCTCCGAGCTGGCTCGCGGTGCTGGGCCTGTCGGGGTGGTCTGGGAGGCGGGCTGAGACTTAGATGTAACGAAAGGGTCCATGGTGGCATTTCTGGCCTTATTTCTTGCGGCCGCCATAGTGGAGTTTCTTGGCTTCGATGAGTGAGGCAAGGGGCTCAATGTCTTCCCGCAGAGTGGGTAAGCATGCGACTTCAGGCAGCCCACCACTGCGTGTCCGTTAGGTGCGTCGTGTCGCCAATCCTAGTGCACTCCCTGTGACAGGTGTGCGGCTGCCCCGTGGTGGGGGCGTGCAGGTCGTTGCGGCCCGAGGATGAAGTGGTGGCGGGAGCCGGTCAAAGCTGGTTGCTGCGGGGCAGGGGGGTGCTGGTTGGGGGAGGTGGGAAGGCTCCCGTCGTCTGGCTGGTGGACTGCCGGTCTGAGGCCCACGAAAGATGTTGGGGTCGGCCTTTAGATGGGGCGGGGGGCTCCCGTAGTGAGTGTGGTATACGCCCCAGGTGAGGCGTCCTTGTGTCGGTCCCAGTCGGAGGCCGCCGAACGCGGCCGCGGTGTGGAAGTCCGCCCAAGTGAGCGGCCGGGGCCCAGAGTCCGCGGAGCAATGTCTGATCCGCGGGGGCGCCGACTCCGGGCGGGAGGCGGAGGGCCCCCGCAATGCTGTCCCTTGATCCTGGTTGAAGTCTGTGGGGCCTCGTTCCGAGGTGTGGCGCGGGCCCCTGGGTGACAGCGGTCCGCAGAGGGAACGAGTGATCAGCCCGGCAGGTGTCCCAATCTCCGCGGGCTCTCCGGTGCCCCGGAGTCAACGACGTGATGCAGATGGAATGGTCGTTGCGGCCCGAGGATGAAGTGGTGGCGGGAGCCGGTCAAAGTTGGTTGCTGCGGGGCAGGAGGGTGCCAGTTGGGGGAGGTGAGAAGGCCCCCGTCGTCTGGCCGGTGGACTGCTGGTCTGAGGCTCGCAGGAAGATGGTGGGGTCGGCCTTTAGATGGGGCGGGGGGGCTCCCACTGCAAGTGCGGTATACGCCCCAGGTGAGGCGTCCTTGTGCCAATCCCAGTTGGAGGCTGCCAAACGCGGCCACGGTGTGGAAGTCCGCCCGAGTGAGCGGCCAGGGCCCCCGGTTGGCGGCGAGTGTGTCAGGCGCCCCACAGGCCGGGGCTCAGAGTCCGGGGAGCCGGCGGTGTATGATCTGCGGGGGCGCCGGTTCTGGGCGCGAAGCGGAGGGCCCCCGCGATGCCGCCGCCCGATCTTGGTAGAGGTCTGTGGGGCCTCGGTTCGAGGGGTGGCTCGGGCCCCTGGATGGCAGCTGTTATCAGAAGGAGCGAGTGATCAGCCCGGCGGGTGTCCCGATCTCCGCGGGTGCTCCGGAGCCCCGGAGTCAACGACGTAATGCGGCCGCCATCTTGGAAACTTCCCTCGGGAGGTAGGGGGGAGCCGGGCTTAGTCTATTCCACGGGTGCCCAGGCTCCGATTTTCTTCGGGAAGAGGTGCCACACACGGGCAATCGCCTTATGAGCAGCTGTACCGGTGAGTAGACGGCACAGCTGCGCTCGTAATGCCCGAAAAAGGATCCGACTGCGCGGCCCAACCGGAGCTCAAGGAAGCGCCGTCCTCACTCCATGCGCGTCAGGCCACGCCCCCAGTCTCCCCCACTGTCGCGTCTAGATCCTCATTTGTAACTTCAGTCTCTGCTTCCTCATTATATGTTGACAAGTCGAGCAAACTGACAGAAATATTAGCAGCCGTTGGCGTAGTACTTCCCTCTATCGGTACTGTCTGCGCCATGGGTACAGATGATTCTTTAGCATCGGTCGCTTGTTGATCTGTAATGATGTCAACTGTTAATTGCTCTTTAGGCAAAGGGGCATTCTGTTCAGCTACAGATACAGCTTGCAAATTCATATAGTATTTGTATTTGTATTCTATAGCTGTTAGGCAGAAACCTGTGCAGTTCCCTCTGGGACCACTGCAAAAGATTTAAGTCTACAGGTGTTTGGCAGTAAACCCACTTGGTAGCAGTCTGTACCACCCAGATTTACCTGGTAGCTGTGGCTGAGCAGTCAGACTTCCCTCAAGAAGAGTTAGGCAGTATATAGGGCATACATAATAGGTACAGAGGCACAGTAGTACGAGCAAACACTGACCAGAGCTAGGTGTAAAAGTATATAATTATTTATTTAAAAGACACACTCATAAATTACACTAGCACAGAAAAAGTAAGTAAGTCAAAAACACAGTCACTATTACTTATATGTACATCCCTAGTTATTTGTTGGACAAGTCTAAGTTAACACCACTTATTTCCAAACAGAGGTGAGCGCTTAACGTTAGATGGCACTCCAACAAGTTAGTTAAAAAGGGAGGGAAAAAGGCAGAAGTAATGAAAACAGCAAGGTAAAACACTTTTCAAAGGTTCACAGTAGTTTTGGAAAGGCAGTCTATTGGTGAGCAAGGAAGTTCGGTTGCTAGGCCCACTTTAGGGAGAGCCAGGCGAAAATACGCCCAAGATCACACAATGTCACAAGTCTTTGCAGGTGAGTAGAAAAGGTTTTACTAAGTTTAGAAAAGTTTAGTTAGGGTGTCCCAGGCTTACCCAGGTTCGAGAGCCGAGGGCTAAATCTACGCCGTACAATCGGTGGCAAGGGAAGCCGGGCGGAACACAGTACCTTTAAAAGTGGAAAGGATCCTCCAGCGGTGGCAGTTGTTCCTGGTAGTGGGTGCAAGTCGCGGCGTCGTCCAGAGGAAGAGATGATCTCGACGTGGAGGAAAGCTGAAGGTCGTTGCACTACCAGGGAAGAGACCAGCCGTGGAGTTTTCCGGTTAAAAGGATGTTACCCCTCTTTCGCGGTTGAGGTAAAAAGTGGTATCCTGGTTGCCGGGGTGCTTGGCACAGGCAAGGCGGCCACGAGATGCTTCAGGGAGGCGAAAAGAAGGCAGAAACTGGTTGTCCCCACCAGTCAAGGGAAGAAGACTCTCCGGACTGGAGATCTCCTCTGTCGTTGGGAAAAGTGGTGAGACGGTTCCGCAGGGCTCCACCGGTGGTGTCGTCTTGGCAGGTCGGCTCGGCTTCTCCCTCTTCGGCTTCTTAGGTCCTGTGGCGACTTCTGAAGAACCAGTCCCAAAAACCCTGCTTTTATGCAGCAAACTGCCATTCATACAGCCTAGCTGTCACTCAAACATGCTAAGTGGTGAGCGGGGTGGCTCACCACTTGGGCCAATCACACCAGAGTGCGACATGAGTTGGCAAGGCAACTCAGTCCAGGGTGCCTAAACCCCCTCCCACACCCCCTGTGGTACCCAGACAGAATGGCACCACTTTGGAGGGCTTCTGTGCAGAAGCCCGCCAAAAGTGGAACAAAGGCTCGACTCGGGTTCAGGGTTACTAAAGTGAACCTAGATGCCATTTTGGCGGCGAGTTCTGGCAAACAATCCCAACCGGTGAATTTATATTAAATAAATAAACCGGCGGTATCTTTAACATGGCACCAAAAAGTGGTGCATTAAAATCAATGGGAAATCCCATTGGGAAATATTCAGGTGGAATATTTCTGTGGTATCCACTGCCACCAGCCAGAAACTCGGCGAGGGGGGACGGGACAGTACCCCCTCGATAACAGACCCAGGGGCAATCTAATTGCCCCTACCAGTACTTCCACAGTATGATGGTTTGTACTGGTTAAGTTCCTAAGTTAAGACTAGTAAAGTCAATGGTGACTTTACAGACCCAGGGAGACAGTAGTCAGTCCCAGGGTGTGGAGTCTATGTTTGGGGGTCATTATGACACCCCTGGGTTACTGCACGGAGGGTGCTGTGTAACACATATTCAAAAACCAATGATAGCCTATGGGGAGAAAATACCCCATAGCCCATAAGCCCATAGCAAGTCACAGAAACACTCTCAAGTCATGTCCAAGAGTGAGGGTAAAAGAGTCTCACTCTTGGCAGGAGAAAAAATAAACCCCAAAAATCCAGCAAAGACTAGGACTAGGTTAGGAAATTCAGCCTAAACAGAGAATTCTCCCTAACAATAGCCAGTGATATTTTGTGACTTTCTCGACCCTTGGTTTCGTGACCCCGGCTTGCTTTTTGGATTCCTGTGGATTGCCCTTCTTGTCTTCTTGTTTCCGGATTCCTACGACCCCAGGAAGCTATTCGACCTTCGCAATTCGATTCCTGTTTGCTCTCACGGTTTTGACCCTTGGAATACTCCTCGACCTGCTACTGCCTAGCCCTTTGTCTCGACCTTACCTGCATTGTTGCCGACCCAGACCACTCCCTTGACTCTCCTTGGATCTTTGGCTCATCTATCGGACATCTGAGCTCTTCCTTCCGCTGACCTCAATTACGCCCTTTCCACTTGGCGTTTGAACTAGAGCCGCTTCGTGTTGCAAATTAGGCGTCCTCGTGCCGGCGGTTGGTAGGTGGTCTTCCGGACTTACCTTGTATTTCTGGATTCATCATCTTCATGGACCTGCAAGGACTCTACAGATGGTAAGAGCGTTCTATGTTGAGTCTTCGTTAAGGAACCTCGTTAAATCCTTGATTAGTGTCTAACTGCTTTGGTGTTCTTTTAGGTTAGACGTCTCAAGTTATTGCTTAATATGACTTCCTGCTAGTCATTCAGGTATTGCCTTGTTATGGTATCCTATATTGGTTAGTTACTGTCATTTTTCTGGTATTAATTGTGACTTCCTTTGCAGGCTGGCGGTTCCTGTGGCGTCCATCCATCTTTTGGTTAATAGATCTGTCAGGGGTTTTTTCTTGGTCCCTCTGACAGGTATATTGGGGGAAAGAACTCGTCTACTACACGACGGGTCAACTGCCAAGACGGAACTACGCTTATTTGGCAAAGAATATCAAGCTTGTGTTAACAAATGTCACACAAATCACTTAATAAAGGTAACCAACAATAGACATAGGAGAGAAAGCAGTTGGTTAGAACAATTGGCAGAATACTGGCCACTACCGTTAGACACAGTTCTGTGTGGAGATCCCCCCACCTGGGCAACCTGTAAAATAAAGATACACTACAAGCCCAGTCCATATATTGTTCAATAAGTCTTATTTCCTTCTATAATGTTTCTACCACCCCAATGTACCTGGAACAGCAGAGTTCGATGACGAGTCATGGACGGATCCTTCTTGAGCAGCTCCCTTTAAAGCAGGAGCCACGGATCATTGAGATCATTGAGATCATTGATATCATGAGATCGTCGACGATGGAGTGAAGATGTCCTGCAAGGAAGAGGCGTGCAGGGCACCTCGAAGTCGATAGTTCAGGACCGCAAAGAGTTTGTGAAGAACTGTGGCCCAGCAAAGACGCCGAGTCATCCGGCGTCTCTACCGTCGTTGGGTGGCGGGAAACCCACCGGCAGATGCTCCTCTGCGCGTCGACGGCCTGGCCTTCTCCGGCGGGAGAAGGCGGGCGGCTGTGCAGACGAGCGGGTCCGTGAATCAAAAGTCTTAGGCCAAGGAGCGTTGCGGCTCCGGTCGTCGGTGGCACGCCATCAATCAGTCCCCTCTTTTGGGCAATACAGCTTCGACGGGCCTCCAGCGGTTATAGCAAACCTGCGAACCCTGGTCGATGACGGTGGACGGAATGTCCAGTGCTTGTATTCGTTCTCCTCGGCGGTCCCAGTCTCCGGTCGGCAGCCTGTCGAGGGTCTGACTTCTAGGGCACTTCGGCAAAGGTTAGTGATGCTCGATGGTCCCTCAGAGCACGGGAAAAGGGCGCATAACCAGGTCCTCTCTTGGATCAGTCTCGACGGCTTTCGGTTTTTGGATTTCAGCGAGGGAGACAGCAGTCAGCCTTCTTCTTCAGGCTCGGCTTTGAGATTAAGCGTCCGTTTCAACTTCAGCTTCTGAACGAATTCTAGCAGTGAGAGGCCCCCAGGTATACTAGTTGATCTCTCATTAATTCTGCTGGGTCACACTCGGGCAACCAATCACTGAGAAGGGCATTTAGGAGTCAGTCAGCCAATCAGGCATACAGTGCATTCAGATTAACAAGGGGGGTCCTGGGAGTCCCTCTGCCAGACATTAGTCCTGGTTACGAGAGACTTACCCAGAGTCTTTAGCTCACTATCTTCCACAGAGAAGAAATATCCCAAACATATCAGTCTTTGTCCTGCCCTGGGGCAGTCCAGCACCGAAGTGCATTCAGGCCATACTCTTCCCTCTCAGACACTCGGAACAAGGAATTTGTATTGGGACAAGTACCCAGCCATTCAACACTACACACTGCATTCATACCAGTTTCGGGCAGGGCTGTCTCAGTCATTGTGTCAAACACCAGATACCAGACATCCACAACAAGAAGTGCATATTGGTCACACACGCCATTCATCCAGGTCCCACCCACAGGGTGTACCAACAACATACAGTCACTGGGAAGGCTCCAGCCAATGTGGCCTAGACTTCACAACAACACCATATATGGAACTTCCACCCAACAGCCAGTCAGGGGGAAAGGACAGAGTCAGGGCTTCCCAGAACTTTGGGAAAACAAGGTAAACAGGCAATAGAAAGCAAGAGGCCACAGGGTCCTTCTTGTTTCCTATCAGGAATCAACGGATTCCAATGGCAGGGCCTGGGTATCCCAAAATGGAGTATACTCAGAGCACCTGTCAAATTAAGCATGGAGCTGCCAGCAGCCCGTACCCTGCTCTACACTAGGGGCACAGGGTTGTACCCCCACCCATGGGTGCCATAAGGGTATCTCATGGGTCTGTATACCAAACCAAAAGAGAGAGCTGCACTGCCAGGAGTCCCACATGAACTCCTGCATGGAAAGCACAACAGAACACACAATAAAAAGCAGTAAAGGACAAGTTTACGGAGGCCCTGTCCCTCTGATGACTTTCCAGCATCACAGTCACAAGATTCTCTTGCTCTTGATTCAACAGGGCTACCCTTCCCCACCAAATCCACAACTTTAACACTTTGCCAATTCTTTGCGTCAGAGACTTTTGAATGCGCACAGCTTTGTTAGCTCTATGCATGACCACTCCGACACCTTGGCCTTTCTGGCAAACCTGGCACTCTTTAACACTTTCACAACTTCAACATTTCGCCAGTTCTTCGTATCAGAGACTTTCAAATGCACACAGTTCACTTAGTTATAAGCGTGACCACTCCGACACCTTGGTTTTTCGGAAGGCTCCTACTTCGAGCCTCAAACGGCTCCCCTGCACTCACGGAGAGCTATTTTTGATTTGACAGAGTCTCTCAATCTTTACTTTAACAATGCATACTTCACAACGGACAACTGAAGCATTCTCTTCAGCGCGTCTCCTCCTCCTGCGCTTGTCCTTCTCTGCCTTTAAATGTATTTCTTGCGCTTCGCATCTTTCACCAACCATACGCCTTTCTGCATTTGTACTCACCGGTTGTGATCAGCGCAGCTGTTGCGGTTTTCCTTTGTGTCGAGGTCAGGGACTTTTCTCTCCTCCTTCCAACACTCCTGGGTGGCCTTGCTGGCCCAGGTAAACCAGCACCTTCAAGGACGACCCTCTCGAGATCAGCTCTCCATGCACTCCCCTTCTGGCTCCTTGGAGACACGGCTCCCTCGCCATGCTGTCTCTAGCCCACTCCAGCCATGGGCCCTCAGCATCTCAGCGCTCCATTCTCCGACAGTAGAACTCTGGGTGCTCAGGCCTTTCCAGCTGCCTGCTCGCTCAATCTCTGCCTCGGGTTACTTCACACTCCCTGTGTCTCACACGGTTACTCCTTTTATACACCTGAGGGGTATTAACAAGGTTCAGGTGTCTTGCTCTTTTGTACATTGCCTGAATTTGCCTGATCTGGTTAGTGGGACATTCTTAGACATGTAGAGTGCCTCTGAATGTATGTTCTCTGCTCTGATGGTGCTGTGTTCTTCCAAGTACAGAGGGTGCAGGGGAAAACCGGTGTCAGGTACACAATAAGCAATATAGGCTGAGGGAATATCGGGTACGGGGGTGTTCGGAAAGGGGGTTACCAAGTCTCACTTTTGGGTAATCCCGTCCCAATCCCAGAGAACACTCCACCCAGGTGATCCTCCCTCACTAGTTACCCCCAAGGCCGGGATCCAAAAGCAATGGCCCTCCCCAGGCCACATGTTTGAAAAGATCCCCCGGGAATGGGAAGGGAAAAGCCTTCAGGTTTTTCACAGGCCCAACAGATACAAGTTGGGGGACTCCAAGATTAGAAAAGCTAAGCGCCAGAGCATCAGACCCCTCAAAAGCTATGAAGGGCTCTATTGGGTTTGATATCTGTAGTAGTAGGGATGAGATAATCCCTCCAGGTGAAAGAAGATTGATGCTCACAGATTTGATATTGATTTCACCCCCAGCTAGCTACATCAGAATAGCACCTTGGTTAGGGTTAGCCTGGAAATTGGGGGTCGATGTGTTAGCAGGGGTAATTGACACACAACCTCAGAGGTGATGTTAAGATATTGTTAATAAATCATGGTAAGGACCCATTTGAAGTTTATCAAGGCTGTAAGATTGCTGAAGGGGTAATGGAGAGAGCAATGCTCCCCAGACTCCAAGAAGAAATAGAAAGGGAGAATGTTGATGAGGAAACTCGGAGGTTTTGGGAAGCTGTTGTGACACCTGATGTCCATTTCAACCCTCAATCCCAAAGAAACAGTAAGGGGCTAAGAATCCAAGAGACAGAGGTTGAACAAAATGTTTCTTCTAGTTGGTCAAACCGACAAAGTGAGGTTTTGTTGGGAAGCTTTAACCTTCCCAACTATATGAACCACTCTTTAGGCGTATAATGTAAGGTTTTGAACTCCCAAGCCATCTTCCCCATTAGGAAAACTTTAGAGGGGAATGATTTCGATCTTTTTTGCCCACACAATTGTCGAGTGCCATGAAGAGGCAAAGTAATAATCTCTTTAGGGTTACAATAATGTTTTCTCCCGGACATAGGTTCTTTTAAAAAAAAATGTGATTATTGTTTTACAGATACATAAAGTAAAATATTTCAATAATCACACCATAACACGTCCTATACTCTTCCCCCAACACACCTCCTTCCCCTCCCTCCCAACTGCCTTCCCCCAACATTGCCTAAAGCACCTTGGTACTAGTATCCCTCGACCCCTTGTTGGACTATTGCCCTAATTGGGGTTTATTCACCCCATCTTGGTCTGCTGCTTCCTCAATGAACAGGAATTGTATCAAGGCCTCCCATTCCCGATACCACCAATGGTCTCTCCACAACCGCCCATTACAACCCCTTTCCATGCTGTTGATTCAGCCAATGCCCACTTCATCAGACCCTGCCACCACTCCCCAACATCTGGGCCTCTGGGGGACTTCCATGCCATAGCAATTCTGCGCTTGGCCAGTATATACGCCATATCCCTCAGTTTGTTGATATGTCTTGTGCTTCTGGGGCGTGGGAAGCGGCCTAGCAGGCATGCCCCCGGAGAGAGTACATCCAGCGTCAACCCCCCTTTATACAGACTGCCCGCCACCTCCTGCCAATATTGTCCCACTACCGGGCACGCCCAGAACATATGTAGTATCCCAGCCTCTCTCGCTTTGCATCTGGGACATACCTGTGCCGCCCCCCGCACATAGGTTTGTATGTGCTACTCCTGGAAGAGAGAGACTTAAAGACATCTCTTGTTCTCTCCTGGGGAGATTAATTGAAGCTTATTTTTTTAATTTTACCAATGACCCCATAGAAATTAAGCGGGGCCAATTGGTGGGCAGCTTAAAATACAAAAACGTGGGGAAACCTTTTGCCCATAGGATAGTTAGAGAAAGCACCCAGGGAGAGGTATCTAGAGATACCCAAAGCAGTTCTAATGAGTCATCATCTAGCCTTCTATCTACCCCGACAGGACTAATAGCTATCCATCTTCCGCGGATAACGACGACGATAGAACAGAAGGGTGAGTCCCTAGGGAACAGGAAAAGGGGAAAGGAGAAAGGATATCCTCCAGTAATGAACCCACTTTATGACCACTACAAACATTCTTATTCCAGAGTGGGTATGGAAATTTGGCAAGACCTTGTCCATTTAATGAAATTGACCTTTTGAATTCACTGTCTGTAAGATTGTACTCTAAGTACCTTGGAGGGAGATTAGAAGCAAAATGGAATTACCACAAAA
This sequence comes from Ambystoma mexicanum, assembly GCF_040938575.1. Taxonomy (NCBI): domain Eukaryota; kingdom Metazoa; phylum Chordata; class Amphibia; order Caudata; family Ambystomatidae; genus Ambystoma; species Ambystoma mexicanum. The sequence continues at coordinate 1,015,152,911 of NC_090926.1, read as the reverse complement.
ATAACCCTGGTCCCAAATAACCGGACAAACTCAGGGAAGTTGGTAAAGAACTACTGCTTTATTATCAGTTGCACATAAAACACGAAAATATGGCAAATGTCGTACGAAGTCTACTCATTCTTGCAGAACATCACTTCAGCTGAGGGCTTTATACCCCTCTCTGCGTCAGCTATGACGTGACCCTACGTGGCAAAATATAGAAAACCTATTGACGGGAGGATTGATTAAGGGACATGTCTACATATACTTTCACTTATGGGTTAGTACACAATGGGCCTCATTACGAGTCCGGCGGTAACCGAGTTGGTAAAACCGCCTGGTTACTGCCGAACTCGTATTACCATTCCGCCTCCATGACTCCCGGAATTACCGGGGCATTACAATGCCGGTGTCCCGGGAATTCCGGAGGCGGAATGGTGTTAATCCCCATTTCCATTGAGTCCAATAGGACGGGGATGGGGATCCTGGAAACACCGGCACCATCTCGTGATGCTGCCGGTGTTTCCTCGTCCGCCTGCAGGTGGACGGTGTTAAACCCGCCAGGTCTGCAGGAGTTGTGATCGCCCGGCATAGAAACAACGGTGGCGGCGGGTTTACCGCCACTGTTGTTTCCATACTGGGTGAGTTATAATGAGGCCCAATATGATGCCTCCTACTTGATAGGCACACCTTGAGCTACCTCTAAATATCATGAGATACAAAAACAGCTGCAGATGGGCTATAGCAACAATATGTTGTCCACCATCACATAAGCCCTTATGATTGGTTTGGCACGCTCGCACCAATCCTAGAGATTCGGCTCGTTAGCAGCACGTAAGCTAAAAAAACAGGTGCGAGCGAACCATGTTAGATAACTGCATTCCCAGCCAATTAGATAACTATCTCTCATCACCTAGACCTCAAGCCAATGTTTTCTCTTTCTACATGACCTCACTGCACGTCTTCTTCCTCGGACATTACTGGGAGTGAAGGCACATCACTATCTATGCCTGGAGATCCATGAATCCTATTTTCAGCTTCTGAATCACGTGTGAAGAGACCACAATTTTGTCCATTCTGTCTCTTATTTAGCCCTATTTGATTTCATTTACTTCAGGTGTCATTACCCCTTTTGGCCTCTGGAGACTTGCTCAATCCATCTTCATATGCCCTTCTGCATCTATGAAATGTCCAATACTTGCCATTCACAACGTTCTTTCTTGTACCTAATCTAAGAAGAATGTGTTCTATGCACATAAGCTCTCCTTCTGCTCTTTGAAGGCCCCCACAGTCGTTCTTGCTGCAACTTCCTTGACTCCAAGCAAAATAACCTTTTCTGTGCTTTGCAAGAATATGTATTTGTGTCTTGTCAGTTCTGCAGCTTCCAGCCTTTCTCTTTCAAGTTTCATGCTTACAATCTATTCGAGCAGATGTCCATCTTCTAATAATGGCAGCTTTGCCTGTGTCCTATTTTCTACCTCAGCAAGCCTATTAGTTTTCTCATCTACTCACGTGTCAGCATATGTGCATCAGTTAAACGTCTAGTTCCATGTGATTTCTACACATTCACATGTGCATTCACTTTGAGGTACATCTTCCTTTCTTTAGGTTATCCATATATCGTCTCATAAGGTCATCATCTCTTTCTGCCAGTGTATCCTCGTGGTGGCTCTTCATGACGTCACTTTGGTCTGGCTTCTGTTTAAAGGGCAGCTCCATGTAGTGGTTCCTGTAGGCCTATGTCTCTTGTATCTATTTGAGGATATATTTGATATGGTTGTCTCAGTGAGAAACACCTCTCGAACACTTGCTGCAGCATTGGCATTACAGCAGGTGTCAGACATGGTATGACTTTGGTCTTCTCCCAATATGGCAGAGGAGACAGGGTGGGGCTTACTGATGACGTAGATGGCCCCTCCTCAACATTCCTCCCTCTGGTTGAGTCCTCGACCACCTCCTCCTCAATTGTCTCCATCTTCTCAATCTCCTCAACCTTCTCATCCTTCTGGACTTTGTCTCCAAAGAATGGTTTCTTCGGTATCCATATCTTCGTCACCCGCCTCAGGTTACCAGCCCTTCTTATATGTTCATCCACACTCCTGGTCATGTGACTACACCTTCCAGTCGTGCAGAACACCCAACGTCCCATATAGCTCTTACGGTCACTGGGATACAACTTTGTTCCTGAAGGTGCCAGAGTGCTTTCCCTCAAATGCTCACGAATAGTAGCCTCTGTCTGTACCTTCCCATATGTAGCATTCACATTGATCATTATCTTCATTCCAACAGCCTTCTTTGCTGTCTTCTTACATTGTCCATTTATTATCTTTATGACACAGTGTCCTAGCAATATCAACACAAATATTGCTCCCAGCATCTTGAATGCATCTGCCAGCCATGTTGGGATCCATAAGAACATATCTGTGAACCAACCTACATCTTTAGCATCATCTGCTACGTCTTCCATCTTTCCGTGCAATATCGTCAACAGAGTTATGGGCAGGTGTGTATGTACAGTAAAAAGGCCTGATCTTGTCACACACTCATCCTTCCATTGTTGTAATTAAGTCCAGGACTTGCCTGTTCTGGAGGGTTATCACCCTCATGACCCTCAATTTTTCTCTAATCACATTGAATCCCTTTATTGTTGCATTGATTGTTAATAACAGCTCCCATCTGGTTATCTGTAACCCTTTGGTGTTCACTGCAGTTTGGAGTTCTGGTATGAATATGGCAGTGGGTACCACTGCTGTTTTGCTGAACAGACTGTTTTTCATCTGGAATACTCTCAAATGCATCTTCTGATTTTGCTGAAAAGAAGTTCTCTCTTCTTTGTCGTTTTAAGGCAAACAACCTCTTCTTTCTCAGGTGTGCATCCATTTTCAGAAACTATGTGATCTGTAGGTCACTTTGTGGGATCACCAACGCAGGAACAAGTATCAACACCAAAGAACAAGTTCCTCTCCAATTTTTCTGCAGCTTCATGTAAGCTTTGGTTTCACAACCCAAGTAGTGGTCCATCAGGACTGTTGTTCCATCTCTCATCCCTGGGACATTAATTGTGTGCACACATCCAACATTGTCTCCAACCTTGACCTTGCTTCTGTTTCTGAAGCACACAGTTGCATTCTTCATGGGCAATATAGACACAGGTCCTGCTTCATCTTCAACCAATTTTAGCCTCTTCGAATACTTGGCCCACGATTTTAGACATTTATCATTTACAATTTGCACTACACTCACTGGTGCCGTCATCAATAAGTGTACTCTGCATGCCAGCATTTCTGCTTCCCATCCTGTTGTGGTAGCAACATGTCCATACACCCTATAGCTGAGGTCTTTCCCAGCATCCCAGCAATCCTGGCGTCTTCCATGCATCTGCAACGACCCTCACTTGTTCTCCAGTAAACCCATTAAGTGAATATTAAAGCATCTTGCTCTTCCATTCTGCACCCTTTCCCATTTTCTGTGACTTTATCTAAGCATCTTCAAATGGAATGCTTTTTTTTTACCTCCACTGCAGGGCCGCCTATTTTCCTTCAAATTGTCCTCTTGTCATGCAAGCTGCTGGGTGGCTGAGACACTTTGCATCATGTGCAGGTATTTCTCTTGCTATGAATGTTCTGGCTGTGCTCATTGCACAGGTGACGAGAGAACATACAAAACAATTCCCATTTGACGTTCTCCTCCCCACCTCTTTCATGTGCTGTTACCACATGTTATTCCTTAAATGAGCTGAGTTATCAAAGTATGTATTTATACTCTTAGGATTTTCTCCAGCATCTCTTTTAAGTCAAACAATTTCCCCAGCAACATAAGGGAAAATAACACTCATGCTTTTTGTAGGGATAATAATATTGGTCTCATTTTGGGATTCATCATTTGCATATTAAGACAATATACCATGAAACATAATCAGCATGAAGAAATAATGCATGAAGGCAGCACATCAAAATAAATGTGATGGTGAGAGGTTTCACCATCAAGTAAAGATGCCACTCTACCTCTTGTTGAGTGGCTGCCCTTCTCCTCATTAGTGCCCTAATGTATCGGAATACCCCCATTGCTTTTACTAATTTACCTTTTATCACTGTTTAATAATTGCTCTTATTGAAAAATATGCAACAATATAGCAATGATAATGTGCTGAATAATTTCACCATTCTTGGGATTCCCTAAGAAGGTTGCAACATCTATGTCTCTTATTATCAATTCTGGGTAAGAACATAATATATACACGAAAACAGCATGATTGAACATATGAATTTCTTCAGAGGTCATTAAAAAGGGTTTATGCAATGTTCAACTTTTCAAAATACTTGTGCTTCGCCTTTAATCAAATGCAGTCCTTAGTATGTTTAGGCAGTCCTTTAAATACCAGGAAAAGGTGTTCTCATTTCTCCTTTTGCTTGAGAATGGCTTTTGCTCAAAGTTCGAAATATGTCCTTATTTTAGTTGCTCTTGTTGGATCTTAGTAGCCGATCTGGTCATCATACGAGGGACGTTTTCTCTCGTTTCACCGTCTGCGGTTGCTGAATGTTCTTCTACTTCTTCACTGTCATTGGGTGTTGGAAGTGTCAGGGTTTCGCCTTTGTAGATCTTCACATCACTTTTCCCTGTTACCCTAACTGGAGTGGGGGAAGCTTTCTCTACTAAATGTGGACCATGAAAACAGGGCTTATGCCAGGTGCGAAAAAAACTTTTGAGCACCCGGTCCCCTGGGTACAAACTAGGCTGCGTTAACAATGTACTTGGATCAGTAATTTGTCTGTCTTTGCTCTTCTTCGACCCCACCCTCTGATGCTTGACCTGTTGGAAAATAAAAGAAACACTAGCTGTCATATTGGTCAGGTATTCATGCATGTTGTCCCCTAATGTCCTTGCTACACTATGCATGTCGCTCTTAATTCTAGTAGTAGGGACAAGGGGCACTTTCATACTGCATCCAGTCACCAACTCATGCCGAGTCAGGTGGTGATCTGAGCCAGGCTGATTTCTCAAAGCATATAAGGCAAGGGGTAAGCAATATAGCCATCCCTTTTTCAATGACATTCTGATTTTGGCTGTTCTCTCCATTAGAAGCCGTTGAGCCCCTCACATATCCTTTTCACTTGTGGGTGATAAGCGGAGGAAAATATATGCTTGATGCCCAATAAAATGTTTATCTGTTCGAACAACTCGTTTACGAAGTGCGGCCTATTATCGGATCGCAGCACTTCGCACACATCCCATCTTGGAAATACTTCATGCACTAGTGCTGCACATGTGCCATTGGGATTCGTGCATGGACCAGCTTCAATCCATCTGGAACAGGGGCACACTACCACTAATAGATACCTATATCCATTGCATTGTATCCCAAGGTGAAAGGCTCTGCAACGTGATCAAACATGCTGCTTTCAGAAGTGCTCTGAGATCTCGAGTGGGGACAGATTTACCAGTAGCGAAAATTCACAGGATCTAGCTGAGGTCACCGGTCGGCTGGATGTGACTTGCCGAGGTGAGACAGCAGAAATCCATTGTGGGCGGCCACGCACCCTGGATTCTGGTCCAATCAGGAAGGGGGTTGTGGACCAATGACCAACACCAGATTTATCAACAAGTTAAAGGTGTGAGCACGGGCACCACCTTCGCTCCAGGTGTAGCTAATTTATACATGGCCCAGTATGAATGTGACCATATCTACCATGACAGCAACCCATACAAAGATCACATCAAATTGTGGCGGCGCTACATCAACGACGTTCTCCTGATATGGCACGGCAGCAAGGAACTGCTGATAGCATTCCATCTGTGGCTCAACTCACGAAATACACATATAAAATTTACCATCGAATGGGACTTCCAGTCCATCAATTTTCTAGACTTGCACATCTATCGTTCTGGCAACTAGTTGAAAACTGAACTCTTTCGCAAACCTACGGACAGGAACAGTCTACTCCATTTCGCCAGTTACCACCCTCAAGGACTCAAATATATCCTTCACTACAGACAATTTCTCCGTATATGCAGAAATTGCACTGAGAAAGACAAATTTGAGTAACACGCGAAACAATTGCAAGTACGTCTCACTGAAAGAGGCTACCCGAAGAAGTCAATAAGGACAGCCAGGAAAAGAGCAGCCAACACGGATTGCACTGTTTGCTTAACGGCTAAAACCAAATACCCCACAGACAGGACTGTCTGTGTGACCACTTTCAATCCAGTGAGTAATTTGATCAAGACCACAATCAATAAAAACTGGCACCTCATTAAAAACAAAGGGAGCCTGTCCAAGAAACTGCTTTTTGCCTTCAGAAAAAACAAAAACCTCAGAGACACCTTGGTGCACACGTTCCTGGAACCCATCAAAGTACAACCAACTCTTTGGAATCTAACACCGGTAATGGGAAACTATAGTTGCGGCCGTTGTGTAGCCTGCCAATACACTGAGACCAGCAAAACCTTTAACTTCAAAGATTACCACTGGACAATGAAGACCCATACCAACTGTGAAAGTAAACATGTTATTTATGTCATCAGATGCCCATGTAACCTTATATACATTGGGAAAACGATTAGGCCTATCAAACAAAGGATAAACGAACATAGGTCTTGCATAAAAAACGCCATATAAGATAAACCTCTTGTGGAACACTTCGTCAAGAAGGGACACACGCACAAACAGTTCTCATGGACAATTCTCCAGCAACTGCTACCACAAAAGCGAGGAGTGGACATCAACCTAGCCCTCACTAGACTGGAACAAAAATGGGTCCATAAACTGGACACAGTGAACAATGGCCTCAGCATCACCGTGGAGTGGAAACACTTCTGGGACTGATTTAAGAAAATTACTCGTTTCCCCCCGGGGCTTTCTGTAACCTTTTTGGTCCTCCCCCAGGATCAGTTTTCAACTCACCATCTGCTAACCGCACATGCCAGCCGGCACGATACCATTCACACCCACATACCACTGACTTCCTGCCTCTGATTCAGCCTACTTTTTAGTACACAGTTGGTCTCCTTCCCCATGATCAGGTCATGGTTCCTGTATGTCACCTTGCGAGAGACACCATCTCTCAAATTATGTCAATACGCACTGGGCTGTTGCCACCCCTACCATGCGGAACTAGCCCCTCTGCATGGGAAAAGAAGCATTCACTTATGCACTCGATTCATGTCACTGCATTGTGTACACTTACACCATAAAATGTGCCTAACTACTGCCTTATTGATCATGTACTGGCATGTGTCCAGAAATGTCCAGAAATGTTGTTGTACCTCAGCCTGTTGACCAAGCGATTGCTATATCTACCTTGTACCAAATTGCACAGTCATTATGAGAGTTTCCGTGGCATACAACCAACTCCCCCGAAGTGCACGGCTACTCTGTCACTTCGGTATCTAGAGCACATTCATTGCAGTTAATATGCAATTCGTGTCGTATGATCATAGACAGGCTGGTGTCCATATCTTTGCACTTAACAAATGACCAACTTCAGCCTTTGACTCAATTACTAGTACCACCAACTGTGCAGTCATTATGAGAGCTGCCATGACACACATCAACGTCTCCCCAGACACCCAATCACTCTGTCACCTATGTGTCTGTTGTACTTCCATTATACAGCTTTGAGGTGTTGATCCCCTGCATCGACTACAATCCCCAGCATGCATGACCACTCTGTGGCTCCCAGACATGGTTTCACTTTCTCTTCTAGGCAACCATACGTGTGCACAGGAAACCGCTGCCTCCGATTGGCCCACGTGCCCGAGGGGCGGTCCGTCACCACACCCTGAGCCGGTGCAGGGTGCAGGGAGCAGCGCACAGGCACCCACCCAGTCTCGTCAGACGCGACTGCGGTCCCGTGACGTGCACACCCACTCACTCATTGGTCCACGACTCCCTTTCCTGATTGGACCAGAATCCATGGGGCGTGGCCGCCCGCAATGGATTCCTGCTGTCTCACCTCGGCAAGTCACATCCAGCTGACCGGTGACCACAGCTAGATCCTGTGAATTTCCGCTACTGGTAAGTCTGTCCCCACTCGAGATCCCAGAGCACTTCTGAAAGCGGCACGTTTGATCACGTTGCAGAGCCTTTCTCCTTGGGATTCACTGCCATTGCCACCTCTATTATGACGAGTTTTTCAAATCATTTTGTTTATGCAACTAGGATCACCGGTTCATCAATCGATGGTACCTAGTCACAACACATTTTACACGCGCCATCTGGGCACAGCCCAGTAGTCTCACTGTGATTAGTCACCATCAAGCACAGCCGCTTGATAACACTGCATTAAGCCAAGTCCATTTTCGGTTAGCATGGGCACCATCTTAGAGAGGCCTTTGCCTCCACTTTCCAGCACTCTGGTCGTTTTCCCACCGCGGCTCACCACAAAAAGTCGCACTCCGATCAGCCATGGGAACTGACACAGAGATGCTTTTTATCTCCTTTCTTATAGATCTAAGGCTAATCATAAGCCCAGTGCCCCGGAATCAATATATACTGGCACTGCAGGTCTACGTTCTATGGTGTATCGATCACACCACCATTCCCTGGACTTACACCAGGAATGCTTGCAGCACAGCTACTCCGCCTCACTCCGGTTTGACGGTAAGCTATACTCGTAAATACACCAATTGGTGTACTTCTTAGGCATCAACCGCCCGTTATTTAGTAACCTTTAATTTAACACTTACGCATTGAGATTCTCACAGTGTCCTCTCACCCACAGATAATACCCACGGACAGACCCACTCAACAAGTCTATCCTGATGAAGGCCACCACAATTACCAGCTCTAATCAAGCCCCTGTGGCCGAAACACTACAGTGTCGATGACCTGTGACACAACTGTCTTCACTCCTTTTTTGTATGTTTCTATATAGTGTTGTGTACACCGTTTTTTATATATACCCGGAATGAATAGCAGCCTCGGGCAGCACTCACTCGAGCTACCTCTCACCCAATCGTTGTACTCACTTGTGCGATTTGTCAGGGAACTCTTCCTCCACACTTGGGAGGATGGTACACAGGGGTACCTCCCTTTGTTGTATGTAATCTGTCCGTGTTACTGTCGTGCTTAACGAAAGCTATGTAAATTAAAAACTGCTTTTGAGATTGAAATAAATATGTCCAAAACTGTTTAACTGTTTGAGGGTCTCACATCCTGATTATTTTGAATACTGATATATTTAAAATAATCACTACATATCCAGACGCCCCTTTGTGAAGTCAACATGCTTTTGGGTTTCTCTAAAATGGCAAACACAGCATGCTCGACGTGTAGAGTCATTGAACAGCCCAGGGAAATACTTGCAGCTTTTTCAATCGCAAAAGCGGCAGCAGCCAAAGATTGTTCACAAGGATAATTTCCTCTCATTACTGGGTCTAACATCCCACTGTAATATGCCAATGGTTTGTACCTCAACGTCGTCTTCTGTGCAAGAACTGCTGTCATTACTTCTCCATTTGAATGCGAGAATAAATAGAACTCCTCATTATAATCAGGGATCCCTATTAAAGGTGCTGTGCGCACACCACCTGTTTTAATTCTTCAAATCCTTCTGTCATTTTGTCTGTCCATGTAATTTTACTTTTGCCTGCCTGTGCTTCCTTAAGTCCTCATTGCTAGGAAAGATTTCTCTTTACTCCACCTTTCCTTCTATCTTTATGGAATCCCCAAATGTTTTGCTTTTAACGTTTTAATCTGACTTGTACCTTTTGCAGTGCAGTGCAGTGAAGCCTTAAGCTTCACTACACTGGCCTTTGCTCATATGCTACGGGGAAACTGATATGTCCTTCAGGCTGTCAGTACTGGGAAACCTTGTTTCTCTTAGTCGTGTTACTGTGTTACTACTTTTCGTTACTTTTGTATCACTTTTGGTAACTTTTTATCATTGTGCACAGCAGCTTACATTGCAGTACAATGGGGTGCATTTTTGTTTTGCTCTAAACTGATACTCAGAGGAGTTTTGGTTGCTCTAGGTGTGCTAAAGGGATAGGCTGGTGGCATCAGTGACTTTGTCCCACTTTTTGGGGATTTTTGTTTTGGCTTTACTGTGTTTGGCTACTAATTGTGGCTACTGGTCAAACATGGCCGTGCCACAAGATTTTTCACCTGTTCACTTGCCATCTTGCCTTTCAGCCTTATTCAAGGCCTCAGAGGCCAGGAAAGTCCTTATAAGGACTTCCATTGCCCAGGAAAGCAGGAGCTTTTGGCGGGCTACTGGAGGGCTGTGTGTGTTTGCTGGCAGGATGTGGGCTGGGTCTGTATGACTCCAATCCACAAACTGGTTTCAGTATGTCTGAGTGGTCTGCATGAATGTTCCCACCAGTGGTCCTGATTGGCCCACTGCTGGGGTGTGTGTGTGGGCTAGCCTTGCTATTGGCTAGTGAGGGCAGCAACTCTTACCTGGCTTTTAGTATAAGAAGAGGACCCCCTGCACCCATTCTTCAGAGATCCTGGAGAAACTTGAAGGAGCCCAGTATCCTTTCCAGCTGTGAGACCCGCAAAGAAACCTGAGACCTGACTGAAGGAGGCCTGGCAACCAACTTCTGCTGCCGTCGTGTAGGAGCCCTGTCTTGCTCCTGATCTTTAGTAGTCCTGCAAAGGAGCTACGACCCTTGGAGTGGAGGGATCAGCCATTCCTGACGTCTGCCCGGTGCCCTGCCAAAGGAAGCCTTTTGGAAGTGCCCTGGAACCGTGCTGTGGGCGTTTCTGGGCTACCGTGCTGCCGGCGTCACTGTACTGAGTTTCGGCCTGAAACTTGGGCCATCCTCAGTTGGTCCTTGTGCGACTACCTCCTGTGATATCTCGTCCTAGCATCAAAGGGACGTGAGATAGGAGGGAAAGTCCAGCCGCGGCTGCTGAGTCCTTTTGCGCCACCCTGCAGCGGTGACCACCATCCAAAATAGCTTGCCTGATCCAAGTCCAGTCCAGTCCTGAGTGGGTGCTACATTGAGTTGTTTTGCATTCGTCAACCGAGAGTCCTTGCAACAGTAAAAGACACCAACCAGAGATCAGCTTGAAACTGCAACCCCTAGGAATCGAGGACTGTGGCTTTTGGCAGGAAAAGCAATGTCGGACACTCTTCCTTATTTCTACCAAGTCTGGGGAGGAATCAGGACTGAGTTACAGAGTTTCTGACCTACCCTTATACTCCCATTATATGTCTGTGGGCTTATAATAACGCTTATTTATAACACGTTTGGCTTTGCCATTGCTTGCTTGCATAAGACATCTGACTGTTGGGGCTACTTTTGGGCATTAGTCTAACTTGTACCCTAACCCTGAGAACCCTTCACTGGACCCCAGACACCCTACCTGCATTTTTTCCTGCATCCTAAATTCAGTGGATCTGTAACCTGAACTATTGGGCAAAAGGCACCAGGCAACATAGGGCTGGACAATTTTAGTTAGGGATCATCTCTGTGGACCTTTCTGTGCATAATACTTGTCTAACATTTCCTTTGCAGGAGTTTCTAAAATGTATTATGCCGTAAAACTTAGTGAATATGTATATATATATATATATATATTTAGTTTGATAGTGTTGTATGAAACGTTTACCTGTTTGTAGTCATTGTTCTATTGTGTGTTTTGGCCATAAATAAATAACTGTATTTTTATACATCCTAAGTGTAATCTGTGATTCCCATTGTGTGATCTCATTGTGGACCCTTTACAAGCTCACCCCCTTTGAAGAACTTAGCCTAGACCGCGTGTCACTGCTACCTGAACTGGTTTGGCTACAGATTCCCTGAGTTGTTCAGGTCACAATATAGGTTTGCCTTCTATACATCTGTCCAACAGGCCAGAGTTTAGAAAATCAGTCCTAACCCTCATAACAATGGTCTGATATACATACTATAGTCAAAGATCCAGGCCCTACAATAATTACATAGGCCTAAAAATTGTTGCATTTTCTTAACTGCTTTTGTCTTGGATGACTCTGCCCTTTCAGGGGTCACTTTTCTCCCTTCTTGAGATATCAACTGTCTAATATACAATGCTTCTTCTTGGCAAAATTGCAATTTATGTTTGTCTACCTTGTATCCCTTTCCTGCCAATATTGTCATCAACTGAACTGAGTCTTCCCTATATTTTTCTTCTGTCTCACTGCAGATTAATATATTATCTACATACTGTATAATTGTGCTCTCGAGCTGAATGCTACCCAGATCCATGCAAAGTACCCTGTTAAAGACTGATGGGGACTCACAGTACCCCTGGGGTAATCTTGTATGTTTTAATCTAGTGTTTCTATATGAAAACAAAGTCAAATCCTGGCTGTCCTCATGAAGGGGAATTGAAAAGAAGGCATTCTTCAACTATATAATAGTAACATATTTTGCTGAGGCAGGGATACTACATAATATTGTCGCTGGATTTGGAACCAGCGGAAATTCTGCATCTACAATATTGTTTTGGGGTAGAGATCCTGGATAGATCTCCACGACCCCCCTCTTGATTTCTTGATAGGATACATAGCCCTGTTGCAGGGGGAGTCTGACGGTAACAGTATTCCCTGCTTCATTAATGCGGAAATGGTTTCAAATATGCCTTCTTCTGCCTCTCTGGACATGGGCTATTGTTTCACACGTGGTCAAATTGCTCCTGTGTTGAGCTTTATTTTAACTCCTCCTAATCCACTGAGCTCCCATGCCACTCAAGGGACCCACATCATATGGACCCTTAGTCCATATAAGCCTTGGCACTTTGTCTAAATCTTCCTAAAAAGAAATGGCGGCTTCTTGTTAATCAGTGCCATTCTCTGGAGTATTTCCCTTTTCTCGATTTTTATCCAATAAGTAAGGCTTATAAAAAACACAAACTCCTCGTCGCAGTACTAATCTCTAAACAACTCTTTGTCTGTTAAACTGTCAGTCTATACCCTTAAATGAGAGCCATTACTGCTCTCCATTCTCTTCCTTCGTCATCTGTCCCGTGAATCATCACCATTTCCTCTCGTACTATTGCTGCTTCCAATTCTATGGGAATAACCTATCCTTCCTCATCATCCATGGGCACTTCTGGCCTAAACAAGAATTCATCAGGTATTCTCAGTATTTTGCTTACCATTCGAGGACACCATGTCAACAAAATGCTTTGTTGAATTCCCTCACATTCATGTAGTGTTTCCCTGGAGTGGAACACACCATCTCTTCATCAGTAAAAGATATCGTCAAATTAAGTTTTGTCATTAGGTCACGGCTCAGTATATTAACTGGCGTCTGCCGTGAATATAATAATGGCATAGACATGTCATGTTCTCCTATCGATATTGGTAGATCAGTAAATCAGTAAATGGAACTAAATTCGTCGTCCAGAGAATCCCTGCACATTCATGGCAAGGTCTGACATTGGGTAATTTCCCTCTCAGACACACGAACGAGTCGCTCCTGTGTCTAAACTAAATTTGTCATCCAGAGAATCCCTGCACATTCATGGCAAAGCCTGTCATTGGGTAATTTCTGGACATGGGATATTGTTTCACACGTGGTCAAATTGCTCCTGTGTTGAGCTTTATTTTAACTGCTCCTAATCCACTGAGCTCCCATGCCACTCAAGGGACCCACATCATATGGACCCTTAGTCCATATAAGCCTTGGCACTTTGTCTAAATCTTCCTAAAAAGAAATGGCGGCTTCTTGTTAATCAGTGCCATTCTCTGCAGTATTTCCCTTTTCTCGATTTTTATCCAATAAGTAAGGCTTATAAAAAACACAAACTCCTCGTCGCAGTACTCATCTCTAAACAACTCTTTGTCTGTTAAACTGTCAGTCAATACCCTTAAATGAGAGCCATTACTGCTCTCCATTCTCTTCCTTCGTCATCTGTCCCGTGAATCATCACCATTTCCTCTCATACTATTGCTGCTTCCAATTCTATGGGAATAACCTATCCTTCCTTATCATCCATGGGCACTTCTGGCCTAAACAAGAATTCATCAGGTATCCTCAGTATTTTTCTTACCAATCGAGGACACCATGTCAACAAAATGCTTTGTTGAATTCCCTCACATTCATGTAGTGTATCCCTGGAGTGGAACACACCATCTCTTCATCAGTAAAATATATCGTCAAATTAAGTTTTGTCATCAGGTCACGGCTCAGTATATTAACTGGCGTCTGCCGTGAATATAATAATGGCATAGACATGTCATGTTCTCCTATCGATATTGGTAGATCGGTAAATCAGTAAATGGAACTAAATTCGTCGTCCAGAGAATCCCTGCACATTCATGGCAAGGCCTGACATTGGGTAATTTCCCTCTCAGACACACGAACGAGTCGCTCCTGTGTCTAAACTAAATTTGTCATCCAGGGAATCCCTGCACATTCATGGCAAGGCCTGACATTGGGTAATTTCCCTCTGAGACACACGAACGAGTCACTCCTGTGTCTACAAGAAATGAAAATGTCTTGCCTCCTATCGTCACCTTAACCCTTGCTTCCTCTTGAGGGTCTGGTGTAACAGATAATATTGAACACATCAAGTCGTCCTGTGGGCTATCCTATAGTGGATATAAATTAATTCCCGTACCTGTGAAAGGATTCCTTCCTACCACCGATACACTCCCTATCCTGGGTGTAGGTGCCTGCTGTGATACTGTGTTTGTATTCCATTGTAGTGCAGCAGCTTGTTGCATCAGACCAAGCTGCTGTGTCTGTGCATGTTTGCGTTTGCATTGGTCCTTGCTGTAGTTGCCCTTGCTGTGACTGTGACTGCAGTGGAATCTGCTGTGTCTGCAGTGGTTGATACTGTGTGTGATCTTGGCCATAATATTCCTGTGACTCTGTGCTATATGGCGGAGCGTAACTCATCCCCTCTCTTGAGTTTTGCCAATTCAGTTGCATGTTCCCTCTACTTCTATGTGTGCGTGCAATATGTCCTGTTCTCCCATAATTCTAACATTGCTGTGGCTGTCCTGTGGACCCATCATTAAATCCTACAATAAATCCTCCATTAAATCCTCCCTGTGCGTTCTGAAATCTACCCCCTCTTCCTCTTGATCCGTTTCCTCTACCTCTTGGCCAAAAATGATACCCTGTTTAATCCACGAGGTGTACTACATTAGCTTGTGGTGCATACGATGACTCTTGTGCAATCATTCCCATTCAGTACTGCTCCTTCTATAGCAAATTTTGCTAATTTCTTCTGAACTAGCTTTTCTTCCTCCAACTTTCTATTCTAATCTTTTTTCTTGTTCTTCTCTTGCAATAACCAACAATGATGTACAATAGTCAACTGTATTTCTGGCCATGGCTTGGTTTCTATTCCTACCTGTTTCTTCATCTGCCTTTGCACTGGCTCCGGCAGTCCCTGACATGAGATGTGGTAAAATAATGCTACTGTTTTATCCCAAGGCTCAGGCGTCTCCTGATGCCAATGCTCTTGAATCTCTTGAATAAATGCACCAGGGACTTCATTCTCACTCACTTTCCATGTCATAATCACACCCATATCTGATGTGTCTGGATAATATTCTCTAAAAGCTCACCATATACCTGCCCGGCAATTATTAAATGGTGCTCCATTGTGCCCTGTGTTTTGTGTTGTCACACTCCCATAAGCTGATCGCCTCTAAATGTCGTCAGCTCTCTCTCCCTGTTAAACGGGATATAATATCGTGCCTCCTTTATTGTATATATTGGCCTAAACCCAGTCGCTCTGCAAAGAAATCCGCGTTGCAAAGTTCCGATCTTAGATCGATTTAGCCACCATTTTAGGTCCATCCACCATTTTGATTTCTACTCCAAAGTAACTCTGTGTTCTAAAATGGTGGATAGTGTTTCCCGCTTGTAATTGAACTACCTTGCACCATGTATGCTAGTTAATGCATAAACTGTCAGTTGGGCGGATGTTTGGGTTCAGTGAAGAGACCTTGTCCTATGCCTGACTTGTAGACAGAGGATTACCTGCGCCAACAAGTCCGATCCGCGGACATATATCAACTACAATGCTGTCTAAATACTGAACGTGGACACTTGTTGAACTACATTGTATAGGACATGTGCTAAGGCTTAATGTTAGATTCGAGAATACACTGTTGCCATTGTGACTTGTTGAACATTTAAACTGAATATAATCCATATGCATGTAGTTGGACAAACTGGAAGTGAACTCGGCACGAATCCTAGACCGAGTATTATTAACCTGCAGAGGGGCTGGACATTATGATTGGAAATTTATAAAAAGCATAACTGTTTAGATGTCCAGTACCTCTCACTTCTCACAGCGAAAGGGCTGGTATTCGCTGTGATGTACTGAGGGCCAGATAGCTATCTGATACTTTGTTTCTTTGTAAACTGTACAGTTATAGAATAAAGATCTGTGAATCTTTATAAGCCGTGTTTGGTGTATTTCCTTTTGGGGTACTCAGCCTCAATATTTTCTTTTGCTTTTACAAATGGCGCCCGAATAGGGACCCTCAAGATCAATGCCATCTCTTTGAAGGTTGACGCGGCTATCAGACCAGGATCGGACGGTGTAAAGGGGGCCCCCTTTCTTGGATGAGATGCAACACCTCAACTGCGCTGCACTATCCGATCCCTGGATGGTGAGCCCGCGGTCCAAGACGCCATCTTGACGAGGGTCCATATATCGAGGCGGGCAGATTTGACAAAATCACCACGTGGGACATTAGTTAGTATCTTTGAAATCCGATCGGACTTCCTTAGGATTTGATCAGGTGAGTCGTGATTCGATTCTTAAGTATCCTGATAATTTGTTTTGGCGTATTGCACTTGCAAGTACAATTATTGACCAGGTAACACCAGTGTTCTGACATGCCTGGGAAATTGTTGCCTGTTTCAGGGCGTTATTCCGCAGTGACAGACAATCTGTGGAATTTGGCTGACCGGCGCCAATGGAGGGTTCACCGGCGTGTACTATGTACTGTAAGCACGGCATTGGTAGTATAGTGTTTAATGATATTTGGCACAGACAAACTAGATACGCTTCCGAACTTCAGTGGCCAATCAATGGTAGTTTTGAAATTCCTCTTATTGAATACTTAGAATCTATATTATTAAAGAAAAAGGCTAGACTTGCAGCATTTGATGTATTACAGAATTGGAAGAAAGAAGCTTTGCAGCAACTTAAAAATAGGGAAAAAAATGCATGTCGTCATATGACGAACGCCGAAAAAGCGTTGTTATATGGCCAGAATAAACAGTCTGAGTCAGTTAGGAATATGGATTGTGCTATTTCACTTGGTATCCAGAAAATGTATCATTCTAAAGACTTTCATGTATCTGAAGAACTTATTGACAAACTTCTAAATGAACGAAGGCCTGGTGTCACTGCGCCACCTCCGTATGTTCCTCTTCCTGCTGTTATTCCTCCTCCCATAATTCCTCCTATTGCTCCTCCTAATGTTCCTCTTCTTCCGGTTGTTGTTCTTCCTCTTGTTGTCGCTCTTTCACCTGCTCCTCCACCTTTGCCTGCTGTTATGGGTCCGGTGGGTTTGCCTGCTGTACCAGTAATAGCACCTTTGTTTCCAAATGTACAAGGTTTGCCTATTCCCCCTCTTCCAAGTGGTTCTGCACCGCTTGTATTTGATCGGGTAACGGGATCTAGGGTTGTAAGTCGTAATACTGTGTCTTCAGAGAGAAAGCATGAATTGACTGCATGGGCCAGACATTGTATGGAGAAGGGTGAACAAGCTGATGTTTTTGCCACACTCTGTAACATAGACAATTTTCCTGAGAAAAACGTTTTTATTGAAGGTTTAGGAATTCATTTATGTATAATGTGGAACAGGCTAAATGATATAGATCTCCCACAAGGGTTAAGGGATATGAATACTTTAGAGTTTTCTAGAGATACTGCGGAGAAAGTAAATGAGCATGTCGAGAGGGTTTTTGAGTATAGAAGGGAGCTGGAAAGGTTACGGAATGAAGAAATAGATGGTGATAGTTTGGATGCTATGTTCGTACAGAAACGGTTCTTTCCTTGTCGTAAATCGATAAATGAGGAAACACGGATTTGCATGAAAGATGCAATAAGGTGGATTTCAGACACGTCAATAAGTCCTGTTGAAGTATATAACACGTATAGTCAGTATATGCCAGAAATGCAGAGGAAAGTGATACAGGTAATGGTAGAGTACCTGCAGGATGAATGTGTAAAGAATAAGATTTGTTGTCCCGCAGAATTATTGAACATTTATAAGAGAGCTTTTTCGTTTGACACTTCTTCAGCTGCTTTAGCGCTCGATCTATCTATGTTGCTTAGTAAGCGTTCAGAGTTGCCTACTTCTCAGTTGCCTATGAGAGAGGTTCCTCCGACATTTGTCCCAAAAGTAGAGATTCCCGCTAATCCTGCAGCGGGTACACCTGCACAGGATATTCCTGCACACTATGCGTCGCAGTTTGTTCACGTCCTGTTCTCAAGACAGGAAGTGAACACCATTAAACGATCTATTCCCGATATTAGGAAGAATCCGACAGGGTTCTACAAAGAGATAGTCTGTCTTGCAATCGTCAGTATTTACCAGCTGGTGAGAGACCGCCTCAGGTAATACTAACTTTGCCTGACAGAATAGTTACGAAATTAGAAGTTATAATTCCTGAAAAGAGGATTATTTGGGACAAGCTTACTGCCTGTGTCCAAGGGAAGTCTGAGGGTGCTACCGAGTTCTTCAATTGGTTCGAATAGGTATTTTCAGATTTCAGTGGGCAAGACTTAAGAACAGAGTCTGGGAAACGACTATTCGTGGACAAATTTGTGCGTGGATTGCTGCCTGACATCCAGTCGCAAATGATGTCCTCTGAGAGTGCTTGGCAAGCGAAGTCTCAGTCAGATGTATTGCATATGGCTCAGTACTATGAGAACCGTGTCAATAATGAAAAAGAAAGAGTTTAAAAGAGAAAAGGAGACTTAAAAACAAAAGTTCTATTGCAGCAAAATAAACCAGTGTGCTTATTGCAGACAAGAAGGTCATTGGTGTGCACAATGCCCAATCCTCCAGCAGAGGTCGAATAATGCATTTGGTAAAATGGGTAGATGATCCAGAGACCGCCCTGGGGCAGAGGGTCCTGGTAGAAGTCCGTTTTCACAGGAGTCGCAGCAACCTTTTTCACAGGATAATCAGGCATCAAGTGTGGATAATTGAAACATTTTTGATCATCCTTCTGCTGCTTACCTCTCAGAAGAACTTCCTTTTCTATTCTTGATAGATACAGGGGCACAGAAGTGTTCCATTGACCATTCACGGGTTACAAACATTCCACTGTCAGGGCAAACCAATGTTTCTGTAGGGTTTTCTGGCACACCAATAGTTTGTCCGGTTTCTTCGCCGGTACCAATCACTTTGGGTCCATTTTCGGATCACTGTCCATTCCTTTTGACTATGAATTGCGGAGAGAATTTGTTGGGGTTGAATCTGTTGAAGGAATTAAATGTGGTAATTCATTGTTCTTCTGATGGAGTGCGTTTGACGATTTCACCACAGCAACTTTCTGTCTCTCAATTCTTGACTAGACCTTTGCCGCCGGAATTTAGTGATGTTCCGGAGTGTTTAGGGCAATTGACAATAATGATGTCAGTGTTTTGCAAATTGAGCCTGTTTAGATTATTTTGAAACATGGAGTAAAGTTGCCACGTATTCCCCAGTATAAGATCTCGGTCGATAGTGAGCAAGCCTTGAAATGCATAGTCTCCGATTTTTTGCATCGTGGGTTAATTGAGGAAATTGCAGATAGTTTGTGCAATAGTCTGATTTTGCCTGTGTACAAAAAAGGCGATAATCCAATTCCTTTTCGTTTCATAATTGATTTACGTGCCATCAATAAGATTGTTGCTCCACAATTTCCAATTGTGCCTGATGTGACGACAATATTAACCATGATTCGGGCTTCAGCTACTCACTTTAGTGTTGTGGATCTTAAAAATGCTTTCTTCAGTATCCCTATACATAAAGACAGTAGATACCTGTTCGCGTTCACCTTAGGGGGACGCTCGTTTACCTTCACCCATGCGCCGCAAGGTTACACGGAAAGTCCTAGCATCTACAGTAGGGCTTTGAAAGAGCAGCTTGATACACTCGAGTTGCCTGCCACATGTACACTGCTCCAGTATGTAGACGATCTACTTTTAGCTGCCGACTCAGAGAGCGCTTGTAAGGAGGGCACTGTGTTGTTGCTCATTCACTTGGCTAAACATGGACACAAAGCTTCACTGAAAAATGTTCAATAGTGTTGCCAGGAGGTCAAAGGAGGGAAGAAGGTTGATGCATGAATGGATAAAAATCATTTCTAGTATGTCTGTCCCAAATACACAGAGGGAAGTCAGAGCCTTGATAGGAATGGCTTCTTACTGTAGACAGTGGATCCTGAACTTCTCCTTTGTGATTAAACCAATGTTGGCTTTGACGAAGAAGGGCATTTATTCGCTACTGCTGTGGAACTTGGAGCACCAGCGAGCATTTGATCTGCTCAAGACTGCATTGTGCTCGGCACCAGTTTTGGGCACACCAAACTCTGAAAAGGCCTTCGTGTTGTATGTGCATGAACGTGATGGATGTGCTTTGGCTGTATTAACGCAGGAACATAGAGGGAAGAATAGACCGTGCAGCTACTTTTCTTCCGCCCTTGATCCTGTTGCATGCGCTTTGCCAAGATTTTTGAGAGCGGTCGCTGCTGCTGCTGCGTCCGTAAAATAGAGCGAGCGAATGACCTAGGCCATGCTTTAACCCTGATGGTACCTCACTCTGTAGATGTTCTATTAAACAGAACACAAACACAATATCTTACTTCCGCATGATTAACGAAATACAAATTGATCTTGTTCGCACCGCACATTCAAATTCAAAGATGTTGCGTCCTTAATCTGGCTGAACTTTTACCTTTCCCGCAAGGTACTGCTTGCAGTGACGAAGAGTCACATGACTGCCTTTACATCACAGAGCAAGAGACAAAAGGCAGAATTGATTTGAAAGATACTCCTTTGAACAACCCACAAGGGGAGCTGATTTGTGAAGGCTCCTGCTTCAAACTTCCGGATGGTACATCCACGGCTGCTTATGCAATCACCACATTGAGCACAGTTGTGGAAACCAAGAGAATCACGCATAATTCTGCGCAGGCCGCAGAGATTATAGCATTGACCCGAGCTTGTAAACTTTCCGAAGGGCTTATCGTAAATATATATACTGATAGCCAGTATTCCTTTGGGGTGGTTCACAACTTTGGTAGGCTTTGGGCAGAACAATGTTTCTTGACCTCCCATGGCACAAAAATTCAGCACGGCTCCTTGATAGTACGGTTACTTTCAGCGCTTGCACTCCCTACTCAGTTAGCAATCATGAAGTGCGCAGAACATCAGAAAGTCATAGATAATGTGGGAAAAGGGAATGCTTTCGCTGATCAGATAGCCAAACAGACTGCCACTGATCTCTCTTCAGAAATGTATACTTCAAGGGAAGCCACAAATGTCTGTACTTTGGATGAAGGTATTGAATCAGTAAAAAATATCCAAGACGATGCCACGTTAGAAGAATCTAAGAAGTGGGCTGAGGGTTTGGTGAAACTGGATGATGATGGGTGTTGGGTGGACAAAGTTGACGGGAAATGGTTACTGCCTGACGCGTATATTATGATGATGGTTGTTATGGTCCCACTCATAGTTGTGCTCGTAAAATCACCAAAATGTTGCAAAATGTGTGGGTAAATGATAAAATCCCTGAGGTAGCTGAGCGCTTCGTTCAAGGGTGTATGATTTGTCTACAACACAATGGCATCATCAAGAACAAGCTCGCTAAGACGTGTGCCGGCACCAGACTAAAATGGCCGGACTCCTTACCGATCGTGTTATTGTCCATGAGGACGACCCCTCAAACTAAAACTGGGCTCTCTCCCTTTGAGGTGGTCATGGGAAGGCCAGCTAACAACTGGAATGTCCCAAAGCCCCGTTCTTTACGTGAGGTCGAAAATGTACGTCGTTCTGATTACTGAGGCCAGTTGACAAAAAATCTGTATTTGATTTATCACCAGGTGTGAGAGGCTTTACCTGTTAAATACGAGGGCCCCGGTCACAGCATACGGCCGGGAGACTGGGTCCTCATCAAGGCGTTTCAACATTCTTTTTGCCTCGCACCTCGTTGGCGGGGCCTGCACCAGGTCCTTCTGGTCACACAGACTGCGGTGCGAGTGGAGAGCAGAAAGCACTGGATCCATCCGTCCCACATCAAAAGAATTTCACTCCCTGTGCCACATGATACAGAAGACACAGAACCCCTCACCAATGCTGTAACCAACAATCACGAAGCAGCAACCCGCATCGAGAGTGCATCGGAGACTCTCCCTGAGCCCATGGGGCCTGGGGAAACAGCCACTTCGTCTCCACACTCTCCAACAGTTTCGTCTTTAAAAGTTGTTCCAAATCTTGCGTCTGATCTTGCTTTTGTCATGATTCCTGCTCCTCATGTCCCCAGCCCTGCAAGATGTCAGGCTGGAGCCAGGCCACAATCACCTACATGGCCCTCAAGGGCCTCTCCATCCCTCCAAAGACCCACTTGGAGTCAGACTTGGCGCTTGTGGCACCAGACTCACTCACTCCCATAGGGATTGGACTTGTAGTGCATTGATGGGGACAAGATGGATGCCCCCACATATTTCGGTTCCCAGAACTGCATGTGCAGTCTAGTCTTTTGGGTGTGGTTCAGCCCAGAGACACCTGGGATACCCCGAGACTATTTAAGCCACGCCCAGGCTGAGAAACATGCTTTGTGTTTTCTGCACCTGCAGTGTGACACTTACTGTGTTCGGATCGGTCTCCAGTAGGCCTGCATCTTTCAACTGCGCTCAGCTCCTGCAAGAACAAGAACACAGTTAGGAACAGCCTTACCTTGTGGCGCTTCTGCCCATCATTCCTCGCTCCTTCTGTTCTGCGGGCATCTTCGGCGGTGTCATTCCCATCCCGGCACGCCGCTTCCTAAGGAAAAGTGAAAAGAACAGAAAAAAGGCATTAGTAAGCATTCAGCAAATCTTTGCTTATTTTTTAAAGACTGTACAAGCGTCGAACGCTTACCTGAATCCCAGCCGCTCTGGGGGAACTCTGTCTCTGGAACTTCTCATCCATCTGCAAGAGGGAAAAGCCACTCCAGGTGAGCGTGGAAACATCTAGAGGCGCCGCATACTGCGCTTACTCACCGCATTTCTTCTTCATAACCGGCATCCACGCTGAAAACGTTGCAGCACCTAAAAGACACAGAAAAATAACTCAGTTCAATACAAATATGAAAGGGTCGCATTGCGCTCTCACTCACCTTCAGCGCTACTCATCTCAGCAGCACGTCGCCATCCCCGGACGCCGCTCATCATCTAAGGAAGTAAAGGAACAAAGTTAGAGAACTGTTCAAAAGACTCATTATACTTACCTGTCGGACTCTTGCCAGTGAAGTAACTAGGCAGCAACGAGCCTGCATCAATCAACGTGCCCCTGCGCTGAAAGCAGGATTGGAGAGCACACTTTCCAAGAAAACAAGGTGAGCTGTGGATCAAAGGGAGGGGTTGGACCCCGGGGAAGAAGGGGTTCAAGCACACAGAGACAATTGGGAGTTACACTCTACCAATCCTGTGTTTCAGGCCCAGTCTCCAGTCGAGTAGACTCCAGGGTAGGGTTCCAGGTCATAGGAGGTCAGAACAGGCTGAGTGACATCCCCGTGAATACCAGGTGAGCGTTACAGCTTTACATTTGCTGCTTCCATCAGGAAATAACGACAGGTTGTTCACATATCATTCAGTACCAGGAGTCACAAGGTACGATCTGCATCTGAGGAAGTAGACTTACTGCACAGTTCGGCTGTGCCATCAAGGAAAATCATTGAAGGGCTTGTTTCTTTGGCCCGATCTTTTGTATATAAGGGGATTCTGTTGGCTAGGGTTTGTGAAAGGACTAAGAAAAATGCTCGGTCTGGAGACCGCCAGCAAATAACATTGGTGTATTCGTTTGAAGAAACTATGCCTGCAACCCCTCCCACTCGTACGGAACAGATAAGAGACTGTGTGACGACCACAGTAATGAACAATGAAATGCGTGGGCCCCGAAAATGTATTGTTGTCTCGTGATAATGTTAATTGGTTTTACAATAGTCATTGTCTTAGGTTTCTGGTATTTGGAAGAAGTACATCCGCTTGAAGATTTGATACCTAGTGAAAATGTACCCACTGTTTCTACGCCTTTTGTGCATCTGCACACTCTATCTCCTAGAGACTCTCAGCACAGACAGAGTTATCACAATAACACTCTATTACTCATTATGAATGCTACACATGCCATTTTTAATCAATCCATTTGTTGGGTTTGTTCGCATTTACCGCAACACGGGGATAAGGGGCTGGGTTGGTATATTCATCCTTTACCTTTGACAACTGCATGTTATGCTTCTTTAAGGGCACTATTCTTTGGCCTTTGGAACGATAGCATCTCGGGGAACTTTGTTGGAACTAATTTGAATGATTTTTAGAAACGTGTTCCGACGCCCCTTGGATTCTCACTCTTTTGGAATAGGAGCAAGCTTAATGTTGCTTCTATTAGGCCTTCTGATAGACTGTCAGGCCCTTTTCAATCTTTGATTTCTTTCAAGATGGCTCATATAGGCAATAGGTATGCCACGCCTCTTTCCTATGATGTTAACCACAGCCCCGATTCAGTTTCTTTCTGCATACAGAGGAATGGTACTCAGTCAATGGGTGATTTTAAGGGTTGCGCCAATGTTGCAAACTTGACTAGTGAGGACAGACCTTTGTATGTAGGCGAACCTGTCTACTTTGTTTGCGGTAATGTAGCTAATTCCATGGTTACCCAGGGATTGGCAGGGAACCTGTTATTTAGGGATTCTGTTACCCGGGGTATTCATAGCTAGCACCATAGAAATTTCAAAGGCTCGTCCACGACGGGATGAGAATGGCGATACTTCAGCACAAGTTCTGGGTGATGTAGCTAAATCCTTTGTTCCATTTTGGGGACAAATATTGAACTCTGAAGATATCAGAAGACTAGCGAGAGTACTGGAGAGGACCATGAACCGGACCACTGACATACTCTATAATATGACTTTAGAACAAAAAGCGATGAGGTTAGTAGCACTTCAGAACCGGATGGCATTAGATGTCATCCTAGCTGAGCGTGGTGGGGTATGTAAATTAGTGGGGTCCGCTTGTTGCGTTTTTGTGCCAGATTCCTCCCCAACTATCTTTAGAGCAATTCAAAATCTGCACGTCCTCAGTTCAGAAGTGCATGTTCCCGAGGGAAACTGGGATCTTAACGCTTGGTTCTAGGACTTCTTGCGATCTTGGGGATGGAAGCTACTTTTGGTCTTGCTGATTATTTTAGGTATTCTGTTGTTTATTTGTTGTTGTATACAATGTGTTCCGGGTATGTGTTTGATGTTAGGAGGATGTTGTGCACAAGCGATAGGTACATTGGGACACAAGGTATACACCCCAGAGAAAATATCTAATGAATTTGTGCTGAAGGAAATTTCAGTATCTGATCTCATGGCAATTGATATTTCCGATAGTGATTCAGGATGTATGGCTATTGAGTCGTGGAGTTACTCGTAAAGTGACTAGAAGTAGTTTAGCGCTTGGCTTAGGCTAAAAGGAGGGTTTGTTAAACGGGATATAATATTGTGCCTCCTTTATTGTATATATTGGCCTAAGCCCAGTCACTGATTCGCCCATTCGCCTTCTTCCTGGCAGTGACCTTAACCTACTTACGTAAGGTGGGGATACTTCCCCTACACTACACAAGCGTCCATATGGTGGCTTAGGATACGCTACTGGGTCTGGTGTTCTCTCTTTTGGTTCTTCCAAGTATGACCATTTTACCTCCCTCTCTGAACTTGGGTCTGTTGAAAAGTCGCATGTGCCCTCTTTACATGTTTTTTTCATTTTGTTCTCTCTCTTCATCTGACATAATTATACCCCAACTGGTATGGTTATTGGCCTCTTCATCATCAAGATTCAGTCTGCTTACGGACAGTGTTCTATGTTTGTCCATCATTACGTCATCCAATCTGCCTCTTTTCTCTCTCAGCGGTGATCCTTTAATGCTCCCCTTAGTCTCAGACCCGTCTTTTTCCCTCATCCGTCTATATACTTCCCCAATCCTTATCCCTATATCTTCTGCTTTATTTTCATCAGCCCATGTTGGTACCCCAGGTATCTCGTACAGCTCTCTATGGGGCTGTTGTGACCTTCTCTCGTCTGCTCATCGCCCACGATCTTGGTCAGCATTGCGCAACTGCAAACAAGATAATCTACCTCACTTTCTCTTTGTCTTCCCCTTCTTATTCCTTCTTCTTCCGCTTCTTGCTTTGCCTTCTCTTCTTCTCGTTTCCTGACCATCTTTCTCCTGTCTTCGTGCTTCATTCTATCTTCTTCCTCTCGTCTTATTTTCCTCTTTAATTCTTCGTCCTTCCTTCTCTGAAACCTTTTCTCCTTTAATTTGTTCACTTCTTCTTTGCGCCTTTTTTCTTCTCTAGCCCTTCTTTCCTTTAGACTCTTTAGTTCTTCATATCTCCTTTGTTCTTCTGTTTGGTTCCTAGTTCCTGCTCTTCTTCACGCTCTCTCTTTCCTTTCCTGTTTGTCTCTATTTTCGATACTTCTCGAGTGTGCCGTCCTTCTCGTCCTGATACATTTTCCATAACTCTAAAATGGCCAATCCTTTGTCCAACTTCTGCCCTGTGTACGCAGCGTGCAAAAATGTCATAATGTGTTGCAATATTTGTCTTGATAATAACCTGCGCTGTGGCCACGGCATATACATTTTATCCACTGGGCCTTTCACCCATTCTGTACTGTAGTTCTTGATCTTCAGTGCGTGTCTTGGTAGTGTTTTTCATAAATATATGAGAGGAGTGTCCTCCATGGTGACAAAAAGTCAAATTCGACCGTGAATACTTACCAGACGTTTCCTTATTGTTCTGCTCACTTTTAATTAATTAATTAATACTCGGTCAGTGTTTATTCTTTCCTTAACTTCTCAATTTACAATCTATTTCTTTTGCGACTGGCGCCAACCGTCTTGAAAGCTTAATAAACAACCAACGTATTCCTATCGCTCTGTTATTTTCCCTTCACAATTAATAAAGACACGTGTCAACAACAAAATCCCCAAACAAAAAAGTGCACCAACATCTACGATCGTTCTTGCCTTATCTCCCTGATAAGCGTATTCTCATCTCAACTCTTTCCCATTCTGGAGTGTGTAAAGCATCCTTCCTATTAGCTTTGCCTCAAATATCTCTATTATCATAAAATCTACTCTGTTCTGGAGTTTGCCGCTTTACCTTCTATTTCCTTGAAATAGGGATCAAGATGTCCTTTTCTTTAAACAAAATCCTGTTACTTATTCCCACTTATATACTTAATATATAAAACAGTCCCTCCCCCCGTATTTTGTCACATTCGCTGCTCTACTTACATCCGTCAATCAAACTCAAAGCCTTTGGTATTGACTCCTCCATTCAACCGACCACTTTGTCATCCTTCAGTGGGGCGCCAGTGGAAATCGGGCAGGGATTTCATCAAAGAGGGGCCTGCCCAGCGTCTAGGATTTTGCATGTTCTGTGTTGGCCGTTTTCCAAAGGAAACTGCGGTCTTCCAGCTGATGGCGGAGGGGCCGATGTCACAGCTGACTCTGGATCTGAACTAGTTTGGACCAGAACCATCCGCACCGCTACCAACACGTACTCTAAGTACAGTAGAGGGCAATTACAAGCGAGATGGAATTGCCACAGAAATAACCCAGGCCCAAATAACCAGACACATTCACAGAAGTTGGCAAAGAGCTAATGTTTTATTATCTGTTGGCCATAAAACAGGGAAATATGGCGTATTCATTCTCGCAGAACTTCACTTCAGCAGAGGCTTTATACCCCTCTGTGCATCAGTTACGACGTCACCCTACATGGCAAAATATAGAAAACCTATCGGACGGGGGATTATGGGTTAGTACACAATATGATGCCTCCTTCTTGATAGGCATGCCTTGACCTACCTCTAAACAGCATGATATACAAAAACAGCAACATATAGGCTATAGCAACAATGTATTGTCGTCCGTCACATAAACCCTTATGATTGGTTTGGCACGCTCGCACTAACACTAGACATTCGGCTTGTTAGCAGCACGTAAGGTAAAAAAAATAGGTGCAGGAGAACCACATCAGATAACTACCTTACCAACCAATTAGGCAACAATCTCATCACCTAGGCCTGATGCCAAGGTTTTCTCTTTGTATTTGACCTCACCGTATGTCTTCTTCCTCAGACATTTACAGGAGTGAAGTGTAAGGAAGGCATGGTACCAAGAATAGACAGACACAAGTGATCACAGTTCAAGGGTGTTTATTAAACTGCATAATGGGTGGGATGAACGCCTAATCTAAATCTAAAATAGGAGCAAGCTACGACCAACAAATAATAATAATAAGGCAGTTCTAGTGGCATCTTGTCAAATAAAAGGGACTATACTAAAAAGAAAAACTATTGCCAATCCAATTTCAAAAGAGTGTGGGATAATGGTCACAAGAAAAGAAAGACGTGTTCACAAATTATAAGTCAGGATGTTCTAGACGGAGGTCTCCCTTCCCCACGTTTTTAGCATGGGACAAGGCAGGACCTTTGAGCACAGCACACTTCTGGGCTTCGCCAGCACAAGGTTTACAGTTTGTTCCAAAATTTCAGGCCCTTCTGTGGCCAAGTCTCTTTTACCCAAAGTCTGCTGCCTCAGAGTACCTGATGTGTTGCAATCAACCAAAAACAAATGTTCCTTCAATAAATCTTCATGGGGTGATTTTGCCTTAGGATCCCCCTCTGCTGGGCTCCGATCCCTCGTACAGCACGGGCCTTTCTACGTTGGATCTACTACGGCCTTTCAGTCACACTGTAGCATTCCAGAGTCTTAATGTCTTTTTAAACAACCAGATTCAAAAAATGGGCTCCTGGTTATGAACCTATTCTACCCAGGAGGGTTACTTTAAGACAAAAATTACAATTGAATAGGTACAAAGAAGAGTGCTCTAATGAAAACACACTGTTTCATCCCTTATTACCCTCTGCATTAAAGGAGAAAAAGAGAGAAACTCACTTTTTTTATAGTTTGGAGAAAATAATAGTTTGTTTATCTATGCAGTTGAAAAAATCAACATAGAGTGAACAGTTCTCCAAACAACATAACATCACACGGTTTAATGAAACCAACCGTACAGGCTTATAGAATATATTTACAAACACATGGGGTCACATAGTTTGACACAACAGTCGTGTAAGTAACGCAAACTCAATCAAAATACATAGTTTGTTATGGTGATTCATATACTGCAGTATAAAACAACACAATTAGACAAAGTAAGCAACAACAGAAAAAAAAAAGGGGTTCGTGAATTGACAATTGGTAGTGGACAGTGACAATGCACTGTTGTTCAGGGTGCGTCTACACCAAGGTGTTTCGGCCGTTTAGGTGGACCAATTATGTCCCAGCATATGTACGGCCTTCATCAGGACGAAGTGCTGCACGGGGTGGAATAGGTGCTGCAGGGGAAAGGGAAAAACTCGTCAGGGGAGTGTGTTCGAGCGTGTATCATTTAAACAAAGGAATAAATCCAATACTGTGAGCTTACCTGTGGATAATTATTTCCACTGGCACGAATTTCTAGCATTACGCCAGGCGTGGGAAGGATCTTAGTGTAATCCTATTCAAAAGCAAAGAAGGGCACTCAATAGTGATCTGGTGTCTTACAGATACTTAAATAACAAATGAGTTATAGGTCAACCAATCTTACCTCACTTGTGAGGATCTTGGAGTGGGATGGACTCTGATTTTAAATATGCGGTCCTCGCGCGGAAACCTGAACACATAAATGAATAAGGGGCATATTAGTGGGGGTTCCACTCAGGGAACAAAATGCCTGACCTAATGGTGGTGTGTCTACAAAGATCTTACCTTTGTGCATGAATCACGAATGGCGGGCCAGCGGAGAGCGCTGTAGAAATGTGCTGACTCACTCCGGGGCTCGAAAGGGGCCTGGCGGCATAGCGTTAGTAACGCTGTTACTAGGAGCCTTTTCTATTTATACGGCGGCCATTTTGGATCGAGTGCGTCCAAAAATGACAGATAACTCAACCATTAGGGCTCGGACTGGAAAAATACACTATTATCAGTCTTGGCCATGGTGTGGCCAATCTAAAAACGTAATTTAGAATGTAAATTTGAAAAATGATATCGTGCGTCCGAAAAAGACAGATAACTCCACCATTAGGGTTCGGACTGGAAAAATACACTAATGTCAGTCTTGGCCATGGTGTTGCCAATCTAAAAACGTAATTTGGAATGTAAATTTGAAAAATGATACCTATGTAGGCCATGTTGGATCGAGTGCGTCCGAAAAAGACAAATAACACCACCATTAATGCTCGGATTGAAAAAATAAACATTTATCAGTCTCAGCCATGGTGTGGCCTGTCTAAAAAAGTAATTTAGAAGTGTAAAATTGAAAAATGGTTTCCATGGTAACCTCAGAAGCCTTGTTGAAGAACAGGGCGTATTAGTGAAACTAAAGGGAAATTAAAGTAAAACACTGAAAGCGCTCCTTGTGCTTGAAATGACTGGCAGGGTAGTGACATGACGTGATGTTGGCATGCTTTTAGTAATGGAAAACAAATCCACATAGTAACATAGCACAATTTGTACACATGTTCGACAAGGGACAATTTGTACACAGGTTCGAGTGGCCCAGTCAATTCAGTGTTATGGATGCCATTCGACATTGTTGGAAATCTTTACAGCTGATAAACACTGATAGGCATCTTAATTCATTCATAGCCCTTTGGTAGAGATTTCATATTACATTTCTTGACCGCAGGTCATAGGCATTTTACAGGTGCATATACATGATGACGCTGCCAATGTTTGGGATCTACAGAAAAGATTTCCATTCTACCGCAATATTCAAACCTGCGTGCACAGTGTTTAATTTGTAGACCCAACGCTGTTCTAATTGCGTCAGTGTTTTATTTAAGTCTCCCCCCCGCTTTGCAGGTGTTACTTTTTGTAGAATAAACCATCGTAGATCTGTATCTTTGTGGTTTTTGTTGGTAAAATGTTCTACTAGTGGCTTGTCGGCAACTTTGTTCCTGATACAGGACCGATGTTCCGATATTCGCATCTTGATGGCCCGTATGGTTTTGCCTACGTATATCAGGTTGCAAGGGTATTGTATCACGTAGATCACTCCCTTCGTGTTGCAGTTAGTGAAATCATTCATGGTCCATTTTACTTCGTGATGTTCAAAAGTTTTTTTCTGTAGAGTTAAAGGGCATGCTACACAGTGGCCACACTTGTGGTGGCCCACTAAGGGAGGCATATCCCATAATGTGGCTTGTATTGCTCGTGGTGGTTCTATGAACGTGTGAACCAATGCGTCTCTTAAATTTCTGTTCTTTTTGAATGCAAAACATGGGACCTTGTCCAGTGTCCCCGGATGTTTGATCAAATGCCAATTCTTTTTTATGGTTTTCTGAATCAATGGACTTAGTGGTCCAAAGGTTGTGACACATACCATCCTGTTCAACTCTATCTTGGATTTATTTTCCAGACAAATATCTCTTGGTGTGTTTTTGGCTCTTTTTCGGGCCTGACTGATGCCTTTCGTGGGTAACCCCTGTTGATTAGTCTTTTTCCTAAATCCTCTGCATGCAGTTGAAATTTTTCCATGTCTGTGCAGTTCCTCCGTATTCTTAAAAACTGCCCGTAAGGTAGGTTATATTTTAAGCCCATAGGATGGTAGCTTTGAAAATGGAGAAGACTGTTACGATCAGTGGGTTTCCGAAAAAGTTCTGTCTTCAGCCGGTCGCCTGTTTTGTAGATATGTAGGTCTAAAAAGTCGATTTGGTGGTGATCCCATTGTATTGTGAACTTTATGTTGGGATTTCTTGAGTTTATCCAGAGATGAAAGTTCTGTAGTTCCAGAGGGGTCCCTTTCCATATGATGATAATATCATCGATGAATCGTTTCCATAAGGAAATGTTTCCTAGGAAAGGGTTCTCTTCACAGAATACATTTTTGCTTTCGTAGTGTGACATATATAAATTAGCAATGTCAGGGGCAAAAGTGGCTCCCATACTGACACCCTTGATCTATTTGTAGATCTGATTTTGAAAAAGGAAGAAATTCTCCGACATCGCAAGTCTGGCACACTCCAAAATGAAATTCGTCGGGGCGGACTCAGTATCATTTCTAGTATTCCGGCATTCTCGTATGGCTTCTAGACCATCAAGTTGGGGGATCGATGTGTATAAAGCCTCTACGTCCATTGTGGCGAGTAGACTGTCGGTGCTCAATGTGAGATCGTTTAGCAGGTTGATAGTGCTCGTTGTATCCTTTAAATAGGAGGGCATCTTTAGAACGAAGGGTTTTAGAAAATGGTCTGTGTAAACGGATAGTGGTTCCAGAAGTGATTCACAGGCAGACACTATTGGTCTGCCAGGAGGTTTTTTAACATTCTTATGCATTTTGGGCAGAATGTAAAATGCCGGAACGCGTGGGTTTGTTTTATTTAAGAACCTTTTTTCTTCGCATATCCAACCCTGCATTAGAGCATGCTGTGTCAGGCTGGCAATTTCTTCCTGAAGATCTTTTGTGGGATTATGATCCAGAGGTTGATAAGCAGCTCGATCGTCAAGGAGGCGTAGGCATTCGATGTTATAGTCAGCGGTACCGCTTATCAACCTCTGGATCATAATCCCACAAAAGATCTTCAGGAAGAAATTGCCAGCCTGACACAGCATGCTCTAATGCAGGGTTGGATATGCGAAGAAGAAAAAAGGTTCTTAAATAAAACAAACCCACGCGTTCCGGCATTTTACATTCTGCCCAAAATGCATAAGAATGTTAAAAAACCTCCTGGCAGACCAATAGTGTCTGCCTGTGAATCACTTCTGGAACCACTATCCGTTTACACAGACCATTTTCTAAAACCCTTCGTTCTGAAGATGCCCTCCTATTTAAAGGATACAACTAGCACTATCAACCTGCTAAACGACCTCACATTGAGCACCGACAGTCTACTCACCACAATGGACGTAGAGGCTTTATACACATCGATCCCCCAACTTGATGGTCTAGAAGCCATACGAGAATGCCTGAATACTAGAAATGATACTGAGTCCGCCCCAACGAATTTCATTTTGGAGTGTGCCAGACTTGCGATGTCGGAGAATTTCTTCCTTTTTCAAAATCAGATCTACAAACAGATCAAGGGTGTCAGTATGGGAGCCACTTTTGCCCCTGACATTGCTAATTTATATATGTCACACTACGAAAGCAAAAATGTATTCTGTGAAGAGAACCCTTTCCTAGGAAACATTTCCTTATGGAAACGATTCATCGATGATATTATCATCATATGGAAAGGGACCCCTCTGGAACTACAGAACTTTCATCTCTGGATAAACTCAAGAAATCCCAACATAAAGTTCACAATACAATGGGATCACCACCAAAACGACTTTTTAGACCTACATATCTACAAAACAGGCGACCGGCTGAAGACAGAACTTTTTCGGAAACCCACTGATCGTAACAGTCTTCTCCATTTTCAAAGCTACCATCCTATGGGCTTAAAATATAACCTACCTTACGGGCAGTTTTTAAGAATACGGAGGAACTGCACAGACATGGAAAAATTTCAACTGCATGCAGAGGATTTAGGAAAAAGACTAATCAACAGGGGTTACCCACGAAAGGCCATCAGTCAGGCCCGAAAAAGAGCCAAAAACACACCAAGAGATATTTGTCTGGAAAATAAATCCAAGATAGAGTTGAACAGGATGGTATGTGTCACAACCTTTGGACCACTAAGTCCATTGATTCAGAAAACCATAAAAAAGAATTGGCATTTGATCAAACATCCGGGGACACTGGACAAGGTCCCATGTTTTGCATTCAAAAAGAACAGAAATTTAAGAGACGCATTGGTTCACACGTTCATAGAACCACCACGAGCAATACAAGCCACATTATGGGATATGCCTCCCTTAGTGGGCCACCACAAGTGTGGCCACTGTGTAGCATGCCCTTTAACTCTACAGAAAAAAACTTTTGAACATCACGGAGTAAAATGGACCATGAATGATTTCACTAACTGCAACACGAAGGGAGTGATCTATGTGATACAATGCCCTTGCAACCTGATATACGTAGGCAAAACCATACGGGCCATCAAGATGCGAATATCGGAACATCGGTCCTGTATCAGGAACAAAGTTGCCGACAAGCCACTAGTAGAACATTTTACCAACAAAAACCACAAAGATACAGATCTACGATGGTTTATTCTACAAAAAGTAACACCTGCAAAGCGGGGGGGGAGACTTAAATAAAACACTGACGCAATTAGAACAGCGTTGGGTCTACAAATTAAACACTGTGCACGCAGGTTTGAATATTGCGGTAGAATGGAAATCTTTTCTGTAGATCCCAAACATTGGCAGCGTCATCATGTATATGCACCTGTAAAATGCCTATGACCTGCGGTCAAGAAATGTAATATGAAATATCTACCAAAGGGCTATGAATGAATTAAGATGCCTATCAGTGTTTATCAGCTGTAAAGATTTCCAACAATGTCGAATGGCATGCATAACACTGAATTGACTGGGCCACTCGAACCTGTGTACAAATTGTCCCTTGTCAAACATGTGTACAAATTGTGCTATGTTACTATGTGGATTTGTTTTCCATTACTAAAAGCATGCCAACATCACGTCATGTCACTACCCTGCCAGTCATTTCAAGCACAAGGAGCGCTTTCAGTGTTTTACTTTAATTTCCCTTTAGTTTCACTAATACGCCCTGTTCTTCAACAAGGCTTCTGAGGTTACCATGGAAACCATTTTTCAATTTTACACTTCTAAATTACTTTTTTAGACAGGCCACACCATGGCTGAGACTGATAAATGTTTATTTTTTCAATCCGAGCATTAATGGTGGTGTTATTTGTCTTTTTCGGATGCACTCGATCCAACATGGCCTACATAGATATCATTTTTCAAATTTACATTCCAAATTACGTTTTTAGATTGGCAACACCATGGCCAAGACTGACATTAGTGTATTTTTCCAGTCCGAACCCTAATGGTGGAGTTATCTGTCTTTTTCGGACGCACGATATCATTTTTCAAATTTACATTCTAAATTACGTTTTTAGATTGGCCACACCATGGCCAAGACTGATAATAGTGTATTTTTCCAGTCCGAGCCCTAATGGTTGTTATCTGTCATTTTTGGACGCACTCGATCCAAAATGGCCGCCGTATAAATAGAAAAGGCTCCTAGTAACAGCGTTACTAACGCTATGCCGCCAGGCCCCTTTCGAGCCCCGGAGTGAGTCAGCACATTTCTACAGCGCTCTCCGCTGGCCCGCCATTCGTGATTCATGCACAAAGGTAAGATCTTTGTAGACACACCACCATTAGGTCAGGCATTTTGTTCCCTGAGTGGAACCCCCACTAATATGCCCCTTATTCATTTATGTGTTCAGGTTTCCGCGCGAGGACCGCATATTTAAAATCAGAGTCCATCCCACTCCAAGATCCTCACAAGTGAGGTAAGATTGGTTGACCTATAACTCATTTGTTATTTAAGTATCTGTAAGACACCAGATCACTATTGAGTGCCCTTCTTTGCTTTTTAATAGGATTACACTAAGATCCTTCCCACGCCTGGCGTAATACTAGAAATTTGTGCCAGTGGAAATAATTATCCACAGGTAAGCTCACAGTATTGGATTTATTCCTTTGTTTAAATGATACACGCTCGAACACACTCCCCTGACGAGTTTTTCCCTTTCCCCTGCAGCACCTATTCCACCCCGTGCAGCACTTCGTCCTGATGAAGGCCGTACATATGCTGGGACATAATTGGTCCACCTAAACGGCCGAAACACCTTGGTGTAGACGCACCCTGAACAACAGTGCATTGTCACTGTCCACCACCAATTGTCAATTCACGAACCCCTTTTTTTTTTCTGTTGTTGCTTACTTTGTCTAATTGTGTTGTTTTATACTGAAGTATATGAATCACCATAACAAACTATGTATTTTGATTGAGTTTGCGTTACTTACACGACTGTTGTGTCAAACTATGTGACCCCATGTGTTTGTAAATATATTCTATAAGCCTGTATGGTTGGTTTCATTAAACCGTGTGATGTTATGTTGTTTGGAGAACTGTTCACTCTATGTTGATTTTTTCAACTGCATAGATAAACAAACTATTATTTTCTCCAAACTATAAAAAAGTGAGTTTCTCTCTTTTTAAACAACCATACATTGTGGACATCCGTCATCTGAATTCACGCTTGCCGACAAAATGTTCATGGGTGTATTCCTATTCACCTTGATTTGCAGGCATCCCTCAGCCGGGTACAAGTTTGCAAAATATATCACAGTTCGTTTAATTTCAACACCATGTGAGATTCACTTCCCTTGTTTTTCTTTCGGCATTCCTCCATCGGGTTCACATAGCCATTTTTATACAGTTGATGATTTGCTCATTCTCATCAGAAGGCGGGGGTTCGCTTCCCCTAGCTTTCTTTCTGCATCCCTCTGTTGGGTTCACACTTGCCTTGATTCACAATGTTCATAGTGTTCACAACTCACTTGTTCACCACATGCCAAAGACTTTCGACTGTACAGGGGATTTTACTTGACCCTCGTATGACCACTTTGACACTACTCACAGCCTCCCTTAAGGCCCCTTAGTCTTTGTACTTTCGTTAGTAACACAATGTTCTCAGTTTAACAAAATGTTCTCAGTTCAATACGTTCTCTTTCTTTCAGCAATGGAATACCATATAGAGTCCTTTGAGTGAGCATCCACCTGGCGCCTGACCACTCTGTCTGGTTCCAACATTACTCACAAAAGACCTCTGTCTATTATCCTCTTTGGGTATATACGATGTTGCCACTGCAACCTTGGGCTCAACACAGTCTGGTTTGCTATCACTAGCTTCCGACTCACCGGCTGGGTTGACCTTGTTGGTGTTTCCTTTTGTCGCTGGAGTCAAGGGCGGTACCATGATCAGAACAGTCTCTCCCCAACCTGGCAATTAGTGCGGGAGCGAACCCTGTACCGCAAACCTCCGATACGCCCCTTGCCAGCTGCGATTCCCGGTCTTACGTTCTCCTTCACTGAGGTTTCGCGGGAATGAGTTGAAAAGGTGAAGGGCAATTCCCTTCTGGTCGTCCTTTCAACTCGCTCTGCCTTTCTCCTCCTCTTGAACTACCGGTCCGGTATGGCTGCTTCCTCGTGCGTTCCACCTTGCTCGAAGTGTGCTCCGCCTTTAATCCCTGTGAGGAAGGGAAAGGGCCATCAGGTGTGCATAGTTATGGTTAATTGTCTGACCCTTGTGTTGGGACATGTCAGGTAAATGGCCCTGGTGTTGGTCTGTTGTCTGCCGCGGTGTAGGAAAGTGCTTGTGTTGGAAAAGGGAGGGTAGAACTTCAGAATATCCAATGAGGTTGGATGGGGAAAAGGTGTTATATGAAAGGGGGTACCGCATTTTACCCGTCGGTGTCCTGCTTCTACTCCCCGAGGATTCCTCATCCAGGTGATCCTTCCGCACTGGCCCACCCCCAGGAACTGGATCCAATAGCGATGGCTGTGTCCTGGCCACCTGGATGGCAGATCCCCGGGGACTAGTAAGTGAGAACCTTCAGCTTTCTCACAGAAGGCACATTACTATCTATGTCTGGAGCTCCATGATTAGAACCTATTTTGAGCTTCTCAACCACGTGTGAAGAGACCACAATTCTGTCCATTCTGTTTCTTATTTAGCCCTATTTGATATTCAATTACTTCCGGTGTTATTACCCCGTTTGGCCTCTGGAGACTTACTCACTCCATCTTCATATGCCATTCTGCATCTATGAATTGTGCAATACTTGGCACTCGCAATGTTCTCTCTTGTACCTGATCTCAGAAGAATGTGTCCTACGCACATGAGCTCTCCTTCTGCTCTTGGAAGGCACACACAATCGTCTTTGCTGCGACTTCCTTGACTTCAAGACAAACAACCTTTTCTGTGCTTTGCAAGAATATGTATGCCTGTATCTTGTTAGTTCTGCAGCTTCCTTCCTTTCTCCTTCATGTTTCATGCTTACAATTTATACGAGCTGATGTCCATCTTCTATAATGGCAGCTGTGCTGGTGTCCTATTTTCTACCTAAGCAAGCCTATATGTCTTCTCATCTACTTGCGTTTCAGCATATGTACACCAGTTAAACTTGTCACTTTATCTTCTTTAGTTCCATGTGATTTCCTCACATTTACATGTGCATTCACTTTGAGTTACATCTTCATTTCTTCAGATCATCTATATATAGTCTCATTATGTCATCATCTCTTTCTGCCAATGCGTCCTTGTGATGGCTTTTCATGACCATGTGACTTTGGCCTGGTTTCTGTTTACAGGGCATACTCACTTAGTAGTTCCTGCAGGCTTATGTTTCTTGTATCGATTCGAGGAAACATTCAATTTGGTTGTCTCAGTGGTAAACGTGTCTTGAGCACTCCCTGCAATATTGGCATTACAGCAGGTGTCAGACATGGTATGACTTTGGTCTTCTCCCAATATGGCAGAGAAGGGGTGGGGTTTACTGATGACCTAGATATATCCTCCTCTACAAGAGCTCTGTCACGAGCTTTGACACGCTCCTCCCTGACAGCTACAAGATGCTCTCCGCGCCCAGGTCTAACCGCTCCGGAGGAGGTGTAGCCCTGATCTTCACTGAGTGGATTCCTGTCTCTGTCACTCCTACGCAGGCCTACTCCTCTTTTGAATGCCTCGTCTGCAGGCTCTCTCTCTCCCCTAGCCAATCCCTTACTGCGGCTACTATCTATCGACCACCTGGTCAAATCTCCTCCTTCCTTTCTAAGTGGGCGGAACTCTCCTCTTCACTCCTGGCCTCAACCACTCAACTCCTCCTTCTTGGAGACTTCAACATCCACCTGGATGCCTCCTGTCCCCCCTCTCGACTCTTTCGCAACCTCTGCGACTCTCTCTCACTCACTATTATCCCCTCTGGCCCGACTCACTCTGCAGGGCATACTCTGGATGTTCTGATCTCCTCAGACCTCCCCCTTTCTGTCCCTCTCTCCACTCCTCTCTCCTGGAGTGATAACTTTCCTCCCATTTCACCCTCCCTATCCCTCAGGCCAAACTATTTCCATCACTGCCTCCAACCTTTTCGGTCATCAGACCCATGAAGCGCGTATCAGTTGAGGCTTTCGCCGCCACCTTCTCTCCCCCCCCATACACCCTTTTGGCTGAATCTCACCCTGACACAGCCCTCTCCATGATCCACTCTGCTATATCTGATACTCTTGATACCCTTTCTCCTGTCATGAGAATTCGCCTGAAGCCCCAAGCCAAGTGCAACTCCTGGTATGACTCAGACCTTATCACCCTAAAACGTAAGTGCAGGGTGTCTGAGAGGAAATGGCATGCTTCATGTACATCCTCTGACAAACTGGCCTGCCGTCTGCTCTAAAGGCAATAACGGCTCTCTGTCCTCACCAAGAAGAGAGCTCATATCCAAGCCTGCGTCTCTGCGGCATGTAACAACTCGGCCAAACTCTTTAAAATCAGCAAGGAACTGGTCAATCCTGCCGCAGTCACTACCTCTCCTGTCCCTTCCCAGGCCCTCTGCATGGCACTGGCTTCTCACTTCATCTGTAAAACTCAGGACATCCTGTCCTCCCTCTCCTCCTTCCCCCTTCCTCCCCCTACTCCTTGCTCTTCCTCTGGCCCTTTTGCAGCCAACTCTCCTCCCTCCTTCTCTGCCTTTCCCCTGTTCTCAGCAGACAAGGTTTCTAGACAAGTCCGATCTATGAAAGCCTGGTCAAAACAGTTTCTCCCCTGTTCCTCCAAAACCATCAAGGACCAATCTATTTCTTTTGCGACTGGCGCCAACCGTCTTGAAAGCTTAATAAACAACCAACGTATTCCTATCGCTCTGTTATTTTCCCTTCACAATTAATAAAGACACGTGTCAACAACAAAATCCCCAAACAAAAAAGTGCACCAACATCTACGATCGTTCTTGCCTTATCTCCCTGATAAGCGTATTCTCATCTCAACTCTTCCCCATTCTGGAGTGTGTAAAGCATCCTTCCTATTAGCTTTGCCTCAAATATCTCTATTATCATAAAATCTACTCTGTTCTGGAGTTTGCCGCTTTACCTTCTATTTCCTTGAAATAGGGATCAAGATGTCCTTTTCTTTAAACAAAATCCTGTTACTTATTCCCACTTATATACTTAATATATAAAACAGTCCCTCCCCCCGTATTTTGTCACATTCGCTGCTCTACTTACATCCGTCAATCAAACTCAAAGCCTTTGGTATTGACTCCTCCATTCAACCGACCACTTTGTCATCCTTCAGTGGGGCGCCAGTGGAAATCGGGCAGGGATTTCATCAAAGAGGGGCCTGCCCAGCGTCTAGGATTTTGCATGTTCTGTGTTGGCCGTTTTCCAAAGGAAACTGCGGTCTTCCAGCTGATGGCGGAGGGGCCGATGTCACAGCTGACTCTGGATCTGAACTAGTTTGGACCAGAACCATCCGCACCGCTACCAACACGTACTCTAAGTACAGTAGAGGGCAATTACAAGCGAGATGGAATTGCCACAGAAATAACCCAGGCCCAAATAACCAGACACATTCACAGAAGTTGGCAAAGAGCTAATGTTTTATTATCTGTTGGCCATAAAACAGGGAAATATGGCGTATTCATTCTCGCAGAACTTCACTTCAGCAGAGGCTTTATACCCCTCTGTGCATCAGTTACGACGTCACCCTACATGGCAAAATATAGAAAACCTATCGGACGGGGGATTATGGGTTAGTACACAATATGATGCCTCCTTCTTGATAGGCATGCCTTGACCTACCTCTAAACAGCATGATATACAAAAACAGCAACATATAGGCTATAGCAACAATGTATTGTCGTCCGTCACATAAGCCCTTATGATTGGTTTGGCACGCTCGCACTAACACTAGACATTCGGCTTGTTAGCAGCACGTAAGGTAAAAAAAATAGGTGCAGGAGAACCACATCAGATAACTACCTTACCAACCAATTAGGCAACAATCTCATCACCTAGGCCTGATGCCAAGGTTTTCTCTTTGTATTTGACCTCACCGTATGTCTTCTTCCTCAGACATTTACGGGAGTGAAGTGTAAGGAAGGCATGGTACCAAGAATAGACAGACACAAGTGATCACAGTTCAAGGGTGTTTATTAAATTGCATAATGGGTGGGATGAACGCCTAATCTAAATCTAAAATAGGAGCAAGCTACGACCAACAAATAATAATAATAAGGCAGTTCTAGTGGCATCTTGTCAAATAAAAGGGACTATACTAAAAAAAAAACTATTGCCAATCCAATTTCAAAAGAGTGTGGGATAATGGTCACAAGAAAAGAAAGACGTGTTCACAAATTATAAGTCAGGATGTTCTAGACGGAGGTCTCCCTTCCTCACGTTTTTAGCATGGGACAAGGCAGGACCTTTGAGCACAGCACACTTCTGGGCCTCGCCAGCACAAGGTTTACAGTTTGTTCCAAAATTTCAGGCCCTTCTGTGGCCAAGTCTCTTTTACCCAAAGTCTGTTGCCTCAGAGGACCTGATGTGTTGCAATCAACCAAAAACAAATGTTCCTTCAATAAATCTTCATGGGGTGATTTTGCCTTAGGATCCCCCTCTGCTGGGCTCCGATCCCTCGTACAGCACGGGCCTTTCTACGTTGGATCTACTACGGCTTTTCAGTCACACTGTAGCATTCCAGAGTCTTAATGTCTTTTTAAACAACCATACATTGTGGACATCCCTCAATCCCTCATCTGAATTCACGCTTGCCGACACAATGTTCATGGGTGTATTCCTATTCACCTTGATTTGCAGGCATCCCTCAGCCGGGTACAAGTTTGCAAAATATATCACAGTTCGTTTCCATGTGAGATTCACTTCCCTTGTTTTTCTTTCGGCATTCCTCCGTCGGGTTCACATAGCCATTTTTATACAGTTGATGATTTGTTCATTCTCATCAGAAGGCGGGGGTTCGCTTCCCCTAGCTTTCTTTCTGCATCCCTCTGTTGGGTTCACACTTGCCTTGATTCACAATGTTCATAGTGTTCACAACTCACTTGTTCACCACATGCCAAAGACTTTCGACTGTACAGGGGATTTTACTTGACCCTCGTATGACCACTTTGACACTACTCACAGCCTCCCTTAAGGCCCCTTAGTCTTTGCACTTTCGTTAGTAACACAATGTTCTCAGTTTAACAAAATGTTCTCAGTTCAATACGTTCTCTTTCTTTCAGCAATGGAATACCATATAGAGTCCTTTGAGTGAGCATCCACGTGGCGCCTGACCACTCTGTCTGGTTCCAACATTACTCACAAAAGACCTCTGTCTATTATCCTCTTTGGGTATATACGATGTTGCCACTGCAACCTTGGGCTCAACACAGTCTGGTTTGCTATCACTAGCTTCCGACTCACCGGCTGGGTTGACCTTGTTGGTGTTTCCTTTTGTCGCTGGGCGGTACCATGATCAGAACAGTCTCTCCCCAACCTGGCAATTAGTGCGGGAGTGAACCCTGTACCGCAGACCTCCGATACGCCCCTTGCCAGCTGCGATTCCCGGTCTTACGTTCTCCTTCACTGAGGTTTCGCGGGAATGAGTTGAAAAGGTGAAGGGCAATTCCCTTCTGGTCGTCCTTTCAACTCGCTCTGCCTTTCTCCTCCTCTTGAACTACCGGTCCGGTATGGCTGCTTCCTTGTGCGTTCCACCTTGCTCGAAGTGTGCTCCACCTTTTATCCCTGTGAGGAAGGGAAAGGGCCATCAGGTGTGCATAGTTATGGTTAATTGTCTGACCCTTGTGTTGGGACATGTCAGGTAAATGGCCCTGGTGTTGGTCTGTTGTCTGTCGCGGTGTAGGAAAGTGCTTGTGTTGGAAAAGGGAGGGTAGAACTTCAGAATATCCAATGAGGTTGGATGGGGAAAAGGTGTTATATGAAAGGGGGTACCGCATTTTACCCGTCGGTGTCCTGCTTCTACTCCCCGAGGATTCCTCATCCAGGTGATCCTTCCGCACTGGCCCACCCTCAGGAACTGGATCCAATAGCGATGGCTGTGTCCTAGCCACCTGGATGGCAGATCCCCGGGGACTAGTAAGTGAGAACCTTCAGGTTTCTCACAGAAGGCACATTACTATCTATGTCTGGAGCTCCATGATTAGAACCTATTTTGAGCTTCTCAACCACGTGTGAAGAGACCACAATTCTGTCCATTCTGTTTCTTATTTAGCCCTATTTGATATTCAATTACTTCCGGTGTTATTACCCCGTTTGGCCTCTGGAGACTTACTCACTCCATCTTCATATGCCATTCTGCATCTATGAATTGTGCAATACTTGGCACTCGCAATGTTCTCTCTTGTACCTGATCTCAGAAGAATGTGTCCTACGCACATGAGCTCTCCTTCTGCTCTTTGAAGGCACACACAATCGTCTTTGCTGCGACTTCCTTGACTTCAAGACAAACAACCTTTTCTGTGCTTTGCAAGAATATGTATGCCTGTATCTTGTTAGTTCTGCAGCTTCCTTCCTTTCTCCTTCATGTTTCATGCTTACAATTTATACGAGCTGACGTCCATCTTCTATAATGGCAGCTGTGCTGGTGTCCTATTTTCTACCTAAGCCTATATGTCTTCTCATCTACTTGCGTTTCAGCATATGTACACCAGTTAAACTTGTCACTTTATCTTCTTTAGTTCCATGTGATTTCCTCACATTTACATGTGCATTCACTTTGAGTTACATCTTCATTTCTTCAGATCATCTATATATAGTCTCATTATGTCATCATCTCTTTCTGCCAATGCGTCCTTGTGATGGCTTTTCATGACCATGTGACTTTGGCCTGGTTTCTGTTTACAGGGCATACTCACTTAGTAGTTCCTGCAGGCTTATGTTTCTTGTATCGATTCGAGGAAACATTCAATTTGGTTGTCTCAGTGGTAAACGTGTCTTGAGCACTCCCTGCAATATTGGCATTACAGCAGGTGTCAGACATGGTATGACTTTGGTCTTCTCCCAATATGGCAGAGAAGGGGTGGGGTTTACTGATGACCTAGATATATCCTCCTCTACAAGAGCTCTGTCACAAGCTTTGACACGCTCCTCCCTGACAGCTACAAGATGCTCTCCGCGCCCAGGTCTAACCGCTCCGGAGGAGGTGTAGCCCTGATCTTCACTGAGTGGATTCCTGTCTCTGTCACTCCTACGCAGGCCTACTCCTCTTTTGAATGCCTCGTCTGCAGGCTCTCTCTCTCCCCTAGCCAATCCCTTACTGCGGCTACTATCTATCGACCACCTGGTCAAATCTCCTCCTTCCTTTCTAAGTGGGCGGAACTCTACTCTTCACTCCTGGCCTCAACCACTCAACTCCTCCTTCTTGGAGACTTCAACATCCACCTGGATGCCTCCTGTCCCCCCTCTCGACTCTTTCGCAACCTCTGCGACTCTCTCTCACTCACTATTCTCCCCTCTGGCCCGACTCACTCTGCAGGGCATACTCTGGATGTTCTGATCTCCTCAGACCTCCCCCTTTCTGTCCCTCTCTCCACTCCTCTCTCCTGGAGTGATAACTTTCCTCCCATTTCACCCTCCCTATCCCTCAGGCCAAACTTCTTCCATCACTGCCTCCAACCTTTTC
The DNA here is from genome assembly GCF_040938575.1 of Ambystoma mexicanum. NCBI lineage: Eukaryota > Metazoa > Chordata > Amphibia > Caudata > Ambystomatidae > Ambystoma > Ambystoma mexicanum. The sequence goes on along the minus strand of NC_090926.1, from coordinate 1,015,108,136 downwards.
GGTCATCAGACCCATGAAGCGCGTATCAGTTGAGGCTTTCGCCGCCACCTTCTCTCCCCCCCCATACACCCTTTTGGCTGAATCTCACCCTGACACAGCCCTCTCCATGATCCACTCTGCTATATCTTATACTCTTGATACCCTTTCTCTTGTCATGAGAATTCACCTGAAGCCCCAAGCCAAGTGCAACTCCTGGTATGACTCAGACCTTATCACCCTAAAACGTAAGTGCAGGGTGTCTGAGAGGAAATGGCATGCTTCATGTACATCCTCTGACAAACTGGCCTGCCGTCTGCTCTAAAGGCAATAACGGCTCTCTGTCCTCACCAAGAAGAGAGCTCATATCCAAGCCTGCGTCTCTGCGGCATGTAACAACTCGGCCAAACTCTTTAAAATCAGCAAGGAACTGGTCAATCCTGCCGCAGTCTCTACCTCTCCTGTCCCTTCCCAGGCCCTCTGCATGGCACTGGCTTCTCACTTCATCTCTAAAACTCAGGACATCCTGTCCTCCCTCTCCTCCCCCCCCTTCCTTCCCCTACTCCTTGCTCTTCCTCGGCCCCTTTTGCAGCCAACTCTCCTCCCTCCTTCTCTGCCTTTCCCCTGTTCTCAGCAGACAAGGTTTCTAGACAAGTCCGATCTATGAAAGTCTCGTCAAAACAGTTTCACCCCTGTTCCTCCAAAACCATCAAGGACCACATTGACTCCCTGGCTCCTGCCCTGGCTGACTTCTGCAACCACTCCTTCGCCACTGGAGTATTCCTTTCCCCCCTGAAGCATTCCCTTGTGCACCCTCTTCTTTAGAAACCCTCTGCTGATCCCTCCTGCCTTGCTAACTATCGCCCAATCTCCATCACTCACTTCCTGGGCAAGCTCCTGGACAAACTTGCCATCTCCCAGCTTAATTTCCACACTGAATCTGTTGGTTGTCTTCATGACCATCAGTCTGGCTTTAGAGCTGCCAGAAGCATGGAAACTGCTCTCCTGAACATTCGTGAAGACCTGCTCTCCAACCTTGACTCTAACACCCTGTGTCCTCATCTTGCTTATTCTCTCTTCTGCCTTCGACATGGTCAACCATGCCATTCTGCTCAACCGTCTCCGTGATAACCTGGGTATCACTGGTCAGGCCCCAGCGTGGCTCACTTATTTCCTCTCTGACCGACCCTCCCAGGCCCAACCTGGGTCCTTCTTCTCCGCTATCCTTTTCTCTACCTTTGGTGTTCCCCAGGGATCTAACCTCTCTCCCTGGCTCTTCAACCAATACCTGGTACTCCTTGCCCACCGAATTGCCGCTCTCTGCCCTAACTTTCAGTGCTATGCGGATGACACCCAGCTCATTTCAGGCTACCTTCGAACCACCTCTTCTCCTTCCCTAATTTCTGACTGTCTGCTATCCAGGAATGGTGTGCGCCAATGACCTCTGTCTTAATGCCAGTAAGACTGAGATTCTCCTCATCGGCACACCCGCTCCCTCCTTTCCTGTAGCTCTCTCCCCGCCCTCTCTTGGCCCCCTTCCTGCTCCCACCTGCAAAGCTAAAAACCTCGGGTCATCTTCCACTCCACACTCTCCTTCTCTCCTCACATCGCTGACGTCTCTAAGAAGTCACACTACCAGCTGCACCTCCTCAGAGGAATTCTTCCTTTCCTCTCCTTCCCCCAGAAGCTCACTGTCTCCAGAGCTCTGGTTCTCTCTAGGCTGGATTACTGCTACAGCCTCTTTCTAAATCTGCCTGCCTCTACTCTCTGCCCCTTGCAACTTATCCAGAACAGGACTGCGAGACTTGTCCTTGGCCTCAAGCCCAGGGATCATATCTCTCCAGGTCTGAAATCTCTGCACTGGCTCCCAGTGTCTGCGAGAATTAAGTTCAAAACCGTATGCATTATCCACAAGGCCTTCTAGGGCACGGGGCCTCAATACCTTCAACTTTCTCTTCCTAAATATCTTCCTTCTCGAGCTCTTCACTCATCCGCCTCCAACTCCTTCAGGGTCAGTCGCTTCTCCAAGCAACGAGTTGATGGTAGAATTCTTTCTTCGGATGGGGCCTCCCTCTGGAACAGCCTCCCTTAAACTTGAGGAGAACCATCTCTAGTTCTGGAAACAGCTCAAAACCTTTCTCTTTGAATTCATTAATACTCGTTCAATGTTTATTATTTCCTTAACTTCTCAATACTTGATATGCTATACTGATTCATCAACACCATCAATTGCCACACAGTTCCAGGAACTTTGCATTTTTAAACAATCTATTTCTTTTGCGACTGGTGCCAACCATCTTGAAAGCGTAATAAACAACCAACGTATTCCTATCGCTCTGTTATTTTCACTTCACAATCAATAAAGACACGTGTCAACAACAAAATCCCCAAACAAAAAAGAAGCTTTCTCTCCTCCTCTCTCCTGCTGACCTCCTGGCTGTTACCGGATAGGCACTGGATTACCTGGACATGCTCTGATTCGGGCCCAGGTCCCCCCCAACCAGCCTGTCACACTTGCACTGCCTACCTGGCAACCCCCGCACTTGCCGGCTGTTTCTGTATCCCTAAAGTCCCCCTACCATCACTTGACACCCAATGTCTGCACTTACCGGCCGTTACTTATACTTATTGTTATTATCTATTCCCATGTACTGCACTGTCCTTTCCCCTCGTCCCACGCACTTGCGCGATCTGAATGACACCTGGCCTAGTAGGATCTTTGTCTGTCCTCCCTCTGTTGCCCCTCCCTTGCCTCGTTGCACCTTGAAACACTTGATTCAAAGAAATACAAGAAATGAACCATCAGAAGATGAATTATACACTCAATCTAGTATAATGGAAACCAACCCGAAAGGCCACTATAAAAAGAAGAGATATAAGAAGCCACCGAATACATTCTTATATACAGGAAATACAACCTCCTACTCCATCTTGGAAGGGAAAACCCTTTGGGCCCATCTAGATAGTGGGAGTAGGAAATGTGCCTTACGAGCAGAACTACTTCCCCGTAAATGGAGGAAAAAGGGTGAGGAAGGATTGGGCTGTGTACATGGCCATAATGAAACCTACCCACAAATTGAAATACCCATTACCATCCTGGGTAGAGAAGTACATCTGGTAGTGGCTGTAATTCCTTACTTACCAACACAATTAGTTCTGGGAACAGAGTTACCCCTGTTTGATCAATGGGTTTCCCAGATAGCACAAATAATATTGAAAACTCTTAGAACTGAATTTTTTTCTTCAAATTATCTACAGTCCCTCAGGAATAAGAAAATAATTAGTGGTGAAGAGAATACTGGGTTTTTGGAGAAAAAAACAATACCTCAGCTGAAAGAAACCAGCCTAATGGATATTCCGGGTGTTTTGGACCATTCCCCAGATTACGCCACAGGGGAAACCCAGAGAGTTCAATGGCAAGGTAATGTGGACTTCCTCTCCCGGTTTCCTTGTGAAGCACCCCGGTCCAACCCACATTGGGGAAGGGTATGTGAAAAAGCTGGGGGTATTCTCACTCCTACTCCCTGTGTATCCTCTTCACAGTTGACCAGGGAAAGGCCATCACTTTTGTATCCTGACTCTTGGGGTGGGGAAGCGAGGGAGGATCACCTGGGTGTAGGGGCTTTGAGGATTGGGAGTCAGGTATCTGCAGGGTAGACATGGTATCCCCCTTTCATTTTAGAAAGTCATCCTAAACCTCCACCAAGCCTTCATGGGCTATTACAAGTCAACTCCCCTTCGTTCCCCTCTTGGGACACCTGATAGTATTACAACGAGAAAGAGGCAACTGAGAGTAATGAACACCTCCATACACACTCACCACTCTAGTACTGAGACCAGGCAGAAGCAACTCGAAGTAATAACCACTAACAACTCCCATGTCCACTTTAACACTGGGATGAGGAAGATGCGTGTTAAAAGCTGTGGAGGTAAGGCATGTCCTCGTAATCAAAGACAGGCAGAAGTGGACAATGGTACACATCGGCAGCCTATTGAGGGACTACAGGTGTATAAAATGAAAGGCCAAGAACTGACCAAAGACAGAGACCTGGGGAACTTGGGAACTTGGGCAGAGGACAGCAGGACACCCTGGAAGACTGAAGGCAGCTGTGGTGGGACTGAGGTGGAGCCAGGATGCCAGATGACATTCCCAAGCTTCTGGGAGCCTCTGATTGCGAAGTGGGAGCAAACAGAGCTGCAGCGAGGCCAGAGCGAAGAGGATGCCATGTCCGTCCTTGCAGAGGCAGGGGAGCTGCCTGCGCCAGCTAAGCTCCAGTCAACAGGCAAGTGGGGGCTTGCAGAAACAGAAGCAGCAACCGGAGCAGAGGAGAAAAGCAGCCGGAGGAGAACACTGACCACCGGTGAGTACGGGAATGCTACTCAGAGACCGGGGCGCCCCTTGCAGGCTGCAAAAGCATACAGAAACATCTAAGGAACAAATGCTTCAATTACAGATGGATCTATGATACTAAGTGACTAGAGGAAAGGCAGTTGCATGAGACACAGTAATTGCCAATATTGAATAATGAACTGAAAGAAAGTAGCAAATCAAGTCGAATTAAGGACTCTGACTACAGGGTTGAAGTCAAGTCTAATAAACCATTTGTTTGTTGAATAGCAAACTGATTAAACCCTAAACCCGTGCTTAAAAGACAGTAATCTACATATTTGAAAGAAGCTAAGCATGAAGGGGGGGAGGGGAGTCACCATAGGTGAAGTGTGAATAAGACCCTGAAATACAGTGAGACATTGAATGTGTACAGAGCAAGGATGCCAAGGGCTGTCTCAGAGATATATATGGTACTAAACAGAAAACCTAAAAGGCTGACACAAGGAAGCCAAGTTAAAGAAATTCAAACACAGAGGCAAGGTACTGATGAGCCTATGTGTGAGCATGAGAACTAAGGGTTGCTGGTTGTCTGTCCTGCGATGGGTGGACCATGTGGTCTGACAACTGCGCCCAGACCAGAGAACCCCAACATGATGAAAAAGGTCAAGATAAATATGCAATGTGTCAAAAAGGAAAACTATCATTGTTGCATTTAAACCATGGGGAAGGGAACCCCGAACTGTGAAGAATTGTTGGAAATTAAGTTGAGGGCGGAGCCTCAAGACCCTTTCTTTTGTGATCACGGTTACATTGAACTTGGGCAAGGGATCACCGAGACCTTCTTTGATGAGACTGTATTGAACTTGGGGAAGGGACCCCAAGAAAGGTGTGGAACTCCAATCGCTTGAGTCCAAGCGAAGGCAACTTGAAAACTGTGGTGAACTTGTTTGTACTTGGGGAAGGGGAGCTGGAGAAGAAGCCTCAAGCTGGAAATAGCTCAGAACTTTACTTTTGCTACACTTTTCAGTTGATGGTTCACATCCCTACACATTTTTTTGCTTTAGAGGTGAGGGCAAGCATAGGTTTTGGACACAGACAGACTTTTAAGTTGAATTTACTGACACAGACTATCCTTAGTTTCTTTAGGTAGGGAAATCCCACCTTAGCATAGGGCAAGGTAGGCCTTACACCAGCCTGACATTAAAGTTAATAAAAATTGCAAAACTTGAATCCTTTGTTGTCTGTGTTTCCTTCCATGATGCCAACCTCACAATGCTAACAACAGGTTGGAGGAAATGTGGTGATAGCACCAGAGGCCCTCTCTTGTTTCCTGGTGAGTCTGGAGACTCTAACCTGCATGAAATCATGAGTGGTGATGAGGGACAGCACTGCCCACTAGCAAAGTACCTTTCACCACACCCGAGCAAGGAGATGCACAGTGGGAAGACATCTCAGTTAATGCATACTCGTAAATTGACCCTCGTTTAGGGAGAGTCACCGGCCTTCGGCTCAGTTTCACCTCCCAAACACACCACTAATCTTAGATATACTACAATAAACTTACTTGCTAAAGAAAACCTTTACTGATAGTCAAAAAATATATAGTTCAAATAGATTTCAAAAGGATCATCGGCCACACTCACCTGATTCTATGTCAAGACACAAAGGCTTGTATTATGCTTCTCTATCTTTACTCAAAACTCGAGCAGCATAAATTAAACAACCTTACAACATCAAAAAGTAAACACATTCAAAACAACACTTCCCACAATGTCTTTGTGTGTAAGTTTCATTCTTTTAATGTCCATGAAATAACAAATCATGTGATTCCTTCCACCAATCCTCCCACACCATGTCCTTTATCCTCTTTAACACTCTCAAGTCCTTCCTCTTTCTTTGCTTCTTGGGCAACCAGTTAAGTACCTAGCGTTATGTTAATACAATTAATGTATGAAGTGGCTTATGTATGTGATGTTGTTTATAACGTGGTATAAGCGTGTTAGCACAGCGCAGGGGCAGCGTTATATAAGGCTGTTAGGAAAGGAGTTAAATGCAAACGCGACGGGGCTGACGTTCCGGCGAACGCGTGATTCATAGAGGGCACTATTGTCACGGAAGTGCCAGGAGCACAACGGTAACTCTAGCAGGGTTCCGGTGCTCCTTGTCATTTCCTTCCTGCAGAATGACAGTTAGCCAGAAATAGTTTGAAGCGGAGTGAAGTGCGGAAAGCCTATTAATTGCTCAGAGTGAAATAGATCAAAGGTGCATTTCAAAACAAAAGCACGGAGAGTGCAGGGAGCTAAAGTAGGTCTTGTCAGACTGTGGAAAAAAGTGTATGAACGCTACGCCACCACCAACTGGTGGCCAAATAAGGATAAACAGCCCTTTTAAACTGAAAAGGAGCTTTACATCACGCAAATAATAGAGAATATCTGCCCTAAAAGCATGTTAAGACGGGTACAGGCCCAAGATTCTTGGAATTGCATACAGTGGCATTACTGTCCCCTATATCCATCATGTACAGCCCAAGCGAGGAAGGCATGGCTCAAGTGAGCCAGAAAAGACTACAGCCTGCCTTGGGTGAGATACTGCAGCAAGCTCTGAGTCAATCAATGGGGTACAGTTCCCAACATCTGGCAGTATTGGAGGACTGGCTTAAGTTCTCCAGAGGGATGGAGGAGCTGGAGGGGATAAGGGGTACAGCAAAGAATAAAGGGGGAAGGAAAAAAGCCTGAAGGCCGAGAAAGGCAAGACCCATCTAGGATCGCCACGAAAGAGTAAGGGCAAGAGCAAGGCTACAAGCCGAAAAAAAACCCCAGAAATGGTAGTGTCGCCAGGCTTTGAAGGCGGATTTGATTGCCAAGAGTTCTTTGTCAGTGATGGCGTAGTTAATTTCTGGAGGTGAAAACTTCTTTGACCAGAAGGCCACTGGATGTAGCTGGCCAGTTTCGGGATCTCTTTGTGAGAGGACAGCTCCCATTGCTATACTGGAAGCGTCCGTCTCTACGATATATGGGAGGTCTGGATGTGGATGTCGTAAAATCGGTGCTGAGGTGAATCTTTTCTTTCGTTCCTGAAAGGCTTTTTCTGCGTCTTCGGTCCAGGTGAATTTCTTGTTATTTTTTCGTAACAACACAGTGATTGGGTGTACGATTTGGGAGAAGTCTGGTATGAACCGATGATAAAAGTTTGCAAAGCCTAACATACTTTGTACTCCCTTTATTGACGTCGGTGATGGCATTTCAGAACAGCATCGACCTTGTGCAGGTCCATCCTAATGCCTCCGGGAGTAAGGATGAAGCCTAGGAACTCCACTTCGGTTACATGAAAAAAGCACTTTTCCAGCTCGGCAAATAAACGATGTTCACAGAGCTTGGCGAGGCCTGAACGGACGTGTTTGATATGGTCTTGTTTAGAAGTTGAGTACACCAGGATATCATCTATGTACACTAGGGCGCAGACATCAATTAACTCTCTCAGGACGTCATTCATGAAGTATTGGAATGCTGCCGGTGCATTGCGTAACCCAAAGGGCATGACTTGATATTCGAATAACCCATATTTAGTACGGAAAGCGGTTTTCCATTTGTCGCTGCTTCTGACCCGAACCAGGTGATACGCTCCCCGAAGATCCAATTTGGTGTAAATTTGAGCATCCTTGACCTGGTCCAGCATTTCCGGAATCAGTGGCAAAGGGTAACAGTTCTTCACCATGATCTGGTTTAATGCGCGGTAATCAGTACAGGTCCTTAAGTCCCTTTCTTTTTCGGCACAAAGAACAAAGGACTGGCTGCCGGGGACTTCGATGGACGGATGAATCCGTTTGCAAGGTACTGGTCTAGATAGGACTTCAGATGAAGATTTTCAGGTTCAGTCAGATCATAGATTCTCCCACAGGGGACTTGGGCTCCAGGAAGAAGGTTGATTTGACAGTCGTAGGGCCTGTGGGGCGGCAGGGTATTGGCTTGGTCCTTCTGGAATACATCCTGGAAATCGCGGTATTCCTCAGGTAAAGTACTGGTTACACCTAAGATAGATGTCGTGGTTCCCGGGAGTCGTAGAATTACTGAAAGCAATCTTCTGTTCTTGATAGTAACAGGCTGGAGAGCAGTCACTGGGGAAGGTTTATTTCCTGGCTCGCCAGTTAATCGAAGGATTATGAGCGACTGACCATGGCATCCCTAGTATAAGCCGAAATTGAGGTGCCTTGATGAGGTCGAACAAAATGAGTTCCCTATGCCCGTCCTGGCACAGCATTGTTATCTCAGCTGTGCATTGGTTTACGGATCCGGAAGCGATTTCAGTCCCATCCACTGTAGTCACCTTATCTGTAATCGGCTTGGAACATAAGGGAAGTCCCATCTCTGCAGCCAGATCTTGATCAATATAATTCCCGACTGCCCCACTGTCGATGTAAGCTTCTATGGTATGCATTCTGGACGACCGTTGGTTATTGATCAAGATCACTGGTATTGCAAAGTGTGAGGTCGGTGGCTCCTTTCCCTCACTCGACAAACGGACCTCTACGTTTGCCGAGCTGGGTAGTTTTCCGATTGATATTCTTTCTCTTGGTCTTTTTCCGTGGCCCCAACGACCTTCCTAAGGGGGTTTCACCGGGCAGTCCTTCAGGAAGTGCCCAGATTTTCCACAATACAGACACAGTTGTTGTTGCCTTCTTTTATCTCGCTCTTGTTTTGTTAATGGGGGTCGCACTCCTCCAAGTTGCATGGGCTCAGCAGGGTTTTCTTGTGCATGAGTTACATTGTCTCTAGACCGAACATACACCGCCCGTGGATCCATTTTGGAGCAATCTGCTTTTCGGTCTTGCAGCCGGTGGTCTAATTGTACAACCAAATTTATGAACTCCGAACAGTCTCGAAGAGGGTCCACTACTTGAGCTAGAACATCTTTTAATTTGCCTCGTAAACCCCGATGAAACAACGTGGTTCTTTTGTTTTCAGGCCACCTAGCTTCAGCGACCAATCTGTTGAAAGTAGCAATGTACGTTAACAGGTCCTGATTTCCTTGTCAGACAGAAAGGAGTTCATTGTCCACTGCTTGTTCTCGGGTATGATGAGCAAAAAGTTTCCTCATTTCCCTCTGAAATCCCCCAAAGTCATGTAACAAAGGATTATCATGTGTCACCAATGGAACTGACCAGTCTGCTGCGCTACCGCTCAGGTATGACAAGACAAAGGCCACCCGAGCCTGGTCGTTTGGAAATGCTCCAGGCCTGCAAAGAAAGTGAATGCGGCATTGATTCATGAATGTGGCATATTTCCGTGGATCACCTGTAAATCGCTCCGGTGGGGCCAAATGAACTGTTCCTGGTAGCATGACTTGCACCGGAGTAGAAGAAGTGGATGGCAGGGTAGGATTCTGCATCGTTGGGTTGCTTCCTGGTAGGGGGGTCTGGCCCGCTTATGATTGCAAGTATTGTCTGCTAATGTCTTCAGTGCGCTCCTTAGTCACTATTAAATCTCTTCGGAGAACATTAGTCTCCGGATGGGCAGAATGAACCTCGGCGCGCAGTTCACCTATTAGTTGGGCCAATTGGTCTAATTCTGAGGTTTCCATGGCACCCAGGTGGATTTAGTTTTGGAGGCTTCGCGTTCTGTTACGCTCACCTGGTTCCACGGGGGCGCCACCCAGCAGTTGGGGTTCAGATGTCCCTCCTTTAGATGCCGAGATGCGACCAGCGGAAGAGTTCTGCCTGGAATACAGGTAAGCTATGTTCAGGACTGAGCAACCGGGGTAAACAGCCTCCCACCTCCCCGTAGGTCTGCGACCCTTCTGGACTTATCCTCACCTTGTTTTAGATGTTGGCGGGTTCTCCATCCGGCTGTCTTGGCAGGGGTGCGTTGTGCTTGGTGGGCAATGGCGATCGAGTTGCTTCACTGATGCCGGGCCGTCTTGAGTCTTTCAGGTAGGTCTTATTGCTGTGAATATTGCTGTTCTTGCATGCCTTTTAAACAATGTCTTTTTGTTCCTAGGTATGCGGAAGTCCAGTGGCAAGCCGGAATCTGGGTTTCGCCGGTAAGTATGGCCGTTTTTGGAGCGCCTTGATGCGGTGAGTAGGCGCTATGCGCTCGCTTAAGATGCCTTGCCTTTGCTAACCTGTTATCTTTTCCTCTCCACAGGTCGTGGTACTCGGCCGGAGTATGGAATATGCGTAGTGATGCTGATTGAGGAGCGGCTGGGGAGGTAAGCCTTTTGGCACAGTTCGTTAATTGTACAATGTCTAATGCCTTGTTTCTTCTCTTTTACAGGTCCGTCGATCCGAAGGAGCGCTGGTTCCAGGATGATGGTCGGGAGAGCTGCGGACCGCTGGTGATGAAGTTCAGGTAAGCTGCTGCCTTTTCTCACGATGTCTTCTCCTTTCCTTTGCAGGTGCTGTTCTTCCGAGGTTCGTGGCTGAAGCTGAACACGGTGAGCGTTACGTTGCAGAAATGCAAACTAACGCGAAGCATGTCATTCTATTCGGGTGTGGTTTAAATAGCTTCAAGAAAGAAGTCCAGATAAAATAGTCCCCATGGTACCACACCCAAAAACACTACACTGAAAGGCAAGCCTGGTTTCAAGTAGCCAGGTTATGAGGCTGCCTCCACATGACTGGCATTAATGAAAAGTAGTTCCCAAGCACAAGTCCATATTCAAACATGAGCCTGGCGCCAAAGGCGCCAGGACTGGCCCCAAGAAGGCCTAGGCTGCAATTTCCTGGGTTTAGTGGGGACTGGAATCAAGACTCTCCATGGCCCATAGGTTGGCCAGGGGGACTTCAGAGTGTGGGTTGTGACAGTTAATATGTTTACTGTCATGCAAGAGGGTCTTAGATGCAGTGGCGTAACACAAGATCTGGGGGGCCCCCCTGCAAGCCATGCTGAGGCCCCCCCGAACTCTGCAATAAATCACGAGTCGTGCCACACTCTGGGCCACCCTAGATTACCACGCTTGCGCAATACGCACAAACGTGTTGCTGAAGGGGTATGCCACACACTGCACTAGGAGAAAGATATAAATATGTGTTTTAATGCAATATACAGCACACTTTCTGAGAAGAGTTGACTAAAAAGCCACAGTATGTGCTATTGTTGTGTAGGTAAGAGCAATCCAATACATGCAAGTCACCAACAGTGCACATGAACATTAATGCTTTGCTATTAAAAATGCCATGCCACAATGAAAACATGTCCAACAAGCTGAACAAAGTAGAGCAGTGTAGACACATAATAACATTATAGTAAAGCTTGCCAGGTCACATTAAGACATACCTAGACTGGTTGCACCAAAATGCCGGTCGAAGCAATAAGACTCATAAAGAAGAGAGCACACATTCAAGCACGCGTCTCTGCGGCCTCTAACAACACAGCCAAACTCTTTAAAATCTGCAAGGAACTGGCCAATCCTGTTGCGGTTTCTACCTCTCCTGTTCCCTCAACATGCCTCCTGTATGGCTTTGGCCTCTCGCTTCTCCGCTAAAACTCAGGACATCCTGTCCACTATCTCCTCTTCCTCTCCCTCTCTCGGCCCCCTTTGGCCATCTCTCCCTCTCCTCCTCCTTTCTCCTCTTTCTCGCTAACACCTGACAAGGTTTCTAGACAAGTTCCATTTATGGAAGTGTCGTTGAAATAGGTGCTTGCCTGCTCCTCCAGAACTATCAAGGACCTCATTGACACCCTTGAACCAGCCTTGGCCGATTTCTGTAATCATTCTTTTGCCACTGGAACTTTCCCCTCTCCCAAACTCTTGGAAAAGCTGGCCAACTGCCAGCTTACTCTCCACACTGAATCTGTTGGTTGTCTCCATGACCATCAGTCTGGCTTAAGAGCTGCCAGAGGCACGGAAACTGCTCTCCTGAAGATCTGATTTCTAACCTTGATTCCAGCATTCCTGGAATCTAAAACAAGGTGAGGATAAGTCCAGAAGGGTCTCACTGAGTCCAGGCTCTTTCTTGATCAGTCACCCTTGCACTGCCTCCAAGCCTACCACGCAGTTAGGGGCTTTAACTGTAACCATACAGTCCCTTGTTCTTCTTCCACTACCCAGAGCTGCACTGCCCTGGCAGCACTTACTCAGAGCATTGCTGACCTGTTTTCCCCTCCCCTCTCGCTTGCACTTCCCCCCTCCCTTTCCCCTTGCACTTCTCGTTCTCGCACTTGCACGATCTGAATGACACAAGGCATAGTAAGATCATTTGTCTTGTCCTCCCTCAGTTGTCCTTCCCTTGTCTCGTCGTGCCTAAAAACACTTGTGTACAGGTGCGTTATATATGACTTATCATATCATAACATATCATTTTATCACAGATGCTCAGAAAAATATACAGTGCCGCAGTAAGAAACGGCTAGACTGGCTGAACCCAAATTCCAGTCTAGCCAGGTAATTACACTTAGCAATCCTGCTTTATCAGAAATGCCCAGTTAAGAAAAGTCATACCGTATTGATTAATGACTAGACTGGCGGCACCAAAATGCTTCTCTAGCCACTAATACTACATATCATGCCTGCTTAGCATGGACATGGACGACCATTATGATTTGGAACTTTCTTCTGCTTTCGACACGGTCAACCATGCCATCCTGATCAATTGACTCTGTGAGAATCTGGGCCTCATGGATCAGGCCCTGGAGTGGCTGACCTCCTTCCTCTTGGACCGCCCCTCCCAGGTCCAACTTTGTCCCTTTCACTCCTCCACCTCTTTCTACATGTGGCGTTCTCCAAGGCTCTATCCTCTCACCCTGGTTTTTCAACCTCTACTTGGCCCCTTTGACCCACCTGATCTCTACCTTCTACTCTAATTTACAGTGTTATGCCGATGACACTCAGCTTCCCTTCAGGCTCCCCTCAGCCTACTCTCCTCTCTCGCTCATTCCTGGTGTCATCTTCAACTCCACTCTCTCTTTCTCTCCTCACAGCTCGGACGTCACCAAGAAGTCCCACTACCAGCTGCACCTCCGCAAAGGGACTCTTCAATTTCTCACTTTCCCCCAGAAGCTCACTGTCTCCAGAGCTTTGGTTCTCTCTAGGCTGGACTACTGCAACAGCCACTTTCTCAATCTGCCTTCCTCTACCTTCTGCCCTCTGCAACTAATCCAGAACAGGACTGCAAGACGTATCCTTGGCCTCAAGCCCAGGGACTGTATCTCTCCAGCCATGAAATCTCTCCACTGGCTCTCGGTGGTTGCAAGGATCAATTTCAAGACCCTTTTCATTGTACACAAGGCTTTCTGGGGCTGGGATCCGCACTACATCCAACGCTATCTTCCAAAATACCTTCCTTCTCGAGCCGTAAGGGTCAGATGTGTGGGGGGGGATAGATCCTTCTGCCCTGCAGGTGCCTCCCTCTGAAATGGCCTCCCTGACCCTTCCAAACTTGAGCCGGACCACCTGAAGTTCCGGAAGCAGCTCAAAACGTTCCTCTTCTACTCTGCTTTCTCTCTCTCCCTCCCCTGCTGACCTACCTGTCGCTGTACCAACTGGTTGCTTGGCTATCCTCTGTCTCACTGAGTCCAGGCTCTTTCTTGATCAGTCACCCTTGCACTGCCTCCAAGCCTACCACGCAGTTAGGGGCTTTAACTATAACCATACAGTCCCTTGTTCTCCTTCCACTACCCAGAGCTGCACTGCCCTGGCAGCACTTACTCAGAGCATTGCTGACCTGTTTTCCCATCCCCTCTCCCTTGCACTTCCCCCCTCCCTTTCCCCTTGCACTTCTCGTTCTCGCACTTGCACAATCTGAATGACACAAGGCTTAGTAAGATCATTTGTCTTGTCCTCCCTCAGTTGTCCTTCCCTTGTCTTGTCGTGCCTAAAAACACTTGTGTACAGGTGCGTTATATATGACTTATCATATCATAACATATCATTTTATCACAGATGCTCAGAAAAATATACAGTGCCGCAGTAAGAAACGGCTAGACTGGCTGAACCCAAATTCCAGTCTAGCCAGGTAATTACACTTAGCAGTACTGCTTTATCAGAAATGCCCAGTTAAGAAAAGTCATACCATACTGATTAATGACTAGACTGGCGGCACCAAAATGCCTCTCTAGCCACTAATACTACATATCATGCCTGCTTAGCATGGACATGGACGACCATTATGATTTATTGCACAACCCCACCCCCCCCACACATCCCTTCTCCCTCCCATCCCCTACCCCAATCTCCAAAATCAGCTCATTGGCCCAGAATTACCTCCACGTCCCTCTTCCTTGTCCCAGTGTTTACGTATGAGGCTCCTTGCCTCACTGGTAAGTACTGGGATGAGGAAGAGTGGGACTTGGAGTAATGAAGATTACAGGTAGCTAGGTCAGGCATTACCTTCATGTACCTCTACCTTATCCCAGTACTTGTGTATGAGGCATAGTGCCTCATACACAAGTACTGCCTCATACACAAGTACTGGGATGAGGAAGAATAGGGCTAGGTGTAAAGAAGATTACCAATAATTAATCAAGGCATTAAACACAAGTAGTGGTTCAACACCATTGAGCTGACTGGGCTTCAGCACCCCTTCCCCCAGTGAAATTGTGGGCTATGTTGACTTGATCTGGCTGACCTACAGAGTAGAGCCAGGACAGAAAAGGACACAGATGTTAAACGGCACCTGGGTTTTGCCGTTAACAGACGCCTTCCTGCAAACATGGGGACATCAAACTACACGTTTCCTCCTTTCTCCATGATAGCAAGGATGCTAGCCAAGTGGAGGCGGCAGAAGGCATCACTAATTCTAGTTACGCCGGATTGGATGTGTCCGGTGTGGTTCACCAGTCTACTGGAATTATCACACCACAACCCAGTGGCGCTACCCAGCTACAAATTCATTGTTCGAGACACCAGGGACCTCAGCCATACACCAGTGAGGTCAGGCAGACTCAACCTAATCGCAGGGGCGATTTCAGGAGATCTTGGGTTAGGCCACGACTATTGAATGAGGCTGAAAGCATGATTAACTAATCCTGGGCTCCAGGAACACACAGGGCTTATAAGTCTGCATGGGCTAGATGGTGTAGCTGGTGTTTGGAGAGGAGTATTACTCCCGATAGAACGGATGTAGTACACGTAGCCAATTTCTTAGCACAGTTGGCAGCCCAAGGGAAGGCATAAAGAACAATCAACCCTAGGATCGAAGGCATAGCGATAGGTGAACATCCCCTTATCTGTAGATTAATAAGGGGAGTAAAGATGACTAAACACTCAGTGAAAAAATATACTCATTTGTGGGATGTTGACACAGTTTTGAAATAATTTCTTTCATGGCCAGATAATCAGGACCTATCCAGGAAGGCTATTTCAGGCAAGCTAGCCATGCTACTATGTCTACTGGCTTGTAAAAGGTCATCAGACGTTAGAGCACTAGAAATCAACAGGAAGAGTGTATCACCAAATGGAGTGACCTTCCTCATAACAAGGACTGAGACAGGTTTGAGATCCATATCTTACGAATCATTTCATGCATATGAGGATATGACAAGGGAAGTGAGACCGCCAGGAGTATGTCAGTTACTAATAGCAATTTGTAAACCTTTTAAGGCCATAACACCGGCTACCATAGCTAGATGGCTTAGATGGGTGATGGAACAGGCAGGCAGGAGAAGGAGAGTGTGGAATCAAAGGTGACACCAGGTTCTTGGCCTCGCAGGTGGGGATAGGAGGAGGGCCAAGGGAGGCTGGCCAGAGAGTGAGGGGAAAGGAAGGTGATGGTGTGCCGATGAGGAGGATCTTTGTCTTGCTGGCATTCAGACAAAGATCGTTGGCGGCACACCAATCTTGAATGGCAGTTAGGCAATCAGTGATGAGAGAGGTGGAGGAGGTGGCTGAGGGCAGCATGAAAATCAATTGAGTGTCATCCACGTAGCACTGGAAATTTGAGCAGAAAATGGCAATACAGTGGGTGAGAGTTGCTAGGTATTGGTTGAAAAGCCACGGCGAGAGGTTAGACCCCTGGGGAACACCACAGGTGGAGAGGAAGATAGATGGTAGGAAGGACCCAAGTTGGACCTCGGAGGGTCGATCAGCGAGGAAAGAGGTCAGCCAGGCCAGAGCCTGATCGGTGATGCCCAAGTTATCACGGAGACGGTTGAGTAGGATGGTATGGTTGACTGTGTCGAAGGCAGAGGAGAGATCGAGGAGGATGAGGACAGAGGGAATGCTAGAGTCAAGGTTGGAAAGCAGATCTTCACAGATGTTCAGGAGAGCAGTTTCCATGGGGCAAAGTTACGTGGGGAAAAGGTACGTAGAAACATAACTCCCATTCCACGCCTTCAAACATACTAAAAAATACCCATCGCGTGAACACAAGTGTTAATACAGATGTAACACTGTTGCGCATACCTCCCAACCTTTTGATAAGGTGAGTGAAACAACCAGATTTTTTCTTGGGCGGGCGAGAGTCCATTGAAGTGAATGGGTGTATAGGGGATTTGGGGGGTGAGTCAGCTGATTGCAAGGCAGGTCATACCCATTAAAAGCGTGTTAGTTGAAAGTGGTTCGGCATGTCTTTTGCACCGGTGTACCCTATGGGGACTTGGAAAATAAACCTCATTTAGGGGAAAGGTGTTTGAGTGGATACCCAGGTAAAGTCGGTGGCCACTAATCAGATTCAAAATCGCGTGGAACCACATGTCCTCTCACTAGATTTAGAAGTACTATTGTTCTTCCTTTACCGACAATCTTGGTATGTTTAATTATTGTCTTCCTCCACCGTCTCCAATGCAAGTTAGTGGACAAATGAAACTCTGTCTCAAAAACATCCTTATAGAGCGTATGGGCTGCAATTGGTGGTGGTTATGTTGCTAGGATGTGACGGTCGTCATTGGATATCCGAAACAAAACTGTAATGATAGCAAGCCTTCACTTTTGCTTGCTTCCTGTTGTCATATGTGACCGGAAGAGGCGTATGCGGAACGGGCGTCGGGAAGATGCAGTCTGTACAAAGCATGGAAAGTAGACGCGAACTTGAGTCCTTTGGGGAGCAGAAGACCCCTGAGGACCTGGAGCCGACAGTCGCTGAGGAGAAGGGGGAAGCTGCGCCCCATGCGGAGGAAGGGGAGCGGTGCCCCTCTGTCTTACAGCCAGAGCAAAAAGGCTCACCCGAGGAGGAGGAGGAGTTACAAAAGGAAACTCGGGCCATGTGGGAGAGGTAAAGACCAACCACAGCATGCACAGGGAAAGAGGACTGCAGTGGGTACTCACTATTTGGGACACGGACTTGGGTTCTGTTTGCGCCTATTTTTGTTTTAGGCAACAGTATTGAGCACATCTCAAATAACAATAGGCTGTTTGTTATTTTACCGTAAAAAACGTTTACCGTAAAATACGTTTACCGTAAAATATCGTACATGTCATAATAATTTGTTTACCAAAATAGACGGACTGCTACTTGCCATTTGAAAGCGTATGTGTGTTCTTTTAGGGAGGACGTTGCCTCAACCGAAGTGTCATTATCTCATTAGGATGGAATCGTTTCTCTCTTAGCGTTAACATTTCGTATTATTGGAGAGGGAGGTTTTATTGAGAGGGCGACGAACTCGATTTATTTATTTATTTGAATTTGTAAAGCGCCCACTGCCCTGGGGCATCGTGGCGCTGTTAAGATGACTTACTTGGTTACATAAGTGCATTAGCAGGCATACAAAGATGTTGCTTTGTGAATATTAAAAAGTGCATGACATAGAATGCATGGTTATAGTGGTAGACTGTATGGTACAAACACATCTTTTATGGTAGCATCAAATAGTTTACGTTGTCTAGTAGGTGGGCGAAAGCATGATGCCTGCCATGTCTTGCATGGCGATAGCTACAATCAATTGCCTGGTCATAACAGTGAACATATACAGGGTGTCAGCCATAGGTTGCATGGCGGCAGCGACCCATATGTGTAAAGACGTAATCAAGGGTAAGTGTGTGGTGCCGGGCATAATAGTACAGTGGAGGCATGTAACACAGGTATGCACGGTAGAAATTAACAAAGAATAGCATGGGGTCAGCCGCCATATGCGGGGTGGCAAGTGCATACTATTAGATCGTTTTAAAATCTGCGGGCAGTGGCGTGCTGCAGGTCTTGATGTTATTATGGTCAGCTACACATACTTAATGGGCGTAAGAGCGAGGTGGGTACCATACACACAGGTGGGTCACATGCTTACAGGAAGTAGCAGAGGGTGGGGGAGGTGGGTCACATGCTTACAGGGAGTAGCGGTGAGGGCGACTCACCGGCAAAACAAAAAGGGCCTTAGAACGCAGGCCTTGGTGGGGGGAGGGCCAGCGTCCACCTGCTGGGGTGATTTTGGCCCATAAGTAACAGCCAGGGACCAATCGTACTACGGCAAGAGCTGGGCAGGCAAAGACAAAGGGAAAGTTGGAACAGACCGCCATCTTGGAAGGTGGTAACTAGCATGAGCCATAGTATGGCTGAAACACAACAAACAGCAAAAGTCACGGTGATCCAGGAGGTGCACACACCAGGCAGGATGTTTTCAGCCTGTGTCCTCACGGAATGCGCACAATGGTGAAAAAACAAACTTCGATTGTCGTTGGTGCATCATGCTCACAAGCATGGATGCAGGCTCCATAATTCAGCAGTAGTTCCCCATGTCGAGCGCAGCCTCGAGAAAGTGTCCGGGTCCCCAGAGGAGGGGGAGATGCAGGCTCAGTGAGAGCAGGGAGTAGAGTATAATCAAATATTTTTCATTACTCTTAGTCCCACTTTTCCTTGTCACAGTATTTATTTATAGTAGGTTAGTTACTAGTAATCTGCATTACTCTTAGTTTTAGTCTTCCTCGTCACAGTACATATTAGCTACCAACCACCATGACAGAAACCCTTTTCCGATTTGAGTTCTACATGCTCGCCCCTATTTTCAGGTGTTCAACACCTCCAGATTTGTAGCATGTTTTAGTTAAGTACTACTTCTTTTGCCTCATTTTATCCTTGTCCGGAGGGTGAGGCAAGTCTAAAGTATAGTGTGGAGAAAAAATAGGAGTAGAAGTTAAGATTATTAGTAAGTAATCCGAGCATTACCTCAATTTCCCTCTTCCTCGTGACAGTACTTTTTTACACAAAGTTTACCAGATGACTGCAATTTACCTGAGACATGTTACTCCATTACTGGGCTTTGTTTTTTTCCTTGAAGGTATCTGAGAGTTCATCTTCCAGAATGAATTTTTTAAAGCAATGGAAGCTCAGATATGCAGCTTATTCTCCCTGGTGACATAGTCATCTAGTAACCTTATGTGGTATTCCAACCCCAGTGACAAATACGCCCAAGAAAACAAGACTCAGACCACTAGTATGCTGTTTGCAAACACCACCTCCAATTCTTTGTTCACCTTGTGTGGCAAACGGCGTTTCTGTGCAATTCCACACATAACATTCCCATCTAAAGGGAACTGACCCCTGATTATGCCAACTCAAAATACTGTTGCATAAACTTATTCGTATCTGCCCATGTGCAGTGGTCAAAATGTGTACGAAAAGAGGTAGTGGAACTTTGTTCCCTACTGGCATGCCCCTGCTCCCCACAAACCCCATTGCCACGCCCCCTCCCAGGCACAATACAAACCCCCAAACACATGTGCCTGCTGTTTAAGGGAACGTTCAGTGCACTGCAGTGAAAGTGCACGTTTCAACTTCTTCCTACACTTCTTTATTTTAAAATGAAACCATTCCGGAGCCGTTTATTGTTAGAATAAAAGTATAGGAACAGTAAAACTTAATTTAAAAAGTAGAGGAACAAGGCTTCCAACCGCTCCCGTCCACCTCGACCACTGACCAGGATATATCCTAAGACTCTTCCCTAGAGGTTGGCATTCCACTTGCCAATATACCCTGCACCATGAAGTGTGGAGGAGAACTTGCAGCCATGGAAGCCATCCTAATCCTCTCACGGATCTACCTGCTGATAGTAGGTATGGCTGCTTAAATGCCTGGACAGACTCTCCCGAATGTAAACAAGCATTGGTAATGCCAACAGTCTTGGCTTTTCTGGAGGCATGGGAAGGTAATGCCAACAGTCTTGGCTTTTCTGTAGGCATGGGAAGGTATTTGCCAGGCACTACCGTAGTGGTATTAACTAGTCATCAATTGTAGCAGCTGCTAAATGGTGCAAGTGCCTGGGCATATAATAGGAGTGACTGGAAAATGGCTAATACTTGTACACAAGTCAAAACTGTTAGCTTTGACAATGCTTGTTGTTAATAGGACTTCATTGAAGGACATACATCATGCTTATAGAGTGGTTGAAGGCAGACCTGGTTAAGTCATTTTTCTTGCACATGTAGCATGTTTACAGCTACTCTGAATAATAATACATGGAGGAACTCCAAAAATAACAGGAACAAAATGGAGCAATGAAGCATAAACAAAGAGGTGTTCCCGTGTGTAAACAATATTTAAATTGTGAATAAAACTTTTTCTATTTGAATATTACATTAAATGGTGATTTAATCACATAATTCATAGATCCATGGTACCTGTATTTATAGTGTAAAGTTAACACTATTTTCATCAAAAGTCACGATTGTACAGAAAAAAGAAAAAGAATGAAGTATTCACTGAATTGACTTTTTATATTTTTTAATAGAAAACATTCTTTTGAAATCATAAAGTAAATATACCGGCTTAATATGATACCAATGGATGAACAAAGTTCTTCAAAAAAGAATAAATAGACAGGCTTGATAATGTATCATTGAGGACAAAAACAAATTCAACATTCATGAGTCCATACACTTTTTTGAAGAAACAACAAGAGAAATTATTGAAAAGGCAAATCCAATGTGATTTTAAACAGTATTTAACCCAGAGGAAATCTGGCTGTCTGAAAACATTAATGGTTATTCCAATGCTAAAGTATAGCTAAATTAACTGGCTGTCCCTGGCTAATGCATATGTAGTATGTAGTTGAACGTGCAAATTAGAAAAAGAAATGTAGATTTCAACTTTTTGTAGAAATCAGTAATAAATGAAAATATAACTTCATGGAGTACTGGTTAGTAGATACAGGGCTGGACTGCCCCACCGGGACATTCCCTAGTAGGCCTCTGGGCATAGGGCCTCCTTGGCGTAGAAGGATACGTGCGTCGCGTGAATCCGCCTGGGTGGTTGCACGAATTGGCTGCCTGCAGTGCCGGCTGCCACCACCAACGCCATGCTGGGGCTGCCTGTGTATTTTTTTCTTCCCAGGGCTGGCACCGGGGAACCGAAACCTCACGTGCCCTGCCCCTGCGCACACATTGCGCAGCAGCACAGGTCAGGTGCAGGGCAGGCTGGCTGTGCGGGCCGGGCAAAGAAGTGTTTGGTGTGCACTGCCAGGGCAGGTGCGGCCGCCGTGAGGGGCCTTCTTCGCTATGGCGTGATCCAGGTAAGCAGATACCGACAACGATTGATTGTAACGAGAAGCACATATTATCAGATGGCGCGTAATGAGCTATCGGCATCTGTTCCAGACCTTGTGTCCTCTTTTGCTGCAGGATCCGAGTGTTTCTTTCCCCTTGGATCTCGCAAGACTCCGGCAATGATCAGGTCGTTCATCACGAGAGACCTGTGCTCATGAGCAACCACACCTCTCCATTTTACTAGACAGTAGACTATGTCAAGGGTTACGTGTTCTATACTTTTACACCAGTGCAGCTCGCCTGCCGTGCTCCCAGCCCCCTGCCTTGGCTGATGGTGAGTTCAGCAGGACCCCAGCAAGCCTCGGCAAGATGCCCCCCACCCGCTCCAGAGAGCCAAGAACCTTCCCGGCAAGGCCGACACTAGACATGTCCCGCTACTGTATAGGCCTGAAGGAGAGGAAGTTGACCTTTGCCGCAACCTTTGGCATAGTCCGTAAACCGACCCTCTCCAACATCACACTGAGCTGCTTTGCACACTGCCTCCTGCACAAGAAGGAAAAAACACAAAGAGCAGCCATAGTTTTATTATTTTGTTTGATAATTCAAATAGGGATGTAACAGTGAAAATGAACCTTGTAAATCAGCATGCAAGAGTGCCAAGCAACAGTGTAAATCAGGACTCAGAAATAGTGCATACTGTAAATGTAGGTCTAGTTATTACCTGCGGGTTGGACTCAAACTTGAATCCTTACCTTTCAAACCTTGAAGGGTGTATATGTATATGAAGCGGTTATTGAACCGTATATTGCCAGAAAACCTTAATTTGGCCAGGCATCAATGTTAAAATGCGAGCCAAAAATGTCCAAAAAATTCATCACAAAAGAAAGTCAAATATCTGTGCTTACACTAGTGCCAATTACATGTACAATGACATCATCAGTGGTACATAAGTAAATCCGATATATGCCATGATCGCCGGGGCATCCAAGCTTTTCCAGCTCTGCCTGGAAGAGAAGAAGAAGGAAGGTTTCCTTCATCAACGGCGTGAGACCAAGAGGAAGACGGTCCTCGCTGTACCTCTACTGGACGATATCTGGGATGAGGGTCTCGCCCTCCTCAAGAACCCATCCACAACGCCTGCGGGAAGGGATCGGTACGAGAAGAAGTACCGGGTCCCGGACGCGGTCCCCTTGTGCCTTCGGGCACAGCCGACCCCGGACTCGGTCGTCTCCGCGGCGGCCAGGGAGAAAGCCGGGGGGGGCTTCGGCCTCTACGTCAACCTCCCCGCCGGACGGCGAGGGAAAGAAATTGGACACGATGGGACGCAGAGTCATCTCATCAGCAGCGACGGCGATTAAGGCTGCCAACGCCTTGGCTATCGCAGCCCGCTACGACAGGGAGTTGTGGTACAAAATCGCCACCCTGCTGGACTTCCTACCGGACGACAAGACGGCGGAGGCCCTAGAGATCTTGCAGGAAGGAGAAGTGGCGTCGAACCACGCCATTACGATAGCGACGGACATCGCTGACACTGGGTTTCGCCAGTTGGGCAACGGCGTGTGCCTTAGACGGCGTGGATAGCTCAAGGCAACGGACTTCCGCCAGGACGTGCAGACAAGAGTCTTGGACATGCCGTTCGACGGGAGCAACCTGTTTGGGAAAACAGTGGACGATTCCCTACAAGCCATCAAGACGGAGACGGTCCGGGCTCTTGGTGTTCTCCAGCAACGACGGCCGCCCTTTCGGAGCGCCGGAGGCAAGCAGGGTGCCTCCAAAGGTTCCGGCGGCGGATTTTCCACCTATCGTCAAGCGGCCCGTTCGTCGTCACAGGAAGCCTACAGGGGACGAGGCAAGTCGGGCGGACCCCGCCGTTGTCGCCAGGGAGGACAAGGCGGCAAAGCCTTGTCGAAGCAGGACTGAACCGGCCGTGGGGTCGGGCCCCCAACGAAACACCCCGGTGGGAGGCCGGCTGGCGAACTACGTCAGCGTGTGGGAGTCCATCTCCACCGACCGTTGGGTGCTGGACGCCCTGGCCCAGGGTCACGCGCTCGAGTTTCTAGAAGTGCCCGCGCGTCCCCCCCGTGGCCAGGAAGGAACATCACGTCCCTCAACTTCTCTTGGAGGTAAAGGCGATGCTCAAGAAAGGCGCCATCGAGCTCGTCCCAAAGAGGCTTCGGGGCTCCGGAGTTTACTCAAGATACTTCCTCGTGAAGAAGAAGACAGGAGGATGGCGTCCCATCCTGGACCTACGACGACTGAACAAATTCATCAAGGTACAGAAGTTCCGGATGGTCACACTCCAGCACCTCCTAGGTCAGCTGGAGGAGGGCGATTTCCTGTCGTTGTTGGATTTGGAGGATGCTTACTTCCATATCCCCATCCTAAAGGGACACCGAAAGTTTCTCAGATTCGTGGTCCAAGGGCGTCACTACCAGTTCAGAGCCCTTCCCTTCGGATTGAGGTCGGCACCCAGGGTGTTCACCAAGTGCCTCGCACCGATGGCGGCGTGGCTGCTCCTGGAGGGGATCCACGTCTACCCCTACCTAGAGGACTGGCTCATCCGAGCAAAGACAAGGGAACTCGCCGCAGAGCACACAGCGAGGACCGTCCAACTACTCACGGACCTGGGATTCTCCATAAGCTACGCCAAGTCCCACCTGGTGCCCGCGCAAGACGCACTGTTTCTGGGAGCGAAACTCGACACAGTGGCGCTTCTGGCCTCTCCGTCGGAGGAAAGGACGAGGGCCATCTTGGGCAAGGTGCAGCGGATGCTGGTTGCGGACGCGGCCAGGGTGAGGTCCATCAAATCCCTCCTCGGAATGATGTCTTCTTGCATTTATCTCATCCGCCTGTGCAGGCTTCGGATGCGACCGTTACAGGAGTTCCTGGACGCTCGCTGGATTCAGACGACGGGCAGCTTCGAGGACAGGATCACACTCGACGAGAGCTTCCGACGAGCGATCCGGTGGTGGGGACCCGCGCGCATCTGACGACGGGCATGGACTTCCAGACCCCGGGCCACCAGAAGACAGTGACCACGGATGCCTCCCTGGAAGGGTGGGGAGCGCACACCGAAAATCTGCACGCGAGAGGCCTTTGGCTTCCGACGGAGAAGTCCCTCCATATCAACGTCCTGGAGCTCCGGGCAGTGTTTTGGGCCCTCAGGTCCTTTCTTCTGCCACCTCAAGGGCAAGGTGGTGAGGATCTTCACCGACAACACCACCACCATGTTCTACATCAGGAAGCAGGGCGGTACCAGATCCCCAGCCCTGTCCAAGGAGGCGCAGGATCGGTGGCATTGGGCCGTCGCCCAAGGGATGTTTCTGGTGCCGTTTCATCTGGCAGGAATAAAAAACACCATCGCCGACTCGCTCAGCAGAGAGCTGCGCTCGTGCCACGAGTGGGAACTACGACAGGATCTAGTGGACCGCCTCTTCCGACGGTGGGGCACTCCCATGATCGATCTGTTCGCGACGGCGACGAACTCCAAGTGCCGGAGGTTCGCCAGCAGGTTTCCCCAGCCGAGGAGCATGGGCAATGCTTTCTCGTTCCCCTGGGAGGGCCTGTTTCTATACGCGTTCCCTCCATTGCCGTTGCTGATCCGGCTCATCAACCAGCTCAAGAGGTCACGGTGCAGGATGATCCTCGTCGCACCTGCGTGGCCTAGGCAGATATGGATCCCGGACCTTCTGGACTTGTCAGCGTCCCCGTCAATCAAGCTGCCAGTGGACGCGGATCTTCTCTCCAGGGAAGGAGGCGCCATCCTCCATCACGACCCGAAGTCGCTGAACTTGCAGGCCTGGCTCTTTCAGCGTTAGAGTTTGGAGGTTACGACATACCGGCCGACTGCAGAGAGGTTCTTGCAAAGGCCAGGGCGTCCTCAACTCTTAAATGCTAAGGACACAAATGGAAGAGGTTCTCTGTCTGGTGCCATGCACAGAAGATTAACCCTCTACGGATTACGGCTCCTCAAGTACTGCCGTACCTACTGACGCTGGCCAAGGCTGGACTTGTGCGCGCTTCCATCAAGATTCATATTGCCGCGATCTCCCGATACACCAGAACCACGGGGCGGACGTCTTTGTGGTCTCATCGTCTGGTGAAAGAATTCATGAAGGGACTGTTCAGATCGTTCCCGCCGGTGAAGGCTCCGGCCCCGGCGTGGGAGCTCAACGTGGTGCTGACCAAGCTCATGGGACCTCCGTTCGAGCCTCTGCACTCGGCTCCGTTGAAGTTCTTGTCGTGGAAAACAGCGTTTCTTGTGGCCATCACCTCCGCACGACGAGTGGGAGAGATCCAGGCCCTTTCCTGCAAGCCCCCGTACTTGACTTTTCACGACACGAGGGTAGTGCTCAGGACGCACCCCTCCTTCATGCCCAAGGTGCCGTCGGACTTCCACCTCAACGAACCCTTGGTGTTACCTGTTTTCTTCCCGCCACCTTCGTCGCCGGCTGAAAGGACTTTGCACTCGCTGGATGTGGCTAGAGCGCTGAAGTTCTACGTTGACCGCACAAAGAGTTTTCGGAAGACGTCACAACTTTTTGGGAAATTTTGGACCTGTCAATCAAGGGAAGGCTTTCTCAAAGGCTTCCATTTCCAGATGGCTCTCCGGCTGTATCATGTACTGTCATCGGTTGGCAAACCGACCGCTGCCTGGCCGTCCGAGAGCCCATTCCACCAGAGCGATCGCAGCTACCACGGCGTTCCTATCTGGTGTGCCCCTGCTGGACATCTGCAGGGCTGCTACGTGGAGGTCGACGCACACCTTCACGAAATTCTACTGCGTCGACCGGGATTCCAGGGAGGAGTCCAGGGTCGGCCAAGCAGTGCTGCGCAACCTGTTCGCCTAAGGTGAGCGTGGTGAGAAGGTAAGAGATGCTTAATGTTGAGTTGTTGTATTGCTTAATGTTGAGCCTGTTGCCACCTCCCGTGGTTGTGCATGTGTGTACTGCTATGTATTCTCTTATTCATGAGCATGTGAATCCATGCCAGACCCCATGCTGGAGAAGGAACAAGTTACTTACCTGTAACTGTTGTTCTCCAGCATGGGTCTGGCATGGATTCACATGCGAACCCTCCCGCCTTCCCCTCTGCGGCTCTTCACTTGGTCATACTGCCACTTCACGTGCTACCAAATCTGAAGATGGCTGCCAGAGGCGGGGCTTAGGGAGATGGCGGTCATTGGCTGTGGTCAGTATGACGCAGAGATCAGTGATTGGTTACTACTACGAAAGACAGATCAGAAACGAAACTGATACTGATTTTTCTTTACCGAGGATTCCCAGCCTGACGACGGGGAATATTCATGAGCATGTGAATCCATGCCAGACCCATGCTGGAGAACAACAGTTACAGGTAAGTAACTTGTTCCTTCCAAGATGATATATTGATATATGCCGATAGTAAAAAAGTTCATGATGAGAGATTAAGATAGATTTGAAACACTTGTGTATGGGCGCGTTACAAATGCCATATCATATCATCATATCAAGATATGTGTGTGGGAAATTATACAGAGCTGGAATGACTTTGAGCAAAGACAAATGTAAAATTAATTGTTCTGAGATTGAGTATCTGGGACACAAGATTTCTGCTAATGGCATATCACCCAAAGAACAATTAGTTGATGCTATAAAGAAAATGCCCAGACCATGCAATAAGGAAGAAGTGCGCACATTCTTAGGTATGGCAGAATACTATTCCAAGTTTGTTCGTGATTTTGCTGTGCATACTGTTCCATTACGCAAAGCTATTAAGAAGAAGAGTTTCGAATGGAATGATGAATGCGAGGAGGAATTTGAGTTTATTAAAACTGCAATTGATAAAGCCCCAGCATTGAAAAATGTCACCAGTAATAGGAAAGTCATTATTACCATCGATGCCAGTAATATTGGTCTGGGAGCTGTCATCGTGCAAGAACATAAAGGTCGTGAAGTGGTAATTGCGTTTGCATCGAGACTACTTAAGGGGGCTGAAAAATCTTATGCCGCCATCGAAAAGGAGGCTTTGGCGATAAAGTGGTCGGCGGAAAAATTCAGGATCTTTATCTGGGGTGGCGAGGTAGAGTTCCGAACGGATCACAAACCTCTAGTCCATGTTATTATGTCTAAAGGATTAGACAAAGTGTCAAATCGGATCAGGAGATGGGTAATGCTCCTTCAGGAATACAATTGCACAGTACGTTATGTACCTGGAGCTAAGAACATTACGGCTGATTGCTTGTCACGTCTTACCAACATATCAGAAATTGTGGATGAGGATGATAGTACGGAAAATGTTCTCAATATAGAGACAACATCCATTTCAAGGATAGAATGGAGTGAGGCTGAAAAGGATGACAGAATGCTGGTTCGTCTTAAGGAATTGATCTGCAGTCAAGGTCCATATAGTAAAGTGATGTTTGAAAAAGCCAATCTTTTGGACTATTGGTTGGTTGCTGATGAGTTGCATCTACATAATGATATCGTCATGAGAGGAGACAAGATTATTCCGCCGTATGGCTTACGCCGAAGAGTGATTGAACGTGGTCACGAGGGTCAACAAGGAATAGTAAAAACTAAACAAAGGATAATAAATGACTTCTGGTGGCCTGGATGTGATCTGAAAATAGAACGTTACATCAGAGACTGTATCCTTTGCAGTAATGGTGAAAAGAGCTGTGTGGGTGTGAAACAACCTATGCTGGTGACTGACATTCCGAACAAAGCATGGAAAGATCTTGGTATGGATGTGTTGGGCCCGGTATGCAGAAATGTGTGCAAAAATTTTGTTTAGTGGTAATTAATCTCCTCACCAGGAGGGTTGAAGTGATTATTGCACCAAGTATTATAGGGAAAATTGTGGTTGATTTTCTGTCTGGAATTTGTGAGAGAGAGGGTTACCCTGGAAGTATCATGACGGAAAATGGTACCCAATTCAGATCGAAGGAAATGGTAGTTTTCTGCAATAAGTACACTATCATGCACAAAAAAAGTGCCATTTACCACCCACAGACCAATGGGACTGTGGAACGCTTTAACAAAGTGTTGAAGCAGACCATTAGGTTGGCGTGGTCCAACTGCATAGATTTGGAAACAGCTGTTAAGGATAGAATAGTGGCGCATCATTTCACACCACATTCCCCCACTGGCCTTTCTCCTTTTGAGTTGAGCAGAGGGAGGAAGGCGTGCACAAAATTGGCACCGTTATGGTTGGATAACAAAAATGATGGTATGGATAAGGATTTTGGAGCTGTGTGTAGTAAGGTCAGAAGCACACATTAAGAAACAAATCTGGGTATGATGAAAAGAGGCCCATGGGCAAGTTTGATAAAGAGACAGTAGTGGGAAAGATGGTAAGAGTCAATCTTCCCCCTGCCCTCAGGGAAGGCCCTTGTAACTGGTCAAAACCTATCAGAGTTGTAGAAGCATTTAAACACGTTAGAACGGGGGACGGAAGGATCTGGAACGTTGAGAGAGTGGTGACAGTAGATTCTCCACTGTCAGTAGAGGTGAGGATGTTGAGACAGTTGAATGAGAATAAAGTGTGTCAAAGAGAAGAGCCTAAGGGAAAAGATATGCAAAGAAATGGTTCTAACAGATCTGAAGTAATTTCCTTGCCAACCCTTATCAGAGAGACGTCCTGCAGGTCCAGGTGGGGAAGAGTATATCGCAGACCAAGACGAATGGAGGACTTTGTGTGAATGTGTAGTCTCTATTTAATTTTTTGTTTTGTTGTGTTTTGTTGTGTATATAATAAAGGAAGGGAGATGTGTAGCATCTGTGCTACCATGAACATGCACAGAAGCCTATCTACACTGTAACATTCCATGCCTGGAGTTTGTCATAGACTACAGTGACATCACAAGGAATGTGGAATGCGGATTGAAGAATAACAGCTGAGAGCCTCTGCAGCTCGATGTACACTGACTCCCTCCTTCATATTATATGTATGATTATAATTAAGTTGTATTTATTTATTAAAGTAACGTGACCCAATTACCCTGAGCCATCATCATTTCCCTGCCGGTCACTTCAGCAGGCCTTTCGAGCCCACAGTTTGATTGTAAGGCGTGAAAAAGCTAGCATGAAGAAATCCCAGTAGGATGTGTTTTTGATGGGAGGGGCAGGAATTGGGTGAGAACAGTGATAGGGATTACCATGGTCAATGGTTAGTGTTTCCCCTCATATGCCAATTCTTCATAACCGTACTCTATTACAAAAGTGTTGGCTTATAGGTGGTGCTTTAGTGCCACCTAATAGCCAAAACTAAAATCTGACTGTCCTCCTACGAGCCTCTGTCCTTTCCAGGTATGTTAGGACTGATCATCTTACATCTAATCTGCTCCACCCACTTCCTTAGGAGAGGTAAGGATTCATAAAAAAATGAAGGTAGGACAATCTTTGGAGAGAGATGGAATTTAGATGCAACTTTTTTCAGAAGAGCACAGTCACATTGCATGTGACTGAACCACAAAGTATGGCTTCTTACATGTCAATTCCCCAGTTCTTCCCAAACTCTTAGCTGTCATAATAGTGATTATAAACACTGTTTTCAGGTTGAGGAACTTCAAGGAAATTGCCTCCATTGGCTCAAAGGAAGCATCCTGTAATGCTTATAAAGCCAGCAGAAGATCCCATGGAGGAACATCAGAAGCCATGACAAGTCTACCGCCATAGGATGGATATTACATCCACCCCCATGCTCCCTGACATTGGAACTGGGTACATAATTATGGAACTTTCGTATTTTGCTCGGATGCAAAGAGATCCATGACTGGGGTCCTTAATCTCTTGCATATCATGGAAAAAGACTCCTGATGCAACAGTCATGTTGCTGATGGAAACACCCTACTCAGTTTGTGCGCTGCCTACTTGTCTGTTCCTATGTTGTGCACTGTCATGATGTACAGGGGCTTCAGTTCTGCCCATTCCCCTAGTTCGATCGCCAGTTGTTTCAGCATTCTGGAGTGGGTGCTCTGCTGTCTGTTGATGAAAGCCATTGCTGAAGTGTTGTCTGTTCATAGCACTACTACTGCCGTTCCCTGGATCACTGGAGCAAAGATCTGCATGACTCTGAAGGCTGTAGCCAATTATCTCCAGTTTGATGATCTTGTTGCTCCTTGTGCTGACTATTTTATTTGGTGTTGCTTCCACTCGGCCACAGTTCCCCATCCCAATTTGCTGGCTGCTGTAGTAAGGCTGATCGGCAAGGCCCACGTCAGCAGAAACTATTTAAGTAGGTTGTCTTTCTGCATCCTCCTCTGTAACCTGAATTCACTGGAATTATCTTTACAAACTCCTGGGAGTCTCCTTCCCATTGCATATGAAGATGGAACAACAGTGGCCTCATGTGTAGCCTTTTCCATTGTACCAGGAACACACACTAGGGGGAAAAGTTGAATTTGCAAGGTACTAGCTGCTTCTTCCAACTCCAGAAGATCCACAAGACTGTTTTGGAGCTTGACAGCCCTGTACTACGATAGCATCACCATTCTCTTGGCTGTCCTAAATCTTGCCCTATAAACTTGAGATCTTGTGAGGACGCAGAAGTTATTTCTATCTGTTGACAATGAATCCCACTGACTCCAGAGATGTACATGTCATTTCCATATACTGTACTACTTGCTCTAGGGAAGAACCTCTGAGCAGCCAGTTGCCAAAATGGGGTAATGTCGGAATCTCCCTTTTGTTTATCATTGGCACTAGTGGTCACAGGCCTTTGTAAATACACACGGTGCTGGCTTCATGCTGGACAGAAGAGCTTTGAACTGGTAATGGTGTCTGGCAACCGCAAAACGCAGAAACCTCTGATGTTCTGTCTGAATGCAAATAAAGCAATATGTGTATTGTCGGTGCAATGATGACAGAAAGTTATTTTTCCTGATCAATGGTATCGTCTTCTGAAAACATTCCATCTTGAAATGCTTTGTAGGCAAATGTTTCAAATTGTTTAAGTCCAAGATCAGCCTGAATATATCTTAGGGCTTTGGTACTAGGAAAATGACGTAAACTCCTTCCCCTTTCTTCTTTCAGGGTACCTTAGTGATTGCTGCCTTTATGATCAGCGCCTGCATTTTCTGCACCATCGCCCTCCTTTTGGTTATCCCCTGGGGAAAGGGAGTGTGAACAACACCTGATGGAACCAGTATAGTTGTGATCCTTATTCTGTATCCCATTCTTGCCACTGCGTTGTCCCAGGCATAATGCTAGGAACTCTCCGACAAGGCTGCCAGTCCTTTCGCTCGGAGAAAGCGAGATTCTCCAGGACTTCGAGGGAGTATAGGGTTTCCTACCTGCCGTAAACTTCCCGCGCTGGTATCCAGGAGGGTTGCAAGAGAAGGTCCCAGTCCTACAAAGGACATCAGCGTCGATGCAGAGTTTCTTCCAGACCTTATGATCTGAAAAAAAGCTTGACTAGTCCACGCACCCGACCCCCCACTTCAGCACCCCAATAGGAGGGCATACTGCGAGTCTAGGGATGTTATGCACATGGAAATAGAGGAGGGACATGATAAAGAATAGAAAGAGAAAATGATTCCTGAAATGAACATTGGTACCCCATAAGTAAGTAAATGTGAAGGGATAGGGAGGTAATGAGGTATCAACCTCCATGACACAAAACCATTATTCTTATTTGCACCTCCCCTTCTACCAAGATTACGATACCTCATTATCTGAGCAGGCCATAGGTATTACTTTTCTTTATCCATTGCAGAATGGCCTATTCATGCTTTGTGTGGGTGGGAGGTGTGGGTCATAAGTAGCGTGTTGAGGAAAAGTAGAACTAGGAGTAATGAAGATTACTGGTAAGTAATCCAAGTATTACCTTCATGTCTTCCTTCCTCTTATCAGTACTTATGAAGAATACCAAAGCCAGTGATGAATGGGCCTGAGGCGACACGACCTCTAATAATGCTGTGAGCACACAATTCCACCGGTTTATTTATCCTTAATCAAGCCGAGTGCAACCTTTAGTTGATACTAGAGCTGATCACACTAGAGCCACACATACTTGATCCTTGTCTCTGAATTACATTGGATAGAGGGCTGGATTTGGCAGAAGGATGGCTGCACGAAGTGCTTAGACTGATTGAAGTTTGTCATGGTCTTGGGTAGAAAGACTGGATCGTATCTGAGAATCAAGGCTCCAGATTGCACCATCGGAAATGGGATGCTTATAGCAGAGTCTCGGTTTTATGAAGCTTGCAAGTCGATTTGATTGTCAGTAAAAAGAAATGCCTTCAAGTAAAGGTGCTTGTTGCCAGTAGAATATACTGGTTCACATGGCATACGCTGCAAAAACCTCAGAACAAAGGAAGATTCAATGGAGGCACCCCTGAGTATGCCATTGGTCTTGATATAGAAACACATTTGAATCGCTAGCTTTTCAGATCGCGAGCCCAAACTTCATGGCCACTTAAAGGGCCAAATGGCTACCCACTGTGCTTTCAGAGAGGAAACCACCAGTACTGAATGCAACCCCTTTTTTTAGGTAATGCCTGATTTTCGGCATTGGGAACTGAAGCCCATGCCCAAAACCTCTTGCAGTGACTGTTATACATTTTCCATGTGGCCTTATGGTATTTTGCACATGCCAAGGCGAGCTGTGGGTAAGACGATCTCTTTGCAGGCTTCGCCTTTTAGCTTTCACGTCCTCCGCAGTGGGAAATTAGAGATTGGATCCCCTGGCCCTAGCCAAAGAGGACACAGGAAACTACTGGCAGCTGCATCTGTAGCTATGACCTTTTTGGGAAAAATGAAACCAGAAGGATTACTTCCGCTGCAGAATTGCTGATCTTGACTAAAAACTGGTTCTCATGGGGACAGGCGGTGATGCATGTTGCTGTCTCAATTTCCCTTGTATCAATCACCACTGCATTCACCCTCCGGGCATCCTGGCATGGGAACCTGGAGCAAAATCAAGGAAGCTGAGCATTCTGTTGGGAGGCACACCAGTCTAGGCATGGGGTTCCAAATCCTGTGCACAACTACTGGAGCACATCTGGGCGCAACTCTCATGATGCACAATAGAAAGATCTTGCTCAAACAGTCTGCGCTCGTGTTGCAGGGGCTTCAGTTCTGCCCATTCCCCTAGTTCGATCGCCAGTTGTTTCAGCATTCTGGAGTGGGTGCTCTGCTGTCTGTTGATGAAAGCCATTGCTGAAGTGTTGTCTGTTCATAGCACTACTACTGCCGTTCCCTGGATCACTGGAGCAAAGATCTGCATGACTCTGAAGGCTGTAGCCAATTATCTTCAGTTTGATGATCTTGTTGCTCCTTGTGCTGACTATTTTATTTGGTGTTGCTTCCACTCGGCCACAGTTCCCCATCCCAATTTGCTGGCTGCTGTAGTAAGGCTGATCGGCAAGGCCCACGTCAGCAGAAACTATTTAAGTAGGTTGTCTTTCTGCATCCTCCTCTGTAACCTGAATTCACTGGAATTATCTTTACAAACTCCTGGGAGTCTCCTTCCCATTGCATATGAAGATGGAACAACAGTGGCCTCATGTGTAGCCTTTTCCATTGTACCAGGAACACACACTAGGGGGAAAAGTTGAATTTGCAAGGTACTAGCTGCTTCTTCCAACTCCAGAAGATCCACAAGACTGTTTTGGAGCTTGACAGCCCTGTACTACGATAGCATCACCATTCTCTTGGCTGTCCTAAATCTTGCCCTATAAACTTGAGATCTTGTGAGGACGCAGAAGTTATTTCTATCTGTTGACAATGAATCCCACTGACTCCAGAGATGTACATGTCATTTCCATATACTGTACTACTTGCTCTAGGGAAGAACCTCTGAGCAGCCAGTTGCCAAAATGGGGTAATGTCGGAATCTCCCTTTTGTTTATCAATGGCACTAGTGGTCACAGGCCTTTGTAAATACACACGGTGCTGGCTTCATGCTGGACAGAAGAGCTGTGAACTGGTAATGGTGTCTGGCAACCGCAAAACGCAGAAACTTCTGATGTTCTGTCTGAATGCAAATAAAGCAATATGTGTATTGTCGGTGCAATGATGACAGAAAGTTATTTTTCCTGATCAATGGTATCGTCTTCTGAAAACATTCCATCTTGAAATGCTTTGTAGGCAAATGTTTCAAATTGTTTAAGTCCAAGATCAGCCTGAATATATCTTAGGGCTTTGGTACTAGGAAAATGACGTAAACTCCTTCCCCTTTCTTCTTTCAGGGTACCTTAGTGATTGCTGCCTTTATGATCAGCGCCTGCATTTTCTGCACCATCGCCCTCCTTTTGGTTATCCCCTGGGGAAAGGGAGTGTGAACAACACCTGATGGAACCAGTATAGTTGTGATCCTTATTCTGTATCCCATTCTTGCCACTGCATTGTCCCAGGCATAATGCTAGGAACTCTCCGACAAGGCTGCCAGTCCTTTCGCTCGGAGAAAGCGAGATTCTCCAGGACTTCGAGGGAGTATAGGGTTTCCTACCTGCCGTAAACTTCCCGCGCTGGTATCCAGGAGGGTTGCAAGAGAAGGTCCCAGTCCTACAAAGGACATCAGCGTCGATGCAGAGTTTCTTCCAGACCTTATGATCTGAAAAAAAGCTTGACTAGTCCACGCACCCGACCCCCCACTTCAGCACCCCAATAGGAGGGCATACTGCGAGTCTAGGGATGTTATGCACATGGAAATAGAGGAGGGACATGATAAAGAATAGAAAGAGAAAATGATTCCTGAAATGAACATTGGTACCCCATAAGTAAGTAAATGTGAAGGGATAGGGAGGTAATGAGGTATCAACCTCCATGACACAAAACCATTATTCTTATTTGCACCTCCCCTTCTACCAAGATTACGATACCTCATTATCTGAGCAGGCCATAGGTATTACTTTTCTTTATCCATTGCAGAATGGCCTATTCATGCTTTGTGTGGGTGGGAGGTGTGGGTCATAAGTAGCGTGTTGAGGAAAAGTAGAACTAGGAGTAATGAAGATTACTGGTAAGTAATCCAAGTATTACCTTCATGTCTTCCTTCCTCTTATCAGTACTTATGAAGAATACCAAAGCCAGTGATGAATGGGCCTGAGGCGACACTACCTCTAATAATGCTGTGAGCACACAATTCCACCGGTTTATTTATCCTTAATCAAGCCGAGTGCAACCTTTAGTTGATACTAGAGCTGATCACACTAGAGCCACACATACTTGATCCTTGTCTCTGAATTACATTGGATAGAGGGCTGGATTTGGCAGAAGGATGGCTGCACGAAGTGCTTAGACTGATTGAAGTTTGTCATGGTCTTGGGTAGAAAGACTGGATCGTATCTGAGAATCAAGGCTCCAGATTGCATCATCGGAAATGGGATGCTTATAGCAGAGTCTCGGTTTTATGAAGCTTGCAAGTCGATTTGATTGTCAGTAAAAAGAAATGCCTTCAAGTAAAGGTGCTTGTTGCCAGTAGAATACACTGGTTCACATGGCATACGCTGCAAAAACCTCAGAACAAAGGAAGATTCAATGGAGGCACCCCTGAGTATGCCATTGGTCTTGATATAGAAACACATTTGAATCGCTAGCTTTTCAGATCGCGAGCCCAAACTTCATGGCCACTTAAAGGGCCAAATGGCTACCCACTGTGCTTTCAGAGAGGAAACCACCAGTACTGAATGCAACCCCTTTTTTTAGGTAATGCCTGATTTTCGGCATTGGGCACTGAAGCCCATGCCCAAAACCTCTTGCAGTGCCTGTTATACATTTTCCATGTAGTTGGCCTTATGGTATTTTGCACATGCCAAGGCGAGCTGTGGGTAAGACGATCTCTTTGCAGGCTTCGCCTTTCAGCTTTCACGTCCTCCGCAGTGGGAAATTAGAGATTGGATCCCCCGGCCCTAGCCAAAGAGGACACAGGAAACTACTGGCAGCTGCATCTGTAGCTATGACCTTTTTGGGAAAAATGAAACCAGAAGGATTACTTCCGCTGCAGAATTGCTGATCTTGACTAAAAACTGGTTCTCATGGGGACAGGCGGTGATGCATGTTGCTGTCTCAATTTCCCTTGTATCAATCACCACTGCATTCACCCTCCGTGCATCCTGGCATGGGAACCTGGAGCAAAATCAAGGAAGCTGAGCATTCTGTTCGGAGGCACACCAGTCTAGGCATGGGGTTCCAAATCCTGTGCACAACTACTGGAGCACATCTGGGCGCAACTCTCATGATGCACAAGGAAAGATCTTGCTCAAACAGTCTGCGCTCGTGTTGCACGTTCTCTTGATGTGGACCAGCCTTGGGGAAAACAGATTCTGCTCTGCTCATTTGCCCAAACTTGTTTGCCAGAAGCTCCAGCGACCTGTATCGGGTGCCCCTTGTCCGTTTTTATATAAGCCATCACAGAGGCGTTGTCTTACCGAATCACCACTGCGTTTCCCTCCATCAAAGAGGAAAATACTTCAAGGGGTCTGAATCCTGCTGCCAGCTCACTCCCGTTGGAGGTGCGTGTCTCTTCCTTCCTCTCCCACTTCCCTGGGTGTTGGTTGCTCTCCAATGGTGCACCCTACCCCAGACAGCTGCTGTCTGTGTTAATCGTGATCCAAGCAGGCTGTCGCTGCGGAAATCCTTTTAAGAAATTGTCAGTTTGTAGCCACTATTGCGACTTAATTCTCAACTCTTGTATTACTGCCACTTGAACCAAAATCCAATCCTGAGACTCCGGTCTCCAGTGCACCTAGAAACACTTGTGTATTGTGCCTACTTGATGCCATATGACCCTGTATCTGCTAACAAAAACGGATTGTTGCTTGATTAATCTCCAAAAGTTTGTTCAGGAATATCGGCAGTCTTACTTCTCAGTCCTCCAGCAACTTCACCACTTATCTGGAGGTCCAGAAGTGGACACCTATGAATTTAAGGACCTTAGACTGGAACACATGTTATTTCTCCCAATCCAACAGTGACTGTAGAGACTCCAAAGTGCTGCATGTGGGAACACCTCCCTATCCTCACAGAGAGATCTGCCCCTTGGGGAGAAGGAGTGAATACCCGTGATTTGTCACACTATTTTGACAGCACTCCTGGTAATAAGTGCCACAACCTATTTTCTGAACATCACACTGGACACATTTTAACCCCACATTACTTGTACGGTGTTCTGTTGCTTTCTAGCTAGGTTTGCTGTATATAAACCCACATTCAAAATAGAAAATTGAAAGAGCCATTATCTAGGCAGGTCCAAAATTGAACAGTGCACGTTCTTGCAAAAATAACAAGATGTACTACATGCAAACTCAGCCGGGGAGCGTAGCCAGCACCTTGTATCTGAAAACTATCACTCATTCGGCTTACACATACAAGTTACAAGTTTTTATAGTGGTAAACCCATGAAATGTACATATCAGATAAAAACATTTCCACGTTCCCCATTGGGCAAAACCCTAAACATTCACATATATGTTGCTACCACATTGGATACACATGATCTAAAACGCAACCCTAATATGATGTGATTTTGTAGTCAACCTAAATCCCTACAATATAATGGAGCTCTGTCAATCAGATATTCTGGTACAATGATGGATCATCCTTGTTAGTTGGGACACTTTGATCAACTCGAGATGTACATACCACTGGGACACCCCTTCTAAGATATAATGGTCTTGTCATATGATCAAACAACTTGGCAAACACTGATGACTCGGTCAACCTTGCAATTTATGTACATGGCTCACTTCAGACTACTCCTATCGTCAAAGATGCCTCCTCCTAACCCAGATGTCCTAACGGCAATACAACCATGCACCGCTTTTGTGCTGATGTGCCCTTTTTAACTCGCAAATGATCTGACACTCCTGCTTTGGTCCCGCTTGATTTGTCCTTGTACCCATGGTATAAATCTCCTCCACATTCCATTCCCATCTCCTGCAGCTGGCCAACCTCCTTAAATCAGCCACTTATCTTACACAGCGCCTCGCTCTGTTATTCTCAGCCTTGACTATCAAAACACTTGTGGAGAAAGGGAAATACCTTCTAATTAGCTGACCAAACTGTGGGCTCTTAAAAACATGATCTAATTATCTCTCTTCCACAAACCCTTCCAGCAGAATGTATTCCTAACAGACCAAATCCAAAAATGACGAACCTCTTGCTACCGTGGCCCTCAGCCCTAATACTAAAAAACTGCTTCATTCTACTATATGTGTATTCTACTGGGCACTTCAGCCTCTCATTCATATGCTACCAAATGTTCCCTAAATGCAAAATGACACAATATATTCTATGTTCGTTCTCATATTAATAGTACGTGGCATAGCTCTCTACCACTGGATGCATTTCTTAAACACGACTTGGACTCAGTCTCTTCATTTCAACATTGTTGCTGCTCTTCCTTTCATCAAGTCTTTCTAGTGTGTGTTAATGCTAACTATAAAAGTGACACACGTGCTGTGTGCAGAACTACCAAGCTATGCTCCGGCTTATCGTCGTCGATACGCTATGTGTACCATTGACATCTGCTGCAGCACACTTGGGCTATTGTCCTCGGTCTTACGATTCCTTCTGCAGAGGTTTCACAGGTTTTATCGAAAAGGGCAAGGTCGTGTCTCTCCTTGTCAGCCTCTCGATGTTTGCCGCCTTTCTACTTCTCTTGAACTGCCGGGTCTGGATAGCTGTCTCGTTGTGCAGTCTGCCTTGCTCGTATTGTGCTCTCTTGCTCCACCTTTTATCCCTGTAGGGAAAGGAAAGGGTGTGTGTGATTAAACTTAATTGCCTGACTCTGCCTGACTCTTGCGTCGGGACATGTCAAGTAAACAGGTTATATAGCCTGTTGTCTTACGTGTCGGGAAGAGATAAAGTTTCTGCGTGGTAGGACGGTGAAGAGGTGTTATTGAATTGTAACCCTCGTGTTAGAGGGGTTTTTGGTGATCTTGGAAGAGTGGGTTTTTGAGGGTACGTGAGTGTGATGCTGGAAATGCATTGCAGGGACAAGGCCTCCATGTCCTTGTACTGTACTCACTATCATGTGTGTTCTGCACAGGAGTACATATGGGACTCCTGACAGTGCAGCTCTTCCTCTTTTTGGTTGTGGTGAGCTGAGACCCTTGGGATACCCTAATGGCACCCATGGGTGGGGGTACAACCCTGTATCCCTAGTGTATGGTTTTGGGCATGTGTGTGTGGCCGACAGAGCAGGATATGGGCTGGTGGCAGCTGCATGCTGAATTTGACAGGAGCTCTGAGTATCCTCCATTTGGGATTCTTATGCTCTGCCACAGGAATCAGTGGATTCCTGATATAAGGCAAGATGGCCTCTGTGGCCTCTTGGCTTCTATTGCCTGTTACCATGTTTTCCAAACATCCTGGGAAGCCCTGACTCTGTCCCTCCCCCTGACGGGCCGTGGGGTGGAAGAACCATATATGGTATTGTGGGGAAGTCCGGGCCAGACTGGCTGGAGCCTTCCCAGTTACAGTTTGTTGTGGGTACACCCTTGGGGTGGGCCCTGTGTGGATGGAGTGTGTGACCAATATGCATTCCATGTTATGGGTGTCTGGTATCTGACACAAAGACTGAGACAGCCATGCCTGAAACTGACATGAATGCAGTGTGGTGTGCTGAAAGGCTGGGTGCTTGCCCCAATCCACATTCCTTGTTATGGGTGTCTGGGTGGAAGTGAACGACCTGATTGGCTGACTGAGCTTGGCTCAGCAGTGTGAATGAGGGACAGATGTGTATATATAGGGACCTCTCACTTACCAATTTGTTCAGATGCTGAAGTTGAAACTTGAAGCTGCTTATCCTTGAAGCCCAGCTTGAAAAAGAAGGTTTGCTGCTGCTTTCTGTCGACGAAATCTGAAAGCTGTTGAGTCTGTCAAGGACTGATCCAAGAGAGGATCTGGTTAGGAATGGACCTGGCTAGGAGACCTCTCTCCAAGCTACGAGGGAACATCGTGCAGAAGCTGATCTTTTTCAAGTCACCCTGGAAGCCAGTCCCGAAAGGCTGTCGACCGGAGATGGGGTCCGCTGAAAAATCTTGAAGTAAAGCACCAGAACATCGAAGCCGTCAAAGTCCATCGTTGTCGACCGGGGTTCAGAGGATTTCCATGACCGATGGAAGCCCGTCTAGTCGTGTTGCTAAGAAGCGGGGACAGCTTGACATCGTGCTGCTCAACGACCGGAGCCGCAACGCTCCACCTTTTGCTTAAGGACATTTAAACGAAGGGCTCGCTGGCCATCACTGTCGACCGCTTTGTCCCGCCGGAGAAAGTCGAGGTAATTGACGACCGAAGAGAATCTGCCCTACCCAGGTGATCTTTCCCTAATTGTCTGTCTTCAGGGTTCGGATAAGAGAGGACCAGTTTTCCTCTTGCCGCCTGAATAAGGGATTCCCGAGTCTACTTGGGAGAATACCCTCAGGTTTCTCACAAGGTGCAGCTAATCCCTTTGGAAAGACCCAGTGTTCAGGGAGGAGATGGAAAGTGCTATCAAAGAATTTTAAAATATCAATGACACAGGGGAGCAGTTTGGGACGCTGCAAAGGTCACCCGGAGAGGCACCTTGATCCAAGAAGGGGCCCGTAAAAAGAGAGAACGTAACTTAATCGAGAATAGATTGCGTGCTAAAATAGGAGTGGTGGAAAAGCTAGCGCAGTCATCCAATAGTATTAGGGAGGTCCACATCCAAGAGGCGGAACGCAGAGGGAAGAGCTGAGGCTGTTGGAGTAAGGGACGATAGTCCATAACAGAAATTTCACAAAAACAGAGATATAGCGGACGCTCTTCTTGCTGCTGGCCTAATAGCAAAGGATTAATCATGTTCTTAGTACTGTTATAAGGTGTTGTCGCCCTACTTCAGATCTGGCAGTGGATTGTCATAGCCTTCCAATGTTCAGGGCATGCTGCATGTCTGGTTTTTAAAGGTGGTCAATTGCATGATGTGTGGGATTCCCATACATTACTTCTTACAGTATTTGATCAATGTAACCGAAGATGGCGCTAACTCTCATTTGGATACAATTATATGATCATCGGCCTAATTTTTACTTTATGACATTGTCAATATAAATGCTATTTTGGTATGACCATACAGATTGTACTGTTATTCTAGTATGAGGTATTGGCTCTGTACATCCTCATTTAGTAACTTAACCAATTGTGCCTTCATGTGCTTGTTTTCCAAGCAATACAGCAGCCCTACACTTTGGAGGTCATTTTCAATTGAATTGTATAGTGCAGGAAGGGGACCACTTTCGTTTGCACTTACATGCAGAAGGTCTCCTCTGTGTAATTAGTAATCTTTCAGACACGTAAGTGTAAAGTGTAAAACACAAAGCAGGCGAAATGCTGTTTCACCTTTCTTTGCCGTAACATATTTGAAAAAAAATGTAAATCCTTCCCACAATTAACAATTGCATGAAACATTTTCAATATATTTATAGGGAATCCTCCAGCTTTTACCAGGTGCAGAAGTCAGACGGATTCCGTGGGAATCCATTGCATTACCACCGGCATGAAAAGCACATGCTTGTGGTAATATAGTTGCCTCAGTCAGGAGGAGTGGGGAAGAGCAGGCAGGCATGTTCATTCTTTCCCAGCTCTGTCTGACAAGCCAGTGAAAATCTAGTGTATTTGTCAAGGTGATGGTAGAAGTGTACTGGCCACTTTTATTATTCTGCCGGAATAGCAAAATTGCCTCCACCGTCCTGAATAAAATTACTTACCTGGCCTCTTTTCTTTTTTTTTTTTTTTAATAAAGACCTGGTAAATACTAATAGCATGCTATTAATATGTACAAAAAAAAGAAATGCAAATTCCACCTTATTCACAAAGGTGACGATGTACATTTCTAGGGGGTTTGTGGCAGCACAAGCTACTCTGGCCAGACCCCTTGTATAAATGAGTGTCAAGAGCGTGCTCCCAGTAGTAACATATAATAGGTTCGCAGCACCCACGTGGGTCTGACATTGTAAAATGTGTTACAAATAATAATGCTTACCCATCTCTGTTTGGGGGATAGACATGTAAATAGGACAGCAGCGCTTCATACCATTGCTATTCCACTTCAGAAAATAAATGTCGGACAGGGTAGAATCGCCCTACCACGCAGTGCTTCCCTCTGCGCCTCTTCTAAACAAGACGGATGAATGTGTTTGTTTTATGCGCATTTTACAATGCATCCCGTCTGGAAATTCGGGATGCACTTTAAAATGTACAACATCTCCTAGTTTATTTTATTTATTCTTAACTTATACAGCATCAGCTGGAGTACTCTGAATACTTTGGGGTTTCCCAAGCGAAGGGTTTGGGGCAATGACAACATGGAGTGGAGATGTACACAGGAAGGTTATTATTCATAGTTATTGGGACATTCAGATCAGGGTGAAAAAAGAGGTTAAGAACAACAGAACATAAGTGCATTGTATGCCATGAGGTGCCGAAAAGGCCCTGCGCTAGTCAATTTACCAAGGTGCCCAAAAGGAATGGAGTTTAAACTGTATGTGCAGTCAAAGAA
Organism: Ambystoma mexicanum; assembly: GCF_040938575.1. NCBI lineage: Eukaryota > Metazoa > Chordata > Amphibia > Caudata > Ambystomatidae > Ambystoma > Ambystoma mexicanum. The sequence goes on along the minus strand of NC_090926.1, from coordinate 1,015,065,046 downwards.
CCCTGCATGATGGTACAGCGAGGGGAAAAAAACAAGTGACAGTAAACCTCAGCCGAGGGCGGACGATGAGAGTCAGTGTCGCAGGCAGCTTCATCCAGCATCAGCTTAACAGGAGCCTAACCCTATCGGGTGGCAGGGTACGTCTGTTTGAACAGGTAAGTATTGAGTCTCTTTGTGAATTTCTGGAAGCTTGCCCCATATTTGATTCCAATGGGGAATCTGTTCCAGAGGGCAGAGCCTCCAGAGCTGATGAAACTCGGGGCCCACTTGTTTTTCCTAAAAGTAATGATGGAGAACCTTCTCGCTGTGGTGGGTATTCCGGTCTGTTGGGAATAATATTTAGTCGTGAATCATCTAAATGAGATGGTCCTCCGCTGTTCATTGCTTTATGTAGGAAGCATAAGACTTTGAAGTCAAACCTTCCTTTCAAACGGTGTCACCGTAGAGTCTTCAAGGAAGGAAAAACACGATCGTGCAAAGTGGCTGAAGTACAGTCTGTTGCACTAGTCAAGGCTAGACAGCACTACTGCTGTAGTAACTGCTACCTTATCTTACATATTAATATAAGGCAAGATGTGTTGGGGGTTGCTGTGATGTAAAGATCTGTCTGCTTAAGGCTAACTTTTCTAAGAAAGCACTTGCTATCCAAAGTCGGAGGGGGACCCATGGAGGGAGGCCAGTTGAAAGGGGGTGGAGGGAGTTAAACTCCATAAAAATGACTTTCGTCTTTTGAGGCATACAAGCAGAGGTGGTTGTTAGTCGTCCAATCTTGCAAGGATTCAAGGAAGGGCAAAATGGGTGTCGTCAGGTGGGTTCCATGTGTTAATATCCCCGCAAAAATATCGGCATCCAAAAATATCGCCGATATTAAGGCATGGAACCTGCGGGGGACACCCCTGCAACCCCCTCATTATTTTTAAAGGAGCGGGGGACACCCCCGCAACCCCTGCTTCCAAAAATGATCCCCCCCAAAAAAACATTGCCTATGGCCATTCCAGACAACCATATATAAGGTGATATTTTTGATGGGGATAATATGTAGTGATACCGTCAGGTGTATTTTGAGAGCCTGAACAAGCATTGAGTGTTGTCCACATACAAAGAGAAGGTGGTGAAGTATTCCAGGATGTGCAGCTGGATATAACAGTTGAACTACAAAGGGGGATATGGCTCAGAGGACACAAGATTTGAAACGGAAAGGAGAGGAGCGGAAATGGCCATATCTAACCTTGTTCTAGTTCAACGCTGTCTCTGTGATGCAACGTGAGTGCTGCAATCTCTGTAGCAAAATTTGCTGTTGGGCAGTACCAAAAGCTGCTGATAAGTTAACCAGAAACAAATCAGAAAGAGACCGTGTTTCCAGGGTGGATAGGAACATGTCTTTCAAATGAAGCAGATGGCTTCTGTGGTGTGGTCAAGCCGGAAGAGTTAGATTAGATTCAGGAGAAAAAGATCTAGGGGAACCAGCCTCCCGGTAATTGCCTCTAAGAGCTGGAACGATTTACCCTTGCAACTGAGATCTGAACAATCATATTGGACTTTCAGGAAACAGCTCAAGACTCTACTTTTCTCCATGAACTTGCTGCACGTGTGACCTTTTTTGAATACCTAAGCACCCTTGCAACATCTAAATTCCTTTACTATGAGCCTTTGTTTCTCTAAGCACTCCTCAATATGTATTTAACTTCCTGTCGACGCAATATGTAACCAGCGCCTTGATGTCTCTGGGTTTAGAGCGCTTAACAAACAGAAAAATAAATAAATACATGGATTCAATGTACTGTGGCATTGTAGGGATAACACTTTCTCCACCAGCTTCCAAATAAAAGGGGTATTGGAGATTGGGTGGAAGTTGGCCAATGTACTAGAAGCAGCCGAAGCTTTTTTAAAGCAGCGGAGAATGCATGGAGAACTTGCACTCCGTAGCAACCACCCTGTGGGCAACTGAGCTGCTGGTAAGTGCTATGAGAGCTAGGGCCACGGGGCAGAGGTTTTCCTAAATCATTGTGGTGAGGGCATGAGGGGATCTGTTCGAAAGAGACCTTCATTTTGCACAGTCTTTATGAGGTCTTCAGACAAGATACAGTTGATACCACATCCCATCGCATGCGCCAGAAAAGGTTTTGAGACTCTGTCTTGTAATGTTTGATATATAGTAATAGGGTTAACAGGTCTACATGAAGATAAAGGCAAAACTGTCGCCTTTGCCAATGCCTACTGTTAATGGAAGAGGTAATTAATGCTAGTTTTTGACATGCTAGTTGAAGCATGGAAGTTAATGTTTTAAAGCGGCAGGTTCATAGTGTGCTGCAGTTGTACTTAATATTTACAGTGAACCTAGTGACCTCTAAGCTATATTGTCTAAACTTACATACCATTACATTGAGCAAGTTTCTGGAGGGAGTGCTTGTGTGATGAATTGCCATCTGCCAAGGGTGTCCAAGCCCTGCCTTTTTTTATTTTTTATTAATATAATGACGCTGGTATGATATGATATGAAATGATATGGCACAAGTGTTTCAAGGCGCGACGAGGCAGTGGGGGGGAACAAGGGGAGACAGACAGCGATCCTACTAGGCCAGGTGTCATTCAGATCGCGCAAGTTCAAGGGAAGAGGGGATGGGAAAAGTGCAAGGGGGAAAGGGAGAGGGGAAGTGCAGTACAGGGTTAGTAGAATAACAAAATAAATAATAAGGGCCAGCTGATGGGAAGTGCAAGGTAAGTGCATACAAGTGCTGGGAAGAGGGCTGTAGGGATACAGAGACAGTCCCACAGTGCAGGGGTTGCCACGGAGGCAGTGCAAGGGAGAGTGGCTGGGAGAAGGACCGAGATTCGGTGAGTGGCCCGGATTGCAGATTCAGTGCAGTTTCAGTAATTTTAGCAGGGGAGAGGGGGAGAGAAAGCGGAGGCAAAGAGGAAGGTTTTGAGGTGCTTCCGGAACTGGAGATGGTTCTCCTCAAGTTTCAGGGAGGCGGGAAGGCTGTTCCAGAGGGAGGCCCCTGCTGTGGAGAGAGATCTACCCCCAACTCGTTGCTTGGAGAAGCGGCTGACCCTGAGGGAGGTGGAGGCGGATGAGCGAAGAGCTCGAGAAGGAAGATATTTAGGAAGAGAGAGTTGAAGGTATTTTGGCCCAAGGCCCCAGAAGGCCTTGTGGACACTGCAGAGGGTTTTGAACTTAATCCTCGCAGCCACTGGGAGCCAGTGTAGTGATTTCAGTCCTGGAGAGATACGGTCCCTGGGCTTGAGGCCAAGGACAAAGTCTCGCGGTCCTGTTCTGGATGAGTTGCAAAGGGCAGAGAGTATAAGCAGGCAGATTTAGATAGAGGCTGTTGCAGTAGTCCAGCTTTGAGAGAACCAGGGCTCTAGAGACAGTGAGCTTCTGGGGGAAGGAGAGGAAAGGAAGGATACCTCTGAGGAGGTGTAGCTGGTAGTGTGACTTCTTAGAGACGTCAGATATGTGAGGAGAGAAGGAGAGTGTGGATTCGAAGATGACCCCGAGGTTTTTTGCCTTGCAGGAAGAGGGCCAAGAGAGGCTGGCCAGAGAGCTGCAGGGAAGGAGGGAGTGGGTGTGCCGATGAGTAGAATCTCAGTATTACTGGCATTAAGGCAGAGGTCATTTGCGGCACACCATTCCTGGATAGCAGAAAGACAGTCAGAGATGAGGGAAGGAGAAGAGGAGGCCGAGGGTAGCCGGAAAATGAGCTGGGTATCATCCGCATAGCACTGGAAGTTGGGGCAGAGAGCGGCAATGTGGTGGGCAAGAAGTGCCAGGTACTGGTTAAATAGCCAGGGAGAGAGGTTAGATCCCTGGGGGACACCACAGGTAGAGAAAAAGATGTCAGAGAGGAAGGAACCCAGTTGGACCTGGGAGGGTCGATTTGGAGAGGAAAGAGGTCAGCCACGCCAGAGCCTGACCAGTGATCCCCAGGTTATCACAGAGACGGTTGAGCAGGATGGTATGAATGACAGTATCAAAGGCAGAAGAGAGATCAAGCAGAATGAGAACACATGGAGTGTTAGAGTCAAGGTTCGAGAGCAGGTCCTCACGGATGTTCAGGAGAGCAGTTTCCGTGCTTCTGGCAGCTCTGAAGTCAGACTGATGGTCGTGGAGACTACCAACAGATTCAGTATGGAGATTAAGCTGGGAGATGGCCAGCTTCTCCAGGAGCTTGCCCAGGAAGGGAGTGATAGAGATTGGGCGATAGTTAGCCGGGCAGGAGGGGTCGGAAGCGGGTTTCTTAAGAAGGGGGTGCACAAGGGACTGCTTGAGGGGGGATGGGAATACTCCAGAGGCGAAGGAGTGGTTGCAGAAGTCAGCCAGGGCAGGAGCCAAGGAGTCGATGTGGTCCTTGATAGTTTTGGAGGAGCATGGGTAGACCTGTTTTGACGATACTTTCATAGATCGGACTTGTCTTGAAACCTCGTCAGCAGAGAAAAGGGGAAAGGCAGAGAAGGGGGGAGGAGGGGTGGCTGCAGAATGGCCAGAGGAAGAGCAGGGAATAGAGGGAGGGAGGTGATAGGAGGAGAGTGAGGAAAGGATGTCATGAGTTTTTTAAATGAAGTGAGAGGCCAGTGCCGTGCAGAGGGCCTGGGAGGGGACAGGAGCGGTAGAGACTGCAGCAGGGTTGGCCAGCACCTTGCAGATTTTAAAGAGTTCGGCTGAATTGATAGATGCTGCAGAAATGCGGGCTTGGATAAGGGCTCTCTTCTTGGTGAGAACGGAGAGCCGGTATTGCCTTTGGAGCAGGCGGCAGGCCAGTTTGTCAGAGGATGCACATGAAGCACGCCATTTCGTCTCTGCCACCCTGCACTTGCGTTTAAGGGTGACGAGATCCGTCAGGAGTTACATTTGGCTCTGGGCTTCAGGCGGATTCTCATGACAGGGGCAAGGATATCAAGAGTATCCGATATAGCAGAGTGAAAAGTGGATAGGGCTGTGTCAGGGTGGGAGTCAGCAGAAGGGGGAGAGGGGGGAGAGAAGGTGGCAGCGAAAGCCTCAACTGACACGCGCTTCATGGGTCGGATGACCGAGAAGGAGGGTGGCAGTGATGAGGGTGGCTTTGCCTGTGGGGTAGGGAAGGTGAGGTGGGAGGATAGGAGAAAGTGATCACTCCAGGAGAGAGGAGTGGAGAGAGGGACAGAGAGGGGAAACTCAGAAGAGATCAGAGCATCAAGAGTGTGCCCGGCAGAATGTGTCTGCCCAGACGGGAGAATAGAGAGTGAGAGAGAGTCGCAGAGGTCGCGAAAGAGTCCAGAGGGGGGGACAGGAGGCATCCAGGTGGATGTTGAAATCTCCAAGAAAGAGGAGTTGAGTGGTTGAGGGCAGGAGTGAGGAGGAGAGGTCCGCCCACTCGGAGAGGAAGGAGGAAATTTGACCAGGTGGCCGATAGATAGTAGCCACGGTAAGGGAATGGCTAGGAGAGAGAGAGAGAGTCGGCAGACAAGGCATTCAAAAGAGCAGTAAGTCTGCGTAGGAGTGACAGTGGCAGGAATCCACTCAGGGAAGGTAAGGCCACACCCCCCCCAGCACAGTTGGGCCTGGGCACGGAGAGGATCTTGTAGCCGTCAGGTAGTAGTGTGTCAAAGCTGGTGACAGAGCTGTCCGTGAACCATGTCTCAGTGAGACCGAGGATGTCAAGGTCCAGTTCCTCAAGAAGGTGACAGATGTCAGAGGAATGTTTGAAGGCAGAGCGAGAGTTAAGCGTGGCAATGTGGAGAAGGTTGCCAACCTTGAAGGATTTTCGGGGCAGGGGTACAGATCAGAGGTACGCCCTGCGGAGGTGAAGGAGCACAAGAGGGGGTAGGGAGGGAGGGTGGAGGCAAGGTAGCTGAGGACAGAGGAGGGGGGACAGCAGGAGAGGAACGGAAGTTGATGAGGTGCCTGAGGGCCTTGGACCAAGACAGACCCATTAGCGTAGACATTAATAATGGCCTTAGAGGAGTGGAAGGAGGCCAAGAGGACATCCCAACGGGTGCCACCATTAATGGGAGAAGAGGAGAAAGGAGAGAGCACAGAGACCATATGAAGGGTCCATTGGTCAGGAGAAGGCACGAAAAAGAGGATGTCAGTGAGAGTTTTCTTGGAAGAGGCACTGGTGTAGGTGTCAGCGATAGGGAGGCCTGGGTTGGAGACCAGGATGTCCGTTTTTAACTGTTTCCTACCAGATTTAGTGAGGAGAGCAGGATAGTCAATGGAGAAGCAGTTAGAGAAGATAGGTGAGATAGAGAGCACCATGGAATAGGAGAGAGGGGGGGAGACAGACAAGAGCAAGCAGACAGGGAGTGAGCGGCAAGCCCTATTTACCACAATTCAGAACAACAGTGCATACAGTAATGCGTATTGGGTAACCAGTGGAGAGGCCACCTAAGTTTGAGAATCCTGCGAGGGGAGAAAAAAGCCCTAGTTTACCACATTTAGAACAGCAGTGCATACAGTAATGCGTATTGGGTAACCAGTGGAGAGGCCACCTAAGTTTGAGAATCCTGCGAGGGGAGAAAAAAGCCCTAGTTTACCACATTTAGAACAGCAGTGCATACAGTAATGCGTATTAGGTAACCAGTGGAGAGGCCACCTAAGTTTGAGAATCTTGCGAGGGGAGAAAAAAAGCCCTAGTTTACCACAAGTTGCAGAACACGATATGTAATTATGTTGGTGGTACCGTTACAGTCAATTAGCGCTGCTCAAATATGAGAATCCTAGAGAGGGAGAACGAGGCCTAGTTTTCACAGTGTGATAATAAGGCAGGCGAAATTTGTAAGTGGAACAGCAGAGGATTACAGCTAGTGAGCGGAGGGAAGGATGTGCAGGAGGTCAAGGGGAGGGGGCAGGCGCCTGGCATCCCCTGCGGACACCTGCAGACACAAACAGGAGCCGCCCTTTGCCTGAGGGGCCCTTAGCCGTGGGGGCTGCCGGGCAGGGGGGGCTGCCCAGGAGAGTCAGTTAAGAAGAGAGGGGTGGTTGGGCAGGGAGGTGGGAGGGAGGTGTGGACCAGGAAGTGGCTGCAGGGGTGGGGGGAGGGGGAAACCAACGTGCGCTTGGGGCGCAGAAGAAACAAAAACAAAATAATGCAGAAAACAAAGAAACAAAACCTCACAGGACCCCGAGCGTCGGATGGGGCCTGATTCTGCTACTGGACTGCCGGCGAGCTGCTCTCTCAACGCTGTGCTCTCAGAAGAGGCGAGCGGGGAGAGCAGCCGTCGGGCAGTCCAGAGAGACTATCTGTGGCACCAATCAGAGGGGAGGGTGGGCTTTCAGGGAGGTGGGAGGGAGGAGTGGACGAGGAAGTGGCTGCAGGGGTGGGGGGAGGGGGAAACCAACTTGCGCTCAGAGTGCAGAAGAAACAAAAACAAAATAATGCAGAAACAAAGAAACAAAACCCCACAGGACCCCAAGCGTCGGATGGAGCCTGATTCTGCTACTGGACTGCCGGCGAGCTGCTCTCTCAACGCTGTGCTCTCAGAAGAGAAGAAGGTAATTCCATCACTGAAAGGGAAATCTGCTAATCAGATTCCCCTGTCATAAGCTCCATGCCAACTGCTCTACAAATGGCACAGAACAGGTTCAGAGGTCACAGATGCCCTCCTGACAGCTGCAGTGACATCCAAGTCTCTGCAGCGCAGGGGCTGCATTTAAAATATGCACCCCTGTTCCAAAAACCCTATAATAAAGGATCTACGTCCAAGTGACAGAATCATTTTTAAACAAAAACTATACCTGAGTTAGGGTATGATGGATGGTATTCTCATAACTATTATAGCCACATCCACTTTGATTTTGCGTGTTCCAGCCCTGTGGGCCCAGTTTAGCCATTGAAGGATTATTTATTATTTTTTATTTTTTGATTTGTAGAGCGCACTACAGCCCACAGGCATCAAGGCGCTATAAGGATACTTAAGAAGGCTTGCTTAAGGGTTACAATAAGCGGCCCAAGAATAAATGTGTATTCCTCCCAGACAAGACCCACCCCTGTCCACTGACAGAACTGTAGTCTTGGGGAATTGATTCTCTTTGTTCTAAGGGCAGTTAACTCTGTTTCCTACAGGACAGCCATCCACTCCACAGGCCGCTGGCCTTAGAACAGACACCAAGAGGCACACCTGTTCACAGAGAGTCAGGCCTCACACCATGGGGGCTGCATTTCTAAAGACCTATGATCCTACTGAGACGGAGAGGGGGTGGAGGTAGGATAAACAGAGAGGGCTCTGTACAGTTCTGGGAGGGCTCTGCCATCTTGATTCTCTCTGCCTCTCTTTTTCTTTTCTGTCCCCTCCACCTCCTCTGGAGTAAAGCAAGTTGGGTGTAACATCATAGGGCTAAGCCCACACATATCAAGAGCAGCGATTGGAACCCTAAAGTGGGCTAGCTTTAGTCCAGTCACATGGGGACATTTATATATAAAAGAAGGGGTCTCCAACCACATCTTCTAGTCATCTTGGGAATAATCTTGAAGCAAGTTTGGATCATCACTTGAGAAGATTTCACTGGACCCTGCTGAGAGTGCAGTCTTTTCTAAAGTCCTCCAGTTGTGAGATGAAGGTAGGTGTTACAAGGCAGAGACCAGATTTGTCCCCAAACCATCCCCAGCGACCCTTGGGGTTGATCTGTTGCTGGTAATGGAGCTGCCTCTCTGCCAGCCATGATGGTACCCAGGACCTCGCAGTGGTGGAGGACCCATGCATATGTGTGCCAGCCTCCCCCCATGTTTTAGAGCATGAGAAAAGGACTACTCTGGTCCCTGAGCCCATGGATATGGGCTCACAGCACCCTGAAAACTAAGACAGCGGGATCCTAATGTTTTCCACCATTGAACTGTTTGGAGCATGTTTTAAGAACTGTTCAACATATTTGAACCAGCAAAACCCCCAGTTGCCGCCTTTTGCTCTCCCGAACGCCACAAAGTCAAGAAGTGCATTTCGGTGCTGCTGAACCACGAAGAGCTGAAAAGAAGGGACTATTGACTGCTAACTGCCCACTTGATCCATGTTTGGGCCCTAGAGACTAGTTAGGTCACTTTGAATCCTTTTTCTGAACACAAGTACATATCATTTTTTAAGAACATTGTTGCTTTTGCTTGATGTTCACCCCTGATTCATAACCCAGAATGCTGTATCTACTATCTTTGCTTATTCTGTGTCCTTTCCTCCGTGTTTAGTGTAGTGTTTTTCTAGTTAGTTATTATTGTACATGGTGTCTTTAATGTGTATATATTTATATCGAACCTTGAATCGATATAACTTTATTTTGGACTGTTGCAACTGAATCACGTTCACAACCCTATTAAGAGAATAGCTTTTTCTTGGTACACGCTTCCACAAAAGGCGAAGGAGGTATATCTCTTGACTGTGCCTGTTTTACCTTTATGATTTTTTTGGCTCTTGGTTTGTAGAAATGTGAGGGCTGAGTGGATGTTTTAGCCTCTACTCATCCTTGTACTCCTGTAGGGCATAAATCGATTCGCCACATATCGTTTCATACCTGCTACGTCTCTTCATGTCTTCTTTCATCACTTTCCTTCTCCTGGCCCACTAGCGGCAATCAGTTTGTAAGCCACTTAAGAGTTGCATTTGGCAGAACATCACTGCTTACACTCTTTGTTGCCATGTGTTTTTCCTGTTTGTTTGCTTTGTTTATTTCTTGGTTGATTAGGTACAGCAGAACACTGTCATGCTCAGAGTTTTGGCCGGACTTAAATTTAAGGACATTTTTGGGAAAACCTTTTAGGTTATGTTGTCAATTGTTTTGCCTATGCATGCTTTTTGCTTTTTCGTTCTTTTTATCGTTGTGAAGACATTCTGCCACACTGAATCTGGTTAATTTTTCACCCATTGATTCTTGTGATGAAATCCAGTGCTTCTATGAATGTTTATTATATTTTAAAACCCTTTTATTGGCATTTTGCAACATAAACATACATAAGAGAAAATAAATCCCCTAACCCCTGAACAATAACAGCATGGTGGTTCAATTTGTGTCCCCTCCCCTGTGTATCCCAATCTATCCCTGCTACTCAGCTGTAGAATCGATGCAGCTCACGCCGCGGCTTCGGGTTGTGCATTATCAATAGCAGGTTACAGCTTCTATTCCTGCGTACCCCCCTCCTTTGGGTCGACCCCTTACAGTACTCCAACAACCAGTTCAGAGTTATTGGGGGCAGGTTAGAAAATCACCACTCAGTGTCTGGAATCGAGCAATCAGGTAGTGTACATATGGTCCCCATATTTCTGTAGGTCGGGCCTGGGGATGAGTCAAGCTGCCATATTCTGTCTCCATTTCGTTGCAATTCAGGATATCCTCTCGCCACTGCTCTAGGGGTGGGATCCTCCCCGCACCATCACAACCCGTTGCTTAGCCAGGAGCAAAAGCAGGCCAACTAGTTTCCTTATTTTTATTTGGGACCCATGTGGTGTAGCCTAGTAATGCAGTTAGCGGCTCCAAGCCCACCCTCTCCCCCGCTATCTCACTCAGCGTCTCAAAGATCTGTTCCCAAAAAAGTAGTGTTGTGGGGAAGCTCCATGCCAAGTGTAGGAAATCGGTTGGTGCGGCGCTACATCTTGCACAATTCTCTGGGGTGTCTGGGAAAAATCTGTGCACTTGGGATGGTGTATAGTAGAATTGATGCAGATATTTAAAGTGAATTAGTGTAAATCTGGTGTTAAGAGCTACCTTCCTCGTCTCTTTGCAGCAATAGTTCCACGTCTCGTCCGGTATTGTGCTACCCAGTGAGCTTGTGAGCTTTCCCACTTTATTCGATGAGCGGTTCCCTCCCCCGATTTGGAGTCAAGGCACATGCTGTACAGAGTAGATACCCCCTTGCCCATTTGAACCCTGCTGAGCCTTTTGCCCAATATCTGAGCTGTTTCCGGTTTCCTAGGGAAGGTCGAAAAGGATTGTTTCAGAGATTCCCTTAATCGGAAATATAGGAATACGTCCAGGTGTGTGAGAACTCCTCCTGCTCCCCAGCGCCTCCAGTGTTATGAACTGTCCGTCCGGTAGCAGGTCCCGAAAGCAGGTCACATTCACACGTTTCCTATAAGTCACTGGTCAGCAGGATTCCTGGTATGTGGGTAACTGGCAGGGTCAGGGAGTAAATAACATCCCACCTTTGTTTTATGCTCAATACGAGCACACGCTCTGCATGTCAATTCCACCATGTTGGTTGCTTTAGACCCGTTCAGGTGCCGTCAGAATAATTGACCGTAGAAGGAATTGAGATGTCCGTGCCGTCTCCACCACCACATGCCTTCTGTCCGCCAGGTCCCCGAACCTGCTTGAGCCCCCCCTCATCTAGGGTGCCTCTAATTTTTCTCATGAAACTCTGGCTTGTTTGCCTGCCCAGATAAACCACAGTATCACAGATCGTAAGTCCCGGAAGTACTCCCTTGGTAACGGCAGAGGTACATTGAGAAACACTTATAGAAAGCGTGGCAGTAGTACCATTTTTTAACCAGAGATATTCTGCCATAGAGGTTAAGTGGTAAGTTCATCCACCTATCCACCACCGTCTCAGCCTGCCCCAATGCTCTCAAATAATTGAGCTTATATAGGTCCCCCAGAGTACGAGAAATATGTATCCCTGGATATTGCGTAGTTGCCACTGGAAGCCATACCCGTCCACAAAACGGCGGTGTCACTCTTCAGTGGGAAAATAACCAATTTTGTGGCATTCATTATTAACTGGGAGCATTCCCTGAATGCCATTACATCTGCCATGATCGGGTCTAGATTATGCTGCGGCTCCCTGACATAGAGCACCATGTCATTCGAGTAAAGAGAGACAATTACCTTGTCTGTACATAGCTGCACACCTCTGTGGAATTGACAGTCTCTGATTATCTCCTCCAGGAGTTCGATCACCAAGGCGAACAGCAGCGGAGAGAGAGTACAACCCTGTCGCGTGCCTCTCTCCAATGTAATAACGGGTGTGAGTTAGCCCTTCACTCTGATTCTGGCACTAGGCAGTGTATAAAGAAACGAGACCAAGGAGATAAAGTGCCCCCATTCCCATCCTGCGTAGTATTGCAAACATAAAGGGCCATTCTATAGTATCGAATGCCTTCGTGGCATCTAGGAGTGCCGCCACTATTGAATCATCTTGCTGCACCGCAGACATCAATCCAAACATTCTGCGCAACCCGTAAGAGGTGGGGCGTCCCGGTATGAATCTCGACTGGACTGCCTTCACTGATCTATGCATCAGCGGTGCAAGTCTGGATGCTAGTATTTTGGCCAGAATTTTATTCGACAGTTTAATAAGGGTTATGGGCTGGTAAGAGAAGCAGTCGTCTGCTTCTTTATCCTGTTTCTGCAGCACCACCACTTCTGCTTCTCATTGAGAGGAGGCGGACCAGTCACTCTCTCTCCTCATCCGTACACCAGCACAGCGCCACTTGATCTAGATAGTTGTTTACCTCCTGGTTGTGAGACCTGTATATAGGAGGAGTATAGATGGCTATACAATGTGTAGAACTCCTGAACAATATCAGAATCACCAAATTATTCTACCCCTTGGTCTTTCTTGATAGAAATAACCTGACTCTTAGGCGTGTTTGTCCTTGCAGTTCTTGCCAACAATCTACCAGGGCGATGCCCCTCCCCATACTCCCGCACTGCTGCTTTCCCCAGGAGAAACTTCACTTCCCTTAGTGCTAATTCTCTGAACGCATGCAGCTGTATTTTAATCTCGGCCTGTTCCGTCAGCGTGGGTGTCGGTGTCGCTGTTTGCAATTTCTGTACATGAACCTCGGTTTCCGCTAGTTATATTCTGATTAGTTTGAGCACCCCAGCTTCCTTTGAGATGCATTCCCCCTAATAAAACATTTAAAACTCTCCCACAATGTCATGTATGACTGCACTGTCCCCATGTTTAGCTCAAAGAGGGTATCTATAGCCTTGGTAGGCCCACCGCGAAAAGCACTGCTTACAAGCCCGTCACTTTTAAACATCCCGGCAATCTCCCGCCCCCTCGACCCGGTACCTCCAGGGCCAGTAGTACCGGGGCATGATCTGACAGTGTGCGTGCTAGGATGGCCACCTCGGAAACCTTACCCACCTGTGTGTCCGAGACCAAGAAGTAGTCAGCCTGGAGGCAGAGTCATGGACTGATTAATAAAACGTGTATTCTGCTGTCTCTGCATGTCTAATCCTCCAGACATCGGTTACCTCCCAGGCCCAACATATATCTCATAGTTTGCATGTCATCTTTGGCAATGGTCGGCGGCCTACCCCAGTTTTATCCTGGTCCTTGATCCATGTCTGCATTAAAATCCCCATCCCAAATGATTTCCCTGGGTGACATCCTCTCTAATTGATGGTCAACCCACCCCAGGGCTTTCACTGAATCTTGATTGGGGCCATAGTAGTTGACCAGGATGAATAGCTGGCCCTGTATGGTTCCATGCACTAGCAGGCCTCTCCCGTCCTTAGACAGAGAGATCAGATGAAACCCAACAGAACTATGCAAGAGGATACACCCTCCTCTCCCCCGGGAGTACCAAGAGTAGGATGAGAAGTAGTGGTGGCAATCCCAAACACGCCCACATTTTGGTTCAACCCCTGGGGTTAGGTGAGACTCTTGAAGAAACGCCACAGCGATTTAGTGGCACTGCATATCCAAAAGCACACTATGGCATTTGGATGGGCAGTTCAAGCCTTTGACGTTCCATGTCAACCTCCTAAGGGACCTGGCCATGTTGGTACCGTACAATCCCCACAACCACAGTACCTCTGGTTGCATAGGTTGCGACGCTACATCAGTCCATTGTTCAGGGAGGTGGAACAGCCTGTGAATCCACTGTGCACCCCAACGATAGTCCCACCCACCCCCACCAGCAACCCCAACCTGCCAGTTACCCCTCTCCCCCTTCACCATAGTAATGCACTTATGCTCACGCTTGGTGGCTCACCAGAACCCAGTAATTCGGGCAAACCTCGTCCATGGACACCGCTCCAACTGCCAGAGGATAGCGGTAGTGACTGTCTTTGTGTGTCAGGGCTGCAAACAGAAAATCCTATGGGAAACAGCCTCTTATTCGTTGTTGCCTCTGCGGCGCGGTACTCTGGGCAGGGACTCAAGGAAGGCTTCTGCCTCCTACGGAGTATGGAAAAACAGCACTCTTCCATTGTGTTCTTCTCTGAGCTTAGAAGGAAATAGTAAATTGTATTTTATGCCCCTTTCTTGGAATCTCCTCTTCACATCGATAAATGTTTTCCTATACGATTGTACCTTGTCCGAGAAGTCTGGGTAGAGACGGATCTGTGCATCATGATATTTTAGGGAGCCTTTTTCTCTGGCCTTCCGCAGAGCGAGGTTCCTGTCCTGATAGTTCAGTAGTCGAGGAATTAATGGTCGAGCAGGTGCACCAGGGATTGGTTTTCTACCACTCAGTATACAGTGGGCTCTCTCCACAATGAACACCGCTGAGAAATCCTCATTGCCCAGAATATCTTTCAGCAGATTCTTCATCATTGCTTCCATGTTGCGCTGGTCCGCTGCCTCGGGTACTCCTATAATTCGCAGGTTGTTCCGCCGGGATCTGGATTCGAGGTTATCCTGCTTTTCCGTCAATTCCTTTACCACCTTGTTGAGCATGGCTAGGTCTCTCACTGTGGTGTTGGTTTCGTCCACAACTGTGGATACTGGAACCTCAACCTCGTCCTGGCATTCGCCATGTTTATCCAGACCTGCATGTGATCCTCTTTGCATGTCAAGGTGTCCATCGTGCCGTCTAGCGATTGTATGCTTGCTTGTACTTCAAGTGACCTAGCATCTTTTAAATGTCAAGATTACTCCACCCGGGTCCGACACAGGGGGTTGTGAAGCTCCGTCCCAGGCACCCTCCTCAAGTGTATGTGCTTTGGCCTCAGTTGAGGTTTCAAAGTGCAGTTTCGACTGCTGTTTACCCGACTTCTGCGATTTTGACATGGCACAATTTGTAGGTCCAGACCAGGCTTGCTGTGTTATGGCGGAGCCTGCCTAGTATCTGGACCGGCTGTGAATCTGCACTGATATTCCTGCACAGTCGATGCTCTGTGGAATCTGACCACTGTTATACCCCCGACCCTGAGCTCCTCTTCCTTGTATGTGGGCAGCAGCTGCCTGTGTCTGATGGTACCTGGGAGTGTGTCCCCTAACTGAGCCACACTCCACGGTGTATCCGGAAGGGATGTAGAAGGGAGCGGTTGCTTGGGCACTGTGTGCACCCCACAGGTATTGTTTTCCCACTGTGAATCTTGTACTGGCAGGCCCTTCGCCAGAGCACCGGCTCACATCTGGTAGGTGATGTCCTTGCTTCTCGATCTCACTATCTCCTCGGTGCACAGTTCAGTACCCAAACAATAGTACAGCGGGATATGGTTCCTGCTCCTCCTTTTTATGTGGCAATATGCAGAGGCTCTTCCCACAGGGCTGCTTAGGTGGGCGGATGATCAGTCTGCAACCGTGCCCGGTCTCTCGTAGCGCTTTACAGTGCATCGGCCGTGTCACGCAGCCATGAAAAAACGAGCGGCTCACCACTGCTCACTGCTATCTACAGTTGGGCCATCCTCTGCAGCTCACTGTGCTGGTGTTGGGGCCTCCCCAGATGTTTAAGGTGGATCTGGAGTCTCTGCTGCAGAGTTGCTGTTCAGAATCCTGTGCAGTGCCCTTAGAGACCACTACACACAATTAAGACCACAGATGGCAATACTAGGATTACCTTTGGTACAAGCCTGTACTACTATGTTAAAGTGATAGCAGTAGCGGAGCAGCCAGGCTTATCTCAAGAGTATGGGCCTCATTACACGGATGGCGGTAAGGATTTACCGGTACCGGTATTTTACCGGTACCGGTAAATCCTTACCGCCTTACTACGAGGTCCCTTTGCGGGTTGGGGAATTTAATGCCTGCTTTTTGCAGGCATTAAAAACCAACCCGCAAAGGGACCCAGGGAGCTAATTACGGTACCGCAATTTGTGGTACCGTAATTAGTGCCTTCCCCATTCCCATTATGCCTTATGGGGCAAAAATGGGAATAGGGAAGGGCAATGGTGGAAGGGGGAATTACCGCCCTGCCAACCATGAAATGGGGCGGTAATTCCCCTTTCCGCCAAGGCGTTGCCGGTATTTTACCGGCATGAACCATGGCGCTACTAGCGCCATGGTTCTCCGCCATCCGTGTAATGAGGCCCTATATGAGCAGTAGCAGAGATTACACAAAGGGACCACAATTACTGTGACTCAAGCAAACACTGACTCAAGGTTTCATGTAAAAAATATAAGTACATTTATTTTTAAACCATTTGTTATTAACACAAACTTCTATTTATTCAAAACCACATGTAAAATAGACTACACCCAACCAATTCACTTTGTACGGTATAACTTCAAGGTAAGTACCCTATGTTTTAACGGACCAGTGTTGTGAAACAAAAGACGTTACTGAGAATACATTTGCGATCACTTTTTGACAGTAATGACAGTTCGGTCTTACTAAAGAAACGCGTATCCGCGGCAAGAAATGTTACTGGGGCAAAAACGCACTTAGCACCTGAGATACCCAGAGAGAGTTGGGGGCAAAAATCATGGCAATGCTTTTGTCAAGGCAGACAGAATCAGAGAACACTGATAGACAGACATTCAAGAGTCAATAGGCCGGAGCCAGTGTCAAGTGGAACCGGGTTCCTGTTGTCGAGGATCACACAGTTGGACAGTTCACGATTCAACGTAGCCAGGAGTACTTAGTTATTGTCAATGGAGGAAGCAAAAGTTATAAGAAGGAGGGAAGATAAGGACAAGGAGGAGAAAAAGGGATTCCCCCGATTTCCTCAAGCAGAACACATTACCTTATTCAATGAAGAAGCTGGTGCCATGGCAGTTTTTCCTGGTAGTTTCCTGCACACCCATGGTTCCTGGAGCTTCGGCAAGAAGGACGATGTCTGGAGGGGTCTGCACCACACTGGGCTGAGGCCGGCAGCAGCGACGGCGAATAAAAGGTCCGATCCTTAAGAACAGGAGAGGCTCTTCAGATGGCTATCCGGACCACTACAGCAGGGTGCAGCGATTTCGACCACGAAGAGGATCCTCTGGCTGAAGAAGATGAGCTGGTTATCCCCATCAGTCTCAAGGGAAGAAGACTCTAGACTGGATCTCCCCCAGTCGTTGAAGGGTAGATAGATTAGGACTGCAGCAGGGCTTCAGCGGGACGGGATAGTTGCAGAAGCCGACTTCTTCTCCGCTTCTCTTCGGTTCCTTGTAGTTCCAGTGGCGACTCTGACTTCTAGCCCAAGAGTCCTGCCTTTTATACGAAAATCGCCCATTCACACAGCCTGGCTGTCAATCACGCAGCAGGGGGGTTGTCCAGCCCGGACAACCACCTCAGCCAATCATGGCAAAGTGCGACTTGGGTTTCCTAGGATACCCTGTGCAGGGGGTGACTACACCCCTTCCTGACATTCAGCCCACCTAGACACCCAGGCGCCTAGAGGAGGGCTTCTTGGCAGTGAAGAAAGAAGGCAAACCTGGTTTGCCGCGCAAAGTAAAACACAAGAAGGACTTTCACAAAAAGAAATGCTGAATAAACCCGACCGGAGCCAAAAGAAAAAGTATTTGATCAAGCGGGTTTAAGTTCAAGGCTAATATAATAGCCTAAAACAATACCACGTTTATATAGTACAAGGTTGTCCAATGTACGGCCCGCAGGCCACAATGCGGCCCTCCGAGCCATTTCATGTGGCCCGTGAAGCCATAGCCTGCTTTATTTATTTATTTGCTTGATGTTTGTCGGCTCCGTGGACCCAATTAATTCATGCATTTCTGCAATGCTGGGTCCGACCAACATAGCGGAAATAAATAAATTCATCATGTCCACAGACCCGACAAACATTGAGCAAATAAATAAATAAACCGGGCCGTGGCAGATCACTGTTACTGCCTCTGGTGACCCCTGGGAGGGGGCACCAGAGGCAGTACAGGCCATGGCCTGCTTTATTTATTTATTTGCTCGATTTTTGTCGGGTCCGTGGACCTGATTAATTAATTTATTTCTGTAAAGGGGAACATGTATTCTGGGCCGTGGCGGAGCACTGTTACTGCCTCTGGTGCCCCCTGCGGGGGGGGGGGCACAAGAGGTAGTAACAGGCCATAGCCTGGTTTGTTTATTTATTGTTTCAATGTTGTCGGGTCCGTGGACCCGAATTCTTTATTTATTAATTTGTATGGGTGTGGATGTCCTGTGAGTGCGCTGCTTTCCCTATGTTGCCAACCTCTGAACCCTGAAAAGTAGATGTATGCATGCTTGACATGCGGCCAACTTTACACCAGACCTGCAGATGAACTTAACTGGTCTGCTGTTAAATCTCAGTTACCAGTTTAATGGTATCCACTACCGAATAATTGCTCATTTTACTATAGCCAATATGATAGCTCAGTGGGTTGAGCGCTCACTGCTGCGATGTGTGTGCTTTCAGCTTTCAGCATTACATATAACTTCTCTGTGCTGTGGAATGCTTTGTGCTCCTTCAGGATATTTGGCACATGCCGATGCCTCTTCAGGCATAGAATGTGGAAAAGTGCTTTCTCTGAAATCATCCTGAGATACACAGGGTGTATTGTTCAATACACGATTCATTTCAGCCGAAAGATGGATTTTGATTCTCCTCTTCTGACCCTGTTCTGCTATTCCTTCCTCTTCTTGTCGCACATCCTACGAGAATAAGGGCCAGCAATCATCTCTTGCTATTTGAATTGGTTCTGTTTGCTTCAAATGTTTTCCATTAATTTAGTTTGGTGTTTGATGGAAAATTGAAAGCTTGCACTGCTAGGCTCATTTTTCCCATCGCTGCGTCTTTCTACTTAATTTATATGACAAAATCATTGCTAACAAAGTGGCGTGGCGTGTTGTGTAGGGGAGGCATGGTATCACAAACATAACACGTACACAATAGGTACAATATGAAAAACCTTTATTGAAGTTTTCTGGGATTGGACAAACTCCTGCTTTGCCCTATGACTAAAATGGGAGTAGTCTTCAATTGGGTTCACTTTTGGGTGATCAATTTTCCACATTTTAGCTTTTGAATGGGATTATGCTTCTTTCATTACTACAGAAGTAATGAATGTGTATTACAGAGATAAGCTGCCATATGTATTGGGCACACGGCACAGGCAGCATCAATCATTAACAAAGAAGTAATGAATGTGTATTACAGAGATAAATTGGCATATGTATTGGGCACACTGCACAGGCAGCATCAATCATTAACAAAGAAGTAATGAATGTGTATTACAGAGATAAGCTGCCATATGTATTGGGCACACTGCACAGGCAGCATCAATCATTAACAAAGAAGTAATGAATGTGTATTACAGAGATAAGCTGCCATATGTATTGGGCACACTGCACAGGCAGCATCAATCATTAACAAAGAAGTAATGAATGTGTATTACAGAGATAAATTGGCATATGTATTGGGCACACTGCACATGCTCAGGCAGCATCAATCATGCTTTGTACAGGACAATGCTGGCCTAAATTGGGAAAAACCAGCATAGACATGTTGCTACAGAGGCATATTTTTGGCACAACCAGCATGCCAATGTGTTACATCAGTGACAGTGCTGTTTTACACTGTGGACACATTGATCATTAAAATGTGTTGTGCTCTACAATGTTCTTGTCTGCTGTTGGTGACATGAAATGTACATGTTCCCCTTTAGAACTGATTGTAAACTTATGTCTTTTTGGCAACTTTTCCTCTAGTAAAATGCACCATTTCAGCCCTATATTTGAAAAAAAAATCTTGGGTGGGGGTTCCCCCCCAAGCCCTCTCTAGATCGTTATAGCTCCCTCGCTACGCTCGGTCGCCCCCACTATTTCAGAAAAATATCAGCACATACACACTGGAAGAATTCACAAGAAACTAACCTTTGATCACTGTCCCTGACACCAAAAGCTATCTTTGGGACTGCATGGCTATCACTGCCTGTGACGCTATTGTGTCAAAGGTCACACACCAACGATTTTTAATATACTGCTTTTGGTGAGGGCGTTGACTTTTAGCTCGCCGGCCCACCGGGAGACAAAAAGTTAATGCTTCGGCCCCACTTTCAAAAAGGTTGGACAAGCCTGATATAGTATAATCGCGGTAGAAAAGTTAGGGTAGACACCACTGCCACCAGCCAAGTCTAAATGTTAAAAGAGCGAAACAATGCTCTAGGAGGTACAGATAAAAAGGGCTGAGGATTAATCATTTCCAGTACTCCATGTAAAATGGGGTGTACTGGATCTGTGGTTAAATGACTAAGTAAAGTTAATGGCAACTTTACCCTTTTCTGGGGGACAGTAGTCTGGGGGGACAGTAGTCAGACCCAGAAATGGAGTTGGTGGGAAGTTTAAAAGTCAACCCTGTGTCACTGCACTGAAGGTGCTGTGTAACACACAAAAGAAGGGGGCTACTGAAGTGGTGTACTTCAGAGCCCACAATCAAAAAAACAGATGGAATACACATGGCACAACATGGGTAAGAGTGGGGAAAAGCTCACACTCTTACCAAGTGGAAAAAATGTACTCCAGAAATCCAGCAAAGCCACTGAGGGACTTACTAGGTAAGGGAAATTAGCCATTGAATGAGAATTCTACCTAACAGTTGCTTTGGATGGTCGCCTCAGTGGTCACCGCAATGAATGCTGCGCTGGGTCGCTGCCCACACCCACAGTAACATCAGGTAGCACTTCCCCGGCTTCGGTGTTCTGGCTGCGGGATTTATCGTGTGTCCAAATCCCTTCATGGGTGGCAGGGGGGATTCATGATTTCCCCGGCTCCAGTCGTATGAATAGTCTGTGCGACCGTGCAGAGACTCCAATATGGGGCCTGCCCTTCAATGCCATGCAGTGCAGCAAACGTTTCTGACTCCGTGCTCAGAGCACTATGGACCTGCTGACTCTCCTCGAATATCCACCATGTAGTCACACTTCGATTGGGGCACAAACAAAGGCTACGGCAGCTCGAGCGAAGCAGGATTAAGACCAGATAGGTTTGGATTGCCCGGAAGCTCACAGGCCTGTGGCCACCTTGACTGTGCTCTCTAGAACCCCCCTCTTCTATGAATGTTAAGGAACGCTGGATTTCTTTTTAGTTTGGCTGTTAGTTGCACTGTAAACAAAAGCTATTGGCATTTGAAGTGAGGAGCTGGAGAATGGGATGTGAGGAGAGAGATGCAGCTTTTACCCACCCATTGACTGCTTATGGCCATGCTAGTCCCTAGAGCCATTCCCACCAGCTACTTTCCCCTTTCTGCTGAAACTACAGAGTCTAGAGCTCTCCTTGAACTAGCTCTGTGCTTTTAAGGGGATGCTAATATTATTTCTAAGCAGTCTTTTGAAAGGTAGACAAGGACCTAATGTAATAAAATGTAGCAAAGTGGACTTTTTTCCACTGGATTTAAAAGCAATTTATATGTATTTGCATCTGTTCCTTGCACCGAATTCCTGTTAAAAACACGAATAGACATGTGTACGGTCTGGAGGCCGCAAAGACAACATGGCGTGGTATGCTGATTAAAACGAGGGCAAGATGAAAGCGGAAATGACAACTGGTCGGCGACACATTACATAGGGAGATAGCTATGTTGGAAGGCAGATTACTGAATTCAACAATAATGGAGGATGATACAGGGGAAGAGGAGGGAACTTAAGGAATTAGGCATTGGTGAGCTTGTCCGGAATCTGCAATTCCTGAAACGGAAATGTTATGAAAAAGGGGATAAGGCAGATTCGATGTTGATGGCGCGGTTTAGAGCGCAAAGGGCAGAGAGATGGGTGGAAGAAATAGAGATGCCGGAGGAAGGAGTCAACTCAGAGCGCAATGAGATGCCTAGGGGTTTTGCGCCATTCTATGAGGTCCTGTACGGTGCTGTGCCAGGGATGGAGGAGGGGCATATGGAACAGTATTTACAGGATACCCCCCTTCTGGGGTTGAGTTTGGAGAGGGTACAAGCCTTTGAGGCCCCTTTCACATAGGAGGAAATTCAAAGTGTCAAATCTAGAATACCTTTTGGGTAAAGCACCTGGGGAAGATGTTTATTCCGTGGGGTTTTCTGAAAGATTCGTAACATTCCTTGGCCCATTACTAGTGAAATGATTTAACTCCATAATGAGTACGGGAAAAGCTGCCTCCCCCCACCTTCTGTCATGCGTTGATAGCAGTCATCCCTAAAACGGGAAAGGACCCACAAAAGTGTGCATCGTACAGGCCAAAATCCTTGGTTTATGTTAACGCCAAATATTTCATGAAGACCTTAGCAACGAGATTCGAACAGGCCATGCTGATAATGATTCACTCGGATCACGTGAGATTCATACACGGAAGACAGGGGGCGGATTGTATAAAACACTCAATCTCATGAACTGGGCAGGAGGGAAGGGGGAAAATCCAGGATTATTGGTATCAGGTATTAATATCGCCACATATATGGACGCCGTAAATAATATCGCCGGGAAAATGTTGTGGCGATATTATTTGGGTGACCATATATATGGCGAAATGGGCAAAAAAAAAAAGGTGGTTGCGGGGGTGTCCCCCCCCATGTTCCATGCAATAATGTCGCCACAAAAAACGACCATTTTTCGGCGATATTTTTGCATGGCGATATTTTTGTGGCCACATTATTACATGGAACCGGATTATTGGCCTTCGAAGCAGAGAAGGCATTTGATAGGGTGGGGCGTCAGTTTATGTACACTGTTTGAAGTTTTGGCTTTGGGAGTAGAATCCTTAATGTGATCTGTGCAATCTATGTAGCCCCGGTTGCGAGAGTGGCAGTAAACGGGAAGGTGTCTAGACGGTTTGGCTTACATAGAGAAAACGGATAGGGTAGTCCCTTGTCCCTGATGTTGTTTGCAATCACTCTGGAACTACTGGCAGAGCGGATCAGAGTCTCTCCACAGTTGGAAGGTATATGGATGGGTAAAAAGGAATTTTTAACTGGGATTGTATGCAGATGATATCCTTTTACACGTGAAGAACCGTTGTAGATCAATCCCAGCTGTGTTCAATATTATTACAGAGTAGGGGTCATTTTCGGGATTTAAAATAAATAGGGCTAAATTGGTTATCTTCTCGTTCGATGAGGATTCAGAACGGGAGGTGCCCGGTTTGGAGCCCCTAGGACTGGGACTCCAGTTGGAGGATATTGCGTATCTTGTGGTTAAGGTGACTTGGTGATTGGATGGGCTTCTGGAGGCAAATATTCCTGCACTTTTTGAGTCCTTGTATAAAGAGATGGATAATTGGGGTGAGCCAACCAGTTCCTGGATGGTGAGGCTTAATGCCCTGAATATGAATTTACTTCCAAGAATACAGTATTTATTTAAAATTCTGCCAATCAGGATACCTGAACAGATGCTGGAGGAGATGAAGGGAAGGATGTTATGTTTTCTATGGCAGGGGAAAACACAGAGGGTACTGTATACCACCTTAATTTTGCCTAACAAAAGGGGAGGAGTATGTTGCCTGGATCTGGATATGTATTATAGGACGGCACAGTTGATGGTGTTGGTACCTCACCTGCAGATGGATTCTCAAAAGCAATGGGTATTCCTAAGGAACTTTTATGTTGAAAACGGCCACAGTAAGAGAACGGTTATGGGCTCTGATAGAGAGAAAATCCAGAGAAGGATCATAGAGCAAAGTCCTTGGCTGTGTTATGGGACATTTGGAGGCAGTGTTTGGGTATGAAGGGTGTTACGTCGTGGCCATCTCCTTTGAGCCACCTATGGGTGCCACCAGTGAGAGATGCGTTACCGGACCCACTGAGATTTCAGGGATGGTACGGGCAAGTTTGGAAAGAGTGGGACAACTGTGGGTTTTCAATACAGGAGTTCAGATGATGTTTGGGAAAGGAGTCCTGATGACGGAGAAATGGAAGGATAAGTTACAGCAGAAAGTGACTCCTGTGGAATAGGTCTTGAACAAGCATAGTGACATTAGGGGCATGATATTGGCCCTTGACCGGGCACTGGTGATGGTGAAGGGAAACAGTAAAGAAAACCTCAGAACATAATTGGAGAGGGATATGGAGAGGGATATGGGTAGGGAAATTGACGAAGCGGTGCGGGGGCCAATGTGTAGGGGAGCCCACAAGACGTTGATTGCATGCCAATATAAAATGCATTGGATTAAGATATGCAGATGTCATTAGGATTCTGTGAGCCTCTGCAGAATGTTCTCGGCAGTGGACACAGTGTTGGCGGGGTTGTTGTCGAGAGCCTCTTATTGACCCATGTGGTGGTCCTGTGAAAAAATGCAGACCTTCTGGAAGGGGGTTTTGAGATGGATCACGGGAGTGGAAGGGTTCGCAAGACATCTGGACCCAGTATTGGTGGTGTTTGGGCTGGTGGAAGATGAGGGTGGGCAGAAGCCCTTTCACATATGATCCACTTCCTGTTGCTAGCGGCTAGAGACTGCTTTCTAATTGGATGGAAAAAGGAACGCTTGCCAACTGAAAGGGAATGGGTGAACAAGGCCAGAGAAATATATCTGATGGAGAATGTTACGGCTTCATTGCATGATGTTACAGCTTCAAGGGAAGGGGAATGGTTGGCCTTTTTGTGGAAGTTCAAGGGGGGGATACTTAGAGAAAGTTGTGCCGGGCAGATCAGATGGGAGGAGATGGAGTCTACTGTTAAAGGGACAGGTTTGAACATGTTTTACCCGATATAATGATTGTGGGCCTGAAAACTTGTTAGGCTTGAGAGACGTGTTCCTTAGGTGGAGAAATATTGGGGAGGCCCTAGACCATTCGACCACCTCGTGGTTTTTTATTGTACCTGCACTCGGGGGCAGGGGTGGGAGGAGTGCGGGAAGGAGGGGTACAAATACCTGTTTTGAAGATGTCCGTTGTATTAAAAACAAGATGTGTTAAAGTTGAAAAATACTGAAAACAAAGACTAAAAAAATAAAAATAAAAACACGAATTGGAAAGTAAAACCGTTTTGGCTCTTCTATAGGTGAACATTTTACAGGCACTGCCTTAATATGCCCAGGTACTAACGCCATTTGCAAGCTATTTTCTTTTTATTGTCAGGCAGTACCTGGAAAAGGCCTATCCCGGCCCTTAGCACAATCCAAAACAGCTGGCTTTGCCAATGCTTATTGATTTCGCTCCACAGTTAATTGTTTTATTCTTGATTTAGTCATCTATTTGGTTGTCATGTCTTCTGGTGCCTCTGAGTTACCTTTATTGCAGTTCTTCTCGCAGTGTTTTTGCCCTCTCGTGTGCAAGATCTTTCTATGGCTTCCTGCTTTGCCATTATCAGCACCTTTTCTCCTCCCCTCATTCGTCAATGCAGGCTGATTGGCGCCCTGTAAGATCAATCTTTATAAACTTCTAGACCCACTCGTGTTGACCCTCTGACAACAAAACTCCATGGCGATCTTTGTTAATGCTGATTGCCTTCTGATTTCATGTTGATTTGCTGTGTGTTTGTGACGATGGATGTGATTGCGTCGTTCTTTCTGCTGGGTTGCTTACTTGTCGCTGCCGCTACATTTTGCACAACAATAATCGTGCACAACAATAATCGGTCGGTGTGTGGAAAAATGAAAGTTGCACATTGTCATAAAGGCAGTCTCATTTAACTTTTGTGTGCTGTTGTCGTCATTTCGATTCTTCAAGCCCTCATAATGCTGGAAAGAAGACATTAATGTCCAGCTGTTTCACTTGAGCAACGCCATGTGGTCATGTAATGCACAGTGATTTGCCCACTGTGCCACGAGGCCACTTCAGCAGCAGTTAAACACTGTACAAATGGCATATATTATAATACTGACAACATTCTCTCATGCCCAATGCAGACCAGACACAGTCACCCCAAATTAGTTATTTCACCCGTTCCCAAGTGAAATCTCCTGAACTCCCTCAGACCGGTTTTCCAACAGACCACCCACTGGATACTTTGGCTGGTTCTGTGCTACGTTCTTCGTCTGGCCACAGACTGGGCAAATTCTGGGCAACCAACTGAACTTTCCTGCTGGCCATCAACAGAGTTCTCCCACTGAGCGCTCCCCACATATCCGCCAACTGATCTTCCCGATTATCTACCATCTGAGCTCTCTCCACTGGCCATCTAAAGGACTCTTCCAGCGCAGACAGCCCATCCCTCTCTTAAGTCAAGTGGATTACACCAGGTTGCCCAGAAGTAATGTCAAACAGCAGTTTCTAATTCTGGGCACGTGGCGAAATCCCCAATGTGAACAAGCAGTAACTGGTGATTTTTGTTCCTGATATTTTTTTTATTGCTTTGTTTCTACATGTTTCCCCCATCTCCACTAGAGAGCAAAGCCAGCTGAAATCTCATGTGATCACCTTCGATACTGAGGAATGGCAGAGGGACCATGGCTTTTCTGGGCTGAAGCGAGTTGGAGGTGTGGACCTGTCCTTCATCAAAGGGGATGATGTAAACGCGTGCGCCTCACTTGTCGTTCTCAGCTACCCTGAACTGGAGGTAACATCCTGGGTTTGAGGTTGGCAAGTTATCAATGTCTAATTTCTCTGTGCTTATTTGTTGGCTCTGTGGACCATCACATCTGCTATGACCCAAGCCTTGAAGTCCTGTTTTTTTGAGGCGTTCCAGGAAGGATGAGCTAGATACTTGCATTCAAGGAGTGTCTCTTAAAATGTGCTTTTACAGATATGAAATTGGACTGTTTGTTTCAGTTTCAAGCTAACGGAATCATTTGATCCTTTTACTTGCCTTGTTTTCAAGTTACACCTTATATGCTTTTTGTTTGTTTGGCTTTTTACTTAAGTATCTGTAATATCAAGTTCAAGACATATTGGTACATCCCTTTTGGATACTTATTTACAGAGATATGGAAAGTGTGTGTTCATTTGTCTCAGGCTTTTAAATACCCTACGTCCGTTGTGCGGTTGGTTCCTGGTTGGCGTACAGCATAATATATCAAGGCGCAAGTGGTTTGCTTCCGTACAAGTAAAGTCCTACCTGGGATGGCAAACAGGTGAGCATTATCTCCCTCAGTACAAAAGGTTTCACTTTGCCATTGTGTTCCGTCTGGGCCCTTAGTTCTTGAGTTGTGTTTGATTGCGCGCTTGTCTGGAGATTGTTGCTTGTCTGAGTGCTGTAGGAGGAAGTATAAATAAATGTCTGTTTTAAGATGTTAAGTATCTTCTGTTTCCGAATGAATAACTTTAGTATGTATTGTTATTTGAATCCATGCTCCCTCCTGTGTAAAGATCACCCTTCTATGTGAAGAATAGGGTGTTTATGAAGCCAGGAGCCAGTAAGATGGCTCAGTGTTAAGCACTCCTCTCTGATCCCTGTGCTTAGGTTACAGAACAGTGGATGGAATACCAACAGGGCTAACTAGGCCCTCTATCTTTCTGAGGTTGCTAAATTGACTATGCGCTGGCCCAGACATATTTGTTATACCTGCGGAAAGGTTCGTTTGTTGGAACTCTGGGTGCCAAGAAGCCATAAATCCCTGGTCCTGGCTCCAGCCACAACATGTTGGCGGTTCCTTTGGGTAAGGCCTCCTCTAGCAATTCACAGATTCCTATGGGAGCAAGAGACATTGAGGGGAGGATTGCCAACTTACCTCCTAACCAAAGGTATCTCGTGAGTTGTAATGAACCATTTCATCAATCCTGTATTTATTTATTTCTTTTTTCTGTTGCATATTTCAAAGGCTTATGCCTTTTTCCACATGTTGGCATCATCACATTAAGTGGCTTTGACTCGCCAACTAGGGGATTTATGGTATCTTTGTCTCGCAGATTACTCTGCTAATTAAAAGGTTTCTAACTTCCCAGTAATTTTTAGTACCCTCAATGAGCCACTGTAATTATCTCGTTGACAGTGTCCCCTTTTATATTGTTGGGTGGTTCTCTACTCTGCTGTACTGACCGTGGCTACTCTCTGTGCTGGCCTCCACGGATGGCTCAACCTGCACTACATGGAAGGATTTTCTTTTTTTGGTATCATTGCATGACTTCCTGCAATGGGAGGACTTGTATCTTGCCTGCATTCCCCCACGCCTTGATTCTGCCACAGAACGCCGCAGTCTCGTATGGCGAGGGCTGGAAACCCACAGTTGTTCATTTTATATTGTTGGTTTCTGAGAGCCCAGATGCTGTGTCCCATTCCCGACTCTGTGTATCCTCTTTTGGCACCACCCTGTCAGGTATATTTTTTGAGTGGTGAAGAAATATTTATGTTGACTCGGAACACTGAGAATCTGTTTATAAACCCATCATCCCAATAATGCCATGGGGCACCTGAGCAAGCCATGAAATGAACATGCAGAACTCTTTACTGCCATGCGTAGATAAAAAGCACTTAAAATAGAATGCCATTAAATGAACACATTTCTAACATCCTTGGAAGAGTTACCACTCAGCAATTTGGTCCCTGACCTGGCTGTTAAATGAGGTAAATGTGTCAGTTTTAAATATTGTTATCTTGAAGTTAAGTACTGCACAAAAGACTGAAGTAGTTCACGGCTGAACATAGGAGTGAGAAAACAGGCAGCTCTACTTCAGTCTGTCCCTTTGTATTTCCAAAGCTGGTCATAGCTGCTTGTGAAGGTAAGCTCAGTAATAGTGTTTTACGAAATATCACTGGCGGGGGGTGCACAGCATGATCCTCTGTTGTAATGCACAAGGGCAATCCCGTCAACTGAGTCCTTACTGCAGCAAGGCTTCACTTTTCAGAGTGGAGACTGGCGTTAAGTACATATGACTCACAAAGTCAGATTGTAGACATATATATATATACTGAAACTAGTATTTAACAAAGTGTATTAAGTAAAGAGTGACTGCAAGCTAAGTAGCACAACTACCGACCTGTATCAAACTTCCCTTACCAAGCCAAAGTCGTAGAAATATACGTATGTAGACAGATCCTGACAAACGTAGAAACCAACCACCTGCTGGACCAGGACCAAGTTGGCTTCAGGTCAATAAGAGGAACTGAATCTACACAGTGCCTGCAAAAATAATCCTTTGAGAGGATCCGGTGTACGTTCTAAGGCCAAAGAAACACTGAATATATATCATTTTTGTTTTAAGCAATGGCATTACTCTCCATCTGGGGTGACCTAAAAAGGAACTCAGCACCAACAGAATTTCTGCCTTGATACTTTTAGACCTTTCAGTTGCCTTTGACACAGTCGACCAGGCATCCGTCCTCAAAAGTATTCAAGAAATGGGGATAAGCACCACTGCAGTACAGTGGATAAAATCCTTCCTGACCGAGAGTACAGAAACCACCTGGTTCCCACGCTTCAGCTCAGCAGCAGGCACACCCACCTGTGGGTTTCCACAAAGCTCCTCCTTCTCACCTCTTCTCTTTAACATTTACATGACCCCACTCATGAAAATCATCAAAGTCATGGACTCACATGCTACAACTATGCAGATGATACTCCACTCATCTACAAAATCAGTACCAATGAGAACATGGATCCAAACCCGTATGGACTGCATCTCATTAATCAATCAATGGATGGATGAGTAGCAACAGCTTGAAACTCAACATGGGCAAAACTGAAATTATGACCACACCCAATAATCTCTCTTTGCAACAGCATATACCATGGCCCACTGAAATTGGAAACAGACTGGACGCATCCAGTAGTTTACACTGGAACCCAAACTCAACGCAGTGGTGAAGAAATGTTCCTTCCATCTTCACACCATCCTGTGGCTAGTACCCTTTCTCATGTTCGCACACAAAACACTTGCCGTCATCTCCCTCGTCATGTGAAGAATAGACAAGCCAACAGCATCCACATTGGAATGTCAGAATACCTCACCAAAAAATTGCAACAAATGCAAAATACAGCAGCAAAACTCCTCCTCAGACTCGGCAAATCGCACACGCTAAAATGCCTACACTGGCTACCAATCAAGAAAAGGATCCATTTCAAAACACACTTCATCGTCCACAGAGCAATTCACGGCCAAGGAGCAGAATTTCTGCAAGTAAAAATCTACATCTATATATCAAAAATAACTTTGATATCTAGCAATGATATACGAGTTGAACAGAAATATGTCGGATTAGTCTTTTCAATCATCTCAACAAAACTCTGGAACTCGCTTCCCAAGGAAATGCACACAATAGAGGAACACCTGACCTTCTTTAAAGTACTAAAAACATGACTTTATTTGCAGACCTAAAACGCCACCTAAAACGCCAAGTCATAATCTATGAGTAGCATGCAGCCTCAATACCAAGATGTACACTACAAAGTACTGGGGGGATTCCAAGTTCATGTTAATGTAGCGCATAGGCCTACCGGTAAAGAGAGATCTGATGTTGTTGACCACCGGACATTGAATTTCAGCTTAAACGTCGAACAAGCAATGCAAGAATGGCACAATGATCATACCCTTCTTCCCACTAACACTACTTAAACTCTCCATATGTATGCACACAAACACCACACACCAACCAAATATGACACCCACACATGGCAACGACAATTCCATACTGACACCAAACATCAAAACTCCAGACTTCCACCAAAAACTCACAATCACAACATAGTCAATCCACCTTATGCTACAGGCACACAGGAGAGGAAGAGTTTCAAGATGTGTGATTGATGATTTATGTGAAGCTGTGTGTATTGATGTTACACATACTGATTTAGGCACCCAACACCCACCAACCCATATCACTTAGATGCAAACCCACAAACAGTGCCTGGTTCTTCTAAACTGAAACTACCAACAGAACAGCAAAGCCCTCTTGTGCTCTCGCTCCCCTCTCACTAACAAACCTATCCTCCAATCCCTCTTTTATTTCAGATTCGCCAGAGCACCGGGAGACTATGAAAATGGCAGCGATGCGTGCCATAAATGGCATTAACATAACATTCAAAGTACTGAGATTGTCTGTGCTTAAAACGGAATGTTACTTATATTCTGTGTTTCTATGGCCGAAGAACGTGCACCGGATCCTCCCAAGGCCCTGTATAGATTATGTAAAACCAAGTCAGAAAATAAGGAGTACACCTATAGGGAAGAGATGGACAGAGCTCAGATTTTAGGTCCAGGTTACTTGACCTGCCTAGAGATGACTGACGGTTTACCAATCAATAGTTGGGAATTGTTAACATTAGAGAGGTGTATTTATTCAAGAGAACTGTGGACATGAAATACTTTGTTTTTAGGCTCGAC
Source organism: Ambystoma mexicanum (assembly GCF_040938575.1). Lineage (NCBI taxonomy): Eukaryota > Metazoa > Chordata > Amphibia > Caudata > Ambystomatidae > Ambystoma > Ambystoma mexicanum. The sequence goes on along the minus strand of NC_090926.1, from coordinate 1,015,033,869 downwards.
CATGAGTGCATATAGCACAGCCGCGCTGCAATGCACATTGTCAAGTATAATGTGATTACATATATATCAAATGATAAAATAATGTATGTTTAAATTATTCTGTAAAACAAGTTTAGGAATGGTATACACCTGTTACCTCTTTCATGGGGTTGTCACCTCATTAGAGGGGCTGTTAGTGGTTTTTGCTAGTGAGTTAGAATGGGAAATGCATGGGTTTTGGTGAGAAGAATTGCACTGGAGCAGGGCATAATCACTCTGCTCTTTTCCTTACATCTAGCATTGCAATGTGGGCAAGATTGACAGAGGGCATCTGGGTAGGGGGCATGGAGCTGGGTAGGGGGCATGGAGGTGGAGCGTAATGTCAGAGGCTTTCATTTCTGTCACAAGTGCGACAGTGATGAATATTCTGGACAAATGTTCCATCTTGTTTACGTTTTCTACTATTATAGTTGTGTGTTTAGGGGTATGCCTCCGGATGGAAACATCATGTTCACCTCACCAGGCTTTGCTGACATAAAGAGATTTGTCCGGGATCACTCACATTTTTCAGTTGGAAAATCTGCTCTCCATTTCCATCTGCTCCTTCCTATAAAAATGAAATGCTTTCCTGTACCCCTTCCAAAAGCGTTCTACCTCCCACTCCCATCCGCTTCCTCGTTCCCTTCCATAGGCCACCCACTCTTTTCACCTTTAATTCACAGCTCTTTTCCTCTTCCTGCGAGGACTGAGCGACATGGCCCCCCATCCCTTATTCCATATCAGCGGCAGCACGCTCCAACAATATCTTCACGAACACTGGGGCTACTCCCAGCAGACAGCAGAGGAGGGACTGGGGGTCCTGTCATCTTGTTGTGAAAGGCAGACCCCACTAGAATTCTGCAGCATGAAACAGGGTAGTTTATGGCTTCCTCAGTGGGAAGTCCACATTCGAACTCCGGGAAGGATCTATTTGGCTAAAAAGGACCATCTCATATATGTTCAGACCAACTAGTGCAATATTTGTCCCTTGCGCTTTAATTGTCTAGTCTCAGGCGACAATTACATTCTGAATTATAAGGAAATCTTGGTTGCAATTCAGTAAAATTCCTGACCCCTTGCTTTCCTACCAGTAGCCAATCGTCAAGTAGAAGGTCAATCCTAGCAACTTCCTCTCTGAACCCATCCCTCTATCCTCTGCCTATGGCCTCTTTGAATGCTCCAGTGTGGACTCCATCGACCTAGAGCAACAGTCTCTCTTTTAACGCAGAATGTGAACTGAACGCTGTGATTGGGCCTCTTTTTCTGTTCAAACTCAACTAAAGTAAGTCCAGATTGGCCAGAAGAGTCAGAGGAGCAGATGAGCAGGATAACCAATGGAAGGGGGAGCAAAGGGACCGTGAAGGAAGTCAAGGGTATAAAAATCAGCAAAAGCCAGAAGGAGTGAGGGGTGCACGGGTGACGTCAGGTGGAGTGAAGGCAGACAGAGAAAGAGGAATGAGGGTGGAGCAGAGCATTGCATAGCTAGTGCTGGAGTTTGTTGCAGGTGAGAGAGAGTGGTACCTGATTGTGAGGCTGCAAATGAAAGGAGATATTGATAGAGTAGTAGGTTGATTGAGTGAGAGCAAGAGGAGTGGCAGAGAGAGTGAAAGGGTGTGAGAGTAGAGTAGAGGGGAGAGGAGAGCAGATAGTAGAAAGGCTATGACAATAGAGTAGAGTGGGGGAGAGGACAGTACAGTGATGAGGGGAGAGCAGAGTTGGGTGAGGAGAAGGGAGAGGAAGAAAGAGTAGAGAGAGTGTACACATTGGCGGGACAGAAGAGAGAGAGTGGGAAGATTGGAGGGAGTGAGATCAGAGGGGAGAAGGAGTAGTAAGAACAGCGAGGGGATCGAAAGAGATCAATGTAGGGACATAGTAAATCAGAGTGTCCGATATTGGTACACCAGAAATATCATTTCTTGTTGAGATACCTGGTGACGTAGGGCATCCCTACGAAATGTTCAGAGGTAGCGTGATAGATAATGCTTTTTACCTTTAGGCACTCACCAACAGCTAGCCTTAGATACTTTGTATTACCGATTGCTAGCTGGAAAACTTGGTCTTTAGACTCGCATGGGTTGGGGTAGACGGAGCCCATGGGAGTTTGAGAGAGGGAAGCCCACATGTGTACCCAGCCCGCTCCCTGACCATAATAGACCACTTCGTTCTGCTGGCACCAACTCTCTGTGTGTAAAGCATTTTGCTAAACAGAGGGCAGGGGGTTGCATACTTTCCTCTGCAGTCGCCCTCCTCTGGAATAGCCTCCCCCCCCTGCGCCAAGAGTAGGATCTTCTCAAATTCCAGAAGCTCATTAAGAGCTTCCTTCTTTCCTCCTATTTCACTCCATCTCTCCTCTGCTAATCCCACAGTTGCTGAATCAGTGTACTTGGCCCTTATGCATCCTCTGGGCCTTGACATCCCACACCAATTCTTCCCAGCTCCTGTCTATCCACAGAATTTAGCATCTGCACACCCTCCACTCTGGAGGCTCGCACTTACACCTCGCACGGCCGAGGCCGTGTAGCACTCACCATTTCTAACACTTCATCTATGGCTCACCCTCGAGCTCGGACTCCCCAGCACTCACCACCTTTCCTCTTCCTTTCTTCACTTGAACGTTCTGAATACTCACAAGGCATAGTAGGTTCTTCCCCTCTGTTCTTAAATATTGTGTCTTTCCCTCCCCTGCTCCCTCCCTGCCCTGTGGTGCTTTGAAACAGTATTTTCTTATTATATAAACGCCTAAAAAGCAAACAATAAAATAAATAAATAACAACGCTAATATCTTAACAATTAGAAAATAAAAAGCCTTGAATCATCTTTTGGAGTCTGGGAGTCATTGAAGGCAATGCGTATTGAAATGTTTACTTTAGGGGCATGAATGGTGTATTTCACTTATAAAATATAACGTGTCATTCTTCTCCAGGATGACAAATGCATTGAGATTGTCAGTAACTTCACATGAGCCAGTAGAAACAAAATGCGCGATACACAAAGATGGTTAATGATGGGCGGAGAGCCGAGGTCAGATGGAATTAGCAAAAGAAGCATTGCAACCCAATGATACCTATTTACCTGCTAATAATCAGGTGCATACTGGGGAGCTTTAAGGACTGACTTGCAAACAATAGGACAACCTATACTTACAGGGTGCAGCTTTGTTCAGATGCAGGTGCATCGCCCCCCACTGGAGCGCATGTACCGTCTGAGAAAGATCTAACATGGCATCAGGACCTTGGCAGTGACGTAAGGACCACGTGCCACGAGCACAGTAGCACGGCTCATAAGTTTAGGCTAACTGTCAAGAGGTGACAATATAGCACACAGTAGTACAGTTTTGCTTTTCACATAATATAGGCAGTGAGTGCATTATAATTTTGCCTTTTGCCAGCATTGTGGCACATAACATTGTATTGCTTTCATGCACTGCACTCCATAGAGAGGATGCAGCACATTGCCCCACGTCTGAGCACAACCCGCAGCACACTACATGACACCATACTTACCAATCTTTGTCTGCATGACATGATTACAGAAAATATGCATGGCGCCACATTTCTGCATGCATCATACTTCATAAAAAGCACACAGCACATTGTGTGACAGCTCATGACACCATATCTTTGAGTTACATGGCAGCTGGCCAGAACACAAGAACACTTTCATATGGCATCACTCTGAGACACACACACACACACACACCAACTTTGCATTTAGTAGTTTTTAGAACATATAGTGTGAAGCACATGACACAGCACTATTGTGTCTTGCGCCTGTGGGGATGCTAGGAGCCATGAGAAGGCTTTGCTATTTTGTATAGGCCTCAATTAGAGGCACTAAGCTACTATTATAGTGTATTAGGACGTAGCTGTTAGCTGAGAGCACTTGGTTGAATGTCATCTCGCTCTGCAAACAGGCTGAGAGCTGAAGGGTAGGTGGGGAGGTGTGCGAGGTAGTTGCCAGCTCTTTATTGCAAGCAAAGCGTTTCTCAAGAGACAAATGCCTGATCCAAGACAACAAGTGCAGCCTCATCAGATTGAGAAAGAATACATACTGTTTATGAATGCTGCAGTGAAGGTTCCCAGGAAGCCACACTATGAAATGGGTTAATTAATATAGAGACATTAGCAGAAATAATGGTCCAGGAGCTGGTTCAGCAGTGGACCCATCAAGTTTTTTCTAGTTGACCATTCATTGCAGGGAGGGTACTACAAGGTGGTGAATCAGGTCTGGCAACATGTAACAAGATAGGGAGTTACATATTGAGCAAGTGCAGATGGTGGGAATGGGAAATAAATACAAGAGGTGTGTGCTGTAAGGAGTTATACGCATGAGGCTGACACAGTGGTGGCATGTTTAAACAATTATCTTTTATTTAAAGTAAAAGAAAAGAAAAGAAGGAAAAACCTACCTATCCCCAAGTCTAAGAAGGGTTTCCCTACCTCAAGTCTCTGGGGTGTTGCTCCTACTCTGGGGTTTCCCGATGTGCAACAGAAACAAAGTCTCTTGGTCTCCAGATTCCTGTTATACCAGGTGGGATGATTCCTTTCCCCTGGCTTGTTACCATCTAAAGGTTCTCAGTGCCACCGGGATTGTCTTCCGGCCTGGCTTCTTCCTTTTCTTTCACAAGCACCAAGAGGATATCTCCCCTCCTCTTGGTTTCATACAACGTGGATCTCGTAGTTCTTAATATTAGGAGAATGACTCCCCCCCCCAAGCCACTAACCTTTCTCAAGCTTTCTTGCAATCAAGTTCTTCTTTACCTGGTCTTTCTCCTGCTTTCACCAAATTCACAGTCACCTTGTTTCTTCAGTCCATCAGGTACTGCGACTATGAAGATCAGTGAGGATGCTTACTCCTTTATGGGGGCTGGTCCAGACTTGCACTGATGGACTTGGTTCACTATTCTGTCAAGTATTTCCTGGATTTTCATGACACAAATGTCTTTTGCCTTAATTCAGGGTCCCTTCTCTCTGTGTCCTTCGCTGAACTGCAGCTTATCGTCACTGTCAGTCTTCCTCTGGTTGGATTGGCACCTTTCCCCACGCGTACCGACCTTCAAGGAGCCAGGAGTTTCACCTTCTTTGCTCGTTGAGCAATCCCTCTCGACTGGATCAGCTCTGCAGTGGCTTTCTCCCTTCTCAGGTTCCAGGTCTGCCTCCGAGCTCCTCCAGGGGGGGCTTGACCTCTGGTTCCTCCAGGGAGGGTTAGACTATATGTCAAGTCCTTTAGAGAAGGATTCTCCTAGGCTTCCCCAGTGCTTAGCACTTCGCCGGCGTGCAAGTGTTTCCCCCTCTATCTGTCAGGGCCTTTGGTCCACAGCCCCCTCTCCTGCAATATAACTTTCCTGCTCCTTGCTCTGTCATGGTGGGCTTGACAACACTTCCTGGTTACCTTCCTCTATTTCTTTTCAACTACTGTTGGGCCCTTAGGAAACAGGCAACCACTAGACCGCTCACTGTGGTTCCCATAGGTAATCTCTATACCTCTGCAACTCTCCCTCGTCTCAGTACTGATTTTACGGTTCCGCTGTGGGTCAATGGAGTGCCTCCACAGTATTCGGAAAGGTATCTTCACTTAGGTAATTCCTATTCTTCCTCGTCCCAGTACTTACTAGGGGAATGTTAAGGTAACAATAACTCATGATCCTGTTAGGGAAGGGGTTGTTTTTAAGGTTGTAGGAAGGGGGTCTAGGGTCAGGTGATTGGTGTGGATATCACGCTCTCCTGATATGGTCGTCTCTCACCCCACAGGGGGTTTCTCCTCCCATGTGATCCACCCACTGAGTACCACCCCCAGGGGAACTATCGGTTAGCAGCCTCACCTCTCTGTCCTCATGGGAAGGGGCTTCGACTATGGAAACAGTGCTAATTCCCTGTATTCGTCACAAGGCCATGTTGGTTCATTGCTCATTGGTCCATCTCAGTGGGACTTTGTGGCCCCAATTGTCTCAGGTGGCATGGTCCAAAATGAAGCCCTTTCCTGAGATGGGATTGGTGTATTGTTTGGGCTGTTCAAGGGGTTGTGCGACCATGTTGGGTGGGTGGTGTTATTTTAGTGACAAAATGGTAACTGCCAATAGTTTTTGAACAATGTATAGGGTGGGTAGAAGTTGGCTTGTTCTGTTCACCTGTACGAATACATTTTGTTTTTTCCTGTATGTGGTGCACTCCTTTTTTGAGTTTTTGTGGATTGTTTTTTTTAAACAATTTTTTACCTGCTTTTGGACCTTTGTTAGGAGCACCCCTAGCTCAACAGCTTCCCTGGGGGGCAATACTGTGATCCAAAATAGCTAATTGTTAACCAAACTAGAAGCGTTCGGTGACAGTCGTTATTCTCCATGTGAAAGATGTCTGGGGCAGCACTGAACCTTTCTATCTGATCAGCTAAGGCAAGTATGTAAACTCCCTTAGACAGATAGAACAATGGTATTGGGGAACTTGCTGTGAGAGGGATTAGGAATGTAATAATGTGCATTGGCCATGGACCACAAAATGGGCTAGCTCTTGAGACAATCCAGTCTAAAGGCATGCCTTATTGTAAACTGTATCCCACAGTTGTCTGAGGGGGGAAATTCAGCTAAGATACAGCATTTTCAGGCAGCGGACATGCACTCAGAACTGTTGGATGCTGAATGGGCCAAAGCCATGGGTGCTGTGGTATGAGGTGAGGTTGAATCTACATAGATTCTGTGAAAAACCAGAGGGTGTTTCATAGCCTAGTCCCTGGGGATCTAGTACTCCGGTAGTCAGGGAAGGGTCATCGCTTTTGGATCCTACCCTGGGGGTGGACAAGCGAGGGATGATTACCTGGGTAGGGGGTGTTTCAGGGAGTGGGGGTGAAGCACCTGATTGGGAGACACGGTATCCCCCGTTTTCCCTAACTCATCTAACCCCTATCCCTGCTTATTTTATGGGAAACGACAAATGCCATAATTCCTCTCCACCTCACATTTACAACACTTCTCTGAGATGAGGAAGATGAGGAATGATGCCAGGAGGATTACCTCTACTGACTTGCAATGGCTCTGTCCCTCTAATGCAGGGGTGCACAACTGATTTCCCTAGAGGGCCGAATGTATCACACAAGTCTCATAACGTGGGCCGGACTGCTTATGGGGATGATCGAGTGGTAGGGGTGTCGATGTGCAAATGTGAGCAAAAAAACATAAAACACGGGCTTTGAAGAGTAATGTGTTTTTATTGCTCTATTTCTTACCTATAACCCTTGATACACTGCAGTACAAATGTGAGTTTATTGTATCATGGAACTTGATCATGTTTTATATAGGTATAAGGATGGAAAGACAAAAACTGACTTGCAACACTTCATCATTAAACTCGGAGGACTTGGAGGGTCATAAATAATGTCTGTAAGGGCCGCATTTGGCCCGCAGGCCTTATGTTGTGCACCCCTGCTCTAATGAGATCAGGCAGAGTCAAGCACATAATCCAAATTACATACACCTGCCACTTGTTAACACTCCCTGCAGGCTAAAAGGTGGCGTGCACAGGCACACTCTGAACGAGGCTGGGTGCGAGAAGGAACGGCTCTTTTGGGGCTGATGTGAACTAGGCTATGGAAGTTGGAAGGCCAAGCAGCTGAACGACTGCGGCGGAGAACGAGAGAGAGCCAGGCGAGAATTCCATCCTTTCGGGAAGCCGTAAGCGTACCACAACTGAAAACGAGTGAGCAGAAAAGAGAAATGTTGAAGTGCTTCCAGGCGGCCTGCTACCCTCCCGGGTGAATGACAGAGTCGGTGAGGAGCAGAGGAAGTGTTGGTAAAGGCCGTGACTGCTACGAGAAAAGCATAGAAGATAGAAGCCCAATTAACACGACCAGTGAGTTATCGAAGGCACACAAAAGCCCGGTTTGTGTTAAAAGCAAAAGCGGCATGTAACAAGAGTTGAAGGTTGTGCATGAGCCGATTAAAAGGCTTAATGAAGAGAACAATGATTGAGTGATTGAGAAAAGTATACGAAGTAACGGAGTGGTCCTGCGAAGTGGAATAGCACATTCAAAAGTCTCTATTAAATGTTCTGAGTTATGGAAAGCAGGAAACAAAGGCAAGAAAGTAACCTCAATCCTGAGCAAGAACTGATTGAGTGAAAAGCAATCTATATGAATTGTAAAACTGCCAAGAGGGCAAAAGTAAAGAGGATATGAACTTTGAAAGATGCCTAGAGGGCAAAAGTGAAACTACAAGTACCGAGGAGCATTGGTGTTTGTGAAGATTGTTGAAAAGGAGGTTGAAGTGGTCATGCAGAGGTCTATGTAAAATACTGGCAGTTTGGAAAGTCTTCCACAGTAAAAAGTGTGAAAAACAGAATGTGGTGAAGGGAACCGCCACAAAGAGAAAGACAGGCTCAAACCCGGCAGAGGGAAGCCTATGCTGAACTGTGATGAAGCGAAGAGTTAAATGATAAAAGAGAGATAGGTTTGTGCCCGGTGGAGGGAAGCCTATGTTGAATAGTGGCAAAGTGAAAACCAAGAGCAGAACTGTGTATTTGTGATAAGGCGGACAACGCCTAACTGATTGATTAGACTGTAAAGAGCTTGAAGCCCAAGCCTGAACTGTTGAATTGTACCAGCAAGCCAGAGTGTGCAAGACTGATAGAACTGTGCCAGCCACCTATCCTGTTTAAGAAACTCTGTGGACCCCGTGCTTCTGAACGTGGGGAAGGGAGTTGTTACCTAAGCCATTCTGACATTTCTTTTAAGACACATTTTTTCCTTTTTTGAATTCCCTTTCCACATTTGTTATTTGAGAAGGAGGACAAGGTTAGGTTTTCTCAGTATATGCCTTTTCTTTTTATTTCGACTAGACTAATTTGGGCTCATTTTGTTGTTTATTTAATGGTTGAGATTACGTACTCCGATTTGGGAATTTCACCTACCCCAGTAAACTACGAAATAAAGGTGTTCGAAACTTGCATCTATTGTGTCTGTGTCTACTATTGATACTAGAAACTTCAACTTGACAAATAAACTCTAGACTGATATCTCTAATGTTAACAAAGAACGGGTTTACCCTTATTTAGCGGCTGACTACAGGGCACCCAATTTCTACTCTCGGTTTTTCCCAACACAACAACGCAATAACAAACAATGGCTGGACAGCAGCAACTCATCTGGAGACAAATCTATTCAATCAAATCAACCCTACACATCATCGGGGTTGTCTTCCTTGTCTACTGGACAGAGCGTTTTTTTGGGCCGGCGACAATGTCGTGAACGCAGACCAGGTCGGAATATGAACAACCGCTACGTAGGTCGCCTACAGACCTTCAATACCCAGCAACGGGGTTACCCACGATAACATCTCCTGTGTTAAATGTATCAGTCCACGTTTTGACCTACGCCGGAAAACAAATTCTAACCAAAGGTTTAGGCTTTGTACCTACACAAACCAACACATTAGGCAATCTAGAAATTGAGCTAAGAAAGTTATTTCGTTTGATTCGCCTAAAGGCCTTCTTTATGGATAAAGAAGACCGATCCAACACCTCGATTACCAACTTCAAACCCAGATCCCTTTTCACACCCAGGGATAATGAGGTTCCACCAGAAATCTTGACATTTGCACGGATGGTACTTCGGGACCTCCCTACAGCAATGAAAGAAAGACCGAATTTCAAATTACATCAAAATTTGACTCTGGAGCAAAGAAAGGCCCTGAAAAGTTTGTCCACCAATATAAACATTGTTATCAAACCACCCGATAAGGGTGGAGGCATAGTAATTATGGCCAAATAACTTTACACTAACATGGTCCTAAGTCTTAAGTCTTAATAAGAGTACCAATCATTATGAGAAAATCAGATTTGACCCCACGATAGAATTGCGATCAGAAATTCAGAGTTTATGCAATAGGGGTATAGAATGTGGGTTCCTCGCTATTGATGAGGATGCCTTTTTGACACCAGACGATTGCCGGATTCCGGCCATATATGCACTACCAAAAATCCACTAAAATGTGGGAAAACCCCCAGGAAGACCCATAGTTTCCCTGTGTGGATCGATTCTTGAACCCATGGGGCAATATATAGAATTGTTTCTACATGATTTAGCAGAAGATCCCCCTTCTTTTCTCAAAGACACTATGTCAGCTACCAAAGCTTTTGAGGGCCAAGACTTCGACATCACTCAGGATCTTTTGGTTTCATTAGACATTGCAGTCCTATACGCAAATATCCCTCAGGATAAAGCTATGAGTATAATTCAGACTCGGTTAGAGACTCGTCCAGCACTGCATTTGGTACCAACTGGCTTCATCCTTGAATTGCTACCTATGGCACTTTGCAACAATTTTTTTTTAATTCAACAAGGAACTATATGTACAAAAACACAGTCTAGCCATGGCTTCTTTTGCTCCCTCAGTGGCCAACATCTATATGGCGGATTTTGAGGCACAATGTATTTGGCAAAATCATCCCTTTTCACAGCAAATCAGTATATGGCGTTGCTACATTGATGACGTCTTTTTCATTTGTCGAGGCAAAACCAACAGTCTCAACACTTTCATTGAATGGCTAAATAGACCAGACTCAAATCTAGCCTTCTCTAGTCAATCTGATACCACCTCTCTTCCATTCAGACTTAAACATCAGTCAATCTCAAGGCAAAATATACACCAGCCTTTAAGGGAAGGAAACTGAAAGAAATACTCTGTTGATGTATTCGAGTCAACACCCTTTGTCTCTAAGGGACAATTTACGCTATGGACAAATACCGTTGGGGAGGCTATTAGAACAATGATATCCCTATAAAGCTATCAAGCAAGCAGCTAAGAAAGCACATTTTGCTAATAGAGACTTTATTCTGACTCCAAAGAACAAGGATGCAGATCAGCAACGTATTGTTTGCGTTACGACTTTTTCCAGACAGAGTAATAAGATCAAAAGTCTCATTAAAAAATATTGGAATTTGGTGACCAGTACTGGATGCACAACAGGTCTCCCATTGTTTGCTTTAAAACGCAACCGGAATGTCCGTGATAATCTAGTCCGTTCTAGCTTTATGTCTCCCACTTAACACCTTTAACAAAAACCTCTTGAGGCGGCTTGGAACTATAGATCATGTCCAGTAATGGGACATTACCCTTGTGGTAATTGTAGTGTCTGCCAGTTTACCTGACAAACCAGGATTTTCACACATGGTAACTTTGTATGGGAGCTACGTAAATTTACCAATTACCAGAGCAATAATGTAGTGTACAGCATCACATGTCCATGCAACCTACTTTATGTAGGTATGACAACCAGGAAAATTGTCACTAGAATGAATGAACATCAATATCGATCCCGGATTTGCTTGCAAACTGAATCTGCACCATTAAAGGCAAATTTTTTGACAGCTTAACATTCACCTGATGACATGAGTTGGATTTTAATAGATCAAATCAAACAGGACAAATATGCTTTTTCTACTGCCAACAGATTATTAAAATTAGAACAGAAATGGATACATCGGCTATGGACCCATACCAATGGTCTTAATCGAGATTTACAGTGGCCCCTTCGTTTGAACTAAGTTCCAGTGGGGCATCACAAAATGTTAATCTTGCTTTGGCTATTGATTGCCTTGCCTTTTAAACCTGCTTGTTGCGTGGTTTTGGAGTTCATTGAATTGATCCTGTTCGACACAACACAATTCCTATTTTGGACTTCAATTTATTGCAGTCTTTCTTTTATACCCATGATGTATATATACATCAAGCATCATTCATGAATAATTGCCTGTCTTGCATATATTACACACCAGTCATATTTAATCACAGTGGCCCTTTCTTTTGAACTTCATAAATGTTCCCACTTTGCCATGGTTTTTGATTGCTTTGCCTTTCGAGCCCACCCATTGCGTGATTTATATTCCTTTATTCATTCCTGCTAGGCACGGTACAATTCTTACTTAAATCCGTTTTAGTTCTGTTTATACCCATGCTGTATGCATTCTGCATCACTCATGAATTAGTCCTCCTTTCATGTTCATGTTGCATACATTACACATAAACCACACACAGCGCGAGCACTTTATGGACTGCGAGTACGAGGCTGCATAAAAACTCCCCTTGAACATTCTTTTTGGAGACTTTGGAAAAGCATCTACTTTTCAAGCAGATGCACGTTGGAAATGACAGAAGGTAAAGAATTCAGCCTTTTGTGTCTCATTCCCCCTTCCTTCCAAATGCCTTTTTCGCGAGTATTGCTTTGAACATTTCTTTTTTGAATACTTGATGCATTCACTCTGGTGCCGCTTTCAATTCGAACAAGCTGTGTTTTTGCTTTCGACAGCCATGCGGCCGACTTCATTTTATCCTGATTTGCTGTGAGTCCCCTCCCCTTACATGCCTTTTTGGCAAGTCTTCTTTGAAGTCTGGATGCATTTACTCTGATGGCTTTTCTACTTCTAAATAGCTGTGTTTCAAATTCCACGTCAATGCGGCAGACTCCCATTCATCCTGAGTTGCTGTGATTTATTGCACACAGCCCAAAGGGATATTTTTGGCAAACAGAATCACTACCACGCAACGTGACAAAGACAACGGGTAATGGCTTTTTTCACACCTGCCCTGACTTTGGTTACCTGTGGTCTCTCTTTCTCTTCCCCCTCATTTCTCCCCCCCTCCGCCTCCCCTTTTATTTACAATATCGATGCAACCCTAGGGGTTTCATGCAATCATTCCGAGAAATCTTTTGGTTTGGTTTTTACAGTAAAGCGGTAGACTTTTACTGCCTGTCAGCGCACCTTGACACAGCGCTCAGCAAACACAACCAGAGTGCGTATTGGTGCCGTGTTCGCATGTTGGATCTCACAGCAATTTACATAGTTTGCGTAACAAACGGATACAATTTGAATGTATAGTACCTTTTTGTCCGTGTTTTCGATGTGGTTAATCTTGCACACTAATATGACAATCTTTTTGCCACCGTTAAGGATTGCTTACTTGCAGCAGCCGCCTTCAGTTAAATGAATTGCCTTATAGGCCCTTGAGTTGCCACCACTTATGCGTGAGTGCTTTCTTCCTTCTCCCAACCCTTCACCTTTCGGTTGGGTGAGCACCAATGACATCTAGATTGAGCTACCACACAACCACCCACTTTCTATCTTTTGGGGTTGTTTCCTGCCTCACAGCCAACAATTGAATTGGCCGGTTGCTCTTTTTCTCTTCTTCCTTCCTCCGACTCACTCTCCTCTCGGGGTGGATCGCTTGAGTTCAGGTTTCTGCAAGGTCAGATCATTGGATTACTTTAATTGTCCATTTAGTAATCCTGGTTTCGAAGTGAATCTTCTCTCTTCTTTTCCTTCCGCCCCGTTTCTTTTTTTAAATCATCATGCATGTTATGGGTGTATAATTACCCGACATGCAGTTGTCTGTGGCTCAATAATTCTAATCTTGTGAATTTTCCTTCACAGCACAAATTTGCCTATTTCACCACTTTCCATCCACTTTGTCCTGATGAGGCTGGTCCACAATAAACAAATAACGGTTATAATACCATTACATAATAATACCAAAACAGTGTAAAATGTGGACATCTGAAGACAATCCTTGGGTCTCATGTATCCAGTTTGTTTTATGTACAGTTCTAGATAATTTTAATTTGATTTGTTTTTCTTTGGTTTGATTGGTTATGTTATGTATGTTTGTGGTATATAAGAGTGGTGTGAAAGTAGTAGTTGTGTTGGATAAGTGGAAGGCTAGCAGTATCATATTTGTTCTGTCAACTAGCACTGCAAACTTCATTTTAGGTGAATTATGTCATGTTATTTTGAATTTCTTTGAATGATAATACAAATGAAAATAAAGAATTGTTTGTTTTATATCCATTGAAGATTGCTTTTTTTGAATATTTCGTTATAAATGGCTAGAGGGCATTATACTTCTTGGCCCTCATTAGGACCCTGGCGCTAAGTGTTTAACGGCGCCGTAAAAGGCTGCGGCGCCGTTAAACACTTAGCGCCTTACTACGAGGTCCCTTTGCCGGACCCGACCTGAACGGCTGGTCTAGACCAACTGTTAAAGTAGGGACCCGCAAAGGGACCTTGGTGCTAAGTACGGTACCGCAATTTGCGGTACCGTACTTGGCGCCTTCCCCAGTCCCATTGAGCCCTATGGGGTAAAAATGGGAATGAGGAAGGGCCAATGCTCAATGGGGAATTACCGCCCCGCCAACCTTGGAATGGGGTGGTAATTCCCCATTGAACATTGGCAGACTCGTTACGATACCGCCACCAACCATGGTGCTAATAGCGCCATGGTTTAGCGCCAGTATCGTAATGAGGGCCCTTGTGTGTGTACTATTGATACCATGCCTTCCTTATATATGGTGTCAGAGTGGGATGTAACGCAATTGAAACAAATTGGGGAACCCTAACATTTCAAAAACGAAGTGGTCTAGCCTCAGACCCCACTATTGCTATAAAAGGTTCTATTGGATTCTACATCTGCAGTAGTAGGGAAGAATCCATTCCTCCAGGGAAAATGAGTATGGGCCCCACTGACGTAGTTCTGATACCTCCCCCTGGATACTACATCAGACTAGCCCCAAAATCTGACTTGGCTTGGAAATTCGGACTATTTGTACTTGCAGGAGTTATTGAACTGGATTTCAGGGGAGATGGGGAAGTACTTTTACACAATCGGGGGAAACACCGTTTGACATTCGTCCTGGGAATAAAATAGCAAAAGGGATTCTTGAAAGGGCTTTACTTCCCAAATTAAGAGGAGACAGAACAGGAGGTGACATAGAGAGGAGATCTAGGTTTTATAGAGGCTGACAAAAGATCTAACACTAATACCAGCCATGATGATGAACCAACTGTCCGCCCGGACATGGCTTTTGCTCAGAGAAATGATCCATTATTAGCACAGACATTTTTACAAGTAATCCTGGAGTCTGAAGGCAATGGTAACTGTGGTCCCTTCTTTTTTCTAAAACAGGGACTGTTATATTGAAGGGAAACTTTAGGGGAAGGGATATGTAAAACCCAGTTGGTAATACCTATAACCCATCGGAAAATAGTTCTGGAAATGGCACACTCACATTTAACAGGGGGACATCTAGGACAAGTTAAAACCCAAGTCCATATCAGTGGAAGGTTTTATTGGCCAGGAACATATGCCGGCATTAAAAACTTTGTGCAGACATGTGAGATATGTCAATAGACCAGCACCAATATTCCTCCACCTTTGAATCCACTACCTAAAGTAGAGGTCCCATTCTCCCGAATTGGGATGGACCTCATTGGACCCATCGATTTCTGAAAGAAATCTAATAGATCAAGGAACACATTTTATGAGTAAACTCAAAGGGCAAGTTAAATAATTACTTCATATCACTACATTAAGAACCTCTGTTTATCATCCTCAAACAGATGGATTGGTAGAACGTTTTAATAAGACCCTGAAAACCATTCCAAGAAAACTAGTTAGTGAAGGCGGGAAAGATAAGATTAGGATTGCATGATTAATTAGGCCTTATTTGCTGTGAGGAAAAACTCCCCAAGCACCTACCGGATGTTCACGCTTTGAGCTACTGTATGGCAGAGAGCCAAGGGATGTCTTGGACATGCTCAGGGAAACCTGGGAAGAAGGGGAGGAGACCCCAATACCACAGTTTGAAACCCCAAATCAGTTAACACATGCACCTAGTCAGATCTTTAGTTCATATACACATGGAGAAAGCTCAATAGCAACAGAAGCTTTCATATGATAGAAAAAGTAAATATAAGAACATTTTCAATGGGTCAAAAGGTTCTGGTTCTCTTGCCCACTTCGGAATAAATTAATCTCGAAGTGGCCACAGACCTGATGAGGTATTGGTACAGGTGGGAACATGCAACTACAAAGTAGCCCAACCAGCAGACATACGCCAAAAGACTCATATTTACCATGTCAACCTTCTAAAGGTAGTGGAAGGAAAATCCAGCATCCTCCCACACTTCTATGCTTTCTTGTTTGGTACCCCAAGGAATTGATAATGTAGAGCTGAAACCCCAGGAACTTTTCAATGATAAGAAAGAAAGTTTGAATGATCTTGTTTCTGCATTTTTGTGATTTATTTTTGCGAGACACCAGGGAGTGTACACAGAACTTACCGCTAATTACGAACACCACCGGAGAAAGTAGTTCATTTAAAACCCTATAGACTCCCACAGGCAAGGAAAAAGATCATTATTGATGAGGTAGAAAGTATGCTCAGAGCCAACGTTATCAAACTTTCTTCAAGTTCCTGGTCATCTCCCATTGTTTTGGTGACCAAACTAGACCAAACCTGGAGATTTTGCATAGATTTCAGGCAAGTTAACGCTATCTCAGCCTTTGATGCATATCCCATATTTCGTATAGATGACCTGATAGACAAATTGGGGAATGCAGTTTTCTTGTCAACATTAGTTTTAACTAAGGAATACTGGCAGGTTCCCTCACATGACCAGGACAAAGAAAAAAATGACCTTTTCAACACTGATAGGACTCTTCCAATTCAAGGTCCTACCCTTTGATTTACACGGTATACTGGCGACTTTCCAAAGGCTAATGGATGGGATTTTACAGCCCTATTCTGATTTCTGTGTGGCATATATTGATGATATTATTATTTATAGGCAAACATGGGAAGACCAACTTTTTAATCTCTACAGCATAATAAGAGCCCTACGAAAAGCCAGGTTAACCGCTAATGCTAGAATATGTAAGCTAGCTCAATCGGATGTAAAATATATAGGCTTTTTTTGTAGGAAATGGTAGTATACAGCCTCAGCAAGAGAAAGTAAAAGCTATTCTAAATGCACAGACACCGAATACCAAACAAGACCTTAGGGAATGTCTGGGTCTGAAGGGGTATTACCGCAGGTTTGTCACTAATTTCCCAGAAACAACATATCTAATGACTGACGAGCTAAAAAACATCAAACCTCAAAAGATTTGTTGGACTAATGAGGATGAAGTCTGTTCTAACAGTTTAAAACACACTTTATGTCAAAATACCATATTAAAAGTGGCAGACCTCTCAAAAGAGTTTATACTCTAAACTGACGCCTATCTGACTAAACTGGGGGCTGATGATCTCAGATAAACGACAGCTTAGAACATCCTATATTATTTCCCAGTTGCACATTATTTTCCAAGAGAATAACTATTCAGTGCCAGAATTGGAAGCATTATCCATCAAATGGGCCATCCTTTTGCTCAAATATTACCTCTTGGGAAGAAAATTCACCTAGTCACTGACCATTCTCCCCTTGTCTGGATAAGTCGGCGAAAGGAATCCAACCCACATGTTATGCAATGGTTTCTGGACCTATTGTGAGAATGAAGCTGGCTGATGTTGAGACCCATTTCAATATGCAGGCCAGTTCAAAACATTTTTTTCTAACATAAGGTCTATTGAATGAACAAAAATGGGCATCTTTCAACTTAACCAAAATGGACATGCACTCAAGTGAAGAAGCATGTGCCTGAGAGCTTAAAATTGATGTGCCCAATGCATGGCAAAAGACATTTGTGGCTGAAAGTGCTGTTTTCATAAAATATGATAAGCTACAATTTCACTTTAAGAGATAGATAGCAGCATGTTCCAAATCTAAAGTGAAGTCAAGCACATTGCATTTGTCACAAATAAAAAATAAACTTACTTTTCAACATTCAAAATTACATAATTTAAAAGGAGAGGCCACTTGTTTAAAGATGCACACTGGTTTCCCATGGTAAACTTTGTCCTATGTGTGAACAATGCAGAAAGGGACACTCATGTCTTTTCAACCAGCATATTAAATACAGACTTTACTCATGGACAGCAGGCCCAGATGCAATACAAAATCTTACATGTTAAACACACCATGTCGGTTTAAAATGCTATCCTTTCAGTATCATGGATGCAGCTTGTTTTCCCCACTGAACTGAAAAGTCTGTGCCGCTGAAACTTTGACCTCAAGACCTTTGGGCTGGGCCCACCAAGAAAACGGTCTGGTTTTCAGGTTAAAATGCAATGAAATAGAAAGAGTTGGATCAAAATTGTGGAAGGGTCAGATAAGCTAGCCAATAGAAATGAACTTTTAAAGCGGTGTTGACACCAATAAATTGCCTCTCAGAGCCACTAATGGATCTTCAAAGGCTGTGCAGAAACATACCCTACTGATAAGCAGATGTTCAGGTCACATGCTTCTGAGGAAACTGAATTCTGTGGATTTGCTTGGAATATGAAACTATGACGCTCCATATTATGTCTTGCCATTTGATTAACATTGGACTCCTTTTACCTTAATAACAGGAGAACCGTGCATCACAGTGAGCGCTTCCAAGACTCATATTAAAGATCACAAAATGTGTGTAATTTATTTTAGAGATGAACATGGGTTTGTGATACTCATAAAAAAAAAGAACAAACATTAGAAACTTAGTGAGCTGATAGAAGGTAAAATGAATGTTTGATGTTAATCAATATTTTAGCTCATGAGTAAACCATGAAAAATTGATGGATCTTTCCAGGAAGGACGTGCAGCGATAAAATAAGTGAAATTGTCGAATTCAAAATTATTTATGTTTATGCAGTTATCTGAAAGGAGAAGATAGATGCCATGTAGTGAGATTCTAAGAAAACCAAACATGTAAAAAGATAATGTCATTTGAAATGTTGCAGTTCTCTCCTCCCCATTTTCCATGAGCCAGACCTCCTTAAACATCTTGTCCTATCAGATGGCAGTGGATGTATTGGTGGGAGGGGGAGGAAGAGAGGTGGCCAATCTGTAGCATGGCAATATTCGTAATATGTCATGGGCACTATATAATATCAGTTTTCAATCTAAAGAAGACAGAAGGACAAAATAAGAGAGCAGGCAGATAAGCTAAGACTGACAACAACAGAGAGCCTTCAAAAAAAGAAGGCTAGCACCCAGGAGAGCAGATACAGTAGACCCTGGGACAATTGCTGGGGACTTCTGCCTGGAAGCTAGGAGCCCTTTCTGAGAGAGAGAGGCCATTGGTTGGAGGGACCTTGCTGTGAATAGAGACCAGAGGTGTGAGCTGCTTACCTATTGCCAAAAGAGGGTCTGAAATCTGGCTGACCTCCTGAGCTGAGAATAGAGATCTCCTATGTAAGTAGATATATCTCCTAAGCTATCCATTGTTTTGGGAACCACCTGCCTTAATCCTTTCCTTTTAAGTGGGTGGGTGGGGGTGAAGCTGTGTAGCCCAAACAACATTTTCATTATATGTCCATTCCCTGTACATTGCCTTTAAACCAAAGGGGTCATATATAACTGATGCCTGGGAGTAGGTTGGGGTCTGCTGGGAGAAAAGGGCAGTGTGATAAGCAATTGCTGTATGTTTTTAACATTTCCTATCTGTTAATGTGCAAAGAAATCCTATGTGTGTTTTGACTTAAAATTCAATCTGTGTTTGTTGTGGTAATTGAAAGTCTATTAAGAAATACATGCCAGTCAATTGATGCACAAAAATGTAAATAAATATACACTATTATTTCTATACACTGGCCTGGTTCCAAGCTTATTAGTGATCCAGAGGGTATCTGCTGAATGGTGTTATACAGGTTGAAGGCCCAACCAATTTTGAATCTGCTAAGCGCTTTGTTGTGCGACACTTTGCTTGGGGGGTGGGGCTCTAAAGGAACTCCCTATGTTGAGAATGACCGTCCAATAAACTTTGACACATTGGGGGCTCATCCGGGAACTGGTTGAGAGTTTTCACTTGTGACATTTGCAGTAGCAGCAGACTATTCATTTGGGTGTAATTGCATTGCACTGGATAGAAAGTTGTGCTTGCATTGTTAAAGTGCCACTCAGACTTGCACCCTGGGTTCCAGGGAGGTGTGTATAGAAAAACATAAGATTGAATAGAATTATTTTGAGTTGACATTGTGAGTAGAAACTAAGCAGGAACGTGTTGAGATTTTGCCCCTACATATAATATATAAGGTTGCAGAACACATTTCAAAATGACCGTAGAAATGAATATGGACAGGAAGCACCTCCTATCCAAATTATTTATCAAAATAAATGGTGGAGGAAGAACATGAAAGGTGGCAAGCCAGAATGATGCAGGAGTTTACCTCTGCAAATGTTGACATGTGACAGAATAATGGTATGTTAGATCAAGCTATATGACACAAAACAGTAGAGATGAGCAATTAAAAATGTCTGATTACCGCGTATATGTACTTCAATTTGTTGATAGTGGAAGAGCGACATCAGAATATTGAGGCCCCTCTGCAAAACCAGGCTGAGCTTTTGAATCAAGCCCAGCAAGAGCCACTTGGAAGCTAAAGCCCAACAGAGCCACATTTTAGAGTTAAAGCAAGAAAGTCTAATTGAACAACTAAAAGATGAGTTAAAAACGCAGCAAAAAGAAAATGCGCAAAATGCAGGTCTCTGCATTGCAAGAGGAGCATAACAAATTTGTTGAAAATCTGGGCGCACTACAACATAAATTAAATGATCAGTTTACTCATAATAGAGACTTTTTAGAGGTCATGATCACATTCCAATCGCAAATAAAATAATTGAAAACTGAAAATAGCCAATTAATTATCAAAGGGATATAGTCCCAAGGTGATTTTGATCAAATGCACCAAAAGATGGACACCCTGAAACAGAGAAAGCAATTGACGAAAATACCTATTAACCTTTTAAGTGCCAAGGGTTTTTCCCCCCAGTGCCAAGGCCTTTTTTTGGTGATTTCAGAATGTCGCCATTCAATGCCTTGTAACTTTTTTGTTACATGAGTTATCTCGGCCAGGTTTTGCCCCTTTTTTCCCACCTGTAGGCGGTCGTAACGCCACACAGGAATCCTAAGTTGCTGTAGGGGGGTGTGATAAAATAAGCAAAAATGGCGAAAATGTGTTTTTTAAAAAAAATGCCAATGAAATGATGTACAAAGAAGCCTGTGGTTTTTTGCACGTAAGAGCTAGGAACAAATGGTTTCCTGTGATGAATTCCTCAATTTCCTGACTTTCAGGAACAGGTTGAGTGGAAAACAAAATAAATTATTTTGATGTGGTTATCAACCGTTTTGTGAGAGGTAGGCGATTTTGGCAATTTTTTCCAATTGGACATGCGTGGACGGAATGGAAGAAAAGGGTAGGAAAGCCGAATTGGAGGACAGAAAGGCGTATATTTCTGAAACATAGACAAAATTCCAAGTTTAGGAAGGGGTGATTTGCGCAGGTCGGGCAACAACTAGGTAGGGGAAAATGCCATAGTTTTGGGAATAAGCGGGTAAGTGAGCGAAAAAAAGGTATGTGGTGGACATGGTTGGCTTGGTACGGCAATGGCTTCTATGAATTTTGAGAAAAACAATGCTCCGCTACATTCCCCCGACTCTTGCAGTTAGAAAAGCACACATTTTCTGTAGTGTTTCACAAAACAAGCAATGCCACAAGCCAAACACTGAGCCATGGTACACAGGAGTTTTATGCTTACGGACTGAACAGACGTACTTGGCATGTGTAAATCAGGAAAACCAATATGGTGAGGAACAGCAAGCATACATTTTTTGAAAGAGCACAGGCAGACCTTTTCAAGGGTAGGTGACTTGTGCAGGTTACAAAAGTGTATGATGCCCAAAGCAGTGACTAAATGTAGGGCACATTTGGGAAATTAAAGGGTTGTGTGACAAAGGGCACCAGCAAATGGGTCAAAACGTTATGAAAAATACACACACACACAACAAATGTCATACCTTCCCGCGTTCCCACAGGTGTCCCGATGAAAACGGTGCCTCACATGTGTGGGTGCACCTACCTGGACGCCAAGGGGAAAGCCGAAAACACCCCCAACCCCAAGTCTTTTCAGACAGCTGAATTTCATGATTTTTCCAGACGGGCACACCATACAGATATGGGACTTGGGTGTCCAAGCCACCAAGGAAAAGAGGGAACGGAACCCATGCATTTCCGAAAAGAAGACACCCGTGGGAATCCGCAGAGGTCTGACTTGCCCAAATCGGCGCATAATTTATTACCCAGAAACCCAGGCAAAGTCCGAAATGTGGCCAAAAGAAAATATTTTCTGCACATTTCACTCGGCACACCCACCGAAACACGCTCCCAACAAGACATGGCCTACCGTCCTGCGTTCCCACAGGTGTCCTGGTGAAAATGGTACCTCACGTGTGTGGGTGCATCTACCTGGGCGCCAAGGGGAAAGCCGAAAACACCCCCAACCCCAAGGCTTTTCAGACAGCTGATTTTCACAATTTTTCCAGACGGGCACACCATACAGATATGGGCCTCGGGTGTCCAAGCCAATAAGGAAAACAGGGAACCTCATGCATTTCCGAAAAGGACACCAGTGAGAATCCACAGAGGTCTGACTGGCGCAAATCGGGCCAGAATTTATTACCCAGAAACCCCAGCAAAGTCCGAAATGTGGCCAAAAAACCCAATTTCCGCACATTTCACTCGTTTCACCCACCGAAACACGCTGCCAACAACACATGGCCTACCGTCTTGCGTTCCAACAGGTGTCCTGATGAAAACGGTACCTCACATGTGTGGGTGCACCTACCTGGGCCCCAAGGGAAAAGCCTAAAACACAGGTAACCCCAAGTCTTTCAGCACAGCATCATTTCCGGAATTCTGCTCATGCGCACACCCTACAGATTTGGGCCTATGGTGTCCAAGCCACCAAGGAAAACTTGGAACACCATGCATTTCTGAAAAGAGGACACCTATGGGAATGGGCAGAGGTCAGACTTGCGCAAAGCGGCCCAGAATTTATTACCCACAATCCCCGACAAAGTGTGATATTTGGTGGGGAAAAAACACAATTTTCACTTTGTTGCGGTTCCGGGTAATACATTCTGGCCCGCTTTGTGCAAGTCAGACCTCTGTGTATTCCCATGGGTGTCCTCTTTTCAGAAATGCATGGGGTTCCCTGTTTTCCTCGGTGGCTTGGACACCCTAGGCCCATATCTGTATGGTGTGCCCGTCTGAAAAAATCATGAAATTCAGCTGTTGGAAAAGATAGGCATGTTATAGGCTTTCCCCTTGGCGCCCAGGTAAGTGCTGTTAGGGAGAATTCTCATAAATTGCTGATTTCCCTTACCTAATGAGTCCCTCAGCAGCTTTGGTGGATTTCTAGGGTTTCTTCTTTCACTTGGTAAGAGTGTGAGACATTTTCCCACTATTACATGTGTTTTGCTGTGTGTGTTTTTACTTTTTGTGTGATCTTGGGCAATGGAGCCTCACCTACTCCATGGCATCATATTTTTCATGTGTGTTACAGAGCACCTTCAGTGCAGTGACATAGGGTTGTCTTTGAGACTTCCCACTGACTCCATTTTCTGGGGCTGACTACTGTCCCCCAGAAAAGATAAAGTTGCCATTAACTTTATGTAGTCTCTTTAAACCACAGACCCAGTACTCCCCATCTTACATGGAGTATTGCAAAGGGTTAATTCTTATCCCTTTTTGTCGAAGTCTCTTGGAGCATTTTTCGCTCCCCTTACATCAAGACTTGGCTGGTGGCAGTGGTAACTACCCTATTATTTTATACCACGCTTATCTTAAATAACCATGGTATTGTTTTAGGCTATTGTATTAGCCTCAAACATAAACTCGCTTGACCATATATTTCTTATTACTGTTACCGGGTTTATTCGCCATTTCTTTTTGTAAATGTCTTTCTCGTGTTTTACTCTGCACGCCAAACCAGGTTTGGTCCCTTTGTTCGCTGTCTTTTCGCGGACTTCTGCACAGAAGCCCTCCTTAAGGCACCTGAAAGTCTGGGTAGGCAGGATGTGAGGGAGGGGTGTTAGGACCCCTGCCATGGGTTCCCTTGGCAGCCCAAGTCGCACTCCTGTTTGATTGGCTGGGTGACTGTCCTTGCCAGGACAGCCACCCTGCTGTATGATTGACAGCCAGACTGTATGAATGGGGGAAAACTGCATAAAAAGCAGATCTCTGGGACTGGAAAGGCATACCGCCACTGGAACGAAAGAACAAATGAAGAGCTGATGGAAGAGGACCCCTACAACGACTGCAACGCCCGGTGAAGCCCTGCTGCAGGTCTGAATCTTAAGAATCCGACGACCGAGAAGATTCTCCAGGAAACGTCTTCCCTTGAGCTGGTGGGACCAACCAGTTTGCCCAAACTGCATGCCAGGACCCCTTGCCCAAACTGCATGCCAGGACCCCTCTTCTGGTCAAATTCGCTGTACAGAGTTACAGTGGGCCGGATAGCCAGGAAGGTCGGAACCTGCTTGGGTTTTAAGGAGCACACCTTTTATTCGTTGCTTTGCTCTGCTGCTGGTTTCTTCCCTGGGTATTGCAGGACCCTCCAGTCTTCTACTTCTTGTCAGTCCGACAGTCGCTTCAGGAACCGTGAGCCTGCAGGAACTACCAGGAATGTCCGCCTCAGCTACAGCGCCCTCTCCGTTTTAAGGTACTGTGCAAATCTGGTTGTTCTTTTCGTTCAGCTGCGGTGAAAGTGTTTGAAATCTTTCTCCAAACCGAGGGCTTGTCCAGCTCTTCTCTTTGAAACTAACTTTTCTGCCAACCAACCTCGTCCGGAATCCGTGGCACGAACTTTACCGCAAACTACCCTGAACCGTGTGATCTTGAGCAAAAGACTTTTGACCCATTGACTTTGGCCCTAAGCCTTTTCTACATGATTCGATCACTGTAGTTCCTCTTGCTCAATTTCCCTCAATACTTTTCTGTTGGTGTGGTTCAACTTCTATTAACTTTGTTTTTCCCTCCGTTTTAAATTGCTGGAGTGCCATTTTACTCCCACTTCATTTTGTAAGCTTAACTTGTCTGGAACTTATTGGGAGTGGTGTGGTGTATTGAGAGTGTGATTTTTAAACTGTTTATAATAGTGTAATGTTATACAACTGAAGAGTGAAATAAATGTATATTCTTTTACTTGTGTAACTATTTGATACTGCTCACTTACTCTTGAAATAAGTCTGGCTGCTCAGCCACTGCTACATCGTTAACTGTGTAGTACAGGCTTGTACCAAAGGTGAATTTGTACTGTCACTTGTAGTCTTAATTGTGTGTGGTGTTCTCAAAGGGTACTGCATATAATTCTGCCTAACCGTGCACCCACACATGTGAGGTACCGTTTTAATTGGGACACCTGACGCAGGACGGTAGGCCATGTGTTGTTGGCGGCGTGTTTCGGTGGCTGAGCCGAGTGAAATGTGCAGAAATTGTTTTTTCCCCCAACATTTCAGACTTTGCCAGGGTTCCGGGGTAATGCATTCTGGGCCGATTTACGCAAGTCAGACCTGTGCGGATTCCCACGGTGTCCTCTTTTCGGATATGCATGGGGTTCACTGTTTTCCTTGGTGGCTTGGACACCAGAGGCCCAAATCTGTAGGTTGTCTCCCCAAACCCTTTGGGGGTTACAAGTGGTGTAGCCTTTTTCCTATTGCGCCCCGGTAGGTGCACCCATACATATGAGGTACCGTTTTCGTCGGGACACCTGTGGGAATGCGGGAAGGTATGACATGTTGTTGGCGGCGTGTTTCGGTGGGTGAGCAGAGTGAAATGTCTGAAAATTGTGTTTTTTACCCCCAAATTTTGACTTTTCCGGGGTAATAGATTGTGGGCTGATTTGCACAAGTCAGACCTCTGTGCATTCCCACAGGTGTCCTCTTTTGGGAAATGCATGGGGTTCCCTGTTTTCCTTGCTGGCTTCGACACCCTAGGCCCAAATCTGTAGGTTGCCCACATGAACAAAATGTGCTGTGCCGAGCCTTGGGGTTACCAGTGGGTTACCCTTTTCCTTTTGCACCCCAGTAGGTGCACCCATACATGTGCGTTACCGTTTTCGTTGTGACACCTGTGGGAACGCGAGAAGGTTTGACATCTGTTGTTGGTGACGTGTTTCGGTGAGTGGACAGAGGAAAATGTCTCTGAAATTGTCTGGAAATAAAGACAATTCTCAGACATTTTGCTCTGGCCACCCACCGAAATACACCGCCAACAACACATGGCCTACCTCCCCGCGTCCGCACACGTGTCCCGATGAAAACGGTACCTCACATGTGTGGGTGCACCTACCGGGGCGCAAAAGGAAAAGGGTAACCCACTGGTAACCCCAAGCCTTTCGGCACAGCACATTTTGTTAATGTGGGCAACCTACAGATTCGGCCTACGGTGTCGAAGCCAGCAAGGAAAACCGGGAACCCCATGCATTTCTGAAAAGAGGACACCCGTGGGAATCCACAGAGGTCCCGCTTGCGCAAATTGCCCCAGTTTTTATTAGCCACAATCCCTGACAAAGTGTGATATTTGTGGGGAAAAAACACAATGTTCACTTTGTCTGGGGTTCTGGGTAATAAATTCATAGCCGTTTTGCGCAAGTCAGACCTCTGTGCATTCTCACGGGTGTCCTCTTTTCGGAAATGCATGGGTTTTCCTTGCTGGCTTCGACACCCTAGGCTCAAATCTGTAGGTTGCCTACATGAACAAAATGTGCTGTGCCGAAAGGCTTGGAGTTCGTCAGGACACGTGTGGGGACGCAGGAAGGTACCTCATACAGGCCTCCCTGGGCCTCCTGCAAATGGCTGCATGAGGTACCCCCCCTCCATTTGGGGTGGGGGGGGAGAGGGCCACCAAAAATTGTGGGACAGGCTCCCCAGTGGGTGGGGCAGTAAGGTTTGGGCACCCTGGGGCCAGATTGGCACACCAATGTGCCCCTCTGCACCAAGGCAAATTTGGTAAACAAAGAAAAAATGTGAAAATGGCAGGCTGCACTTTAGGGGGGCTGAGGGGCACCCTACACCGCCGGGGAATTTTGAAATGTGAAGGGGGGTGCACCTCTCCAACCCCACCCCAATTGGAGCGGCAGCGTTTCTCATGTATCCCTCCCTGGGGGCAGATATGGGGTAGGCTGTCCTGCACTCCTCCCTGGGGTCAGGTGTCCCTTCCTAGGAGCAGATATCTGCCCCCAGGGAGGGCTACATGACATGGCCCCACTCCATTGTGCGTGGGGGGGATGAGGTCACCACCCCGTCTCATTAGAAAATTCCCTGTCGGTTTGGGGTGCCCCACAGCCCCCCCTAAAATGCGGTCCACCATTTTCACTTTTTTCCTTTGGTAACCCAACTCCAAGGTGGTGCCAAAACCTTACTGTCCCACCCACTGGGGGCCTGTCCCACAATTGTTGTTGACCCTCTCCCCCCTGACCCCAAATGGGTGGCGGGGGCACCTCATGCATGCCTCCTACAAACGGCTGCGTGAGGTACACCCCCCCTCCATTTGGGGTGGGGGGAGAGGGCCACCAAAATTGTTTGGGACAGGCCCCCCAGTGGGTGGGGCAGAAAGGTGTGGGCACCCTGGGGCCAGATTGGCACCCCAATGTTCCCCTCTGCGCCAAGGCAAGTTTGGTAAACAAAGACAAAAATGGAACATGGTACACTACACTTTAGGGCGGGCTGAGGGGCACGCTAAACCGTCAGGTAATTTTCTAATGTACTGGGGGGTGACCCTCCCCCCACACCAAATGCAGGGGGGCATCTCAATCTGCCCTCCCTGGGGGCAGATAAGAGGGGGCATCACATGCAGCCCTCCCTGGGGTCAGATGCCCTTTCCTAGGAGCAGATATCTCCCCCCAGGGAGGGCTACAAGGGGTGCCCCCATTTTCCCTTGGGGTGAGGGGGAGAGCACCACCCCCCTTTTCCGTAAAATAAATCCCTGGTGGCTAGTGGAAACCCACTCCCACCCAAAACTCCCTTTTTTTTTTTTCATTTACCCCTTTCCCTGGGCGCAGATGATCAGCCATCTGCCCCCAGGGGGCCCTAAACTGCAGGCCCCATCCTTTGGGGGGGCCTGCACACTTATTCCTGGTGACCCTCCCCCCTCCAATGGGGGGGCACCTCACGTACTCCTGCCTGGGGGCAGAAATCTGCCCTCAGGGAGGGCTACAAGGGGTGGCCCCCCTTTCCACTTGGTGTGGGAGGGGGAGGGCCCCCACCCTTTCACGGGGCAAAACAAATCCCTTGTGTCTAGAGCCCCTTTGACCCCCATCCCTGTTAATTTCCTGTTTTTATAAAGAATTTTTTTTTGCCACTTCCCCCAGGGTTCTTCACATATGTGCCCCCATGCTTTGGGGGCTGGGGGGGAGAGGGCGGCTTAGCCCCCACGTCCCCCTCATTCAAAGACATCCCTGGTGTCTAGTGGGCTTTGCTGGGTGCGGTTCGAGCGCTCTGCGCCCTATCCGTGCCCAGCAATGCTTTCACAAAAGGTGTTGTTGGAAAGGGGAGAATCTCCCCTTTCCAACGACACCTCCCTCGATTTCCGGCTTGAAATACAGCCGGAGATAGAGGGGGAGAAAGGTGGAGACTCACCCGAAATGGCTGCTGCGGTGAAAATTACTCTCACTTTCACGTCGGCCTGCTTTAAGCACGCCGACGTGAAATTGAAGGTAATCCAGCCCCCTGCCAGTGAGGGATGACCCCCCCTCACATAGCCCGGGGGTTGGATTACTGATTACAAGCAGAGATTGACAATGTGCAAGTAACACATTGCAGAACTGTGCAAGAGGAAGAGATTAGTCTCCTGAAAAAGAAACACTCTGAATAGGAGTGTACAATGCAAGCCTCATGAAATGAAAATGAGTCCAATTGTGAATACATTAGATTGATTAGTGGCCCAAAGTAAAGTGCTAGAAGCCACTCAAGCACTTGTGTCAGAATTAAAAACTCAGGTCTCTGCAACCCAGCAAACATAGGGACCAAAACAAACAGGTGTGAGAGGTTGGCAAATGAAATAGCCAAACACAAACAGGCTTTGACGCACCCTGCCCAGTCAGGGTATGGAAAAGCACCCTCTTATCATGGAGCGGTGAGCTCTCTACCAGGTACCTGAAGCCAATTAGCCACTTCCTATGTCAAGAGTGCAGCTGACCTCGGGGAAACATGAGTCAGCTGGGCCCAGCCAGGCATGGTCAAACTGAGCCAGAAGGCCAGTCCTTATCAGATATTGATGAATATTCATCTCTACCAAGCAGAAAGGAAGGTGGCCGGACCAGTGGGCTCTGGGAAATCAAAAATACCTAGCGAGTACTTCTGACCAGGACGACTTCTATGATGAAAAGATCAGGGAGTTCGACTGGCAAAAAATGAAACTAAAAAGGGACCACCTAGTCTGCTTTAAAGAAAGAGAAGAGCCAGAGTTTTGGCCTAGAAAGAGAACCTTGGAAAAACCCCACTCATTCAGGGAGGTGGGTGGGGGTGTCCCCACCATACCTGGAAGTAAAGATGAGGGGGATGAGTACTCTCCTGTGCAGCAAGGGGCCTACTAGGGAAAAGACCCTGAGAGTTCACAGCATTATAGGTGAGAGGAGTTCAGACCCTGCGACTCTGGGAGATCTTCCCAGTCTCATAGAGGTATGGAGCGCTTAGATGACAGGGTATGGACCACCAACAGTAATAGCTCTGAGTCAGAGGGTGAGTGGACTCAGGTGCAGCAGAAAAGGAAGTCTGTGTGATGCTGGAAATGCATTGGAGGGACAGGGCCTCCGTATCCTTGTCCTTTATTGCTTTATCCTAAGTGTTCTGTCTTGTTTTCCACCTAGGAGTTCATGTGGGACTCCTGGCGATGCATTTCTTCCTCTTTTTGGTTTGGTGAACAGACACTTGGGATACCCTTACGGCACCCATGGGTGGGAGTACAACCCTGTACTGCTAGTGTATGTTTTTGGGCACCTGTGTGTGGCCCAGAGAGCAGGGTATGGGCTGGTGGCAGCTCCATGCTGAATTTGACAGGTGCTTTGAGTATCCTCCATTTTGGGATACCCAGGCCCTGCCATTGGAATCAGTTTATTCCTGATAGGAAACAAGATGACCCCTGTGGCCTCTTGCTTTCTATTGCCTGTTAACTTGTATTCCCGAAGTCCCGGGAAGCCCAGACTCTGTCCCTTCCCCCTGATTGGCTGTTGGGTGGAAGTTCCATATATGGTATTGTGGGGAAGTCCAAGCAAGACCGGCTGGAGCCTTCCCAATGACTGTATGTTGTGGGTACGCCCATGGGGTGGGACCTGGGTGAATGGAGCGTGTGACGAATATGCCTTCTGTGTTATGGGTGTCTAGTATCTGGTGAGTGACACAATGACTGAGACAGCCCTGCCCGAAACTGGGATGAATGCAGTGTGGAGTGCTGAATGGCAGAGTGCTTGTCCGTATCCACATTCCGGGTTGTGAGTGTTTGGATGGAGAAGAATGGCCTGAATGCACTGCGAGCCTGATTGGCTGCCTGACTGCTTGAATGCCCTTCTGAATGATTGGTTGCCTGAGTGTGACCCAGCAGAGTGAATGTGAGATCAACAGTATATCTGGGGGCCTCTCACTACTAGAAATCGTTCAGAAGCTGAAGTCGGAACTGATGCTTGATCTCGATTGCCAAGCCCGAAGAAGAAGGTTGACTGCTGTTACCTTCACCGCAATCTGAAAGCCGCCGTGACGTCGAGACTGATCCGAGAGAGGACCTGGCTAGGAGACCGCTCCCTGAGCTACAAGGGACCTTCGTACACTGCTAACCTTTGCTGAAGCGCCCTGGAAGCCAGCCTTCGACAGACTGTCGACCGGAGACGGGGACCGCCGAGGAGAACAAAGCGAAGGACCGGACAGCCGTCCATCGTCATCGACCAGGTTTCACAGGTTTGCTATAACCGCTGGAGGCCCGTCAAAGCTGTGTTGCCCAGAAGTGGGATCCGCTTGACGCCGAGCTGCTGATGACCGGAGCCGCAACACTCCATTGATTAAGACACTTTGAATTTAAGGACGCTCTTGCCAGCACTGCTGAACACTTTGTTGAGAAAGTCAAGGCCGCTGAGGCGCCGAGCAGCATCACTGGTGTGTTTCCCGACACCCTGTTAGGCAGAAACCTGTGCCTAGTTGCCTAGGCACATAAACCTGTGCCTAGGCAACTCAGTCCAGGGTGCCTAAATTTCCCTCCACCCCTCCTAAGTACCCCAGACAGAGTGGCACCACTTTGGAGGGCTTCTGTGTAGAAGCCTGCCAAAAAGTGGAGCAAAGGGCTCGACTTGGGTTGGTGTCACAGAAGAGAACACAAACGCCATTTTAGAATCAAGTTTTGGCAAAAAACACCAACCGGAGAGTTAATATTAATTAAATAACTCGGCGGTATGTTCGAGGCTACCGTAAATAATTAAATAAAGATAGTAGCCTAAAACAATTGGAAATCCCATAGGAAAATATTTGCGGTTGAATATAAAAAGTAGTATCCACTGCCACCAGCCAAAACTCGATCAGGGGGGACGGAGACGTGCCCCCTCGACTAACAGATCCCGGGGCAATTGAATTGCCCCAGCCCGTACATCCACAATATGATGGTTTGTACTGGTTCTGTTCTGAATTTAAGACTAGTAAAGTCAATGGTGACTTTACATGCCCTGGGAGACAGTAGTCAGTCCCAGGGTATGGAGTCTATACTGGGGGGTCACTATGACACCCCTGTGTTTCTGCACGGAGGGTGCTGTGTAACACACATCACAAAAACACATGAAGCCCTATGGAGTAAAAGACCCCATAGCCCATTAAACACATCTAGATTCAAAGAAACACACTCAAATCATGCCCAAGAGTGAGGGTAAAAGAGTCTCACTCTTGGCAGGAGAAAAAAATAAACCCCAAAAAATCCAGCAAAGCTGCTGGGGGACTCACTAGGTTAGGAAATTCAGCCTAAACAGAGAATTCTCCCTAACACACCCGAAGACCACAGAGACACCGATGACCCGACGCCCTTGCTCGGCCAAAGTTCTTCAGTAACTCTTGCAGCAACGAACTATCATCATCGAGGTGCACCGCACGCCTCATCTTCGCAGGACGTCCCCAATTGATCGTCGACGAGCACCGTCAGAACCGAAGCTGCTGCCTCAACGTCTTTGTTCATTATTTCTTCGAGGGATCTGGACAATCCGTGGCTCGTACCTTAAAGGGAGGAGCTCAAGAACGATCCGCCAACGACCTGATGTCGAACTCTGCTATTCCAGTTACATTGGGGTGGTAGAACCTTTTTAGAGGGAAATGAGACTCAGATAAACAATATATGGATTGGGCTTGTATGATATATTTATTTACAGGTTGCCCAAGTGGGGGGGGTCCTCATACCGAACTGTGCCTAGTGGTAGGGGCCCAGTATTCTGCCTATTGTTTTAACCAACCTGCTTTCCTCCTATGTCTATTGTTGGTTCACATTATTAACGGATTTGTATGACATTTGAACTGAGTACAGTTGATGCATTTTAATGGAATCAAAGTAATTGTGGTACCACATAGAAACTGTATATATTTGCCATTTTAGATTTTCTTGAGCACAAAGTGTGTTATTGTGATTGTGTACATAACTTGAGCCTATTTATATAAAGAACTGTGTTTTCACTAACATAGTGTGTGGACATTCCTTTGTGGGTTCTTGGGGACTACACTGTACTTAGGAACCAGCCTGCATCACCTCCTGAGAGTAAATGCAATCTCAAGAGAGTAAAAATGTGTTTTCTCCTCCGCAAGACAGTAAAACGTATCCAACACATACTATCGAATAGTATATTTTACAGCGCAATATGCAAAGAGGTGATGGAAGTCTTTCTTGAAAGTAACAGCTTTAAAGTTTTACTGCGTTTGTTCCGAGTACGTTTTTCAGAACAAATACAGTAAAACTTTAACACTGCCAGTTTCGAGGAAAGGCTTCCCTCGCCTCTCTGCCTAACAACAAAATGCAAGTGCGCGCATCCAGGGGTGCACCTAGGCTAAAATTTAGTCAGGGGCTAACCCTTCAAATGTTGGGAGGGGCACCAACTTCATAGACGGTGGAGGAGAGGCAAACTTACTTGTATAACAGCATCTAACTACATTACTCATTGTAATGAGACTATTCCAGTGCAGCTTCTATGTTACAATCAGTTAACTCTCACAATTTAAGTCTGAAACACCCACTTCCTGCAGATCCTGAAGGTCCTAGAAAGTGTGAAAATGGCAGATGGAGTGCAATGAAAGATTCAATATCATAGCATAACAGGACAGTGTGGGGCAGTTCTCTGTACGGCCCAAGCAACTTCAGTGGCTGGGAGCAACAGGGGAGAAAATGTAATGTTGGTTCTACCAGAGTCCGCTAAACTAGAATCTCTGGTGCACTGTCTGGCTGGTGAGACTGTCTGCCTGTCAAATCCAGTGTTATGAGACTGGGGGAGGGCCAGTGCAGCAATATTGCAATTCTATACGCCCCATATAGAATTGCATTATTGCTGTACTGTGATGTGCCTGTGTTTAACAGTTAACTGCTCACACACGTTTACTGGAAGATTGGCTCTTCCTATAGGAAGGAGGGGCTCAGGGATAAACTGTCACACAGTGGCTGAATCCACCTGTTATTGATGTTCAAGCGTCTGCATCACCTGGATGATTTGCAGATTCCACTTGTGAGGCTATGTCAGACTCTTTGTAATTGCCCGACCTTTGAAGAGATTTACTGCACTGTTAAAGTCAGCTGTAAATGCACAGGGTTGTGTGACTAATTGTGCTGTGCAGTGTTGCAGAGCTGTGAATGGGTTTGCTAGGGTCACGCTTAGCGGTCTGGTTAAAGGCCCTGCTTCTATCACTGAAGATGGATGAATCATATTCAACTGAATGTTAATGTTAAAGGCTATGTATACTGGGCACTATCACCACTGGAGTGTTCCCCTGGCGCTCAGGTGGATCTGAATGGAAAAAGGGTAGGATGGGTTAGTAGGCTTGAGTGTGAAAAGTGCAAGAGAACTGTGATTTGCTGTTGGGAGCTTCAGTTCGGTTAATACTGTTCGCTGTGCTGTGTAGACATCACACAGGTCCCACCACCCAGAAGCTGTATTTCCACAGTCTGCTAGAGACAGCACTCATATGTGAGAGACCTGCACAATTGCGCAGGCTACATTAGCCGCTGCCATTTATTCCATAGCTCTAAACATGCTTAGTGTTCTCCTTAAACAGAAGATAGTCCATGAAGAACACTTTTTAGAGAGTTATGTCTGCTTGGGGGATGATCCCATTAAAGAGTACCCGAAAGATTGGGCCTTTGTCAAGGCAACATTAACGTACCACATCCAAAATAAAAACATGTTATGTCCCTTCTCCATGGATCGAACATGAGTGGTAGCAATTAGCAGTTCAGATTCAGCCAAATAAATCAAGGGCCATGCATGACATTGTTGGTACTTCTGTTTCAGGCCGGTCCCCGTCCCCAATCAAACTCACCAGACAGAACCTGTGCGTTTTGAAGAATTGATGTAAAATAGCAACCGCTTGCAGCGATTCCTGTGCTAAGCACATGCCCTTTCCACCATGCCCAAAAGTGTGCATCCTACTCCTATCACAGTAATATGGCACAGCAGTTCACACAAAGCTAGCATTTGCTAAATATGTGTTCCACCGCCATCTACTGGAAAGAAAGAATAGGGGAATTCTCTAAAAAGTACTGTGGCCAGCTTGCGTAAATGGTATGAAAATATAAATAAAATGTGGCGTTTTTACATTATTTTACTGCATAAAAAGCCCCAATACGCTCCTTATCTGAAGGAAAGGGGCAGATAATGGATGCTGGAAACCCAGCAGCCAAACTCTGAACAAGGAATTACATATAGCACAAGTGAAGACAAGAACTGTAACAGAAATATCCAGCGTAAAAAGGAAGTCAAAGTGAGCAAGTGTCAGGACAGAGAACTGGAACAAAAGAAGAAAAGCAAGGAACCTAGAATCTGAGTACAGGGGTAAGGAGACTGGGCACTGCAGACTGATAACAAGGAACAGTGGGATAACAACTCTGGAGTGGGATAACAAGGGCAGGACTGAAGCGAGATAATAAGGAAACTGTAGCTCCGAAGTGGGGATAAAAAGGGCAGGACTGAAGAATCAAGGAAGCTAAAGCCAGGTAACATGGGCACAAGACAAGGAACTGCAGGCAGGGAACAAGACAATTAGTGTTACAGAGCAAGGGGCTGTAGACATGGAACAGAAGACTGCAAGCAGGGGAGCAGGGCTGCAGTGTAGGAAGCACAGAGGTACCGGGCAAAAGGCAGTAGAGTGAAGGCAGAGTAGCAGGGCTGCAAGGCAGGGAGCACAGGGCTCTGAAACAGGAACAGGTTCTGGAAACAACAGCACACTGCCGAAATCTAAGGATCAATGCAACAAAGGGCTGGAAGCTATCTCAATGCAAGAGACCTGTGCTCCTGCAGGCAGCTGCTTAAATACTGACCTGCCCTGTGCTGAAGCAGGTTAGTTAGCAGCGCCTGGAACAGCACACCTTAAGGTAATTGGCCTCCTCCGTCACTCTGGTCCTGGGAAAGTGAAAGCAGCACTGATCTCTTAAGGTTTCTGGGGATTGTAGTTCTAAGACTGCTACATAGGAATAGCCAGGAAATGGGAACTGCCACAAGGTGCATTATGGGACATATAGTTTGTGAAATTAAATTAGGAAGTTCCAAAGTCTTCCAAATGAAAAGTAAAGACAAAAATATGAATCAATATTGTCCATGGAGGATTATGTAGATGAATGAGTCCCAAATAGTACACAATGGGTGCCAATTGGTGTGCCAGTGGCACAAACGTGACATTTGCCCAGACCTCTAAGCGGGTGAATACCAGAAGTTCATCAATACATACTTTCATGCGCACCCGAAGTACATTACAACCCAATAGTGAGAGATTTTCATGAGCGTAGAACCCTGATTTGATTGATTGAACAGGCCACCAGGATCTATGGGGTCCAAAAGCCCTCTGAAAATAAAAATAATCCTAAAACCCCTGAACCATCCAACACACCTGCTGTGAAGGTGGCAGAGGTGAAAAATACCCCTTCATTGGGTTTGGAGATAGGGGGACCTACAAATACTCCTTCTGCCAACAAGCAGAATGGCAGGCAGAGGAGACCGTCGGATTCCAGCCAATCGTGTGGGAGAAAGGCAGGATATCAGACAAAGGACCCTTTTGACCCTGCCACCTATGTTGGTCCAAGATATAAAGGTACAAAACCTGTACCCGGATATATACTCCCCAGGCAGAAAGGGGGGGGGGGTCCAATCAGGTAAATACCACCCCAGGAGACCTCCCTCCAAACATCCCTGTGGAGAGAAATAATACTCCACTTCCCAACTTGAACTTCTTTCTCAGGTAACCCACAGAACCCTAATTTCCAGAATAATCCTCCTCTCTCTTTCCACTTTCAGGGCAATAGATTCCTGAACCCGGGAGAAGGGAGACCGGGGATGGAAAGTTATCAAGGAATCTTTCAACACCTGAGCTACTCCGGGAGAAGAGTCAGTTACCCTTTCTGGGAGCAGCAAAGGTATGAATCAAGACCTCGCTACCAACCAGTAAAAGTTTCACAACTGGAGCGACAGTCCAACAACTTACCCAAGACTTGGGTCACTTGCGGAGGACTCAGTCGGACCCTCAACTGGAAACTGCTGCCCAGAATAACCCAATATCCGAGTCTGATGCCCCGTTGTGAGGGGTGGGGGGGGAATGACTGGAAGAAAATTCTGACAACCAACAGGCTCCTGAGGAAGAGGCTCGGGTGGAGGGTAGACGCACAGCCTTAGAGGACGCTTCCTTTCTCACGGAACAAAGCCCCTGGAAACCTCTGAGCCTGAATATGAATATTCTGTCCCCAAAAAGCTGGAACATAGAGAACAAGAAGGTAAGTAGGAGAAAGCACAGGAAACCCACTTTGTGGAGGAAGTATGCATCATCCCCTTTGAAGGAGAAGATTCCCTGGAGGATTCAGGTAACAAAATGTTCTCTTTCAAATGGAAGGATCCCTCTCAAGGAAAAATTGGTCCCAAAAGACCCTGCTTTTGACTGGGTAAGCATGGAGACCGACCCAGAGCAAGACGTTCATAAACCCTAACAATGTCACCCAGCTGACCCCAAAATCACAGAGGTATTCTCCCCCAAACAGCTTCTG
Source organism: Ambystoma mexicanum (assembly GCF_040938575.1). Classification (NCBI taxonomy): domain Eukaryota; kingdom Metazoa; phylum Chordata; class Amphibia; order Caudata; family Ambystomatidae; genus Ambystoma; species Ambystoma mexicanum. Next base: position 1,014,996,928 of record NC_090926.1, on the reverse strand, counting down.
GGAACTGTCTCCAGGAAAATGGGGGCAGCAAAGAATCATAGGAGAAAGAGGATCCCCCAACTCCATGTTTGTCTGGATGTCAAATCTTTTTTTACAGATTCCCGGACTCTAACACTGAAAACTGTCCAAGATCACACAGTGACGGAGTTCAATATAAAAATGTTAACCACCAATCTGACACATAATACACATTTTCTTTGTACCCTTGAGGAGTTAGAAGGAAGATTGTATGCTCCCATCAAGGTACAGGGTCGGTGTGCATTATCAGTATTGGTGGACACTGGATCCCAAGCCACCGCCTGTTCGAAAAGGCCTTCGACCAACTGGATACAGGAAGGGAGAAGAGTCACCAAATTCCCCTCCCACCTTTTCCCAGACAGCTCAAAAATTTCGACGGGAATGATATTTGTGTTGAAGGAACTGCCGATCTGGAAATCAAAATTGGGCGACCATAGGGTGAAACACTCAGTGATAGCCATGTCTCCCAAGGGCACACCTTGTCTATTGGGGAATTACCTCCTTTGGAGGTAATCACCTCTGATTGACTATGTGAACAAGGTCCTCTAGACCCAGAGTAACCGGCCGATCAAACTAAAACAAAGCACAAATTATGTGAGTTTGAATGGCACGTGACATGTGATTGAACAACGTTCCGAGAAAGTGGAATTTCATTTCCAGAACAATCCGGTCCCAAACATCACCATCATCTCTATAGGAGAACAAACTGGTGATGGGAACTCTTCTCAATTCTTGAACATCAACCTTCCTCCAAGTGTTAAGTGGCATTCCACACTTGAAGGGAATGTTCTGAAATGTTATACTAGTCCAGAGCCAGAAGGAAATCTGAGTCCCATAGGAAGGGATGATGAAAAACTGGCCCAAAGTCTGACCGACATCCAGATAAAGGTGGAACAGCTGATTTTCCCCTGTCAAATTAATGAGGGGGAGAAGCCTGTTCTCGCCAGAGTATGCCGGAGTAAGGGAAGACGCTTCATCAGCAAAGCATTATTCAGTAAACTCCAAAAAGATCAAACCATTCCCACATTTAAATTGATTGAAAAGTGGGAAGTAGGTCTGGAAACCCCAAATTCCAAACATCTCCTGACTAGCAGGTGTATGCTAAATATTTCCATTGGCGACAAAAGCAAAGAACATAATTGTTGGGTCGTGAGAGATGTCCCTTCTGCCTTTTTATTCAGGCAGTGACATTCTTAATCGATTGGCAATTAATTTGGACCTAATTAATAATAAAGCCAGGGCCTGACTGGGGGGTAGCCCCATGGGCTTTGACTGTACTGAAAAAGCATTTTGGTCAGCTCAATTGCTGCCTTTTTTCAGTTGAAGTTCAAGTGAGTGAAGAGGTTACCATCCCAGGACAGATGCAACAATTTACAATTCCCCTAAAAATTATGCAAGGACAGAAACTCACAAATCAGAACGCCTATATACATTTTAATTATCTCCAACAACAAGGTTTGTATTTACATCAACACCCCTATTTGACCTAGAACACGACACCATTGAAGTATTGGTGGATAACAGTGGCCCTCGAAGTATTACTTTGGGTGCAAACCCCTTTATTGGAATGGCGGTTGATGCCCAACATTATTCTATTGATTTAGGTAATGAGATCATTGGATCAATCCCAAATGACTGCTTCAGTATCAACAATGGTATCCCTCCTGAAAAGATGTTCACCAGACAAGGGGGACATTTCTTGGTGGACTCTTCCTGACTTTATGGTGTGGAAGAGGTGGTCATTGATATCAGGAAGGATGAGGTGGTATTCAGAGTCAACAGTGACTACCATCCATCCTTGGAACCTCACGTCCAGGCCAACACCATAACAAGAGATCTCTTCAATTGGAGGATACAACTGAAATTGCCAAGCCCAAGGTCTTTCCGGGCTTTAAGCAGATGGTCGAAGAACGGATCAATCTTGCTCATGCCTGTGAGACTGAGGAGCAAAGACAGAAGCTCAAACGGGTATTCCTGGATTTCCAGGATATCTTTTCAGTGGAATCATATGACTGTGGATGCACAGATATACATTCAACCACTATACCCACGTATCCTGAGATGGCTCCAGTATTTGTGAAACAATACTGGTTACCCCTGGCGTCCATGGAGTCACTCAAACAGATTATTTAAAACCTAGAATTCCCTGGGATAATTCGTCCAATCCACAGTACCTTTAACAACCCAGTACTGGAGATACTCGCACTCAACGGCCAATGGGGACTATGTGCAGACCTAAGAGAGTTGAACAAATGGGTCCATATGTCAAGATGGCCACTTGCCTACATCAGTCAGGGGCTGGAACAGATCCAAGGCTCAAAGGTGTACACTGCCATTGACCTGACCAACGGTTACTGCATAGTACCCGTGAGTAGGGAAGACCAGTACAAGCTTACCTTTACCTGCGGGGGTAGCAATATACGTGGACCCGAACCCTCTTTGGATGCATAAACTCTGGCAACTAATTTAACATCTTCCTACGTAAGACCATGCCTAATTTGTGGGAAAGGGGAAACCTGGCCTATGTGGATAATGTTCTGATCAATAGCTCACCTGTGAAGGAACATACAGAAGAAATACGCTATGTCCTGACCCAGTTGCAGAAAGTCAGAGCAAAACTGTCCTTCTAGAAGGCACAGTGGTGTACGAAAAATGTGAACCTCTTAGGGCATGAGATCACCACTTAGGGTCTCAGTCCCCAGGCGAAAAAGGTGGAAGCCTTATTGAAATTGAAAGACCCTTCTATTGTGCAAGAATTAATAAGCCTTCTTGGACTCACTAATTATAGTAGAAAGTTCATTGAAGACTATGCAGAGGTCACTTTACCTTTTTGGTCCACTTAAAGGCCCGAGTCAAGTGGGAGTGGGGTCTGGAACAAACCGAGGCATTTAACAACTAAAAAGAAACCGTTCCCGAGCTCCTTGTTTGGCTTACCCCATAAAGAACACAGAGTTCTTCTTGGAGACAGGGTTTTCAGATACCTGCCAAGCAGCGATAATGTATCAAAAGCATGATAAGTTCAAAAAAACTCCTTTCTTCTAGAAAAAGGATGCCCGCCACATACATGGAAAGGGTGCCAGAAAGGCAATAGACTTTTGCCTATGAAGTATTATCAATATTGGCCTTAAGTATCATGATGCTTATGAAGCACCTCTTAGTTGAAAAATTGGAGGTGTGGGGACCATGGTGGTTTCTACTATGAGACGCCTTTGACCCAAAAATAAAATAAAAATAATACCTGTTTGTGGTGTGCACCTTAAGTGCGGGTCAGAGGCATAAAAAGAAAACGTCTCCATACAAAATATTGTGTATAGCATATAGTGCTTATGAACAGAAATTAGTTCCCTACATAAAACCCAGCAAAAAACTGTTCATTTTTTGATTTTCTTTTCTAGGTTGGGTTGCCCCGCTGTAACTTACGGGTAGATGACTGACGGCATAGTGACAAAGAAATTGGTCCTGATTAAGATGACCACAAAAATATGTCATTGAAACCAGTCGATCAGAACTTTCGCAAATATCTCGAAGTTATCTGAGATACAGGCTTGAAAATAACAATCAAAAATGACCAATGCCTAGATGACTGGACATTGGTTATGGTTTTATTTTGTTCCTTGTTTTATATTTGTTTCCCAATAATGTAATCAATAGTTATTGTGTGAGAAACATCTTCATAAAGTAAAGAAAGCATTTAACATATTAAGCACAAAATACCAATTGATGAGAGAGTGCGTTCACTTTCTTTTATTTTAAGCAAATAAAACTTCTATGATTCGGTAGAGCACACTTCGCAGAGTGTAAATAAAACACGGTGGTGCACCACTCACTGAATACTCCCACGTGAGCTGTTTTACCATCAGTGCAGTCATGGGACTGGATCCCAGATTGTGTTTCTTAGTGAGAATGAGCTTGTCATTGTAGCAATAGGGTGAGCTTCCCTTCTTTTCTATCCTGTTAGATTGTCGGCACAGCACCCCAACCTAGGGTAAGTACACCTTATAGGGATAGGCTGTTCTTCTGGCTACGGTGAGTATTAGGGAACACAATGATAGTTTTGTAAAACAACTTAAACTGTAATGACCTGTACCTGTCCTTGTTTTGTGTGATACCCCAGGCTTTGTCTGTAGCGGCTCCTAAATTATGGAATTCCCTTCCAGCATTTCTGAGGGCCATCTCAGATTGTAACCTTTTTAAATCAAAATTTTAAAAGGTACCTTTTCTGTTGATTCCCTGCTTTTTCCATCTTTCCTTTACGGGCCTTCTGCATCCTTTTTTAGCGCCATGATGCCACTGGTGATAGCTGCGCTTTCAGATTCTCTATTGATAGATAGATAGGCAGGTAGGTACATAGATAGATAGGTAGATAGCGATCTTGGCTATTTTGTGTCTAAAATAGTGGCAATGTGTCGATGCAGTGACTATTTGGGATGATACAAACATGAGTGATCTGTCCAAATGCCTATCTCAAGTACAATTGCCAGCTGCTGCGGAGGTAGGGGCGATACAAAGGATACTAATTACTGCAGACATGAAAGAGGGCTTTTAAAGTCGATAAACCCGTATCCATTGATATATTCAATGATTTTCTACAATGATAAATGAATTCATTTATTTTTGAATAACCATTTAAGCAGATTTCCATATAGCTTACAAAAAAGTTAGTTGTGTAACCTGATGAGTCCCTTTCTCTCTCCGGTATTAATCATGACTAATCATGACTAATGTTGTGCTGGACCAAGAAGTCTGTAGGAATCAATCCTGTGTCCGGAAGACAATGAAGTCAATCAGTTATCTTATACAAGCCCTGGGAAAGCAAGCTAATTGTAAACCTGGGTAAGGGGAAGAAAATAATCCATCTTGCAATAATTATACCAGGTTAAAAGGAGGGCTACCTTTTAGATTATTTTAGCAACAGTGGTGACAAAATGCACCCTAATCCCTTCAGCAAGCATTGTCTAGTGAATGTTTTGTGCGCATTTGTAACTTTGTACTCGCCTTACTTGTATGCATTACCTATTGTTTACAGCACTATTTTGTCACTTCCGGTTGTGCTGCATGACTTTTTTTTTTATTGGCTGAGAAGTCACCTTCCTTTCAGTAAAACTCATTGTTCACTTTCCATTCGGGTAGCAAGAAATTAATGGAGTGGTGTTTTTAACAATGGTCCATAACGCTGCTCTCAGTGAGCATGCCAGTGGCAGCATGGGAACATGAAATTAAGGGCCTTTGGCATCGGGTATCTAATGGCACTGCCATATTTGAATGTATGGCAATGTTTTTCCCATTCTTTTTTTTGCCCTAATACCAATTGTTGTAGTCACTTATTAAAGTATGCTTTATCTATAATGGGCTTCTGCTCTTCCCAAATACCCAACCCAAACGTGTTCTATAGCTTAAAAATATAGCTTTCTATATTTATAAAAAATTATCCAAGTTAATCACCAAGGTGAAAACGTTTACATCAGGAGATTGCCCTTCAAACTGTTATTAAGTCATCATTCGTGAGCATTTGATACACATCCATTTCTGCTCAAGGCATTCCAGTGTTCTTGTCACACTCTTTGTGCCCATCTGCTTGTGGGCTGTTCAAGGAGCCACCATGCAAAGTCATGCTCTGTAAAGGTGGTGTTGATGATAAGGAGATACCAGATGAGATGCAGCTCCTTAATTCTAGTATGTACCGGGTAACTAGTCTTGCCAACATAGATTCTAGTGCGGGCATCTGTAAACTGCTTATTTAGTTTTATAGTTGGTAAACACTTTTAAAGGGCATCATTTGTCTCCATGCAGTTGGTCAGTTGATCAAAGCCACGTGACCGTGCCTCTCCCCACCTATAAATTACTGGTAATCGCTTAGTGCTCTTTTTTTTGTCTGCCCACCTTACCCACCATTTGGTCAGCAGTGCAAGTGGATCAAGATCACAGGACCCCTCTGCACCACCCAACTGCCAATCACTGCTATTCTTTTGGCACTCTTTTTGTCTGCCTATCACTCCCCAATCCCCCCCCCACACTCCACAACACCTTCTTAACTCTTGGATCCCACAGCGTATGAAGCAAAGGGCAGATGTAAATGCCTATTTCGACCTGAAAATAGGAACCCAGGTAGGCCAGTAGAATGTGCATCACACCCCACTCCGCTCTCACATCACCCACTGGCTATCCCTTCAAGTGCACACTATGTGCAAGGCAGCCGGCATCATCTGCAATGCAGTCACAACCAAAACGCCACACTAACGGGTAAAGAAACTCACCATCTCTGGGAGCGGACTCACCCTCACCACCAGAAGCCACAAACCCGCTAGACTGGACACAAAAAACCTCAAGACGGTCAAAGCAGCCCTTTTCCTGATATACGCCTTGTCCCTTTAACAGTTCTCCAGCGGAGATGAGACCGGCCCCTCCATCCTACACTTCAGGAAGACACTGAAGACCCAACCCTTCAAAGAAGAAAGTTGTTTTTTGCTGATTGCTCCTAAGAAACTCTGTAGAGCTCCCCGTTTCACCTTTCTATTCCCGCTGACCTTGCTACCCCCACATCCTACATGTAACCCCCCTGGCTGTGTCCCCTATGTACAGCGAGCGCTCTGTTCCTTCCCAGCTAGGTTTGATCTTTATAAATCCCACACTTGCGTGCATTCATACACATCCAAACTTGTATTAAAGTTGCAAAGTCCACGCGGATGATGCCCTTTCACTGGTGCTAAACCCCAACGACTGGTAATGTTGTTAAGAGGTTGTTTGGTGTTTCTCTTTCTCACGGGAACCAACCGAGATTTTAAACTACAGGAAGTCAGGGATTAGTTAAAGGGTCATTACAGTGATTGTGTTTATGGGAGAGGGCGAAGGCCAAGTAAAAGTGGGTCGTTTGGTAAAAGGACTAGATACCAAAACTATTTAAAACTCATTGAACAATCGTATCTTGATTCACTGTTGGATGTCGCTTCTGGGGTAGGTGGTACCGTAGTTTCTATGGCCGAGTCCGGTTGAATGTGCTTGATGCCCCCTGGTGGTCTGTTTTAAGATTGCTGGAGATGTTTCAAAAGCTGCAAATGTTATCCATCAGTAAGAACATTCCCAAGCGTGTATTTGGTACTCTCTGGTGCAGGTGCTCTACGAGGAATGCCAGATGGTGTGTCTCACTGCACCCTATGTGGCTGGCTTCCTGGGCTTTCGAGAAGTGCCCTCACTGGTGGATGCAATTGAAAGGCTCCAGCTAGAAGATTCGAGTCTGATGCCACAGGTAAAGCGGTCCGATAGCTCCCTGTATTGGGGAGGACATGGTCTCACTGCACTAGGTTGGGAATGTCCTCTGTTAATTATGGCCTTAGTTATGGCCCTGTGGCTTGTTAGAGTAGCCTATGGACCAGCGTAGCAGTGACATCTCGTGTCCGGTTACTGTAAGGTATGGCTGGTGCAGGTGGGAACTGCTGCCTCACTGACGCCATCTGGGCAGTCACCATATGTTGCCGACTAGAGTTCTGCAGCGGAGAGTGGTATGCACTCTGCTTTGCAGCCGTCGAGCACAGTCTGTTCAGCTCCTGAAACATCTGGGAGGCAAATGTGGAATGATGTGGCCAGAAAACAGCAGAGTGTCTCCTTGTGAGACCTGTGAAGAGGCCCATGGGTGGTGAGGAGATCTAGAGGAGATGCATTGTAGATCACTCATTGATGGAGAGGCCAAGTTAAGTTGGAGATTGTTAGGGCCACCCGAGCCTAGGGTTGCAATGGTACTTGTCTGATATTCTTTCTTACCGTCTGTGTGTCTCTTCCAGATTCTCCTCGTGGATGGCAATGGGATCCTTCATCATAGAGGTAAGTGTCTTGCAAGAACCACCAGGGTCCTGTTCCCTGACAGACCTCAATAAGACTGGTTGTCTCTGTTACTCGAGCAAGCACTCACAAGGTCACATGTAGCAACATTTCTACCTATCCGTGCAAGCACCCACGCCTAACACAATGGCCCCTAGTTCTTGCAGTCCCATCCAATGAATACTTGCACTACACAGCATGTACAGCAGTGTAAGGAACCCGCTGTGTTTTGCTGAGCTTCAGATTGTGTTTGCCATGACTATACAATGCTCTCTGGTTGTCTGTCAGGTTTCGGCTTTGCATGTCACCTCGGGGTCCTCACCGGTTTGCCCTGCATTGGCGTTGCAAAGAACCTGCTGCAAGTGGATGGATTGGAGAATAATGACCGGCACAAGGAGCAAGTGAGTGAGCACCTCTGCTTGTATAGGCCACGCATGCCTCTGGTAGCTTCTAAAGGGACTCTTGTAAGGACAGTGCTAGAAGTCGAAGAGAAGGAAATATCCCCTTACAATTGACAAAACATCGTTTGCAGCGTGAGTCCGCCATCTAGTGGCTTGATTTAAAATTGCATTTTTTTTGGTTAAACTTTTTTTGTGTCCTCCTTTCTCGGGTGTTTTGAATAAACCGATTTCCCGCACACCCGAGCTGCCATTATTCTTTGACTGTTTTCAGGGTAAGCAGAACATGGAGGCTGCAAATCCCATAATCCAGGTTAAACGTGGAAAGTATTAGTGACTGTGAATGTTTCTACCATAGTTGCAGCATTGACAAAACAACAGTTGGCGGTGTAAGAATCATTCACTGGCCACCGTGTGGGAATCTTAATGTGGTGGAGAGCATGAGAAGCTGGCACGCATGAGAATTGTGATGAGTTGGCAGATGTGGGCAGTCTGAGGAGCCAGCACTAGTTGCCAATGTGCGAAGCTGGTGTCAGGAAGCCAAGTTGACTTCACAGTAGGAGCAACTCGTAGGTCACATTCACACATGTTTATTTATGATTGTATTTCCTCAAAAGCCTCACTGGGTCTCTGTTTAGTGTCACTCAGTCTTTAGATAGAACCTCTCCTGAGACTGGCTATGTCTGGATTGCTGGTGGGTCCTTCCCCGCAGCAGCGGGCGAGATACCATTGCGGGTTGCACTTCCACGTTGTAGCGAGACCTACAGCGTCTCCCAGAGGCGAGGTGGGCTTGAAGGGTCCCTAGGTGCTCCACATCACTTCCCCTCCTCGGGGTCCTAATCCTCTTGTTACCCAACCTGTCTTTCCTTCCTCCTCGCTGATTCACCCCTCGCTTGCATTGTATTGTAACTGTAATTTAATAAGTAGGGGAATCAATCGGTGTGCTGAAAACCATGGGAACCGCTAAAAAAATGAAACTGTAGCTAACTTGCAGTCTCGTGCAGAAAGAAAAGCAGAGAGTGGGTGCAAGGACCGAAAAAGATCGGCCCGCTCCGAGCTCTCTGGAAGCGTGGAATTTTCAGCAACATTCTGGGCTCTGAACAAAGACATCTGGCAGGCTGATAGCGCCTGGCGGGCTGATAGCGCCTGGCAGGCTGATAGCGCCTGGCGGGCTGATAGCGCCTGGCGGGCTGATAGCGCCTGGCAGGCTGATAGCACCTGGCGGGCTGATAGCGCCTGGCAGGCTGATAGCACCTGGCGGGCTGATAGCGCCTGGCAAGCAGATAGCACCTGGCGGGCTGATATCGCTCTCGTTAAGCTTGTCGATAAGCAGTCCTCATGTTGTGGGCTGCCCGATGGATAATACATGGAATCTTAAACTCAATTCGAGCCTTAACAGGCAGTCAGTGAAGCTGCCTCAGCATGAGTGCCAAGAAAGTAAGTCTGGGTGCACTGTGGAATTTTGGAGGACTTGCAAGCGTTTGTATTTGTATTTGTATTTGTTTTATTTATAACGCGCAAACCATCAGGCCTGGAGGAATCAGGGCGCAATTTGTACAAAGTTACAGAAATGCATATACACAGACATAAAAATTACATTACATTAACAGACATATTAACAGGGTTTCTATCTACATATATTACAGTGGTTTCAGTGCCGCTAAGGCTTAGCAGTGGATATACCCATAGGGTGTACCGTAAAAAATAGTAGCGGAGGTCATCGGGTCAGGGTGTGTAAGACCATGGCACTGCGCATGTCTTAAAGCTGGTTGAAAAGCCAGGATTTGGTTTTTGTCTTGAATGTGTTGAATGAGTCTTCAGATCTGATTGTTGCGGGGAGGGAGTTCCATAGCTTAGAGGCTAGGACAGGGAAGCTCGAGCCCCCCGCTTTTTGCAGTTTAAATCTAGGGATCGAAAGACAGTGGGACTGGGCAGTTCTGAGTGGTTGGGAGGTCGAGTGGCGCGACAGCCGACTGCAAAGGTAGATAGGGGCCTTGTTAGCAAAGCATTTGTGTGTAAGGGCGAGTGATTTTAGTGAAATTCTCTGCTTGACAGGTAACCATTTTAGGTTGGTTCTAGGTTCTGAAATGTGGTGGTTGCGGGAAATGTTTAGGGCAGCACGAATGGCATTGGTCTGGGTTGTTTGGAGTTTATTCAAGTTCTCTTGGCTGGTGCCTAAGTAAAGCGCACTACAATAATCAATTTTAGCCATGATGAGGGTTCTAGCTAGTGTGACACTGTTAGGGGCGGTAAGAAACGGTCTGCAAGCTGCAATGAGTTTGCATGTGTATGCAGAAGCAGATCTGACAGCATTTATTTGTCGGGATAATGATAGAGTGGCGTCAAGGTAAAAACCTAACGTTTTAGTATCATTTGAGACTCGTATGGTGTAACCGTCTATGGTAAATGACTGATAGGACGGCTCTAGTTTGCTCAGGCGTTGAGAGGTGCCCAGGATCAGGAGCTCCGTCTTATCGTCATTTAGGCATAACTGGTGTTGTGCCATCCAAGCTTGGATGACCAGGTAGATGTCGTTGAGGGCCTTGGTGTCAGCTAGATAATCACCTGTGATGGGAATGAGTATCTGTGTGTCGTCCGCATAGTTAGTGTAGGAGACACCGAGATAGTCAAGCACATCAAAGAGTGGTTTCGTGAAAATGTCATAGAGTGTAGGTGACACACAAGAACCCTGAGGTACGCTGCAGTGAATTGGGGAAGGGTCCGCAGCTGCGGATGGGGCAAAGACCCTCATGGATCTATTGCTTAAAAAGGATTTGATCCAGGCCGCAGCAGAGGATGAGAAGTTGGAAGCAGAGTGGAGGTGCCTGCATAGGATCTGGTGGTTGACCAAATCAAATGCGGCTGAAAGGTCGAGAAGTAGTAGCATAGCTAGTTTACCCTGATCCTTCAAAACCTCACTTTGGGTTTTTAGGTCTATTAACGCAGTTTCCGTCCCGTGTCTGGGGCGGAATCCGGATTGTCATAGACCTAGAAAGTTGTTAGATTCCAAGTAATCTTGGATCTGAAGGTATGCTGCGCGGTCTAAAATCTTAAGCAAAAATGGAACTGTGGTGATAGGTCGGAAGTTAGTAGGTATGCTTGGGTCTAGGGATGGTTTTTTGAGCAGTGGGATCACCCAAGCGTCCTTAAGGTTGTTCGGGACAATACCTGTTTTAAAGGAGGAGTTTATGAAGGCCGTAATGAATGGGGCCAGATCATGTGCAGAGTCCTTAATGATGGGAGCTGGGCAAGGGTCACCTTGGCAGTTGGAAGGTTTAATTCTCAGGATGATATTTTCTTCCTCGGTAACGGTGAGCGGTGAGAAGGCAAATGGTTTGGTGTTAGCAGTGTCTAGAGGGAGGGCCCTAGCAGGGGAATGTGAGCGGTTGTCGAGCTTCAGGCTGTCCTGCTTGTCTTTAATTTTATATTGTAGCGTAGAGATTTTATTTAGTAAGGCTGCTTGAATGTTAGCCCACCATTTACTATCTTTCGTGCAGGTGTCTGGGGGGGGAGACTGGAGTTTCTAGCTCTTTTAGGATTCTGAAGAGTTCCTCTGTATTCGAATCAGCTTGCAGAATGTGGTTGTTAAGAGATTCTTTTTTTGCAGTGATGATAGCATCTTTGTAAGTGAGAGAGGCAAGAAGGAAACCATCTTTGTGCTCATCAGAGGGGTGGCTTTTCCAGCGATTTTCAGCACAGCATTTAGCTTTGCGGAGCATTCTTAACTGTGGGGTGAACCATGAATTAAGATGTGCTTGTGGTTTGGCCTTCCTGAGTTTGATAGGTGCTATAGAATCTATGGCCGTAAGCATAATTTGGTTATAGATGTCTGCTAGGGAGGTGGGATCAGAGCAGGTGTTGGTGGCCGCATTAAGGGAAGGGAGTTTCTCCTTAGTTATGTCCTTTTTGCTTCTAGTCGGGAGTGCTGAGGCTATCGGTGTTGGAGTTCGCGGGGTTGCTTCAATATTAAAAGTTATGATGTGATGGTCAGACCATAAGCAAGGGGTATTGTCGAGAACCTTGATATTGCAGTTAGAACCGGCTAGCCAGTCAAGGGTTCTGCCTTTGGTATGGGTAGGTTCATGAATGTACAAGGTGAGGCCGATGTCAGTTAGTACATTCTCCAGATCTATTGCCACAGGATCTTTTGGGTCAACAAGACCTAAGTTAAGGTCGCCTAGGATGATTGTTTGTGAATTATTTTTAGTTTTGTCAAGGAGGAGAGTGGACATTTCACCGTTGATTCTTGAGTGCTGTTTGACACAGACAGATCCCATTACAATAGTCAATCGATCCCATGATCGACGAGGTGACCACCGTAACTCAACAGTCCACGCGAAGGAAAGGAAAAATTAGTCTGAGTACTTTTAGTTTTGCAAAGCTAGTATTGCAGTGATCTGTGCCTCTGTCGAACCAGACGGTAGAAACTTCTCATACAAGCTCTTAACTGAGGTGCTAGGGGCTGTAGCGGGGCCCAGGGAGTCTGGCCAGTTCTCGGCGCTCCAACTGGCTTTAGTTGTGTATGAGAGCCCATTACCAGGACTTCAGTTTTCATCCCATTCAACTTTAAACAGTTGTTTGACATCCAGCTGCTTATTGCTGATCAACTGTCTCTAAGTGTATGTGATGGCTCCGCTATGGGTGAATTAATGCGAAACACTAGCTGCGTATCATCGGTGTATGTAAAGAAGTGGGCCCCATACTCAGAGATTAGGTCGGCCAGAGGACGCAGATAGAGATTAAAAAGAAGAGGCGATAGGGCGGAACCCTGTGGTTCACCACGGGAGAGTGCTGAAGGTGCAGAGCAGCAGGAGCAGAAAGAAATTGTTTGCAAGCAATCTGTAAGAAAAGACGTGAACCATGCCAGTGGAATACCAGAGAGCCCTGCCTGCTCAGGGCACCATATGAGAATGTCGTGATCAACTGTATCGAAGGCCGCAGAGAAGTCGAGAAGGATCAGCAACCCGACCGTGCTGCTGTCCTGAAGCATCGCCAGATCATCAAGGAGCGAGATCAGGACAGGCTGTGCCCATCGAAGGTCTAAAGCCTGATGGGTATGGGTGTAGACAGTTAAACGGAAGAAATTTGGCGTTACAATCGCTTCCGTGAATTTCCTGAGAAGTGCAAGTAGAGATATAGGCCGGTAGTTTGTCACCGGTGATGAATAGAGATTGGGCCCCTTGTGCCTCAGGGGCTAACAGTGGAGATAGGCTGCACTCCAAGCTGGCTCTAGGCTGTTCTCCTTGACGTTTGGTCACATACTTGTTCTTTCTCCCGCTGAATACAGACAAATCCGGTTTGTGTTGTGCTCTGACTGTCGGTGACTCTACTTCCTCAAGGTACTGCCCATCATTTTCATTCCCTCCAGTTGTTGTATCTATCTTGTCTCCCTTGCATGCACCTCCACCCAGCTCCTTTGCTGCCCCTACTCCCCCTTGGCCTTGTTTGTCGTAGTTGCAGATTGCGGCCTTCAAAAAGCTGGTCCACCATCTTGGCGTGGTTCAGCCGTGCTTGTGCTGTGACGCGCAGGCGCCAGACCCCACTGCCAGAGCCAGCACCTCTCTGCTTCCCGCAGCATTGGGAAGTGTTGTGTGTGTGCTCTCAAGCTTAATAGCGGTTTCTCTCTTTTAGGTAGCAGCGGTCGTCCATTTTGTGTATTCTACATCTATACATTTTAAGCATGGGTCTGACATGCGGGCCCTGCTGTATACAGCCCACGGACACCTTTGTAATTATTTGGGAAGGTGCTTTCATAATAACTGTGTAGTGTCGACAATGTAATGATCCCCCACCATCCCGTCCCCGTGCTGTGGGGGACTAGGGCACCCTCCCCCAAACCACCTCCTCATCCCATATCAGGACGTGGGGCCCAGGTCACACCAACGTCACCAGCCGAGGGTGCTGGGCTAATTGGTGGGCACTTTGGGAAATATAAATGGGATGTGGGAAGTGGACTGGACTGTCATTGGTGGGCAGTGAGCTGTCAACCTTGCCCCCCTGTACAGAGCATCGGGCCCCACTGCTTGTAGTCCATTACATTACAAGGACACCACAAAATTAAAAACACCTCATCTTCTGAAACGTCTATAGCAACTAGCTATACAAAAGAAAACTCGCTCATGGAATTGCCTGGAATCGAGGCTCTGTATAAGAGTCTAATCATTGTTTTTGCAGACCTCAGATAATCAAACGAGACCTACGTGCATTCGGCAAGCGAAAATAAATCCTTTGCCGCCCCCTCCTTTTTCTAATTTTGTCTCTAATTAATGACAATGGATTTCTTATTTCCAATTCTGTCCCACCAGGCAAACAGCAGCCGAGTGTAATTTATGCCTTAGTTTGATTGCCTTGTTTCATATTGATTATTTGCCCCCCCACTCTCGCCGTCTAAGGGCTTTTCTGTATGGCTTATTCCGTTTTCTCTCTGCTCCACAGCGCTGCTGGTCCTGTAATCTTAGGACAATTACACTAAAATGAAATCCTTACATCAATGTATTAAAACCAGTAAACTAGCCAAGTATGTTAAGAATAAATATTCAAGCTCCATGTGGCACTCGATGGTCATAGGTTTGAAACTCAGTTCAGTGTGTGTTCTATCGAAAATATAGATGGCCATTATTATTGTAAACTATTTCACTTAATGGCTCTCTGTGGGACTATTTTGGGGTCTCCAAAAATATGTATTTATTTCTGACGGCCAAACTACTGAGAACTGGCAAAATTCTGGAGCCATGCCAGGTGCGAGTATCTTATGCAGTCCTGTCTTTTTCTTTGCATGTTGTTTATTTTCCTATCATGAAGGCAGGTCTCCAAGTACTGTGACTTAATGAGCTGCTGGCACCTGCATGGGAAACTGCATCCGCCACATGAGGCTGAACGTCCCAACCTAATCCTCTGGCAGGAGACCCCAGTGAATTTGACCATTTCCGTACCTTGCTTACTCAACTTTCGTCTGAGGCCTCATTAGAGGTGTAACTACTCTTTGCGCCCCCCTGAGAGACTGTAAGCAGGGTTATACTGCACAAGGTTCCTATTTTCTCTGTGAGAGTCTCCTAGCATGCTGGTTGTTTGGTCTTCCCTTGTATAATTCTTTTTGGATCCTGGTGGTATCCCTACCGGGAGCTCATATCTTAAATTAGAACCAAGTCTATTGGCCTGACGTTCTTCCTATTTAAGTGTTTCATGTTTTAGGCTAGGGACTCGGACTGGGGGCCCATGGACCACCACCCGTTCTGTGATGTAGGCCCCAAAGGAGGTATTTATTTTATTTCAATTTTATTGTTTAAAGTGCGGACCTAGTTCGAGAGCAGCGGGACGCTGTAGAGAGTGTGGGCCGCCAGCATTTGAGCTGACATCTTTTAACAGTAGCGCAGTACTGTGTGTTGAGGTCTGTGCATTGTTATGTGCATGCACTGGCATGAGTCCTTGGTCCAGTGTTAAAAAAGCCATGTTTTGAGAGAGGCATAATTTAAGAGTTGTGAGGGCATTCCGAGCAGACACCGGGATCCGAACCGACACCCAGAGGGTGGGTGCATAACAAGAGGAGGATTGTTTTACAAGTCCTCTCTTTGCGAACAAGTTGTGATTCAACCGGGTTGGTCGATTTGCTGTGTGAGGAGTGTGTCCCCCTAGATATGTGGAGCATAACCATCAGGTCCGGGGTGTGCTACTCGTGACTGTTCTTGAACAGTATCCTGGCCTCAGAGGAAGCCAATGTAGTTTGCGTAGGACAGGGGTGATTCGGTCAAATATGTGTATCCATAAACGCTTTCGTCATACTTGCTCTTTTCCATCCCTGTAAAGCTCTTGGCCTCTGTGAAAATGGAGTAAATTCGTCTGCACTAAGCGCTCTGTCTTTAGGACGCTCAAGGCTTCCTTCGGGTTTTAGCTTGCCTTTCCAAGTGTCTTCCTCTCCTACCCACAGCGTTTCCTTTACGGGGCTCACTTTCCTGCATGGGCAACTAGGTATTCCCCCTTCGTCATCGTCATTTTCCCCTTGGCCTTCATTGGACCCCATGGTTCCGATGCTGTCATCGCTGTCCTTTTCCCCTTCATGTTCAAAATTAAGTCTCCTTAATATGTGCATCCCCTGTCGTTTCCCCGTTATTCGGCCCACTGAGTCGATATCCTCCCTCAATGGAGATCCTGCTATACTCCTGCTTGTCTTTGGGGCAGAGGCACTATTCCCTCCTGCTCCTATACAGTATTCATATTCTTCTTTGTATCCTCTCTTCCTTATCGTCATCTTGACCTGTTGGTTCTGTCATGATGTCTCCTGCCTCTGTGCGATGTCTTTCCCTACTTCTGTCTCTTTCCCGTTGCTCTCTCCTATCCCTTTCTTCTTCCTCTCTGCGTTGACGCTCTTTAATAAGTCTTTTAATTTCTAACTTCCCCTTCTCGCTCTTCACCTTCAGTTGCCTTTCTATTTCTTCCTCTGCTTTTCTCATCGCTCTTTCTTCTATCTCCTCCCATATTTTCCTTCCCCTTTCCTCCCTTTCTGTTTTCTCCTTCTCCCTTTTGGGCCTCTACTTTTCCCTCTCTTTCCTCCCTCTCTTTTCTCTCCACTTCCATTATCTCTGCCCATTCTGTCCCGTTTTGTTTCTGAACTTCCTCCCCCATACTTCCATGCTCGGCTACATTCATTCCTTCCAATTTGAGCAGTATATGTCCCCCTACCTACTCGTCAGGTGGCACTGTCACTTTGTTATCCCCACTAAGTCTCAATATCCCTTTGTCGTCCCCTCAGTTTCGCTTTTCATTTGTGACATTTATTCTTCCACTCACTTGCTTCGCGCCAAGTGTGTCCCTGATACAATGCACGGGTGGTGCATAAACAAGATTAGTTTATCCTGCCGCTGCTTTTAATTCCTTCAAGGCGTAGAATCCTTTGCTTTGTGTTGTGAGGTCTGCAGTTTTAGGAGGGGGAGGAAGAGCCGGGGGTGGTTCGCCCCCCACATCATGCTGGTTCAGCATCCACTCCTTCTTTGATGGGTCCTCTTTGCCATCCTGAAAAAATGTTCTATAGCTCCAGTATGGCTAATCTGTTAAGTGGCCATGTGTTACAGCACATATTTGGAAAGACTGCCCTCCTGGGCCATGGCTTTGCCCTTTTTCGCTATATCTATATGTATATTTCACAATTATCGTAACAATTCTCAAAACATTCCTCCAGCCTCTCTGCCTCACCACCAGCAACAAGAGCGTGCTGCGTGCATCACCCCATACTATATTATCCGCCCTTAAGGCCAAGTCACATTTCTTTCACGTGCTCTTCGAGCCCAACCCAAATGGCATAACGGTTTCTGACAATTTAAGCATCACTTCATTGCGTTAAAAACCATGGTCTTCCATTTCTAAATGCTTCCCGTTTCTCTCTTCTTTCTGTTTTCTCTTAGCACCATGTCTGTGCCCCACTACAGACCTTTGCTCTCATATTAACGCACCATGTACTATTCACCAACCTTATACGAGACGTCACAAGCCAAAGGCAAGATTCCCAATACTTCAAATACACTTCCAATTATTACAACATCCCAAGACACAACAACACAAATGACATAACACAAGACTGTCTTCCTACCTCTCAAATCACATGGAATACCAAAATCATGTGGTCCTTGTTCTATACCGCCGCATATAGGAATACATCTCCATGAGATAAACTAAGAAACCACTTTCCACGACCTAAGCGAGCTACGCTAACGCCTAGACACAGAGATCCATGCATAAATCATCCGTAAACCGTGCTGAATGCCTATAGTACATGAATCCTTTTTATTTTCATCCGCAAACTAAGCTAGCCCCTAGAGAACAGGTATACTGTTTTTTGTCTTTTTGTCTTTTTCATCCGTAAGCTAACCTAGTGCCTAGAAAACGGGTGTACTTTTTTTTCATTTTTTTTCCATCTGTAACCTCGGCTAATGCATCTGGAAACAGGGATCCTTCACAATGACATACAACAAACCACAAACAACAACTTCCCCTCCCAAATATTGGTAATATGACTGAGTCTATACTTAGACTCCATAGATCTGCTGAAGCTCTCGGGCACCGCCTCTCCCACAATCTGCCACTCTGCCGTCTGGTCCGCCATTTCTAAAAGGCGGCTCCTGACAACCTCTCACTGTCAATGCATGGTTTTTACTCCGGTCCTCGTGGGTCTCAACGCATCCCTTCGGGCTTGCGGTGGGAAAAATATAGCTTTATTACTGAGGGTTCCTAGCAACCATCCTCTCGCTACCAATTGTAATAGTGGAAAGGGAACTCTTATCAGTCTCCCCGTTTAAATACAAGAGGAACCAGGCCCTGGAAATCCCCTGCCACAAGAACGGAAGACCCAGACATAGGACAAAGTTCCCTGTCTTTATTAACAAATCAATGACGGGGATTACAGCATGAACAACATTCTCCAAGCACTCTAAATCTCCAGGTGCCTTTCGTTCCATTTTGTTAAGGTCTGACATCACAAAAATGAGGCGCACTCACAGCAAGTGTGAGGCCAAGTGTGCTGCGGTTTTTGCGGTGGAGGACTTTGTTTTTTTTGCCTGCTTCGCCACTCAATCTGCTTCAGACACTCTACTGTTCTCTCTGGAGCTATAAATCTAACCCCCCTCCCACCCTACGCACTAATGCGCGTACGTCACAGCAAGTGTAAGGACAAGTGTGCTGCGCTTTTGAGGAGGTGGAATTTTTGTTTTGTTTTGCATGCTTTGCCACTGAATCTGCTTCAGACACGCCTTCTGTCCTGTGTGGAGCTATAAATAAAGCTGCTTGCGGACATGCGCTCACAGCAAAAGTGAGGACAAGTGTGCTGCGGTTTTGTGGTTCAGCAAGTGGCGTGTGGTGTTTCACAGGTAAGACACTCGCCTTGACCTAATGAACGTGAATGAGACATAATAACAACCCCACAAATGAAAGACTAATCTGGCTGCGTGCATGCTTCCTTGCTTGAAACTGGACTTTTCCAACTTTTACAGCCACATCCGAGTAATAGGTGAAGCTTGTGTTTCCTCTTTTTTTGTCAGGGGTGACTGTGGGATTACCTTTGAACCCCTGAACAAAGCACATAAGTTTTAATAACCAGAATATTTCAAACACTGATTTTAGACGGAAGGAAAAGTGAAGGCAGTATAACTTTGTGCTTGCAAATGTGCAATCTACAGAGCAACAAACATCTGCCGGAAGGCGGCTCCCAAGTAACACGGAACACCATTTTTCATTGACCAGTGAAAGGGTCCCAAGCCTGTCTGACGGAACAAGCATCCATGGAGGCTCCTGTGGAGAGGAACGCTGATTTAAATGAATCACTTACAGCCCTGCAAGAACCGCTAGAATTGATAACATCGCGTTACTCTAATCCTAACAGCGGGGTTGATCTGGTGATCCTAGAGTCTGCGGCCCACCTGCTTCTGGGATGAACATCGGATAAACACAGCGACACCTGGCGGGTGGATCGACACCCGCGAGCAGAGCATGTCGGATGCACCAGCACCATTATAAACAGTGCCGGTGCATCCGGCCTCCCCGTTCCCATTGAGCCCTTTAGGGCTCAATGGAAATGGGGCTCAAATGGGAATGGAATGGAATGGGAATGGAATAGAAGAAGAATAGAAAAAGTATACTTTCCGGCGCACGGTAATGGCGATTACCGTGTACGCCGGGGTTGTAATGCCCATTCCCAGATACTGGAAAAATGTGCAAGTTCAGAATCACCCTATTGGTTTTACCTTGTAATGATGCCCATTGTCTCTGCCAACATCCTGCAGTCCAATGAAATAGAAAATAACACTGAGCATGCTACAGGAACATCTGGCAAAACAGAGTAGATCGACCTTGAACTTCCAAAAGCAACCTTGGACTCGCTGGAGACTATGAATCAGAAAGTGACATCTTTGCTATCTATACTCCAACTTAGTCAGTATCTTGCAGAAAGACATTGCAGGATAATTGCAACAAAAGTCCAAAAAGAGGGAAACAGACAAAGTACGACCCAACGGAACCTCAAACATAGGTCAGAGGAGGGTCCTCAGAAAAGCACATCTAAAAATTCTGATCCAGATACAGCTCTGCAGGAGCTGGCGCATGAATTTTCCCAAAATGAAGAGCTTGAAAAGGGAGCTCTCGTCATGCCCTCTGTAGTGGATTCCAAAGATGAGCTAGATAGACATAATGAAACCGGATGTAAAAGAAAGCTAAACAAAAATAAAAAGAAGCATGTGAGAAACAGCAAAAACTCCAGGACCAGGAAATATATGCGATTTCTAGATCTCTCGATGGCCTCAAATGGGGCATAGGATAGAATGGAAAATAACGAAATAGTAACGAATCAATGTACTGTGGAGATCGGCACCAGCACGTCTTGCCCTCTGACGCTAGACACAGATAAACCATTGAGTGCAAAAGAAAATAAGAATCTAAACGTAGATAAATGCTGCAAGACAAAGAACGCAGAACAGCAAACAGATAATGAATCACAAATGGCACTCTCTCAGGTGAACATTGCAAGGGTAAGTGCCGAAACTCAGGTGGGACCACCATCTGAGAATGTGAAGACACAACAACAGGAGATAAACACAGTGGCCAGATGGGACAAGATTTTTCAAATGGAGAAAAACAAAAGCATGTCACTTAGAGTAAATGCTCCGCAAGAAATAATAATGACTAATACTCCACAAGCATCTCAAGTCTCTGAGTAACTGGCTAATTCACCTAAGAGTTCGTTGACATCGCAACCAGGAGATCCCTCTGGAAATGATCAGGTTCCCACAAGTGCTATAGATTCTGAATCAGTGACCTGAAAATACCATGAGAGGTCTCAGTGAAGAAGACTTTTCTAATTACTTTTGGTTGGAACAGCAGACTTGGGAATTAAATAATGTACTCTGAATAGAAATGCAATCCTGAAGTTGCTAAAGGTATACTAGAGTTATACTTACTAACTTCCCACAATTTGGATTTCATTCACTTTCCATATGAACGCTGCACAAACATAGTGAAAACAGGCCTACAATTGCGCTTGGGGATGAATGCCTTCCTAGTGGCCCAAAATAACCTCCTAGCTAAAGGCTTATAATGCGTGTGTGAAAATGAGCTAAAAAACATGGCGCCGGTGCTCAGCCATTTTGGACATTCACTTCCAAAACCACAATGAAAGTCTACATTTTTTTAGCTCAGTTAGAAGGCAGACATGAATTCTGAAAGATTTGCGAGGGTATACTATGAACTCATGAACTCACTATGAAGGATAGTTGGTATATCCGCTCAAGGACAAGCCAAGAAGGGAGTTGGAGATGTGCAGGTACAATGATAAGGAGTGCTGGGAACGTGCGTGCGGGAGACAAAGTGGGTTTTTCCACTGGTGACTGGATTTCTCCACACTTTGCCTTCCATGCTTGCTGTCTGTCTTTTGGCCGGGGACGGTTGGAAACCTAAGAGGGGCTGGGATTTTTTCCCCCATAGGAAGAGAGGTATCCTGATGGTAGAATAGAGTTGGAACTCCGGGTGATGAAGTTTCGCTGAGTGAGACCTGGGATACAGGTTTTGGAGAGGCAGGTCCGGCCGAGGTGTCTGCAACATGTCCCCATGAAAAAGGTAAAGGAGTGTTCGGCCTTAGGTAGATGAGGGTGGATTGTGTTGCATGTCTTCAGAAGGGTGCATCAACAGAATGTACAATTACAGGCGAGTATCTTGAGATTTGAAAAGGAGCTGGCTGCTGAGAAACAGATTGCTTTAATGCAGCAGCTCCGACTGAAGTTATATCATGACAAGGCGGATGAATATCAGGCAGTAGCCGAGTGAGCTGCTGTAAGAGTCGCCCGATACAAATATCGAAAGAGAAGAGGGACGGTGAACACCCGCAAGGTGGCAACGATGATTGCCTCTGCAAGGGTCGATTGGGACCCCGACCAATGGGATGGAGATGTGTTTCATAGTGCCATTTCAGAGAGTTGATCGGAGAGGGAAGTGCCATCCAAAACAGAACCTGGACGGAAACCAGTCATGTGTAGGAGAGCAGGGCCAAATCTGAATAATCCCGGAGGTGGGTTGGAGAATTTGACAACTTTAGAGGATTAGTCTCAGCATGAGGTTGGGGAAGAGGGCTGGTGAGTCTCTGTTAACCTGGATGGTCAGATTATTTGACAGAGTTGCAGTGGGTCTCCTTTTGGGCAAGACCGCTGCAAGGTTTTTACCATTGCCAAAGGAAATAGATATTCAGGCGGTATTGCAGGAGGACGACGGGAGAGATCCGCAGCTCTCGTTATAAATGTTAGCTCGTCAAGGATGTAACCACAAGTATCCGATTACATCGGACTGGCCGAGAGAGGAGAAGAAGTGGTACACATTGAGAGAAGCCATTCAGAGGCTTTGAGAGCATGCCATGAAAGAAGACATCCATGTTGAGGATCCCAAACATATGGGAGTAATAGCGTTATCAGCTTTAGCCCACAATTCGAACTGCTACACCGGCATATAACAAACTCAGCAGTTCATATGGTTGTTTGGTTTCTGGAGAAATGTGTTAATCTGGTATGTGGTCTTAGGGTCCTTACACGTGACAGAAAAGCAAAACAAGGCTACAAGGTGTTTACTAAAAAACTGACGTATAGACTAATTGAAAATGCTCTAAGTGGGGATACTCTGAGGAAGGAAAGCAATATGGCCATATCCGCAGACAATGATTTGGAAGGTTGGAAGTTGGAGCAAACACAATTCCCAAAAACTACTTCCAGAGATCTTGATTGTAATCTTTCAGAAGTTAGAGGCCAAAAATGTATCACTTTAGCAAATGATAATATAAATGTTCTCAACTTTAACACCAGAGGATACAAGAGTCTTACAAACGACACCACCAAAATAATTGACTAGTCTAAAGTGTTAATACTATGGCATTTTAGCAGACAAATTATATTTTCCTTTAGGAGGGGTGCTGACATGTTTGGTGATGATAACTTAGTAGTATAATCCTGCGCGCTGGGATCTGCGAGAGTTTCTGCGACATATTTCCGAAGTGCTTGTGGAGGGTTTAGCTAACGAAGAAGTAGCACACATACTAATGGCCGGAGACCTAAATTTAGAACCTCTTGCCCACATTAAGGACTGAAAATAAAAACTCACTTGCATTTGAGAAAGGAAAAAAGTGGCTACAATTTGTGGTTGAATGGCACCTTCTTATTTGCAATGGGAGCGTGGAGGGTGATTTAGCACCGGCAGCTACTTGGTAGAATGGGAAACTATGCTCTTCCCTCAACCACATAATCATTTCTAGAGACATTTTCGAGAAATGCAGAAAAATGGTTGTAATAACAACAAATAACCATAGTATGGTAACTTTAGGACTAATATTCCCTGTTGAAGTGGCCAAGTCTGGTTACTCTGGCAGTCTAGAGGTAAATCAGAGTGGTAACAGACTGGTTAGATTTAAAGGGAATGGTTGAAAATTGAACAGCAGACTAAAAGTAAAGGTCGGGGACCCTAACCTAGGAACAGTTAGTTCGAGACTTGCAATCCCGACTGCTTTACATCATTCATATGGCAACTAGATAAACTCCAGATGGGGATGGTCAAATGATAAAAGAAATCATAAATATGATTTTGACCAAGAAACTTGGGCCCACAAAAGTGTCCTTAGGAAAAACTTGAGACTATTAAAACATCTTATATACCGAGCTGTGGAATAATTAGGGAGAAAAAACGGCTGATGCAGGAAGTAAAAAATTGGAATAGATCCAATAAATATCTAAAGTTACAAAGGCAGGGAGCATCCATGCTGAATACTCTTATAACCGAGATCTCTAGAAATGTCTGGGCATTAGTAAATAAGAGGAAACATTTTCAGTTACAGGCTCAAAGTAACAATGTCTCAGATGAGGACTGGCTGGAGCATTTTGTGTCCCTGTTCTTTAAGTCTGGGAAAGAATATACTGTACATTTACAAGAGACTCCATGGTCATTTAAGATACCAAGGGAAACAGTGAAGTTCTTGATAAAAAAAAAAGTCCTCTTCACCAAGAGCTCTGGGTCCTAATGGCCTGACAAACCATATTTTGAAATTGGATGTGGTTACTTGGTCTGGCATCTTGCACGCACTATTTGTAAATATCATTGCTCTAAGAAAGTTACCTGAAATTTGGAATACCGCAATCTTTGTTCCAATACACAAGAAGGGCAATCGGACTGATCCTATCCGCTATTGTCCGATTGCCCTTCTAGACGCAGATAGCAAGATCTTTGTGAGGGGAGTGTTGTTGGAATTTTAGAGCTGGGCAGAGAATAATGGTATTTGCATATTTGGTATTGGATAGATGCCAGATAGGATTCAAGAAGGGCATGTCCACTCGCCTTAATGGTTTAATTGTCAACATGCTTTGGGACAGTGCATGGGAAGTTGGAAAGAGCCCTCTGTATAGGGCCATGGCAGACCTTTTTAAGGCATTCAACATTATCGCTCATGGCCTCCTGGCAGCAATTATCTATCTGCATGAGAACATTCCTATCCAGATTAAGGTGGATGCTGAGGGGCATCTATCTACCATGATAAGCACAGAAAGGGGTGCAAGGCAGGGTTGCATCTTGTCACCCTGCCTTTTTAATCTTTACCTGGCGGACCTGGATAGGTTCCTGCGGGAGCATGCTCTAGCGAGCCCTAAAACTGGTGGCAAAAAGATTACCTGTTTGGCATATGCTGATGACATTATTTTGCTATACTTTACCCCTCGAGGAATACAGCAATTGTTGTTGGCCATATGCTTAATTGCAGAGGGTAATGAACTCCTCATTATTAATCCTGAAAAAAAATAGATTATGAGGTTTTCGACCCCAACAAGAAAAAAGGTTGATCTCAGATAGTCTGTGCAAATGCAGAGAATAACAATGAGTGGGGATTGTACCTTTCGTATATTGGCTGATCCGAATAAGAAATGGGTGGAGGAAGGATTAGAGGCAGATCAAACTCTATCACAAATGAACTCGATCAAGAATGTGTACAGTAAGCATTCCATTTTGCCACCATTAGGTATTACAAAGGTATAGTGATACTGACTTTGTTATACGAAATGGACATTGAGTCGCAGGCCTCGGGATTGAACTGGGAGCGGCTTGAGTGTAGATTATGGAAGAAGTTGTTGACCCTGCCACGTCACTCCCAATGGCTGCTGCTTATGAGTTGGGCTTGAATTCATTAGGGGCCCATATGCATTGACGATGAATTCAGCTTTATTGATGCATTAAGTGCCACAACGTTTGAAGAGGTGTCTCTGGACGAGTTCAACCATTCAAATACTTATCTGAGGAAACTGTCAAAGATCATTAATGACATCCTAGCAGGGACCTCCAGAACACAAAAGACCTAATGGAGGATCCGGTTAAGACAAAGAATGGTTTAATGGAGTTTGACTGGGTCAAGACCATAGACAAAGTCAGTGGATTAAAGCTCCATAGGAGTGATTGGGCTGCATTACAAGTTTGGCGGTAGCCTTGCTGGTAAAACCGTCAGGCTGCCGCAGAACTTGCAATTTTTTCTGGCGGACCCAGTAATCGCCCATTTCTGGGCGCCGGAAAATATTCTTCCCCATTCCGATTTGAGCCGCATAGGGCTCAATGGGAATGGGGAAGCCGGATGTTCCGGCACCATTTGTGAATAGTGCCGATGCATCAGACATGCTATGCATGCGAGTACCGGTCTGCCCGGAAGGACAGACGTGATGGGCCCAAAGGCACCCGCGAGCAGAACTTCTAGTTTGCCAGTCCGGTAACTACGGTACTGCAAAGCTTACCGGTACCATAGTTTGCCAGTCTGGTAATTACGGTACCGGCAAGCTTACCTGTACCGTAGTTACCGGAACCGGCAAAGTTGTAATGAGACCCATTCTTTCTTAGACAAACCTAAAGGAGTTGTACTGCATTTTTGGTCAAGTTCCCTGATGCGCGTGGTAGAGACACAATAATAAGATTTTTTTAAATGTACTACTGACGAGAGAAATTACAACCAGTGGACTTGAGTCGAAAGATTTGAACAACACTTGTCCAACTTGTGGGTGCACTTTGAAAAAGACCTTATGCCACCTTTTTTGTGAAATGTCTGGGGTAAGAGACTTGATGATCTCCTCTTTTGCCCGCTTTGTACATTGTGCAAAACGAGTTAGACACAGAGACATTTTGGTAGAGACTCTCCTCGAGTAATGAGACTTTTTTATTGATTGAACTTTTAAGAGTACTGAAAATCCTTGAGCTCGCTACCTAATGGTTGTAGAGTCAAGCTTAAATGCCCGAGCATTGGTGAGCTGAAAAAATGTGTAGCAAATCATGTTTTATTCCCATTTATGATAACATTTACTTTTTATTTTGTAAAATGATTATTTGATGAATGATATGTGAAAAGTCAATTTCGGCTGTAACACATTAAAAAAAAAATTGAGGCGACGTCCCAAAAACCTGACAGGGGAAGGGATTGGTTAGTGGGGTAAAGTACATATGCATTCTATAATTGGTTACTGCTCTCATTGGATAAGCCATCTGGTGGCTCCTCCTGAGACCACCTCTATGTGTTACGAATACAAAGTTGCAGGTTAGCTCAAGATGGTTGACCTGTGAAACATAGTATAGGTTTAGCGTAGAAGGTGATTAGGCAGAAAGAGTCTTCTCAGCCTTGGAGCTTTGGACAGTTACCAGGCCAAGTGCAACTATTTAAGGTGGTGGGAATGACCCCGAAGGTGCTGCATATTCCCAACAAGTTACCAACTCCAATTTCCTAGGCCTTGAGACAGAACATCCGGCTTTGACCCTGTGTCACGTTTGTATCCTGGTTCTTGTTCGATGAGAACAGACCTCTCAGTCTGGGCCGATTGAAAATGCTCTGTCTGACAAGTTCAGATCACATGTGTAGGGACCACAAAATGAACTTCTCTTGCTTGCAATTATGGAGGTTTTCGGTGTGTGTTCCCTGCAGATGTCCTATCTCTTCTGTTAACTTGCAACCTTTCTCACTCAGTGTCCTTGGTGAGGATGTGCAGTATCCGCGCTGGAAACCTGGTCTGCATGCTTCAGCAGAATCTGCCTTTCTCTGTATTCTTGAGCTTGTCCTGCTTTTCTCATTCACTCCAGTGTCCCTAAGGCTTCCAACTTGATTTGCATGGCCGCCCATGCTAGTGCCATTAAGCACCAGCAAGCAGTTCATATGTATTCTTTTGCATCTTCTAATTTCCATGTAGCAAAAGGGTATACATATGTCAGTCCTTGAACTATGTGAGTCATAAGCATATATATCAGCAATAAAGCTAAATGTCTGTGTAACTTCGTGCATGGATGTCTATTTGCTTCATGTCTAATGTATCTCCGTCATGGTGTCAGTTGTGATGTCATCTGCGTTCTTTGAGGTTGCAGTCAGTCAACTTGCTCAGTTGATGACAGCTGTGTTTCTTCAATACCGTCGTCCGGGTATGGTCTGAATGGTTGTCTGTGTGTGTAGCGCTTCTCGCACCTGTGATACAACAGTGGTGGGGATGAAGGGCCTAGAAGGGGATGTACATCTCTCGTTTCTCTGTCTCCAGGCTGAGAGTGAGATGGGATGGGTATAACGAGGGACATGTTTGAGTCCCCCTCCTCAAAGGTATACAGTTCAACACTTTAAAGGCAGAATATGCACAAGGTTGGAGAGGCTGAATTTGGAGATGGAAATATGGCCAGTGGTAAGGGGGTTGAAGACAAGCAGGTTTCTATGAAATTACATTCATAATAAGGGTTATTCTACCGTCGATGGCACAAGCCTTAATTTTAGTCATCATACTATAGAGTATACTGGACTTTCCTAAAGCAATGCCTTAACAATTTTGGGTTCCCAAACTCCTTTGTGGAGTTTATAAACACAATATATGCCAATGCGAGGTACAAGAATGGCTGTTTTCTGCAGACTTACATTTACAGTGTGGTATGAGGGAGAGCTGTCCTCACTCACTACTGCTCTATGATCTAGACCTAACTCTGGCTCAGGTTCTCAAAACAAAAGGCAGTTCAAAAAGTGGATCGAAGCGTGCCTAGCCCTCCATGTTTAAGTCACTTGTTTCAGCGTTCCAAAAAGTTCTTTAACAGTACAACCAAAATGTTCACGTAGGTCTCCCTCCATGGGGCTCAGACCTCTCAAAGCTTTAACAGTTCACATAGGTCTCCCAAAGGTGGGCTTGGACCTCTCAATCAACAAGTACCCGATTCAACACAGATCTCCCTCAGCCAGGCTTGGACCTCGCAATCACAGCACTTGCAGAGGTTCCCTACCGCAAGCTTAATTCACCTTCGTTAGGGGTTCCCTTCCCCAAACTTATCAGACTTCTGGTCTCCCTCCGTCAGGCTCAGACGTTTTACTGATGTCGAAGATTTTCGAATGTGCAAGTCTTTTACCATAGACCTCCACAGGACCATATCTACTTTCTCTTCAGATTACACTCTTATGTTATTTGCCGCAGTGTCTGCAGTGAACTTGGTAGTTCATTACCATAAGTACCAAAGTTAAAAGAAATCTTTCTCTTTAAGCATTCACCTTTTCACTTCCCCTCTCATCAGGGTTAATCTTGACCATTACGCATTTCAGAGTTCGTTCACTTTGCCACTTTATAACAAAACATTTCACATTTTGCTGAGACTTTTGAGTGGGTTACTTCCTTTTGCCGGACCACTCCACTACTCTGTATAACTGGCTTCACAGTTATCAGCCACTTAAATGTTCATCACCGGTTAGCTTTCTTTTGCGTCTCATCACCATGTGCGCAACATTCACTTGTGAGATTCACTATTGCGGCTTCAATCTTTCCTTGACTCAAACCAGCCTTTCTTGTCTTTCGCTAACTCATTGGTTGTGCGCATTCCTTTCTTGTCTTTGCGGCTTTCATTCACAATTCAAGGTTAATACCACAGGCTTGACCTCGCCTCCTCAACTTTTACCCATTCGCCCGGGAGGGTGGCTGGCGTCCTTGAAACACAATGCAGGTTTCTTCTTGGCTGCGACTTGGCTTTCTCTGCATCTCCTTCACGGCTTCCCAGAGGCAACAACCTCCTGCAGGGAATACCGTGTCTCATCATTGGTTGCCGAAGACCCCTCACCCAGGTGATCCTCCCGCACTGATTCACCCCCACGGTCTGGATCCAAGGGTGATGGCCGTGCCCTGGCCACCTGAGAGAGAGCTCCCCAGGGACTAGAAAGTGAGACACCCTCTGGTTTCTCACACTTGTCAGTTCCACTACTGGAAGGAAAAGGCGGCCTCAGACTATGGTATAGATGTACCACTCACCCCACTTATTTCTCATCCTGAGTGGATACCATAAACGGCTCCCCACTGTAACCTACAGGTTTTGTGCATTAGGAGCACTTGTGCTGCGGAGTCTGCACTCAAAATTCCTCTATTGCAGCCATGGTGGACTAAACGCGGAAAATGTTTCAATGGGTCTCATTCTTACAGATGTACTCGGACCAAATAATTGCAACACAGAAAAGAGATGGCCGGAGGGTTCTGAATGTATGAAAAAACCACTGGCAAACCTCTGGGAAACCC
This sequence comes from Ambystoma mexicanum, assembly GCF_040938575.1. NCBI lineage: Eukaryota > Metazoa > Chordata > Amphibia > Caudata > Ambystomatidae > Ambystoma > Ambystoma mexicanum. Next base: position 1,014,967,164 of record NC_090926.1, on the reverse strand, counting down.
TTGTGAACATTGTTTTCAGTCTGACATTCAGTACAGAAGGGGGAAAAGACCAAAGGCAAATCGTGCTTGGTCCCATACCAAATTGGGATGTCCAACCCAAACTGCTAGGCTGCATCCCTTCCGCACAAGACCTCAAGCAAGCCCACACTTTGACCCCATTAGGCTTTGCCAGTGAGGTGTAGCGTGGGTCTCTAGACATGGCAAGCTGCTTCACACATCGAACTCTGTGTCCTGGTGTGATGCACCTACATTTTAAACATCTGACTCTAGACACCACATGTACTGCAGGAGAAATGGATCCGATATGGTGTCCAGATGTTTTATCACATCGGTCACTGGAGCTGCAGCATGTACCACTGACATAGTGATATGTGTATTTGTAAAGCAATCAAACCCATAGCATGAAAACACGACAGAATGATACAAAACTAATCTTAGCAGGCCAGATGTTACTGGAAAAGATATATTTTAGAGCTTTATGGACATTTTGCTTGGTCAGGTTCTGGCCTCGGAGAAAGCGGCAGATTACTCCAGAGGAATAACTGCTGGATCCGTAGTCTGCATGCGCACCAACCAATCTCCAGACGCTTAAATGGCATTAATACCTGAACTCACCAATTCAGTTTAAGAACCCAAGCCCTACTCTGTGAAGGCATAAAAGGTGAAAGGGGCTCTCAACTAGTGTTGAGTCTAGAGGGTGAAGAGGAGTTTGGAGTGTGGTTGTGTGGCAAAGAGGGCAGGAGATAAGAAAGGGTAGTTAAGAGGGGGGGAGGAGAAATAAGAGCAGAGATGGGAGAACGAAAAGTACAGGTAGCAATAAGGCCAGAAGTGGAGGAGAAACTACCAGAGTGGGAGAAGTAGGAGACCAACAGAGAGAGGGAGTGGAGCAGAGGACGGATGGAAAGTAAAATAAAGAACTGAGGAGGTAGAAAGGTGGATAGTTAGGGAACAGGATTTGGGTTGATTTTTCATACTCCATTTGCTCGGAGTAAACTGACCGCAATGTAATTGCTGTAACTAACATTTTGATTGTAAAAAGTAAAGCAATCAAGAAACTCAAACGTCCCTTACACCGCCCCACCACCTCTCCCCTACTCACCTGCTTGCTCACCTCCACTTCCCCTTCACCCCTCTAACGTAAGTCAGATATAACGCAGCAGGGTCCATTTTTTTTTGTTGGTCCCACACCTTCAAGTTCGGGATGCAAAGGGCACGCCTCCGATACCCACTCCACATGTTCGGTATTCCTTTTTATAACTAATCAAATGGTACTGGCAGAATTTGCTTAAATGTACCATTCAATCAATTCTATTTGATCAAATTGGCTAATTCCAGGGAACAAGCTTTGTGGCAGAATGATGAGGAGACTCAAGTGGCCGCAGAGAATTGGGTCTGAAGAGGTGAGAGTGAGACTTAAAGAAGGAGGGGAATGCAAAACCTAGAGAAGGAAGGAGACTCCCCAGTCTACGAACCGTACAATAACTTAAGCAGTAGTGAAGACGTGCTTGGCTGTGGCTGAAGATCTGGAAGAGCCTGCTGAGCCACAGCTGTGCTACAGAGAGTGGGGGAGAGACGTTAGTCAAATCCTGGGGCCCAACTCTGGGTATAGAGCCAGGTTGCCTCCCCTGTCAAGATAACCCACAGCACAGGGTCTCCATAACTCCAGGAAAACCTGTTAACTAAGAATGAAGAAAAGCTGTAGTATAGTATAGCTTTGTATATTTAGTCGCCTGTTCTATGGAATGTGGTGGAGAGGTTTTATATGTGGTCCCTGGGTTTTCATCCCAAGAGGGTCGAGGTAATCAACACATGGTCCCCATGCTCTTAGTTGCCTAGACAGTCAGCTGAACCTCATGGAGGTGGCTATCTGATAGAAACACTGGGGTTGCTCTTCTACTCTTGTTCAGGGGAGATTCTCTTGTTCAGAGGAGATTCCCTAGAATGTTGGTGCTGACCTGCCATTATTTGTGGGAACAAACTTCAATGCAAATGGTTAGTCTTCTCTGTCAAAAGTACTGACAGCTGACATGTAATTGAGACACTCCCAATGGGCCACACCCCATAGAACATGTAATCAAAGCTTTTGTTTATTATTGATTGAGAGTTTCTCAAATTGGACCCAGAATGGTCCTGTGTGGCTAGAGCAGGGATCTGCAACCTTTGGCTCGCCAGATGTTTTGGACTACAACTACCATCAGCCCTATCCAGCATAGTCAATGGTGAGGGATCATGAGAGTGACAGTCCAAAACATCTGGAGAGCTGCAGGTGGCAGACCATTGCGCTAGAGGATCATGAAAAAGAATCGAAGTGTTCAAGGAAGTTGGACCTCCACATTGATGCATCTTGAATGGCAGCTTTTCAAATTGAGGGAGGAATGCAAGCAAATCCCTCTGTATCAGCAGAGCATTGCTTAACATAAGGTCCCAGAAGCCTAATGTGCTATGATGGCATTACTAGTATTGCATTGCATTACAATCACAGGAGAACATGAAGACATCTGTGGGAACACAGAGGAGGCTTATCCTTAGTGTACCGAATCCAGCTTGCATGTACGAATGGTTGTGAATTGCTGGTGCTATAGTTATCCTACGTCAGTGATAGTCCTTTTATCCGCTCGGAATGGAGAAATGGCTGAAGTTTGAAGTTTTGACTTCCAATCTGTACACAGATACACAGGATACTACACATTGTTATACATTTTATGTTGCACCTAAATACTTTAAAATTGTGTTTCTATCATGAACTGTTGTTAGGAAGCGCTGAAAAAATTACTTTCTTGCTTTTAATCTGCCACTGCCTTGTGAGAGTTTCATGATTGGGCCCCTTGTGTTCCCTTTACAGATCCGGGAGCTGCGACGAGGGGGAGATAGATTCTGTCTAATGGGGGACTCTGGGACCACCTTGGGAATGGTAAGCATAAAACATAATCCATGCTTTCCTCTTCCCTTTTGCCTGATCTTAAAAAAACCTAAATTGCACCATATATGTAATAACCAGTAACACCGCTCCTGGTGCTGCTGGCCTTTGTGCTTCCAGGGCCCAGAAGGAAACATCATTGTATTGACAGAATTATATGGTGTATCAAGTGGCTTTGTTCAGTCTGTAACCTGCCTGGCCCGTTGCATATGCAGTTTATTGTCTCACTGTTTAGTTAGTCTTTTTTAGTTCAGGGTGCATTGTACATGCCAAGTTACAAAGTATTTACTTATCAAGGGGCCTCCCAGGTGGCACCTTCTTAATGATGCATGATTACATTGCTCACACCTTGGATCTTTGAATGAACAGAAGCGATGGTCAGCCAAGTTAGGTGCAACCTCTGTCCCAATCCAAATGGCTACGATTAATTTTCTAACTGCATTGAAATTAGATTAGTTTGATGATTTTGAATATAAAAATTGGGTATGTGAGTATTAAGAATTTGAAGCTTATTTCTGAAATGTTATTGAATGTTATATGATTGTTTATTTTTCTTTTTAAATTTTCTCTTTTGTATAAGGATTGTTTTATGATCTTTTTATATTCTGTTGTGTATGATGAAATTACATAATAAAAAAGACGTATTGAGAAGTTGATTAATTTCAGCTAAATCAATAATAAAAAATGATGCATGATTTGAAAACCAATCACATGGCAGACATGACATGTGTGTCTATCATTTATAACCAAGCCACATAGATTGAGCCAGTTTCTTGTTTTAAAAAAAAATGTTTTAATTTCTTGTTTATAGCCAATGTTAGGCTTTTACAAGGGCTAAAGTTGAATTCAGATGAAGTTCAGAGTTGAGACGCAATCCTGGGTAAACTACAAGCCTCTCACAAAATGATTTCTTTCGGGATTTGGAGGTTTAAAATTTAGTCCATTGTCAATTTCAATATTTTAGATGCGGCGATGGTCCATCTATTGTTATCGCCAGAGAGGAGGCGCGTCCACCACAGGTCTTTGTCGCAGAAGTCACAGTCTAAGAATAGCGGGTAAAGATAAACTTTATAGATGCCTTATAGTTTCTGGTTGGTTAATTTCCATGCAGAGTCTGCAGTCGCTCGTGGGAGATTGTGATCTTATTTTCAAAATTTCTCTGGTCAACAAAAGGTTGAGCCATGCTCTGAGGTATGTCCCTCTCAGACATTTTGCTAGGAAATGTCTTTATATAAGTCGCTATCTCTTTTCTTTTGTGACATATTGGAGGAAGATGGCTCAATAGTTTATTGCTGGAAACTTGGTCTAGGGTCTTGATCCAATCAAGGTCTTCCATTTTCGTTTTTACCTTCTGAGGATTGTACATCAGGTCCTCTTCTTCTTCTTTTCCTGCCAAGCGTTTAACGGAATGGAAGTGCCTTTTGTCGCCTCCTCAGCGATCAATTTATAGATAGTAGGACTGTCTGGCATCAGAGGTTTTCTGAAAAGTTGCATACTACTATTGTCTATCATAACTGATAGGGAGAGCAGGCTTAATTTACGCCGTATTGCAGCGATTGATGTCAATTTAGGAACATTTAGGATGGAGCGCCAAAGGAAACCCTCCAATTTAGACCATATCGTCGGAGGGACTCCCAGGCATGCGTCCATGCCATAAACCATTGAGGGGATGATTTTTGATTTATAAAATTGGATAGCAGTCATCAGCGAGAACCTTCCATATTTCCTGTCGATTGTTCGGGTCTGGGCAGTGAGGTTTCGAATCTTTGACCAGAGAACACGTTGTGTGTGGGCGTCGGTTTAAGAGCAGTCAAAAGTTACACCCAGGTACTTAAAATTGTTGACTGACTATATTTTAGTTCCTTCCAGTGACCAACACGGTTTCACAGTTTTTCTTGCTGCTTTTTCGATTATAATGATTTTAATTTTACTTTTGTTAATCTCAAGAATGTTGTGAGACAGATATGTTGACAAGTGGTCAAGTTTTCTTTGAAGCCCGATCGATGAGGATCCTGTCGTCAGCATAGAGTAAATGAGATATGGGTATATTGACAATTTCTGGTGGGAAAGCCAGAACTGTTGCTGCAGCCTCCTTTATAATCACTGAGGAATGCGATAAAGAGGGCTGGGGCTAATGGACAGCCCTGTTTTACCCCTATGAAGGAGGGTATCTCTGAAGAGAGGAGGTCTTGGTGCTTTAAACGTACACGCATTCTTGTGTCCATGTGAAGGGCTCTAATAGGGGCCAAAATGGATTGTGGACACGTCCAGGCTGTTAACTTCTCCCAAAACTTCGATCCACCCGGTCGAAAGCTTGGGTAAGGTCCACAAATGCCAGTTACACTCTCGGAGCACCAGCTCTAACCTTGCTGATGTATTTGCATTTTTCAAAAAGCTGACTTGGAATGGATCCCCGCAGTCAGATGACTTGGCCCATTTTTGAAATGTTTCAAGGAGAAGTGATGCGAAGACCTTGCCGATGGTGTCTAATAATGCAATCGGACAGTAGTTGGCCGGATCTTCTCTTGAGCCTTTCTTAAAAATGGCGACTACCACTGCTGATGTCCAAGAAACGGGAATAGTTTTCGAAGTTAGTGAGACCGTCCAGACCCAGAGCTCTAGAAGATTTCAGTTTCTTAATCATTCTGATGATATCATCCTTGTCAGTTAGATCTTCCCATAAGGCTGAGGAAATTTCCCTTCCGGGCCGGCGGGCGTTGTCAGGGAGGGCGAAGAGTGCTTGGAAGTGGTCTACCCATTTTTCTTCACTAATTGTGTTGGTTAGGATTTTGTTGGCTTGGGTGGCAGTAGGTCTGATTAATGTCCAGAAATCCTTTTTCTTCTTTGACGCTACGATCTTAAGCATTTGCTCGGAATCTTGCTGGTATAGATTGGATCGGTGGGTTCTTAACCATGATCTGTACTTGTTGAATTCAATCCGTAGTGTCGACCACGCTTCAGCGGAGTTCTGTTTTATGGTTGCTCTTTTCAGAATTCTTATCTTTCATCTTTGTTCAACGAGAGGTATATTGAACGTGTGGTTGCCAATTCCGGGTTTGGATTTAGAGTGCAAACTATATTTCAAAAGGAGAGTTTGGTAGTTAACTGTAGCTGTCGTTCCTTCTCCTTCATAGTCTTTTCTTTGTTCAGTGTATTTTTATGCTAGTTCCGCTATGTTGGAGGCTGTCAACCTAAGTTGGGTTTGTTGCTGATTAGGTTTGATTCTTACGTTCCATATGGATTTTGGGATACGAGTAGTAATTATTCCCAGTTGGATTTTCTTGGGATACGATTTCAAAGTATCCGAGGAGTCCCACGTTAGAAGGGCTGCTAGATGAACATAGGATTATGATGTTTTTTAAAAAATATTTTATGAGGTTCACTCCAGACCGCGTTTGGACTGGCAAGTGAAGGCCAGAAGAAGGCCTCCCCAAGAGGCCTCTGACAGCGGGAAAAAGTATTACAGTATAACCGTCGAGGGCCGATTTCTCTTCTAACCAGGTCTCCTGGAGGCATAGTATATCAAAAGCACCTAAGTCAATCCCCACAGGTTTAGTTAGGTGTTGATGGCCTCTGGTGTTCCATGATCCCAGGTTTATGGTTGAGGCACTCAATGATTTTGTCGGGTTGTCGAGGTGGATGGAGGAGACTTGCGAAGGTTGAGATGGTTGCTATCTCTTGATTTTAGGTTCAAAGGATTTCGGGAACCAAGCCCATATTCCTTTTCTCGGGGTTACCCCACGTTGGTTTTCCATTTATTTAATTTCACTATTTTTAGGGTGAGGAGACCTTGTGGATGTTCTTTCTCTCGCTGTGCTCGAGTTCCGGCGTGATGGTCTAGTGTGAAAGACTTGGTCCCAGTCACTGTGTTTTTTGTTCGGGAAATTTGAATCACGTAGTCCAGGGTTGTAGCTACCAGCGAGTGTTCTACCTCCACAAATTTGCCCGTGTCTTTGTGAGTTGTGATGGGCAGAACCTTTGTTTGTCTCTGCAACGTCACGGGGGTATCTACCCCATCTTGAATTTTTGTAAAGTTCTTCCGTTTTCGAGATGAAGCGGTTACGTTTGCTGTACATATTGATTTCACCTCTACGGGTTGTCTTGGTGGATCTTAGGTTTTCGAGTTCCGTAAGCCGTTAACCTCTTTTTTTCAAGATCTGTATACGCATCTGACTGTAGGTCCTTAAGTGCACAAGCTTTGATGTGTAGATAGGCTTTTGCCATCCTTTCTCGATGGTAGGGTTCTATTAGAACAAAATCTTCAGTTCTCAGAGTCTTCAACTTCGTTGTTTTTGAAAGCAAATGCAGAATTGTTCTCCTGTTTAATATCAGGTCCGCCTTTATCGTCGAGGTTTGTTCATGTTAGGCAGAATCATGTGCAGTTCCCTTGGGGACCACTGCAAAAAGATTAAGACTTCAGGAATAAGCAGTAAACCCAATTGGTAGCAGTCTGCACCACCCAGATTTACCTGGTAGCTGTGGCTGAGCAGTCAGACTTCTCTCAAGAAGAGTAAGGCAGTATATAGAGTATAAACAATAGGGACAAAAACACAGTGGAACAAGCAAACACTGACCAGAGCTTTGTATCAAAAGTATATAATTATTTATTTAAAACACACTGTAGGTAATACACTAACACTCTAAATCAAAAGCAAGTTCAAACACAGTCAGATAAAGTATAAACACCTCCCTTGATAACTATTAGACAAGTCAGAGTTAAAGCACCACTATTTGTTAAAACAGATGAGAACGCGTAACCTAGATGGCACTCCAATAGTTAGGTTAAAGGGAGAGAAAAAGGCAGAGCATGAAAATAAAACGGTTCTCAACGCTTTTCTAAGTTCAAAGCAAGTCAGTGAAGGCAGTATACACTTTAGAGCCAAAGTTCATAGGCCAGGCCCACTTTAAATGGAGCAAAGCGAAATGTGCCCAGGATCACACGGTTTAAAATGCACTAAAAGTCTTTGCAGAGTGTTCAAAAGAGGTTGTGGTGATTCAGGAAGTAAAGTTAGAAGGTCTGGGGCCAACCCAGTTGGAAAGCCAAGGATTTAAGGGTCACCTTTAGCAATCCGAAGAAAGGGAGGCCAGGTGGAACACAGTACTTTAAAGAGGGAGGAAGCTCCAGCGGTGGCAGTTGTTCCTGGCAGTGGTTGCAGTTCATTGTTTCGACCAGGGGAAGAGAGGATCTCGTCGAGGAGGAAACTTGGAGTCTATGCACTGCACAGGGATGAAACCAGCCGCAGAGTTCGTCGGTAAAAGGTGCGTTCCTTTTATTTGCGGTCAAAGTGGTGAAGCTTGGCTATACGGCCGCCGGGGTGCTTGGCACGGGCGATTCGACCAAGAGACGTCTTTGGAAGGCGAAATGGCGTACTGGTTGATCCCACCAGCTCAGAGGGAGAAGACTCTTCCAGCAGAAGATCTCCTCTTGTCGTCGGGAAAGTGGTGAGGTCGTTGCAGCAGGGGTCCACTGGTGGTGTCGTCGTTGCAGATGGCTCGGCTTCTTCCCTCTTCGGATTTCTTAGGTCCTGTGGCGACTTAGCCCTGCTTTTATGCAGAAAAAAACCCATTCAACAGCCTAGCTGTCACTCAAACATGCTAAGTGGTGAACTGGGTGGCTCACCACTGGGCCAATCAGAATAGAGTGTGACTTGAGTTGCTAAGGCAACGCAGTCCAGGGTGCCAATTCCCGTCCCCACACATCCTGTGGAACCCAGACAGAGTGGCACCATTTGGAGGGCTTCTGTGGAGAAGCCCGCCAAAAAGTGGAACAAAGGGCTCGACCTTGGTCAGAGTTACAGAGCCGGACACGAACGCCATTTTAGAAAAGAGTTCTGGCAAAAAGACTCAACCGTGAATTTAATATTAAATAAATAAACCGGCGGTATATTTAACATTGCACCAAAAAGTGGTGCATTTAAAATCAATGGGAAAATCCCATAGGAAATATTCTGGTGGAATATTTTGTGTGGTAACCACTGCCACCAGCCAGAAACTTGACAAGGGGCAATATAATTAACCCCTTCCAGTACTTCCACAATATGATGGTTTGTACTGGTTCTGTTCACAATTTAGGACTAGTAAAGCCAATGGTGACTTTACATGCCCTGGGAGACAGTAGTCAGTTTGGGGGTCACTATGACACCACTGTGTTACTGCACTGAGGGTGCTGTGTAACACATACACAAAAAACAGATGATACCCTATGGAGTAAAAGACCCCATATCCCAAAAGCACACAAATAGTCGGAGGCATACCCCAAATCATGTCTAAGAGTGGGACAAAAAGAGTCTCTCTCTTAGCAGGAGAAAAAAACAAACCCCTAAAATCCAGCAAAGCTGCTGGGGGACTCACTAGGTTTTGGAAATTAGCCTTATAAGAGAATTCTCCCTAACAGTTCAAGTTTGAAAAGCCTGATCTCATTTTGGGCAATGTTACTATTTCGGGCCTCTCAGTGTAATATGCTTATGTCAGGTGCTTTTTGGCGGTTCGGTTCAGGCCTTTGTCTTCTGTCCTCCAGGGGATCAAAACTTACACTCACCTTTTTCTTGCTTGGCTCGATGGATCATGATCTCCGCTGTGCCCTCCGATCGTTATTCGAGGAGGTGCAGAGACGGCGTCTTGAAAATTGGACTGGGGTAATGTGCCGAGACTCCTGGATGTCTCGGCCATAATCACCTATCGTTTGAGACGCACTTGGGCCATTTTGATTTGATGCACAATTAGTTGCTAGTTTTAGACATTGGTCAGCCTCCGATGAGCTTTGGTTTGAAGCTTTCCTTAACTGTGGAGTTGACGCTTTTTCTTTTTGAGGACTTTGGTCAAGATCCATATGTATAGTTAAGTCCATCAATTCGCGAACTTGCAGAAATTCATTTGCTGTAATGGGCGAGGTTGCCAAGACTACCAAATCGGACTCAGGTTCACAACATCTAGGCTAGTCTTGGCGCGTTTCAATAGCTGCTTTGCACGGATGTCTAGCACTCACTTGCTCGGATGCACCCCTTTCCGCATCCGTAGGTTGTTTTGTAGATAGTTGTAAGGCCACTTGCCTCTTAGAGGCAATCACCGTTTTTACTTTTGTTTGAGATTTTTCTAAGCTTGGGTAACCTGCTATTAGGTCAATGGAAACAGTTGGGTCTGTAGTCGAGATTTTATTTGGTCCTGAACCTGGAATTTTTGATTGGTGGGAGGTAGTAGCTGCTACGTTATTGAGAATTGTGGTTGTGGTAGGCTGGCACGAGGCTTTAGTCTTCGTAGAAGGAATATTCCTCCTCGTGTCTTCCACTGGTAGACTCAGGTTACATTGTGTGCCTCTAGCAATTTGTCACAATTTAGTTGGTGGATGGTAAGTGTTTTTTAGTGCCAATATTTGGAGTTCCAGCGCAGACTGGTGTTCTTTCGATTTTGACTCCATGGGTCTCCCCCCGTTAAATGATTGCGAAGGCTTAGTTGTTGAGTACCCTGCCTGGCGGGCTTTAGGGGCTCCTTGCTCTGAGTCCGCTCCATCCTGTATCGGGTCTCTGATTCTCAGTGGTGTTAAGTTCATGGAGGGTGGTAACCTCTGTGAAGCTGGACTCCGCAGGAGATCGTGTTTCGAGGGCCATGGTGCCCCCCTCGTGTTTGTCACAGGGGCTTTCTTCATCAGGTTAAGATCTTCAAGAGGTGAAGCAGTTGGTTGTGGCAGGACTTGCCGTCGAAGCTGGTGCTTTGCCTGCACAGAGGCATCAGGGACTGGTAGGGTCGAAGCTACTAACCGAGCTTCAGTGGCTGCTGGGTCCAAGTTGCAAACGCCCTGATCTGGATGCTTAGCTGAGGGCTCCGGGAGGATCGATAGTTCAGCCGGAAGTCGGACCTCTGTGTGTTAATATCTCGACTCTCCGCTCTTTAGATGAGGGCAGGTCTTGTATTACTTCTAAAATTTCATAGTCAGATAATTCTGCAGAAGAATGTAATTTTCTTTTGCACTGTTTTTGAAAGAAGTTTTTTAAGGCGTTTGAAAGTAACGGTTTTGGCATGCATTTAGGTTTAATTCCTCCTCTTTTCTTAGGATGAAAATGAACAGCACCTGTGTGTTTTTTTCCTCCATCAGTGGTTAAGCGGGCTCCTGAGATGTTTCGTGTATTTTGGGGGTTTTTGTTCACCTTTCCCTTTTTCTTTTGACAGATCTTGAGGCAACGTGTTCCAGGGGAAAAAGACCTCATGGAAGGGACTGGCGTCGTTTTGTCTGATGTTTCAAGGTCGCTGGTCTCGTCCGAGTTAAAGTTCGGCTCGGGATTTGAGTCTGGGAGTGTTTCAGACTGGGGATTATGGGCCTCCTCATTTTTCACGTCCGAGAGGGATTCCGCTTCAGTGTTAGAGCTCTGGAAAAATGCTTGGGGGTCGATGGGCCAGGCAAGTTCGAGTTCAGGTTCTGGGTGTACTGTTGCCAAGACCTTGAGCATATTGCTCGGCCCGCACCCCGTTTGTAGATTCGTTGACTTAGAAGTGGTAGAGATGGACGACGAAAGACCTGCATTCGATATTTCACAGGTTTTTTCCTTTAATTCTGTTTGATGGTGGTAGGGAGCTATGTAGGGGACTGGATTGCTGCAGTATTGATCATGATCGCTCGCTGTGTTTGACGCCTTGGAGAGAGGAGCTCTGAGCGAATCAGCACCTTCTCTCAAAACTGCTGGAGCTGGCTCCTCCCAGCCGGGAGGCGTTGACACTGAGCCACGTTGACCGCCGGGACGATCACTGGAGGTAAGCCTGCATGCTCGGCTCCCCGGCGGAGAAACAGATCCCGGGAGATGGGACATTCCCTGGCCCCTCTGGCCCCACCGATCACTAGATCTCCTGTACTCCAACCCCAGCTCTGGCAGCGGCTCCCGGGTCTGGCAGGGGAGTTCCACGTCTGTCACCAACACTCCGGGGGACACAGGCCGAGGGGATGACGGAGACAAAACTGAATTGACCACTGCCGAAGGTGCCAAAGGTGAGGCACGCATATTTTTTAAGGTGCTTTTGACAATGCAATCCGGTAAGGGTTCGTTGGGTGCACAGTGACTTCTCAGACGCCTGCCCTCTCTTTCATCGGTTGCATTATTGATTTTGTGGGTTGTTTGAAATCCCGGTTTCATGGTTTAAAACTGGGAGTTGATCGCCATTAGGTGGGCTTTTTGTACTGTGTCCCGTTAAGTGTCCAAGTCAAAGTAGCAGTGAAAAGCGGCTCTCGGCTCCCTCGAGTCCCGAGATCACTGCAGATCACTTTCCTCCCCAATTTTCACTCTGTGTTCCGCGGTGGAATGGGGCTTATGACTGCTTCTGCTGGTGAACGAGTTCAGAGGCCACACCTTCTCCATGAAATGGACAAAATACTGCAGTGGTACACGCATGCACCGCAGGTCACTTCCCTCCCCACTTTCTGCTTTGGTTCAATATGTGTATCTTTCACAAAACAAATACCCACAGAGCAGATTAAAAGTGTTTTATTCATATACAGGTATCAGTCAAGAAAAAAAAAAGGAATAGAAAGACGCATACAAGTGGTAGCCACATTGATTACAAAAAGATCACAAAGTACCAATCATATAAAGTGCCATATGCTAGCATCAGATCAGTCAAAGCATTTCATAATTAAACATTTGTATGAAAAATAGTTTTTAAAAAGTCACACTATTTAACTTCCCAAAAATGAGAGGACCATTCAATACCGTAAACCGCCATTCTTTGGGTGTAATAGATCCAAATTCTCCCAGGAAAGGTCTGACATGTTGTTGTCGAATGCTTAACAATGAATCCCACTCTTCCATAGGTGCTCCAATGTTCCTGCCTTATTTGGGGTGCTGCAGAATTGACAATTCCTAAGGAGATGATCAACTTTGTTACGCACTCCCGATGCTTCATTTGCCGGATGTAGATTAATGCACACTCTCAAAAAAATAAGCTATAGATCGGGCATCAGGAAACCTTTCTAAGTAACCTGGTAAAGTGTGCAAAGGTCTCTCTTCTAAGGTTACACATGAGAATAAATTGATGGTCATTATCCAATCATTTCTCCGTAGTTTCCTTTTTATATTAACAGTATTCAACATGAACATTTTGGGACTTGCCTCCAAGGATCCTAAGTTGTTTGTAGAGTATTCCACCCACTTGTTCAAGATCACATCTTTCTTATTATTAAACCGAGGGATCACACTCTGCTTCTTAGCTGTACTACATTTAAACTCCCGCATTGGGAAAGGGAGTTCTCCTGAACCAATGAGATTCGCACAAGAACTAGACGGCTCACTTTAGTTTACAGGAGTGATCTTCATCTTCGCGTCCTCTTCCTCGTCTCAGTATACGGTCTCAGATATACTAAGTCAACACTGGTTTGCTTTTTACTCTGCATGAATGAATTTTTCAGCATATCGAAAAGGGTACCCTCCTGTGCCGTTAAAATGTTCCTAAACAGTGAATGCAGCGCTCCAAGATAGTAATCCCAATGCGAAACGTATACAGAGTTGGAACCCAGATTGGTAAATGCAGAACTCTTTTTTTTTTTCTCTCCAAAATAATCCCTCCAGTTTGCTAAGAGGGTTTCTGCCCTATAAATTAGGACTGAAATCACTGATAAAATCTGAGGGCTGGAAGGCATGCAAACGGGCCAAAATTGTTATTAATCAAACTGTTAATCTTTTCACCTTTATGATATGATATGGCATTTGTAACACAAGTGTTTCAAGGCGCGACGAGGCGGGGGGTACAAAGGAGACAGAGAACGATCCTACTAGGCCAGGTGTCATTCAGATCGTGCAAGTGCAGGGGTAGGGGGACTGGGAAAAGTGCAGGGGAAGGGGAGAGGGAAAGTGCAGTACATGGTTAGTAGAATACAAGAAAAATAATAGGGCCAGCTGGTGGCAAGTGCAAAGGTAAGTGCCGGGAGAAGGGGCTGTAGGATACAGAGACAGTCCCGTAGTGCATGTAGGCAGTGCAAGGAAGAGTGGCTGGGCCAGGACATGAGATCGGTGAGTGGGCCAGTTACAGATTCAGTGCAGGTTCAGTGATTTTAGCAGGGGAGAGAGGGAGAGAAAGCAGAGGCAAAGAGGAAGGTAGCTTTTAGCTTCAATATCGCAACCAAAGGTGCATTATTTGGTCTTCCACTTATATGAAAGCTTAAGTATGTGAATGAGTCAACCACTTCACGCTCTGCTTTATTTATGTGCCATTTAAAAGGCACACTTTGAAAATCCCATTGTCGAGATTTTTGTTTTCATTGTATTGAGAGATACATTGTTTCACTTTACATGAAGTCGAACCTCCGAACGTTGCCTATGTAAGCCGACAGGGGTTCGGTCCAAAAGCGCCAGGTTGTCAGCGTAAGCTAGCCAACTGACCTTATTCTTCCCTAACCGAGGAGGAAAAGCCTGTGCTTTAGCCAATGTATCCCCTGTATCCATAATGAAAAGATAAAAAAGGATAGGAGCCAGCACGCAGCCATGCTTCAGGCCTCGTCCCGTGCACACTAGCGAAGATAGAAGGCCTTCTCAATTTAGCCTTGTTCTCATCGTAGTGTCCAAATTCAATGATTTGATGATATCTACCAAATAGGGCGGACAGCCCCAGTGAAGTAGTTTTTCCATAGAAGTAAACGATTGGCAACGTCAAAAGCCATGGAAAAGTTTACAAACACAACATAGATCGGAATGCCCTTACTGAGAGTTCTTTCCTTTCTAGAGCGTGTAGCCCATTTGTTTACCTGCTGTTCTATCAACGTAAAAATCCTAATCGGAACATCTAAAAGGGCAATAGGTCGATAGTCTGTCTGTTGAAAGGTAGTTGCCACAAATCTAGAGGCATTATATTTTTAGTGATCAGTGGCTGTGTGTCTACGGAGTAAATGGAATAAAAGTGAGCCATCCAAACCTTTTCAGGAATCTGGTTGTTTGACTGGCGTCTTGCAAATTAATGTTTGAATTCATCAGTTTCCAGAAGTTCAGCAAATTTTCATTCGCCAGTGCCATCAACATATTTTCATAGTCTCTCTGAGAAAAGATGCCCTTGTAATTACAGAGCAGTTTTTTATGGCGTTGCTTCAGTATTCTTCATTCCATAAGCCTCTGATCAGAGAGACAAGGAGCAAGAGCCTGGATGTTTGCGCACCAAGCTCTTTTTTTTTGCTTTTAAATTACTCTATCAAACGTGATCCTTATCCCACAAGAGATCAATTGCTTGAAGGTAAGTGTTAGGTTGGGCCTATATCTCGGCGGATAATTCTTTATCGTTACAAACTCCCATCATCAAGCCCGCAGATGGTCATCCCTTCTTCCCTTTCGTAGCAGGATTTCAAAACAAAGTGTATCCATCAAAAAGGAGGCTTTCACGTTTCTTTCACGGCCAATAGATCAAATACATTAAAATTAAAATTCCCTGTTTGGAATAAATGGGAAAAGCCTCTCGTATTCCAAGAGGCTAGGGGCACATTGTCGTACTAACCGGGACCAATTTTCATGGGCGCACTCTTCCCAAGTACCCATCCAGCCAAGCTTCACACTTCTCGTGGCTAGTCCATAATTCATACAAGTGATCTGTAGCATTGCTCCCCTTGAAATCTGGTTACTTCTTGTCTGAATGGGAGAGGTTTCCCTCTGCATATACCCTTTGGTAGCGGATTTAGTTACTTCTGTTAAGTCATATCTGCAAGGCAACACATATTCTATTGCAGCGAAAAGTATCTGTGCTACCAATCTGGATCCAATATGCAATATAACACAGTCGAGTGAGTTGTCATTAGCAAATTCTACTGGTTGAATATCACTGGAGACTATGGGCCTCATTATGAGTATGGAGGTAGCCATGGTGCTATTAGCGCCATGGCTACCCCCATACCGGGTCTGGGTTCCCTGATTGGGGATTTACCGGGTCATTCCAACCTTGGAGGAGCCGGTATTTCCCCATTCAGGGAACCCATCCCCATTCCCATTCGAGCCCCCGTAGGGTTCAATGGGAAGGTGGAGGGAGCTAACAATGGGCCCGTTAGTAACGGGCCGTTGTTAGCTTCCTGGTTCTTTAGTGGCTCCCGCTAAGGGACCTTGTAATGCGGCGGTAAGGGGTCAACGGCACCAGCATCCTTACCGGCGCCGTCAACCCCTTACCGCTGACCTCGTAATGAGGCCCAAATTCCCTCAGGCCTTCAATGGAAATGAATAGAGCTAAGATGTTTGCTCTGTTAAGAATAATATCCTCCTTGACGATCAGTAATCTTTCTAACAAAAGGCGATTTGGTGTAGGTTCCGCCATGTGAAGAGAGGAAGCCTTCTCATGCTGTACCGATTTCTTTTGATTAGCTTTAGCCTATTTTATTTGTTCCAATGCTATAAAGTCTGCTTCATGGTTGTAATTGGAGGTTTTATTTGACAGAGTTGGCCTATTAATGGCTGTAAAGCATCTCTTCTGTGCGTCACCGACTCACGTAACAGAGAGCTCTTTTTTTCTTCCTTTATAGAAGATTGTGTAGTTCGAATTTCACAGGCTTGAAGCATCCACCTGCACAGTAGAATTTGCTTGCTTACAGGGGGAAAGATCTGGATTGCTCATGAGCTATATAATCGAAGTTTTGTTCACCCGCTCCGTCTGGTCATTCCTCACTGAATGCGTTTCAAGCGTCGTGGCAAGGATTGAAGCCTTAGGTGAGAGCAGTCGAGATGTACTGCATCATTCCTGTGGGTTAACGAGTGATTCATATTTAGAAGAACCCACAAGGTATACAATCAGAAAAACAATTTTTGAGTTTGTTGGTTTGATTATTACTTTTTGTTAATTCAAATTAGAACAGGTGTTCTCGTATAATCTTACTAATGAGTTAAGAACATAATTTAGTGCTGATATCGTTGTTGTGCCCAATGGAGGAATAGTACTGGGTCCCGTGTTGTCGTGGAGAACAAAGAGGGTGTTGAGTTAAGTGAAGATAGTGCTTTTCCCTCCTGCGGCTTGTAAACCAGTTTAGGAGATTGATCCAATGAGCGCACAGGTGTAGAGGGGAACATTTGTGTTCTACTAGGGACTCTTGGTTTCATAATACCTCCTTCTTCATTTGGCATAGAATTAAAAAGTCTGCGTTTGGAATTTCATTTGGATCCCTATGGTCTTGAGTAGGTGATCAGCCCAACCTATGAGTTTCTCCAAGGTTCTCAGCGTTCTTACTCACAAAGAATGCAGTTATCTTTGCATACAACGCCAACACAGTCGCATTTAATGATGCAAGTCTATTTTTCTTGGGTGCCATTTCTTTGCTGGGTAATTTTGAGGTTGATACACATTCCCCATTTAGATCTTGAATTGAATCCAGGTTGCCCAGACCTGGTTCATTGGGCTTCAGCTCTCGAAATAGAGTCCTCGCTACGCGGGGTGCCTAATGTTTTACTTCTACTATCATATGACGATGGCATAATAGATCTGACAGCACTCTTCTGCATTCCTGTGCAGCGCTTTGCGCTATTAGTTGTTTTTAAGGAATGGTGCGAGTGCAAAACCAGTCCTCCCGCAACCAAGTCCCAGGGAAAAAGGCAGTCACGATACTGCAGCAGACTGCACTCTAATGCACTCCCGCACTAAAACAACTCTTTATGCAAAACATATCTGCCCACTGCTTGTATCATGTGCTTAGTGGCGACAGTGCCCAGCAAACACTGCTCTATTTATGCATTCACTAATCACGCGTTACATGATTTGCCTCTTAAATATTGCACGTTTTGTATTATGTCCATGCATCCAAATGCAGACAGCCATTGTACACTGCACTATTTATGGTATATGCCTAATTCGTCTAGACACACAGACTGTGAGCACTACACTATTTCTATTACGTTTACAGTGCAAGCAAATTGCACAATGAACCTGTTGTCATATACTAAGGTGAGGCACACAAATTGGGTGTTATTAGTGCAACATTTTTATCATGTGATTAGTGCAAGCAAATACAAATAGAGCAGTGTTTACAGTCTCTGTTTAATGTTCAATTAGTGTACGCAGACAGACTTGAAAGGCTGACATATAGGTATATCGCTTGATCCTGTAAACACTGCGCTATTTGTATCATGCACTCTGTCAGCTGCAGAGACTAAAAACGCTGACATTTGATACTTTGTGAAGTGCAGATATAGTAACGGGCTGCTGACAAACATTGCAATTTTTGTATTGTATTTAGGGACCACTGTAAACATTGCACTGTTTGTTTTACTTGATCTCTGTTGATGGAGTGAGCAGTTCAATAACACTTGTGAGCTACCAGAAGTAAGGCTCGGATTCAAGGGTGGCATGTTTTTGGGTATAGACTTTGATTGCTCACAAAAGGTTGGGAAAAAGGCCTCTCTATCCCTAAATCTAAGAGAGGGTTCCCTGCCTTCTAAGAACTAATGAAAACAGCCAGGATGTCCAAAAGTAAAAGTCTGTCCTAGTCACGTCCCACCAAAAAAAAATTCTATCCTCCACTCTATAAAGTCTCAAAATGGTGTAGGAATGATCTCACTCTTAGTGTTCATAAAGCAAGCAAATGTTCTCATTCAGTCGGGCTTCCAAAAAGATTCAAAACAATGTTCAAGAAATAGTGTTCCAGTATTAGGGGTTCTCCTTTCCTCTAGACTTCAAAAAGGACAAATGGCTTTTAAATCTCTTCTTCTAATACACAAAGTGGTCTTCCAAACAGTACTACAACACATTTCTCAGTCCTAGGGTTTTAAATGCTTTTGTTCCCGTTTTCTATTTTTGTGGGTGCGAATCCCAGACTGGCGTTACTTCCGGGGTCTTGGTGTACTCTCCTGACAAGACCCAGTTATTTCTTATATTCTTCTTCTTTCTCATTTAGGGCTCCAGCCCCTGTTATTTTTTATTATCTTTGGAGTCCCGGACCCTTCTTTAGACGCGCTTTTGGGTGCGTCTCCTAGACTCGCAATTCAACTTCGTGCTTGTTTGGTTTACTCCCCTGCCAAACGCAGCATTCCTTCTTTTCAAACTTGCTTTCAGACATAGTCCTTCACTCCCTTATGCTCTACTTCACTTGGGTGCATGTCTCAGACTCACAGTTGCTGTTCTCAATAGCTTGGTTCACTCTCCTGCCAAGCTAACGTTCCTTTTATCTTGCACATACTTGTTATGCATTAATTTGTTACAAATCCATTATTGGTTGGGGTAGCTATTCCCCTGGTTTTCTGTATTTCCCTCAGTGTATTAAACCAAAATGTTCTCCGACCCTTATTGGTCTTTTCTGTGATTTTCTCAGCTGTCCCGGACCTCCTCTTCCTTCCCACCAGCCCACGTACCTTAATTCTCGGTTCGCATACTCTGGGCTGTGAGATTCTGTCCGGAGGCCCGGTAGCCCTCGCGCATGTCTTCCCTTCGGTTTCTCATTCACAGCATTCCGCATCCTTTTTGCGGTCGGCTCTCGTCTTGGCATTGCTATGGGCATGGTAAGATGCTATCGTGTTTATTCGGTAAGTGAGCTTTGGAGTATCCGGCTTCCAGGATACATTTGTTCTCTGTCCTTCCCCGGCAGACTGCGTCTTCTCTTCATGTTTATCTCGCGTCTCCGTGCTCCGCTCTCCAGCTGGCAGCTTTGTTTCTCTGGTCACAGCAACCCAGAGGGATCACACTCTGCTTCTTAGCTGTACTACATTTAAACTCCCGCATTGGGAAAGGGAGTTCTCCTGAACCAATGAGATTCGCACAAGAACTAGACGGCTCACTTTAGTTTACAGGAGTGATCTTCATCTTCGCGTCCTCTTCCTCGTCTCAGTATACGGTCTCAGATATACTAAGTCAACACTGGTTTGCTTTTTACTCTGCATGAATGAATTAGTGTGATTGATTTCACAATAAAACATGTCAGTCACATCAGGGCAGATGGTGATGCATGCTCTGTACATATGTATATACTCTTACTCCTGTTATCTAGGCTGTCTCACTATTATGTAATCTGCGCCTCACATTTGTAAACATTTGTAAATTTTGCAATGTGTTATTCCATGTCTGACCGCGCACAGCAATGTAACCAAAGCTGAACAATCCTCTTGTCGCCTCTTGTGCCCTCATACCCTTGGGTCTGGCGCGCACTATAAATAAATAAACAAAACAAACATAAACAAACATGGGAGCATAATTTAATTCCTGACAAGGGGTTAAAGGACTGCCAGCTGTATTATACTGCGTCTCCTGGAGAAGATCGTCCCCAGTCCATAAAGGGCTTCCTTTCCCAGTTGATCCTCCCTCTGCGCACTGACCCCAGGGGAATTATTGTACTGTAGACGCACTGCCCTCGACCCCTGGGAAAGGTCTCCCCCTACAGGAGAAGGGACGATATTCTCAGATTCTTCATACACTGCTCTTTCTGTGTCATGGGTTTCGTTTTGGTGCCAAGAGAAATACTGTACAAAATGCGCTATTTGTATCATATGCTTAGTGTAGGCGGATACTGACCAGCAGTCTGTAATCACTGCAATATTTGTGTCCTCTGACGAACTTAGTCAGACCATCTGTAAACACTACATTATTTGTATCTTGTTCTTAGTATATATCTGCGGGAGCAGAACATCAAAGGCCTACCTTTTTTAGGTGAAAGGTTTCCTTTTAAGGAATTCTGTTCATGCAACATAATGCCTATCAAATAATACCCTTTTCATTTTCTTACTGGAATTCTTCTGAATATGACTACACATAGAAATCTGGCTTCCGCCCTCTTCATGGTACTGAAACAGCCCTGATTGACCTCAAGACCCAAATTGACGAGTTGAAGGACAATGGTAAATCAGCTATGCTACTCCTCCTTGACCTATCTGCGGCCTTCGACTTGGTAGATCATGCAGTTTTATGCAATCATCTAAGCTCGGCCGCACATTTCTCAAGTGATGCCATAACCTGGGTACAATCCTTCCTTGCAAACCGGACAATGAGAGTCTTCTCCCCCTTAGCAGCCGCTGATCCCATACAAGTTTCATGCGGTGTTCCCCAAGGATCATGTGTTTCTCCGACGATGTATAACATCTTTACTAAGCCCTTGTTTGACAAGTTGGACAGACTGGGTGTTGTCTACACTAACTATGCAGATGACACTCAGATTCTAATCCCCCTTTCGGGTAACTTCTTGGAAGACACGGCCTTAGTAAATAAGATATATCTCCTCATTCAGGCTTGGATGGTATCACACGGCCTCTGCCTGAACGACGACAAGACTGAGCTACTGATCCTTGGCTCAGCATTGACCATCAAAAAACTTGACCCCAACTATGCCTCATTCAACATCGACAATAACGTCATTAAAGTGATGCCTGCCGTCAAAACCCTCGGGGTTTATCTTGACTCAGCGCTTACCTTCAAAAAACAAACGAATTCTCTAGCATCTTCCACTGCATATACTTGTAAATTAATCCGAGCATGCAGACCATTTCTCACTGAAACTAGCTGCATTACATTAGCCAATGCCCTCATCATATCTAAGCTAGATTACTGCAATGCCCTCTATGCAGGCTCTAACAAGTATATCCTTGACAAACTACAAACTCTCCAAAATAACGCTATCAGAGTAGCTTTAAATATTCCCAACAGAGTTCATACCTCCGCCATTAGAAAAATATCCACTGGCTAAAAATCAAAGACAGGATCGCCCTCAAAATACTCTCCCTTACATCCAAATGTCTTAACAACATAGCCCCTCCCTACCTGGCAAACAGAATCCACAAAAGAACTTCAAACCGTCCTACCAGATTGACCAACGCCTTCACCTTAGTGATGCCTAGATTCAAAAAGAGTACAGCTGGCGGCTCTAGTTTCCCAGTCATAGCTGCGCAAACCTGGAACAAACTCCCTCTGGATCTTAGAATGGACCAACCTTACTTCGGCTTCAAGCGGAAAGTCCTCACCTGGATTCGCGCCAATGACATTTAGTTTGACCTCCCACCTCCCACCATATAGATACTAGACATCTGTAATGATACCTGTATGACATATGACATCCGTAACCAGATGAATGACATCTGATCAACTAAACTGATCTGCATTTTTTTTCTGCTCTTTGTATACTTACCTTTGCTCTAATTGTGTACTGTATAAATTGTATGCTTCCTGTAACTAAGTCCTCAAGTAACCTTGTACGGCTTTGCGCCCAGCTACCCTTGCGGGTTTGGTCCGCGCTATAACAAATAAACAAACAAACAAAACAAACAAACATCTTGTGGTCACACCTAAACATCATCTGTATCAATGGTTGCTGTGCATACTTGGGAGGTGACGCAAAGCGTGGGTTCTGTTCTACTGAAAATGCTTGTGGTGGGCATCAATACCTCACGGACCTTTCATGCTTATGCTTTTCTTTCTCTGATCTCCCATAGGCGCTGAAAAGCTGTGACAAGAGTGCCAAACCCATTTACGTCTCTGTTGGACACAAGATCAGCCTGGAGTCTGCTGTGCGCCTCACGGTTAACTGTTGCAAATACCGGACCCCAGAACCAATTCGACAGGTGGGCAGCAGGGACTCCACCTTGGAAGTGGTTTGGTGTATTATGGGGCCGCCACGTTGGAAGGGCTACAGTGAGCCTTCACATTTAAAAGGGGTTCAGTGGGGCACAGGGCAACATATGAAAAGTGTTCGGTGGGACAAAGAACCTACACAAAGGGTAGGGATCAGTAGATAACTGGATCTCCACAGATGGAGACATTTAATCTCCACAGATCGTCTGGTTAAAGAGAGATACACATCGAGGTTTGGTAGGGCACTGGACCTCCACACACCCAGCAGCTCAGTGAAGCACTGGGCCATCATACATCCATGAAGTTATTTAGGGGACACCTGCCCTGCTCATCTGGAAGGGCTTCATCGGCAATGGCGGCCTCAGAAGAAGGAATGGGTTCAGTGTGATACAGGTTCATAACACGTGCAAAGTGTTTCGTGGGTCATGGTGTGTGCACCCTTGGGTGAAACCGTGCCAGAGATGCCCTCATACACGGCTTTAAAAAAAGAATCTCAGTAGGACTGATAGTTTAGCATATACCAGAGAAAGGTCACTACTGACAGAGAAGTAAGGTTGTGCACAGGCCAGTGTAATATGACTGGATAATTCCTGTGGACTGGTCTGAACTAGAAAGAGAGCTAAAGTCAATCTCTATATGCTCAACGCACTATAAAGCGTCTGCTCACCGGCACCCTTAGTAAAAGATCAGTAGGGCTGTGAAACAGATACAAATCACAAGAGAATATAGATTGAAAATGTTTTGTTAAGAAGGGAAAGCTGAGAGTGAATGTGATTGGGCCAATGGAGCTTAAACCAGGGGTTGGAAATGAACAGTGGAGGGAGCCAAATTCATGAGAAGGAAAGAACGTAACACGCCGGAGATAAGTTTAGACAGCAATCACGCACTCTGAAACTTACACTAATAAAGTTGCATCCTTACACTAGATTTGGGTACGAATACAGGAAAATGACACTAGAAACCAACTGCAATTTATCATAGAGCAAAACAACCAAACGAAAACAATGATATCGCAATGCCTGGACTATGGAGCTTGCTATTCCTAATGAGAACAGCAAACCGAATTAGCCAGGCATTAAGCTGGAAAATGTCAGAGATTTTAACTTGCACCTTTAAGCTCTGGTCCACCCCTTCCCTGTAATGGGCCCATACCAAGTGCAAAAGAGGAGGCTTTTATTAAGGAGTCTTCCCCCAGGAAAGTGGCAGATGTAGAAGGTCCTTTTTCGATGCATGCGGATAAAGGCCTCTTGGGAAACACCAGTTCTGCTGACAGTCGGAGGCTGGGGACCCATGTAGCTATGAAGGAAGCTGAATCTTCTGATGGTCCCTGTGCCCCAACCCTATGTCAAATGAAGCTGGGGCTCAAAAACAAAGAGGATGTAGCTGCATGTGCAGTGAGTGTGCCAGAGACGAGGGTGCCCCAATGCAATTTCCCCTCCTAACCATCCTGTGCCAATTCGCTGTATGTCAGAATCGACGGGGAAGAACACACGTTTGTTTCAAAACAAGTAGGTACAGAGGACACAGAGCTTTTACAGTATTTACTCCATTAATGAAATCTCTTGATAAGTTGGGGTATAGTGTGTGCATGGCAGGAATGTGTGCGGATTGTTGAAGCCTATGCTTCCAACAGCTGCTGCTAATCAGGGAGGTCAGTGATTTGCTAAAATTACCATCGGTAGCTCTCAGGCTGTTATATTTGCAGTGAAATCTGAGGTTGACTTTCTCTGGCGGTAAGGAGGTGGACGCAGTGCAGGATAGGTTGCTGTTCACCAATCAAGAGTAATAGCCATTTTCGCTCACTCAATGAAAGAGGCTATCCTGTTAGGATCAGCCTTTGAACAGAGGCTGTCCTGTTAGGATCAACCTTTGAACAGAGGTTGGTGCACATTTTATGGCCTCTTACTCGACGAGGAGTGCCACGGTCTAGGAATCTACAGTCGGTCCAAAGTGAGATACCCCAATACTCTAGTCACATCCATGGATGGCCTGGCTTGTGAAAGCCCCACTGGGAAGGAAAGCAACAGAGTGGAGAGGTGAGAGGGCTCATTTGTTAGATAAAGGGTCCTTAGCAGGCGCAAATAGAGGTTAATGATGTGCCCCACACATGACAACTGATACGGGTCACCTAATGGAAAGGCAAATCTTTTTGACTAACGTTCCGACTTTCCCGATGGGAAGCAGAGAGTCTGAAGAGGGACTAATCGGCAAGGTGATCAACTGAATCTGCCACATCAGACATGGATTATCAATCATCAAAGAAGATGCAACAACAACTGTAGGGTTCCAAGTCGCGTACATTTGGGAAGAGGTGGGATGGATGTCTTGTAGCTCACCATGGCAAATAGGTTCTTGGTGGAGAGGCTAATGGCTGTGTGCACTGGAACGGGATGTGCATTGTTCTGCCCCGTTCACATTGCAGCATTATAACCCTCATACATAAGTTCTATATCGTTTCTAAACTACCCTGGGAGTGCCAAAATGGTGTGTCAATGGGGGGCATGTTCAGTAGAGGAAAGGGCTCCAATGACCCACAGTATAGGCATAAATATTTGAGCCCCCCCAGGAAGCTGGCATTGGTGTGGTAATGTGAGCAGGAGATCAACCACCAGTTGGGTTAATTTGACTGATCACTGATAGTGAGGCTAGTCTGCTAGTAGTTAATAGTGTGGCCCTAGGTAAAGCAGTTGTCCCTTTGGTTATGGAATCTCTGGGTTTGGAACAATAGTTTATGGGCTAAAACGTCTCAGATGGAAAAAAGCATGGATATCTTGTGAACTTGGGGACAAGGATTGGCAGGAGTGTCTGGTAGAAAATGTTGTTGTTATGCTCCCAAAAGCAAGGCATGTGACACTGATCCATAAACTAGGGTACATCATGTTCAGTGCACCTGCAGTCTCCTTGCGAAAGGGAAGCCACTGGGGGGTTATTCTGGGTTGCCATTAACCTTAGAGTGAAGATTAAGTTGGCAGTCTGGCTCCCAATGCATTCAATAAGATTTTGAGGCCTAGCTACATATTTTAACATGTATAACACTGAGTTACTTGGGGACGAATCTGCTCCAGTGCTGGATGAGCTGGACAAGCTTTTGGATAACCTACCTGGGGGGTGGCTTATTACATGCTGTCAAACTTGGGGGGCGGGGGTTAATGATCTAATGAGACAGGAAAGTGATATTTCTCTTGTACATGATACAGACATGGTTGTAGGATCCTGCCAATCTCTGGAACAACTGCATCTCCTTAAGGTAAAGCTAACCCTCTTGTACGACCTGAGGATGTTGACTTGTTGGACCATTAGGTATGCTTCAGGTGGAAGTCAGATTGCATATTTCTGTCAGCATGGTATTGGCATACTATTCTTGCTATGGACGTGTGCAGCATCTGGAAAGTGACCATAAACACCTGGTGGTGAACACAAGAACCCGAGAGGGGTGGTGTAATAGATGTGCCATACGTGGTGAAGAATGCTATGACATGGATTTCTGGGTAGTCTGAAAAGCAGTAAAGCACCCAGCGCGGGTGGTGTCACAGGGGAATTTATGCTAATTTCACCCGAAATTTGGGCCTCTTTTCTTTGCTGATATTTTAATATAATCTTGAGACTGAGACAGATCCCCGATCAGTGTAAGATTACAAAACTAATCACACTGTATATAAAAAGGAAAATCGAGAGAACCCAAATAACTGCTGCCCCACTTCACTGATCTGCATGCTATGCACACTCTTGCTCAGAATGATTCTTGGAAGGTTGGTGGATTTCCTGTAGTCTGGAATGTAGTAAGCCAGGCACAGGCGAGAGGTAGGAGGGATTCTTGAACCAACAAGCAGGTATCACATATGTCCATCATTGAAGGGCACATTTGCTTTTGGTTTATTTTCAATTTAAGGGCAGCCTTAGCTCTGTTAACGGGAGCTTACTGATGACACACCAGATAGGGAGATATTTGGCCAGAATGCTAACTGGGAAGGGTATGTTCTGGCCTTGCCCTGTTCAACATCTTCATCAATGTTGAAGAGTGGCTAAAGGTTGTGAGAGCTGGTGTGCCTAAAATGGTTTCTCGAGAGGTCTCTGTTCTACTTTTTGCAGAAGATGCCGTTCTTATATCCAAGAACAGCCTTAGACACTGTATGATGGCATTTTAGACCTTTTACAGGACAAAGAGGCTAGTTATAAATACTGCTAAGACTAGGATTCTGACTTGAGGATCCAGGATACCGCTAAACTGAAAGTACTATCGTGGCAGGCAATATGATTGAGGAGGTTTCTGAATCTGAATACCTGGGCAAGGTTTTGATCTGTGGGGCCCTGTTGGCAAGCAACAGGCTGAGTATATTTAGGGGTTTGCTCATAGGATTGCAGATAGATTCCTCCTTAGAGCTTCTTTATCTGCATATAGAGCTAAGGCTGTTGTGGATGCATTATATGTGAATAAGCTATGGGATTCACTAATTTATGGCAGCTTGGAGTGGCTGAAATAGTTGTTTAAATCTGTTTCACCCCTCCCCATATGCATTCTCAATGTACTGTGATGTGGGAGCTGAGTTTCAAAGTTATTGGATCATAGGAAAGGATGACGCGGTTATTGCTCTCACTTCAGATATGGATCAAGTAAGAGTTCTCTGTGTACTATGATAGGTTGGATTAAATCAAAGGTTAGTGGGTGGATTATCTTCTCTGGATGAAACATGTCAGGGAATTATTGCCCAGGTAGTGTCAGAAAGACCTCTGAGAATTCACTCATATTATACAGAATGAGAACTTTAGGGAGCTTTTTGGGTCCTACTGGGAGCTGCTGGCAGATGTCTGCATCTTATAACTGCATCGCTTCACTCTTTTTATTGCTTAAGACCAACAGGTCTCTGAACGCATTTAAATATTATGAGGCCTGAAAAGAGACCCCTTATACGTTGAGTCTACATTGAGAATTGCCACAGAATTAAAGCGCAGGCCGGTGCCTTGATGGAAATGTGGCAGTGTGTATGTATTTAAGACCAGGCATCTCTGGAAACAGCAGTCCCCTTCCTCTTTCTCTGCCCCCATTATAAACTGCTAAGCAACAGGCGATTTGGCCGCCAAGGAGCGTGCATGTAGCACTGCTAAATGCTCTAAATGCCGACTGTAGACCCACATGAGTTGGTACCCTCCCGAGAATAGGTCTTTTAACCTTGTACATTTTTATAACGGGATTCTCACATTTTGTTTAAATCAACATTGCTTTGGCCCTGCTGATTTCTGGCACTTTCTTAATATAGAAATGGACCCCCGCAAATTGATTAAAAAGAAAAAAGTGATATGGGAATCAAAAACATTGGATAAACCATGATTTTGATAATGGTTATGGTTGGCAAACAGGTATTTTGGGGTCTTGGACAGTCTCCTGACCCTCCACCAAGTCCCGTTTCAGGTCTGTCACAGTGTATGTGCCCAGTCTGAGAGAGTCCCTTTAAGGAATGCCCCAAAGTTTCAGTGCATTGTGCTAATGTTTATTATATTTATATGGGCTCCTTTGTTCAACCTGTGAGATATAGAAATGGAGCAGGATTTACTTTTGGGGAAGGTTTGACGGCACCTGCTTTTGCGACGTGCGGGTAATCGGAGGTGCTGCATGTGCGAGAGCTGTTGCCTGGGCCAGCTGCATGTTCCATTCAAGATGGCAGACAAGCTCTTTCCTAGCTCAATCTGGTTGAAAGAAGCTGGTGAGACAGCCACAGAGATTGTGGAAAACGAGAGGAGGCTTTGAAGGAATCCAAAACCGAGGGGAAAGCAGTATAGAAGCCAGAGTCCGAGAGAAAGAGGAGGAGGAGCGGGAGGAGGAGGGGGAGGAGGAGGAGGTGAAAATATGTGAGGAGTTCTGGGGAGGGTGACAGGAGGGACACCAGAGAGGAGGTGCCAAGGAGTTGTGAGAATGTGTAAAAAGAGCACCGCATATGTGGTAGCAAGGAGTTCTGAGGAGGGTGGTAGGAGGAGCACCAGAGAGGCGGTGCCAAGGAGTTACAAGGCAGGTGGCGGGCAGAGCACAAGAGAGGTGGTACCAAGGAGCTGCGGGTGGAGGGAGGAGGCAGAAAGACGAACTCTAGAGAGGACGTGCCAAAAAGTTGAGGGCAGGGTGGCAGGAGAGGCACCATGGTGCAGGTGCAATGCAGTTGCGAGGAGGGTGGCTGGAGGAGGATCAAAGAAGAAGTGGAGGAAATTGTGAGGAGGGTGCAGGAATAAATGTTGGAAGGGTGATTGATAAGAGCAGTGAGGAGGAAATAAGGAGTTAGGGAGCACGAAGGTGCCGAGACCATGACAGAGGAGGTGGCATGGAACAACAGTGACAGACGGTCAGGAAAGAAGTAGAGCAGTGCTGTACATGTGGCTGAGGAAAGCGCCAAGGAAATGGAAGTACAACAAGAAGAGGAAAGAGTGAGTGGTAGGGAAAGAAACAAGTTTTTTTTGTGAATCATCGAGGAAGAGGAGGCCAGATTTTCGGGGAACTGAGTCAGGACCATTTGGGAGATATGTGGTGCTCAAAGCAACACACTACATATATGGATGCCTGGTTAATTAAGAGAAAGAGTCCTGATCATATCAAAACACTGAAATCTTGTATGAGAAACACCAGTTCGTATTAAGAAATGCGGAGATGAAAACCACTTGCACAATAATTTAAAGCTCAGCTCCCATGAGATGTGGCCTTGGCTAGTGGAGCTACCAGGTGACTTGCTAGCCTAGTACTGGCAGCTGAGGGGGTCGGGCAGTTTGAAAATTCAACACCTAATCGCAGGACACACTTACAATGTGAAGACAGCTCTTGGCATGTATGCATTTATGCGTCCCAAGTCCTATCCGTCAGGGAGATCAAAAGGGAGGGATCCATGGGGAAGTGTTGGAGCTAGAAGTATGCTATGGAGACAGAGGTGCAGGTGAGAGCATGGTGGTGGGCAGAGAAGGTGAATTAGAGGAGAGCGAGCATAGAAGAGAAGTAGAAAGCAAACCGGAGGCGAGCGAGAGTGGAGAGGCAGTGATGGAGGATTGAGCGAACAGAAAGAGGGAGTGCAGGGAGAAGGAAGAGGAAAGGACAGATATTGGGGAGGAGTTAAAGATAAAAGGTAATTGCAAGGGTTTGAAGCGGCAATGGTGTAAGGAGGTGAGGAGAGAAAGAGAGACTGCAGAGGCAGAAAGAAGAACAGAGGTGGCAGTTCAGGAAAAGAGCGACATAGGAGATGGTCCAAAGAGAGAAAAGAGGAAGCGTGGAAAAGAGAACTAAAATTTTATCTGAATTATGCCAGCCTGGCTCGTATCATGTTCCCTTTCTGCATTATGCCCAAAGGCACTCCATGCAGCAGAAATAGCTACATCCCATTCAACAATGGACTCGCTAAGCTTGGTTGTCCTAGACATCACCCTATTCCCTGCCCCACACCCTTCCTGCCCTCCTTGCCTCCTTTCCCCCACAGTGCCGCTACAAACTACAGCACTAAAATCAGTGTTACTCTAGGTAACCCCCCACCCAACCTCGCCAAAGATGCCTACTCTGATAATATCCAGAATTCACGCAATATGCTATATTGCCCTACAGCCTCCCCAACCTCATCACCCGCAACAACAGACTAGGTTTTAGACTTCTCTTTCTCACCTCACCTAGTAAAAGAACTAACACTCCCACAACTAAAGTCAATAATAAAAATACCACTGCCAACATTGTGCCACTCAAAGGAGCCTTACTCAATGTTAGTTCCCTTGTGGCCCATCCCACTGAAATTGCTGACATCATCCACTCAGCAGACTTGGACTTCCTCGCCACCACAGAAACTTGGCTCCATGCTGCAGCAGGTCCTTCTCTAACCCTTGCGGTTCCCGACAACTACTCCATCCTCAGGGCCGACAGACCCAATGCCCGTGGAGGAGGCGTAGCACTTATATTCAAATCCGTGTTGGAGAATAGATCCGTCACCTCCCATCCTCTAAACTCCTGTGAATACCTTTCCATTAAAATTTAAACTACCCCTAAGAACACCATCACCTTGGAACTTATATACAGACCCCCTGGCCCCATAGGTTCATTCGAGGAAGATATAACCGCCCTCATAGCTGAAAAATCGAAACCTCTTTCACAGAATATTATTCTAGGTGACTTTAATTTAGGATTTAATGATCCTCATAACATTCCGGCATCCTCCCTTGCCAGTGCACTCTGCGAACACAATTTCATTCAACTAAATACCCTACCTACACATCAGAAAGGTAGAACCCTAGACTGGTTCGCTGCCTACAATTGTAATGTTATCTGCAAGGACCCGCAACCACTCATATGGACCGACCACTTCCTACTCTCATTCGACATTAGCACTAATAACCCACTCCATTTACAATACCCACCTGTACTGGCATGTCTAACGAGAAACAAGCAGAACATTACCGCTGAAGCCTTCATCCCATTGGTTCTACCCATTCTAAACATGATCCCCGACGCATCGGACCTTAACCTACTAGTAGACACCTACAACATCATCATGACCAAAGCTATTGACCTTGTTGCTCCTCTAAAATTACGCAAAAGCAAACCCAAAGCTCATCTTAACTCCTGATACACACCAGAACTCAAAATACTAAGAATTAAGAAATCCAAGATGGAAACCCTTTGGAAAATGAACCCATCAGAGGAACAAAAAACTAACCTAATAAATGCATCCTCCTTCTATAAAAAAGAAATAATTTGCACTAAAAAGGAAGCCTATAATGTAAGAATAAGCAATGCTTGCTCCAGTGCCAAAGAATTATTACCAATCTTGAAGGAGCTAGAAAACCCCAACCCACCCACGGACCTGTCTGTGAAGGACCAACCTTGGTGCACTAATATCCAGGATGCCCTTGCGAATAAAATCACTGGCCTACAAACAAAAATTGAAAATAAAAGACTACAACTCTCCAACAGTAGCTCCACCCCACCCCACCCATAGCCCCCCTAACCCCATCCTACCCTTCACCTCTAACACTAACCATGGCTTTACCTTCAAAAAAGTAACCGCACTAGAAGTGCAGAAAATTATAACTTCTCTCAAACCGTCAAACTGTAAAGGGGACAGCTGCCCGGCACAGATTATAAAAGATGCAGCAAGAGACCTTGCCCCTTTTATTTCTAAGCTCATAAACGTGTCATTCTCCACTAACTCAGTACCTAATAACCTTAAACAGTCATGGGTTCTCCCGCTTCTAAAAAACAGACCATGGACCCAGCCATTCCCACTAATTGTAGGCCTATCACCACCGTTCCTTTCCTGTTAAAAATCCTTGACAGAGTTGCTTATCTACAAATTCAGCATTACCTAGAGTCCAACCAATTACTCGGATTGCGTCAGTCTGGCTTTCGGACGCAACATGGAATTGAAACCGCCCTTGTTGATCTTAAAAGCCAGATTGACGACATGAAAGACAAGGGAAAGGCTGCTATCCTACTCCTTTTAGATCTCTCTGCAGCCTTCGACCTGGTCGACCATAAAATACTCTGTAACCACCTTTCCTCTGCCGCCCACTTCTCCCCATCTGCTGTCACATGGATACAGTCCTTTTTGGCCAATAGAACCATGAGAGTCTTCTCCCCGGTGGCAGCAGCAGACCCTATCCCTATCACTTGCGGTGTCCAACAAGGCTCATGTGTTTCACCGACCCTATACAATATCTTTACAAAGCCCCTCTTTGATAAATTGGACCGTCTGGGTGTCACCTACACAAACTACGCGGATGACACCCAGATACTCCTCACCATCTCGGGCAATTACAATACTGATGTTTCCAGGATCATTGAAATCTTCTCTGTCATTCAGGCATAGATGGCCACACACGGCCTCTGCCTGAATGACGAGAAGACTGAACTGCTCATTGTCGGTTCACCGAACAACTTACAAAAGCTAAGCCCCAACTACTCCAAGATCATAATCGATGGCAATACTATTACTGTCGCCAAACACGTGAAAACACTTGGCTTTTACATCGATGCCAATATTAACCTCACTAAACAAGTCAACTCGACTGCCTCAGCTACTGCCTATACAGGTCAATTATTTAGGGCCTGTAGACCATTTCTTTCCACTAACAGCTGCCTTACGCTTGCTAGAGCCCTCATTCAATCTAGGTTAGACTACTGTAATAGCCTCTACCTAGGTGCCAACCAAGTGATAACTAACAAACTCCAAGTCCTTCAAAATAACACTTATTCCCAGACATGAGCATATTTCTGCCACCAGAACGGCTTGCAACTGGCTCACTATCCAACAAAAAATTGATCTAAAAACCCTCTGCCTTACCTACAAAGCTCTCAACCATCTAGCTACCCCCACCTTACCAACAAATTCACCATGAAACCATCCATCAGAACTACGAGATCTTCCAACTCTCTATTTCTCACAGTACCTAGATTTATATCCAAAAGAGCCGGAAGCTCAAGTTTCACTGTCCTTGCCTCCCAACTTTGGAGCACCCTGCCACTGAATATTAAGTCATCCAACTCCTTCCAGTCGTTCAGGAAACTTGTCATTGAGTGGCTTCTGTCAAAAAGCCAACCTTCTGCTAGATTCAGCTATAAATTGTATATATCACAGATGCCTCTTTTATGTCTTTACTGGCTGCTATTACCGTGACTTTCTGTTTATGCTATATATTAGTTTTGTTAACTTATCACTGCCTATTACCATGTGTTGTGCCTTGTAGCTTGTACTAAGCGCCCTTTTACTCCCGGGTCCGGAGCGCTATAGAAATAAAATAAACAAACAAACAAACAAATAAAGCGCATGGTAAAGGAGAGGGAGGATGTGGTGACATGAACCTGGCAGGAGGAACAAAGAAAAAGCAGGAGAGTGGAACATGACCAGTGGATTTAAGGAAGAGTTGTGGCAAGTGCCTACCTTGCGAACCCTGGTCATAAATAAATCCATCCAACGGTGGAGTTGTCAGCCAAGACCAAGAGGGTCTTCCTGGGGTTACATTTCCTGAGGTTACATTGTTTGTACCATTGCCTGGCTCCCGTCCCCCGTAGGAAATATATTATTGGACGAGGTGAGAGTGCCGGGTAAGGCAGACTAAGCAGAGCGACATTAACATTGATGATGACGACATTGATTTCAGCCAAGGAAGACCCAACAATAGCCATGAAAGAAGTGCAGGGCATTATAAACGCCAGAGACTGTGTGTGACTGTTTACAGCAAAGAGGTGGGCCCAGCCTAGTGCATAAAGGACTGTGTATATCATTTGTGAAATCCTAACATCCATCCCATGGAATCCTGGTCAAAGCCTAATCCCTGTCGGTTGGGTTATTGCGAAAATAAAGATGAAGATAAAAAGAAGATTAAATAAAGATTAACAATGAAGATGTACTTTAATTTGTTGACTTCTCGACTGGAAAAGCAATTGAGTAGAGTTTGGTGGTGTGTTTTCACTTAGAGTCAGATTCCTTTGTAATGTGCAGGTCCCAAGCTTCCTCGAAGGCTGAGCCAGAAAAAGATGACTTTATGCTTGTGGCAGCCACTGAAGTCTGTGGAACTCAAGAGATATTGTGCTTTACTGACTGCTTGAGGGCTGGTTGTAAAGGATCTTTCACATCCTCTTCTGGCAGTGCTTTATCCAATCATAATGATTTTAGTGTATTCTGTCCCATGTGGAGCACACAAGTCTGTAAAAACTTGTTATTGATCAAAAAGATGAGCCCGCTTGCAAGATCAAATCAGGGAGAGTGACAACGTTTTCTTTGGAGATAGCTTGAAAATGTGCACTGCCATCAATGAGAGCTACCTAGTTGCAGCGGTGGATCGGGTATGATTGGAAGTGGGTGGCTTCCTTACTGTCATTGATGAAGTATGTGTCAGTGATGTGAGTCTATCCATCAATAAGTGTTTGTCCATCGGCAACGGTTTTCTTTTTGTTGACAATGTTTTTTCTGTATGCAAGGTTTTTGACCAATGATGATGTTGTGTTGATTGACGGCCTGTGTTTGTTTGCTGATGGGACACCTGCGGATGAAGGCCATTCTGTGTGGGAGTGCTTCACTGCTGATGAGGATGTAGCTGAGGTGAATTGGTAAACGTGTTTTTCCCCATGGGCGTGTACTTCATCGACGACAAAGATTTACTGGGCGATGGGTGCCTCTTTGACAATTGCTCTGTTGGGCTTGTCTTAGTAGGTGACTTTGGACTGACCTGTGTAGATGAGTAATCTGTAAATGCTGCTGATGGATGTTGATCTGTGGAGTGCTCAGAGGGTATTTTCCTGTGGTTCACACCGCAAGGAGCCCCTTGACACTCCGGAAAATGACGTTCCTTCAAAGTCTTTGCTCTTGAAGTAGAAAGTTCAGCCCCTCCTACAGTTGAAGCACTCCTTTTCTGAGGAGCTCTCTTCTCTGGTACTCGGGAACACAGGTAAGCAGGGGCTACACTGGCAGATTGCTCCCAGAGGAGGTGCCTCTAGTTTGCTCCAGAAACATAAGGAACCTCTCGTCTCTGCCCAGGAGAGAACCCCTTGCATGTTTTGCAGTCCTGTTTGATGAGGATGGAGGCAATACATGCAATCCTATTATGGGTCCCTAAGGAAATTACCTTTCTTCTCACAGCTATTGTAGTCCTTAAATAGGGAGGCTTTGGGTCTTAGGGCTTCTTTCCTCATACCTTCCTCAGACATGGTCCTGCTTGAGGTGTAAAAACTCATAGTTATCTTGTTTTAGGGAGCAACCTTTTGCAGGAAAGTCCATTATTAGTAGGAAGCAGACTGCCCAGACCAAGATTTAGGGAAATAAACGGTTGGAAAATCGTGAATGTGGACAAATCTGTGAAACTTTTGAGAGCAAAGGAGGATTCCCTGTCACAAGACATGCAGTGAAGAATCTGAAGATGGCTGCCCTGGGTGGAGCTAAAGGCTGCCCTCCTCATTGGTTTGGTTAAAAGAGAGCCAACAATAAGGTGGAGTGGATCGTTAAAAGCTTGTTTTCTATTGAGTATGTATACAATGCATTGCTATGACATTTGTTATGCACCAGGGATTTCCGGTCTGAAGACTGGGAATAAGTCAAGCATGTGACTCTATGAACGATAATGAAGGGTAAAATGCATGTGTACAAATTGTATACATGCTTTTTATGCACTTATTTTACTGCACTGTGACGTGGTGATAAGGTCACATGACTTACCGCTTTGACAAAAAGAGACCAAGTTTTTACATCATGAAGGCACGTGAACAATTACATAAAGAAAATCTCGCCTGGGGAAGTGTTCCATCCTGGCCTGTGGTTTCACCTCTGACCATCAATTGTCCAGTCAGCCTGTACTTTCACCCTTTTACTGTATCTAACAAAGCTCTTTGTGATTCTTTTCTCTCTTGTCTCACTCCTGCCGCATCTTCTCCCTCCCGCCGCGTTAGTGTAGATTTCTGAAGGCCTGGTTCGAATTATTGTGCACATTTCAATATCCAGTCACATGGGGAGAGAAGCTGCATTGCAAATGGTGTTTGGAGAGTGAGTTCCGATACAAGTGATACCAATTATAAATCTTTGCGTGTCCCTCCTGCGGCTGACCCTGCCATTGTCCGGTGACCGCGGTAATGTGCAAAGATTTATAATTGGTATCAATTGTATCGGGACACGAGACAGAAGCACTAGCAGTAACCTGCAACGGAAAGCGTATTTTCGGACAGTGTTATGTTTGTATATTGCACCAGATGAACGTTTCAATCTGAAACAGAGGAGCGGACAGCTCCAACACAGTTTCTCGCGAGGAGTGTAGTCCCACAGTGGTCGTAGATATTGTTGACTTGCCTTGAAAAAGACGCCAAGGTCGAAACACGTGTTGGCACAGAAAACAAATCAGAGGAATTGGAAATAAATTACTACCTGTCTTATAACATTGCTTTTCTTTATTGCCACTTATTTGAATCAAAGTTGTCTTTGCTTGTATCAGCGCATTGATTCTGGCACTCCCTTATTACTTTCAAATGGTTAGCCTGGTCATGCCACAGTCTGCAGCTGACAAACATATCTCTCACACATTTGTGACTTTCAAGCCACAGCGCCCATTACACCAGGTACCCCTAATTTGTTCTTTAAAAGCTTAAGAGGCGCAAGCTCACGACCTTGCAAAGTTGATAAATATGTGAACAAAGTCTGTGCATGAATTTTGTAGAAGCAAAGATCACCTCATGTGCTGGTGACTTTCAGGCCGATTCATGGAATAATTAGCGCGGCGCAAGTGGGCAAAAACGTGCGAATCGCAGTGGAATAGCGAAAATCGCAGTGAACGTGCGAAAATCGCACGAAAAGCAGCGCACGTCGATTCATGGAAGTCCGTGCGCGAGAAAACCAGCGGATGTGCGATAAAAAGTGCGCGGCGCACGTTAGCGCACAGGCCATCTAACAGCGTGCGCCAGGTCACAGCGAAAATCGCACAGGCCACAGCGAAAATCGCACATAGCGCGGCGCACGCAATAAAAGTAGGCGGAACACGGGCGTAACACTCGGAATGGGGAACAACTTGCCAAAACGTGGGCGTCACGGGGGAAGTACAGGGCACAAGTGCGCGGAACGCCCACACGCTCGCCTACAACACGTATTCATGGAATAGAATAGGGGAAAAAAGCGCACGCTCAAACCAGCGCACAGGCACAAACACGACCGCCACAAGAAAGGAGGCGGTAGCGTCTCTGCGGCTGTAAGAAATGTGCGCCAAAAGGTGCGCCAACAAATAGCACCTATATACTGCCATGATGAATGTCCCATACTGTGGCCCTCCAGGAAAAATGACGTGCAAAGGGGTACCCACAAACACGGACACCCGCTGACAAAAAATACGTGTGCATGTATACCGGGGTGCGCGGGAAGTGTCACACGCGATTTGCAGGGTACGTGCATCACAGGGGTTCGCGTGAAGTTATTCACGCGATCGGGCCTGGGGGAGCGGGCTACGTGTATTACAGGGGTTCGCGTGAAGTTCCACACGCGATCGGGCCTGGGGGAGCGGGCTTCGTGTATTACAGGGGTTCGCGTGAAGTTCCTCACGCGATCGGGCCTGGGGGAGCGGGCTACGTGTATAACAGGGGTTCGCGTGAAGTTCCTCACGCGATCGGGCCTGGGGGAGCGGGCTTCGTGTATTACAGGGGTTCGCGTGAAGTTCCACACGCGATCGGGCCTGGGGGAGCGTGCTACGTATATTTCAGGGGTTCGCGTGAAGTTTCACACGCGAATAGCCTGGGCGCGTGAATTTGAGGGGTGCGCGGGAAGTTCCTCACGCGATCGGGCCTGGGGGAGCGGGCTACGTGTATTACAGGGGTTCGCGGGAAGTTCCTCACGCGATCGGGCCTGGGGGAGCGGGCTACGTGTATTACAGGGGTTCGCGTGAAGTTCCTCACGCGATCGGGCCTGGGGGAGCGGGCTTCGTGTATTACAGGGGTTCGCGTGAAGTTCCACACGCGATCGGGCCTGGGGGAGCGTGCTACGTATATTTCAGGGGTTCGCGTGAAGTTTCACACGCGAATAGCCTGGGCGCGTGAATTTGAGGGGTGCGCGGGAAGTTCCTCACGCGATCGGGCCTGGGGGAGCGGGCTACGTGTATTACAGGGGTTCGCGGGAAGTTCCACACGCGAATAGGCTGGGCGCGTGTATTTCAGGGGTGCGCGGGAAGTTCCACACGCGAATAGCCTGGGCGCGTGTATTTCAGGGGTGCGCGGGAAGTTCCACACGCGAATAGCCTGGGCGCGTGTATTTCAGGGGTTCGCGGGAAGTTCCACACGCGAATAGCCTGGGCGCGTGTATTTCAGGGGTTCGCGGGAAGTTCCACACGCGAATAGCCTGGGCGCGTGTATTTCAGGGGTTCGCGGGAAGTTCCACACGCGAATAGCCTGGGCGCGTGTATTTCAGGGGTTCGCGGGAAGTTCCACACGCGAATAGCCTGGGCGCGTGTATTTCAGGGGTGCGCGGGAAGTTCCACACGCGAATAGCCTGGCCGCGTGTATTTCAGGGGTGCGCGGGAAGTTCCACACGCGAATAGCCTGGGCGCGTGTATTTCAGGGGTGCGCGGGAAGTTCCACACGCGAATAGCCTGGCCGCGTGTATTTCAGGGGTGCGCGGGAAGTTCCACACGCGAATAGCCTGGGCGCGTGTATTTCAGGGGTGCGCGGGAAGTCCCACACGCGAATAGCCTGGGCGCGTGAATTTCAGGGGTGCGCGGGAAGTCCCACACGCGAATAGCCTGGGCGCGTGAATTTCAGGGGTGCGCGGGAAGTTCCACACGCGAATAGCCTGGGCGCGTGTATTTCAGGGGTGCGCGGGAAGTTCCACATGTGATTTGACAGTGTGGCTCCTCCCAGGTGTACCCTGTACACCCTCCACGGCCCCTGCAGGCAGCCCACACCACAGGGGACTACCCTGCATCCCTGGTCATGTCCCGCAGGCAGCCCACCCAACATGGGCATGCCCCCCAGCAAAGGCACATGTCTCCTTGAACTAATGAACACCAACACATGTCCCCTTGCACCCCCACCCCCCAGCACTGTGGGGCACCTGCCAGCAGGCCCCCACCCATGTCCAACTCATGTCTCCCACCACCCCCAAACCCCAGCCACCAGGGTCACCCTCCACCAGGGCCCCACTCATGTCTCCCACCACCCCCACCCCCCAGCACTGTGGGGCACCTGCCAGCAGGCCCCCACCCATGTCCAACTCATGTCACCCACCACCCCCAAACCCCAGCCACCAGGGTCACCCTCCACCAGGGCCCCACTCATGTCTCCCACCACCCCCACCCCCCAGCACTGTGGGGCACCTGCCAGCAGGCCCCCACCCATGTCCAACTCATGTCTCCCACCACCCCCAAACCCCAGCCACCAGGGTCACCCTCCACCAGGGCCCCACTCATGTCTCCCACCACCCCCACCCCCCAGCACTGTGGGGCACCTGCCAGCAGGCCCCCACCCATGTCCAACTCATGTCACCCACCACCCCCAAACCCCAGCCACCAGGGTCACCCTCCACCAGGGCCCCACTCATGTCTCCCACCACCCCCACCCCCCAGCACTGTGGGGCACCTGCCAGCAGGCCCCCACCCATGTCCAACTCATGTCTCCCACCACCCCCAAACCCCAGCCACCAGGGTCACCCTCCACCAGGGCCCCACTCATGTCTCCCACCACCCCCACCCCCCAGCACTGTGGGGCACCTGCCAG
Source organism: Ambystoma mexicanum (assembly GCF_040938575.1). Classification (NCBI taxonomy): domain Eukaryota; kingdom Metazoa; phylum Chordata; class Amphibia; order Caudata; family Ambystomatidae; genus Ambystoma; species Ambystoma mexicanum. The sequence continues at coordinate 1,014,927,592 of NC_090926.1, read as the reverse complement.
CAGGCCCCCACCCATGTCCAACTCATGTCTCTCACCACCCCCACCCCCCAGCACTGTGGGGCACCTGCCAGCAGGCCCCCACCCATGTCCAATCCATGCCCCCCTGCACCTGGGTCCCAACATTCCCCAATCATGTCCGTAATGCCCATCCTCCCCTGCCAAAAGGCCCAACCAACTATCACACCCACCCACATATCAAAGGCAATTACATGTTACACCCCCAATGTAAATAATGCAATTTAACACATGTCTGTCACACACAATGGCTGCAAGTGAATGACAAAACACCAAACGTGACATGCCTGAAAGCAATGAGATGATACGACACATTGAAGATTAAAAAAATAATATGTATTGAACAGCAAATAAGAAAAAACACAAAGCAAATCAAACAAAACAAGATGAATGTCCATGAAAAAATTATGAAAAAATAAAATAAGCCAATCAAGAAGATAATCCTGGGTCCATGAGCCCTACCAAATTAAACCTAACTGACTACTAACTAAAAAGGGAACTATATACAAAAAAGTGGTGCATTGTCCAATCGCAACCCAAAAAAAATTCAAAAAAACAAAGGAAACCTAACCCTAACTATACAACTATATACAAAGGCAGCGGGCTATTCGGACGGCTCACTGGTTGTTGTCATGGGCCAGGGCATCCTCGAACTCCTGCTCAATGGCTTGGAGGCGGGCATGTTCCCTGGCCCCGAGGTCCCGCAGGGATAACGCAGTGTCAAGCTCAAACTCCCTGCGAAGACTCTCGAGGCACTCAGCCCGCCTCAGCGCCCTCCGCATGGAGTCCTCCGCCCTGACCATCGTGAGCCGTTCCTCCTCTGCCCGCTGCCGCTCCGCACCTATCCGCTGGCACAACCTCTCCCACACGGAAGCCACTCCCATTCCAGGGTTCTCCTGCCCTCCGGCCGATGCCTGCACCCCTGATGTTGATGGCCCCGAGCCATGATGCCTCCCACGTTGAGCCTGCTGCTGCCTCCGACGCAACTGCCTGTGCCAGCACGACGGCATCCAGGCTGATGGAAACCACCGACGCCGTTGTGCACGTGCCCTGCCCGATGATGCCGTCACATCCTCCATCTGCTGGGGTCCAGTTGCTCTGGTGTCCACCCCTGCTGGATCTCTGACTCCCGACTGTGGCAGGGATGGGATCCCCACCGAGCTGGCTGCATTGGTCGGGGCAGGTCCACAGGGGGCCCTGGTGGCATCTGGGCTGGAAGACGGCAAGGAGAACGACTGGTGGATAGCCTGCACAGAGGAGGAGAGGGCCGCCACATTGGCCAACACATGCAGGAAACCCCCGAACATGGCCGATCCCAATTGGGCCACGTCGGCACGGTGCACTTCGTGATGACGTGCGTGCTCCTCCCGGGAAGCACGCACGGCATCACGAATCGCAGCCGTGCGCAACGCGACCCCAATCAGGACCTTCTCCGCACGGCCAGGGGTTCCCACGTCCGCAGGTGGAGGGGAGTCAGGTGACATGGACATCCCCTCTACCTGCGGACAGGCCTGGGACGGGGCATCCCTGCTGGTGCATGGTGGTGCACTCACAGGGTCAGGGACAGCGACATGCACAGGCCCCTCCACGGTGACCTGTGCTGCCTCCTGCCCCTGGCCCTGGACTGCACCACTTGCACCAGCAGGGATGCCCCCACCAGGCCCCATGTGTGCCCCAGTGGCGGCCTCCTCCTCCTCTGTGCAAACCACCAACCTGGATGGCTCCTCACCGTCTCCCACCGTAGCAGGCCCCTGTGGGGGCTCACCCACCCCTTCCGCTGCAGCCGTGGGGGCATCCCCGCCGCCTTGCTCCACAGCGCCGTCTCCGCCCTCTTCTTCACTAGCCGCTGCGTAGAGGGAGACAAAGAACACAAGCATCAGGGCACTGTACAATGGTCCCCTAGACAGGAAGCAATAGCAGATGAGCACCACTGTCAAAGTACACTTCCATCATGTCCCTCCACAACACATGGGCCAGTCCAGGCAAAACACACACAGTAACAGGCATGGTGCATGCCATGGACATTTCCATGCATGTCCAATGGACTCTTGAAACATTCAATGATATGTAACTCACATGCATCATGGCTCATGCCCATCACATGCACACACATCACCTCAGTCACATCCATCTGGCCCCAAACACACCAAACACAGCGGATACAAGGGTCATTTTGCTGCTTTACTGAATCTCTGCATTGTCACACACATGTGTCATGCATCCATGGCATGCACAAGTCACAGACACGCAGGTCAGGCACACAGACATGGCTACCATATATGTACCTGGCATCAGCACCCATCCCTCACCCCCACCCATGTTCAGGTACAGAGACTGGCATGCTCTCATGTTCATAATCTGATTAGGGCTCCCCATGCGGCATTTCAACACATGCAACAACCATGTGCATCACACATCACTGGTCGCACATGCATTACCATGATGTCCCTGCACACATACATGCATACATGGGCTATGGCACACATACAGGCAAGTATCATAGAACCAGCACACCGCAACATGCCCTGTCTCACACAGTAATGCATGGACACTTACCGCTCAACTCCAGACGGGCCTCCCTCTCAAGGATCTGGGCGTGGAGCGCTGGGCGTACGCGTTCCAGGACCCTCATCTGGATGGTACTCATGCGGCCCCGGGCCCCCTCCACGAGGCGCCGGGCCTTCACAAGGGTCCTGGACCTCAAGTCCTCCCAGCGCTTCTTGATCTTCAGGACGTCGCGGGTTGCCACCCCCTCCGCGTTGATGGCAACCACACAGTCGGCCCAGATCCTCTGCCGTCCTTCCTTGCTGGCGCGGGACGATCCAAAGAGGGCATCATACTGCCCCAGGACATGCTCCACCAGGACACCAACTTCGGTGACAGTGAAGCTGGTGCCCCTCTGCCCCTCTGGCCTGGGGTTGCCACTGGTGCCAGATGTGGAAGTGCCCGACATGGCAACCCCAGAGGCAGGTGTGGGTGGGCAACTGGGTCCTGGGGCTGGGCTGTGGAGCGATGTAATACCAGTCGGGAGTCTTCAGTTCCAGCAGGGGTGGACACAGCAACTGGACCCCTGCAGATGGCTGATGTGCAGGCACCAAATGGCAGGGCACGGTGGCAGCAGGCAGGCAGGCAGGCAGGCAGCAGCAGATGGCACGTGGGAGGCTGCTCGGGGCACTGGGGGGCAGTAACTCGGCCTTCTGGGCAGGAGCGTGGGCTTCCGTGTGTTTTCGCGTGGCCAGCTTGATACGGAGTGATTTGGCACGTGAAAATCCTGCACGTCAGCGTGAAATCCGAGGAAAGGCCCTTAGCGCGTAAGCGCGTCAGCACGCATACGCGATTCTATTGGACCAGAGTCCCTCAGCGCGTAAGCGCGTCTGTGACGTGACCCGCACGGGTGTTCCCCACTCAGGACGTGATGACGGGGCACACGTGGAGATACTGCACGTCAGAGTGTCATCGCGTGTAATTGGACAAAAGTGCGCGTACACGCGATTGGCCTATGTACGTGTATTTAATGGGTGCGCGGCCACTTACACACGCAAGTACGTCAGCGAACCTGTATCCCGTGGTGCGTGTGAATTTCCACACGCTATTGGACTGGCAACAGGATTCCAGGGCTGCGCGGGTCACACGCTGTATCCCGTGGTGCGTGTGAATTTCCACACGCTATTGGACTGGCAACAGGATTCCAGGGCTGCGCGGGTCACACGCTGTATCCCGTGGTGCGTGTGAATTTCCACACGCTATTGGACTGGCAACAGGATTCCAGGGCTGCGCGGGTCACACGCTCGCCTAGAACACGCGCTAAGCATAAATTGCGGACTTTAACAATAACAAGCTCAGACGCCAGGATGAACATACCGTTCCTAGCAGCAGTGGCAGTGGGCTACCAAAGGAGGAGGAGGAGGATAGTCAGGGCCAGAATATTCACACCCAGAACCAGCCTTTTCGGGATGCCTGATGACCAGGTGTATGGGAGGTACAGGTTTCCACCACACATCATACTGGACCTGGTGACTGAGTGGGAGGATGACCTCACATCACCCACCCTGTGCTCCCAAGCACTCAGCCCCCTGGAGAAGGTCCTCAATGTACTGCACTTCTTAGCCACTGGATCATTTCAGCGGACAAGTGCCATAGTGGGTGGGGTGTCACAGGCCACCCAGTCACGCTGCCTACACCAGGTCTTGAACATCATGACTGCACGCCCATCAGTCCGCAGGCACATATACCTGCCCAGAACACCTGCAGAAAGGCATGCTGCCGCCCTGGATTTTTACGCAGTGGCACGATTCCCCAAAGTGCTAGGTGCCATCGACTGCACCCATGTGGCTCTACGTCCCCCCAGGGCATCTGAGCACATCTATAGGAACCGCAAGCACTGGCATTCCATCAACGTGCAGGTAGCATGTAATGCCAAGGGAATCATCACCTCAGTATATGCCAACTATCCCGGCTCCACCCACGACAGCTTCATTTACCGAATGTCCACCCTAAGCCGGGACCTAGAAGCTGGGCGGCATGGCGATACATGGCTGCTTGGTGAGTATGTATGCCACTGCACATGCATGCATGTTGGATACTGAGCAAGGTCACAACCTCACCAATGATACCAATCCCCACCTCCACAGGGGACAGTGCCTACCCTCTCAGCCCCCACATGATGACGCCAATTCGGAACCCCACCACGCCACCCCAGGTAAGATTTAACACAGCCCACATTACAACCAGGGGCATAGTGGAGCGCACATTCGGAGTGCTGAAGTCACGCTTTCGCTCCCTTGACCGTTCTGGCGGGCAGCTGTTATACGCTCCCCCAGTAGTGTGCAGGATCATAGTGGCAGCATGTGTCCTGCACAACGTTGCAACACGCCGGGGCCTGGCCGTGGACATGGTGGTGGCCCCACATCCCCAACCACATGCACAGCCGCTGCGCATGGGAGGGGAAAGGGCACGGGGGGAGGCAGCCCGTACACAGCTAGTGGCTAATTACTTCACATAGAAATCACACCCCTGTGGAGTGCACACTGCCCTGGCACATTCCATCTGACAATCAATGATGACTCAACCTGACACTGATCCTGAATGTGTGGAGAATGAACGGGGAATTCCATGTCAGCCTGAGATTGTTCACCTGGAAGTGTCACAATGTGTGCATCCCTACCCACACAGACACCACCAATGCAGTTTTGTGAAGTTACACATTGAAGCAGCTAAAATGAATACCCACTTGCAAAATGCAACAAGAGGACATTGGCATGTCAGCCAACCCAACCCCAGCACTGCCACACGACACACCGTGCCATGTCATGCTAATTGCAGGTAAACAAAGTAATCCCCACAACATGACATCACTCTCACTATGTACAGTGGCACTATTAGAAACCTGCAACACCTGAAATGCTCACAGCAATGCCGGACCAACAACATACTTGAGCACGTAGTACCATTAACATGACATCAAAAATGTAACATATTAGTAGTCTCACCACCTGGAAATGCCTGCACTCCCACCACTACCAACTGTGCAGTGTTGGCGCCATGTAGAGTTGTAGGTGCACTGCTGCCAACATGGTCCCCATCGCCAGACTAGAGGTCCTTGTGTGGACTTGAGGAAGGGACCTGCAAATTGGGAGGTAGACACAGAAGAAGAGTTACACATCAATGCAACATGCAGTGTACAACACAACAGCAATATGCACTAGGAATGTATACACAGTATTGACTACAGACTGGCCACACAGGTCATGGGAGTCCAACGTCACTGTGTAATTCACTGTCACTTGGGCACACCCTTTGCAAGCCCATGGAAACGGGAAGCAGGAGGGGTGTGTGTGACTCAAACCCAAGCATCTGAACCAAATACATTACAAGCCTGCATGTGCCCAGCCACAATGCAGCGTATGCCCACAGGAACCACGGAAGCCAACAGATCGGAGCCAACAGATCGGAGCCAACAGATCGGAGCCAACAGATCGGAGCCAACAGATCGGAGCCAACAGATCGGAGCCAACAGATCCTCCCAAAAAAATTGGGAATAAAAGAAATCAAAATAAAAATAAATATAAGAAAAAATCAAAAATGGCCATTGATGGGCCCGGGGGGGTTGGGGAGGCCACCCAGGAGGTCCGAGGACAGGATGCACACCAGAACCCACCTGCGTGGATCCTGGGAAAATAAAACACCTCCATGGGCTCATGGCCCACACGGCTACCCTATTGTGGGAGTGTCACTGCTGTCGCTATTATCACCCTGTGCAGCTGCATCCGGAGGTGGTTGCACTATGGGAGGCAGCCCACGCAAGGCCCTAGTCTGCTCCTCCATGGCTGCAAGCATGCGGGTGTGGTAGGTCTGGTTCTGGAGGATGAGTGTGCGGAGGTCCCCATGCAACAACTCACGGGATGCCCGGACCTCCGCCCTCGTTGCCTGCATCTCAGCTGAGAGCGTACGGGTGAGACGCTCCAGCTGCTGTTCTGTCCTTTGGTGTGTTGAAGCCTCAAGCTCAACAAGAGTCGTCCTGAGGTGTAGGAGCTCCTGCCTCAGGGCTTCCCTGTGGCCCTGGGACTCAATGGAGATGGCCTCCTGCAGAGTCGCCAGTGCCGCCCGCCTGTCCCTGTTGGACCCCAACATGTCCTCCCTGTGTGACTGGCAGATGGAGTCAGTTGCCTGCTCTAGTCGCTCCATCAGCCTTTCTGGGGGGACAATGGAAGTGGCCACCCTATCCATGGCCTGAGCCATCATCTCGGATGATGCAGCCTGTTGGGTAGCCATACCGTAAATGGATTGCTCCCATGCGGTATTGCCAGGTGGCGTACGGCCACCACGTCGGCGGGCACCACACCTGTCTGGGGCAAGGCGAACTGCGCCTTGCTGTGCCGGCACTGCCTGAGGCTGCAGGACTGCATTCCCCCTCTGATCTGCTGGCCCAGGAACAGGATCAGATGTCGCGGAGTGTGACCCTGCATCCGTAACCACCAAAGGCGTAGCTGCCAACACTGACATCCCCATGGAGGGTACTGACCCTGGTGCAGGTGGGTGAGACAGAACAGAATCCCTCCCTGGAACACTCACCAGCGACGGCACGTAGGTCTCATCCGAATCAACACCTGAGTACAGCTCGGGGGAGGTGCAGCCAGAGACACCCCTTGAGAGCACGACCTGCAGCACTTGTGGGTTCTCCCCCACCACCACACCACGTCCCTCACTGGTGGTTGGTCGGCCCTGGGACACCTCCTGGGTCTGCACCATCTCCACAACCCCAGCAGTATCAGGTGCCTCTTCCCCTGCAAAGACATGAAAACAAAGTATTGGAAACAGGCATTAGCACCATGGCACACATTGAGGGCTGAGAAGCAAGAGAACCAGTACTTGATTGACATGTCCCACATGACTAGAACCCTCCCATGCATGCACCCTCACTGCGTATGAAGTGCAGGCAAACGGCACACACTGATGACACCAAGATGGAAGATGAACAAATTTTCTGCATGCTGCCTGGCAGTGGCATCACACATTGGCCTGTGATTGGCAGGTGAAACACACATGCCATCACACAGATGGCATGTACCATTGCTATTGAGTGAAGATGGAGAGGAGGGCAGCACCTATTCATTCAGTCCAGTTCCCGCATGTAATAGCTTTTCTGATTCTAACAGGTCAGATTTTTCACCTGGAGCTGCCAGTCTGTAATGGTCAAATTGCACAGGGACATGTGTGTGCAAATGATATCCAGGTAACAAAGTCACTCCCCTTTACCATACCCATGTCAGACATGTGACTAGTGGACAGCGACATGCCTAGTGAAAGTGGTGGAATGCAAACAAACTGACTGAATGAACAGTGAAAAATAAGCAAATCTGTTGTGTCAAGGTGACACTTCAAGGGCAACTGGCGTGCAGTTGTGCTAGATGTCTACTGTTGGCAGAAGGGATACTGCTATGGCCAAATGCAGCTGCGCAGGAAGTATTGCATGAAGCACATGGCTGACCCATACGACTGAGGCGCACACACTCTCTCCTGGCACCCAAACAGAAGCCCTCACACACACACCATGCACATGTATGACACACACATGCATGTGCACTCACCGGACAATGCCTCGTAATCAGCCAGATCTCCCACGCCTTGGATCTGTTCCTCCGTGACGTAGGTCCCAGCGACTGACTCATGTGGAGTGAGTTCCATGTCTACTACTGGAGACCCACCTCCAGTCACTAGAGTTGCGGCATGACTTGAGGCCAGCTTACTCTTTGCCCTGCGCTTTAGGTCATTCCAGCGCTTATAGCAATCATTGGCTGTGCGCCTCACGATTCCAAGGGCACTTACGATGTCCGCAACGGTCTGCCAGTGTGCCTGGCGTTGTGCAGGTGTGGTCTTGGATCCTGCAACAATGACCATCTCGTTGTCATGTCCGGACACATACTCGACAAGTGCATTCAGTTCGTCATCCGTGAAGCTGGGCTTCCTGGACGGGCCGGACTGTGTAGCCGTGTCTGGGGCATCAGCCTGTGCCGGACGAGCACTCTTCCTCTTCCGCTTGGAAGGTGGTGGTGATCCTGAGTGTCCTGCGCCGCTCTGGACACTGGGGGCAGGAGCCCTGGTGGACTCTGTATCAGGAGTGTGGGATTGCACACTCAGCATGGGAGTTGGTGCAGGCATTGGCTCGAGTGTGATGGTGTCAGGGGGAATCTCAGCAGCATGGACTAGGACCGACACTGTCCTGGCTGGGTGTGTGAGGGCTGGGGTGGATGGAGCCGCAGCTGCCCCTGCAGCCACTCCGCCCTGCCTCCTTGGTGCAGTAGATGACCTTGCTGCCCCAGATCCACGTGGCATGATGGCATCAACGTGCACCAGCGCACGTGTCGTAGCCCTGCTGACCTGGAAGTCAGCCATGGAGTCAGCCAGGTCTGGTGCCACAATGGGCTGGTCCAACAAGGGCTGAGCATGGATGGTGTCAGCCACTTCAGCCTCAACGGGAGGGGGGGAGGGGGGGAGGGGGGGGGGATGATGGGTGCCCTTGACTGGTCCTCCACACATGGGGGGACAGGCTCACCCTGCAAGTTACGACCACGTCCCCTACCGGATCCACCACGGCCACCACTTGTGGCTCTTCCACCTTTGCCACCCTTACGGAATCCTCGCCTCCCAGCCATGGCACTGATATTAATGTGCGTATGGGAGTGGCTGTAGACAATTGTCCTGGGCAATTGGGGGTCAAAGGGGTTGGGTACCAGATGGTAATTGTACCCTAGTGCTCTAGCACGGCTGATTGTAACCCCTGGGGAAAGATGACGGGTCACGCAACGCACAGGAGGCCCAAAAAAGGGAGATGACGTGCACGCAACCCCTCCTAGACCACGTGTGCAGAAAGAAAAACCTGCACTACGCTGTGGCACCCAGTAACACAAGAATGAACGTATGCGTGTCACACGCAGCCTAGAATGACCTCTGAAGGGGTAGGCAACACACGGGGCAAGCACAGAAGTTGGATACGTGCGTGACTCACCGTCTGCCAGGTAAAAGAGCGTGAAGAATGAGCGCGTTTGGCTGGCTAAACCCCCGCCAAAAGAAGATGTGTACGCTGTCTGAGAAGACAGGACAACAGTAGAAGGGGACACTGTTTGAGGGAACAGGCCCAGGTAAACCAGTAAAAGAGAAAAAAGAGAAAAAGCTGTCAGAGGTAACAGGGAATACGAACTGGAAACGCCGTGAAGTAAATCGCGTGTGAAACGACAAGAAGTACAGATTTCACCCACTCGCTCTCCACGAAAAGCACGTACAAGGAAATGGTGTTCTACATGTACCTTATATACAGGCCCACACGTACAGCGTCACTTACGCGGCGTGTACGTTCACCAATCACACGCTTTGTCACTCCTGCGTGTAGATCCATTTTCACCAATCACACGCTTTGTCACTTCTACGTGTACATCCATTTTCACCAATCACACGCTTTGACACTGGGACGTGTCACGTAACAATTTCCTGCACGTGCAGGTGACTATAGGCGCGCATATGCTGTTGACGGGTTTACGCGCTAAGGGCCTTTGCTGACGTGTGGGATTTCACTACCTATCAGGCTGTCCACGCGTTCACACACGAGAGACCACGCTCCTGGCCAGGAGGCGAAATTACTGCCCCCCAGAGCCCTGAGCACGCTCCCACCTGCCATCTGCTGCTGCTTGACTGCCTGCTGGCCACGTGCCCCACAGTGCTGGTGGGTGGGGGTGTTGGGAGACATGGGTGGGGGCCTGGTGGAGGGTGCCCCTGCACTGGTGGGGGTGGTGGGAGACATGGGTGGGGGCTTGGTGGAGAGTGCCCCTGGTGGCGGGGGGTGGTGGGAGACATGGGTGGGGGCCTGGTGGAGGCTGCCCCTGGTGGCGGGAGGGTGGGGGTGGTGGGAGTCATGAGTGGGGGCCTGGTGGAGGCTGCCCCTGCACTGCTGGGGGGGTGGGGGTGCAGGGGGACATGAGCAGGTGTGCAGGGTAGTCCCCTGTTTTGTAGACTGCCTGCAGGGGCCGTGGAGGGTGTACAGGGAACACCTGTGAGGACCCACCCAGCCTAATCGCGTGTGATGATTCCCACGCACCCCTGTAATACACGTACCCTGGCTAATCGCGTGTATAACTTCCCGCGTACCCCTGTAATACACGTACCCTGGCTAATCGCGTGTTAAACTTCCCGCGTACCCCTGTAATACACGTACCCTGGCTAATTGCGTGTTGAACTTCCCGCGTACCCCTGTAATACACTTACCCTGGCTAATCGCGTGTTAAAGTTCCCGCGTACCCCTGTAATACACGTACCCTGGCTAATCGCGTGTTAAACTTCCCGCGTACCCCTGTAATACACGTACCCTGGCCAATCGCGTGTTGAACTTCCCGCGTACCCCTGTAATACACGTACCCTGGCCAATCGCGTTTTAAACTTCCCGCGTACCCCTGTAATACACGTACCCTGGCTAATCGCCTGTTAAACTTCCCGCATACCCCTGTAATACACGTACCCTGGCCAATCGCGTGTTGAACTTCCCGCGTACCCATGTAATACACGTACCCTGGCTAATCGCGTGTATGACTTCACGCGTACCCCTGTAATACACGTACCCTGGCTAATTGCGTGTTGAACTTCCCGCGTACCCCTGTAATACACTTACCCTGGCTAATCGCGTGTTAAAGTTCCCGCGTACCCCTGTAATACACGTACCCTGGCTAATCGCGTGTTAAACTTCCCGCGTACCCCTGTAATACACGTACCCTGGCCAATCGCGTGTTGAACTTCCCGCGTACCCCTGTAATACACGTACCCTGGCCAATCGCGTTTTAAACTTCCCGCGTACCCCTGTAATACACGTACCCTGGCTAATCGCCTGTTAAACTTCCCGCGTACCCCTGTAATACACGTACCCTGGCCAATCGCGTGTTAAACTTCCCGCGTACCCATGTAATACACGTACCCTGGCTAATCGCGTGTATGACTTCACGCGTACCCCTGTAATACACGTACCCTGGCTAATTGCGTTGAACTTCCCGCGTACCCCTGTAATACACTTACCCTGGCTAATCGCGTGTTAAAGTTCCCGCGTACCCCTGTAATACACGTACCCTGGCTAATCGCGTGTTAAACTTCCCGCGTACCCCTGTAATACACGTACCCTGGCCAATCGCGTGTTGAACTTCCCGCGTACCCCTGTAATACACGTACCCTGGCCAATCGCGTTTTAAACTTCCCGCGTACCCCTGTAATACACGTACCCTGGCTAATCGCCTGTTAAACTTCCCGCGTACCCCTGTAATACACGTACCCTGGCCAATCGCGTGTTGAACTTCCCGCGTACCCATGTAATACACGTACCCTGGCTAATCGCGTGTATGACTTCACGCGTACCCCTGTAATACACGTACCCTGGCTAATTGCGTGTTGAACTTCCCGCGTACCCCTGTAATACACTTACCCTGGCTAATCGCGTGTTAAAGTTCCCGCGTACCCCTGTAATACACGTACCCTGGCTAATCGCGTGTTAAACTTCCCGCGTACCCCTGTAATACACGTACCCTGGCCAATCGCGTGTTGAACTTCCCGCGTACCCCTGTAATACACGTACCCTGGCCAATCGCGTTTTAAACTTCCCGCGTACCCCTGTAATACACGTACCCTGGCTAATCGCCTGTTAAACTTCCCGCGTACCCCTGTAATACACGTACCCTGGCCAATCGCGTGTTAAACTTCCCGCGTACCCATGTAATACACGTACCCTGGCTAATCGCGTGTATGACTTCACGCGTACCCCTGTAATACACTTACCCTGGCTAATCGCGTGTTGAACTTCCCGCGTACCCCTGTAATACACGTACCGTACCCTGGCCAATCGCGTGTTAAACTTCCCGCGTACCCCTGTAATACACGTACCCTGGCTAATCGCGTGTATGACTTCACGTGTACCCCTGATATGCACGTTACCCGCTTTGCGTTCCTTGTTTGGCTGCCCTGTAAACTGGTCCAGAGTTAGCGCAGCCCTTTGCGATGATTTAGCGATTTTGCTGGCTTTTCCTTGCGAGAGGGCGTTCTTGGGGGCGTTACTGGCGCTGCTGCAGGGTCGCTGCGATACTCTGCGCCACGGCTGGTTTGGGAGCATGTAATCCATGAATACGCTGTGCGCGGAAATCGGTTTTATCGCACGTGCCTGGCGCAGTCAATCGCACGCGGACACTCTGCGCCAGCCGATTGCGACACTTTTCTGCGAAATTCTATGAATTACCCTGTTTATCTGTGATGGTCCACATGCAATAAGTCATTACCTCCTATATGTTACTGATACGTTGTTATCATGAGTTACAAGTAATGCTGCAATATTGATTTCAAACAAGTGAAACATTCTGTATTGAATTCTACTAATCCTAACATGTGTATTGTACTCCAGTAGTCAACACCTGTTTCATGCGGCACTATTTCAGGGCTAATGGCGCTAAAGAGTAAAGACAGAGAAACAGGGAACGTTCCTTTAAGTAGGTGAGTTTAAAAGGAATGTGACAGATTAAACGAGATGAGAAAAACAAAATGGTGACCTTGTGGCTCTGGTAACTTTAAATTAAATCAATGGGGGATGTGGAATAGAAGTGAAATTCAAGAACAAGGGTGCGAGGGTTTGGAAAAATGCAGCAAAAACTGGGACTAAATAGTATACAGTGAGTGAGGCAGTTTAAAACTTCTTGGTTTCTCCGACGCCAATGGATCATATATCTCATGACTGCGAGTGTTGCTACGTTTGGCTGGTGCATTCATCAGAGTTATCCAGGGCAGAAGAATATGCTCACGGGATCCAAAATTGTAAATTAGGTTAACGCCTTTTCAAAAACATGCCCAACGATAAGTGCATGAAGTTGTCATGTATAGCGAGGCTTGGGCATGATGACCACAATTTAATTATCAAAATAATTAAGCTGTTTGGTAGCTAAGAACAGTTGTACAGCCTGATTCAGTCTCTATAACTGATATGAGGAGAAGGATGAAGTCGAAATCACTCATGCACAGCGTTTGGGGTGGCCACTACTGCTGTGCTAAGGGCGTCTATGTTCGTCCTGAATATCCATAAGGCATCATTGTAGGCTCTGCCCATCCCAGCACTTATTAAAAGACAATATGAACAGCTTTCCACCAGAGGAGCATGCACATTAGAGATCAGAGCAATGTGATGCCACGTGACAATCATGGGCATAGAAAAAACGAATGTGACTTGTAGTTTCATAGGACTACAAATGCAAATATATCAAATAATGAAAACCGGGTTAGAGGAGGGAGTTAAAAACACATTGCGTTGCTATATTTTGTGAAAAACCACCTAATGAAAATAATATCTCAATTTATGGTAGATTATACTTATTGTCCCTTGAACGGGTGCAGCCAGGAAACCAAGAAAGGCAATCACCACTGCTGCTGGTTAGTTCAAGGAGGTCCAAGTTATAATGGATCTCACAATTACATACAGAACAGTTGTAGAGTTTCAAAGCCAATTGGGTTTGAGTGAGTTTGATGTCCCCCCAGAGCAGAGGGTCATGAGTGCCTGGTTGATGACGGCAGCTGATCCGACAAAAGCATTTTTTGAAAACGTGAACGCTTGCAAGGCCTAATGGACCAAGAGTGGTCAGAAAGATGAAAATGATAAAAGCAGTGTACAGAGAGAAAGAACCGTAGCACAATAGGCAAAGGAGAAAGATAGCGAAAATGACAAAGTATATGAGTACAGTAAATAAACCAAATGGAAGATCATCTGTATATGTTTTGGTATATATTTGGTAGTAACTACATAAATAGTTAATGGCATGATGTGTTCATATATTGAGGAATGCATACAGTTCTGGATCCTTATTGAGTCCGCAGTGGGAAGGGTCCCACACATTTATCCAGAATAGTTATTTTTTCCTAAAATGCAGAGTGAAGTTGCTATCCCTGAGATCTTGGGTGATGTATTCAAGAGAAAATAACAGGGTGTTTGCAATTGGGATGTTTTTTCCAGCGAGGAGTTCGGGTTTCTAATGGCTTCAAGCTGATCCTTGATTATTTCTTGATGCGGGTGTGGAATGTATGGATTTTAAATTCAATGTCCACATGGTTTGGGTGATCAGACAACTGATGAAAGATATGAGTTAATTCATTCAGCCAAAGTTGCTGATGCTATTCTTGATGGACTTGCACATAATATGTTTGCTACACTTGTAGCAACTATTGATTTCAGCGCTGTGTGCTCTGTCCTTTGATAACACTTTGCTTTTCCCATCCATTTCAGAACGCTGTGCATTGCGTTTTCCTCAATTAATGCTGCTTAAAGTGATTCCTCACTTCTGGGACCCCACTGTGTATTTCTAATTTTCTGGGTTGATCGATTGATTTGAATCTGTGTTATTATACCTTTTGCATTGAAAAAGGCCAACAAAAACACAAGCACAAAATACTGTGCAAAGCATTTTGGAGAATATTTTGGGGGGTGGGGGGGGTGAAAAGCACTAAAGGTGATGGGGGGGGGGGAAAGGAAGTATTGGGTGGCTGGATTACAGTTCATAACGAATAATTTATGGTTATAAGTAATTTGTATCACAAATCACTAATGCTGAAGACTTTCCATGTGGGCTCAAGAGTAAATTGAGTATTTATTGTATGTTGAGACATATGATTAAAAACGCACTGCTAAATTCATTTTTACAACACACGCACAAGTCCCACAAGTCCTCTTGATATTCATTGTTTGTTTGCAGCGCTCGCTTATTAGCTCACCAGGTTCCCTTACCTCACACAGTCTGGTCTACGGCACACACAGAGAGACATTTAATTGCCGCAGATGGAGTGGAGTACAGGGAAAATTATTTGCCACACTTGTGCATGGAAGCAGTGGGTCAAGCGCGTCACTTCTGTGGAAATACCGCTGATTAACGGACTCATTACAGTGTTGTGTCCCCTTTCCTCCAATTTCAGGCTGACATCCGCTCCAGAGAGTACATCCGGAAACATTTTCCAGTCCCTGAGCTGACAGAGCCCACCCCACCTGAGGAAGACAGAGGTAAGTGGAGCACTTATCTTTCTTTCCTCTTCTTGGCTCGCCTCCAGAAATGGACAGGCCTTTGGAGATAATTTGGGTATTTCATGGCTGGCCACAATTTCGACTGTCTCCCAAATCTCTACTCTCCCAGAAGCACATGCGTTTATGGAAATCTCATTTCTCCACAGACTAGTCTCTCTTATCTGAAACAATCGTGGAACTGGGAGGGGTGGGTATAGGCTATCGGGTCAAGCATAAATAGTTGGCAGTGGAATGCAATGACGATGGGGAGGGGTGTGGGACAAGGGGGAATATGTAGGTTGTAGTCACAGAGTGCGGGCTATCCTTGCCCTCACCATCACATTAACCCTACCTTTAGATTTTTGACCACCCACTACCTCCAGGGCCAACTGGCCAAGAATTCCATGATGATCCAAAAAACAAAAGACTAAGGATTGAATGCATATGTGTCCCTAGAGCCTCTTACACATATACTGGCATTTCCGCTCCTCTCACCCCGAAAGGACCATAATGTAATGGGCCTGGGCACTGTACCGCCATCACAATGTATCTAGTGAGCAACTCCAGTGAGGCCAGTGATGGATTGGGACTGCAGCCCATACGCTACCTTGTACACCCCCATTGTGCCCCCTTCGCAGCGGGCCAAGAAGCTTGTATCTCACTACTCACACAGTGACCCCTCTAGGGAGTCGTCCCAGCCCACAGTAATTGGCCCAGAGAGAAAGGCCAAGTAATGAATGTACCTGGCAACAGCTCCCCCCAGCTTCTCTGGCTGCTATGGAAAGGAAGAGGGTCTCCGTGCAGAGCCTGTACTTCCCTTTCCATGGTGACCAACTTAGCACAGTATTCTCAGTCATTGAACGGGATGCCTCACGCATCCCGTTCAATGGCGGAAAATACTTTTTTGATAGCACCCAGGTTATCGCTTTGGTAACCCGGGGTGCTAATGGCGTTAAGCCACTTTTTCAAGAGCTGGAACTGAGGGGACACGGCATATAGTCTTCATTAATGGCACAGCCAACATGGTCAGTCACTATATGACCTCTTAACAGTGGTCACTACTGGAAATGGTGGTTCCCACTAATGTGGCATTTTCACTCGGCCCGTTAACTTGGGCTGCCGGGCAGTTACCCCCGTTCCAACTATTTCATAAGCTACGCTGATATGATATGATATGGCATTTAAAACACGCCTATCCACAAGTGTTTCAAGGCGCGACGAGGCAAGGGAGGGGAACAAAGGGAGGACAGACAGCGATCCTACTAGGCGAGGTGTCATTCAGATCACGCAAGTGCGTGGGAAGGGGGCAGGGATAGTGTGGTACATGGCAAAGATGAAAACAATAAGTAAATAGCATTCAGCATGTGGTAAGTGCATGGGTAAGTGCATCTCAGCTGCACCACCAACTCCTCTTTGCACACAAATGGTTAATCTACTCAGTGATGAAAAAGGAATGTGTTATATAAAGGGACTAATGCTTTATGTATTGTTATTGTTGTTGCTAAGTGTTCATGCCTTTTCTGTGTTCTGATAGGCAGGGCATCTGTGATTCTAGATTGGACCCCTTGTGTTTATACCATTCTGGAATGATATGTCATCAATGTTTATGCTTGGCTTTATTCAGTTGTACCCTGGATGCTGACTGTGTTCGGGGTCTTATGCTTTACTGCTGGAAACTAAGTAAATAAACTGTTTCCTACTTACCTTGGCTTCCGGCTCCTTTAAAATGGCGACGAGGATGGGATCAAGGATGAATCCCTGCTGAAGAATAGACCCCCAACTGCCCAAAAGAAGTGCTGGAGAAGAACAGTCCAGGGTGGCCTGCGGGACCCGGCATCCAGGAGGACTATCCCCTGAGCTTGTGGATTAGCTCACACCATCAGGTGCTGGAAAAGTTTGTCTGAGGGGGATTAGGCGAGCACTGCCGCACGGGGCTTGGAGGAGCCCCGTGCCAGCCTCAAGTTTGGCTCGAAACGGAGTTGCCAGTCTCAAAAGTCTGACTGCCTGAACGTGGATGTGGCGCTGGCAGTAGCGTACCACAGGAAAATAACAAAGACTCGCCCAGGGCCCCCTGTGCAAAGGCGAGCGAGTTGAATGATACTCAGATGCAACGCAGGTGAGGAAGTGTGCGTTCCCTGAGGATGGAAGTGTGATTTCTCAGATGAGGAAGTGGTCCTAAAATTGGGAAACTACTCTACTTATGCAGGAAGTGTGATTTCTCAGATGAGGAAGTGTTCCTAAAACATTTTGCAGGAAGTGTGATTTCTCAGATGAGGAGGTGTTCTTAAAATTGGAAGACTACTCTACTTTTGACTGGGAAATCTAGTCCCACAGAGGATCTGTCATGGGAAGTTTCCTCAATTGGGAGAGTTAAGGCTCCCAGTGACATCTGACACACCTCTCAGTTCCTAGTTAATTTTTCGACGCTGGTGTAGTGAGTGCATTCCCTTGCATTCCAATCCCAATAGAAGTTACTGCTTTTCATACTTTATAAGAGTGAAAGACAGACATGGCTTTGTCTGGGGTACCTGGTCCTCGGGTGTTTATGCCTACACAAGGCCCGGCAAAAATCAAGTGGGGCCCCTGGAAGAAAGGTTTTCTTCATTATGTTAAAGCCACGTGTGGAAATGGAATGTCAGTAGAACGCAAAGTAGCTATGTTAATGCATTTCTTGCACTATGAAGGTCAGAAGATATATGAAACTCTTCCTGATATTGCTGAGTTAGATTTGGAAGAGGGGTTAAATGATTTTGATCTAGCGTTAATCAAACTTGATAAGCATTTTGAATCAAAAACAAGCACTGTATTGGAGCGATATCACTTTGGCATGAGGTGCCAACATGAGGGAGAATCTGTTGAAGACTATGTAACTGCTCTGAGGCATTTAGCACTAAATTGTAAATTTGGGGGTGGACTGGAAGAACATATAAGAGATCAATTTATGATACATTGCTCTAATGATAAAATACGAGAGGAAATTTGGTTGAAGGATGATCCCAATTTAGATGAGGTTATTAGTATATCGAAGAGAATTGAGCATACCCTCCAGTGTGTAGCGAAACTGTCTCTTAAAGAAAATAAGCCATCACTGGGTGTTGAAGTGTTGAGGGTTGGCGACAAGAAGGGTGGTTGCTCGAAGGAGAAGAAGAAATTTAAAACCAAGCCCAATAAACGTCATGAGAATACCCAAACCAAAGGTGGAGGTGGTGAGCAACCCAACAAACGTTTTCAAAGCGATACTACCCAATTTAATGTAAAGAGAGAGGATAGATTGTGTTTTCGTTGTGGGAGTTCACGACACCTATCCACATCTCCCATTTGCCCTGTGAATTGTAGTTTGTGTAAGAAATGGGGGCACTTTGAGAATTGCTGTAAAAATGATCAAAGTGGTGGTGGGAAGGGAACACTTTTAATTGAAGAATATGATGGTATGTCGTCTGAAGAAGCTGATGTTTCTGAGAACGAGATAGTTACAGTCCACATGGTAAAGTGCTTGGGGTCTGATGAATGTGAGCATCCCTCAGCGTGGATAGAAGTAAATGGTCATTCAGTTAAAATGCTTGCTGATTCATGTTCAAAAATTACGTTGGTATCCAAAATTGTCTTTGAAAATGTAATTGGAGGTGATATTAGGCGTCTAGTTCCCTCCGATAAAACACCAGGAGGATACAATGGTGATAAAATAGAAATTTTGGGATGTTGTGTAGCGGAATTCAAGTTCAAGGGTAGGATGACACACGGGAAAATATATGTCACAAAAAGAGGTGAAACTCTTTTGGGTTGGAAGGAAAAAGGGGTTTGGGAATCAAATTAGATCCCAATAGTGAGGAGCAAGTTCTCAATGTAAGTGATCCATTTGCGCTTAACAGCAATAGAGCCAAATGTGAGATGGTAGCTAGATATCCTGAAGTATTCTGTAACAAAGTGGGATGCCTCAAGGGGATGGTTCACAAGATTGAGATAAAAGAAGGGAGCAGTCCCGTTGCCTCTAAGCTTAGACCGTTGCCTCTGTCTATGCGGAAGACTGTGTGTGATGAGTTGATAAAACTTGGGAAAGAGGGAATCATTGAGCCGGCTAGAGCGGTAGAATGGATATCCCCCGTTGTAGTGGTGAAGAAGAGTAATGGGGATTTGAGAGTATGCACCGACTTGAGGGAACTTAATCGATGTGTGGTAGCGGATCGCCATCCTCTTCCCAATATGGGAGAGTTATTGCATAGGATAGGGAGTGCAAAATACTTTGCAAAACTTGATATGGCGAGTGCGTATCATCAAATCAGTTTAGATGGAGACTCACGAAAATTGACAGCTTTTATTACTTATGAGGGAATCTATCAGTTCAAGCGCATGCCATTTGGATTGGTATCAGCGTTGTCTGTATTCCAGAAGGTTATGGACAGATTGTTGAAGGATGTTGGTGGAGTGTGGTGCTTTCAGGACGATGTTTTGATATGTGGGAAGGATGAGCCTGAGTTGAAGACAAGATTGAACCTGGTCCTTAAGATTTTCAAAATGAGAGGAATAACATTGAGGGGTGAGAAATGTGTTTTTATGACACAAACTGTGGATTATTTAGGTCATGACATTTCTGAGAAAGGTTTAAAACCGAAAAGAAATTTGGTTGAATCAATTTTGAAAACACAAACACCTGTGAATAAGGCAGAACTGAGATCATTTCTTGGCACTATTGAGTTTTATCACCGATTTGTGGACAGATTTGCTGACTCCATAATTAATTTAAGAGCTTTGTTAAGGAAAGGTGTTGAATTCGAATGGAGTAACGAATGTCAGAAAGAATTCGAAGAAATGAAAAAAAAAATTGACATGGCTAAACCTTTATCAATGTTTGATACGAGAAAGAAAACTATTCTGGCTGTTGATGCCAGTGACACAGGAATAGGAGTAGTTATGTTGCAGCCGGATGTGGATGGCACAGAAATGATTGTAATGCATGCATCCCGCATGTTGAGAGGAGCAGAATTGAACTATTCGGTACTGGAGAAGGAAGCATTGGCATGCCATTGGGGGATAGAGAAAATGAAAAATTTTGTTTGGGGTCAAGATTTTATCCTGAGAACAGATCATAGATCACTTAAGGCGATCTTTGAAAGTAAAGGTCTTGACAAGGTTTCAAGAAGAGTTGCAGGCTGGGTAACCAGACTACAGTGTCATAAGTTTGAGATAAAAGTAGTCGCTGGTAAAGAGAATGTACAGGCCGACCATGCCTCGAGGGTGAAGTTGGAAGATAAAGATGATGACAGAAGAAGTAATATGTGTGGTGAGAATGAAACGGCTTTTGCAACCGTGGAAGGTATAATACAGAAACAAGAGTGGATTCAAATTCTTAAATCAAATGAAATGTGGAAGCGTATTATGGCTTTTGTGGTGGAAGGATGGCCAGAGAAAAGACTTTTAGTTGGCGAAGAAAGGGCAATGTGGGAAGTGAGAAACAAACTGTCCGTAAAAGGAGAGCTTCTATATAGATGGGATAAGTTGGTGGTTCCAGGTAGTCTGAGGAAGAAATTAATAAATTGCGCCCACCAAGGACATATTGGAGTATTATGTAAGACAAGAGGTTGTTAAAGCTGATTACTGGTGGCCAGGGATTGATCGTGAAATTGAGAAGGTAGTTGGTGCGTGCAATGATTGTATCAAGTCAGATTGTATCAATGATTGTATCAAGTCAGGTAAAAATGTGATAGCTGTAACACAGCCCATGGGAAAAACAAGTATACCAGAGGGAGTGTGGCAGGATTTGTCCATGGATGTGCTAGGTCCAGTTGACATGGGTGCTGGTAGAGGAAGATTAATTTTAGTCATGGTTGATATGTTTTCAAGATGGACGGAATTTAGGATTTTGAGGGAAGTTACTTGCCGGAGTATCATTGAATTCATGGAGGATGTGTTTGAGAGGGAGGGTTTACCTAGAAGTATACTCACTGACAACGGTCCACAATTCGTGGGGAAGTTATTTATGGAGTATCTTCACAAATGTGGAATTAATCACAAAAGAACGCCTTTGTATTGTCCTCAAGCCAACGGCATGATTGAGAGAGTGAATCGATGCATTATGGATGCCATTCGTGGAGCCAATGCATGTGGTTTGGACAAAAGAGTTGCAGTGAGAGACAGGTTGTATGCATTGAGGATGGCTCCGCGAGTAGAAACATGAATTAGTTCATTTGAACGTATGAGAGGCCGAAAGACTAATACCTGTGTGGCTCCAGCTTGGTTGGGTAGGCCAAGAGCGACAGATGTGGTTGTGGATGCCGTAAAGAAAAAGATGGGTGTTCGAAAGGATAAATGGGTGGAAAAAGTGAATGAGAGACATCCTAGGAAAACCACTGTGGTCGAAGCTGGAGATTTGGTGAGGATAAGGAAGGCGGTCATCTCCAAGAAAGGGGAGCCACTTTACACGGAACCAGCTAGAGTTACACGAGTTTTCAAGAATGCTGTGTGTGTGGAAAGTGGACAAATATGGTGTTTGTCCAGAATTGCAAAAGTAAAGTGATAGAGCATTCGCATTTCATTTTCTTCTTCTTGATGTTCATTTTACTGATGTTTGCTTTTATCAATAAAGAATTTTATTTTATAGGGGAGGGGGATGTGTTATATAAAGGGACTAATGCTTTATGTATTGTTATTGTTGTTGCTAAGTGCTAATGCCTTTTCTGTGGTCTGACAGGCAGGGCATCTGTGATTCTGGATTGGATCCCTTGTGTTTATACCTTTCTGGAATGATATGTCATCAATGTTTATGCTTTGCTTTATTCAGTTGCACCCTGGATGCTGACTGTGTTGGGGGTCTTATGATTTACTGCTGGAAACTAAGTAAATAAACTGTTTCCTACTTACCTTGGCTTGCGGCTCCTTTCCAGAAAGATCCTCAGTTTCTTTCTTTTTATTTTTAGGCACTGGAGATGCTCCCTGTGCGGCTGCCCCGGATGAGAACAATCCAATGCTATCCCTGGAGAAGGACACCGCTCCTGATTGTGATTGACCCCAAGCCTGCTGCGGCAGAATCAGAGCTATTCTTACACGCCTCCCAACAAAATGTGTCTGTGCTAAAGACTCAGCAGTATAGAGGGTTGCGGGGGGAACTCGCATAGTAAACCAGAGAGGGGTGCCTGGGGAGGGGGTAAATATCAGGCCTTGCTGGACATTAAAACTGCCCCTGCTTTATATGCCTTTCGGAATGGTACTGCACCTGCCCCATGCATGCAAGACTGGTCTTCGCTAGCAGGGCCTGTGGGTCAGGGTGACACAGCTATGTGTTCTTAGTACTACCATACCAAAGTCTCCTGGGGGTCTGGCTTGCTATGCATTGGCAGAGCAGTGTTTCAGTCCCAGTAATGGCATTTGCACAATTGGTAATTGGTTGATAGGTAATTGGGGGTGCTGGAGACCGCTCTTATGTTTCTGTATGCACGAGAAAGCCACCCATTCCTATTTTCCTTGGAATTCAGAAACATGTCATGAGAAATAATTCAAAGGAGAAAGCGGGACTGAATGGACTTTCTCTAGCAGGGGGAAGGGGACACTTTTTAGCTCTCTAGAGGTTGGAATAAAGATGCACTTGTCGAGCGGTGAGTGGGCCCCAGTGCTGCAATAGTAGGGGGTACCTGACAGGATTGAGGTTCATTCTTTCTGTTCTGTCTGGTTCCCAGTGTTTGATTAGAGGATATGTAGGTCTTCAATGAGGTACATTGTTAGAGCTGTCTGTTGGCCATGGTACAGAAATATGCCCTGATGGGGGAGGAACTACTGAGTTGATATTTAGGAGCGTGCACAGTTGTGTTTGAGTACCAGCACGTGAAGGGCAGGGCTCCAGCAGGTTAGTGTTCAGGTTCATTGGTGGAGTTGTGCTTAGGGTCCAATGCTTGAGCAGTAGAGAGTGATGGAGGCTGCATTTATGTGCATCAATTGCATATTGTCATTGCGTCCCCTTTCGGTGCAGGTTTTCGGAGTGGGCTATTTGGACTCAGCACTGAGGTTGTAGACCCACTTCTGGTTCTGCCGCAGTGGCGAGCTAGCCACAACTGCTTTTTTGGACACAGCTAACCAATGCACCCTATTTCTAAATAGTCATTGCACCTAATGAGCAACAGTGACTTGGGGAGGTGAATCTCCTTCAAATGTGACAATTTTACACAAATCTCTCAATGGAAGCCATTTTCTGTTCTGTCAGGGTGACTATCATTTTATCATTTGGCTTTTAGCGAGTAGTAGATATGCTACTTGATGCAACCCCTTCTTGAGGGTCTTAACATTTAGCCACCTGATATTTTCTTGCTTTTAAACCAGCACAACATACGCCCTACAGTCAGTTTTTGTCTTTGCATCCTGATGCCTGTAGTTTTGCTTCTATTTAAATCATGATTTAAGTCCCTTAATACAAATACATCAAAGTGGTAAGGCCATTACAAGACAGTGTAATCACACAGGTTACAGAAGAAATAGAGCAATGCACAAAAATTACTACTCAAAACCCATATTTTATTTTTGCTTTTACTCAAATGTACTCACCTACGCCCCTACCAACCGCTCATCCCACTAGACAGCCCAACCTACTGTTTGAGACTAGTGTGATACATTTGGCTCTCCTGCAAAATCAGGTGTGCACCCTTGTTTTAAACTACAGATAGTAATCTGAAGGCCTGAGCAGCAAACCCTTAGCTTCTGTGTACATGAGAATGCCTGTTGTGCTCTCCAAATGTGGCAAGTGGAAGTTCCTGTATCAGAGGCACCTGCACAACTAAATAACGACATTGCCGACCGCTCCAACATGTTCTGGTCTGTGCGGGGAAAAAAATAATGCAAACCTCAGCTCCACACAGCTGCAGTGTATGGCCATGTCTTGCAGCGGATGCATGAGTTTAGCCATGGGAGTGATGCTACAAAAGGGGAAGTAGACCTCATTTTGATGAGGATGAATAAGTGGGACTGGGTACAGTAGAGCCAACAGCTTCTATCATCAATGCAGCTTTGCAGGAGACAGCAGTGGCTGTGCCTGGGTATATTCCAAGGAAAGAAGCCAGCCCAAGGTGATCCAGAAATGTTGCAATGCAGTCCATGTAGCACCTCTTTAACCCCAACACAGAGCAACAATCATCATACTCTGGATCTATGCGCTGACTCCAGTGCAGTTGCAGCGCTTCGTCCTTTGAGATGAAGGGGAAAATTGCATTCTCATCTTTGGACGTGAATCGCAGAGGGAATGGTCTGGTGAAATGGAATGGAGAAGCTGTATGTAAATGGGACATTCAGCCTGGCTCCAGCGCTCTTGATGCAGATATATGTGGTGATGGCAGAACAGGGAGCATTTGTGCTGCTGATCCAGTGTCTTGCTGATCAACAAGGACAGAAGCATTTAACAGCGCATGTTTAAGGTGATCAAGAACATGTGGTCAAATCTTGATCTGGCCTCCTTTTCTATGGATTCTGAGCAGGCTGCCATTGAGGCGGCACGAGCAGCATTTCCTGGCTCTCATTTGCATGGGGGCCGCTTCCATTTAGCCAGGAATAGCTGCAAGAAGCTTGCAGAATGCAGTCTCTTCCAAAGTTAGACCAGTGATCCTGAATTTGCACTTATGGCTTGTAGTTTCATTGCAAACTGTACAGGGATATACTTATTTCTTAAAATATCACCTCAAATGTTTTTTTTTACCTCCCTGTTATCTTCATGCATTTGTTACACACAAAACAAAGACAGGTAAGGCTTTCTTTGTGCTGGTGTTTCTATATCCAACTATTACTGTGTTCCCTAACACTTACCATAGCTTGAAGCTGGCTCTAATAATAATGAGACTCTCATAACATTTAGCAATGGGTTATCCAGCACATTCTAAAAGTACCTTTTCATAAAAACAATAGTTCGGAATAATTCTTCAATCCTATGTCCAACGGATGGTTAGGCAGTTTGCCTGGGACTGGGTTCCTCAAAGGTGAATTATTCGCCCTCCGCGAAGTGTGCATGATCCATTCGTGGATATCTTAGTATAAGACCATGTTTTAGAGGAGACGGCTACTCCGTCTTCCACCTCTTCTCAATAAAAAGTGCGTATTTATGTTATAGCTGATATTTTTTATGATAGACCACGGTTGCACTTATATGTTCTAAAAATCAATGAGTGTTTCACAAGTTACACTGAATGCTATTGGGGCATAATCTCGTAGTTATTGGGAGATTAATCTATTCTCTCAATAGTTTTTTGTCTGTGTCTCTCTTGGTTCAGAAGCATCTACAGAGGTTTGGTCGACCGGTTTCGATGCACTTTTTTCATGCTCTCTCTTCTTCAGGACCCATTTCTTAAAGTTGCATGAATCAAACAGTTCGTCCCTTCAACTCGGCACGTGATCCAGCGTACTCTGATATGTGTTCTGTTACAGCATTACAGATGTTTTCATTGGACAGAGTGTTTTCTTTCAAGGTGCAGGATGTGGCTCGGACTGTAGCCAAGTCTTTCCTTCTTCGTTCACTGGGTGATGCTAATTCTCCTCCGTATGGGAAACAAATGGGCAGCGAGGATCCGTGCAGAATCTCGCGCTGCTTGTTTTTCGGAAAGCCTGTATCATTGCACATGCATTTGTCCCTATTCATGAACTGGACAGATCAGTGGTGTTACTGGACAGTGCAGCGCCTTAAGATATGATGGTAAGAAGACAATTACATGGGCTGCTAGAACCTCACCCGCACTGCATCCTGCAGTTTTCACACCAGATATTTGGACAGTATATGAAAGGACTCCTCAAGACGAAGTATGGATAATGAATGATGCTGCTGCCACCCACCTCAAGGTGCAGGTAGAGTTTGGCATGGCCCATCCCAGCATCTGGACATTTGTAGATGAAATATGCATGATACAAAAAAGAAAAGACCAGTTGCATGAAGACTACATCCATGGAAAATGTTCAGCAGCAAAGCGGAAGAGATAGCTGGACCTGAAGAGAAGGATACGGCATATTGTGGACAACTGGGGAGTGTGAGGTTCTTGAATACCTCAGAGGACTTGCTCACAATTGTTTAATGGATAAGCCACACACCGCTGATTCCTTTGCATGTGTTATCAAGTGAAAGCTATATAGTTGGCCTAATACATATATCGGCTAAGCAGGATTGGGTGTTCTTATTATCTGTTTATCTATTTTGCAACTGTTTACCTCGGTTGTGGTAATATCCCCAGAACACACTCTGGAATCACCAGTTTTACCTGAAAGAGTATCGTTGGAGGGGGGTATTTTTCTTTCCATCTTAAATTTATTAGGTATTCCCAAATTTCTCACTCACATCCCTGGCCATACTACATCTGGCAAGTAGACTGCTGCACCAGCTTCTTTTCCATGCTTTGCCCATGCACCTCACAGCTGGCCTGCTGTGTGTCACACTGCACTCACACCACTCAGCCACCCTCAGTGCTGGGACGTTTTTTGAGTGGGGTGCGGAAAGTGTGGTTTAAAGTGAAAAATGTACACGTGCAATTGTAACCCCTCTGCCTCCTTTCAAATAAAGTATACTCCACCCACACCTACATACTGAGTACACGTCTCCTCTGACGTCCCTGCACCTGCGTCTAAATATCCCAATGTCTAAACCTGTGTGCACTGTGCTCGCTGCGGTGAACGGTGCATGCTAAAAAGGAAAATATCTGGCATCTAATTGGTAGTGCCAAAACCTCTGTTCACTGCATAATGTGGGTCCCAGTACAGGTATAGTAAGGTGGTACTGTAGATAAGTAGTGCATTTGTTTTGGCAAACCTTTGTGAGGGACTCATTACTGTAATGGCAGAGGTACTATAGCATGGAGGTGCATTGGCAGAATTATGAGTACGTCTCAGTACTACAATAGTAGACAGATGCTGAAGGCCCTTTCAGTGGGAGGGAGTAAAAGGGCGTGGAACTGCTCGAGCTGGTTTAGATGTTAATGCTAGGTTTAGCACTACATGTGGATTCTGAGGTGTGGTTGCAATGCATTTCGGATTATGAATGGATATTGACATGTGCTGTAGATTATAAAGTGTAACTGAGCATACTTTACATTTTAGAGGACGATGATGATAGGGCCATGTTTTTGACTATAAACCTGAGTTGAGACATACCAACAAGTATAATGGAATAATACTCAGACTGTGAATTATAGAGGAGTATAGGTGAAGCCCGGCCGCGGAGTAAAGGGTGGTGCACTTGTGAACTCCTGTGCTGTTTTGCTGCTCTGGCTCTGGGCTAGAAACTGTTGGAGCTTGCTTTACGTTTTCTCAGCACGTGTTGGTATTATAACACGTATGGTGTGCTCGAGTACTGGAGCATGTTACTTTTGAACTTGGAAGTGGTGCCTATTCCCTTAAGACCATTGGAAGTGAAAGCCACGCCCCCTGGAAAACAGGAAGTGAAATACAGTGCACCGAGCCCTCGCGGTGTATAACCCGGCCGCGGAGTAAAGGGCGGTGCACTTGTGGACACCTGTGCTTTTTTGCTGCTGTTTGGCTCTGGATATTCCATTATAGGTGGACAGTTCTGCACCATCTACGGTAAGCGTGCCATATTTGACTGGTGTTTTTCAGGCACCAAAGAAAAGGCAGAGCACGCATACTGTGCAATAGCTTTCCCTGTTGAACTTGAGGCGTGTGAAGGGGCGTGGATTAAAAGGCTGTTTTAAATATAAACGCCAGAGATTATAGACATCGGAGAGTTGTAAAGCAATCTTAGTGACAATCCGGGAGACTGTTGGAGAAACCTTGCTCCTTTGATCCCATGATTATTGCCTCTAGGCGCGAAGGTATGTACGCGCCACTGAGCTGCCATAGCCGTCCCGGCGCCCTCTGCTGCACTCAGTGCGCAGCGCTGTGCCAACCTCGCCAACAATTCTTATAGAAGTACTGTCAGGGCTTGTATTCCGGTACT
The DNA here is from genome assembly GCF_040938575.1 of Ambystoma mexicanum. Taxonomy (NCBI): domain Eukaryota; kingdom Metazoa; phylum Chordata; class Amphibia; order Caudata; family Ambystomatidae; genus Ambystoma; species Ambystoma mexicanum. The sequence continues at coordinate 1,014,899,129 of NC_090926.1, read as the reverse complement.
CAACAAGAAATTGCGCAGCAGTCTATTTACAGGTAGGGAGGGGGAGATGGAAGGAGACGGTTCCTACCTGCAAGAACCAGAACAGGATGGATCCACCTCCACCCAAATGGCTGCTCAAGACACATGTCGTAGCAATCAATCAACAATCCATGCTCACGTCCATGCGGAGGCAATAGTTTCCACACCAAAGAGCAGAGAAGAAGAGCAAATCCACGAATCTATACTCCTACAACAATGGCAACAAGGCTTGGAATATAAACTAACAACGAAAAAGATCCATCAAAAGATTCAAACCCATTTTGGGAAGAAAAGGCACAAAAGCCACAGTGATGCAGAGAGAGACTCTATTATCTATTGGTCTGTGCCGCAAACTCTGCAAACTCCATCCTCTAGCTCTGAAATACATTCTTCAACTGCTAATTTAGACATTGCTACAGGTGCAGCACGCTTGGCAAAGGGCAGTGAACTTCCACTACCTTTAACTATGAGCCTTTCAAAAAACTCTTTGCCTGATTTAGAACTACAAGAGAATGTAAGTGGTGGCGCGCGCCTGTAATCCCAGCATGTGTGTGGGAGGCTGAGGTTGTGGATGGGATGTCGCGGCTGCTGTTCAATTTATCTGGTGATCTGTACTAGAGCTATTCTGAGTAATTCTGAGAATGTAAACCTGCCAAACGTGTCCACAGAAAAATCTGAGCCAAGTACAGATACGCTGATGGCTCTGAATTTTGTTCTGAACTCCTTAGTCTCGGTCTTTGAACTTCTGAAAACAGAAGTTCAGTCACAAGCTGGAACACTCTTACCAGCGAAGTAGCATCCTGTGAGTCAACACTGGTGGGGCTGGTCTCAACTATCAATACCAACATGACCCTACCATTAAGAGACCTAAGACTAGAAGTTGTCAAACAGGGTTATGACATCTCCTCAAATCAGTCCATGCTAAGCAGTCAGAAAAAAACAGACGAGGAAAATAACGAACTCTTGGGAGAAATGACACAATATCTGAAAGAAAATACCTTGCTGCAAATCTTAGATGGAAAAGAGAACGTTACTCACACTCATCTGTTCGGTGATACACCTCTCTCAGAATCAGTGCTGGGGGAATTTTGGCGCTTAGCAACCGTAGTAGATGGGGAGCTGGACATTTCCGTGGACAAAGTACAAACTACACCTGCGGCGGAAACAGGAAAGCAGGTTGAGGTGGCGTCTGAATGGCGTCCGGCCCACTGCCAAAAATCAAGAAGCAGAAGAAACATGAGAAAACGCCAAGCAGGAAGGAAAAGATCAAAAGCGATGCAATCAATCCCCAAGAAGAATACAAAAAAGCAAAAAGTAAAGATGCACCAAATATTATTACAATAGACAACTCTACTGATCAACAGGAAACATTAATCCCTAAGCATGGAGCCGATGCGCAACAGAAACCAGCTGGCCCCAGAGACGAGGCCGTTTTTCTGGGAAAAAATGAGGTCTCAGCCAAAATAAGAACTAAAGGAACAATGAAAAACAGCAGAAAAAAATCTAAAAGTACTGTGCAAGTCACTACGGATGAGACTGTTAAAATATTGAACATAAGTATAGGTTCTCAAACAGATCTAAGCCAAAAACAATGCGGTGGCACAGAGGATGATCTGGACGAGAATAACGCCAGAGGATCAAACTTTGCCAAAAGACATCAAAACACCAAATCATTACACGCAACCTGCCAAAAAGTCAATTTAGAGAAAAAGGTTAAATGGGCACCTATTCCCTCAAGTCAGCCAGCATCAGTCCAAGCCCAAAGAAATCTTAAACTGACCCCTATTTTCCTACCAGCCAAAAGAAGAAACTAGGTGGAATGCTGTGCAGCGCAAATATTGTTACCAGCTGCTGTAGCTCAAAACCCATCCCAGACAAAATCTTCAACAGTTAACTGTGCGTACAATGGGAATGGAAAATCTGCCTCAGATAGAACCCAAAGCAAGTAAATCACAAAGATTAGACAACTCCAAAGACTATGCTATCCCAAGAGCATGGTTTAGTCTGCAAAAAGACAAAGCAACACAAATCTCTAAGTCGCTCCGTTATTCTGGGAATAATTTTAAAAAAGTCAAAAAACTATATCTGTTTTCATCAGAGGATATTGAAAGTGTGACATTCCCTTTAACGCAAGATCCCTACTTAGTGGAAGTAGTGTTTACATCATCTAGCGCAATAAATGCCATCTTGAATGAAGCAGGGGAATTGGAGACATATGGCTTGGAAATCTCAATTAGTGAGTCCAAAAGGGGCCTAGAAGACTGTGGGGGGGGGACAGTATAGCCTACTAAGAAAAGTCCAACAACAAAAAAAGAGCGGACCAGGTTCTCGGTAAAGAACAGCAAAGAAGCTCAACAACCAAGCAGAATTTGCAGGGCAAAACATTTTCCCTTCTGCCAGAAATCCTTTCCCAAGTCATGCAGAAACTGGGTGTAGGCACCCTGCAGCTTTAGAAGGAAAGGTTTAAACATTGTTAGTTGGACAAGAGGGGCTCCAGTATAATCAAGGCAAGAGGCATGCAGGACTATCTATTTGATCTAGGAGATATCCTATTGCAGGAAACACGGTTGGTGAACCCTCTGAATGTAGACGGATTTACCATAACCTGTTTACCAGTGCCACAAAAATCAAAAGGGAGACCCTCTGGAGGTCTCCTGATAGCCATAAAAAATGATATATTTAAAAACATAGTCCCCAGCATGCAAAGCCCACTTGCACCAGGACAACGGGGTCATAGTATGGGTGATAATTAACATCTACTGGAACCCTGCCTGTTCAAAACTACCTGTATTTTTAGAACTCCTGAACTCATTACTAGAATCAATAAAACTAGGCCCAGCAAATAGTAATATAATTTTGGCCAGTGACCTAAATGCGAACTGTTTGCAACTAAAAGAGGGGGAAAAAAATCATTCCACCTTAAGCAAATCAAAAAATGGGAGATTGTCAGTGGACTTTATGGAACACTGGGAGCTCAAGATGATGAACGGCAGCGCAGAATAGAATGGGGTGCCATCTGCAACATGGCATAGAGGGGATTCCTCCCCAACCTTGGACTATATTTTTGTCTCCAAATATTTGTACACATTGCCCTCGACATTGCTAGTGAAACATGATGGAGGGAGTGACCATAGTAGACTAGAATTTTACCTCCTTGACCTCTTTAGCTCATCAAAAAGCATAAACAAACAGCTGTTATGTGGAAAAAAAGGGAAAATTAGACTGGTAAAATATAGGCATGAGGGAAAAAATGTAAATCTAGCACTGAAAAAGATACCACGAAGCATCTGGGCAACCACATGCCACCCACAAATGTTCATTAAATTTCTCTGGGCTACATCCGCTCCCAATGTGCCAGTAAATCTGGTGAAACAAAAACATGCCCACATTTTCGATGAAGAAACACAGAATAAGAAAAGAGAACACAGAAGAGCCGTGCAGAGAATTAAGTTGGCAGGGCTGTCACTAGAGGCCTATAAAGTTGAAATTGGTAGAGAAAAAACTATAGATCTTGGTCAGCCCTTCAGAAAACCGCATGGCTTCAGAACGACAGAGAACGAATGCTTAAAACACTCACAGAAGGGAATACAAAACATTTCTGGACACTCATCAATAACTTTGAGGGCGAATCTGGCAACTCCCTGTGTAATCTAGTCTCTGAGAAGGGGTGGGTAGATCATCTAACAGGTATTTATAAATACCAGCGAATCCAAATTCGTAGCTAAACCATGTACACCTTGGCATTTGAGATTTAGTGAGAGGGATATAGAGGAGGTAATTATGAAATCCTCTGTGTCAAGAGCAGCAGGCCCCAATGGCTTGATATATCAAATACTCTAAAAAGAACCATTGTTGTGGTCACAACTTTTATTTAGATTGTTTAGTGAGATTCTTGAGAGGCGCCTTTTCCCAACATCTTGGAAAACTGCACTGGTTATCCCATTCTTTAAATTAGGCGATCATCGAGCGGATTCCGGAATGCAGGCAGCAGAGGCAGCAGCATAATCCTGTAGCTCCTGGCCGTCTCCCCTTGTATTGATAATAATTGGATTATGAACTCTAAGAAGAAAATTGAAACAGCAGACAATCCTATCCCCAAGAAATCAAAACCAGCGTCTGAGATGGGGGAAACACCCAGTACCCAAGATATATATTCACTGCTACTGAAGATGGCTCAAGATCTTGGGAAAGTTGTTCAGGATGTGGGGGATGTTAAGTCTGCTATGGAGGATATGTCCCCGAAGGTTTCCCAGCTGGATTGCAGAGTTTCTGCCTTAGAAAGTGGATCAGCATCAATATCTGGAGAGATAGCTGGCAGCTTCAGAGCGTATAACAGCTTGAAGAAAGAAGTACAGGAGGGGAGAGATAAGCACTTAGAGTCGGACTTGAAGATCAGAAACAACTCACAACTTGAGACTGGTTGGTGTAGAGGAAGAGAACGCTGAGGATTTGTTGCAGCTGTTATTGGACATTTTAAAATCCTCCTTTGGATTTGATCAAATTTCTCAAGGTGACATTGACAATGTTTATAGGGTTGGCAGAAAGGGCAATCCTAATGCAAGACAGATTCGTCTTTCCTTTGTTTGTACCAGGATTAAAGAGGATGTCCTCAGGAATGCAAGGAAGAAGGGTAATGTCATCTATGGGGGGAAGCAGATTTTTATTTACCCCGATTATTCAAAGGAGTCTCTGATTATTAGGAAATCGTTTAAGGAGGCTAAGGATCTGGCTAAACTTGTGGGAATGAAAGCATTCCTAAACAGAAATAATGTACTGACTGTTGCACTCCCAGGAGGTGAAAGGGTTTCTTCAGACCCGAAAGAAGCTGTGAGCTGGCTGGAACCTCTACTTAACAGAGATGTTTGAAAATACTGTTTGCACACCTCCCTTATTCCAGCATTTGTTGGATTCATTTTTGGTTGTGTGTGTTTTTTAATACATTAATTATGTGGTTTTAACATTTTAAAATGGCGCCGCAGATCTGTCACAGTTGAACGCCTGGTTAGTTCAATAATACACTCACTTCAGCACTTTTCTGCTTGTGCATTTTTCCTGCTTTGTTTTGTGGCTGTGGAGCGAATGCTGATAGAGGAAAGGACCTACCTGGTGAGCGACGTCACGTGGATCTCCTTGACCTGCGGCACATCGTACGCTGCAGCATTTCTTTTGTAAATACGGGCGGCGGATTAGCGACTTTGGAGTCGTATTATATGATGGGGAACAGACTTGGCTGACGCGGCAGGTGATTTCGATAATGGAAGTAAGTAGGGTGGAGACTGTGGAGATTGCATGCAGCTGCCGCACCTTCACCGGACCTTGTGTTCTTTATGTGCAATGGACATAGGGATTGTTATTTGCTCCTCACTCTAATCTAACATGTGTAGCAGATCTGGCGCTACCCCACGGAAGTGTTCGTTAATCCAGTTTGCTCTATGCTGCACTCCAACACAAACAGTTGTCATTTATATTGCATGCGAATGGGAATTCGGTTGGAAAAAGTCAGAGATTGCGAAGGGATGACATTGAAATTGGGGATTTAATCAGTAATGCGCCAATGGATCTGGATTGGCTCTTCTGCAGATTGTTCTGCTCCTGTTAGTTTGGTTTCTACAGGACATATTTCTTCCTCTTGACTCTGAATGTTGTTTTTCGTCGCTGCTCATAACTTGGTCCATGGTTGTTTTTTTATTTATTTTTGGATTTATCGAGCTACCGTGTTTCCAAATTTAATGCTGGATGTGCTACAAAGGTTTATGTAACTTGCATGGTCAATTCGTAGGAGTGTTTTTTCTCCTGTGTATTTTTGGGGATGGATGCAGCAGTTATTTTATGCACCTTTTTCGTGTCCACCTCCACGGGTAATTAAGACTTTAATGTGTGTCTTCTGGGGATAGTATTGCCGGTGGTGTGCTTGATATTCTACTGTTCAGTCGGCATGAATTCTAAAATGTATTTCCCAGTTTGGGTTTGAGTATGTCTTGGCCATATGGACTTGTAGCTGCCCTGCATTTGCGCTCAGATGTGTTGGGAGGACATGAGGGGGTGGTCTGGCTACTACTTTTGATGTTTCTTGTTTCTTACAGATCAAGTAATGGGGTGTCTGGGACAGACGTATGGCCTATCTACAGCGTGAAGCAGCTCACAGGGATGTGTTCATTAGATGCATTGAGGTTAATGGTGTGTTTATTCTTGGGAGGTGATGAGGACTTGATACTGTGGAATGTGGTTTACTTGGAGCAGCTGTTTCACTTTATCTTGAAATATTGAGCAGTTAAAATGTGTGGGAGGTGGGTTAGTGAAGTATTCAGGAATCAGTAGGTAAATAAACATGAGTTTATTTTCATCAAGTAAATAGCCCGGCGCCCCGCACTGCGACTCTCACACACCCACTCCTCAGCTCCGTCCCTTTCTCTCAACCGCCAGATGGAATCCTCCTCTCCTTGAAACCCAAACATTCCACACGCTCGTGCAGGCGGGGAGCCAGGGCAACATAAACATAGCAACATGAACATAACAATTTAGAATACTACAGTTAGTGGTGGGACATGTATTACAGTAGATTGGAAAGGGAAATTGATGTATGGTTCTGAATACTTAAATTGAATGTGGTGTACTTGAAAATTTGTGGGGGTCTGTGGCGATAGTCAATTTGCATGGAATTCGGGGCTATAAGGGAGGGTGTGCTTCAGAGGAAGGGGGTGGGAGGTTTTAGAGCAATATTGCTTATTTTTAAGGATTTGAAATGTGAGTTCGATATGATTGGGGGGTGAGCCGGGACATTGGGGCTCTGTAATGTATTTTTTAAATTGTTACGTTGCTTTGTGGTCTGCTGGTGGGTTGGGTGTATATGGTGTGAGTGTACATAGTTTACCAGGTCATTTTGATTTACTAGTTGAGCATTTGAATTTGTGTTGGGATAGGATTGGTGTGATGAAGATGGGTAATGATCTGCGGCTTGTGACATTGAATGTAAATGGATTGAATAGTGTGAAAAAGAGGATGAAAGTATTGCATTTTGTGGATGAGCTAAAGACGGATATATGTTTCTTACAGGATACACATTTGATGAAAGATGGGATTGAAAGGCTGAGGAAAGGTTGGGTACGGAAGGTTTATGGTGCTTCGTTCAATTCGAGATCAAGAGGGGTTGTGATATTGATTAGAAAGAACACTCCTATTAAGGTTTTGAAAGAGGTGTCAGATAGAGAAGGGCGGATGGTGACTCTGTTGATAGATGTACAGGGCCAATTGGTATCTATCTGTAATATTTACGTGCCGTCAGTGGATGACAGATCTTTCTTTAGGAAAGTGGCGCAGGCCTTACAAGACATGGGGTCACGTGACATTGCCTTGGGTGGTGACTTTAATATTGTATTGAACTCAAATATGGACAGGAGTGGGATATCGACTAAGGGGGGAGTTGACAGGCAACACTTGGCTTTGGATGATTTACTTTTGGAACATGATCTAAAGGATGGTTGGAGGATGGAGCATCCGACCTCTCGAGAATATAGTTTTTTTTCAGGAGCGCATTCGGTATATTCTAGGCTGGACATGTTTTTAACAGTTGGCAAGATGACAATCTTATAAAACGAGCGAAATTAGCAGTATATTGTTGTCTGATCAAGCGCATGTGACTCTGGAGTTGCAGTTGAGGTATGCCCTAAAGAGGTGTAAGAGGATGAATGTCGCCTTATTGCGCAAAGATGACATGGTGGATACATTGCGAAAGGAGATAGATTATTTTGTGGCGTGTAATCATACGGGAGATGTTTGTGCTGGTATAGTTTGGGAAGCTCTGAAGTGTACAATGAGAGGGCACTTGATTGCTGTTTCTAGTGGACTGAGAAGGCAGGCTGATGACAAGGAGGCATTACTGGGGGAAAAGTTGAGTGAGTTATCCAAGAGAGTTATGGCTGACCCGGTTGGTGCTGAAGTGGTGGCAGAACTGAAAAGGACGAAGAGAGAGCTGAAGTCGTTGATAGATGAGCGTACTGAACGTAGTAACTTTTTTCTTAAATGTGCTTACTACGAGAAGGGTGAGAAGTGTGATAGATGGTTGGCTTATAGGTTGAGGAAGAGGGATGCTGAGAGAGCCATACCGGCGATTCGGGATGGGAATGGCAAAATTACGTATCATCCGGGTGAGATAAATAAGGTTTTTCAAGAATTTTATGTGAATCTATACAAAAATGAACCTGGAGTGACTGGAAGGGGCAAGGTTTTGTTGGATAGATTGGATCTCTCGAGCATTGGTGAACATGATTCAAAGTTGCTGGAGGTGGATGTTATGGTTGAGGAAATTGAGAACGCTATTGGAAAACTAAATGTGGGGAAAGCCCCTGGTCCTGATGGGTTTACAGTTGAATTTTATCGGTTACTACCGCAATCTGCACTTCGTCTTTTGAGAGACATGTATTTGGAGTCGTTGGTTAATGGTATTTTACCAGATTCTACTAGGCATGCAATGATTTCTGTCTTTCTGAAGGAAGGGAAGGATGATACTCTACCTGCGAGTTATAGACCTATTAGTCTTATAAATGTTGATAATAAAATTCTGGCAAAATTACTGGCGATTCGTGTTTGCTCCCGTCACTGATTCATGTTAACAAATCAGGCTTTGTAAAAGGTAGGAAGACCTGTAGTAATATTAGGAAAATCTTGAATACTATTTGCAAATCGGAGGAACGACAGGGGGATTGTGCTATATTGTCGTTGGATGCAGAGAAAGCTTTCGACAGAGTAAATTGGAATTTTCTCTTTTCAGTTTTGTCCAGGATGGGTTTCGGTGAGAAATTTGTTTCTTGAATTAGGCTGTTCTACGCTGCTCCGACTACTGAAGTTAACACTAATGGTATGCGATCTGGGAAATTTGAGCTGGAGAGAGGGACGAGGCAAGGGTGTCCTTTTTCGCTGTTATTATTTGTGATTGCCCTGGAACCTTTGGCTGAGACTATTAGGGCGCCAGATGAGGTGGTGGGACTTACGAGCTAGGGTTTGAAACAAAAGATTTGGCTGTTTGCGGATGACATGCAACTAGCTCTTGGCGATCTGGAAAGGTCTGTACCGGCGCTTATGGAGATAATGGCAGATTTTCAGCTCTGCTCTGGATTCAAAATTAATTGGACTAAATTGGAGGTTATGCCTTTATCACATTTTGTGGACAGGAGATTTATGGTGGACTTGGGATTTCGGTGGTGTCCCGATTAGATGCTGTATTTGGGGATATGGTTGACTCCTGTGATTAGAGATTTGATTTTGGAAAATATGAAATCTGTATGCAGTGGGTTCAGGATTGATCTGGACAGATGGAGTTTGTTGAATCTCTCACTTTGGGGCAAGGTGAACGCCTTGAAGATGATCTCAGCCCCAAAAATTAATTATGTTTTGAGTATGCTTCCTTTAGTGTTGCTGTCATCATTTTGGAAGGATTTGGACAGGATGCTTCAAGAATTCTTGTGGGATAGGAAGCCTCCGAAATTAAAGTTGTGGAAATTGCAACTGTCACTAAATAAGGGCGATTTAGGGGTTCCTAATTTCAGGGCATATCACTTGGCTTTCATGTTGGATTTTTTGGTTCCGTTCGTGGAAGACTTGCAAGATGTGTGGTGGAGGCTGAAACTAGCTTTGTTGGGCCATTGACTTGGCTATCTTGACTTCTGTTTCAAAAAAGGGTTGTGGCAAAGACCCGCTGATTGAGAACTTGAGTTCATGGAAAAGTATATGCGTATATTTGGGTGTAGATGCTTTTAAAGAACCTGGTGCGTCGATATGGTTTAACCCTGCTATTTGGATTAATGGTAATGTGTTTTTTTGGGCGGATTGGTTTTTGGGTGGAGTGCGTTGGGTGGCTGATCTGTTTAAAAACGGTATTTGGATGACAGCGAGGGAATTGCAACTACACTTTGACATAGAGAACTTTAAGACCTCTGATTATGTGAAGCTTAAACGGGCAATTGGGAATGTGGACTTTGAGCGGAGAATTGATTTATGTTTGTTTACAAGAAAGCCAATTGGAAGGGAAGGAGGCCTGGCCACTCGACTATATAAAGCGATTGTGCCGCATTACAATGGTAATGGCTTGCTAAGATAGGAGTGGAGTAGGAGAATTGGTTCGGATATTTCTGAAGACTTGTGGCGACGGATGTGTGAAAATGTTAAGATGTGTTCTTTGGGGTTTACAGAGAGGTCGAGACAAAGATTCTTAATCTGGTTTTTTGGACACCTGAGAAAATGATGAGTAGGGGGATGTCAGAGAGCTCGGATTGTTGGAGGTGTATACATGTGCCAGGTACGTTGGAGCACATGTTGTGGGACTGCAGGTTGGTGTGGTTGTTGTGGGGTGAGATTCGTCGGGTGTGTGATGAGGTGATTGAGGGGTTGCCTGCTTTGGACTTCAAAATGGTGATATTGGGGGATGATGAGTCTCTGGAGGATCTTACTCAAAATCAGAAGAAGTGGTTGTTCCTAAGGGGCGATGATCGGTAAGAAAATTGTTTTGCGAAACTGGAAGTCTGTATTGACTCTGAATATTGAGACGTGGTTGACTGAAATGCAAGACTTGCCAGTTATCGGGAGGACACTTTACAGGAGAGAAGGGAAAATTGGTTTATTTGAGAAAATCTGGGGTAAATTTCTTCAGTTATACTAGACTTGGTGTTCTACATGTGTATATAGGGGCTGTGGGGTGGTAATTGGGAGATGTTGAGAATTCGGTTGGGGGCTATATATGGTTATCTCGCAATGTACATAGTTGTTTTATAAAATGTTTTGATTGTTTCAGGAATTTTAATGTCTCATGGAGTGTATTCTTATGTATGTGATTTTAAAGTTTTGTAAATAAAGTTTAAAACAAAAAGGCGATCATCGAGCAGCGGCCAATTATAGACCAATAGCCCTGCTCGACATAGAAAGCAAGATGGCATCCTACCTCGCTTTCAAACAGGTTTTCGGAAAGGCATGTCGACTGCTCTAAATGGCCTTATATTAAATCTGGTAAGCGAGCAGGCAGAAGAGGATAGATCATTGCCCCTATTTGGGGCCTGGGTTGACGTATCGAAAGCCTTTGACCAAGTGGACAGGGTCCTACTCTGGAATAAATTGAGACTGTGGGGCCTGCCAGAAACAATCTTGGCAATGTTGGTAGAATTGCACAAAGAGACCAATCTTAGAGCCTGCTTGGACGAGTTAGGGCACCTATCATAAACCATTGAGACTCATAAGGGTGTTAGACAAGGTTGCCTAGGAGCCCCACTTTTCTTCAATCTCTTTCTAGCAGATATGGGTATTTCCTTGGGTTTATCCGCACTGAATGGAAAAAAGATCTTTTGGCTGGCCTATGCAGATGACATAGTATTGTTGGATAGGACACCAATCGGGCAACGGCACCTGTTAACCACATTGAGTAAGTATGCAGAAACAAATAAACTCTCTATAAACCCTGCCAAACACAATGGTGTTCAAACATCCACAGAAAAAAAATTAAATACTCAAATTGGGAATTAGACGGGCAAAAGATACAAAAAGTGGAGGCGGTCAAATATCTGGGATACATTATGCTGAAACTAAAACAAAAACTCTGCAAATTCTCTATCCTACCATTAGTAAGATACTATTTAGCAAAAATAGTACCAGTTATCCTTTTTGGCTTGGAGGCCAAACACCAACTTTGGTCAACCAACTGGGACAAATTTGAAAGTCGACTATGGAAGAGAGTACTAGGTCTCCCTGCCTGCACACCTAGCTGGAGTCTCAGATATGAGCTCGGCCTAAAATCTTTCGGCTGTATGGCAAGTTGGAAGTTAATCTCCCTATATCGGGAGATTACTGTTGGCCAAGAGACCTCTCTTTATAGCGACATTAGAAATCACATGTTGCAATCTAAATCTGTAATTCTGACACGATTGGAGAACAAGGCGAGAGCTCCTTCTTAGTGTCGACCTTGAGCTAGACGCACTTATTTCCAATCCATTAAAAGTCAGGCAAAAACTAGAATTTATGAATTGGGTTAAAACTTTAGAAAAACTCCGAATGGGCTCACCTGTAAACCTCTTTTTGCGGCGCGAAAAGAAATTGGGTTGCCTCTCAAAATATCTTATGAAGTCACCAGGCAGCTCACTACCCAATAATTTCCTAAGAATCAGATTAAATCTAGTCCATTGTGTGGAAGTACTGGCAAGGCGCAAACAAGGACATAGAGCAAAACAATTATGCAAAATTTGCATTCATCCAGAAAAGCAAACCCTTAGACATCTGCTCATAAATTGTGAAGGTGCATGGAGCCCACGCTTAGCACACTTTTAGTGTTTTGTGCAGCACAAAGAGTACTTTTTCTGTGATAAGTAAAGGAAGAGAATCTAAGGATAAGCTATGGTAAATGTAGTAACATCAACTATTAAGTGAAAGGAATTAGATATTGTATTTTCTCTTCTTCTTTTGATTGTTAAATACTGGTGTAATAATTGATTAATAACTGTACCTGTTTTAATAATTTTGTAAAGACTTGCGAGACATAAACAAATGTTTTAAAAAAATTATAGAGGAGTACTTAGGCCATATCCAGATGATACAGGGGGTGTGATATATGCTAATGATACATTGGAGGATTGAGACATGTTCTATATTCTTAATGAGGCATCCGATATGCTCTGAGTTTATAAAAGAGGAACAAGACATAGTTTGGATTAGAAAAACAAATTGAGGTATGCGTCTTATTAAATGTAAGAATTGCGATGTACTGAAGCATAATGTGAGCTTGAGCAAAATTACGTAATTAATCTGGGTTCAGACATACTGCAGATAGTAGGAAAAATAATGTAAAATTCAGTAGAAACTCCCAAAGAATATTAGCACATTATTTTTGTAAAAAAATGAAACGACAAAATAGGACAGCGGCATGGTGGGAAATGATCAATTAAAGTAATATGAAAACATGCTTGAGGAGTAGAAGTGCGCTGATGAGGCTTAGTAGCTTTCATGTAGAAAGCAGGGTGCACCGATCAAGTACAGCAAGTACTGTTTACTGTGCCGGCACTTTCATCTGGGGCTCCTCTGTGTCTGGAAGCATTTATTTTTTGGACATTTACTGCAGCGTTTACACTGACGGGCTGGTGCTTGTCTAAGGAGAGGACGTCTTTACCAGTAACACCACTCTGCCTGGATGACAGAAACAAAAAAGGGTGCTAAAAACGCGGTGACTCCGCCCCCCGGCGCGCACATACCGCTGGGTGGAGAATAAATACACACGCAGCAGCTCACCCGCGCGCGCACCGATCAAGTACTGTTAACTGTGCCGGCGCTTTCATCTGGGGCTGCTGTGTGTCTGGAAGCCTTTATTCTTTGGACATTTACTGCAGCGTTTACACTGACGGGCTGGTGCTTGTGTTTAGCAGTAACACCACTCTGTCTGGACAACAGAAACAAAAAAGGTGACTTGTGCACGTTGTGCACTTCAGAATATTTGTGCACGTTTTGCACGCAGCAAAAATCAGTAGTTAGTGTCGTGCCGCAATTACATGTCAGCTGCCACCTGATATACTTTCCTTTCTAATTTTGTTTAAGGGTGCTAAAAACGCAGTGACTCCGCCCCCCCAGGCGCGCACGTACCGCTGGGTGGAGAATAAATACACACGCAGCAGTGCACTCGCGCGCGCACCGATCAAGTACAGCAAGTACTGTTTACTGTTCACGGTGTGGGGTGCGGGGCTGCAGTGACACCTTCTTATGGTCATCAGAGGCAATTACGGTATTTAAACCGGGTGTTGGCTATACTGCCCTACTATCACTCATATGAATTAAGTGCTCCCAAGTGTATGTTTTGACCACCGGATGGGAGGACAGCTATAACTTCATTGCTGATTACTTATCTGTGGGGTGGGGGCACGCTTGGGCCACTTGGAGTTCTATATTACCTGCTGACTAATAGGTTGGCGTTTACTTTGAAGACTGTGGTAATTGTGAGTGTCTTAAGTGAGGGAAACATGTCAGACGAACCCTCACAGGAAACCATAAATCATACCAAAAAAAAGGGAGATGTGCTCGTAAGATATCTAGCGAAATTGATTCTGCCTCAACTACTCCTATGTTGAGCACAGATTCATTAGAGCTGGAGCACTTAAAAAATGTACCTACTACAAATATAAACAAAACTGATACTATAGCTCAAATTCACATGGAGAGTAATGAGGGTTTTACTTACCCAACAAACCCGATATGCAATATACCCATCACTGATAGTTCGATACTGGGTGTGGTAACCGATGGATATACCATACCTAGTGTCGACACCTCACTGGTTGCACCAGTGGTTCTTGCTGAATTGCACAGCAGAACGCGTCTATGAAATGGGCCATCAACCCCAGCGGCTAGCTCTCGTGGCTTTAGGGAGCAAGTGCACTTCCATGCAGCTATTGCGGCAAATTTGAACCAACTAAAGGAAACAAGAAAGAAGGAGATAGGTTGGGACACAAAAAAAACAAAACAAAATGCTAGTTCACCTGCGCATGTGTCACGGTGTAACCCAACTGATATAACCTATCCTCACTCACCTGTGTTAGGATCTGACCCATTCCTCCCTAAACGGATCTCTGAGATACCACGGCAACCAAACTCATCTTTGCCACTCTACCCTCTTGAAGATACCTTAGTGGTTCTCAATCAACAGGAATTACAGAATTTTCCTGTATTAGCAAGGATTCTGAATTTGCTGGACAAAGGGCACTAATATACCCACGGGGCAATTGGTGCCCTGAGCTTAGCAACCTCAGAAATTAATTCTAGATTGAGTAGAATAGAGGGTTTTTTGATGGCACAAGAAAAATGTCACACTTTCTGGGCAGATCAGTTTGCTAGTGGTAAGGCATGGCATGACAATAAGTTGGCGGAGTCCCTAGGAGCACCAAACGTGAAAACTATGCATCCGTTGATTTCTCAATCCACGCAAACCACTTCCTGGGGGAAACTTGACACCATAGAAACAACCCCAGGTGTGAGTAATAATGAGCATAAAATGAATCAGATTCCCCTATTTGTAGAAATTGCTAAATTGCAACACGAGAGAATTTTGGTCCTAGAAAATATATTGTTGGCTGCAAATTTAGTACCCGTTGAGGTGATGGGTGGACAACTTGACGGGGATGACGAACTAAAATCTCCTGTACTGAAAATCGCTCCTGATAGTCCTACGGCCCTAACGGATTTGATTGACCTAAATGATGGTCTCAATATGAAAGGTCCAGCTCCCATTGAAGCCCTGACAGTGACAGTCGACCTTTTTTATGTCTCGCAAAGCAAAAGAACTTCATGCAAGAGCTTTGAAAAGGCAGACCAACACAGGTGCACAATATGCCAGCACACAATTGGGGAATAAGACTGCAAACAACAACAATAAAAAAAAATAAAAATAAACAGGATATGCAAATAAATACACATTAAAAAAATGATGACATGAAAGCAAAGGATGAAACGATCATTGATCTAACCCAGCTTAATACTGAAAGTCAGGCACTTTTAGGCATTGATGAGAGTAATGAAAATGCGAGCTCATCATCAATTTTGTTAAAGGGGTTAAATAAGGAAAAAGTACAGGGAGAAGAAGAAGATACTGTTGAACAAGTCAAAGAGAGTGGTATAACACTGACACCTCGTCTGATACAAACACAGTTAAAACGGTTCTTTGAAAAAATGGATAAGAAAATAACATCTTTAACTCAACACTCACAAGGCCCTGTAACTAACACTGATGGCTCTGCTTCTCTGACTAATGAATTAAACGGTAGTGAGGACACCCAAGGGCGAATTGTTGACAAAGAAAAGGCGCACCGACAGGTATCTGGGAATGTTAACTCACAGGTGTCGCCTGCTTGCTTAAATACGTGCGAAAATGAGCATTCTATCAATCCTAATCCACTATCTGATGGACAGGGAGCTGAGAGAATCCTAAACTATAAGGAAATCTCACCCGAAATGAAATTGGTGATGGGTTGGACGGTGGATCCGACAAAAGTCGGCAAACCCAATTTAAACCGTGCCTCATTAATGAAAGTGTTCCATCAAATACCAGCCTTGCGTAACTTGGTGTCTAATTACATTGATTGGATCAGAGTTCCTTATGTCCCTAACTGTCGGATGCTTTGCAAATATCAATCTATAATAATTGCGTCGTTAATATGGAAACATGAAAAATAATTTCAAATGCTTGGGTATGATTTATCTCTGTATTGCTCGATGGAAGAGGCAACATGTTTTGTTGAATACCATGCCCCGTTAACTCAAAGTGAGTCTAGCGCAGATGTACGAGATACTCAGTTCGCAAGTATGCATGAAAAAATCATATTACAATCAGAATCAGTCGCACAAATTGTTACAAGCCTTGCTTGGCTGGAACCTCTAATGAAAACACTAATTGGTGAGCTCCCAGGTAAAGAAAAGCTATAAAACAATGCGCTGGTGATAAACTCATGGAATTGTTGTGGGTTTAAGAATCTAAAACTATGGTTTCAGCAGATCCAATATAGTGATTTACCTGCTATAATCATAGTGCAAGAAACCATGGCACTTCAGAATATTTACTTAGAAGGCTATACAGGCTTCTGTGCCTATGCTGTGAGAGGTTCATTTGGGCGTCCTTCCGATGGGCTTGCTATATTTGTGAAACACAGTTACAGTGTTAAGGTACGCCAAGTGTTTACTTCTATGGACATACTTGCTATAGAACTTTCCTCAAGTGCTCAAATGTATTCACATATGTTAATCATTTCAATTTACTGGAATCCGACTGTAATATCTGTAGACAGCATGATCGACAAACTAAATAATGTAATGACAGATGCTGTTGCAAACTTTCCAAACATGCAAATCATTATAGGTGGTGATTTCAACTCTAATCTTACTACAACGATTGTGGGATCTAAAATATCAAATTATCTATATGCTATGTCCTCATACGAAAGGGGACAACTATGGACAAATTATTTTGAACAATGGGACATGCAAGTAATACCATTTGCCCAAAAAGAGCCATTGCATACGTGGTCTCGGGGATCTAAAATCTCCACGATTGACTACATTGTGATTTCTAGCCCCCTAGCTAATACAGCAAGCGTATGTAACATCATATATTCCCACCTAAGTGATCATGGCATTTTGGAATGTTTCCTTGAATGTAATCTTCCAGTGTATAACTTTATACCTACTTTGTCTTTACTAGAAATAGATCGGAAGGCAATATCTATTAGATGGAACACTAGCCTATCTAGGCAATTAAACTACTTAGTGAATAGGGACATGGTTAAAACAAATGCTCAAATGCTGTCAACAAGGGAGCTTGAGGCCTGTGAAATAAAGAATCATATTATGATACGGGGGCATATTGAAGCTCTAGCAAAGCACAAAATACTTGAACAACCGAAGACCTATAGTGGTACTTATAATGCTGTAATCGCCCTTAGGAAAAAACAAAAAAACATTGAAATACGTAATCTGCTGAAATACGCTAACGGTAGAACTTCCTATTTTAATGAAAAAAGGAAAATTCTGACAAGTTATAAAAACGAGCTTAAACAACTAAAGTTTGATAAATATATGAAAACCAATCAAAAAATGATTCTCAATCTTACAGATAAAAACACCAGAGAGGTTTGGGCGACGCTGAAAGATCCGCTGTCGAAAGGAATGCCTACATTATGTTCGGCCGTGAGCGGCAAAGACTGGATCGAACTATATCAGAAAAAATATGCCTTGCCCCGGAAATTCAGTAATCTTCAAACTGTAGTTACTATGACAGAGCTGCCAACACAATGTCCATGGGGTTTAGATGACATTGCACAGATTATAGCAAAATTGAAACCCTCCAAGGCTGCAGGGCCTGACGGCATTCCTCCGTGCGTCATAAAAGATGACCCGAAGTTATGGGCAGCAATCATACTAAGGCGCTTGGAATGTGTATTTCAATCTAAAACTGTACCATCATCTTGGCTATCTGCCATTGTAATACCAATACATTAAAAAGGCCCCCTGAATATTCTTTCACGTTATCAAACAGGTTTTCGTAAAGGAATGGGCACGCATTTAAACGCTACCATGTTGACACATGTCTTAAAGCTTACTAGGCAGAAAGATCATGGACCGATCTATATGGCCTTCTTGGACATATCTGGGGCGTTTGACTCAGTAATAAGACAAATATTGTGGCAAAGAATGCAAGAGCTATCGATACCATCACATCTTATAGCCATGATAGTATTATTACACACCAATACAAATTACAGGATAAAACTTGATGAAAATGGAACATTAACTCCTGCGATTATCATTCATATGGGAGTAAAACAGGGTTGCAATCTCGCAGCCACTCGTTTTAATCTGTATCTAACTGAGATAGGTAGATTATGGCCAAGTTGCAATTCTTTTGTGGTCAAAATGGGTGATTTGCATATAGATTGGCTAGCATTTGCTGACGATCTAATATTATTCGACCTAACACCATTTGGACTGCAAAACAAATTGGAATCCCTAATTGACTTCTGTGACAACCATAACTTGAAGTTAAATTTAAAAAAATTGAATATTCTGGTCATCACAAACAAGAGAAAGATAATTTGTTATCAATGGAATATCAAAGGGATGATCATTCCACGTGCATTGGGTATGATATACTTGAGGTATAACTTAACCAATTCGGATTCAATTGACAAATGGCAGGTAGAAATTGCAACTAAATCCTTGCCATTGATTGCACAAATGAAATTAATATACTTAAAGGTCTGTCAATTCTCATTGATTCCGTTGATCGAATTCTACACTCTTATGGTCGAAGCAATCATTATCTATGGCTTGGACTTATGCTCTCTTGGAATTGAGTCATTCTTGAATAAAATCCAAGGCAAAATATGGATAAAAGTGTTGCACCTATCGCCATCTTTACCAAACGCCATAATTATACATGAACTGGGACTCGCGTCCCTAGCTACGAAATATCTATGGCGAAAATTGGCCAGTTATGCCAAAATATTACACCCTGTTCCAAATTCTTTATATGAAGATCTTCGAAAAATGCTAATACATGGCTATCCAAAATCTGTCTATGTTGCTGGGCAGTTGTGTGAAAAGACCCTAGAAATGATTGCAATGGATACTGATGACTTAATTAAATGGCCACAACTCGTGAAGAAGAAATTACTGCAACATGATTGGGCAGTCACATCTGATAAAATTGGGGTTTATACAGCATATAAGGAATACGCAAAATTTCGACATAAACAGAAACCATTGCTTCCTTATATCAGACAGATTCCCTGTCAGAAGATACGCATCCTATATATGCGTTTTAAATTTAATCTTCTACCTACATTAGAGCGTACAAAAAATTGGCTGGGAAATGCTTTACTATCTGAAGATTGTAGATTTTGTAAAACCCAGGTAAACGAATCTTTGAAACATCTTGTGTTAAATTGCATTCATTTTGCAAAGGAAAGGCAAAGATACCTGGGGAAATATGTGGATGAACCAGTTATTTATAAATTGGAACTGTTGTGGATACAATGCATGTGGGGGATATAGGCAAGCAATGATTTTTGATCTGTGTCATCTTTTATCTGTTATAGACTTGAACATGGTAAATCTTAAAATTTGATCTGGTTATAACAAATGTATTTGAATTGTACTACTGAATGTATAAGTCCATGTCTAGTTTATTATTATTTAAGTGGAATTGTTATTGCTCTGATTTATGTTATTATGATGTATTTATTCCATTTTTCTCTTACTTTGTTGTTGTCTCTGCTTGTCTTTTTCTTTCTTTCCTTTTTTATAAATTGTTTTTAAATTATGTTGTAAAGATATTTTATATCGAAAAACAACAATAATAAAAATAATAATAATTACTTCGGGCAGATTGAGGCATATTGCGAGTTAAGGGGAGTGGGCTAACACATAATCAGGATTTTAGAGCTTGATTTGGATGTACTGTGTGTTATAGGTGAGGAATGGGAGGAATTCCAGATTTTGAGGGTAATTGCCAATGTATTCCAGACGCTAAGGGCGGGTTGCAACATACCACAATGATAATGAAGCTGGAGCTGCACATGTCCGAGCACTATAACTGTGATGCTGTTCTCTACATCTGAGGTTTGATATTTGCATGAGAACTGAGGTGAGAACATATACCATGTATAATATTAATTGAAACTGATTGAAACTATGATCACTTTTCTGTAATGTCAGTTGTGTCAAAACACTTCAGTTTAAGTGGAATGAATCTGGGTGGTTTTGCAAGTTGACAAATCTCAGAGGTTCTGTCGGCATAAGATTTTTCTGCGGACCTTCTGCAGTCCCCTTGCTGGGCATATTCCTACGCTCTGTCCCTTCCTCCATACTCTTTGGGCATCTCACCTGCAGTGACAGTACCTGGTAAATTGTTTCCTGCCGAAAAATAGTCCCTCAAAACAATTGGTTGCGGCAACTGCACACACTATTGCATGCAGCCACGCCTCTCCAGGTGCCACTCAGCCTCAGACTGCTATATTTCTTTTCTCCGTCAGACGGATTGGTACCTCCAGTGCTCATGCACCTTCACTCTCTTCTTTCCTTCATTTAAATTTTTCTATTTCACAGATTTTTTCACTCTGGCTCCCCAGAAATCAGCTTATGCCAGGTGAAGACATTTTATCATTTCGCATCCTCTGCAACCATTATGTGTCAACCAGGGACCAACAGTCCCTGTGCTTGGAGAGCACTGGTGGGCCATTGTTGGTGTTGCAATAGCCTTTCTGTTTGCTCTTGTATCAGATGTCTCTACCTTAATGAATTTCAGATAAATCTTGGCGTGGGGACTCCTTCCCGGCAGCGTCCCAGTCTTGGAAGGGCCATGTAGCTCTTCTCTTTCCATAGGCAACTTGTAGGTTCCCCTCTCAGGGGCTATGTCTAGAGAAACACTGAGGTTCACCATATTGGGGTTAAATCTGAGTACACATCTGAGGATTCATGTACAGGTTCTAAATCTGGTTACAGGTCCAAGGTTACCCATTCATGGACTAAATCCAGACAAGGGCCTGAAGATCTCCTTAAGGGGGATAAATCAGCAGCCAAGGGGGCTGTGGTTTCCTCCAAAGGGATCAGTCGACCAACTTTCCTTTCTTCATGCCAGATGTTATGTCGGCCTCCCAGGTACGGCCCTGGCCTCACGTGGCTGACTGAATTTGAGTGTTGAAGAAAATGGCAGCTAGCACGTCTAAGGAGCGCCAAATGGCCACCAGCTTCTGTGTTTCCACTGTGACGTACGAACTCCTAGGTCCTTCTGTAGTAACTGGTATGACGGAGATTCATGCCTCCCAACTACTTGGCAGATATCCATTTGCTCCCACACTACAGTGGTCCATTTCTACAGTAATGTTGCTGGATCCAGAAATTGATCTTCCTCCGACCTCCTCATCGCTGGTGTATTCTGACCAGTGACTGTCAGGAGTTAGGGACCCCTTGTGGCTGCCATCTTTCTTTGCCTAGACCTGCCCGCCTCTGAGGATTTTCTTTTGTAAGGTTTATGGCCCTTATGCAGTCTTCAGCTATGCAATATTACTTCAGGGAAATCATCAAAGAGATGTTAATATAGGTCCCTTGGCCCATCAGCAGTTCAAGTGTGCCTTTTTCCCTCTATTCTCCTGGCACCCGCACCACTGCCACCTACTCCAACCTCAGCTCCATTTGTGATTCCATTGACCTCCGGCTTCCCCGATAGCAGGGCAATTTCAACCTCCACTTTCAGCAGATCCCTTTCCAGTTAATCCAGCTGCTCCACCGATGTCCCCTGGACCTTGATGACTCTGATTTGGGGATGTGCTGGCCAATGTTGAGAAAAAGCTCCTTTCATCCCCCACACAGTCGATGAATTGATTTCCAGGCTCTGCACATTTTTGCTGATTCCTCGTCCTTACACCCCTCCTGCTGAGCCAGGGGTCCTGTTGAGGTTCTTAGCCGGTCACTGTTTTGAGAGGTAAGGAGTGGCCATCCGGAAGGATATAACAGTGAGATCCTAAAACATTGCAAAAAAACTCTTTTGGCTGCCATCGCGAACATACAGATTGACATGAGGCACCAGCACTTTCAGTCAGGGAAGCCATGCTAAATGGGTCATCCACACCCACTTTCGTCAGTGTTGGCTTACCACACCGTTTCTTCTAAGGGGACAGTGGGCAGTTCACCCTCCTTGGTCCTTGAGAAAGAGGATACATTACAGAGGGGATTATGAGAAAAGTGTTTCAGAATTTCTCTGTTCAGATAAGCAAGGTTAACTCCAAATCTTGTAGCAGCTGCCAACCAAAAGTTAAAGCAGGAGATTTCAAACTTTACAAAGTGCATACCTTTGGACAGACAGATGCTTTTAAACTCAGCCTTGACAGAAGCTAAGGAGGTGGCTCAAGACCTCCTATCAGTGGTCAATCACATAGAAACCGCTTCAAGAGGAATGCTCATTGGGGTGGATGAGAGAGGCCAGGCAGACCTGAGAGCCATCAAGTTTAACTATGATGTTCTAGAGAAGATCTTGAACCTCACCCTTCAAATGAGTGGATCACTTTCATCCCTCTAGTAGCCAGACTGCCAAATCCTTGGCTGTACTATCTAAGCCAGCACAAAGGCACTTTCACTCCTCCACACGGATGTTGGAGTCAAGATCCCCTTCCTTCAGAGACTGAAAGGGCTTGCGGGAGCATTATGTCTGACATGCCGACTGCTCCTCCTCTCAGCAGAGCAAGAAGCACCAGAGGACCACCCCTAGAGTTTGTTTTCCAGGGGATCTCTTGTTCTTCGGATTGCAATCTGAAGCAATGACGGCTGGTCCACCTCAATTCGGTTCCAGTGGGGCAGAGGCGATTTCCTCTATAGTGGAGGAATGGAGGGCAGACATATTGGACCATGGGTACTCAGGCGGGGCTCTTATCTGCCTCTTCCATCTTTTCCCCCACCTATCCTCTCTTACAGTTCCACACCTGTACCCTCCCACAGGAGGTTTCAGAAATTCCTGGATCTCAGGGGGCGCTGTTGAGCAGCCACAGCAATGGCTACCTAACCGTGAAGCTCCATCCTGGGGATACATCCTGTTAATAATATATCTTGCTTTAAGTCTACTAAACAAGCCCATATTCCCTGAAGACCAAGACTGGGACTCTGTGCTACGCCTGCCGAGCTCCCAAGCTACGGGGTGCAAAGACGGCGAAGATATCCTACAAACCAAACAGTCCGGCTCGGTGGAAAACAGAGTTCTGTACCAGACTTCAGGACACAGGGATCGAGGGAGGCCACGAGCACCCGGTCTGTGCGGCCTGCTGGGGGCAGAGCCACCAATAGTGCGAATCCAGATGTATATTCAAACCTAGTGATACACGCGGAGCCGTCGTACCATGGCACTGGAACCCTGCAGGAACCGGCTCATGGCCAGTCACTGATTTGAAGACCGGGCGGATTCACCAGCGACCCAACCCATCAACGCAGCCGACGTACCACAGGAACTCCATCCGATACACAGTACCCTCTCCAGCTCCGTCAAGACACCCCGCAGCCCCAAACCGATACCTGGAAAGTATCAGAGAAACGTCTCGCCAGGCTTCATACTACCGCATCCACGCTCGCTCTGAAGAGGCGACTACAGGAAGCTTGGTAAACAGACGCACCCATGACCATTCACAAGGTACCCGCCTAATAACAAGTGCGGATCTCCGTGTACCTCATCTGCCTGCATAGTTGTGTGGTGCCTCTCTCCCCTCTGACCGCAGCTCGCCCCAGAGCCAAGTGGGACGCCTGAGTGGAGCCGCCTGGGGATAGCGACCTGGGGCCCGCCTCCCTGTGAGCCTCGGGCAATACAGGACCGGCCCTCACCTACGTCGGAAACTCCGTCAAAAGCACTGCAGCGCGGTGCCCTATCCACGACATCCCCCGACGCCCTGGCGGGTGAACCTGGGACTGGCAGATGAAAGGAGACCGCGGCCCGGAAAAGCCATAAAGACTGCAACCACTGTCAATGTACAACTTGTCCATCTCTTGAGAAACAAACATTTCTGGCTCCAGAAAGAACCCAACAAGGTACTCCCAGACCCCGACCCACCACACACTACAACAAAACGTTAAATAACTCTACCACCACAACGCGATAAGCAGCCGTCGAGAAAGGGGAAACCGACTGTGGCGAGGACTAGACACTCCTTACAACCCGCCATGAAACTGCACCACAACATAACTGGACCCTCCGGCACTGTATTAAAGCCAACAACAATAGGTGAACTGTCATATGATAACCCGTTCTCATTTCTAAGAACTGCTGATTAACTAAGCACAAAAGTGGTAATTTCTAGCCACTGTGGGATACCCGAACACCCCTGTCAGTTTACACACACTGAGCCAGCCCTTTTTGTACACTATATTGGGCCCCTTTGCTGCTTGAGACGGGACGACAGATACCGTGGCGACCAGAGCAAACACATCCTTGGCACATGCGATCCGGGAGCTTGGTGCGAGTGAGCCCAGATGAAAAGACAAGGTAAGAATTGTAACCTTACCTAATTCCACTATATCCATACGCCAGGCTCCCTGAATCAGCATAGTGGCTAGACCACATACCAGTACTACTCCAACGCCAGACATTGCCCAGCAATAGTCTGCCATATCCCTAACCAACAATTGGCACCCAGAACACAAGCTATTGTGCTGGACACTAGCCCAAGAGTGGGCGAACAGCAACAAGACCTAACCCCTAGGGCAAGTAGCTAGACCCTTCTGCGCTGGGCTAAAATCTACGCTGCCTAACAGCACGTGGGGTCATGAAAGAAACACAATGCTGCAAGCCCATACCGGGCCACAGGAACTCAGGCTCCACCATATCCTTTGAGTGGCAATCACAGCATAACTTCACGACTAGAGCAATTACTCATATACCAAGCCTCTGACCCCGGCGGAGGGCCGTCTTCCACCGCATTATAGTACCACAATACAGCACGACTAAGGAAGCGCCTTACAGACGCCAGGAGCTGGGTCTGGACTAAATACTCTCCGCAACAGGCCCAAACTGTAAACATCTGTCATACTGAGAGAAGAAGCCAAAAGAGACACGAGAAGTAACACAAACAAACCCTGTACACTGCTAACTCTTCGACAAACCACATGACTAAAGGAGCCAATAAAAAGAAGGGCCCAATGGACTCATTCATGGGACCGAGGCCTTCACCCCCTGAAAAACCCACTTATTCCGGCAACTCGCAAGCATCTGGTGAAGAGGAGAACTCGAGAGATGACCATTTATTGCAAACAATACAAAATGGGTTCCTAGCCATAAATGTGAACTTGGATGACTTTGTGTGTACAATAGGATCACTGTAAGCGAAAATTGAAAAAGAAAGCGGCCGCATCACAGAGGCTGAAGGGCGCATTAGCACAAACAAAGACAATAGTGCACGCCATGACCGTACGTTGAACTCCATACAAACAAAACTCAAGAAAATGTCAACTAAATGTGAGAATCTGGATTCAAGGTCCTGATGCAACAATATTCACGTGATCAGGCTCTTCGAGGCAGCAACAAAGGGACCCATGGAACTCTTCATGGAGAAACTTCTTAAAACACTTTTTGATCCTTCCAGGTTTTCACCACAGTTCCTAGTAGAGAGAGCACATCGAACACTTGGCCGTCTTCCGCGCCCCGGGGCCCCACCAAGGACAATAATTGTTAGACTGATAAACTACCGCGACAGGGACCTGGTGCTTCTGCTCGCCAGAGAGAGAGGCACACTACAGTTTGAGTCAAACAGAATTCATATATACACTGACTTTGCGACGGACATAAAAACACAGAGAAGATCCTACGACAATGTGAAGCGACTCCTCTGAGTCCGAAAGATCCTATATTCATTGATGTTCACAGCCAAACCTAGAATCCAACATGAGGGGAATGCTCATTTCTTCGAGAACCCCGCTCAAACATTATCCTATGTGGAAACAAAAATACCTATACCTCCAAGACAGCCGCACCCGGAAGCCAACATACTGCGTAATAATGAGGAGGAAGATTTGGATGAAAATGACTGACAAACACAAACTCATGACACGGCTGACCAGAAACTCTGATAACCTACTACAACAGAGATTGACGAATAAACCATGAATCCCCATTGAACGTCGAGCTGGCTAGAAGGCAAGCTGATGACATGCCCCCCCCCAGGGATTATCCAAGAGTTTGAACAAAGCACACCATCAAGTTGGGGCAGATGGAGAGTTGCGGGGGGAGGGGAGGGGCAGACCAGGAAAATGCAAGCATTCAAAGAGTCCGGGCAGCAACCATCCCGGAAGTTGGGGGTTATACAGTTTACAAAAGTTGTGGCAATGAGCATACAATCCGGAACATAATTCTGCATAATTGAGCTATGAAACGAAGGGGTAAAATGAATACAGGCACAAGCACTGCAACATGGCTCTACAGCTCAAAGTGATTTATTGGAATGTGAGGGGTCTAAACAATCCTATCTAAACAAGAAAGATCTCTGCGTACTTCGACCGCCACGCACCCAACATCGTGATGCATCAGGAAACCTGTGCCCTCGAAATGGCCCACAAACAGATGGCGTACAAATGGGGAAAAACAGATTTTACACCAACTGCTCCTCGCAATCTAGAGGAGTGATAACGCTCATACATAAAAATATCGACTTCAAGGTAGGCACTACGAATATAGACCCTGACGGCAGATACGTCATGGTATCCAGTACCCTCAATAACAGACCGGTGCTCCTCATGAACATGTACAGCCCCAACTGAGATGATCCGACTTTCTATGCAAAAATAGCTACTCTATGAGATTGTACCCCAGACGTTCCCATCATATGGGGTGGCGACTACAATGTAATCTTGGACCTTTCCATGGACAGATAGAGTACTAAACAAAGAAACTAAACAAAAGCAGCACACACGATAAATCAGATCATGTCACAGTACAGCCTAACGGATATCTGGAGAGCAGAACACCCAGCCTCCGGAGAATTTACTTACTATTCCACAGTGCATGATGCCCACTCCCGGATAGACTTCTGGCTGATATCTGAAGCCTGGGCAAATGAAAAATGCAAGTCTACAATACTTACATTTACCTGGTCTGATCACTCACCTATAGTCCTTGAAATACTACAAGACGGTGCCACAGCATCAAGACCTCCGTGGAGAATGCCTCTGTCTGCACTACTCGACTACTCCTTTGTAGAAACAATGAGGATTGACATTGAAGCATTCTTTGTTGAAAACGAGAACTCTGTCCCAAAAATCTCCACAGTCTGGGAAACATTCAAAGTGTGGCTGCGAGGACCAATGATCGCCACTGCATCAGGCATTTTGAAAACCACTAGAGCAGTGTTGAAAGAGATAGGACATCTTAGGAAACTCGAAAACGAATACAGCAAGACACATGATAGAGCACTTCTGGGATTGATCAAGGGTAATAGACAAAAGTTCTGTGATTTAGCTGGCTGTGAAACCTGTTTCATGACCAGGAAGGCGCAAGCACTACGATACAGCGAGGCAACCGCCTCGGGCGGCTGCTATCCGGGATAATTCAAGGAGAATGCAATACACAACACATTGGTGGAATTACCAAGCCTAATGGTCAGACTACTATTAAACACAAAGAAATAAGCAATAATTTCAGGGATTACTATCAATCACTCTACTCTAACAACAATAGCGTTACTATAGAGGAGCTTCGCCATTACCTATCGCAGACCAAACTTTCCACGCTAGATGAGGCCATTGGCGCAAAACAAAATAGCCCTATCACAGTTGAAGAAATCATAGACGCTATAGCCTCCCTAGCATCAAGTAAAGCCCCAAGCCTAGATGGCATAGAGCTCTCTAAGACTTACAAAGATATCCTGGCCCTGAAACTCCTTAAAGTGTGGGACGAGGCATGCGCAATTGGGAAACTACCAATCTCCCTCACCGAGGCTGTGATAACGGTACTCGCTAAACCTGGGAAACCCGTAAATGAAATGGCCTCATACCAACCTTTATCTTTGATAAACTCGGATATGAAAATCTTCGCCAAGACTTTTACCAATAGACTGATGCCTTACATGCCTGACTTGGTACCCCGCGACCAGTCAGGATTTATACCTGGAAGATCAACAGCTCTAAACTTGAGACGGCTATTCGGTACTATGGCACAAATAAACCCTGAACTCCCGGCAGCAGCAATGATATTAGATGCTGAAAAAGCATTTGATTCCATATCATGGAACTTTCTATTCAGTGTCTTGCAACGCATGGGAATGGGAGGAGAATTCAGTA
The DNA here is from genome assembly GCF_040938575.1 of Ambystoma mexicanum. Classification (NCBI taxonomy): domain Eukaryota; kingdom Metazoa; phylum Chordata; class Amphibia; order Caudata; family Ambystomatidae; genus Ambystoma; species Ambystoma mexicanum. The sequence goes on along the minus strand of NC_090926.1, from coordinate 1,014,870,803 downwards.
AATTCGTCAGACTGCTATATACGGACCCAGAGGCCAGAGTCTGCACTAATCGGAACTACTCAGAAACCATCAATCTTGCCAAAGGGGCCAAGCAAGGGTGCCCCTTCTCTCCAATCCTGTTGGCACTGACGATCAAACCCCTTGTGAGGGGGATCCGGGAATCCCATGGACAAGGGCCCCCGCAAATTATTTTGTTATATGCCGACGACATCCTAATATATTTGAAACACCCTGAGGAAAATATAGCACCAATACTGGCAGAGATCGATAACTTCACCCAACACTCAGGATGTAAAATAAACACTTTGAAATATGAGTTGTTCCCTCTAAATGACAAAACCATAGAACCCACGCAACTGCATGGAATGAAATGGGCAAGCACAAAAGTAAAATACCTAGGAGTACAGGTAGCGAGGTCATACAAGCTTCTGCACGAACATAACCACTCAAACTACCTATCTATACTGGAACATAAGCTTACTTTATGGAGTAACCATCCCATATCGTTATTTGGCAGAATAGCAGTTTTGAAAATGATTGTCGTCCCGAAGTTGCTTTACTTTTTCAATACCATCCCGATATTCCAGGTCGGCAGTTCTTCGATACACTCTGTAGCTTAACAGTGGGGTTTGTTTGGGGAGATAAAACGGTTAGAGTGAAATGGGAATCTCTCACAGAACCTTACCGCCGCTGGGGACTCGCAGCCCCCGACTTTGAGATACATTACTTGGCCGCACAGACACATTTATGCAGGGCTATGGTACGTACCCGACACTAAATACTCACATATTAAAATAGAAAAACGCTCTGCAGCACCATACGACATTAAATCCACACTGAGATGCTCATGCAAGATTGATCCCTGCCCATTTGATCCACTGTGCACTACATTAGAGGAGCATAATGAAAAAACCTAACATCACCAAACCGTGTAATAGGAAAATCCCACTATGGGACACCCCAGACCTTCCTCCCACGATGGACAATTACACCCGGACCGCACGGGACTCTGACAGAACATTGCACCTGGGAGATCACTTCCCTGAAGGCAGATTTGTTAACATAAACCAATTCAAGGATAAACTGGGTGATAACCCTATAAAGACTCTACAATATTATCGCATGAGAGCTGCGCTGAGATGACAATGGCCGTCCTACCCGAATTAACCTGCAACCAACGAATGCATGGAATTGGTAATCCACAACAACAACAGGCAAGGACTTCTAGCGAGACTGTATTCCAAGATACAAGCCGTAACCGCATTACAACCTAAACTCAGAGAAAAATAGGAGAGGAATACGGGAGCAGTGATTGACGATGTTAAGTGGCAGAAGATGTGTGCCCTAAATAGGGAAGTATCGCTCAATTCAAGACTGCGACTGATCCAATATAAGTTCCTAAATAGGCTGCATTATACTCCCAGACACATCACGAAATTCAACCCACAATGCATACAAACCTGCCCTAAATGCAACTCTGAAGACGCTGATACAATCCACATGCTATAGAGCTGTACACCAATCGCCGACTACTGGCAACAAATTGCACAAACATTGTCAGATAGGCTAGCAAAGCCTCTTACATCGCAGCCGCTAAAATATCTCCTAGGAGACATTGGCAAAACAGACATAAAAACCCGAAGATTGGTTAACTTAGGTTGTATCATTGCCAAGAAATGCATTCTGCTAAAATGGAAAGCAAAAGAAGCCCCGCCACTTAATCAGTGGCTCAACGAGATGTGACAAGTGAACAAAAATGAGGAGGGATATGTGCAATCCATAGTCACCACGTGCAGACCAAAAGACATATGGGCCCCATATCGCACATACGTAGATAAGGAGACTCAAAACCAGACTGCAAGACAGAATCACTGATGTAGACCCTTGAATGTAACATCACACAGAAAAAGCTTGAAATGCTCCACAGACTCATCATTGTAAAAATGCATATATCTATGGAATGATATGAGACTATAACATAACCTTTTTTAAAACCTGTTGTATGCTGAAACCATGTATTGTATGCTGATGCAACTTGTTAAATAAAGTACACAGTGAGGGAAGGGTTCTTTCCCAGGCTATTTACAGTGCCCAAGAACAGCCATGCAGGCCTGCAGTCCAATTTGGAGTTTTCTTCTTTGAGCCTTTCTCTCCTTCCACAGAAGTTAAAGATCGTAACATTCACACTGATCCAGTGTACTCTTTTCAGCGGTAATGGACCCAATGGATGCTTGCCTCCCTGTTCTCATTAAGAAACTCCACTCTCCCGCTTGTTGCTGACCAATAGGCGGTTTCAGTACAGGGTCCTTCCAATTTGGCAATATGCGGCCACCAGAATATTCACAAAGATGTCAGCCAGGGTGGCTCACCTCAAGTTGCGAGGAGCCCACATTTACCCTTATTTGGACGACTGGCTGGTACAGGCCTCAGTCTTCAAGATGCGTCCAGTCCACTTCAGCTTCTCAAAGATGTTCTGTGCAGCCTTGGATTTCCAGTTAACTGAGAGAAATCTTCGTTGGTGATCTCACAGAGCCTGACCTTCATAGTTCCTCCTTCCACTAGGACACAAGACGCAGGATTGGCCAGGGTTTTTCCCACCTCTGAGAGGATACAGGACTTGGTCAAAATTTGATGAGACAGATGTAGTTGCAAACACCTGGCCTTGGTCTAAAGTCAGACTCACCATCCTGAGTCAGCGGTAATTCAGATGCCCCCTCCCCTGAGGGCTTGATCTTGTTTGGTGAAGCGACTGTCCCAACCTACTGAAAGGAGTCTAGTTCAATGAAACCCCCCCCCCTTCATGATATAATTATGGATGGCTAACCTTTGGGCTGAGGGGCTCACTCAACGATCTCCAGATACACTATTTTTGGGGCTCACAGGAGCACCAGCTACAAAAAAATGTTCTGGAGCACCAGTCTGTCTTTAAAACTCTGAATTCTTTTCTGACTGTCATCAAGTGTTGTTTGGTGCAAGTCTTAACTGATATCACCATGGCCATGTTCTATGTATACAAGTCGTGAAGGTCGAGGGCAGATCTCCTCAGCTGGCATTGCTTTCAGTGAAGGTGTGCAAAAGAACAATTTCACACAAAATTGATCTTCATGTTCACAGAGTTATAGAACAGTACGATCAGGAGGCAGACTTTGCAGCAGGTTGGAGTCAGTAACCCATTAGTGGGAGCTTTTTCCAATTGTGATGCAGGACCTGTTCTCCCATTAGAGCACACACTTAGTGGATGATTTTGCATCTCCCTAGAATAGTAGGTGTCTGCAGTTATCTCCTGCATGGTCAGGGGCCATGGCTCTGAATGGGAAGAGCTGATGATTTCCTGGGAGGGGCTTGCATTTCTTCTGTGCGGTTCCTCTGTCATCTTCCATTCCCAGTACAATTCAGGGGTTTCTATCCATGAGTTATTTTAGGCGGATCCTGATGGTCCCTTGGTGGCCCACCAGAATCTCGTTAACAACACTTGTGAACTTGGGCAGAGATTCCTCCTCCACCTTCTTCCACAGAGGCTAGAAATCCTTTCCCAGAGCCAGGGGATAGTTCTACACCCATTCCCTCAATCTATATGCTTGCTGGCTTGGCTCCTGAGCATCTTATCATTGGTCACCAAGAAGGCAAGAGGATAACATGAAGGTAATCATTGCTGGAAAGAAGACTTCACCAGAGACCAATACAAGATCACATGGACCAGTGTTTCTGTCATTGGTGTCTCGACAGACATACCAATTCCTTGATGTGCAGGCTGGATGCTGTTTCCTCCTTTATCCCTAGGTTGGTGAGTTGTGGAATAGTTCTCGATTCGAACCTGGACTTGGCAGCCTGCTGGGGTGCTGAGGAGACCTCAATCTTTTTTTACAATAATTTTAAGGATCTCTGGTGGCTCTTTCCTCCGGTCCAGGCTGCATATCTATCTTGGGACCATTTTGACCAACAAACATGTTGAGCCTTTTTGGCTCTGTAGCAATCTTTCTGGTTTCCTTGAAGACCTTCTTTTTGGTAGTGGCTACACCCGGCCCTAGTGTAAGTGAGTGGCAGTCCCGTTCATCTTCACACAGCCACAGTGATACAACATCTTTCTCTTTCATTCCTAAGGTAATCTCAGATTTTCTTATCGATTGAGAAATGTCCTTACTCTTCTATTTTCCTAACTACTTTCAAGTTTTACCTGAATAGGAAATTCGCTCTTCTGAGATCTTTTTTGTTCTCTACAGGGTACTTCGTGGGGACAGTTGGCATCCAAGACGGGTTATATCCAGATGGATAGCTTCTTAAGTGCTGCTGGAAATGGTCTCCCCCAAAAGGTGTTCATGCTCGTGTGGTGAGGCCTAAAGTGGCTTCCTTCACTTTCTGGAGGCATGTTCCCTGAGGAGATGTGATTGCCTAGGCTTTCTACTTCCTGTAAGCACTGTTGCCTGGATGCCAGTTCCTTGGTAAAACAGTACTGCAGTACCTTTTTGGTTAGATCACCTTTTGTAAGTTCTCTTGCTTGTTCGTCTCCCATGTGTCTGTAGGAAGATGATGATAGTCCAAAGCCCCCTTCCTCCATAAGCCCTTCGGCCTTCCCAACTGAAACTAGAGATCAGTCGCTCACAGTTTAGGTGGATTTAAAAGGAATGTCGGATGGAGCCTAGGTAGGTGTGGCTACATGCTTTTCGCAGCTACGAGCAGCAATCAATTTGAGAGACTATTTTTCTGCTGGAAAACATGTTTGTGGTCGCATCACCACAAGCAGAGACACTCAAGAGTATAAAGAAGAAATATGGACTAGGAGTACAGCAGTGACTGTGGTGAGTAACGTTTAACTGCTTTCATAATTGTGCATTTGACCGCTCTGCTTTTTTCTAGTATGGGAACCTTTGCCTAAGCTATTGCTGGTGGAGACCACATTTTTAGGTGTGGCTAGAAAGTGCTAAAGCTCTCTGTTACTGAAAACAGATCTAATATAAAACAAATATTCTATGCCAGCTGTTCTCCAACTGTATTTTTCTATTCACAGGATGTGCCAATCCCTGGTTCATGGTCTGTATTGCTGTCAGAAGGAATGTATTTTGATGTGTGTAGGCATTAAAAGAGGAAGTTATTAATAAGAAAATAGTTCTTTCAGTAATTGCTGATCATTTTGTGTATGGAAAGGTAGTTAACAGGAACTCATATTGAAAGTTTACAAGAAAGCAGTCACATGTATTATGACATATAGATAAATAAACATTGCCAGCCTAAAAGAGACCACCCTGCCCGGTTCCAATCTTGCAACTACACTGTAGCCTCTAAGACGCCTCTCAGTCTCTGGAGTTGCTCTAGTATCTACAAGAGCACCTGGATACCGGCACATGTAGTGTCCATGGCATAGATCCCGGTAACATAACATAACAGGTATGCCTCTCCTTAAAAGACATTGCAAAACTAAAATATGATTGGCCTCTTTGAACTTGTCATGTTAGTAATGGTTATGGCTTCTTTTTTGCACATCTTTTTTGACGCTGGGATTGCGTGCACACTCTACATGGCATGCCCACCCTTCTAATTGAGCCACTATCATTGTACCCTACTACCGTATCCCGTATTCCACTGCACTGTCCCTTCACTTTCTAAACCCAGGGCTTACGCACAGCAACAGCACACAAAACATTTTCAATATAGACATAAAGTCCGACGTATTTCCTTTGCTGGTGTTTATTAGGCTTTGGGGAAGCTTCGGTTCCCTCTGGGCTGTATAAATACAAACATGAATAAATAAGTATGTTCAGCCTTTAACAGCCTGATGTTTGCCTGGCTCCTTAGGCGGGCTAACCTCAGACTAGTAAAATGAGATCAGCAGGATATTTGGCTGGGGGTGGGGAGGGGCGGATAGAGAGCCCAGGTTCTGCATTATTTATGCAGGAATCAGGAGGTCACCACTGTTCCAGGAAATTAGACTGCAGAAGGACTTCAAAAAGAGAGGGGGGATTGAGCGCTGCTAACTGGAGCCCTCTGAAAGCAGGGACAGCAAGAATACCATGAGGAAGTATGACCATCAGAGAGTCCTTTTGAGAAACCCGACTGCCGGACCCTAAATCCCTAAATCCTTGTGACCTTCATCCTCCAGAGAGCAGGTGCCATCATCCAGTGGCATAACACAAAATGTGGGGGCCCAGTGGAAGCCCTGCTGAGGGAGCTCCCCCCCACCGTCACTAGGCCCCCTGCTGTGCATGGGCAGCCCGCAGGGGCCCCCCTTCGTTATGCCAGTGCCATCATCTAGTAATACAACTGTTACTTTTCTTTCCCTTTTTATTTTATCTATTTCATTTATTTTATTTTTACATTTGTACAGCACCTAAACCTTGAGGCACAAAAATGAATCGCTGAGCTCTGATTGTTTTAATCCCAGGCCTTAATTAGTTAAAAATAAGGGCCAGCGCTTAAATGTTTTCCTAATACACTTAGCTCGTGCCCACTGTTGCCCTACTCCACTTCCAGACGTTTCACTGCCACCAGATAAGGCAAAAAGGGAATTGTGTTGTAAGTGCTTCTAAACCAGCAATTCATTACTCTTATGGTTAAAACTAGTTTGACATTGCATAAAAATGCACAAAGCAGATTATTTTCATGACAATGGAACTGAGTGAATAAGGTAATAGGTGTCGGTGCTGTACAATAAGTCCCGGGCTCAGCCCTGGCAAGCAACGGCACAAATGAAGGTATCCTATTGGGTCTGTCTCCAATCTCAGTTTACTCTGCATGAGATTGTTCGATGCCCGAACAACTCCCAGAACCAAGTGTATTCTAAGTTGCTCTTATTGGGCAATATGCTCTGAATATAAAGCTAAAAGCTAACCTTTACGGCCTTCTTTGACTAGAAGCTGTAAGTGCCTGCACACCTTGGAGTTGGGCATACACATGACTCACATGTTGTTATAGTGTATGTTGAAGATATACAGAATATCTCATACATTCTCCAGACCATTCGGATTTAAATTCAAGGGGCTGGTGTAGCTTTGAGGTACTCCTCATGTCAAGAGTTACGGCACACCACACACCGTAACTGATGGGACCCCAAACACCTAGCAGAAGATTCAGCGCAAGGACCTTCCCTACTGTGGTGGAGCTCTGTATCCTTTGTGCAATTTCCCACAAGACAACAACCAGCCATTATATATTCTGCACAAATACCAGCTCACTAAACCTAATTCAGAATTCTTCTTGAGAGAGTAACTATTGTTGCAGGTAGTGACCTAGAACCATGTTCCTAACAAACATTTGTGCTCCTATTAAATAGCAGTGAATGTCCAAGTAATATACCAGGGGTTTCCCCTAAGTTAAGGCATCTTTGTTTCCATACAGACTTCAGGTAGTTTCAGCAAAAGTAGAGGAAGGGTCTTGCATGGAATCAGCAAAGCTGAGAACACAGGTCGTCATTGCATTGTAAGCCAGACATACCAAGCCTTGGTTTGACCATAATAATAGTTATTTTACTGATTTCCATCAATAGGCAAACATACTGAGCCTTCTATATGGTTCAAAGGCTCACCATCCCATCTGCTCAAACCGCAACTGAACAAAGCAGACATTTGTTTATTGCTGCAAGCTTTGATGCCAACTGTCCTCATAGTGGGTCTCTGTACAGCCCCTCCGTCACTATCCTTCCTGCATCTTGGTGGATACAACACAAGGCTTCCACCATCACACCTTTAGTCGCGCCCATCATGTGATTCTCCTAAAATGGTTCTCTCACTTAAGACATTCCTGGGCAATAATATGTGTACCATGTAGAGTCAGAAGCTTCTACCTCTCAGTAGCGGAACCCACTGTAACCCGTGAACTCCAGGGCGCTGACTGTACATTCGGACACACCCTGTAATCCGTCAGTGTAATCATGTGCACTTTATTTGTGAACTTTTGCTGGATACGTTTTTTATCGAATGTTTTTAAAATATATGTTCTGTGTGTGTGTGAGGGCTTTGGGGTGGGGAATTGGGGGTACAGGGATGAGAGGGTGATATAGAGATTTTTGGGGGGATTCCTCATTCAAAAAACAATTCGGTGAAAAACATATTGAGCAAAAGTGCCCAAGCAAGTGCACACGATTAAACTAACAATGGAAAACAAAAGTTGAACTGACAAAACCTTCTCTTAGCCATCTCTCCAACAGTACTCGCCCCCCTCTGGATAATCCACCCATCCTCCTGAATGTTCGAGTCCTATGTCCATCAGAAAAAGTGAAACAGGCGACAAAGTTGCCTTCAGCACATTGTGGTGGCTGAATGAGGGGGGCGATCCCCCCCCCCCACTTGGAGCTCTCCTCCTGCCCGGTGCGGCCCTCCTGCTGCCCGCTGGGCTGGTGTTGCTACTGCAAGTTCCCCTTTAAAAAACATAAACATGCGAGTGGTTAATCCCATGTTCACAGCAGCTGACGCCATGCACTGCTGTTACTAGGCAACAAAGCGATTCCCCGCTCCTACCACGCACCCAGCATCTTCTTACTTTGGTGGTTCCGTTCCTGTGACGTGATCTGCATGTCCTTGGGCCCCCCCTGGACGAGCGAGAACATGATGCTTGAATCAGATTATGGCACGTGTGAACGTCCATTTAAAAGTGTTTATAAGGGTGCATGCTTGTTTCGAATGTTATGTATATGTGAGTGTTAATGTGTGTCTGCAGACATTCGTGTGAGTTTTTGTGCCTTTGTTTCTGTATGTTTCTGCATGTGCGTGCAACTGAATGAGTGTGTGTGAAGGCAAATGAACGGGAGCATGTATTTTGTTTACTAGGAGAGAGAGGCTGTGCAGTGCAGCGACGTCATACAAGTGCAATAATCAGACAATACGGATATATGCTGTGGGCGCATCTTCGTGGAGGTGTAATACAGTGACAATGCTGACAGATTGTAGCCACAGCTTCATGAAAGTGAGATGCAATGACAACTGACGGTATTGTGGGCACAGCTTTATGAACTGAAACGCAGTGACAATCCTGGAATACATCCATGGTGTAGCAAGTAGAATGCGCCAGCATATTAGAAAAACTATTGGTTTGAAATAAATTGTTAATCACTTTGGACATTTGCATATAGATTAAATCCTACAGTGAATTATGTTCACGGTGCACTTTTCATGTCCTCGGGAAGCGGGCGCCGCCTATTTTCATGATTCTGACATCCTATTGTATGGAATATTTACAAGTCTATTTCAGTGTTTACAGGTCATTCCAACAGTGTATTAGGAACACATCAACACACCACAATCACAGACTGTGGCAAAATAATGTTAGTTTAATTCATGCAGCAACCACAGTGTGGATGTTGTCACTAGATTAGGATTGTGTGTAACACGCTGATATCAAAAGCTTTCCAATCCAGGTTGACTTTGAACAAATGGATTTCATATGGCTGATTAATACAGAGACGGACTATGTCCCAGAAGAAGGACTTTTTATAGTCCGAAATGCATTGGACTTTTTCTTACATTGTCTCCAAATTAAAATTGATTTCTAGCTTCAATATCTGGATCACAAGTAGTTTAATTATATATTTTGTTTAATACAACTTTTTCTGAATGAAATTGTTCGTTAATGCAATGATTCACAGGTAAATGACTAACTAGCCAGTGACATTTGCCACAAGGGGACACACAGCACTGCTTGGTGTATTTATTAAAAGTATAATCCTCGTTCGTTTTAACTGGGGAGGAAATGTTAAGGAGAAGAACTATCGGCCTTCTGCTAATGTCCCTGTAAGAAAGTGAATTGAACAGCAATGCAACCCAAAACACACTGCATTGGTGGGGCCTGACTCCAAGGTCAAGTGACACTGAAAAGTCAAACTTATTTTGTTATAACTAAAAGGACAATGAGATACCCCACAACTCCCAAGGTGCTTTGCTGAGGAACGTATGTGTACGGTAATTGTTCCTCCAATTCTAGATTCCTGACCATGACCATGAAGATCACAATCTTCCTAAAGTCATCTTGTGGCCCCAGAAACCCCACTGGACTTGGCTTCTGATATAGCCTTAAGTCCCTCAGAGCAGAGGCGTAGCCAGGTTTCTCTAACAAGTGGAGCATTAAGCTAATGTAGTTGGGCCCACCGCAGTGACATTAACATCTGTAAATGGCCACACAGCGCTGCTGAGTGGGCATTTACAGATTTTGGGTGGGCCTTGCTCGCTCAGCCCCTAGCCTGTCTACGCCTCTGCCTCAGAGGTGTGCTGGGGCATACATGTCTGATAATGGCCTGGTAGACCAGAGAGCAAGGGCCTCTGTGAAGGCTCTTCTACATTATTGCCAATGTGTACACCCCTCACCGAGGTACCTAATGCTAGTAGCACTCTAGCATTCAGCGTGCGGTGCTGAACGCATAATTGATCATAAAGAAACGAGTTTACCATTGATGAAGGGACGTACGTGGGAAGCAATGCCAGTTCGGTGAAAGCTACCATGGTGATGCGAGAGTGTCTTCTTGCTGACCATAGTTTCAAGATAGAGGAGGTGGCATTGTGGGGATGGCGAGAAGTAGAGAAACAACCAATGCAGGCCTGTAGTAGGAGCTGGAGGGCACGAGGGATGGGGCATTGTGATAATAGGGGACTGCTCGGGGACAGGCAGACACTATCCAGAGTGCATGGAAGCAGTATGCAGCTTTTATGCAATACAAATTTAGTGGCAGATTCAGTGCACCATTCGAGGAAGCGGATTGGCTGGCTCCTCCATCCTGAGTCAAAAAAGTGATGGTTGGAAAGTTTTGAATAAATCTGAACCACGGACAGTGCTCTGGGCAACCTTCCACATAACCATTTTCTGGCCTGCCTGCGCCATTGCAAAAGGGGTACAGCCATATGCAAATCCCTCCATCCTGAGTACACTCATGTCACCCAAACAATGTTTTGAAATATTTCTAATCTTCGTATCATTGACAGAATAAAAGAGATGATGTGAGGATTTTGTTGGAGCAACAAGGTAATACCAAAGATTGATTAAAGGACAACAAGCGGCTAGAATCATGTCAAACAAGAGTCTTATGGTGGCCAACAGGTACTCCCAACTCTTCAGTCTGAGCTTTTACTGGACCGGAGGCAGGACTATACTATCAACTGCAGAAGCAATGCCATTAGCCACCTTTCTTACTAGTGGAATCTGATTTCCGTTTGGCCAACTCTGGTCCATATACATTCCAATTTTGGTTCCTCAAATGTCAAAGAAAATGCAAGATTACCTTCAACATAAGTAGCAAACTGCAGCCTACTGGCTTGTTCTAGCCTCGACCGACCTCTTCTTTCTATTAACATGAAACATATTCCTGCCTCAGGTTCTCCTTCTCTTATCTATACAGAGATAGGCCCAACCTGCAACTCTATCTGTTTTGCCCACTGCCTTGCCTGTGAAAGGTACGCTGACTGATTCCTGCAATGCCAAAAATGCTTGCCCTCCATCTGTTTTGCCCAGATCTCCCCGTCGTCGTCACCCTCCCTCCTCGCCCCCCTCCTCTCCTCCTGTGCCTGGAGTCATTGTAGATAGATTCTGTGGTAACTGAAAACAGACTTGCTTGTTAGTAGGGTTTCTATTACCCTTTTTGGACCCTCTAATTGGATTCATGTATCCCTTGTTTGTAGTAGTTTGGGTATTTTCAACTGATCCACTAACCTCTTGATCAGAATCAACATCTGAGCTCCCTGCCGATGTATTGGGGGTGCTACTTTTAGACACATTTGTTCCGTTTAGGTCATATTTGCTTTGAAAGGTGTAGACTCGGTCTTCACGATAATCTCGTTCATCTCTAAAATATTTCCGCATTTTTCTAAGCTTTACCTCATCCTGGTATTCTTTTAGTATTTGATGCATCTTTTGATAATTCTTTTCTTCTTGATCAGCTCAGTCTGTTCTGCTATCTGGTATGTTCCCGTCTTGCACGCTCTATCAGCATCTCTAACATTTTCTTTGAACTGTTGTTTATATTTCTGTGATTTGTTTTCTCTGTTTTATTTGTCTTTGTTTTTCGCTATATCTATTTCTGATCCCGTTAAATCGACCCCTTCCCAACCCTTCATTGTCAGGATTAGGATGATGTTGTAATCACATGTAGTGTAACTCTGTTATCAAATATAATGTGATGTTGTGGGCATATGTTATGTTCATGAAATTTGACAGCACATGTCTAGTTTTGAAAAAGTCTTTCTAGGCCGACCACGTGTTAACCTATAGACATGAACAATAATATTAAATGAACGCATGGCACATTCATGAAGAGTGTCTTCTTGTTTAATGTATTAATCTGGAGCACGGGGAAAACTCCATTGACAGTTTTAATGCAACTTGGTTCATGATTCACAGCTGAATAATGACACCAGTAAACTGTCGCAGTAAGGGCATACCACAATACCCCACGTTCATAATCCAATTTGTATACTCTGAACAATACTTATTCTCATAGCAATGCTTCTACCTCACATATGTCACCCCACGCTCCTCCAGTCAAGGGCATGCCACACCAGTCACCTAGCAACTCCGCCTCTCCCACCCTCCTACACGAAAGTCAAAGGCAGACAACCACATCTCCCACCGCCCCAAGCTCACCCTAGCCCTGATTAATGCGCGATCACTAACAGCACACGCCCTAGATATCCATGACCTCCTAACAGTTAATAACATTGAAAGCCTAGCCATCACTAAATCTTGCCTACACACAGCCTCTAGCCCGGCCCTGTCCCTTGCCCTCCCAATATAGAAGTGATAGGCTCAACGCTAGAGGAGGTGGAGTGGCCTTCATCGCAAAAGAGGACCTAACTATTAGACCAGTAGTCACCTCTCTTAACAACAACTATGACATCCTCTCATTTAAACTGACCATTTGCCCCTCGAACACCATCTCTGCCCATCTCGTATACCGTCCGCCACGACCCATACACATTTGCTGAAGACCACCTCTGCATCTTAGGCAACAACATTAAACCTTCCTCTCAAATACTTCTCCTAGGAGACCTAAACTTAGGACTTAATGATCCCACTGCTGACCCCCCCTGCCGGCCCCCTGCAACTGCATTTGCCAATGCCCTAACCACCTTAGGCTTCAACCAATGCACGGAAACACAAGCAACCCCAGACATGTTTCAGTCTTGTTGGGCCTCCTCAGTGAGGTGCAGCTTGGTTCCCTATGGCACAGCGAGCAAGGGACCCACGTCTGGGTATACCCTTTCTCACATAGTGAGACAAACTATAGCCAAAAAAGTGATAGGTGGAAGGTTTTGAATAAATCTGAACCACTGGCATTGCTCTGGGCAACATTCCACACCATAGTTTTTAGCCCATCTGCGCCATTGCAAAAGGGGTCCAGCCATATGCAAATCAGTCAGGTACTGCCACCAATGGTAGCAGCTAAGCCCGAACTTCTAGGCCAGGTCCCCTCTGCACGGAAACACAAGCAACCCCAGACATGTTTCAGCCTTGTTGGGCCTCCTCAGTGAGGTGAAGCTTGGTTCCCTATGGCGCAGCGAGCAAGGTACCCAGGCCTGGGCATAACCTCTCTCACATAGTGAGCCAAACTATAACCAAAAAAGTGATGGGTGTAATGTTTTGAATGAATCTGAACCACTGGCATTGCTCTGGGCAACCTTCCACACCACCGTTTTATAGCCCGTCTGCGCCATTGCAAAAGGGATCCAGTCAGGTACTGCCATCAATGGTAGCAGCCCAGCCCGAACTGCTAGGCCAGGTCCCCTCTGCACGGAAACATAATTAATTCCAGGCATGTTTCAGCCTTGTTGGGCCTCATCAGTGAGGTGCAGCTTGGTTCCCTATGGCGCAGCGAGCAGGGGACCCACGTCTGGGCATACCCTCTCTCACATAGTGGGACAAACTATAACCACCGTTTTTTAGCCCGGTGCCCTTAGGGCAGACCCGACCTGGCTCCTCTCCGCACGAGTATGCAACACCCTGGTCCACTCCCGGGGCCGATATAAAAACACGGGTCGCCTAGGCCTGTACGGGCTCCCCTCGATCAAGAGAGCCGACCCAAAACAAGTACTACTCTCTCTCTTATGCGCTCTCCTCTTTCCACATGCCGCACATATATCTTGCCCACAGGACCTTCCACTTTCGACCCTGTAGGGGTTTCCCAACTACATATGAGGTAAATCCACCTCACACATGTACCTGCTCCCCCTGCAGGCGGGAGATACCACCACCTGCCATTTCGCACATGGGGCATACGAAACACGACAATTTCAGCAAAATGGAAGCACATCATTTCATTTTCAGGGGAGCACTGACGCTGACAATTGAAATCCTCCCACACATACATGGAGCACATACCTAGATGTCTTAGGATTCCCCAATAAACCACAAAACCACACCCATTAAGGCGTAAAGAACATATATTATTTTCTTTCTTTGTACAGGCAAGGTGTAGTTTACCTGCCAAACCCATATTAGTACCGTGTTTACGTTTTGATGTAAATGCAATAACAACCCAACACCACTTGTCCAGGAATTGAGGGCAGGGTTACATAGAGAAGAAAATGAGCATGCACAGTAACTTGTAGCTGGTGGCCGCACCTCGTTGTCGCAGGGCTTGTCGTCATGGTATGAGTCAGACTCCTTGGGTTGATTTCATTTCTGCTGGACGAGTCCCTGTTTGAGATTTTGGTCTCTGGGGCCCTCCTAATATACTCCCTTACCTCAGTGAGATTGCACCATCTTGTACCCAGCTCTAGATTCTACCATGGACTGACCTGGTCCACCAGAACTCCTTATTCACCTCTCTTAGGGGTAAATGATCTCCTCCCACGTCCTCAGGTATTGTGGTTGCATCTCCCCCTCTAGTGCCTCTCACTCTTTTGCTCTCTGCCTGCACCTCCTTTGTTCTTTTTCCAACCTGTCTGCCCGCATTCTTCTTAGATGACACCATCCTTCCTATGACCTATTAATAGCTCTTTCCTTCCGGAGAACAAATCCCTTCCTTGATGTCAGCTTTTTCCTCTGACCTCCTCGATGCACTTTCTCTAACCTGCTTCCAACTTAATCTATTTCGCTGATGTTCTGCCTCATCAACTCCCCAACAACTCTCCTTCTGATGGCAAGTAACTATTCCTCCAGCCTGTCGGCCATCCAGCTGTCTTCTCCTGCCCTCCCCTCAATACCTTTCGTCACCACTCTCCACCAAACTCCTTCATCCAACTCCTTTTCAAACACCCCATGCTGCCAGGCTGACGTGGCTTTTTTCTTTTATAAAGGAAGTTCCCTCATCCACGTGTGTGGGGCCTCGGAATACTGAGAACACCTGTGTATAGGTGTATGTCTGTTTTCTGAACAGTGGTTACAAGGCCAGCAGGCACTTTGGATTCCTGGAGGGCCATTGGCAGATATGCAGTATCCCTCCCTCTGGAAGCCTTGCTGCCGTGAATCTGGTCACCCCACTCCCATGGCCTGCAGATGGTGAGTCTGCAAGTCATCTGCCAGATGTGAAAAGGGTTTACAGTATTCTTTCCCTTTGACATAGGGAATTTGTACGTTAGTCATACCCGCGTTGCTGCGATACTGGGGCTCCTTTGTGCCCACCTTTGCATGTCCCGTGCAAATCATCTCCACCGTTGGATAATGCAGGTTGGTTACCGATGACATCCATGCGTTAAACGTGAGTGAATCAAAAAATGTGAATGCCTCACCTGCACCAGTGTTGAGGGTTAAAATGTATTGCCCCACATGTCAGAGATTCTAAACAAATTTGACTTTTCTTTTTAAAAGGGAGAGGCCTCCAATGTGGGATGTCTTGGAACCTGGAACTTGGAGCTAGGACTTGGAAGAGAACTCTAAGTATAGTCCCTCGTGGGAAGGATTCTCCATCGGTATTAACTCCATTCTACCCTATTTGTGGGTATCCCTGGCAGGTGTATGGGTGGTATAGGGGCCTCTGCAACTCTACCCTTCCACAGGTCGGCACTTTGAGTATAGGTCGAGGGGTGGGGGTGAACATCCCTGTGGTTACTCCTCTGGGGCCCCTGTCTATCAGCATAAATTCCTACGGGTGAATGAGACAGTGACTATCCCCTGGGGTCTTTGAATATCAGTAGGAGCGTGGGGTGGGGACAGACACTCTTGGGACTCATCCCCAGGTGATCATAGGTCTCTGACATCTTCTTTTGTCACTGACCTATTTTCTATTTTGCCTTCTAGCACTTGTAGTTGTGAATTTATAATGTACCAGAATGAACAGATAGAAACAAGGAGAGGCTACACTATTGACACCTGACACAGGACAACTTGGGTATGGATGTGGTTGTAAAATGTATAGAGTGCCCTCTCACCATCGTCATCTTGGTGCAAACTGGGAGATAACAAAGAACAGGGGTCTATCCAGGAAATGACATGCTTTTCCATGCTCGAAGATATAGAAGGACATTCTCAAAAGCTCTATCGGGAGGCAATGTATTCCAATCATTTGAAGCTAGAATGGACAAGCTCTACCACCCTTACCAGAGCCAAAAGTGAGGAATCCATTGCTGGATTAAAGAGACAGGACAGCCATACAAGGTCTGGTTTTGAAAATGAGAAATGGAGAGCCCTTGGTAAGGACTCGATGGACAAGACAGAGAACTTTAAATGAAACTCTTAGACGGAGAGGGAGCCAATGAAGTGTGGCAACAAGGTATACATGGTGATGTGAAAAATTGCTCCCAAAGCAAGATGGCCCGCAGCACTTTGAATGAGCTGAAGTTCGTACAAGAGGAACACAGGAAGTCCACGATAGACTATATGTTGTGGATTAAAGTTGGGGAAAATTCATATGATAGTAATGTATGGTGATATTGAGGACAGTTCAAATAACACTTACACATTAATTAGGGTTTTTTGGGCCTCATTACAACTCTGCCAGCCTGGAATTAACAGGCCAGTAATTCCATTTACCAGCACATTTCCAGACCGGCCGAGTACAAGTTTGACGGTGGGGTGGCCTAAGTCAGGCAAACTGCTGGCAAAAAAAGCCAGTGCTACCAGCACTAGTACAATCCCACCATGGGACTCCATGGAATGGGGATTTACTGTTATTCCCGGCACCTGCAATATACCGGTAATTCCGGTATATCAGGAGGTGGGAACGGTAATGCCATTTGCCGGTATGCCCCACGGATTTACCAGCGGGATAACGGAACATTCTAAATGAGCCCCTTGTCTCAAATATGTCCGTTTAGTGAAATCTAGTGGTGCACATATTACTGGTATGGATAGTAGTAGAGGGCACATGTGTATGAACACCTACCTGTCTTAATGATGCTTGTGTATGCTTCTGCCATTAAGATTTGCTGAAAGGCACATAATCTAAATACTTTAGTTGAAATTGATTGCTTTGGTCTGCTATCAATTTAACGAAGAGGCACCGATATCAGAGGCTTCACAAAACAGTGTTTTGTCCTATTTTGTTTTTGGAGTGTGTTCCCATTTAATTTCGGAGTGCTTGTTATTCTTTTCATTAGTGACTTTAACTGTTTTGCTGTCCAGTTCATGACATAATGTTCATTTGGTCATTTGAGGCAGCACTTGACATATGGCAGCCAAATTCTATTGTCAAGGTGTGTTAATGTTGGGTGGTTGTGGCAACATTTATGCACAGCTCATATACAATCAAGCATTTCTTTTCCACATGAGTATACATTTGTGGGCACACAGTTAATTTTGCTGTGAGTTTCATTTTGATACATACCTCCTCCTCATATATTGTCTTGAGTTGGGCAGCATTGATGTGTTTACTATGAGAGACATTATTCGTGATTTGTGGAATCTTAGATAGTTCACCAAACATACTAATTTTGGTACACAGACTTAAATCCCTCAACCGTTCTCCGATGATGACAAAATCACCCTCAAATCAATGTGCCCAAATCAAATGCACAAATACACAAAGTATCCACGTCAATAATGAGGCCCAAATCAAATCCACAAAGTATCCACATCAATAATGAGGCCCACATCAAATACACAACGTATCCTAATAAACAGGCCCAAGAATCGTGCCTCTCTCTTGAAACATTGCTGCCATTCAATAACTCTCAGATCAACCAAAGAGAAGAATCTCACTCCAGCCCAGTTTACAAAACATACAGCCCAACCTGCTGGAATACTATCCCAACAAACCTCAGTCTGCAGAGAAATGGCCCATAAATGAACCTCGCCCCCTCACAATGTCCACGCTCCCAAACTGAAAAGCCATCTGCCTACCGTCCACCCAACAACTGCCCCATTTTTGCCCGGATGCACCTGTCTGTTCTCCTTTCTCCACCTCCCTGACCATCCCTGCACTCACCTTCTGCTGTATAGCACTTCTTACGGATTTCTGCTACTTATTGGGTACTTCTCGTGGTTCCACCTTGTTGAGAAGCTCATTGTATATCAGGAATGTACTCCCTCTGGTACAATAAAAAAGAAATCACGGCCGAAAAACTACTCCCATTACTCCTACCAGCTCTCACTGCCAGCTCCAGTGAATCTAACCCTAGCGAGTTAGTTGAGCCATTTAACAACTCCATGGCTAAAGCTCTAAACTTGATTGCCCCTATCAAATTCCATAAAAGTAAATGTGAAACTCACCTTAATGCAGGGTTCATTCCCCAACTCAAAGAAATGCACATCCATAAACGCAAACTCCAAGCTATCTGGAGGCACACTCCTTCTACTGACAATAAAACCACACTTGCCAACTTTGCCAAAAGATACAAGAAGGAAATAGCGCAAACTAAAAAAGATTCATTCAACGAAAGAATCAGTAAAGCCAACTCGAAGTCCAAAGAACTCTTCACTATTCTCCAAGAACTGGAAAACCCAATTGCCCCTACAGACAATGGCCCTCATTACGACCCTGGCGGAAATCGAAAAACGATGGCGGAAATGCAATACCGCCATCGAATAGCGCTCGGTGCGACTATGACCCGTCACCGCAAAGTACGAAGCCATTAGCGACACCGTAGTGAACGCCAACGCTAACTGCACCAAGCACGCGCGCGCGCGCCATGCCAAACCGCAAACACCACCATGGTGCAACGGTACGCCAATTCCGACCCTAGCGGACATGTACCTAACGCCATCAGGCACGGCGTAATGTACCATTCCGCCATGGCGAGAAGTACGGCATCGCGAATCAACCGTAAACGGCCCCACTGAGTGCCTGTACACCGCTCCCTGCCCACAAAGTACAACTCCCCGTAGGTGCAATGAAGCCACAATGCAACCATTGAAATGTACAAGTCACCCATGCATGCCAACGAACAAAAGAAACACAAGAGGGGCCAATGGGAGCTGCAGGGCACAGATGGCACGAATACAGAAGCCATCCCAATGGACATGACCACAGTCCCCCACCAAGAAACGCACGCAAACACAGGCACCTGTGACCAGCAATATTCCGAAAACCACATCATTCCACCAGTCCACCTGGCTGACCGGCATCTGTTACACAAAACCCAATCCCCCGCCCCTGAGCATGACAACATTCAAACTGGCATATTGGCAGCCCCCATCCCTGACCTCACTGGGCTTCGTAGGCAAACGCGCACAGCACAGTACCACGCAACTAAACCCCGAAGCTGGAACCCAATGCAGATCTCCTCACAATACATCGCCCCCCAAATAGGCATATGCCACATCACTTGCAAAGAAAAACGCTACACGGGCCAAATCAGAATAGAAATTTTATGCACATCAAAATCACCAAGCCCATACAGCCATCAGGCCATGAACTCCAAAACACTAATCACCATTGTGGGCTGCTTCCGCAAGAAATGACCAGCCACTACCTGTGTGTCGCCCTGTTCCCCCATGGTACACAGAGCCACATTCACGTACGAAAAGGCAACATGGAAGCGCACAGAACCGCAGGGCCGTCCCAATGGGGAGGCACTAGTCCAGCTGAAAGGCCGAAATGTTGCTCCGAGCCACCAGTACTGCGTAAGGGCATGTGGCCCATTGGCGATCGTCCCATAAGATCGTAATGCTGCTCCACTGATTAACACGAAGCAGCAGGTGTCGGGAGTAAAATCCATCTGCAGGAGTGGCATACAGATGGCAGTGGCAAAAGGGGAGGAGATACCTGTCAACCAAAAGAAAAGAAAAAGAACAGAATGGCCATCAGAACTACATACCAACAACTCACTTCAATGATCACACGAAATCCACAGCCATATGCATGCTAGCCCACTCCAAAGGAACATCACCACCCCAAAACCACTTGCGACTCATAACCATCTATATCGAGGTGCAAACACCATCACAAACGAGTGTCTGAGGGCGCCTCGAGACAGGGAGGGCTCAACAAGGCCAGATGGACGATGGTCCCACTATGGCAGCCCTGCATCACATAGCGTAGGGGAGGCGGATAGATCCCAAGAAGCCCTGTACATGGCAAACTCTGTATCAAATCACCTGCCCATGCATCCATCCATCATTCCCTCATCCCGGGATCAAAATGCCTGAATAATTACTCACATAACATTAGAAACATCCATTGAGTCTGTGCGTTATGCAGCCTGCTAAATCCACAGTGCCCCAGCCCGTAATTCCAGTGTTGTGAAGTAACATGTATTTGGGAACGGACGGCCTCATCGCCCACGTAGCTATTGCGCATCCCAAACTATTCATATCAATCATTGCTCCCTCGCCATGGGCCCTGTCTCAAGGACATAGAACAATAGAACGTTACATTTGCAGTCAGACCTGTGGGCATCTCCTCGCCGCTAGCTGGAAACCGAAAGCGCCGCCCTTCGAATTCCTCATTTGCAACATCACGTCGAAAAGGCATCTGTGGCCGTTTGAAATCACTAATTATTCCATCGAGTGCGGCTGTGTGTGAAAATGGCAACTGCCTTCACCCACGAATGGGACGCCCCGCCCGTCGTTGCAACTCGGTACAGTGATGCATGAGGGCCCACCGTTACTCGAGTACTACGTCCCACTGACCCCTCACAAGTCTGTTCGCGACTGCACAGATAGTATGTGAAACAATGGGACCACAGCAGAATGAACATATCAACCAATCTTACACGGCCATCGGGTACAAATACATGATTGCAATAGCAAGATACAATTCCCCGAATTGCAGCGTTGTGCGCGGGACGTGCTCGGCCAAAGGGGAGAGCAGTTTGCACAGGTGGAATGAATCACCACAGGTGGAGGCCATACAGCCTGAAAACACATAAATTGCACAGCCAGTCTCCTCCCACAACCACACCGAAATGCTACCGGCAGGACTCGCGATGTTGGCCCTGGGGGACCTGATAGCACTGCAAGTGCTCCGACTCCAAGAAGTAGACGAACACCAACTACAACCAGCCGCACGGAGGAGACGCAGGAGGAGGAGGAGGCTAAGGCAGGGCCAGCAAGGCCCACCAGCACAGCCACTACCACCACGCAGGCAGCCCGCAATTCCACGCCTCCGAGCACATCCGTTCAACCTCACTGATGAGCAGATCCACACCCTCTACCGTCTGGACCGGGACACCATAGCCGCCATTGTGGACATGGCACAGGCTGACCTTGTCAGCATGATAGATAGCCCAACCGCCATCCCACCCCTACTGAAGGTGGTGTCTGTACTCCACTTCCTGGCCACAGGCACCTACCAGCACACAGTCGGACAGTTGCATGGCATTTCTCAGCCACTGTTCTCACGGACACTATTGCAAGTGCTCGATGCCCTCCTGAAGCACGCAGACGACTACATCTCTCTACCACGCTCGGAGCAGGAAATAACCAACACAAAAGTGGGATTCCATGCACTTGCCGGCATACCGGGTTGCATTGGTGCCATCGACTGCACCCATGTTGAATTGGTCGTCCCACATGCCATGGAGGCCCAGTACCGCAACCGAAAACAATTTCATTCCCTGAATGTACAGATGGTGTGTGACTCCAACAGGATCATTACACATTGTTGTGCCCGATTCCCTGGATCAACCCATGATTCTATGGTCTTGAGGAACTCTACAATACCACGCTACATGGAGCGACACGCAGGGAACAGATCCTGGCTACTCGGTGAGTCTCATTACATGCATGATGATGTGGGGTATGTGAATTGTCAATGACCTGCCAGGAAGGGGGGGGGGGGTGTGCGTACGTATCAATGGCATTCCACATCATACGTTTCTCGTCCACATACAGGTGATGCTGGATATCCACTGAAGAGATGGCTCCTCACACCAGTCCGGAACCCACGGGACCAGCATGAGGAGGACTACAACCATGCCCACTCACGTACCCGTGTAGTCATTGAACAGGCATTCGGCCTACTGAAGACCCGTTTCCGCTGCCTCAGCAGGTCTGGCGGGGCACTCCTGTACCGCCATGAGAAGGTTGCAAAGATGGTGATGGCATGTGTCATGCTCCACAACATGTGCGTACGTAGAAATGTGCCCATGCCCCCTGACGCTGAACTGCAAGCACCTGATGATGGTCATGATGAGGGTGGGGATGTGGCAGCACCTCATGGAGTCTGCGAGGCACCGGAGGCCCGTGACATTCGTCAGCATCTCATTGATGTATGCTTCTAGCACTCACGCCTGGTGGCTGATACATGGACACGGGACTCGTGGCACTGCGTGTGTCTGGGACATGCACAATATGGACTGTACGCCTATGATGGCCTAGTACACAAAGATCAATGTCCACACTTCTCATTGGTTGATCGTGCACTTTTTATGGCATATGTGATATCATGTTGAACACCCTATCGACCCGCCACCCAAGTGAGCCCAACACACCCCCTCCACCCTCCTACCTCCCCCCCGAACACCAGTGTCCAAAGATGCTCATTGTCAGTGGGCTGTCGCTATTGCATGCCCCCTCTGCGGGTATCAGGGGCACCCCTGCCTGTGGAGCGCAGGTTCCTTCCAGATCTACGTTGGGGGCTGCCCTGGACGGAACTTGCAACGGATGATGTGTCTGCCTGCTCACGTCCATGCATGTCCCTAAGGGTTTGCGAGAGCTCAGTGAGCACACGGCGCACTGCGGCAAGTTCGGCACATACGTCTTTGGACGTCGCATGCAGTTCCCCCCTCAGGCTCTCGGTGCTTCTCTCAATTTGTGCCCTTAGCGTCTCTGTACCTCTCTCCATTTCTGCCCTAAGTGTCTCAGTTGATGTTTCTATGTCTGCCTTAGTGCCCCCACATTCATCGGCATGGTCCTTGAGGAGTGTGGCCAGTTGCTGCTGTTGTTCGATCAACTGGTCGAGGGACTGTTGCCTCTGCTGGGCCATGGCCATTTGCGGGGGTGTCACAGAGGGGCTGTTGTCCTCATGTTGCCTTGCCACAGGGCTTGTGGGGGATGGCCAGTCGTCGTCTTGTGGGTGCCCCTGCGTGGTATCCTCATGTTGTACGGGATGGGACAGACAGGGGGATTGGGACAGGTCATGGATGGATCTGACTTCGGCATCCCCGTTTTCTGTGTCCGAGCATGCTGCCATCAATGGGGTGTCACCTATGGTGCTGCTGCCACCAGAGGCAGTGCCTTCTGTGGCATCCATTGGGGGGACCTGTGGTGGTGGTGTTGTGGGCATGCTGGCTGCTGGGGTGCCTGTTGATGTTCCCTCCTCTGTGCTGCCACCTGATTTGTGCTGCTGCCGTGTCTTGATGCGTGCAGCTGAGGTGGAGGGTCTCTGGCCGTTGGTCTTGGCCCTCTTTGCAGGTGTGCTGGTAGGGGTGTCCTGTAGCTCGTCGTTTGGATCGGACCCTGTGGTGGAGTAAAGGAGGGCGAGGGTTATTGATGGGTCAGTGGGAATTGGAATGGCATTGTATCACATGCATTGGGGTGGTACCTGAGGGTGATTTGGGTCGGGGTCTTGGAGGTGCTTTGATTTGTGTGTGGAGTGAGGGTGCAGTTGTTTGGCAGCCTGCAGTTAGGGTGTGCCTGCTGCACGTGTAGTGCGTGTATTAGGGGTTTTTAATTATTTATGTATTTATTGTGGGTTTTGACGTGCGCTTTCAGGCCGATGTGTGTGGACGTTCTCCTGGACATGTGTTTCTGTTGCACTATGTGGACGCATGGTACTTCACATGGATGGACTGTGTGGATTTGGCATTGTTTTATCTGGCCCACCTACCTGAATCTTCGGATGTCTGCACTCCTTTCTCCATCCCTCCGACTCCCTCTATGCTCTCCATTCCGATGGTGGAGGCACAGATTTCTTCCCAGGGGGTCAACTTGATGGGTGATTCAGGACCTCCCCCGGTGGCTGTGGCAATGTTGCGGTTGGCAGAGAGTATGCTGCGGACGCGTATCCGCAGGTCGTCCCATCGCTTGCGGCATTGCTGTGGGGTGCGGGGTGCGGTCCCCACCGCACTTACCCGCTGTGCCACCAGAGCCCATATGGCCTTCTTGTTTGCAAGTGCCGTCCTGGTCATTTGCGTGCAGAAGACGACGGCAGCATTCTCCTGGAGGGTCTCTGTTAGCACGGTGAGTTCCTCACGGGAGAAGTGGACCTGCCGCTTGCGGTCGCACGCTTTCTTCGCTACTTTTCCCATTTTTCTTGGTTTCGCTAGGGTGGTTGACGGGTTGGGGTGTGTTTCAGGGTAGTGATTTTAGTGGTTGTGTGGTTTTAGTGTTTTTATAGGTGTACGCCGGGATGTTTCCCGTTCCGGGCCCATGTTTTAACTTCCGTTTCCGTATATTTCCGGGCACCGTACTTTCCGGTAGGCGCACACTGCGGTGACCGCTAAGAGGGGTGGCGGTATTGCACCTAGGGCGCCGTACGGCGGCGGTGTGGGCCGTTTTGGGGTCATTTCCGCCATCGCGGACTTTGCACTTCCGCCGTGGCGTGGTGCTCGTGCCCGATGGGTCGGAATGGGCCGCACTTTGCTCCTTCGTACAATGGCGGAAACGCTATTTACGCTGTGGCGCTCCGGTCAGTCGCTTTCCGCGAGGGTCGTAATGAGGGCCAATGTCCCCAAGGACAAATCCTGGTTCACCAGCATCCAAAATGCCCTAGCAAATAAAATCACAACCCTTCAATCTAAAATTGCTAAGAAAAAAGCTTCCCTGAGCCCTAGTGGAACTCACACCACCCCACTGAAAGAGATGCCCAGCACATCCACCCAAAGCAATGGTAATCCCTTCAGATTTACCAACATCTCTATACTGGAAACTGAAAAGGTCATTCTATCTCTTAAACCATCGAACTGCCAAGGCGACAGTTGCCCTGCGCAAATCATCAAGGACGCAGCCAGAGATTTAGCACCCTTCATCTCGAAACTAATCAACGCCTCTTTCAATACGAGTAAGGTACCCACAAACCTTAAAGAATCTTGGGTACTGCCCCTACTCAAAAAACAGTCACTTGACCCAGCCATCCCCACTAACTATAGGCCCATTACCATGGTCCCATTTCTCCTTAAATTCATTGATAGAGTAGCCTACCTCCAGATCCAAAACTATCTGGAGTCACACCAACTATTAGGTTCACGGCAATCTGGCTTCAGACCACTTCACGGTACTGAAACGGCCCTAATGGACCTCAAGACACAAATCGACGAGTTGAAGGATAAAGGTAGTACAGCTCTGCTCCTCCTCCTTGACCTATCAGCGGCCTTTGACCTGATGTATCATGCAGTATTATGCAACCACTTAGCGTCTGCCGTCCATTTCTCAAGTGAAGCTATAGCATGGGTACAATCCTTCCTAGCTAACCGTACGATGAGAGTGTTCTCCCCTGTAGCTGCAGCGGACCCAATCCATATCACTTGTGGTGTCCCACAAGGCTCATGTGTCTCCCCAACTATGTATAATATCTTTACTAAGCCACTCTTCGACAAACTTGACAGATTAGGGGTAACCTATACTAATTATGCAGACGATACGCAGATTCTCATACCACTATCAGACAACTTTGTCGAAGGCACAGCTTTAGTAAACAAAATGTACCTCCTCATTCAGGCATGGATGTCTCCCATGGCCTCTGTCTAAATGACGTCAAAACAGAAATACTGATCTTGGGCTCCGACTCCAACCTAAAAAAATGAGTCCCAACTATTGCAATTTCAACATAGATGGTAACACAATTCAAGGTGGCAACTGAGGTAAAAACACTAGGCTTTTACCTTGACTCCACTCTATTCCTCAAAAAACAAGTTAATACCTTGGCATCCTCTACAGCATACACCTGTAAATTAATCAGGACCTGTAGACCCTACCTCTCCAAAACTAACTGCATCACGCTAGCTAACGCATTAGTAATGTCGAAGCTGGACTATTGTAATGCCCTCTATACAGGAGCTAATAAAACTATCATAAATAAATTGCAAATCCTTCAAAACAACGCTCTTAGAGCAGCCCTTGACATACCCCGTAGAGCACATATTTCCAACATCAGGAAAGACCACCTCTGGCTAAAAATCAGCGACAGAGTCCTCCTCAAGACACTATCTCTCACCCACAAAGGGCTCAACAACACAGCACCCCCCTACATCTCGGCCAGACTGACCAGAAAATCGTCCAGACATCACACTATTGCTACTAACCACCTCCTGCTAGAAACCCCTAGATTTATATGATCCAAAGCGGGCGGAGCAAGCTTCCCTGTCAGAGCTGCCCAGACTTGGAATGCACTGCCCACTGCATTGAGAGCTAACCTACCCTATTCCAGCTTTAGATGCAAGGTAAAAAACTGGCTCTGGTCCAACGACAACTAATTTTACTGCACCTAACGGCCGTGATACTCCTGAAACCCACTCTAACACTATTTTGCTTTTACCCTTTTTACCTTTTTGTATATACGTACTCTCAATACTGTCACATGTCAGTTCCCATTTCAACTGCTTATAGTGACATGTATGAACTGTACTGACATGTTTCTTATCCTCTGTATGCAACCTAAGCTTAAGTATCCTTGTACCTGCTGCGCCCGGCTACCCCAGGGTTTTGTGCGCATTATCAAATAATAAACTAAACTAAACTAAACTAAACTAATGAATGCCACACTGCACTACCAATGTAACCGCATCTGCACCCTGCTTTCAAAGTGCATTCAAGTATTATGTATACACTTTGATTTATTTTATTGTTGCTTCTTATGTGGGCACAAAGTAAAACGTGGTGGTAATGCGGTGGAGGGCTGACGGGGTGATGTTGCCCGACTCAGTTGCTCTTGTATGTAGCTGGCAGAGGCAGTAAAAAGGCATCTGCTTGAAGCATGAGGAGGGCATGGATAATCTCCTGCAGTGCCTACATGCGGCGGGCACTGGGATGTCTGATGCTGAGCCAGGCAAGATCTGTGTGACCCCAGGGACGGATCTTCTGTCTGAGCCTTTTAATAACGATCTAAGCTGAGAACATCTCCTCTGTCTGAGAGCTGAGCCTGTTATTACTGTGTACAATGCACACCAATATAGCTCTGTCTAAAGCCTGAACATGCCAGACCCGTGCGACCCTTCAAAGTTGTACTAAGGGTGTTTTCCAGAGGAAATGTTGGTCCAACTTGACCTTTGTCTCCCTAAGAAGCAAGTAGATTACTGATGGGAAATATGATATGTCATTATAATTAGCATTTGTGTAGCACACATCTGCCACTGGTGTGTCCATGTATGTGCTGCAGGCTTGTCCGGAAGCGTTGGATGTCATAGGCTAGTTGTGTTGGTGGAAGAGTGTCCTATGTGGGATATGATGGGTCTGGTCCCTGAGGCTCTGGGATTTGTGCCAGTCATGGTTACCTGTTCCTGTTACTGCCCCTATACTATTCCAGTGCACCTGGGAAAGCGCCCTCATAGATTATGCTTTCTGGTTATTGTGTATGTTACCTGGTATCCCAGGTGGTGAGATATTGCCTGTATTCACAGAGTGTAACGGGATGGTTTCGCACATGATAACTCTGGAAGTGGTGGGGACAATTGATTGGTCAATAATAGCTATACTTTTGTGAGGGAGCCGTGTGCTAAGGATTGTTTGGGCCATAGAAGCTTGAGGATGATGCCATAGCATAGAGCAAGGATTGCAACCTGTGGCTCTTCAGAGTTTTTGAACTATGACTCTCATGATGCCACACCATTGGACATACTGGCAGGGGCAGATGGGCAGGGCTGGCCTGTGACTAGACAGTGCCTTGGGAAAAACAAAATCTGGCAAGCCCCCCCACCCCCACACCACCAAAAGAATCTTAACTCCAATGCAGACCTTTATGGGGGCTCATGGGGGCTATAGGCCCGGGTCCTTTGGTTGTAGCCCCTGATAGAAGCTCAGGTGCTGCAACCAAGAGGCTAGCTGGCCCAATTTCCCGACAGTCGCAACATCAGTGTAGCCCCGCATCTTTTCCAGACCTAGCAACACCCCTGCTTTTATGCAACACTCTAAGGCAACATGACAAATCATGGTTTGCCTCCCTGTGCTGTATTTTATACAAAAATCATGCAAGGATCATAGATTAAAATGGGATCAAAGGAGCAAAAATATACACAAAGAACGCTCCAGTAAAATATAATGGTCTTCAATTCGAGTTTGTGGAATTAGTACCAAACTCGGTTTCCACTTGGTGCCACTGATAGTGGTGGTAATGCAGTTTAACTCCCCATTTTCGGAATCCACAAGACTCCATGGGAATCTGGATGGATTTACTGCCAGTAGTAATTCTGCGGTGGTAAATACACCACGTTTTGGCCTTGAAGTATACAGAATTTACCTCCAGCATTGTGCTGGGGGTAAATCATCCTCTCGAAGGCCAAAAGTATAATTCGCTGGTGCAGTAAAAGTGGCAGTAACACAATTACCAGCTCTTTTTTACTGCAACGCAGACCTTGTAATGAGGCCCAATGTCTTTCATAAAATGCATTTTGAAGGTGCCTGGAAAATGCACTTATGACCACATGTGTGCTCTGCATTTAATGCTCAAAGTGTGAATGTTATGCATTGCACAGCATTTTTTGTGACTGTTCACAAGAATGGTGCCTATTTATTTTCTGCCATTTGTACCCATGACCTGATTGTCAAATAAGGTACATGTGAGCAGCTGGATTCAGTAGAAGCCAAATGAGATATCCTACCTTTGCTGTGATTATCCACTACTGGCTCATGCTTTTTACCTGGAGACAGTGTGCCCTGGTATATATGTTAGTTGATTATTTCCAAATGTTTTTTACTTGAATAAGTTGCTCACAGATGAGTGCCTGTACATCTGCTGAATGTCTATCAAGAAAGGTCCAGGAGTGTTTTATTTCATCATGTGAATTCCATTATTGTAACCCATATGTGACACCTGCGTCCAGTAGAAAGCATGTCTTGGATTTGAACTGGAAGTTTTACTAACTTGAGTTACTCCCAGCTGGCATATCCCCAGCCTCAACCATCATTTACAGTAGGCTGGTGCTCTGTTCAAAACATACAGGATGCTACAGGATGGTGTGGAAGTGGGAGATCCTCAGGTTCAGCTCATTTCAGAGGAGTGGACGCCAGTAGCAAGAGAATAAGAAGCCAGCCACTAAGAATGAGACTTGGCAGGAGCAGTTTGTTTCTTTTATAAATTCTCTATCAGGCTGTGGACTAGGCTTTGGATCGTAAGCCTTCTGCTTTTATCACAGTCCATTCAGACTTTGGTCATTCAGGCTTTGGCCGCCACGATTACCAGCAGGGTAACCCGAGCTAGTCAGACATCAGGGCCGGGTGAAGGCAACGTGGGTTTAAGGACTACTGGCTATAAGGCCTCTGTGAAGAGGAAACACCCTGTTCAGTCAACCTCCTGTGGTGGTTTTCTGCAGCCCAGTGACCCCTGGGCTGAGACGGCACTGGGACTGTCCATGGTAGGGCTGCTGAAAGCCCTCAAATGGTGCTCTGGCCAGGAGGAGGTGCAGAGACAGGCCAAGAGAGACAAGATTGTGGCTCTGGACTTGTCGTCAAGGGAACCTAGGTTGGGTTACTCTCCCTGTTTAGATAAGGTCCTTTTGGGCCTATGTAGGGGATATGGGCGCTCATGGGGATGTTTGAATCTGCATGACCTAGATGAGGGGGTTCCATGTAATGTCCCCGCAAAAGAATTATTATTATTATTCTTTTTACAAAGGGAGCAGGGGACATCCCCGCAACCCGTCCCCATACATAATGTCACCATATATAATGTCGCCAATGGCTTTTCTTGAGCAAATGATGGCTAGTGAGAGTTCGTCCTTGCAGCAAACAGCTCTATGAAGGACTGGCCAAAGGTATATCCCTGAATGTGTCCCTCGAGTGAAACTGCAGCTCTGAGGAAGAGCATACCCTTTTAAGGTTATCTGCTTTGGTGATGTCTACACCTAGTGTCTGAGGGGCCTATAGAGATAACAGATGAGACTCAACCATGAACCATGAACTAGCATGATAGCTAGTGCTGCAAGAGTTCCAGCTCGTTTCCCACTTGCCTGTTGATGCAGGCTATTGAGACCTGTTTCTCTGTTTGCACCAGCGTGGCCTGGTGATGCAGGCAGGAAAGGAAGTGCCATAGAGCCTTGAAGATTGCTGATAGCTCTTTCCAGTTCGATGCCTTGTCTTGTTCCTCTTACTTCCCACAAACCCAGCACCTCTAGCATCCCAAAGGCAGCCCTCCAACTCTTGGAACAGGCATCTTTGGTCACAGTCCTTGGAGCCGGATATGAAAAAGTAAATCCTTTTGTCAAGTTGGCCATGTCCATTCAACACTGTTGTGATTGATGCACCTCCTAGGTCATGGCTACAATCTGGTCCAAATATTCCAACTCGGATCTCCAGTCGGCATGCAGGTGCTGCCAGCATGGATGCAGTTGTAGTATTACCCAAGGAACTGTGAAGACCGCTGTTGGGCAAGAAAGCAAACAATCCACCGCCACTGAGTCTGGCAATTAGTTTTCAAGCTTTATCATACGGTACAGTTTAGACACGTCAGGGCGCAGTGGGCGCCTTTCGATCGGATTCCCTTTCTACTGTCTTGATCTAGAAGCCCCTGCAGTTTTAGGTGTGGCTGGAATCTCCCGACATTGATTTTCCCCTACTCTTGAGTAGACTCCTGGCTTATTGAGGTATTTATCCTTGGCATCAGTCACTGAGCCCGACACCTATGCTGGGGTCAGAATTTTCCATGATCCCTCTGCTCTTACACGGTCTCTTTAAAAATGGATCCAATCCTCTTCTCCGATTTTCCGCTACGAGACCTCTTTATATGAGAGCAAGGCTGTGAGGGTGTGGTGGCATACATAAAGGAGGATGAGGTGTCTCTCCGATGTCTCAGCCTGTTCGAGTGGATGCCCATCATGGCAGCGGTGGGGGTGGAGGTAAACAGAGCAATGAGCTTGTAATCAGGCTGCAGGCGCTGCTCACTTACACGCTTACCTGATCCTCGTATGACTCCCAAATGATGTGTCCTAGCGATAGCTCCCATCTGCATTCAAACACACATGTGCACATGCATGACAGCACAGAGCTCCTGCATACATCCTAATGCCTTTCTGCAGTTGATTACTCCGGACCACGGAGCTTGGTCTAGCTTGTGGTTCCTACTCTGTCCGGTCGACCTGTGACCAAGCCCGGCAGGGCTACAGGGAGCTTGTTGGCAGCTGCCACATGGCGCCACAAGTCCAGTGGGAGTAGCATGGCAATACCTCGGAACTGCATACTATTCTGGTACTTGATACAAACACAGCAGTGATCGATGTGTTCAATGTAGAAAGTAAAATATCAAGTGTGTACTCTTCCCTTGTATCAAGGAAGGCAAGGCGGAGGAGTCCCACAAACTGATGGTGAAACTGAAGCTTATTAAGCCTTCCAGAGGGGAGCTGCATGCCTCATTTAGGTGCTCCTGGGACGAGCAAGAGGAATGTGGCCATAACGAGGATCAAATGAAGAGCCACTGCATCAGTTCTTCGGCACATGCAGAGCCTCTAACCCCAGCACCCTCATTCCTCTTAAACACTACCTAGTGCCTAAATGAACAGCAGCTGTTGACGTCCCGCCTGCGGGCTAGTGGCATTTAGCAGCAATGCAGTAACTTCCCCGAGACTCAGTGAGTGCCTCTAGCTTCACAGGAGTGTTTTATATATAACGGGTGTTACTATTACAACACTTTATCATACTCATGGTATCACTGCATAAGGATTAAAAGCAGAGCCTGTCCTCCCGACTTCTGGATATACACCCACAGGTTGCACACAGATCTCTGAAGATCTACATGAATGTGTCCCTGTCCCCGTGGGAGGAGGCAATTTAGTTTAGACATGCCTTGTCCATCATGATTACGTGCGTTATGTGACTCATCACATAAAGTCAACCCTCTCCTAACCCCGAAGTCAGCCCGCCTTATTACAAAGGGTCTTCAACCGGATAAACGAGCTTGGAGGAAACGTACCCGATCTAATACACCGGCTGGTGATATCCGAGATTTTGGATTCAGAGCATTGCATGTGAGTCGTTTGATGGCGAAAATACCTGAATTAGCCAATTTAAGCGTCTCAAACGTAGAGGCTCAACCTTTATTTGTTAATCAAGAATGCTTAGCCAACAAACAACCTTTAACGAGCTCTCCAACAGCATTAGACTCTAATGTCAGTAATAAAGGTTGCGAGCAACCATGCAATATCTCCTTATCAGACACCATGATACTGCAAAACACCCGTACAGGCAATGTTCCAAACACATTGAACAAATCAAAAAGTATCATCAATGATGTGGATGATGCTGTAATTGATCTTTATTCATCAAACTCATGCTTCTCGGCTAAGGAAGATAGTCATGATCTTTCCAAATCTCCTGCCTTATTTCAGAACCAAAGTACATCTGAAACTGAAACTTCTATTTCATTTATACCTCTGACCCCAAGAAGGCCGGATCGAGCTAACTCTGCCATGACCAGAGAGTCGCTCTTGAAATAATCTCCAATAATAACGCTAGAAGTGATGAATATTGCCATAACATCTCTTGCAAAACTATTTGAAGTTCTTGATACCAAAGTAAACTTGATTCTGGACAATTCTAAAAACAATGCTATTTGGCAAAAATCGATTGCTGACTCTTTGGCCCAGAGGCAGGTGTTTGATGAAAAGCTGCTTTGTTAGCACTTAATCAAATACCTGAGCTTATATCCACATTAAAAACGGTTACGGATCAATCTGGTTTTCAATGCAGTCGATGCTTAACCGATAAAATTGCATCATCTTTAAAAACTGCTGTCCCATTTGTAGAGGGCATTATTCGAGAGATTCCACCGAAGGTCCCGGCTGCAGTGCCCTCGCTGCTTACGAAATCCATCGATGAATTACCTTTGTCGTTTTCTGCTAAAGTACTTCCCATAGTAACATCTATTGATGAATCATCTATACCATCTTCTGTCAAGGTACTTCCTTCTACTGTGGAAAGCTCACAAGTACACAAAGAAGCTTATATGATTTTTGACAGAAATTCTAAGAAACAAAAATCTGAACCTATTATAAATGTGAAGAAAACAAAAAATCTAAAATCTAAAAAGGTATCACCTAATGGTCAGACCAAACAGTTTATTAAGTCACTCTCTAAACCAGTGAGTGGATTAAGATTGGCCTCTAATGCTATAACCAAAAAATACACTAATTTGGTACAGGGGAAAAAAAGATCTATCAATGACAAGATGAGGGATTCTCAGGTAGATCTAAATCACTCTCCACTAGACGAATTGGTAAAGGCGGTGGAAGGATGTGAAAACGAGTGTGCAGACTCACCTGCTGAGGAGCAGCTAACAGAACCAGATAAGCCTGACACGGAAAATAACTCTGATCGCCATGGGTCTTTACTCACTTGTGTGGAACTTAGAAAAGCCGTGGATGATTATATGTGTCAATTTCGACCAAATCCGGTTTTGTCACATCCGCTGAT
The DNA here is from genome assembly GCF_040938575.1 of Ambystoma mexicanum. Classification (NCBI taxonomy): domain Eukaryota; kingdom Metazoa; phylum Chordata; class Amphibia; order Caudata; family Ambystomatidae; genus Ambystoma; species Ambystoma mexicanum. The sequence goes on along the minus strand of NC_090926.1, from coordinate 1,014,837,023 downwards.
GAAATCCAATCCTGTCCAGAATAAAAGTCCAACGCAGAGTTCTGAAATTGTTGGTAGCCCACTCGCCTTGCCGCTTCGAAATGGAGAAGTTGGTATAGGTACAAAGAATCCTTCTGTCATTCCAATAGTACCGGCATTACAGGCAAATGTGCAAATTGATATCTTATCCTCGATTAGGGATTGCTTAGTGGCCCTAACCATAGAACAAAAGACACTTAAATCTGCCATGAAAATATCTACCTGTGGCTATAATTCTGATCCCACATTAACTACAGATCAGAAGGTTAATGCTAGAAATGTTTCATTTCAGCTCCCAGCAGCTATTGAGAAAATAAACTCTACACAAGAAGCTCCACGCACAAGGAAAGTGGTCCCAATGACTTCGGGTAGTGGAATTAAAAAAAAACCCAATTACATTCAATATTTCTTAGTTGCCGAGGAGGATCCCTCCCGAAATACACTATGAATAGAAGGAGTATAATGGAAATATTCTCTGATATCCCAATGTCGGAGAGTCTTGCCTCAGGAGACATTGATAGGATTGAATTTCCTGATGAAAATGATTTAACTGTCTCATGTTTGTGGATTAGATCTCAGGCTATCTTTAACATCATATGGTCTGCTAGATTGGCGCTTTTTGAATTAGGATTCAAATTAATTCCTACTAATGGTGAAAATCATCCAACTGAGGACATGCAATTCACAGAAAGAATAGGAGCTGTGGGATCAACTCCTGCAACTCTGCCAAAAGAAAGCACATCTTCTGTAATCCAATCCAATAGCTGCTGTTGTTGCAAAAATGCATAACTAGTATTTGATGAGTCATGCCCTCTTACACATAATATCAGAATTTTGAGTTGGAACACCAGAGGGCACAAGCACCTATTGAACAACCCAAAATGCATATTAACAAACTTTGATATAGTGCTTCTACAAGAGACCTGGTTAACGATTCCACCATCATGGGACAATCATCATATTCATCTGGTCCCTGCGATTAAAGGCCAGAAAGGCAGACCAATGTCCGATCTAGCAATAATTTCTGATATTTCTACTATAACTAATGTAGCTGATTGCCCCTCTCCGAATTCCTAGATGCAATGGTCAGTAATTTCAATTCAGAACATAAAAATCACAATTATTAATTTATATTGGAATCCTGTAGCTATTTTAAACTCTATTTTTCTAAAGGATCTCAATACCATCATGGAAAGCATTGCTGCTACCCCTAACATCATGCATATTATTTTGGCTGGAGATTTGAATATTCATCTCCTCTTGACATCCAAAAAAGGGAATTCGGAACGGGCCTCTCAGTGGTTTTCTTTTGTAGAAACTTGGGATTTTTTAATGTTGAATGGTGCCCTTAAAACTGATATTCCACCTTCTTACACTTGGTCAAGTGGACAACACAAAGCAACCATCGATTATGTTTATGTAGATAGAGTATTATTCAGTCAGATATCCAAGTTTCTTGTTTTACCCTCCTTGGATAGCGATCATCTGATGTTGACGATTGAATTCTCTATCCATACTCACAAAAATGTCTAGCATTAAAAGATTTTGATAGAGCACTGTTCGGTCATAAGAAATTCCGACAGGCGGCTGACTATCTATTGAAATGCCCATCAGCCATACTGAGAAATCAGATCTTAAGGTGTTGTTTAAATTTGTGGCCAACAAATCAAATACTGTTGAGAAGAGGTCTAATTAAAGCAGAAGTTGCACACTGCCGATTTTGTAAACTTGTTGAGATGGAAGAGACTCTTAAATACTTACTGATTGTATGTGTTGGTCTAAAAACACAAAGAGAAATGATTCTCCCTAAACTCACTCAATCATATTACATATCTCGCTCTGCTAATGAATTATGGTATGAACTGTTTGCCACATCTAAAATCTCAATAAGAATAGCTACTATGCAGTTTTTAAAATCAATAATGCTCCCAGCTGAATCTATAATTAGTTCTCTATGTTGAAATATCATGTTATAATGATGCGAACTCTGTTAAAATTGAATTTTCCAGTGTGTGGCTTTTGAATTATGAATTGATTAATCATTACTATTGTGAATGTAACCATTGATGAGCATAACTCAGATTCCTTTCTTCTCTTTTTTCTTAGTTGTAAATAATTGAAATTGATGTGATGTGTACTTATATATTATGGAAATGTGTGATGTGAATGTACATCATGATGATTGAGAATGGAAACTATGTATTTTAATGAATCAATTTTCTAGAAAAGTTTTTGTTTTGAAAGGTTAAATTACTTTGACCAACCAAAATAAATTAAAAAAAAATGATGGATTGCATGTAACAAGATGCAACATGATATGAGCCTAAAAGCTAGAAATGGGTGATTATTTCAGACTTGGAATTTAACAAATCCATAAACTGTCAGATCGTTCTTACTAAGTTCAAGAATTGAACACACCCCAGCAAATACTTTGTGGGAAACCCATCTGACTGCAGTTACTGTTTGACAAAGGCATGTCTCTTTTTGCACATCAAGTAAGCAGTATAAACCTGAGCTGACACTTTTGAGAGGGCGACTGCTACACTGTTCACAGCAACTGCTGCAACCACTAACTAAACTGCTCCCTGTTAAAGGGGCATTGCTGATAACAAAGACAGTGTGAAAAAACAGGGTTTGCAGCCTGGGAGACCGACAGGCGGACCGGCCTATGGCCGAGACACCCCCCCCCCCTCTGGTTGAATTGTTTACCAAATTCTCTTCTTCCATTGTCTTTATCTCCTCTTCATCATCTATCAGCATCTTCTCTTCATCATGCTTCTTTTTTGGGATCCAAATCTTTGTCACCCCCCTTATGTGACCTGCATTTTTGATATGTTCATCTGCACTCCAGGTCATGTATCAGCACTCTTCTGATGGTGAACAGAATATCCAACGTCCTACATATCTTTTCTGATGCTTGGGGTAATGGAACTTAGCTCCCGGAGGTGCGAGGCTACTTCTCTTTACATTCTCACGGGTACTGGCTTCATTTTGCATCTGCTCGCCTGATTCAGTGTCGATGTCAATCATTTTCTTCATCGCAATAGCTTTTTTGGCTGTGTTCTTGCATTGTCCCATGATGACCTTTATGAGACAGAATCTTAGCAATACGAACACTAGTATTGTCCCAAGGAAGCATTATAAAAACTGAAGTATTACTGCAATGATCACTCTCCAGACAATACAGTTATTCTGGGGGTCTTGCGGAAACGTGATAATGTGCTTTCCCCTTCATATTAGAGCTGGATAAGTCTGAAATATGTATGAAACAATAACAGACAAGGGTGTGTATACTATTGCTATAATAGATATCATAAATGATGGTCGATACTCTTCTTTCTTCTTCAAAATATGGACTTTTCTCACATTGTTCCTTGAAGCCTGTCTAAAGAAGAGTTCCCTTGTGGCTGCAAGTCTATTTTCTCCTTGTCAGCTTTTGAGAAACACTGACCTTTAGTTGATTTTTGAGAAATGCTGGACCCTAATCTGTTCTCATTTCTAGCCATCAGGCGAGTTTGCATGCGTGGAACTTCTTCTCTTACTTTGTTTGGATGGGTCTGCACACGCAGAAATACTTATTTTTCTTCACTTTGGATATCTTCGAGAGGGGATCAATGTTTTGCTTTTATAGGGTTTGACGTAATTTAGATGTAGCCATGCTTTACATCCCATCAGTTTGACAGCAGCGGGGCTTGCTTCTTCTACATCATATGGCCCCTCAAAGCGGTGTGTGTACATTTGCGCACTAGTTCCTGGTTGCCTGGATATAAACTTGGAGGTTTCAGCAAATCTTCTGTTTCACAAGATTGATTCTTTGTCACTTCTCTTTGACCCCTACTTCTGTTCTTGATCTGTTGAGACCTGAAAGAAACACTTGCAATAATTGTTGTTAGGTAATCATGCATCTCGTTGCCTTATGCCTTCGCTAAACTGTGGGCATCGGTTTTTACCCTAGTTGGAGGAGCAAGTGGGGTTCTCATACAGTGTCCAGTTACCAACTCATGAGGGCTTAGATGGTGATCTGAACAAGACTGATTTCTCAAGACATAAAAGGCAAGGGTCAGGCAATTTAGCCATCACTTTTTCAGAGTGATTTTCAATTTGGCTATGTGCTCCTTTAACAATCTGTTTACTCTCTTCACAGGCGCTGTTTGCATGTGGGTGATAAGTGGAAGAACATTAATGTTTTATAGTTAATAGGAGTACTATCTGTTGAAATAATTTGTTTACAAAGTGCGGTCAGACCGTAAAACCTCGCACCCCCCCACTTGGGGAACACTTTTTGTGCACAAGGAACTTGGCAGCGCACGGCGCATCAGGGTGTGTGCATGGACCCCCCACTATCCATGTAGAAAAAGGACATACTACCACCAGCATATATCTGTAGCCATTGCATATTTGTTTGTTTGTTTGTTTGTTTGTTTGTTTTATTCACTTATAATGCGCACCAGACCCGCAGGTATCCGGGCGCAGCAGTACAGAAAATGCGAAGCTTAAGTTGCAGGGTGGGGTCATGGGATATATACACTGTACAAATACAAAATACAAAATATAGACTGCAAAATATCACAGGAAGGCAGCAGTTGCGATTTACATGCAGAATAAATACAAAATATGATCAAGACAGTCTATGTACAGGTACTGTATGGGCGAAAGCTCAATGGTCAGGTGGGCAAAGTGAGTGGGACCATAGGATCATAATGAAGTGTATATTCTAGGGTGGGGTGGGGGATAAGTGGGCGCCGATAGGCTATTCATTGGTAGTCCTTAGCAGATTGATGTAGTTAATTCTGAATTTAGGGAAGGGCTGTGCCTCGCGTAGAGGATTAGGCAATGAGTTCCATAATTGAGCTGCTTGCACCGAGAAGCTACTGCCCCCCGCCTTAGCTAACCTGAATCTGGGAATGTTGAGGCTGTTGGCATTAGCAGTTCTGGCAGGGCGTAAATGATTTCTTTTAGTGAGTTTATTGCAGAGATAGCTTGGTGCTGCATTGTTCAGGGCTTTATGAACCAGGGATGCTACTTTAAGGTGGATTTTGTTTTGGGAGGACAACCAATTGTTTTGGCGCCTGATGTTTGAGATATGTGATCTTTTGGGTACACCAAGGGCAGCTCGTAGGGCATTGTTTTGAAGAATTTGGAGTCGGTGGGTGATGGATTTGTTTGCTCCGATGTAGAGGGCATTACAATATTCAAGCCTCGAAAGGATTAATGCTCTCGCTAAGATAAGGCAGTTGTTATCGGAGAGAAAATGCTTGCCTGCTCTAATGAGCTTGCATGTGTGGGCGGTGGCAGATGCCAATGACTTCACCTGCTTGTCAAAAGAGAGGGTGGCATCCAGATAGAAGCCAAGTGTCTTCACATCTTTGGAAACCTTGATAATGTTCCCGTCAATCTGCAGCATATCTACATAATCTTTTTATAGATGCTGAAATGGGCCATTGGGTCTAGGGATTGCGCCTCTCACTGTTAGCAAAGTGTGCCCTGCAGTACATTTCTGGCACACGATGCAATTCACAAAGAACTGTGCCACATGCTCCACTAGATTGGCTGAGAACCACATGTCTGCAATTGTTGTAGCTCGAGTCTCTGAAGTCATGTGTGCTCGGTAACGAAGCTTCTCCAGCGCTACTCTCAATAATGCTAGAGGAATAACTGGCTTTCCAGTGCTATCCTGCTTCCCAATTGCCTCAGTGGGGGATAAAGAGCACCCTGCCTTTCTCCATAAATCCTGTTCTTGTGGAGCTAGACCTTGTATTTCAATTAACTGGACAATAGACAGCATGTTAAAGCCCTCCTTTGCTGACATTCATCGTCCTGTCATTTGTTTAACATCTTCTCTTTCCAAACTAGATGTGGGTGGATAAAAGACTGCTTTTTTGGCATCTACGTCTGTGGCTTCATTTCTGCGTTTAGAATACGCTGAGCATTTTCTGACAGCTAGGGTCAATGGGAGACTCAATGCTTCTATAAGCCTATACAATAGGGCCGCAAGTTGTACCGGAGTGCCTTCAGCGCAGAGGAAGCCTCTCCTTTTCCAGTGTGACAAACCTGCATGCACGGTTGACATCACATAGGCAGACTGAGAGTACATCGTCACTTCCTCATCCTCAAAGCTCTGCAGCGCTTCAATGAGCTCCACTAATTCTGCAGCTTGTGCTGAATAATTCGAAGACATCCTCATTGCTGTTTAATACCTTGATTTCACCTTCTATATTCAGTTTCACTACCGCTGCTCCAATATACCTTTCCCCAGTTGCTTGGTCAATTTCTGACAAACTATCAACAAAAACAATTGCCCCTCTCCCGAGGGCATTTCATCTAGCTTGGGGAATATAATTGTAACAGTCAGTATACGTTGTGCAATCATGTACATAATCATACTCTCCTACTGGTTCTGCTATTAACGTTGCTGGATTTACTGTTTTACATCTGACAATTTTAATTGTGGGGTTAAAAATAATCACCTCGAACGGCGATGCTCTTTGTGTGGTCAATGTAGTCTTGGGCTGCTCTAAAATTGCTAATAATGCATGCTCTACAAATAACATTATTGGGCACCCCATTGTTACACTATTTCAATTGCGAATGCAGCAGCAGCAAAAGATTGCTCACAGTGATAGTGCCACCTCTTTACTGGATATAAAATCCCACTGTAATATGCCAACGGTTTATGTCCAAGTCCTAATGTCGTCTTCTGTGTAAGAACTGCTGTCGTGACTTCTCCATTTGAATGGGAGAATAAATACATTTCTTCATTATAATCTGGGATCCCCAACAAAGTGACTGTACTGATTGCCTTTTTTAATTTTTCAAACCCTACAGTCATCTCATCCATCTGTGCTATTATGCTCTTGTCTACCTGTGATTCTTTGAGTCCTTTTAAAAGTGATTGAATGTATGTACTATAGTTAAAAACCCATGCGCTGCAATAATTGCATAAGCCTAGATAAGGTTGCATTTCCCTCACTGTTTTAGGTGCTAAGGTTTTCATAATTGCTTCTGCTCTTTCAGGTGTCACTGTTCTCCCTTCGTGAGGGATCAACTGTCCTATGTATAAAACTTCCTCTTGGCAATATTGTAATGTCTCCTTGTCTACCTTATATCCTTTCTCCGAAAGTATGGCCATGAGTTTAACTGAGTCTTTTCTAAATCTTTCTTCTGTCTCACTACACACGAGATGTCATCCCCATACTGAATTATTACACTTTCGAGCTGGACACTACTTAGGTCCATCTGGAGAACCCTGTTAAAGATTGAAGGGGACTCACAGAACCCTTGGGGCAAATAAGTATGTTTCGTGTGTGTATTTCAATACGAAAAGGAAGTCTCTTGTGAGTCTTCATGAGGAGGAATCGAAAAGAATGCATTCTTCAAATTGACAACTGTGAAATAGTTGGCCTTACATGGGATGTTATATTGTTGCAGGATTTGGAACTAAAGGAAACTCAGCTTTGACTATATTGTTTAGGGGTGAAGGTCCTGAATAAATCTACATGACACTCCCAGCCCCCTTTGATTGCCTCACAGGGCACACAACCGTGTTACATAATGAATCTGATGGCACCAATATGCCTTGCTTCATTAAAGTGGAAATGGTCTCAAATATACCTTCGTCCGCCTCTCTGGACCTATGGTATTGCTTTGCCTGTGGTAAAAGAGCTACTGGTTTTAATAAAGATTTTCCATAATAACTTACTAGAAAGTCTTAATTCTATTAAAGACACGGAGGCATACATTATGCTTCTTTTTCTTTATATATTAAAAGAAAGTGCTCAGCAGCAAAACTATTTTACGAAACAGAAAAATATTCAAATATCTTAACAATAAAACAGTAGGAAACAAAAGGTTTTCCACATAGTCAACAAACTACATTTCCCAGATGTCAGAGGGAAGTCCAGTGCAATGTGCATAACATGTGATAAATGTCCACCAATCAGTCAACAGTTCCTTCCATAAACAGCATTTAATACGAAGCTGCAAACTTGACACACAACTTGACAAACAAATATTCATAACTGGAGATAACTCATAGTAGTAGGCGGAGGTAAGACCTTCCGGATTAGGTAGCTTTATCTGCAGGAGCTGTCAGAATAAAGGAAAAGATAATTGTGATCAGACTATGTATATTACAACCCTAGTTCACAAAAGAGGGAGGGAGAGAAATAAATTATGTTATTCCAAAACAACAGGCATGCATTGAATAACAGTTATCAATCATAATCGCAGATAACACTGTCTAAACTGAACAGAACCCGATTACTCTATGGATGGGATAATGCTTGCCTCTGTGTCTTTAATAGAATTAAGACTTTCTAGTAAGTTATTATGGAAAATCTTTATTCTATGTCACGACCGGAGGCTCCCATTATGCTGGTTTAAAGCTTACTTACCACAATAGACGCTGGCTGTTCTACCGGTTTCAGGTAGAATTGTTTAAAAATCGATTCGCTCGACCAGTCGGCCATTCTCATAATATCTTCTAGTCTGATTCTGAGTTGACAAGCGTTAGAAGCCATTGCTCCTCTGACGGAATGAGCGCCGAATTGTGAAGTATCCATACCTGCCTGAGTTAAGGTCCACCGCACCCAGCGTGCTAAGGTTGGAGCGGAAACTGGTTTATGAGGCTTACGTAAAGCTATTAGTAGCTGACCATCAGGGGAGACCTTGAGAGGAGCTGTGACCGCCTCATAGGTTTTGAGGCATCTGACTAGGCATAGTTTAGGCTGATCCTTAAAGGCAGGATAAGAAATCACTCTGGAGTTACACTTCGTCCTTCTATGTATGTGGAATACTATGCCGTAGGGAGAGAAGGTCCTGCCCGCCAGATCGAGAGCTCCGACGTCGGAGACTCTTCTACAAGAGGCAAGGCAAAGAAGGGTAGTGAGTTTGCCAGATATGGCTGTGCGAGATAATTCTTGGTTATCTGGCCAGGATAGAAAAAGGTTCAACACTTTGTCGACGTCCCAAAGTTTACTGTATCGAGATGGAGGTGGAGGCGCTAGCTTAACACCTTTAAGAAGTCTACAGACCAAGTGATGTTCCCCGGCTGGAACTCCCTCGATGGGGTCATGGCCTGTTGAAATAGCGGAACGATACGCGTTGACAGTCCTGTAGGCCAGACCCTTCTCCACCAGGGATGCCAAGAAGTTGAGAATCTCCTATACAAGTGCCGAAACTGGATGTAAGCCTTTGTCCTGGCACCAGTCTCTCCAGGCGTTCCATGAGTTAGAGTATCTTTTAAGAGTGGAAGGAGCCCAACTCTCCTCAATGAGGCTGTTGCCAATTGGCACATGCCTGGAACTTTCCACCTCGCCCTGAAATCCTCCAAGCTGCTAGAACCAGGGACCCTTGGAGGAGAAGAGGGTGACGCTGGTCCGCAGGATTCAGCAGGAGATCTGGAAATAGGGGTAGAAGGTTTGGAAAATCCATAGAAAGTTCCAGAAGAACTGGATACCAGATCTGAGAAGTCCAGACTGTGGATATAAGAACTAGCTCTGATTGCTCCTGACGGGCCTTCGCCAGGGTCCGTGTAATCATGTTGAAGGGGGGAAAGGCGTAATGTACTCCTTCGCTCCACCGTTGGAGAAAGGCGTCCGTAGCCGCTGCCGCTGGGTCTGGATTCCAGCTGAAAAATAATGGCAGTTGGGCGTTCAGGTGCGAGGCAGGTGCGAGGCAAAGAGATCTTTGGACATGGGGCCACAAATCTGCTGAAGCCGTAGAAAGACTTCCTTGTGAAGTCTCCAGTCGCTGTAATCAACTGTGTTCCAGGAATACCAGTCTGCCACTGTATTCATCAGGCCTGGTAGGTATTCCGTTGTGACAGAAATACGGTGCTCTAGGCAGTAATGCCAAAAATCCTTGGCTAGCTCCACCAAAAGGCGAGATTTGGTGCCCCCCAGATGGTTGATGTATCTCACCGCTGAAATGTTGTCCATTTTGAGCAAGATACAACAACTCACTCTGTCTTTGGTAAAAGAGCATACCGCGAAAGAGCCCGCTAGTAACTCAAGGCAGTTTATGTGCATAGTGAGTTCCTGAGGTGACCAAGCGCCCCCCGTGGCTACTGAACCGCATCGTGCTCCCCAGCCGGAACGGCTGGCATCCGATTCTATTACTATGTCTGGAGCGGAGCCGAAAATCGCCCGGCCGTTCCAGGTTTCCATGTGAACGAGCCACCATTTGAGCTCTGTTCGTGTCTCTATGGATAAGGACAGTTGCTGCAAGTAAGAAAGACTGCGCTTTAAATGCTGACCCTTGAGCCTCTGCAATTCTCGATAGTGTAGCGGTCCTGGAAAAATGGCCTGGATAGAAGAGGAAAGGAGGCCTATCACTCTCGCTAAGTCGCGAAGCAATATATCTTCCCTTTGAAGAAGCCTGCGGATCTCCCGCTTGGTAGAGTGAATCTTGGACGCCGGAAGGCGTAGTTGAGCTGTCTGAGTGTCTATGACGAATCCTAAGAACTCTAGGGTCTTGGATGCTTGAAGGCAAGATTTCTCCCAATTTATGAGAAATCCGAGACCGTGTAGGAGATCTATGGCTAGTCTGGTGTGGTCCTTTACCAGGGCTTGTGACTGTGCCATGAAGATAATGTCGTCTAAGTATATTATCAGTCTGATGCCTTGTTCTCTCAAGTGTGCTACGACTGGCCTCAGAAGTTTGGAAAAGGCCCTCGGAGCCGAGGAGAGACCGAACGGAAGGCTCGTGAATTCCCAGTCTCGGTTTCGCCAGGAAAATCTGAGATAACTTGCGTGGTCCTGATGTATAGGCACCGCGAGGTACGCATCCTTCAGGTCCAAGCGCATGAGCCAGTCGTTGGGTCTTAGTAGGTCCCTGAGCATGTGAATGCCCTCCATCCTGAAGTGGTGGTAAACAATGAACTCGTTGAGAGCTTTGAGATTTATTACTGGGCGTACTTTCTCCTTTCTGCGCACTAGAAATATGGGGCTGTAAAAACCACCTGAACTTGGGCAAGGACGAATCGCTTGCTTTAACGCTAAACCGCGAATCTCTCTGTCCAGGTCTATCTCGTCCTGTTTGGACATAGCAATAGGAATCGGACGGGATACCTGAAAAGGTTCCGTAAAAAATTCCAGACGCATGCCGCGCACTGTGCCTTTGACCCAAGCGTCCCCTGATAAGCAATCCCATGCATGCGCAAAAAGAGCTAGCCTCCCTCCTATAGGCGCTAATGGCGCGGGCGCTGTGAGCAGACTGACCTGAGGTTTGTTGTTGTACGGGATACCGGGCGGCTCTCCTCCAACCGCGACCTCTTCCTCGGCCTCTCGATGGAAAGAAGGTGTCCACGCGATCCTGCCAGACTTGATATTCTCTGGACTGTTGAGGTCTGCGGTCGAAGAAATATCGGCTGGACGAGCGACCCCTACCTCGACCGGCCCTGGCAAAAATCTTTGACGAAAAGACTCGTTTGATAGAGGCTTGAGCCTTGTCCAGAGCAGTGAAAGTGCCTACGAATTTTGCCCTCTCCTTGACAAAGGAATCGCCGAAAAGTAGCCCTTGGGCGGAGGCTCCGGACTCAGTGTCCACCAACTCAACCAATTTCGCATCTATCTTATGAAGGATGCCTTTGCGGCGCTCGGCTGAGATGGCACAGCTGGCGCTGCGTAGGAGGCAGATAGCTCGTTCGGCCCATCCTGACAGAATAACTGGATCGATGGAGTCCCCTGTGCCTATGGCTGCTTCAGCCAAATCCATCATCTTCGCCAATGGACCCAAGACGTCCAGCACTCTGTCCTGGCAACTCTCCAGGCTAGATCGATGCCTTTCCTTTGATCTTTGGCATTCTTGCCGAGGAAAGTTATCATTTTGGAGTCCAATTCGGGAGTTAGAGTGATCTTGTACGGGATCACCGGGCGTGGGCACTCTGCCTTAAGTCTTGCTCGGACTTCTTTGTCTAGAGGCTTGCGAAGCCTGTCTCTGATGTATTCCAGAGTCCTCTGTGATGGCTCCCAATCCGAAGATCTGGGATGCACGAGATCTTCTGGGGAAAACATCCCTTCTGAGGAATTTTGATCTTTACGAGATCTTTTAGGGATGGGGGCTGCCACAATCCCTGCAGTAGAGGGTCGTGACCCAACTGATTGAACCTCCTCATCAGCAGAAAGGGGCGACAAACTGTTCTCGTCGTCACCGACTAGTTCAAGGCCCTGTTGGTCTTCCTCCGGGCTCGAGGGCCTTATGTCCTTGTTTTCCTCCTCAGGACAAGAGGGTCGATCTGTGGAAGGGGTCCCCTTCCTATCCAAGAAGGCCTTCTTCAGCCTTGAGAAAGCGTTTGAAATTACAATAGTGGCAGACTCTGGCTGGCTCGGGGGGGTCGTAGAGTCTCTACTCTGGCGAGCCGGAATACATCCCCCTGAGAGGTGTTTTCTTTTTTGAGATTTTTTCTTTGGCAGGGAGTTGTCATGTGGCTGCTCCTCCACATCATCCAGCCATTGCTGTATAGGTAGGAGCATATCAGAAATAACTTTCATAATGCTAGTCTCCACCGAGGAACTTAGCACCTTCTCCAAACTGCTTGCCATTGCCACTTCATCAAACTCATAAGCTTCGTTCTCGTATTCGGGCCATTCCTGGTCCCCTTGATCAAAGTATTGAGCTGCCATGCTTCAGATTGCACCTCTCTACTCCCTGCTTCGCTTTTTCCCCTTTTTTTAAACATTTTTTTTGTCTGAAGCCTCAGACTGCTTTCTCTCTCTAAACCCACAATATGGGTATTCAGAATATATATATATAAATATATATATGCAACCCTAAATAGGGCTCCAGTCGCCTGGAATACTGTGAAGTATCCTCCTTTCTGCTGCTATGTCTTCTCTCTTTTTTTTTATGCATCTCCACCGGTTAATATCTGTACGTGTGAATCTGCTTCCTGTCGCTCGCGATCGCAATCCCGCTCTAAACGGAACGAAAATTCCGTTCGCGGGCGCCAGAAAGCAGAGGAAGGCACCTAGGAGGGTCGGAGCGCCCTCAGGTGCCTGCAGGGGGTTATTGCAGTACCGCGGACGCCAGATCCGCTGCTCCCCGACACGGGAAACTTAATCCGAGTCGGGGATGCGGCGAACAAAGCGTCCGAGGACTGGCGCAGTAGATCCCCGCCTGTGAGGTTAGGCGGCATGCAAAGCCGTAATGAAAAATAAACAAAGAACAGAGCCGAAGCACGACCTCCGACGTCAGCAGGAAGCAGCTGGCGTCGGATGTGACACTGTGAGGGGCCGGCGCAGCGCGCCGGCGATTACATGTTAACCCTTCAGGGAAAGAAAGTTGCGGCACAGGCAGCGCTCAAGCACAACACCCTGAAATCCTAAAAGCATCACAACAAGCAAACAAACAATACTCCAATAACAATCAGTAACAGATTGAATATGATGCACTTATCTCATGTTGTGAGCAGCAAAGAAAGAGGAAGTGCATCGTATTCAATGCTGTTTATGGAAGGAACTGTTGACTGATTGGTGGACATTTATCACATGTTATGGACATTGCACTGGACTTCCCTCTGACATCTGGGAAATGTAGTTTGTTGACTATGTGGAAAACCTTTTGTTTCCTACTGTTTTATTGTTAAGATATTTGAATGTTTTTCTGTATCGTAAAATATTTTTGCTGCTGAGCACTTTCTTTTAATATATAAATAAAGAAAGAGAAGCATAATGGGAGCCTCCGGTCTTGACATAGAATTTAGTTTTAACTGCACCTATCCCTTTTTACAGACCCACATCATATGGGCTTGTATTCCATAAAATCTCCTGCACTTTCTCTAAGTCTTCCTGGAGGAATGATGGTCTTCTTTTTACCAACTCCATTCTCTGTGGTATTCCTATATTCTGTACTTTAATCCAATAAGTAATAATTATAAAAAACACTAGTTCGTCGTCAGAATAGTAATCTCTAAACAGTTCTTCATCTGTCAAATCTGTCAACCTATATCTTTCACTGAGCGCTATCACTGTCCTCCATCCCCTTCCTTCATCATCTGTCCCATGAAGCATCACCCTTTCTTCTCTGTCTGCTGCTGCTTCTAATTCTAAGGGAATGATCTGTCCTTCCTTATCGTCTATGGGAATTTCTTGCCTGAACAAAAATTCCTCAGGTATTCTCTATATGCTTACCTACCAGCATGGGTAACCATGATAATAAGATAGTCACTCCATACAAAAATACCCCTGAATCTAAAGACACTCCTTGTAATGCCTTTTGGCCTATAACGGCTAATATAAACTCTCCCATATTCATATAGTGTATGCCAGGAGTAGAGCATATTATTCCTTGGTCAGTGTAAGATATCGTCATGTTAAGCTTGGTCATTACGTTGCGTCCTAATATATTGACTGGCGTCTGCCTAGAGTATAATAATGGCATTGACATATCATGTTCTCCTCTAGAGATTGGTAACTGGTCTGTAAAATAAACTAAACTCATTGCCCCAGAGAATCCATGAGCATTAATGGCAGTACCTGACAGAGTATTTTCCCTTGCAGACACAAGAACAAGTAGCTCCAGTGTCTACCAGAAATTGAAATGTCTTGCCTCCTATCGTCACTTGACCCTTGGTTCCTCTTGTGGGTCTGATAGCACTGAACACATCAAATCGCTCTGTTGGCTGTCCTATTGTGGATATAAATTCATCCCTGTTCCTGCGAAAGTATTTCCTCCTATAACAGTCACACTCCCCTATTCAGGTGTGGGTGCGGTTGTGCCTGTTATGTTTGCATGGGTACCTGCTGTGGTTGCCCTTGCGGCGGTTGCATTGAGTTTCTTCTTCTCTAATCTCTCCCTGTCTTTCCTCACCCCATATTTTCTTCGTTCTTCCCATTGCTTGTAATCTTTATCCCTCTCTTTGTATGCTCTTTCTTCTTCCTTCTCTTTTTTTTCCTGCTCTTCTCTCTCCTCTCTTTCTCGAACCCCATCAATGCCCTTATCGTCTAGCTTAAGCAATACTTGTCCTCCCATCCATGAATTATGTACTATTGTTATTCCCTTAGCTTTAGCCTTTATTTATTTCTGTTTCCCTGCTTCTTCCTTTATCTCCATTCATCTGTCTGGTCTGTCCTTTCTCTCATCACGCTGTTTACTTTAATCACGTGCTAATATATCTTTGCGTTCTCTGCTCTTGCTCTCTTCCACATTATCCTTGCTGCTACAAGCAAGGGGCGCATACGTTAGAATAACATATCCTGCTGCTGCCTTTAATTCCTATAAAGGGCACAATCCCTTCTTCTCTGTGTCTACACTCTTCTCTTCAGGAGGGGTAAGGGGAGCCAAAGGCATTTATCCTCCCCTTTATGCTGGATCTTCTTTCTCACTCTGGTACATTTTCCAAAGCTCTAAAATGGACATTCTTTTCTGCATTTTTCCCCCCTATATATGTCAGGAAAATATGTCATCACATACCGCAATACATCTTTTGACAGCAAACCCTCCCGAGGTCACGGCATGAGTGTCTTATTAGTTGTGCTTCAAACCCATTCCAAATGATATTTCCTTATCTTTGCTGAGTATCTCTGCAATGTCCTACATAAATGTAAAAGTGGTGTATCCCCCATGATGACAGATCGGTCAATACTTACTGTTGTTTTATTTGATTCTTTATTTTATCAAATATACCACGCTGGTCAATTAGCACAGGTACCATCAATTACTGTTTATAATCCCCATCAGGATATATTTTACCTGCTCACTTTTAAATTTTTTTAATCTATACAATTATATGTTGTTTCCTCCTTCAGTTACACTTTCCATCAAATTCTATTATATCGTTCTTTTATTATTAATATTTTGAGAGTCTTGCCTCCTAGGATTTTTTCCCTTCCTGATTGACGTCAATTTCTTGGTCCCAATTTTCACCAATCTCTTTTATTTTTTACTATCATTTTATATCCATTAGTCTAGACAAAACAAAAGATTTACATTATCGGTTTTATAACCCCACACATGTGCACTTTTTAAATTTTACTGCGTACGCCTTCCTTTGCTATCTTAGTAACTGTATCCCTTCTCTGTTTCAATCCATTTTGGAGTTTGATCCGCACTCCTTTGTGGGTCTTGCCACAGGAATCCTTAACACCCTTTACTTTAGTGCATACCCTCCCGTCCCATTGGAAGCAGGAATTGAGGTATCTATTTCTCTTTATAATCTCCTTTAAAAAATCCTGTTACTTTTTACACTTATTATTTACAACAAAATCCCTCCCCCTATTTTGCCACTTTTGTTGTTCTACTTACATCCGTGAATCAGCTTGAGTCCTCCGGCATCGACTCTCCCTCAACCAACCAGCTCGCCTTACATCCATGGGGCACCTGCGGGGACCGGACAGGAATTTCGTCAAAGGAGGACCTGCCAAACAAATCTTCTCGCACGTGTCTCTGCACGCCGTTCTCCACAGTCTTCTGTCTAATGGCGGGAGTAGCCAAGCGTCTGGGGGTTTGGATATGGCCTAGGTCGACTAGACCGCCACCATCCACTACCAAATGTGCTCTAGCATCTTCAAGCATCTATTTGTGCTTGATGAAATAACAATAATGATCTCAAGCCAAATAATCAGACAGACTCAAAGAATATGGCAAAGTACTTATTTATTGCAATTTAATAAAGTAGAGAGAATTCGCAGACATCGGACTGATGCATGCACACTCGCATAGCAGCTTGATTACATAGTGGTTTTATACCCCAATAAGCGTCATCTATGATGTCATTCTACATGGCAGAATACAAAACCTATTGAGGGAAGGGATTGTTTAAGGGAACATATTTACTTATAGAACATATGACAATTAGTACATCATTGGCTACCCCTTATCTGTAGGGCACACCTTGAACTACCTCTAAATATGTATAGTACTGATTATAGAGGACAAAACAACAGTGGATTGGTCTATGCTACATTGTAAGTTAGGTGGTCCCCCACTGATTGGTTGGCATACTATCCCAAACTTGGACTTGTGGCTATTTTACCAACACGTACGTGAAACGAAACGTAGGTGTTTGAATCCCATCAGACTACTCCCCATTTTCCCAATTAGTCTATCATGTCTCATCGGTAGACCATCAGCCAAAGTCTTCTGTTTGTAGTTGACCTTGTTGCCTGTTCACTGTCCTGGATCATTCAAGGGAGTGTGAGCACACCACTATCTTAGCTTAAGGTTCTAATGAATAGCCTTTGTTTTTGACTTCTGAGTCATGTGTGAAGAGACCATAAATG
Source organism: Ambystoma mexicanum (assembly GCF_040938575.1). Classification (NCBI taxonomy): domain Eukaryota; kingdom Metazoa; phylum Chordata; class Amphibia; order Caudata; family Ambystomatidae; genus Ambystoma; species Ambystoma mexicanum. The sequence goes on along the minus strand of NC_090926.1, from coordinate 1,014,819,786 downwards.
TTTCCATTTCAACCTTCTATTTACTGCTATTTTATTTAATTATGTGTGGTGCTGTTGCTCCTCTTGGTCTCTAGAGACTTGCTCACTCTCTCATATGAACTGTGTATACTTTTAATTGACCAACGGTTTGGCTCTCACATATTTGTTTTCTTCTTCCATCTATGAAGAATGTCACACATTCACAGCTTATCCACGTACTCTCTTTGTGCTCTGTTTTACAAATAGCATCCTTAACTCGGGGTCAACCTTGACTCATAATCAGGTCTGTACACAGAGCTGTTTTTCTGCGTCTCCTGATTCCACAGTCTAGGCCTGTTTCTGAGGTAGCTTGGTTAAGTGCCACACGAGCCAGTGTCCATCTTCCTACTATGGCCGTCCTTGCCATGTTATATATTCTATAGGTTTTCTCTGGACCTTGCTTTACTGCGTATTTAAAGTTATTGGTCAGTAAGTGACTTTATTTTCTTTAGATCCATTATTACTTTAGATTTAGGTACATGACGATCAGTGGAAGACAAAAGGCTCAATGATTTTGGTATGGTGACTCCGAAGAGACAAATACCTGTAGAAAGAGGTATTATTAGGGTCAGCAGTGCTGTGTTTCAAGATATGGCTGTCCGAAGCCACCCTATATCTGGCGGGGAATATGTCAGCTGACAGAGAGCGGTTAAAGGTGGAGGAGAACTAGAGAAAGCAGCAGGTGCATGCTCTTTGATCGTTTGGGGTGAGAAATGTTCAATAGGAATGCAGGATGGCTTGGATGAGCGCAATATGGTTGTAACGTTAGCAGGGGTGGGGAGATATGTTCTAGGGAAACTCCTGGAAAAGCTGACCATCTTCCAGATTACTCTCCACACTGAATCTGTTGGTGTCTCCGTGACCATCAGTCTGGTTTTAGAGCATCCAGAGGCACAGAAGCTGATCGCCTTAAAACCTGTCAAGATCTGCTCACTAATCTTGACTCTACCCATCCTTCTGTCCTCATCCTCCTTGATCTTTCCTCTGCTTTTTACATAGTCAGTCATGCCATCCTGATCAATCGGCTCCATGAGAACCTGGGCATAACCGGTCAGGCCCTGGAGTGGTTGACCTCCTTCCTCTTGGACCGCCCTTCCCAGGTCCAACTTGTGTCCTTTCTCTACACCACACCCCTCTCCACATGTGGTGTTCCCAGGGCTCTAACTTCTCATCCTGGCTCTTCAATGTCTACTTGGCTCCTTTGGTCCACCTGATCTCTACCTTCTCTAACTTTTCAATGTTATGCAGGTGACACCCAGCTCTCTTTCAGCCCCCCCTCAACCTCTGCTTCTCTCTTGCTCATTCCTGATTGTCTATCCATGATTCAGGATTGGTGCACCTCCAATGATCTCTGCCGTAAGGCCAGTTAGACAGAGATCCTTATCATTGGGACTCCTGCTCCCTCTTTCCCTTTCTTACTCTGGCCACTCTCCCTGGGCCCTCTTCATTTGCCTTCCAGAGAGGCAAAAAACCTTGGTGTCATCTTCGACTCCACTGTCTCCTTCTCTCCTCACATCACCCACCTTGCCAAGAAGGCTCACTACCAGCTACAGAGACAGCGGAGTAGCCCCTACAAAGGAATAACGCCAGATAGTGGGAAAACCAGAAGGAGGTAGTAACCTGCGTAGATCTGAAGTGACGCTCAAAAGCGGGCGACATAAGAACAGGGAAAAAGGAAAAGCAGAAACTCCAGAATACAGAGATATTCGAACTAGACTGGTGACAAGGCATCCCCAAAAAAGAACAGCCATACGTGAGAGACAGGGCACGTGACCAGGAAGCCATGGCCAACATAAATTGGGGCAAAGGACCCACAGCCTTTGAATGTGTACATACAGGACACGAAAAGCTACCATTCTTGTTGTGTTACGCTCACCTGGTATCCACAGGGACGCCACCCAGCCGGGTTAATCGCTGCTATGCTTCTCAGCTTTGCCCTGATGTGGTCTGCGGGGAGGTTCTGCCTGAAAATACAGGAGGACTGTGTTCAAGACTGACCGACTGGGGTAAGTATCCTCCCTCCACCCCCGTATGCTTTCAGTCCCTCTGGCGCCCTCTCCTCACCTTGTGGTAGAATTAGGCGTGCTCTCCGTCCTGCCATCTTTGCAGGGGCGCGTTGTCTTTCATGGGCGAGTGCGGTCCAGTTACTTCACTGACGCCGGCCCGTTTGATATTGTTCAGGTAGGTCTTATTGCTGTTCTTTAGTTTTGTTGATATCCTGCATGCCTTTCTTTGTTTAAAATGTCTCTTTTTTCACCCTTAGGTATGCGGAGCTTCAGCGCGGCAAACTGGCTTGGTTGAGCCCCGCTGGTAAATGATGACACATTAAGAGCGCTATGATGCGGTAAGTAAGCTCTATGCACAGCGCTGCAAAGTCTTGCCTTTGCTAACCTGTGTTTTCCTTCCTTGTAGGTTGCGGTGTTCTTCAGCGCAAGTGGAATGTCCGGAGTGGTGCCAGCCGAGAGGCGACCAGCCAGGTAAGCCTTTTGAGCAATTCGTAATTTGTAAATGTCTCTACAGCTTTCTTTAATGTTGCCTCTATCTTCCTCTTTCAGGTCGTTCTGTCCGGGAGGCGTGTAGATTCGAGGAAGCTGTTCTCAGTAGCTGCGAGTGTTTAAAGATGAAGACTGCAGGTAAGATGCTGCTGCTAATGATGTTCGTTTTGTCTCCTTGCAGGTTCTGCTTCTCCAAGGTTCGAGGGAATAGCTGGACACGGTGAGCGTCACCTTGCAAGCTGCAAAGTAACACAAAGCATGTTCTGCAGTCAGGGTGTGGTTTATATAGCCCAGGTAAAGTAGTACCAGGGAAAGTAGTTTCAGGCCTGCCACACCCAAAACACTAGACCGCATAGCTTGGTTCTTAGGGAACCAAGCTATGTGGATGCCTCCATGTTGGCTGACAATACAGTAAAGTAGTTCCCAAGCACATTGTTGTTCATGGTGTATGAGCCTGGCGCCATAGGCGCCAGGACTGGCCCCATGAGGCCTTTTGAAGAGGATGCCAGGCTCTAGAGGCCCGAGTCCTGACTCCATCTGGCCAATGGGTTTGCCAGAGGGGGTTTTGGGCGAGGGTTGAGACATGTTGTTGCTGTTTTGGTTGCTCTACGGTTCTGTGAAAAATGATTTAGATCAGTAACCTTATAGACAGTATATGTCAGAATATGTCCTGATGAAAGCGGGGAATAAGGAGATACCGCTGAAACCGGTTGACAACAGATCTGGGAGTGATGACCTAGACCCTGTGTTCCACAAAAATAGAAATAGTGGACACAGTTGAGACATAGTAACATCTTTTTAAGATAAACAGCCCCCCAAAGTTTGGAAACTGTTTTTTGTTTTTGTTTTTAAAAATTCCTTGACTAATAAAATCAAGGGCCCAAGTATTATGGACCTCACTCTGAGACCTCGCCGCTCAATAGCTAGCTGTACCATTTGTCCGTCTCAAACGGGTTTTCCGTTTTGTTTGTCTCGCAGTCTCAGTGTTCTTTGTACAAGCGCCCTGATGCCCTTGGGCTATCGGCGCTATATAAAAACTAAATACATACATACATACATACATACATACATACATTATAAGACACACAGAGCCCAGGCTAATAGAATAAAGTATAATTTCGACCTTGAGGAAGTGCACAACCTTTTAGATGCCAGGAAAGTAGTGAGCAGGGACAGAGAAAGACTTTACAGCAGTTTTGTGTACCCTCCCCAGGTGGAAACACCAGCGACCACCCAGGGTCAGTCCCTCCCCCGTGGACAGGGAAACCAGGGAACTTAGGCACATTTAGGTGGAAATAGGGATTTAGAACATAGGATGAATACCTTCTAACAATTTGTTTCTGTCTAAGTGGTGTTAACAAGTAGTCAGGCGAAGACAGAATAAGAAAGCCTCAGACTCTGAATCATCTATGTATCACTACCAGCTGCACCTCTTCAGAGGTATTCTTCCTTTTCTCACTTTCCCCCAGAAGCGCATTCTCTCCAGAACCCTGGTTTTCTCTAGGGTCGACTATTGCAACAGCCTCTTTCTCAACCTAACTTTCTCTACTCTCCACCCTCTGCAATAAATCCAGAACAGGACTGCGAGACTTGTCCTTGGCCTCAAGCCCAGGGACCGTATCTCTCCAGCCCTGAAATCTCTCCACTAGCTCCCGGTGGCTGCAAGGATCAAGTTCAAGACCCTCTGCATCATCCACAAGGTTTTCTGGGGCTGGGGACCGCAGTTCATACCTCCCCTCGCGAGCCATTCAATCAGCTTCCTCAGACTCTCTGATGGTCAGACGCTTCTCCATACAGAGAGTGGGGGTAGATCTCTTTCTTCTGCAGGTGCCAACCTCTGGAATGGCCACCCTGCCCCTCTCAAATTTGAACTGGACCACCTGAAGTTCTGGAAGCAGCTCAAGACCTTCCTTTTCTCCTCTGCTTTCTCTCTCTCTGTTGCTGAGCTACCCGTCTACTGCACCGACTGGTTGCTTGGCTACCCTCAGAGGCTCACTGGGTACCAGGCTTTTCCATGATCAGTCTCACCTGTACTTCCTCCGGGCCGATTGGGCCTGAAACTGCAACCCTACATTCCCCTGCCTCCTTGCACTGTCCCAGAGCCGCCCTGCCCTGGCTGCACTTATTCAGAGCTACACTACCCTGATTGCGCTTCCCCTTTCCCTCCCCTTGGCACTTTCCTAGAAACACTTGTATAGAGGTTCATTATAATTTATAGTGAAGAGAGGATGAGGGTTGAGTGTGGTTGAGAGAAGGGTGGAAGAAAGAAGGATGGACATGCATTTTTGTGATTTTAGAGAAGAAGTGGGAGGCAAAGTCATCAGCAGAGATGTAGGAGAGTATAGCTAGGTTTAGGGGGAGGCAATCATGGAATGTATATCCCAGGAAAGTGTGTGAGGGTATGAGCAGAGACATTAATCGATATAGAAGGAAGATTTGCACAATCAAGATCAGTGGTGAAAAAAGGAGATCAAGGGCCTCATTACGAGGTAGGAGGTAGCCATGGTGCTGTTAGCAACATGGCTACACCCTTACCACATTCCGGGTCCGGGTTCCCGAAAAAGGGGCTTGCCGGTTCATTCCAACCTTGGAGGACCCGGTAAGTCCCCATTCGGGAACCATTCCCCATTCCCATTCGAGCCCCCATAGGGCTCAATGGGAATGGGGATAGAGCTAATAACGGTACCGCAATTTGCGCTACCGTTATTAGCTCTGAAGTCCCTTAACGGGTCCCTTCCATAACGCATGGTAAAACCAGGCGTTAAGGAAGGGACCCGCTAAGGGACCTCGTAGTATGGCGGTAAGACATTACCGGCACCGGTGTTATTACCGGTGCCGGTAATCCCTTACCACCTACCTCGTAATGAGGCCCCAAGTCTTTGTAAGCAGCAAGGAGAGCAGGGGAGCGGGATTGGCGCTAGCGGGGTATATAGATGCAGAATTGCCCTCAGATGTTGGATGACTGGGGAGATACATCTTTGTTGGTGAGGGGGAGAGGGAGTGAAAGAGTGCAATTGATAATGAAGATCTAAGGGGGTAGCATGAGCTGTGTGAAACCTTATAGGCACATCCAATAGATGGAGCAAGTAGGGGAGAGAAGGTTGGAGCGAGGTCCGAACTTGGTCTTCATATGGGGCCATGGAGTCAGATTGAAATGTTATTTTTATGGAGGAGTGAATTGGGAAGGGTGCTTAGAAGGTCAGATATGTAAGAAGAGCAGCAGGAGTGTGGGTTGTGTTCCTTGGATCTATCAGATCCAAACAGGGGCAAATAGATCTTGCCCTTAGACTCATCAACCCGAAGTGAAGGATGCCCGGCATATTGGACACCTACATGCTGGCTGCAAGAGGGTTAGATTCAGAAAGGACCAGTCAGGTAGCGCCAGGCGTGATCATGTAATGGGGGCTAGTTCATCTAACTTCCTTGTATGGAGCGAGGTTTCCTGTAGCGACCAACTATGTAAATGCAGGTCAAAAGTGGCCATTATGGTTTAAACCGTCTGGTGGCAACTAATCATGTCATTAATATGGATTCATAATTTAGTGACATACAAATCCTCAGGCCACTAAGCACTGATCTAACAGTTGATATTATTATACCACTGCGCTACTCAATTTATGGACCTCGGAAGGATGAAAGGCTGAGTTGGCCGTGCCGGGATTCAAACATGGATGTGGATGTGCAGGATGTGCACAGATGTCAAAACGGGCGCTCAACTCACTGTGCTATCTGACCGCCTAGTAGTGAACAACATGGCTAGAACAGTCAAGTAGTGACCAACAATGCAATCACTTCTTTAAATCACTTCAATCCAGTACCGGCCAATGCAGCCTAAAGACACTCGCGGTGAGGAAGAGGATGAACAAATTAGGCCAATAACGACTAATGTGCTTTAGAGCGACTGCTAGGCTTTTATTAGGCTGCTAGTAACTGCCTATGTGATCGATTCATGCTGATAGCAAGCAATACAGTGGCCAACACTGTAAACATTTCGGCCATTAGTGATCAATGCGCTTGAATAGGTAGGTAACACCAACTAATCTGGTTTTTGATAAACCGGTAGTGACAAACAATGTAAACATTTCAGGCCAAAAGTGACTAATATGGTTTAAATAGCATGAAAGTGACCAACAATATAAACAAATCAGACCCATGGCGACCATTAATGTGTAGCAATGAACAATTAGGCCCAGCTGTGATCAAAAAGAATTAAACAGGTTGGTAGAGACCAACAATGTAAACAATTCAGGACAATAAGAACCAATGCGGATTACATAGGACAGTAGTGACTAACCAAGTAAATAATTCTGGCGAATAGTCGCCAATGTGCTTTAAATAGACAAGTAGTCACCAACAATGTAGAGAATTTAGTCCAGCAACCAATAGGGTTTAAATAGGCCGGTAGTGAGTCATGCCATTTCCTTCAGTCATAGCGACGGTAAATTGTTCTGTGTGTTTTTTGCGAATTTAATTTGTCGAAATTATTTACCACATTTTTACCACATTTTTACCACCCACCCCTACTAATATTGCCTGACCCCACCTACCATCTACATTTTGGTGGTGAAATACAGTACAAAAATCGAGCACAAATAATTGACCAGTTGGGGTTCAAGCAAAATGCTTACTACCAAATAAGAGGGGTGGCTAGTGGGTGGGAATTCGGAATCACCTGGAGAGAGCGGATAGTAGGACAGGGGATTCAAAGCTGGGGAAACTGGAGGTTACAATACTTTCCTGCTGGACAAGGCAGCCATCTTGTGCGCTGACGTTAGAAGGGTGAGCGAGCCAAACGAGGGATCTGCTTTGCCAACTGGCGTTTGGCTGGCCGCTGACAGACTGGTTGGGTTATTGCTTAGCAGGTTAATGACGCAGGTCACACAGGTATGTCTTCGCAATCAGCAGCTTCACGTGGGCTCCTGAAGCTCCCCTTCTGTGTTTTCTGGTCTGGGACCGCTGGTGGAAGCTGCTGACCCTCTTGGTCAGCTTCTATGGTGTGTGACGCAATAGGAATACCTACAATGACCCCGAGGGTGGCAAGCTATCAGGTGTCCATAGAACTGCTACAACACTACGAACATCAAGACATACAACAGCACTGATCAGGCATTTGGGGGTCTTCAATACCATGTTTCACTTCCCCTAAGAGCCAACGTGCTCTCTATTAAAATCCAAAGCGTCACATTGAAGTACTGTGCTTTATGCGGCACAACCGGAAATACAATACATGTTGCAAGATGGAGCAATGTGCCTATGCAATCCCAGAAGGAGAAAGGTGATGGCCAATACGTTATGTTATAATTTATACCACGCACCGCTACCAGCCCACCACCCCAGGGGCAGCCTCCAGGTACTCAAACACGATAAAGCACATGATGTCGTCACCACAAACAACATAACACACAATGTTTCAGGTAGAGCATGTTTCAATGAAACTCCCATCCCTAACTCAAACACATCCATATTGCCATCTATAAGGGCACTCTTTTCCAAATCACAACACTACCCCAGCCAAAAGGATCCATACTCCACCTTCCTCCAAACACTAGCACAACAAAATTCCCAGACATAGGAGCTCTCATGGCCTCTCAGGGTTGGACTCCAATGTTCGAATTGTCTCATCCTTTGTGGTGAGCTCCTGCCCAAAATCATCTGGCCTCAAGTGTTCCCGAACATGCAAGTCTACAGCTGGGTTGCAGGTAGGTGTTTGAGGCAGCGGGTACTGCAGCCTGGACACTAGGATATTCAGGGTTTAGCTCGGGTGAGCAAAGGAGAACTGTAGTGAGAGAGGGCCTACATCTGAGTGCTTACGCAAGGCATTCTTAATATTGAAAAGCCATTTTAATGGGATGCGTTTCACTGAGCTTCTCTGCATTGGGCGAGAGTCCTAACAGAACTACACCGCAGCTATCACATCGGTTACCTATACGAACCTACTAATTGCCAGAGAAATTAAAGAAGAAATGATAGCGGAGCACCAATCATCATCATTAAACATGTCTTTCACAAACACTACAGGTTAGTCATCCCTCTGTACAATAAGGAAACTGTTGTTGAGGCATTGGTTCATGTCAATGTTTACCAGGTCATTAACACAGGTCTCCCAGGTTGCCTTCTGGCGCATCGTCAGATCTCCTGCCATGTAGAGGCCAGACTGGCAGTTGGTATGAGAAGACACATCCATGTGTCCTCCACATGAAGAGCCTGGCGCTGGCTTGTGGTGGTCCACGGAATCTTATTTAAACCAGCCCCTCTTCAGTGAATGGTCCCTTTCTGTCTGAGAAACAATAGTTCCCTCAAGGTTTCATCGCGCCCTCTACACCCTTCAGGTCTTTAATCCCAGATACAGTCTAAAGGCATGTGTCAGACCTTCTGGGAAGTTTAAACCTGCAGTACACTTCCCACACATGCTAGGTCTGCCCCCTCACTTCCTATTTTCAGGAAGTGAGTGAAAAACTGCTTGTTTTAGTAGGCATCTCTGTGAGTCCTCAGTGCCTAGACACTGCCCTGGTGGAATAGAGTGCTATATAAGAGCAGTAACTCGCTCACTATAGTAGAATGCTGAGGCCTGTGTCCCTGTTGCCCGATATTTGGAAGGAAGTGTTAATTATTTTTGAGGTTGTTCCTGTGTCTTGTTGGGGTCTGGATCCTGAGGGGTATGCTTGAGTAGATTATGTTAGTCGAAGTGGAATTTTATAGTGACAGCTGTGTCTATTATTTCGTCCTGGAATGGAAGATGTGTGTTTGCCGCTTTAGTTTAGGTCTGTGGGGTCTAGCTTGGGTTTTATGGGTGGGGTGGAGATCTTTTTCAGTTTGGAATTTTGAAAGGTAGGTGTTTTAGGACAGGAGCTCAATTGCCAAGCTGTGAATGAGTTGCTGGTAATAGGAGAATCATGATTATAATAGAGTGTGGGGGGCACCCTCCCCACAGTTTGTGGCCCTTGGAGGAGGCGATAATGTTGGTGAGACCAGTGGGGTGGGTGGGAGTTGAGGACCCATAGTTGTGATGGGTCTGCAGTCAATGTTGAGTCTGATTGCTGTGGTTAGCGAGAAGGCATACATGGCTGCAGTGTTTAATTGGAGAAGGGTAAGGTGGTTGATGCTTTGACAGACTGCTTCAAACAGGATTTGCCTCTTATGCTGATTTCTGAAATGGCCTCATGATGGTGGTTGGCTCTGGAAGGACATGTGTCCTTTTTGCATCTTAACCTGGTTCCTTTAGCAATGGTAGTGCTATATCATGGTGGGCTTGGAAATGATGCTTCTTGAGTGCACAGATTCTGCTTTTGCTGTCCTGGAATGCGTGAGTGGAGGGGTCGCTGTTTGGAAATCTTTCAGGTTACCTCCTGCAGGAAAGTCTGTGATTTAGGTGAGAGTTGTGTTGTATATGCAAGGTGTGGAGTTGACATCGGGTTTGAGGGGAGGCTGATCGTGGGCACTCCCCTGATTGCCAGGGGTCTTGCTGGAGGATACCTGGGAAGGATTTGTCCATGTGTTTGGTGGCTTCAGGATGTAGTTGTCATTTGGTCTTATATGGGAGATCTGGTGATGCGACCAGTCATGAGTTAGCGGGTGTCACCACATGGCGGCGTGTTGGTTTATGCGATTCGGCAGTCCAGTGGGGTTCCTTTGCTGTGTATGGGTGCTGGCTAAGGGTGAAGGAGATATGCCCCGTCCCAAGAAGTTTGGAAGCCTCCTTTCATGGTTTGGTTGATGATGTTAAGCTTGTGTTTCATTTCATGAAAACTGATTCGAAGCCTAAGATCCCAGGAATGGGGACCTTTAAAGCAGACAGTAGTTATGAGGCTACTGCTAATGTGGGATGGCGGGCATGTTCGTTTACTGTGGTGCCCGATGGAGGGGAGGGGTTGTATTTACTGAGACACACAGTCGGGGCTGTATTTAGTGAAGGACACAATGGGGGAGGGGAATGTATTTATAACTAAAACCTTTTCTGTGCATTGTGACAACCGATACCGCTGCATCAATACACAAAGGGTCAACTGTTAAGTGGTTGGAGCCATTAGCCAACCTTCTCTCGTCAATATTTAAAGGGCTTGCGCGGTCAAATGGGACTTAGAATGGGGTGGGGGTCGGGGTGGATGGGGGCATTTTCACTTTCTTTCAAATCAGGAAGCAGATGAATTAGTGGGATAGGGAATATCGAGACAAGCAAAGAGCCTAGCTCGAGCTAGATATATTGTTTCAAAGTACACGAGGCGCTGACATACCAGAGAACAACATGCATCTGAAAATAGAGTTATACAAGGACTATACATGCCAACCAGTCAGTGGCATCTCCAGGTGTCAAAATTTAGGAGGAGCACAGAAGGGGCCACAGGCAAACGTAGGGGGCGGCGCCTATAAGAGGAGCATTAGTATGCTATCTCAAAGTGCACAGGCCCCATACCTGGCATCGCCCCCCTCACCACTGAACCCAGGTGGGCAAATTGTTCCAAAGGTATCCTGCCTCCCTACTTCCAGAGCCTACGCCCCTCCACCCGGAGACCAGGCCCCATACCAATCATCTTGCATCCGCACCACCAGAGCCCAGGACCATAACTGGCGTGCTTCTCCCCCCCTACCCTCAACACACAGGCCCAATACGTGGCATTGTGTCTTGCCCCCACCGTAGCCCAGGCGTCACACCTGGCTCCCCCCAAAACCTAGAACCCAAGCCCGATACCTGGCATCCTTTCACCCCCCACCACCAGAGCCCAAGCCCTATGCATGGCATCCTACCTCCCCACCACCAGAGCCCAGGCCCCAGACCTGGCATTCTGCCACCCCACCACCAGAGCCCAAGCCCCATACCTGTCTTCTTTCACCCCACCCCCAGAGCCCAAACCCTATACCTGGCATCCTACCTCCCCACCACCAGAGCCCAAGCCCAATACCTGGCATCCTACCTCCCCACCACCAGAGCCCAAGCCCAATACCTGGCATCCTACCTCCCCACCACCAGAGCCCAAGCCCAATACCTGGCATCCTACCTCCCCACCACCAGAGGCATATCTGACATCCTGCCTCCCCATCACCAGAGCCCATGCCCCATACCTGCCATTCTGCCACCCCACCACCAGAGCCCAAGCCCGATACCTGCCATCCTTTCACCCCCACCACCCAGCGCCCAAGCCCTATACCTGGAATCTTGTCTCCTCAACAGTCAGAGGCCAGAACCCAAGCCTCAACCCTGGCACCCTCTTTCCCCCACCACCAGAGCGCAAGTCCCATAAGAATGATTTCCATTGCCATAGGTAAATATATATGACCAACTGTGATGTTTCCGAAGTGAAAAAGGTTTCTCACAGTTTTTAATTTAATTTCTAATGGGATCGAAAAAAATAAAAGCCTCAGAATCGAAAGGGGGGGGAACAACCGGACTGGATGGCCTTCTCACGCCAGGCCACTAGAAACTTCAGACTTCTGCTATTTTACTTGCAAAATACACATATCTATAATTAAAGTCATCTTACAATATGTAAATCCTTAGTGAAACATGTTAAAGCCAAAATAATATTGTTGTAGTTTTATCTTCCACATCCTGAAAGGAAAAATAGAAGTTACAGAATGCAAAACAATGCAAACCTGAAAAAAGCCTTCTTTTTACATAACCGTACTTTTCTCACTTTAAGAATCACTAAAACAAGTTTGGCAGAAAAGTCACTAGGTGGTTTGTTGAGGGCAATATATGGTAACAGTGTCTACATGAACATCATTCTACACCCCCCCTTAAAAACAACCCATCTTCACATACAACACCTCAATGAATTAATACGGATTGCGCAATAGAATACAAACCAAAGACATTCCCTAAATTGCATGCTAACCTACCACAGATACATCAATACAGCTCCCCACACTCCTTAAACATCACAAGGACAGACATCAAACACACAAACAATTGAAGTAACCAACCTAGAGTGCACATTAACCACTGCTCCAGACAACTCACAACATATATAAAACTTGCACACCACAGAGAGCCCTACCTTTTCAGATCATGCACACATCAGCATTGCAACAAAGCATCCTTGCCCTGCTTTTACATTAGTCTCCTACCCCAACTCTTCAACATCCTGAAAACCCAAGAAACTGTGAAAATGGTGGACTGTGTACTATACAAACTCAATAACCTAGCAAAGCAGGGCATAGCAAAATGTTTCACGCATTCTTCTGTGGGGCCATTCCATGGATGTTCCACGCCATTTTGGTGACTGGCAGGAGGAAATGATTGTTAGCTCTGCTGAGATCAGTCCTCTAAACAGGAAGAGATTACATTATATGCCCAGGATCACACATTTTGGTTAAACAGTGAAACTGGGATTTTAACCCAATCTACAGTTTAGGCATTTGAACACATAACATAATTTCAAATGGAATAGAAACAAATTTAAAATATCAGAATCGAAATGGGTTTGGGGGGAGGAGGAACGGAACTTGTTGGCCTTCTCATGCCTGACCACTCTAAACTTCAGAGTTTTGATAGTTTACTTGCAAAATACACATATCTCAAATTAAAATAACCTTTCAATATGTAAATCCTTAGTGAAACATGTTAAAGCCAAAAGAATATTGTTTTAGTTTTATTTTCCAAATCTGAAAGGAAAAATACAAGTTGCAGAATGTGGCATTCATCCCTGTTCCAGGAGCTGGAATCGAGGATATGCCCGGCAGCCTAAATTATCGACCCGAGCGAAGCAAGGGTGGATAACAAGGGTTCTGGGCCTTAATGAAGGCCTTTAGCACCCCCGGTTGCCAAAACGGTAACCCGTGTTGCTAAAAAAAAGATTTTCCAAGATGGCTGGAGGTGAAGAGAAGGTTTGGATGAGGCGGCGGAGTAGGGGGTGTGGAAATAAAATGGGACTAGGGTGAGGGGTATTTGGGGAGATGGTGATGGGGAGAGCCAGCCATCAGGCGGCTTGGAACGTGGGCTTGTACCGGCGGTTCAAGCCTGCGTTCCTATACAGCTGATTGGCTGGCTCCCCTGCCCAGGGTGCTAATGCAAAATAATGCAAGTCTGAACAATGCTTTCCTTTTACACAACTGTGCTTTTCTCACTTTAAGAATTACTAAAAACGTTTTGCAGAAAAGTCACTAGTATAAAGATTACATTCATGTTAACGTAGTAGACTTAATTGCTAACTTTAAAAAAGGAAGCTTTTCTTGTGCAACTTTAGATATCTTATAAGTGGACGCCCACATTCTAGGAGAGCCAGCTGTGAGGAGTCTTTCAGAAGGAATACAGAACCCACCAGACAAGACATAAGACAAAGGAGTAATTGCAGGTCATTAAGGCCACTATAAAGGGCCACCTGCAGGCCTGTCAACAAGGAGCTCTATTCGGCAGTGAGATGAAATGGGCTTTATTGATGTGGATTTTGTAAATTGCTTGAAGAAGTTTATTTTATTATTTTTTCTATTTACCTTTTGTATTGTGTTAAAAGTCAAATGTTGGCTATTGCACAATAAATAAAAAAGAAAAAAAAGAAATGGGCTTTGCTGCAAAGCCAAGAAGCCCACTTTAAGTGAACTTGGCAACACTGCTGGGGGGGGCACAAAGGGGAGCACAACGTTTTGCAGGGGAGGCTAGTAAACAGCTGCCCTACACTACTGACGCCACTGCAAACAGTGTACAACTAAACACCTGAACAATAATAAAAGTCTTTATAAGGCCAATACTGAATCAAAAACATTCAATTGACGTGGTGTTCTAAACATCGTGTCCCTTTAGCTGTGACATCAGAACTGGCTGATTGTATTGTAATGCTCTAGTGGTTTTGTTATTGGTTGCTTACTGACAGGTAGATAAACTAGTAGAAAAGTATGTATGAAAGCGCTGTCGGGCTGAACTCAAGATCCACAACCTTTCTAACTCACACTGGACCACTACTTCACAACACTCGCTTTAAATACCATGCAGAGAAATGTCATGAGCAGTGCACGACGGTGGCCGAGTTATGGCTGTTCTACGATGGCAGTGGCACAGTAACGGTTGCTTTAAAAACCAGAAGTAGTGCCTTTTGGTTGTCTTGCTTTCTTGTGCTGCAACCATAATGTCCCTTTAGGAATTCTTTTCTCTGAATTTCATTGTTTTCTATTACGCCACCATAACCATCATGTCCCTTTATACCAAAGTTATGATTACTGAATTTCAGTACTTTCTTTTTTTAATTTCATTTTAATGATACACAATATGAGATCTACAGTGAACACCACACATGTGTTTGCAGGGCAACTTGACCAGGGCAGGGCATTTGGTTCTGGCCCCGTAAGAACCGAGCCACTGAGCATAGCCTGCAGCATGGCATCTGATAATGCCACAAACTCTGCCAAACCACTTGAAGTGACCACTGGGCTTAGCAGTAGTGGCCACTCTAATACTTCAAGGTGTTCGGCCATGGCGCAGGCCATGCCAAGTCTCCCAAAGTTGCCAATGGTGTTGGCTCAATGCCCACTTTACTTTCATTGTGGAACCATGGGTCACTGGCAATAGCCTGCAACATTGGTCAGGGCCTACTTTTCCTAGCTCAAGGACTTCAGCCATGACCCATGCATTGCCATGCCAGCATAAGCATGTGGACAGGACCATTGGCGACTTGTCCCTCCTTGAGGGTCTGTGGGCCACTGGCAAAGGTCTTGATCACTGCTCAGAAGCCACTTTGTCCAGGCCATCCCACAGACCATGCAAGCCACCTGAAAGAGCCACTGAATCCCCAATTAACGTTCCATGGGTCACTGCTCACATAGCCTGCAGCCACTTAGCCCGGGTCATGGCCTCCTGCCATGTCCCAGAGCCTGCCAAGCCACCTGAAGAGGCCACTTGGCCTGGTGTACAACCAAGGCCAATGACCACTTTACCCCAGTGCTGGTTCATGGGCCACTAGTCTTAGTCAAAAGCCACTGTGCCATGGCCATGGCCTTCAGCTGGGTTTTGTCACTCGACATAGCATGCAGCCTACTACTTGCTCCTGGACTGGGTCTGATCTGGGTTTCATCTGTATTTGACACTTGGTCTCGTCCTGCGGACTTACAGACCCACATTTTTGAGGCATCAGACCACAATTAAGTCTGAGAATACTGTAAAAGAAAATGCCTTTTCTTGCCAATTTGGGGGCATGTTGCAACATTTAGTAACCTATCCAAACCTTGGCTATGGTTGGGGGCATCCGATGGGGCCTAAATATCTCCTGTTAAAATATATTGCTGCTTGCAGCACAGAAACCAACAAAAACTCTTTGAACAACAATGGACACCATCTAAAAATGTGTCCTGCTGGCCACAAAGCATAGCTGTCCTCTTTCAGACATCAAATCTGCTTGCCCCTTACTTGGTCCATGAACCAGGGTTCCTTTCCCCTGGTTGAGTATGTGCAAACACAAAGCAACCAGTCAGGTTGCCAATTTGCTAAATGTGTCTACAGACAGCACCAGCCCAATCCAGATGTCACCAGCTGATGTTTGCCTATTTCTGGACATTTTTAATAGAAACAGCTGGATGGATTTACAACAAACCACAAAAGAATTGCGGGCAAGACCATCTGCAATGTCCACGCAAAAGTCTGATGGAAATTCGTATAGTGGTTTGTACTGTTTCTGCAATAGCAAATATATAGAATACATGGAAAAACATATGTTTTATGAAACTTTGCCCTTCATTTTGACAAAATGGCACAAAACTTCCTAAAACTACTCTGTTCGATCTATATTTTTTGGGGAAAGTTTAGTGCAGATTCGCCAAACACCAACATTATTTATAAGCTGCTAAAAAAGTGCTTTTTCTTTGGCGAGTCCAACTTAACCATAGGAAGAGGGTCACGATTTCCGACCTTTTATAAATATATAGAATATTAAAGTACAAATATCTGTGGGGTGCATTCAAAGGCACCAAACTGAAGTCCCTTTCACATGAAAAGCAGGATTTTTCAACACTGACACTAAAACGGCTTTGCAGTTTAAATGTGAAAATATACCACTGCTAATAGAAAAATGTCAGGGAAAAGACATGTTGCGTGTTGACAAAAAGTAATGTATATTATGTTTGCATAGAAAATACCAGTGACATTTGAAGAGCCACTTTGTTTTCCATCGAAAAATGTCAGCCCAAGGCAAACCCTTTTTGCTGGCTGTAGGACACTTCACAAATAAATCCCCCACTACCAGTATGGATTTTAAATCCCCCAGCTAATTACAAACTAAAATAAAGTGTCCTGCTAAAGGTGTGGAAAACCCAGTGTTCCCCAGACTTGGTGGCTTCTTAAGGCAGTTACCGCAGGACTAGTTCCCCTTGGCTGGAGCATAACTAAAAGTTGTGAAGTTTGGGGGATAAAATCTCAAACAGGCAACCAACTTCAAAGAGCAAGCTGCAAACACAAAGAGAATAATACAAACTCTGGTTAAAGGCTGACCCAGTGAGACCATATGGCTTGTAGGCAGGATAATTGCCATTTGTCCCACATGAAGATTTAGTATTCATTTCAAAGGACTATTATCATTTAGGCCTTTTCCCCAGCAACCATAAGGCAGATTTTCTTCATTTATGTACCATTTTATAGGTAATTTTCCAGGCGATCTTGGAGATCTAAAATTCATTCTCCTATCAGTTAGGGAACTGTAATGGCCAGGTAAGATGTGTTTCTGGCTGATCTGAAAATGTTCCAAATGTGAGAGTTGCTGAACGGGTGGAGGATAAAATTAGAAATATGGGTAACAAATTACATGTTCATAACTGTTATGCTTTTTACGGAAATGGCAGAAGATTGCCACATGGCCGTGCAACATGTTGCGGACCTGGCTGTCGTCTTATTAATTTCCCCATGATTAGCTGTAGTATATTATGGCAGTTATTAGTCAAATTATGAAGTTTTGCCACATATCTAGTTTTTGCCAAAAATGTGACATGAGAACAAATGGGGCTTGTAAATTAAGCTGCCATATGTCTGCTTCAGACTCTTAAACAAATATGTAGAGAGGGGCTGGAGAGGGAGGAGAGAGAAGGGTAACTATTCAATCCTAGTTGTGTGACCTCTTGCAGGGTACTCCCCCAAGATTGTAAAATTGGTATTGTCATCGCTGCTATTTAAGGGGGACTGCACTAGGAGGAAGGGACAGAGCTGCCGAAATTTACCATCAAAGAGCACTGATGAATCTTAATATCTGACAGCTGCAAGGAAACACTAGAAGAGATTGCTGAGAGTGCATCTGGGTGGAGCTGTCTATTTCTAGGAAGGCCTAAGAGCTGACTGGGTCCTATGGTGGAGAGCGGGAGATCATCCTTGAGGGTGGACTGACCAGACCCCTGCCCTATCTTTCCAGAGTGTCCTGAGATGCAGCTGGCTGTCCTGAACTTTAAACAGAGGCTTTCGATGTAAGTAGAACTGTGCCCTGGGAAACCAAAAGGTGGGGAGTCTGCTTGTCTTAAATCCTTTTCCCTTTATAGTGGGTGGGAGTGGGGCAAAACTGTGTAGATCCTTAGCCTACTTAACTAAGAAGATTAATTTAATTAATTCCCCATTTGGTGGAATTTGAAATGAACAAAGCTCACTTCCCAGTGTGCGCTGGCAAACTATAGCCTATAATGTAATTGGGTAATCCTTTTTGTCCCATTGAGCCTGACTTCTTTAAGGAAGAGGGGTGTCTTTGTTCTTAAATCAGTCCAATCTTTTTGTCCAGCTTCCCCATAACACAGGCCTTTCAGTGGAGGGGGGGGTCTGAAATCCAAAATTCTCCAAATCATTCCAATTTTTGCCCGACTTCCCCAACATCGATCAAAGTAGGTGTGGATTTGAAAAACAAACGGCTAAATCACCTTGTGTTTATTTATTTTAAACCAAAAGTGTGGGTGAAATCATAATTGCCATATGTATTTGTACCAATCTTGAAACCCTACTGCTAGCCTTTTAAGCTTGCAGGAAAATCAAAATTGCACAGCTCTACATTTGGTTATTGATCAGTTTAATTATTTCTTGAAGTGATATTTGTAGAAAGTAAAGAATTGTGATTTGTGTTTTTTTCTTAACTAATTTGTATAATTGATTTGTGTAACAAGAAGTTAATGGTGAGCCACAAAGAAAGTGGCGTGTGTAGTTGTGAGATCTCTATTGCGCTTAATTTAAATAAATACAAATCCTGTACACCGGCCTGGTTCTTGGCTCATTGGTAGCTCTGGGGGAGGGATCCAAGGGGCATGCTATGTCTCTGAAGTAGGGCTGCATAAAAGAATCCATTAAACAGTTTGTTATCTCACACCTTGAGTGGCGCGAGAAGGAACTCCCCATGTTGAAGGTGGTTTCTCAATGAATTGTTACATATCCACTCATCAAACCTTAATTCCACAAGCCCAGACATTAAGAGCCAAATCAAGTCCATATTTATAGGATATCAACTCAAAATACATTTGGAAGCAGTGCATCTAAATGTGAAGTACACTGCTGTGGCTGAATCCTTTCCATATCTACCCCCCATTCTAGAGACCCACCGGCCGTTCAAGAAATCTCCTAATTTCGTAATAGACCAGACAGAATAAATCTACTCAGATGTTTATGAGAGGCGACCTCCTAAATTCCTTGGACATCAACTCACCATTTACCCTCATTCTGTTAGACGTCTCTGGCACTTTTAGTACTGTGTACCACTCTTCCCGGCCCACTGGAAACTTCTTTTGTCTCCAATGACAGCCTTCTGAAAAGCACCAAATCCTTCTTGTGAGATTGTGTAGTACGTTCAAGCATGCATGGTCTCCATGACCCCTGCACCACCCTCTCTGCTTCCTGGGACTCAGGACTTTTACATCTGAGGGATGGAATCAGGAAGTACTGGCCAAACAGAATGCTAATGTAGCACTGTTATTTCTGGACATGGCCTGGGGCAAAGGCGTACATTCCAGCAGGCCAGGGATGGCACTCACTGGACTACTACCATCCCTCAGACTGGCTGGATAGGAAAGGCGCTAAGCAACCTTCAATAAAAGATGATAGATCAAACAGGAGATGGGCCACACAACTGATGTAAAAATAATGCACAGTACACAGGGTGGTGGGGGAGGGGTTGTGTTAGCCCTTAGGGCAATTATATTAAAAACACAACTCGCTGACATAATATACATAAAATGTGCTCCATAGAGCTGCCCACCCTCTATAGTTCCCTCGAACTTATTGCCTCATATATTAATGAGACAAAAGATAGCCCTTCTGGGCAACCCCCTAACCAACTGAATCTTTGGCAGGTTCCTAATCACACCTTCCTCTGGGCCCCCATCATCCTCTTCCAGTCTCTTCAAATAAGCCCTTTCTGGTAAACTATAGATGGCTGCAGTCTGCCCGAAATAAACATCTTATGTAAATAACAGCAGTACTAAGCCATATGCAACTCTCCTTGTCTTTATACAGAGCCGTTCCTTCTCTTGATGGTGGTATTCATTATGACTGATTTCCACCCTCACTCTGCCACAGTCTTTGCCTGCCTCTCATGGGCAGAGTCTTTGTTGATCTGTATGCCCATTTTTTCCTCTGTGGCGGTGTATGCTTATTTTGTGGCCATTGCTGCCCATTTCCTCCATAGTGGTGTCATTTCAATTGCCAGGGCAATAGCAACCCATTTAATTTGTTCCGTGGCAGTGTGCGTGTTTCAATAGGTTGGGCCTGCCACCTCAATCGAGTCTAGCGAGCGAGTCCTTTAGTTTGCCCTGCCCATGCTCTGTCTGACAGGGGGGCCACTCGTGGTCCCGGGTGCTGTCCACGGAGCACGGCGGCTGCGAAGGATGCTGCGGCCAGGTCTACCAACAGGTAAGTCCTACCACCACCCTCGCTGACTGGCCCCAGGGAGGGCAGAAGCCTCTTAGGCTCTGTTGCAGTCGTGGGTAGGCCTTGCCAAATCTGTGTCGCAGCTTAAATCATACGCGGACACAGAGCAGTTCCATGCACCTATATCTTTATTAACATGCTACAGAACTCTGCCCTTGGCCCGCCTCCCCAGCCCATCACTTCCCTTTCCCCTGCATCACTTCCCTTGTCCCAACCACCCGCCTCCCTGTGTCCATGTAGACGTCAACGTGACATCTCCTCCCTTTTTAAACAGTTACCAGGCCTTCACAACAGGAGGGTGTCTGGTGGGGTTCTCTAACCTGGTTTATAGTGATAAAACCGAAATGAAAAATCTCAAAAACAAAAAGGTAAAAAAAAAAGTAAAAAAAAAAAGTCGCTTTTTTTTATGCCGTTTTTTATTCGAAATGGGGGGGTTCCCTCCCCCCAAACCCCCCCTTTTTGTTATTTTTTTTTACCATTTTTTTTTAATCCCGGACCCCCAAAATAAATATATAATTAAAAAAAGAGTAATTCAAGGTTTTTTTTCCGACCTTTTTGTTATTCGAGATTTTTGTTTCGAGATTTTGACCGACCACCCTCTAACCCATCTCTTCAATCCAGCGGTGAGGCTTGTTCTGAGCCCGCTGAGAATGTGAACTGATGGGCTCTGGAGGACCTCCGCTGCCTTCGCCGTCCACGTGACTTTCGTGGTCTGAGTCCTCCGTGTCTCCATGATCTC
The DNA here is from genome assembly GCF_040938575.1 of Ambystoma mexicanum. Classification (NCBI taxonomy): domain Eukaryota; kingdom Metazoa; phylum Chordata; class Amphibia; order Caudata; family Ambystomatidae; genus Ambystoma; species Ambystoma mexicanum. The sequence continues at coordinate 1,014,798,734 of NC_090926.1, read as the reverse complement.
CTTGATATGGATCATCTGAGGCATAGTCAATGGGGGCAATCACTCGCCAACTTAGTTGTTGCGACCCTAACAATGGGAATCCCTTCAAGTGGGATGAATTTCAGGTGTTGGGACCTCCCGTGCCTTGCGCCGTGATCATGGATCCCTACTTCTGGGCGACTAGTAAAGGTTCCTCCTGGAAGATGGAAGTGTGCTTGTGAGTCTGTGGTTGCTTGACAGCTACGACGTCTGCCACCTCAATCTGGGGCACCCTCGCCCCTCTATGCAGGTCCGCATATACCTTCATGTGTTCCTTGGCGGCATCATCTCGTTCCCTCAATTCCCTGTCCAGGTCAGGTGAGTTATCAACCTTCTTGGCTTGCGGGATTCTTGTTTGGATGTCCCTCCCAAACATTACTTCAGCCGGTGTTCTCCTAGTGGTACTATGGGGAGTGCCCCGGTAGACTCTCATCAGTTGGTTCAATACCTGTTCATATGGCTGCTCAGTGAGCTTGGCTATTAGGAGCGCTCTATTCAAGTCGGCCATGAAGCGCTCTATCATTCCATTTGCCTTAGGCCACAAGGGAGTTACCTTCCGATGATGAAACCCCATGTAGTTCGCAAACTGTGTGAACTGATGCCCATTGAATGGGGGTCCATTGTCCGTTTTGAGCACTCTTGGAATCCCATAGGCGGAAAAGATGCGATCTAGTGCTGGTATGACGTGATGAGCGGCTGTCGATGATATTAGTCGGGCCTCCGGATACCGGGAGTATTCGTCTATTACTGCTAGCACGTACTTCCCTCAATAGGCCCGAAGAAATCAGCTCCCACAGCTTTCCATATTCCCTGAGGAAGTTCAGACATGTTCAAGGGCTCCGCGTGTCAGTTAGAAGTAATGAGGCTGCACGTGGGGCAGGACTTCAGGGCTTCCTCCACCATGGAGTTCATGTTGAGGAACCAGACTTTCTGGCGAAGCATGCGCTTAGTTGACACTATTCCTCTGTGATTTTCATGGGCGAGCTCGATGACTTTCGCCCGTAAGTATGGTGGAATCCCCAGCTTGCAGTCCTTCAGAAGGAGGTGATCATCGGAGAGCGCCAGTTCATCTTTCACCTGCACAAGGCGTTCTACCTCTGTGTGCACCGGTTCTCCGGCAGCTCTCCTCCTCTCTCTGGCCCTCCTCCACATGCCAGAGTCGAGTCCATCAAAGATGATTTGGCAAGCAGTGTCATTTTCCGTCTCACGAGCTATCATTTCGGTGTCTATTCCTTCTGAGGTTGTTTGATGTATGAGGTACCGAAGATACCTGTCCACTTCTGAGTGTTCTGGTGTGCACCCATCCCGGAGCCTTCTGGAAAGAAAGTCTGCAGGGTTTTCCCCTTTCCCTGGCCAGTGAACAATCTTGAAGGAGTAGTCCTGCAGCCATGGCCCCATAGGGCTTTCCGAGGTGGCAGGTTGCCTGCGGATTGCCGTATAAGAATAGGAGAGCCTGATGATCCGTAATGACTCAAAAGGGCTTGCAATATAAGAAAAGGTTGAAGTGCTCACACGCCCACACCACGGCGAAACCCTCCTTCTCAGCTTGCTCGGTGGTGGAGAGGCTCCTGCTGGCATATACGACAACATGAGTTGGAGAAGGGTCTCTCGGGTGCACTTGAGCCAATATAGCCCCTAGTCCCACTGGGCTTGCCTCCACCGTTAGTTCTGTCTTGCGGCTGGGGTTGTAATAGGACATGTTTTCTGCCTTGGCGACCCTCTGCCTGATGATTTTGCAGGCCAATTGGCACTTGTCCGTCCAGTGAAAGGTGGCGCCTTGTCTGGTTAGGAGTCTTAGTGGCTCACTCACTGTCGCAAAGTCCTTGATGTAGCACGTACAGTAGCTGGCTAGCCCCAGGAAGGAGCGCAACTCTGATACATTTGCCGGGGGTGCAGTTTCGTTCAGTGCAGCCACTTTTTTGGGATCCTGTGTCATGCCCGACTCTGAGAAGATGTGTCCGAAGAATCTCAGCGTGCTCTTGAGGAACTCGCACTTGTCACAGTTTAGTGTGAGATTTGCTGCTTCTAATGCTTTACGCACCTTCATTAGAGCCTCATCATGTTTGTTGACGTCCGTGCCGAAGATCAGGATATCGTCGCTATAGTTGAGGCAGTTCGGTATGTGTTTGATAACATTGTGCACCTCGGCTTGAAATATTTCCGCAGCCGAGGACACACCAAAACTTAACCTCTTATAGTGGAAGAGACCCAGGTGAGTGACGAATGTTGTAATGTTCCTGCTTTCGGGGCTCAGTACAAGTTGATGGTACCCTTTTTGCAGGTCCAGTTTGGAGAACACTTTGGCTCCGTTTATAGGTGGATCATGTCCGTAATGCGCGGAGCCAGGCGTCTCTCCCGCTGTATGGCTTGATTGGTACGCCTCATATCCATGCATAGCCGAATTGCTTCAGATGCTTTCTTGGGAACTGGCACTATTGGGGACACCCAGGTGGTAGGGCCGGTGGCCGGTTCAATAATGTCTTGTTCGAGCAATTTGTGCAATTCATCTTCCACCTTCTTATGGATGTTAACAGGGATCCCTCTCTAGTGTTGCGCTATGGGGCGTATGGTTTCATCTATGTGAAGCTTTAACTGTCTGTTTTTTAAATTTCCAATGCCTCTGAATATGCTAGGGTAGAGGTTGTTGATCATCTCGACTGGGTCAATATACTTGTGGACCATTATATTGTACAGAATATGGATGAGTCCCATATCAGCAGCTGCCTTGAAACTTAAGATACAACCACTGTCAGTTTCAGTCGCCAGGACGTGGATGGGTATCTTCTTCTCATGTCCTTTGTATCGGCAAATACTGACGAACTGTCCTAGACACTTAAGGGGTATCTTGGCACCATAAGCGTATATGTCCACTGTCGCGGGGCTCAGTTTTGGCTTTTGGGGCAGCTCTTTGAAGAGGCTTTCACTGACCATGTTCACTGTGGCCCCGGTGTCGATGAGGAATTCAGTGGGTTGCTCATTCAATTTGATGATCAGGGTGGGACTATGCGCTGTGGCGGTGGGATTGCCTAGCGCATACACGTATGCCTTTTTCTTTTGGTCACTTCCCGAGGAACTGGGGTCTGATGGTGATTGTTCCACTAGATAGCGTACGTGGCGTCTTGATCTGCGCTCTGGTGTCGATTGCATGACGACTCTTCTCCTTTCTCTGCTGACTCTTCTTTGTCTGTCCTCTCCCGAATACCTTTCTCTTTGTTCCGGGTGTGTCTGACTTAATGGCCCTTGTGATGTGGTACCAGGGTGGCTCCCTGATGGGGGGGGGTTGATTTTCGCCTTGGGTCTGGGTGGCGTGTCTCAAGCTCAATCCCTCCCTTTGTCCCGGAAGAGTCTGCAGACTGATTTGAAGTTACCTTCTTCGCCGCATGTGGCGCAGCGCTGGCCGATGGCTGGGCAGACGCCGTCGTGGGGGTATTCAAACCCGGATTGTAGCAAAAGAGCTCTTCTGACCTCCTTTCTAGCTGGAGTCTATGAATGTGTTCACCTGGTGTGGGATTGTTAAAGCTTTCCACCTGGGAGTCTATGGCTCTCTCAGCTTGGGCCAGTGCAAGTATCTCGTCCAGTGTGCATGCTTTTTGCAGCAATTTCCTCCTGAATGTCTGAGACTCACATCTTGCTATGATTTGTGATCGTAATGCCTCAGTGTTGGTGTAGTTGGTGAAATCACAATGCTTAGTTTTTGTGCGTAAACGCATTACATAGGCGTCCATGGTCTCACCTTTGATTTTCTTGGTGCTGTGAAAGAGATGCCTCTCATAGTCTACAATAGTGTGTGGGGTGAAGTACGCTGCTAACGCATCTTTCAAGTCCTGGATGGAGTCGATGGAGTCGGGGGGCATCTCGTCTATGATGTTGCGTATAGCGGAGCCCACGGCCAGCTTCAAGAGACATATTTGTCGTGCATCCTCTATGAGCCCTGTGGCCCCAATGTATGGATAAAAGTCTCTTATCCATTTGGTCCATCTGGGACCCATGTTGCTGGTATCAGTAACAACAAATGCGCCTGTCATCTGGGCTGCCAGCGTGTCCGGCAGTCTGAATGGGGCCTGATCCGGTGCCTGTGGACCCTGCACTGGTGGTCCATGACCCTGGACCTGTGCCCCTTGGTTCTCATCTTGACCCGACATTCTGTCCATATGGCTACTGTGGTCTCAGGGTGATCCCCTCACTGTTTTTTTCCTTGAAGCCCTCGTGAGGATACAGGGTGCCTCTCGTGAGAGCACCAGCAAGCTCACAGCTTGATAGGATGACCGTCTTTCCCAGGCACGAGCACCATCAGTTGTGGATGATAGGATTGTTGGTGCCTACTGCTCTTGGGCGCATCCTCCATAGGATGGTTCCCGTGTCTGAGAGCACCTGCAAGCCCACATCTCGATGGGATGGCCGCTTTTCCTATGCACGAGCACCATCAAATGTCACGAGCACCATCAGCTGTGGAAAACAAGATTGGTGGGGCTTGTTGCTCTTGGACACAACCGCCGTGTTGGGCGTCACTTGCCGCCTCTGTTCGGGGCTCAGGCTGCATCGCCTTGTCTTGCGCGGCTGATTTATGTCACCACCGCAGCCCAGGGATGAGAACGCGGCTTCCCCGCTGCACGTGCTGTCACTCACTGCTGTGGCCCGGGCCAGCTCCACATCCTCTCTTCCCCTTCGAGGCAGCACAACACTCCACTAGGTGCTCCTGCGCACCGGATGCGCGGTCACGCCGCGCTGTGCTCCAGCCTTAGTGTCGGAGAGCGGTGCCTCCAGGCGACCGCTTGAGTTTTCGGTCCCTCGCTCTCTGCGCCAACCTCAAGACTGCCCGCCTCGTTGCCAGTGTTGCGGTTATTGGCAGGCCTTGCTCGATCTGTGACGCATCTTAAATCATACGTGGACACGCAGTGGTTCCATGCACTTCTATCTTTATTAACATGCTACATGACTCTGCCCCTGCCATGCCTCCCCAGCCCGTCACTTCCCTTTCCCCTGCATCATTTCCCTTGTCCCAACCACCCGCCTCCCCGTGTCCATGGAGACGTCAACGTGACAGACTCCTCATCGGTCTGGGCGACCTTGCACATGGGGCCTGTAAGGTTGAGGTAAAGAACTCTTCACTGCCTCCACGTCTGACCCCGGGGTGGGCGACTTCAGACACAGACCACTCCATGTTCACATGGGCCACCACATGCACATAGCCCAGGGCTTTGTTATAGTCTGGCCCCTGGGAAGTTCATATGGCTTCAAGGCCGTGCCTACTTCCCTGTGGCTGCCCTATTTACGTGGACAGGAGTGCATCTTCTTACCACAGGCTGCACCACACATGCAACACAGAGCCCAGCATGGCCCCTGAACGGGCTGTATGAGTCTCAGGCCCGGCCCTGGGTTTGGGTCCATTGTGTTCCCATGGCCCCAGATTGGTGGCAGGGCCGGCCTTAGAAGTCGCAGCGACCCCGGGCAGCAAAACAAAAATGTGGCACCACCCCCCCTGCTCTCGTGCGCCCCTGGTCATGCGAGGGTGGGGGCACATTTTTGCAGAGCCCTATTGTTATTAAATGTGCTCCGCTTCTGAGAGCGGGCACATTTCATTTCAATAGAACGCCTGCCACGCCTTCTCCCCCCACGCCAGCTCGGGGGAGACCTTGAAAGGCTCCCCTCCAGCTGGTGTGGCGGGGGGCTAATGGCAGGGCACCTCAGGCAGTCTCCCGGGCGGCCCTGCCCTGTGGCCGGCCCTGATTGGTGATCATTCTTCAGCTGTGCCAGGCAACCCGGGACTTACTCATTTCGATGCAGCAGCCCTCCAGGGAGCACACAATCTGACTTTCCATTCCTCTGTCCTCCTTACAACGGTTCTGTTTTAACGCTTTCTTTTTTCCACCTTTTCACATTCCTGGGTGAAAACCTCAAACAAGTAAGTCTAAAGCTCCTGCCGGGGGAGTCCTGCCTATTGTTCACAAGCTGAAGGTTCCAGCAGAGGGACACAGTGGCTCAGTCAGGTAAGTCATTAAGGTGCAAGTCACATACACATTATACATTAAAAAGTAACTTTTGAAACCCTTCACTGTATCTGTGCCACTTTATCACATACCCTCCCTACTTTCTCTAACTGGCTAACCCAATAATACCTGACCTTGCCCCATTAGGGCCAGAGGTCACACGAACATCACCAAGTTCCAAGACCATCAATCATAGTCGGCCCATACCCCATTTAAAAAACGAAATCTGGAAGTAGGATGATGAAACCAGCAGAATGAACAAGTATGGAACAATATTTCTAACCCATTTAGAGGGAAAGGAAATCACTAAGTTTTCAGGGGAAAAAATCAAGCCTGCCTGTTTAAGAAGTTATTTGAACACCAATGTGGCTAGTGATGCCAAAACCTAGCGGGCTGATAAACAATCTGTCCTCCAGGGTCTCCCCTCACCATGGTGCCCTGTGGTCTGACAGTTGACTTTCTGCAGTTTCCTTCGTGGCACAAAGTTTTGGTAGTGACTGGATTTTCTGTGGCGGTGGTCATTTCCATGCACCGTGGCACTTCTCTGCCACTCTGCTCTTAACGGATCTGGAACGTTCCAAGGCTGTGAATGATAACACCACCTGGTTCTTCCCCACCCCCCTTTTGCATCCTTTCCTCTTGGAGTGCTATGAAGCGACCGCATTTGCTGATCGGCTCAGGAGGATAGCACAGGGGCAATGTGCTCGCCTTTAACCTATCATATCATAGCTTTTTGCAAATCACCAATAAATAAATAAAAACACGTATCTTCTGCTAACTGGGTGCGAATTTCAAAGCCCCTGGGGACCATTAGCAGCCATCCTTATTTTTCCGTACAGTTGGGCTTTAAGCGGATAGTATCCATGTTTCCTTGATCTCCTCTGAGGAAGGATAAGAAGTCTAGACTATGGGCTGCCCGAAGGCGGCGCCATCTGGGGGATTAGTGATATCGTAGCCTTTCCTGTCGCCATTGCTCCTTTCAAATTCATTGTTGAAGGTCGTGCAAGTTCAGTGGAGTTACCGCAAAGCTGATAAGTCATGTATAGCAAATCTCGAGAGGGCTTCCGTCCCAACGTGGCATTAAGTTGACCGACCAGTTGTTGGCCAATTGATGCTCCTTTTTGGTCAAATGATATTTCGTCGACGTGACGTGTCTGGGACTATTATCACGCTCTCCAGAGACCGCCCCCTTTCACAGACTTCCCGCCTAGAATCTTAATCGTCATCAATGCAGCTGGCTCCTTTTATTTGTAAAATTCCGTGTTCCTTTGTCCCGACTCGGAGCTACTTTTCACGACTATTTTGCATAAGGTTATGTATAGAGTGCGCGCCGTCAAATGAATGGTCTCCTCACATGCACGTGAGCGTTATCGTTGCTTCTACCTCACCCTGTGGTTCGTATTGTACCGACCTCTGAAGTACTGCATTCTGTAGCATGAGCTATTTGCCACAGCCAGCATGTCCAATGTCCCCCATGTAATAAATATCCCATGAAATCCCAAGTCATAATTGGGAGGTATTTTGAAAATTGGACGCAATTTTTGTAAAACTTTATTTGACACTGAGGCAGGCAGTTAATCACATTAACAGTGATTGTTTAGTCACAGTAGAAATAGGTATACGCATCTTACTTGCACAGTGTTCCTCTAGAAGACATTATTATAGGCCTGCCTCCCATTCCCAGCATCTTCAGCTACCACCTCTGGATTCCCAACCCAATCAACTTCTGTCCCAGCAGCAGATGACAGAGACATACTGTGGAAGTGGGAGGCAGGCCAAAATGGGGACGGCTGTGTAGGAGATCCCAGGCAGAGCCACAGTTTTGGGCTAGGGAATTAACAGACCCCGGTGAAGGTGCATTTTGTTAGGCAGATGAACTGGGTCTCCCCTCTGGCAATAACAGGCAGGCTACACCGAAAAGTGGGAACACAAAAATGAAGGCACCAAAGTCTTAGCAGAAATCAGGAAAGGATTTATTACAGGCAGAGAAGTAGACTCATTAACAGCAGAGAAAGTTAGGCACACTGGACACAGATCATTGGGTGCACTGGGCTAAGGGTGCAAAGCGGGGCTTTGATGGCAGGCATACTAGCTAGACACACCCACGGGCATGGGACCCAGAGGTCTGGGGTGTACCCTTGGATGCAGGGGGTGGGTGGGAGAAGGGAGACGAAGGGAAGGGTTGGAGACTTAGGGATTAGTTCAAGTGGGTGGCTGCCGGGAAGGAGGAGAGAGGGAGAGACTGGGTTGAGGGGAGAGAGAAGAAAGCATGAGCAGCTGACGAGCGGTTAGAGGGAGAGAGTGGAGAGTCAGGAGGAAAATAGCTGGTGGGGAGACAGCATACAGTTACTGATATTGCAATGCAGCTTGGTTTGGGCGCATTGACCTTTAAATCCCTATCGTATATGGCTTCACAAAGGGAGTACTGATATCGTCCACCTAACCAAATGATCACGTCTGTGACTCCCAAGGATGCCAACACAACATCCGACGTGGCATGGGAAAGCAGTGAGCAACTTCTCAAGCTACCTTTCCCTGAAAGCTAGATGTAGGAAATTGTAAAAGTAATGTAATGTAAAGTGGTCTTGTATAGATCACTTCTACCCTTCTGGTGCCCTTGTGGTGCATGCTTTTTAATAGAGGGGTAGGAAGAAGGGTTAGTGGGGGCAGAGTGGTAGGCAGGTGTGGACCCTGAGGTGTTGATGCATGCAGGCCAGAAGTACCCTAGTCTTATGTGCTATTATGGTTGTGGGTTATTTGCGGCAGTGACAATTGCCAGTCTGCTCACAGGGGCAAGCCAGAGATCTGTTAGATACCATTGTAGGAATACCGAAAAAGCCACTCATCTAAAACTGCTTTCTCCCAATCGGCATGAAGGTGGGCATGGAGCTACCCGTATGGGGGCAAGGGCATAGCTAAATTCACCCTCTGTCTACTTCTGCATCCTATTCTAGCTCAATTCTTTGTCAGTGCGGGAGGGAGAGAATTGGGAGGGAATTGTCAAAAATGTCTTCTAGCACTGACTACCCCACTCTTGAAGCATTCAACAAAACATCACTGCAAGCCACCTCAATGCCTTCCAACCTGGCTTTCAGCCTGGTCACAGCAATGAGACCACTACACTTTACATCCTTGATGGCCGACAACACCATCAATGACAAAGGACATTCAGCCATCCTCATGCTCCTAGAGCCCTCTGCAGCCTTCGACACCATGGACCAAACCATTCTCCTGAACATCCTATCGCACATGATGAAACCCTCAAGCAGCATTCTCTACTGATTCATCTCCTTCCTCACTGACAGAACACACTTTATCTCCATGTCCTAAGTCAATCCAACCCCAGTTCAAATACAGGCTTCCATAAGGATCCTCCTTGTCTCCACTCCTCTTCAAACTATATGTCAAATCCCTTGGACAGACCCTATGTCCATTTCCACCAATATGCAGATTACACACAAATATACTTCCAAATCTTTTAATATCCTTCCAAATATTCTCCCACTCACAACTCAACACCCCCAAAAGCTCCCCAGCATCACCACCTGGATTGCAAATCACTTGCTTGATGTCAACCCTTTCAAAACAGAATACCTCCTCGTCTGCCCCCAAGTCCCAAACACATGCTCATTCCTTGAATCAAACAACTCACCAGGGATAATCCACACCTATCCTTTTCCACACCTGTCAAACCTCTAGGCTTCACCATCTACCCTCATCTTTTCTTCACACACCACATAACTGCTGTCACTAAAACAAGCAGCCTGCAGCCTACAAGGGCAGTTCCTCCGTAAAGCTAAGATGCAACCGACCCCCAGATGACATCCGCACAGCAACCAATGCACTAGTTCTGTCCAAGCTGGACTAAAGAAATGCTCTCCTCACTGGACTCACCAACCGCATCCTCGCACCCCTGCAAGCCTTACAGAATGCAGTGATTAGGCTCTTCCTTCACCGACACAAACACTCACACATCACTCAAACTCTCAACCTGCTCCATTGGCTCCCCATTCCTCAAGGGATTTGGTTAAAAGGAGGCTGCATTGCATACAAAGCCCTCAACCACAAAACTCCATCTTACCTTCACGGCAAATTGAAGCCCATCACCCACACAAATACCATCAAAGCCAACCAAAATCTCCTAAACATTCCACTCTACAAACTAACATGCACAGAAAAACAAGCATTCACTGAAGAGGCACCCAGAACCTGGAACACCCTACAACTTCACATCTGCAGTGCACCCTCCATCACCACTTTCTAAATAATCCTCAAAACATACCCCCCACAATCCAGTTTTACCACCACCCCTGCCATTGACCGTCTATCCTAATCCTCCTATCCTGTCTTGAAAAATGTTGTAAAACAAAAGAGGTGTGATGGCTGGAAGGTTTGGAATTCATCTCAACCTCTGGACTTCCTCTGGGCAACCCTCCAGACCACTGTTCTTCATCTGCCAAGCCATTACAAAAGGGGAAAGACCATATGCAAATCAGGCTTGGTCCCACCCCAAAAAGGATCAACACAGCCCGAACTGCTGGATCACATCCCTTCTGCACCAGCCATAACATCCCCAAACATGTTTTGGCCCCGTTGTTCCTCATCAGTGAGAAGTAGCTTGGGTCTTTAGGTCCAGAAGGCATCTGACCCACGTCTGGGCATACCCGTCCCACTCTGGGTGACTGCAGCAAAACAAAAAAGATGATGGCTGGAAGGTTTAGAATTCACCTTAACCTCTGGCATTGCTCTGGGCAGCCCTCCAGACCATCGTTCTTGGCAAGCGAAGAACGATGGTCTGGAGAGTTGCCCAGAGCAATGCCAGAGGTTAAGATTAGTTCTTAACCTTCCAGCCATCACTTTTGTTTTGTTAAAAACTGTTGTGCCTTCCGTTTCTCCTCCCAGCTCTTGAACCTTTGAACCTTGTAAGATGTTTCAAGGTCCTCTGGTTAGGCTCAGAGCTGGATACAAATTCCAATAAAATATTATAAAACAATCCCATCAGAAGCAGCAAGTGATGATCCTGTCTATGCTTTGAATTTGAGGTCATAGGTGGTGATTTTGAAACACCTAATGAGACAAAACCGTTGGCATGCAGTGTATGACCAGGTGGCCTTTTGGGGACACAAAAGACCTCAGATCTTCTGCAGTTGCTTAGTTTTGGCTCTGGAGACCCTTTAGCGTCACTATTCGTTTTTCTAGACAGGTTGCAATTTAGCCCCCTCAGTTTTGAATCATAAGTGTCATGTTGGCACCATAAGCCGGCCCCAAAGCTGCCATCAAAAAAATAGAATAGCAATAATAGACAGGTGGTTCAGCTCTTAATTGCTGCCTTTTTGTAAACCAAAACATGCACATTTCCCCAGGAAATTCACACATTTAACAATAGCTGGCCCCATGGACCTATACAAATGGCAACAAGGTTCAAAGAAATAACTTTATAACAATACTAAGACGTAATATTTATTAGGAATAATAGTTCAAATACTATTTTAAAATAATGGACATTTTTAATAACAAGAATACTTGCATAACAACAATTAAACAATTCGTTTTATTATAATAATGCAAATAAGGGTATTTATGCAATACTAAAATAATATTTGCATCATAAGAACAATATTATTGGTGAATGTCATTGTGTAAGTGGGAGCTTCTCGCCAGCTGAACAATTCCGCAGCTATAACCCTTCAGGTTTGGCATGCTCACCTCATACATGCCAATATTATCCATTCCTTTTTGGAGACACTAGTCCAGGCCTTGCTTTAAGTTTGCGTTTGGGGGCTGGAAGTCCCAGGTTTAGAATGGGAGACTCCATTACTACAAGTCCCAGAATGCAGCGATACACCTACGGCTGGAATGGCGTCTCCCGAATGTAATAGATGGTGTTGCCATATATGTCTTCTTGTTGTCTATGCATGGGCAAGTGTAGGTGCAGGAATGTTTTTGTGCTACGGCTGCTGATGACCCTACTACATTTTTAGGGTGCTGGTCTGCAAGTTGTAAGGCTGGCAAACTGCCACTGGAAAACGATGACAAGATGTGTTTGTGAGGAACACCAGAAGTACTTTCATGTAGTAGTATGCATCCTAGGTCACTGCGTTCACTTGCCAGAGCTGCAAGGTGACTCCCCAGTTATGTACCTTCATTTTAGGAATAAGAAGCAGTCTCAGTAACAGTGGCCTGCAGACTGGGGGAGAGCCACAGTCTAGATTCAGTGGGCCTACCAGCAAGGCCGCTGTTTTTATCAACCTATTTATACTAACTGATCCATTGAAGTGTTTGGGACAGTGAGGTCATGATTCTGGTGGTTGCATCGTCCAATGTAAAGGCTGTTGTTACTGCTTCAATGTATCCCTATAAGTTATTGTGACAAGATTACTGTTGCTCTGTAGGGGTACAGGGATGAGTAGTGACTAAACCTCGCACTAACATCCACACTACTATCAAACCATCAGTGATCCCAACCATAAAGGCAAAACAGACACAGCCTGTATACCTGTAACTCAAGGAGGAAAACGGACTCTTCTCTGTTGGGGTTGTATTTCGGATACAGACAACAAGAAAGTAACAGAGATATCCCTTGGGACAACTGTAAGACGGGCACTCCTACATCACTCTAGACACCTAATGAAATATGGTTCAATTTGGATGGCAGAGGTAGTGTGGCTTCAATTCCTAGGGAGAGCAAGAAACATAATCCTCTGAGAGATGTAGAGAAGGACTACACCCGTTCAGTTAGACTAGAAAGAACAACTAAGGACCAAGAGTGGATCATTTTGAATCGTCACAATGCGGTTAAGCTTTGTCAGTTTATCCCACTGCTAAGCAAAATCACCAGCAATGATTATTTTAGTGGGCGAGTTTAGGAGAGGCGGGAGCTGACCTGGTATATTTACATTTGTCATCTTTAGTAGTTAAAGACCTTTTGCTAACCGCCTCTACACGCTTTCTAGCTATTAGCTTTGATATTACTGACCTAGCAGATACTAGGGTCAAGACCATTACCAATCAGGGAAGACCAACTGCACAAACAAGCCAGGAAGCGACTGTAAGGGATAACAAGCCTACAACAAGATCGTTCCCTCCCAAAGAGCATTCTATAGAGTCATCACGTCCGCTATATCCTCCATCACTGCGTGGGTTGTTACAATCAGAAACAAGGAGCCAAGCAATATCTATTAAGTTCACCAAAGTCATTGGAGTGATGAAGTCCAAAAGGTCTGACCAGCAGACCAGCAGATCCAATGTGCAAAGAGAGACATCGAAGAGACAACATGGGCATGGTTACCGGCTTTCTTGGCGCCTACCGAAAAGCAATAACCATGACTTTCATGAAGATCCCCAACTAAGAAGATATCCCTGATGTCTTGGAACACATGAGGGTTCCATCATTTATTGGAAGCAGGTTTACTTAGTTGGGATGATTGGGATTTTATATGCTTCCAGGAAACTTGGCTACTGCTTGAAACGGCCTAGGATGGATTTTTGGTCTTCCTAAACCCAGAAGTCTAAGGACTTGCAGGCAGACCCCCTGCTGACCTGTTAATTATGATGAACAAAAAAATGTCACAATACGAGCTGGTTAAGCATTTATGGCTGGGTCATTTTCTCCGTTATGTAATTCTGAGAAAGAAGCAGGGAGCGATAAAGATGAACACTTCACCACGTCACCTCATCATAATTAACATCTATTGGAGTGTTAAAGGTATTGCGCCAATTGAGATGAGGGATAACCTGGTAAAAGCTATTGAAGAGGCCTATACTTGCCCAAATTCCACCATGATACTGTGCAGAGATTTCAATGCGACCTATCCATCCATGAGTGAACTCCAGGAATGGGAATCTAAAGAGCTATGTCGTAGCAATTCCGATAAGATCACTCTATGGGTTGACCTGATGATGAGTCGTTTTCTACACATATTTAATGGAACCCATGAAGAAAACCTAGTAAGGCACACTATGTGAGAAAGAGGTTTAGCAACATCAATAATTGACTACATATTTGCCTCTGAAAATCTGACAAAGAATGTATACTATTTGGAAATTGTGAGATCGGATAAAAACGACCACAAGTGGCTAAAATTAGTGCGGTATGAAGATCTTGTAGGCCAAAAGCTAGTATTAAAAATGCAAATGGAAGTGTCAAACAATGGGTCCAGGCTCAAATTGATCTTGCATGCGGTTGCACAAATTCTAAATTCTCTACAGAGTGAGACGTAAGACCCTCGCTGACGATACCTCCATCCTCCAGACCTATCGAAAACCAAGGGAAGGTGATGAAATCTCACCGTACACAGGTAAGAAGGTTATAAGTATTTATTTGCGAGACCCCGCAGGGCTCCTGCTTCAGCCTCCTCCAGCTAACGGCCACCGTGGAATGTTGAATGCTCAACGTGCATCAACATTCCACGAGTGCCCCTGCACGAGCCCGTGCATATTACAACAAAAGGTCATGATAAGGAAAAACTAGATCTCCATTTATATGATAAGGCATTGGTTACTAAAAGAAAAGAGCTGAGAGTGCTCGCCCGTGAACAAAGAAAGCTCCTTCCATCGAATTTCACCTATACCTTGAAGTTAGACGGCTGAAAGCAAATTATAGATTATGATGTATCAGCCATCATAATATTCTGTACCAAAATGACGCAGAAACAATGATGAGATCTTTGAATAATAAATCTTCGGCCAAGACCTGGTCTCTGATAAGATCCCTGAATTAGAAGCAAATTTCGCTACAAGGATATTGGGCCTCATTACGAGTTTGGAGGCAGCCATGCCCTTAATAAGAGCATGGCTGCCTCCAAACTCGGGTCTGGGTCCGTGGTCCCTGAATTTGGAAATACCGCCCATTCCGACTTTGGAGGGCCCGGTATTTCCCCATTCAGGGAACCCGGACCATCCCCATTCCCATTTGAGCCCCTATAGGGGCCCGTTGTTAGCATGCTGGTCCCCTCGCGGGACCCGCAAAGGAAGTCTGGTCTGACCTTGTAATGAGGTGGTAAAAGGGTTTACCGGCACCGTTAACCCCTTACCGCCTTACATGTAATGAGGCAGATTGTGTCTGAACAGTGTGGTCAGCTTTCTTTGAAGTCTTATATGCCTCACCAGGAGGGGAACATGACCATGTGCCAGGAGCGACTATGGTGTGGGCCTTACCTTATCATTTGGACGACCTTGTGATGTTAATCAAGGGCCTGAATACCTCAAGGGACCCAGGGCCAGATGGCCTATCTAATGCCATTCTAAAAGGAAATCCAGAACAATGGGCCCAAATCCTGGACTTGGTGCTGAAAAATATACTTTTATTGGAATCCAATCCTCCATCTATGAAAACAGCAAATATCATTCCAATCTATAAAAACGGCAGCCATTCGGATCCAGCAAACTATCGGCCCATAGCCTTATTAGACATCTTGGGTAAGCTATATGCCACCTTTCTACTCAAAAGGCTGTCGGATTGGTCTCAGGGAAAAGGTCTGAATGATCAGTTTTCAGCTGGCTTTGTAAAAGTCTAAAGTACCGCTCCGCCTGCCTTTTTGTTAAATCTACTAAAGCACAAGGCTAAAGAGACCAACATTAAAATCTATGTGGCATTCGTAGACTTTACTAAGGCCTTCGACAGTCTGAATCGAGAACATCCATGGGTCAAATTGGAAACAATCAAACGCCTATATACAGGCACCTCTGTGCGTATCCACCTATCTATGAAAGTCGAGCTGACGTGAAGGAGCCCCTCGCGTAGTGGAAACAAGGCAAATTGCCACACATGAACTGATACGCCAGACACAAGGTTGTATTCCCAAAATCTAGGGTTTATTGCAAAGCAAATAGTCTCAGTTGGCCAACTCGGTCTCACGCCCCGCAAAGTGTGTCTCCAGACCTCGAGGGACGCAAGAGAGCAAATAGTGTACATCAGTTACATATATACAAAATGGACATCTTACAATCAGTCATGACATGTTTAACACCGCCCATTGTATAGTTTCTTTGAACTGGGTTTGATGATTGACAATTTCGATGAATATGCCACCTTCAAACATCTATTTTAGCAACAATATGCAACATTGCGAGTCTAGAGACATATTTCTTTGTTGAAAAGAACACAGTGCTTCTGTTCTTGCGAGCAAGCTGCGTACGGGGGAAGAGTCGCATTCCAGGCCTTGCTATCTCCTATTTGCTATTCGTGTCCTGGGAGTCAGCACGCTCTGCTGGGCTTAGGAAAGGGGGGCTGTACGAAAAGCATAATTCAAGCCTTTAACTGTTCCTTTCTAGCATTTCTACCATATTAACGAGACTAACTGGCTTCAGTAAAATGATAAAATGCCGTGTTGCTCTCCTCGAAGGCTACATGCGGGAGGGGATTGGGCATTCTTCTCTGTGGCTGCCTGCGTTATGTTTCAACAAATAACTCCCGGCCTCGCGGCCTTGCTCTTTCGTGTTGAACAACAATGTAACAGTGAAGCAGAATAAGCAGAATAAGCAGAATAAGCTTTCGGCTAAGCAGTTTGGAACAAAAAGCAATGAGCAAACGTTAGAGAACAAAATGGCGATTCTTGCTACATTAAAATGGCCACACATAGGTCAAACTTATGAGTCTGTATTTCTGACGTTTAGTACATGAGACGGTTGGTTTTCGGCCAACACGATACATTGCCATTGATCGTGAGAGGTATCTATTTTTCTAGACTGACAGACAGAGGAAATCCCTACGTACAGAGGGGTGACACAGGGCTGTGCCCTGGCGCTTTATTATTTCTATATCGCAGACCTGGATGAATCGATGGCGATCTGCAGAGGTTTTCCACCAAACTTAGGATCCATGAGAATAACGCACCTTTTATATACGGACGATCTGGTCCTGGTGGACTATACCCCAGCGGGGCTCCGAAGGCAACTAAACCAACTGCATGAATATGCCAGACTTAATGAGCATGAGATCAACAGCAAAAAAACAAAGATTATGATATTAGGTCAAGCTCGGCCGTTAAAGTAAAAAAATATACATCGTTGGTCTCTGAATAATACGGAAATAGAACAAGTCAGTTGTTTCAAGTATCTGGGGATTTGGATTATCATTAGTAGTAAAGACTCTGTGCCGTTTGTGCAGCATCTTAAAAAAGCGGACATGTTGGCCTCACAGGCATCCATATTGAAGAGGACATTTTGTACGTTTTCCCTAAAGCCCCTCATTGACTTTTACACAGCAAAAGTCGTTCCAGTGTTAGGAAGGAGGGGGACTTCTGGAAAAAAGTCTTGGGCATGCCTCAATCATTCCCTATCCAGCTGGTGCGGAAAGAACTTGGACTACACTTGCTTAAAGTAACTGCTGATTGGAAAATCTTGAGCCTGTTTCGTAAATGCAGCTGTTCAAATGCTCAGTATATAATCAACGAGATTGGTAAGATGCTTGGGTCCAAGCACATCAAGTATTTGAACACCTGGGGAAATTACTCTATCAAATTCCTCGAAGACCTAACCTGTTTGATTGAAGATTTAATAACTAACCCGACCAGGGTGAAAACGAAATGATCTGAGGCAGATTGGATTTAAACCATAGAAGATGTGGGAATGTTAAAACTACACACACAGTTGGCTATGGAGGTAAGGAAAGAAGGTGTGATTCAGTCATACCTGCAGAAATGCCATAATCCACAAATAAGGTCTTCCTTCATAAAACTGCGATTCAATCTGTGCCAAACTAACAAAATTAATACGGCAAGAGCCAAGCTTAATAAGGGATCCGCTGGTTGCAGATTGTGTAACAAATCAGAAACAAAAGAAAATCCTTACCACCTGTTCATGATCTGCCCATATTTTACCAAGCAGAGAATTTACCACTTTGAGCAGTTTGCAGAGAAATTCTGGACGCTGTCATTAGATGACTGGTGGCAACGGTTAATTGGAGGAACACATATGTCACTATTGGTAGAAGAGGTCCAATTCTACTGGAAAGTGCTGGAACTAAATATGGAGAACTCTGTTGGGCTTAGGGTCCACTAAACCCAAATAAAGGAAAGAAAGTAAGCAGCACGGAGACTCTAAGACAACTTAGATTTACTTAGTCTCATTGTCTAGTAAGGTAAAAGGATGATAATGGATAAGGTCGGATCTAAAATGGAAGATGGATGTAAGACAATTTTGTTGTGGTTTTTTGTTTTTGCTCAAATGTATAATTGTAACATAAAAAGGCAAATAAATAAATAATAAAAGCAAAACATTTAACAGAATGTCCAATTATGGTTCTATAGGCTTTTTATCATATATTAGCACCCTGGAAGGGGGTGCTGGCCAATCAGTAAGCTTTGAACGTGGCTTGAATTCTCTGGAAATTGATTTGATTCAATATGTGTAACACACATACCCAATGAAAAAGGATCCAAACAGGAACTGCATCTATGCACAGATGTTAATTAGAATCAGTTGTTTACATCATTAGCTATCATAGAGACTTGTGATAGCTGAGGACAATTACATAAAAAGATGGGTTTTAATTTCTTCCTAAACACAGCTAAGGACTCAATCTGTCGAAGGTCCTTAGGGAGAGAGGTCCAAGAACGAGGACCGAAGGAGGAAACACACCTATCGCCCTGTTGTGTCATTTTTGTGAGGGGAGCTACCAGTAAATGTTGCCCCACTGATTGAACAAATTGGGTGGGCTGATGAAATTGGATTTTTGACACAAGGGATACTGGGGCCAAACCGTGGATACATTTAAAGACCAGACATAGAAACTTAAACAAAACTTGCTATTGAACTGGAAGCCAATGAAGACTTTTTCCGATACTGGGAGACGGATGACTTCATTGGTTGTGCACAAATCAGTCTGATGTCAGCATTCTGTGCTACCTGCAGTCTCTGTATTAGACATTTCTGAATTCCCATTAGAAGTGCATTACAGTAATATAGTTTAGAATTTGTTAATATACCGACCACGGTTGAATGATCTTTTTCTGCAAAAAGAGGCAGCAAAGGCTTAATCAATTTCAGTTGGCAATATACAGATTTGACTGTCTGATTAACAAACAAATTGCGGTCCAAACTGTACTGCCAGATGCAGCAAAGATTCTTTACTTTATTGGAAAACTTCATGGTTGCACTGAATAAAAATTGACATGGGATGGTTTGTAAAATATTTGGCATTTTCCGTTTTGGGCAATGACAATAACTTCTGTTTTCGATGTATTCAATTGGAACGTATTGTCCAGCATCCAGATTTTAATTTATTTTTTCATCACACAATAAAACTCGGTCCATAGCCTCCCAGGGTTGTTCAAGTCCTACATTAATTTGGGTGTCATCAGCATAAGAGTGATAGCATAACCCAAACTCCCAAAAGATGTTTAAGAGTGGTCGGATATAAAAATTGAACAACAACAGGGACAGAGAAGACCCCTAAGGCACCCCATAGTCCACTGGCAGGGAAGAGAAACATGGCCAATTTTAACCTGCTGTGTGCGATTGGTAAGGAATGAGGCAAACCATCATTCCAAGGCCTCATCGGAAACCTGTGCTACCGATGACAGCCTGGAAAAAAGAATCTCAAAGTCAACTGCGTCGAAGGCTGCTGACAGGTTAAGCATGACCAACATGCTAATAACCCCCTCGTCGGCAGCCCTCAACAAATCATCCCAGACTGCCACAAGAGCCGAAACCTGATTGGTATACGTCCAAGAGGTTATGTTACTCCAAAAAATGTCCAACTGAGTGGTTGCAATATTTCCAAGATGATAATTAGAAATACGTTTATGATCCAATGTTGGCTTTTTCAGCATTTAGTATAAGTTAGGATTTTTTTAAATCTGATGGACCACAATGCTGTGAAAGGGAGGCATTTATCAAAATATGTATATTCTCACCAAGAGCACATGCATGTCATTTAGCCAAAGAAGCAGGGATGGGATTGTATGTAAAGTTAGTGGGGTTCTACTTAGCCAATAAATCAACCATTTCCGCAGTACTAACTGCTTTAAATGCACATTTAGGACCAGAAGCTTCCAGATCCAGGTGGGTATTGTTACACATTAAACCAGGTTATGTTAGCAGATTGGTTCGCCTTACAGCTTACATAGCCCCTCAAAAACATCAGCAAATCTTTCCACCAACATTTGAATATCTTCCTGGTATGCCCCAAAAGCAAAACTCACAATTCCTAAAGCTTCCGCAGCCGGACAGCCCAACAGTGTGTCACCACCGACTTACGTGACAGAGAACTTCGCTTTTCCTGTCTTTTCTTCATGCTTGACCTCTAATACAAAAGTCCCTTCCAGTGGTCATTGTGATCTCCCCCAAACGTGAAAATTCACACGTTGGACCTGTCCAGATTCTGGGGGCCTTCCAACGAGAGATAGAGACATATTGTGAGTGGGCCATCACGTTGACCGATGCCCCCATATCTACCAGTACAAGGACACTGGCTCCATTTACACTCACCACACACCTGGGCTGGTGTTTTTACGTCTTGTACAAATATTTCACACTCGGAATGAGAGTTCATGAGACTGGCCCATCTCAAGTTTCCAGGCTAAAGTAATGCCAGTCTCCCTCAGTATTTGCCGTCTCATTTTCGTAGACGAGCAGCCCTGTGTCCGTTACTGGTGGACCACCTCTTCCTTATTGTTCCATGCACATGAGGTGTAGAGATGCCTGAGCCGGCTGTGAAAAGCATCTAGGACTCATCCTCTTTTTGCTTTACCGAACACATGACAAACCTTCCATAATCTTTATTCATCACTGGGGTGAAATAATCAGCACATTCTTGGCAGCTGTGTATACATTTTCCACAAGGCATAATGTTTTGAACAACCTGTATATTGCTGGCCCCACTTTTCTTTCCAGCCAGCGTCCTGACCAGCAGCATCCATGGAAACACCTTGTGGCCTCGTGAGCTGCATTACATTCATTAGCCCCGGCCTATTCCAGCATGAGTGGCGGGCTGCACGTTGTTTGTTGAGGTTTATGAAACAGACGTCAAAAGCCAAATAACCCTCTAACTGGTATTTACCAATAAAGAGACAACACAGAGTTGATTGTGGTATGCCAAATGCAAGATAACCCAGCTTTAATTGCAATGTCAAACTGGGGGAAAACAAGATTAACAACCAAGCTCTTACTCAAGATTTCTTTTCCACATCTCAACAGGAAACAGCAATTTGTATAGCCATTTTGCTGTCACAGTTATGAAAACCTATCACTCCTGGCCATTGACTCGCTCTACTAAGCCACACATATACTTCTATATGTCCAAAAATAATAATTGGACAATCCTTTATCTAAGATCCCACCCATAAACCCTCCCATAAAAGTGTGTTACATCATCATGCTTGAATATTATTGGTAGGCTCTAAATTACTTCTGCAGTGAAAAAGGACATGTGCTTATCGGTTAACAGGCGGTCACACTCTCCGTGAACTGGCTGCATGATGACATGTTGTATGTACATGTGAGGAGAAGACAAGTGTATTGCCGTTGTTCTTAATTAAATAAAACATGTTAACTCCGCCATGATGTCGCAGAGTCTCAAGGACCTGTTCATGCAACAGTAAGCGAGTCATCCTGTTCTTGACACATTTATGAATACTGTTATTATGAATCCTGCTGCTTTCCCCATGTGCACTGTAATTATTTGGCTCTTAGCAGTATCTGCGTTTCTCTTTCATGCCTAGCCGATCGCTGAGACCATTAATCTGTCAACTACTTATGAAATTTCCTGGGATGTTCAGTTCATCCCATAGACTTCAAATAGTCTGCCGTGTTATCACAACTTTATTTACCTTGACAGTTGGATGCACACAGTGGTATCTTGTTCTGCCATTTAACCCTCCCCTATGGAGTCTTGGGCCTTCACATTCCTTTGAGGCAGCTACCATCTAGCTAGCCACAGCATTATCCTGAATTAAATGTATTTGTTCAAATAGCTTGCTTAGCTGGGTCCTCTCTTAAAGCTGCAGTGTTTAATTCTCTGCTGTGTTGGTGCAGTTTTAAAATGGCAACTGCTTGTCACGTTATTTTCCTCTGCAGGACACGTTTATTTAGCTATCTACCGAGTCCTGGTGCATGACGGTCTGTCACATTATATTTCTCCCTATGGGTATCAGCAACCTTATCTGCCTTACAATATTTCCTGCCCTACATGTGTAGTGAGTCCCTATCTTGTGGACACACCTTCCTGTCACTTAATCTATTCTGTTTTAAAACACACTCATTGTACAAGCTAATGCCTTGTCTGGTTCCTACTTTTTTTTTTTTAATTATTTTATTGTTTTATCGTAACATACAAAGGAGAAAACAACATAACTTTCGTGAACCCCCCCCCACCCCCCCCACTTCCCCAGGTCCAACCCATGTTCCCTATTGTTCGACTCAGATGGAGAGCCCTTGTGGACTGCTTGCTTCTTCGTTAGAGGAGGTTTCCTCTCGGGGGCGGAATAGTGTCACCGTCAGCGATACCCATTGTTGCAGGTCTTCGCTAATGTCCTGTTTCTGTTCACGCTGGGCATTCTCCCAGGCCCCTGTTTCCGCTGTCGACCATTTGCGGAGGTCCTCCCACCACTGTGTTATGCTTGGAATCCTAGGGCTCTTCCACTCCATTGCGATGCGCCTTTTGGCCAGCATGTACATGAGATCCTTCATCTTGTTGAGTGGTCTGTTCTTCTTGTTTTTAGTGTATTTGCCCAGTATGCATGCCTTAGGAGACTGAATGTCCAAGGTAATGCCTGCTTCCATCACTTTTGCCTCTATTTGCTTCCAGTAGGTTTGAAGTGCCGGGCAGCCCCAAAACATGTGGGTCATGCCAGCACGAGGTTCTCTGCATTTAGGGCATTCTGTGACTCCTGCACCTTTAAAATTACAGATGACCTCTGGGGTAAGGTAGGCTCTGTTAATGATGTAGAATTGTATAAGCTGTAGTCGGGCGTTTCTGGACACTTTCTTGTGGTAGTTTATCATGACTTGCCATTCTTTGTCCTCAAACTGAAGGCCTAATTCCTGCTCCCATTTTCCTTTACATTTAAGGTCTTGTCTGGTTGCGCCGTCGAGCAGCGACTCGTAAATCCTTGAGGTTTCGTGTCCCCCTTCAGCCGTATTCAGCATGTTTTCCACAACCTCTGTCCCAACTTCAAAGTCATCGACCTCAGGCCATCGGGTTTTGAGCGTGCTTATTACAGCTCTGTGCAACAGGAACTGACCTGCGGGTAGACCCGTGGTTTCGTGCAGCTCCTCAAATGGTTGTATGCCTTGATCGTTTGCCAGGTCACCCAGGGTGGCAATCCCATGGGGCTCCCATATGTTCCTGATTATCATCTGGCCATCCGGTCTAGCGGTCATTGTGGCTGCCAGCGGGATCTGAGGAGTGTAGGGGTCTTTAGCATTCACTGCTCTGCAGGCTCGCTTCCAAATCTGGATCCCAAGGTTGATTAGGTATGGGTGGTTCTGTTTAGTTTTGGGTGTGGTCCAGAGGAGATCTCTAAGGAGCCCCGGGGAGACCGCTGGCTGCAGGAGTCGGGTGTCTGTGGTCGTTTCGTCTGCCATCCATTGGATCACATGCTTTAATTGGCCTGCCAGATAGTATAGTTCAAAATTTGGGATCTTCAAGCCCCCCTTGTCATAGGGCCTCTGCATTACCTCCAGTGCCACCCTTTGCCTTCCCCCCTGCCAAAGGAAACCCCTGCAAAGTTTATTCAGTTCTCTGAAGAATTTCGGCGGGATATTGTATGGGACATTTGTGAAGTAATGTAGGAGACGGGGGAGTGCTACCATTTTGAGTAGTCCCGCTCTACCGGCCACTCAGAGCGGTAGCCTGCCCCAGAGGGTCATTGCTTTTACTAGGCTGTCTCTGGCTTTTACTGTGTTCAGAGTATGTTCAGTCTTGGGATCTCGGTGGATGGAAACACCTAGGTATCTGAAGGAGGATGTCTCCCACTTGAATGCCAGCTTAGGGAGGCTCGCCTCCTTGACCTCGCTCAAGGCCGCCAGGGGGTAGAGGCAGGATTTGTCATGGTTGATTTGGATCCCAGTGATTTTGTGGAACCCCGCTAGGGTTTCGAGGATGTACGGGAGTAAGTGTTCGGAGGTTATTCAGGTAAAGGAGCATGTCGTCAGCGTACATAGAGACTAAGTGGGCAACTCCATTAATCTCAATACCCCAATCCCCGTATTCTTGTCTTAGGTATGCAGCAATGGGCTCAGCTGCTAAGATGTATAGCATGGGGGAGAGGGGACAGCCTTGCCTCGTGCCTTTGTGAAGATGCCATTTCTCAGACTAGGTGCTATTGGTGCGCACTCTGGCTGTGGGGTCTGTGTAGATTAGCTTAACCCACCTTCGGAAGGCTGGCCCTATTCCCATTTTGGCCATAGTGGCTTGAAGCCAATCCCACCTGACGGAATCGAACGCCTTAGTAGCGTCTAGGGATGCTACTGCGCATTCGCTTGACCTGCCTTCGGTGCTATGGATTACGTGGTGTAGTCTGCGTATATTCTCTGTGATGGACCGCCCAGGTACATATCCCGTCTGGTCCTGATGGATCAGCTGTGGGATCACTCTTCTCAACCGCCTGGCCAGCAGTGTCGTCAAGATCTTGTTGTCTACATTTAGCATGGACAGGGGCCTGTACGAGCTGCAATCGTCCCCCACTTTGCCCGGCTTCAAGAGCGGAATAATCGCAGCTTTGCGCATGGTGTCCGGTAGGATACCTGCGTCGTAAGCTTCCTGATAAACTCGGGCCAATAGGGGGGCTAATGTGTCCTCATAAATTGGGAGGCCATCGGAGCCCGGTGTCTTGCCGGAGGGGAGTGATCTGATGGCTGCTACCACCTCTTCGGGAGTAATGGGGTCATCTAGAGCCTCAGTATGCTGCTGTTCTAGTGTGGGCAATCTGATAATATCTAGTACGTCCTCAATATCGGTGTCGGCAGCTGATGGGGGCCTGGCGTAAAGTGCCTGGTAGTATTTAGTGAATACTGAGTTTATCTCGGTCTGCGTGTGCGTTGATGTTCCATCGGGTCTGTGTATGAGACAAATGGGCCTCCAAGTGGTTTCGCGTTTATAGAGCCACGCTAGTAGTTTCCCCGGTTTGTCACCCATGGCGTGCTTCCTCTCTATGTGTTTTGCATAGCTAAGTCTCCCCAGTCTTTCCCAGTGGACCAGACATGCCTGTTTGAGTTCCAGAGTCATTTTTATGTGTGCAGGGTCAGGTGAGGGCTCAGCCTCAAGTTCTCTCAGCTCACTTTCATCTCGGCCCAGCATGGTCAGTATGGATTTCTCAGCGCCCCCTGAGGCAGCTATCATCTCCCCCCTCATCACTACCTTGTACGTCTCCCATGCCGTGCGGACGTGTTGGACACTGTTCTCGTTAGTTTGCCAGTAGTCCAACGTGCGGCCGCGGATCTGTTCACTGAAGGCTCCATCAAGTAGAGCCTCACTCCTGAGCCTCCACGTGGGTGCAGGAGGCCGTGGCGCTAGCACTGTCCAAGCAGCTGTGAGTGGGGAATGGTCAGACAGCACTCTAGCCTGATATTGTGTGTCTTCGAATGAGGCCTGATGTTCTTCGCTCACTAGTAAGTAGTCTATTCTAGTGTACACTGGGTGCGGGGGCAAGTAAAAGGAGTATCTTCTCGCTTCAGGGTGATGTTCCCGCCAGAGGTCTACCAGTGCAAACTGTTGTGTCAGATCTTTCAGGATTTTGGCCGGCGGGGAGGGGCGGGAGTGCTTGCTGTCAGACTGGTCCATGCGGGGATCTAGGGTGCAATTGTGGTCTCCCCCCCATATCATGATACTGTCTCTGTACGGGCCCAGCCTAGTGTATAGGGAACGGAAAAAGACTGTGGCATCATGGTTGGGGGCATAGGTGTTGATCAGGCAGACTTTCCTCCCTTCTATGGTGCCATGTATCAAGGCCATTCTTCCCTCGTCGTCTGTTTTCGTGTGGATTAGATGTATAGGGATGGAGGGGGCTATCCATATGAGGACGCCCTTTGCATATGTAGAAAATGTGGTGCCTATCATCGTTCCTTTCCAGATCCGGGCCAGCGCCGCCAACTTGGGAGCTTCTAGGTGTGTTTCCTGCAGGAAGGCGATTCCGATTTTGCTTTGTTTCAAGAATGAGTGAATTCTATGCTGTTTGACGTAGCTGTTCATCCCTCTGACATTCCAAGTCATGATTCAAATTTTATCAGCCAAATGTAGTTGGTGGTCTGGTGATCCGGGCCTGCGCCCAGGGTAAGTCTATAAAGGGTTTCGGTGACTTTGGGCGCTCTGGGTGGACCTGGGTCTGAATACTCACTAATTCCCAACTGGGGTCCCCTGGTCTGGGTTCCCCTTCCCAAAAAACTTAAACTTCCCTCTAACATAACACATCCAGCGAGGTTCCCCTCGTTCTGACTTTCCCTTTTCCGCTCCATTTGACCTAAGGTCTCCAGGTGCCCTACGGGTGGGTGTAATGCACCCAAACTTCTTCGGGGGTCCTGAAGCAGGAACTCTTCTGTTGTTGACTTGTGAGGAGTTATCGGACTCCCGAGCAACTCCTGTGGGGATCAATGCTGCTGCGGTGCGGTGCTTCTCAAATTCCGTGCTGGCCCAGCTCCATAGCTGGGCGACTTGTGTCACTTGGGGTGCTGCTTTCGCGGCCTGCGTTCTCCGGGTTCAATATCAGGGATCTGCTCCCTGTCCAACCACTCACTGGCTTCCGCTGGTGTATCGAACAGCAGTGCTTTACTATTGTGTATCACTTTCAGCCTGGCTGGGTAGAGAAGCATGTAGCGTAGGCCTGCGTTTTTTAGTCGTGCCTTGGTGGAGATGAATTGGGCTCTCGCCATTTGGACTTGGAATGTATAGTCTGGGTATATGGCCACTTTGGCTGAGTCGCGTTGTATGGTGCCACCCGATCTGGAGAATGCGAGGATCGCCTCCCTGTCTCTATAATTGAGCACCGTGGCTATTATGGGCCTGGGTGGGGCCCCCGGAGGCGGCCGCTTGGTGAGGGAACGGTGTGCACGCTCAATGGTAAAGCCCTGCGACAGCTTACCGGCCCCAATTTCCTGTAGCAGGAGGTTTTCTACGTAATTTGTGGGGTCGTTCATTCAATGCTCTCAGGAAGTCCAAGGAGTCTAACGTTGTTTCGGCGCACCCTCCCTTCGGCTTCATCAGCTCTGTCCTCTAGGTTTTTAACCTTTTGCGCCAAAGAATCCACGTCTTTGAGTATCTGGGTTTTTGCGGACTTGGGACTCCAGTGCTTCCGTTCGATTAGCAATAGCGCGGACATCCTGTCTCAACAAGTTAAGCTCAATTGCTACAGCGTCGATTTTAGCCTCCATGGTCCTCTGTAGGGCCTTAATGGCCTCCAGAAGCTGTGAGTTTGCTGGTTCTGGGGTCTTTTCCTGCTGCGCTACTGTATTGGAGGTGTTGGTGTCAAGGCTAGCCGAGCCACAGCCCGTAAATGTTTCCATGGTTGTTTGTCTCTGTTTACTTTTGTTGCCTCTAGCTGACATTTCTAGCCGACCAGGCGGGCCACTGCAAGGCTGTCTGCAGTACTGTGCTGAGGTTTAGGCCGATGGAATGTGTTGGCTGCAAACCCTCCGGGCCACGAGCCAGCTGGTCCGAGATCTAGCCACCGCGCAAAATGGGCGCCTCTCCCTGGCGTGGGCACCCCCAGGTCGAGTCCTCAGCTGCCACCGTGGGGCGCGGCTGGACGCCGGCGCCAGCCCGGGACCTGAGTCCCACCGGGCGTAATCCCTGTGTGCGTGCAGTGCCTCAAGCTGGGGTGCTAATGGGGGGGAGGAGTGCGGGGGGGCCGCTTATCTACTGGGTGTAGCTGGTGTCAGTGGCTAGGACCCCCTCCCACCTCCTCCTTAACCGGTCTTCGTTGGGCGGGCCTCCCCTCGCTGATCTCTGCTTACTGGATGTGCCGCAGCCCAGGCGTCGAGTTCCTCGGTCGCGAGCTGGCCCGTCGGAGCCGCTCTCTATTCACCTCCTCGCGGGGGCGTGACTCGGGCCGGGTCCTCTCCAAGGCTCATCCGCTCGCATTGGCAGCCCCCCCCGACGCCCCTCCGACTCCCTCGCGGGCGGGCTCGATGTCTTCTTGTACGCCGCTGATCGCTCCCTCGGGGGGCACCAGAGCACCTGGTGTCGCAGCGTGGGGTGGGGTGGTCTCGTCTACGCTACTCCTGCTCGGCGCTCAGATCACCTCCTCTGCGCCACACGCCACGCTGGTCCCCAGGGCCGTCTGTAGTGTGGGCCGCGCTCCAGCGTACGGCGTCCTCTGCTAGGCAGGCGCCATTTTCTGGTGCCAGCGAATTTCGGCTCTCACCAAATATCTCCGTACCGGGAGGTCGCAGCGGCCCCAGATTTTATGTGCAGGGGCTCTGGGCGTTTAGCTACGGGTGTGGCAAGTTTCAGCAGGGATAGTGGGGCAAAACCGCTATTTTGCAGCAAAATCAAGGGCACATCATGCGGAGCTGCGAGGAAAGCGTCCTGCTTACATGGCAGTTAGCCACACCCCCCCGTCTGGTTCCTCCCCCCGTCTGGTTCCTACTTGTGTGGCGCAAAATAACTATCCTTTGTGCCAGTTGCATATCCAGGAGAATTTAAAGTGCATTTTCAATGTGTCCTTTCTTATCTTATCATTTCGTTTCTTCTGAGGAAGGCAAGGGGGCAGAGCCTGAACATGCTCTCTAGTCAATAATTGCCCCACTACACTTACACTAGCCTCCATCGAAATGCCTGATTGGTGCACTGCTCATCCATACTGCAGCAAGACCTGTGAGCCAGCTGGCAACACCAGCCCCCCTCTTAGGGCCACCTCAAAGGGCAGAGGCCTACTACCCTGTCCGGCCTTTCTTTCGTGCCAGTGTCCTGACCAGCAACATCCTTGGAAAGGCTTTGTAAGCTGTATTTCATTTATCAGCCCATGCTATTCGAACATGGCCGGTGGGCTGTACGTAGTGTGCTGAGGCTTACACTAGCCTTGATCAGAACGCCTAATTGGTGCACTGCTCATCCATACCACAGCAAGGCCCGGGAGCCAGGGCCACTTCAAAGGGCAGAGGTGTACCCTTTCTGGCCCAGTCTGGGCCTGGGGCGGGCCTCCTGTATCGACCTCAGGAGCCTGAGCCTCCACGGCTAGTTGCCCACACATTTTTGGGTGCCTCCCATTATCCCCTTTGTGCCACCGCATATCCAGTCCCCCCTGTGGTCATGTGCTATTCCTCTCACAAAGCGCTCCCCCTACCAACCACTCTGGTGGCGGCCTCTGCCGTGGCTGTGCCCCGAGGCATCACCATGTGTTTTCCCTTTTTTCCTTCAGCATTGCTGCCGCTTGGCTCATGTTCCTTCTACCATGAGCCCGAAGCAGCGCCTGACCAAACTTCCATCCTTGCAGCCGCACCTCGCTTCACGCACCACTCAGGTCGTACGCACTTTGTATCTTTAGCATCCAGTGCAGCCCCTTCACCCTCTCAATCAAACTGCATATTGTCTTCACCTGCCTAAAGAGCGCCTATGCACCCAGCCTGAACAGCCCTCACTTGGCGTGCTTACCGGCTGGATTGAACTATCCACTCTCTCCACTCAGCCTGTATGTTACTGATTCCACCTATTCATCTGTGTGCTCATAACTGCTTGCTTCTGTTAACTTGTGAGCCTTCTCCCCTCTATGATAGTTAACATGCCTGTTCCAATCTGCCGTCTCTAATAAAGTTGCACTTTGACTTCCAAAATTGAAAAATCATTTCTTGATGCTTTTAAATCTGTTTTACTTTAATTCAATGATGCTTTTATGGTTGTATATTTGAAATGTGAATCTAGATGTTGCTTTGATTCCGCAGGCTTTACTTAAAAGTTGTATGCTGTCTACATTCCAGAATTTCGAATCCTGCTGCTAAGAATCATATGACTGTGCCATAGGATAGGCTGGTTTAAAACCTGTTGCCCTGATTAAATGCTGCCATTTTTCATGCATGTGTGAATTTCAAATCTGGACATATTGAATTCTCTGTTGCCCGTGCTGAATTGCTGCATTTTCCCTGAATTTTTTAAACTCCAAATTAGGGTGTATTTTAAACCTGTTGCCCTGTTCAATGCTGGCATTAATCATGCTTGTTTGAACTTTAAATCTGCTGCCCTTGTTTGATTCTTGTTTAAAGGACCTGTTTCATCTGTGCCTGCTTGGCTGCTAGGCCACCTGGTGAGTTCTTTTGTGGGCTGTGCAGCTCTCCATCTCTGCTTCCCCAGGGAATCCTTCTGTCCCCCCTCCCTATGGTGCTCTCCATCTCCCCTATCTATTCTAACTGCTACTCTGTTACCTATCCTCCCTCTCTTTCGAAGCCTGGAAGACATTTTTTTTAAGAAGGGTCTCCTAGTCTCAAACTCAGGTCTGCCCATTGCCTACACCTATGTCAATGCCTTCTCCAGGCAGACTATTAATGACATTCCTTTTGTCGTTCCCTCTCCGGACCTATGGACTCCCCATATGGTTTCTGTCCTCTCTCCTTTCTCCTATTCATCCATTAATGGTGGATCCAGATGGGAAGTGCTCTTGGCATACTTCCCAACATCCAGGTGCATCATCAATGTATATTTGAATGGCACTTACATGGCACAGGGCTCTAAGCCCAACCGCCTCCTTCTTGACAGGTGTCGTGCAGCTCTCGTTATCTTACTCTCTTCTCCTGCCACTCCTCCATCTTCCACCCCCTTCCTCCTCGCCCCCTCTGGCGGTGGTACCACATCCCTGTACCCCTCCTCGGAAAACCTTTAAAGGCGGCAACCAGCTTCACTTAGCTACCCTCAATTCTCTCTCTGCTGTCACTCCTCTAACATCTGTCACCTCCTTGAAGATTTTTACTTTGACGTCCTCGCTTTCACGAGACATGGTTCAATGTCAGCCATGTCCCTTCCGCTTTTAACCACCTTCTTCCTGAAGGGTACAAGATCCTCTGCAAGTCAAGGCCTAACCAGAGGTTGAATGGCCCTTGTTTTCCGTGAATGGGTTCCTGCTTCTATCATACCCATTCAAGCCTACTCCTCCTTTGAATGTCTTGTGTGCAAGCTTTGCATCTCTCCTACCCTGTTGATCACTCTCGCTCCTATCTACAGGACCCCTGGGCTGGTCTCCCTCTTCCTATCAGAGTGGGTCATCCTCACCTCTTCTCTCCTGACTTCTACCGCTAAGCTTTTCCTCCTTGGAGATTTCAATGTCCAGCTCGACTCTCCTGATGCAGCCTTACCCTTCTGCAACCTCTGTGACTCTTTCTCCTTCCCCATTCTTCCCTCTGGTACGACTCACTGACTCTGGATGCGCTCATCATGTCATGGGAGGATAGCTCAGCGGCAATGTGCTCGCCTTGAAAGCAAGACAAAACGGAGCAGCACAGGTTTGATCCCCGGGTCCGCGCTTAGAAACCTCTGGGTATTAAGCCTGTTATAAATAACCTATCATATCATATCATATCATCTCAGCTGACCTCCTCCTTTCTAACCCTCTCAGTACAGCTCTCTTGGTTTGATCATTCTCACCTCTCACCTGGAGCTCCTGGGCTCCCCGTCATTTGACTGATGAAGCGAGTGTCAGAAGCTGCCTTTGCTGCCTCTTTTACTCCCCCCCCTCAACACCTGCTATTGACTCTCACTCTGACTCAGTCCTTGCTAACCTTCACCTCTCCATCTCCAACACCCTTGACATCCTTGCCCCCGCTATGAGGATCTGCATGAAGCCTGCATTACTGAGACTTTAAAACGTGCTTTGAGATTTGTACTAGCTGCCGTTTAATGCCTAAATGCCTCTCCTCTTTGTTTGGAACGTTGCACATGTGAGGCCGACTGCATTACTGAGACTTTTAAAAGTGCATTGAGATTTGTACTAGCTGCTGTTTGAGGCTCAAATGCCACTCGTTTTTTGGTATGATTATCACTATAACTTGTATTAGATCAGTATATGCGCTGCCCTCCTATGCCTAAATCCCCCTCATCTTTGATCGGAATGTTGCACGTGTCGGGCCCACCACCTTATTGAGACCAAAACTGGCATCACTGAGTGTACATGCTGCACTTCACGTGTTTTGCTCACGTACACTGAGTGCTAGATAGGCTACAACTACTGCCCTGCTGAGGATTCTAAACTTATATGAATGACCACCTCTGCGGCATCATAATCCTGTACTCAGGGTGGCACAGGCCCCTCATCTTGCCTTTGGTGTAATCCCAAATGAGTATTGATGACCATATCTGCCTCACTACTCGATCTAAGCCTTATACACATAGGCATTGAATGATAGCTATAGACTCATCTTGCCCCACACGTACATCCATTCCGCTGGATCCTATTTGATTCACTGATTACTCACAACTATACTTAATCCTAAGGAGTAAAACTACCAGACTACCCAAGATGTAGCCCTTGCCAAACTCCTTGCGCACCTCAGACCTCTTACCACCCAGACATGGGCTATGCCCATAGTGTCTCTATTCTCGCCATGTCACCTCCCAGACTCCAGCGTCATCCCACAAACCCATTTCCTCCCACCGGGCTACCTCCCCCACACTAACTCACCACAGTCTAGTCATAGACTAACCACCCTACCGGCTAAGTGGACAACAGCCCTATCCACTACTTCAAGTAGTCTCCCATGCCACTTAAGCTATAGGAACCAGAGGCTTGTGACTAAAACTAGGTACAATAGAGACCTCCCGTCCTCCCTTACCCCTTCCTACAGAACAGACTACTCCATACTACTACAACCAACAACTCTCCCCACACTAAGGGTAGACCCCACCAAACTAACAGCAACATGAGTGATACCACCAAAAACAATATATCTACCTCTTCACTAGCACAAAGTACTGTACTTACGGCAGTCACATACAACAGTAAGAGCAAGGCCAACCAAATAATCCAAGGTGCCCTTATCAATGCCAGATCTGTTCCGGCTCACGCCTTAGACATTGCTGGCACTATTGTTGCACACCATTTAGACTTCATAGCATTCACTGAGTCGTGGCTACATGCAGCTGGTGGCCCTGCACTGGCCCTAGCCATACCAGACAACTACACAATCTTTAGGATGTATAAACTCTATATCAAAGGAGTGATAGCTATCATAGCAAAGAACACCTATACCACTCTACCTTCTGGAGGATTACTCTAATTGAAACTGACACTCTCCCCTATCGCCACCTTGAACATCCACCTCATCTACAGATCTCCAGGCCCTACCTTCTCATTTGAGAATGACTTAGCGCAACTCCTTTCTACCAACACGAAACCTGGCTCCCAGACTATTATCATGGGCAATTTTAATTTAGGCCTGAATGACCCCCTAGACAAGAAAGCAGTGTCACTAGCTAATACCATTTCAGCTCTGGGCTTCTCACACCGCATCCAGAACCCCACCCACACCAAATGCTGCACCCTTGACTGGCTAGCGGACCTTAATTGTAATACAGCCGTCACCTCAAACACTCACTGCCCTTAGTCTGACCACCATCTCATAACCTTTAAGATCACCGTTAAGTGTGGCCCCACCAACCTACCACCACTTGCCCCAGCCACCCCATGCAGAAACAAAAGGAACATCATGGTTAACAATATCCTACCACTACTACAACCCATCCTGGCACACCAAAAACGCAGGGACAAATGACCCTTTGACTTTGGTAAAACTGTATAAGGAAACGATAGTACTGTGGAAAACCATTTCCTTCTATAGGAAGTGTATTTTGGACTCTCCACCAGTGCCTTTTGAGATCTTGGCAAAACATTGGGTGGAGAAAGAAATAAACTTCTGCAACTATGGAAGAAGAAATGTCTGACGGTTCTAGCGCAGTTCAATATAAAAGAAGAGACTCTCAAAATAAATCTGAACAAAGCAAAGAAAATCCTACAAGAAAACGATTGGGATGAGACAAGCATACGGAAACAGGAAAATAAATTATGCCACACTATCATCTGGGAGCAGAAAGCACTAAACAACCTCCCACCTTATCTGAAGAGGTTTCCGTCGTCCCATTATAGAGAACTTCTGATGCGCTGTAGACTCAGTATTCTACCAACCAAAGAGGTGCAACTCCAACGAAAATTGATTGAGCCACAAGACGCAAAGTGTCGATACTGCGAAAATCCCAATCTAACTGAATCAACTAGGCACCTGGCATTATCCTGCCCAAAACTAATGGAGAAACGAAAAATATGGTTGGGAGACTGTCACACGCATTACCACAGATACAGAAGAAGAATACTGGGAGAGACTGATGATAGTGGAAAAGCTGGGAAAAACACTCGAGGTGCTCAAATTTATTGAACATCTTTTGGTAAGGAAGACGGCAGATTGATTGGGCGTCGACCAGATGGACAATAGAACTGGCCAATTATAAAGGTCAATTAACCGATCAACCCAACTTAACTGAAACTCACATCTATGTTCTTCCTACCCTGTCTATTATGTTCCCTCCATTAGGCCAGCAAGAGTGGACACAAATGTAGACGGATTAAGATGGAGCCTTGCTTTTCTTCTTTCTTTTAGAAGGATGTTTTGTATCATTTTATGTTAAAGGTTCAGAAAATTTTAACCATAAAACATTAAATAAAAAAATAAAAATAAGGAAACGGTACTTACGGCTATCGATAACCTGGCACCACTCACCATGCATAAAGCTAAACCAGAAGCTCACCTTAATTTATGGTTCACACCTGCCTTAAAAACTCTACGAAACACAAAAAGATTAACAGAGACTAATTGGAAAAAAAACTGCCTAATGAATCTAACAAAGCAGAATTCACCTCAGTCGCACACAAGTACAAACAAGCAGTCCCCTGGCTAAAAGTACTTCGTACAATGAAAGAATGACTAATGCCAACTCAAAAACTAAACTAAGGAGCTCTTCACCATCCTCAGAGAACTTGAGTCCCCCATTCCTCCAGTGGAATCCTGTAACAAGAATACAAATTGGTGCTTGAACATTCAGAATGCCCTATCAAACAAAATAGCACTACTTCAATCCAAAATTGAATTAAAAAAAAATGACTATCCATCCTACACATCCACAGCGCATGTACATCCCTGACCAAAGTACTAGTTCAGTGCCCCAAATAGAATTCACAACTGTCACGAACATGGAAGTACTCAAAATTATCACCAGCCTTAAACCTTCAAGGTGCCAAGGCGACCCGTGCACAGCTGCCGTCATTAAGGACAGCGCCTCTGAACTCATTCCATTCATCACAAGCCTAATTAACTCATCTTTTGCAAACAATACTGACCTAAAAAACGCTTGGGTGCTCACCCTTTTAAAAAGAAACTCCTTAGACCCAAATACACCAACCAACTACAGGCCCATCACAACAGTGTCATTCCTATTGAAAATACTAGGTAGAGTGGCGTATCTACAAATACAAAATGATCTGTAAGTCAATAACCTCCTTGGCCTACGTCAATCTGGTTTCCGCCCCAGACACGGGATGGAAACATCTCTCTTTGACTTAGAAATCCAAATGGATGAATTAAAAGACAAAGGCAAACTAGCTTTACTACTCCTGCTTGACCTCTCTGCAACATTTGATCTTGTTGACCACAATATCCTATGCAGACACTTAGCGTCAGCTGCTCACTTCTCTCCTAACGCCACTCAATGGATAAAATCATTCTTGTCAGACAGAACAAGAGTCTTCTCCCCCTATGGCAGAAGCACAACTTACCCTGGTCACCTACGGAGTACCTCAAGGTTCCTGTGTCTCGCCAACGCTATACAATATTTTTACTAAACCTCTTTTTGACCGTCTTGATGATTTGGTTTCACCTATACTAACTATGCAGATGACACCCAAATCCTCATCCCCATCACAAGCGACCATGACGCAGACTCTGCTACGCTCAACTCCATCTATCTAACCATTCAAGCCTGGATGGCCCACCATGGTCTATGCCTTAATGACGAAAAGACGGAGTTGCTCTTCATAGGTTCACAACAATGTCTCACTAAATTAAACGGCCTTGAAAACTGTCAACATTGGCAGCAACATCATAAAAGTGTCCAAAGAAGTGAAAACCCTTTATTGTTGTTTCTATCTGGATTCTTCTCTCACACTAGCAAAACAATTGAACGCCAGTGCGTCAGCAACAGCTTACACGTGTAAGCTCATTAATGCATGTAGTACCTTCTTGTCCTCGGACAGCTGCATTACTCTAGCCAGAGTCCTCATTTTAACCAGATTGGATTACTGTAATGCCCTCTATGCGGGCACCACCACCCAAAACATGAAAAAACTTCTGGTACTACAAAATAATGCCCTTCCAGCGGCACTTAACATTCCCAAAGCCACCCACATTTCTACTACTAGACAGAATGCCCATTGTCTACCACTTCAAGAACACATTTAATTAAAAACTCTTACCCTGACAGACAAATGTCTGTCCAAAATAGCACCCACGTATATTGCAGACAAAGTGGTCAGGTCCAACAGGCTCACGCGTTCGGCCAACATGAACTTGCTAACCAACCCAGATTCAAACTACAAAAAGCCGGGGGTAACAGATTCCCCACAATATCCGCAAAACAATGGAATGCCTTACCAGCCAAACTAAGAGCAGAACATTCTTTTTGGACCTTTTGTAAACAACTGAAAACTCACCTCTTCGCTCAGGGAATGTGCAACTAACTCACTCCTTAAACCTATTTAAACTGCATATAACTTTAATTACTGGACCTCACTACCAGGCTGTCTGATCTGCAAATTGTATGCATGCTAATAAATATAGCGTCAGGACTTGCTCAGTTGCAACTATGTAATTACCGTTCTATATGTGCATAACTTGTACTATGTATATACAAGCTAATAACCTGTGCTATATTTCTATACATCCAAGGAATCACTAATCTAGATATACTAATAATCTTGTACTATGTATACACAAACTAACAACCTTTGTACCATGTATATATGTAACCAAGTAAGGAATGTACCGTTCATAACCTTGTAAAATAAGTGCCCAGATGCCGACGGGTTAGGCGCGCTATACAAATGGCAAAAATAAATAAAATAAATAAAGTGCAACAGTTGGTATGATTCTGACCTAGCCTCACTGAAAACCAAGTGCAGAGTTGCAGAACGGCAGTGGTTGGCTTCTTGCACATCCTCTGACAAATTGGCCTGTCGCCTGCTCCAAAGGCATTACAGACTCTTAATTCAGCCCAAGAAGTGGGCCCATATTCAAGCCTGTATCTCTGGAGCTGAACTTTTCAAAATCTGTAAGGAACTTGCCAATCCTACTGCAGTCTCTACTTCCTTCCCAGGCCCTCTGCACTGCCTTGCCCTCCCATTTCCCAACCAAAACTCAGGACATCCGGTCCTCACTCTCCTCTACTCCCCTCCCTCCTCCACCTGCACTTAGGCCTTCATTGGTCCTCCTCTCTCCATCCCTCCTAATCCCCTCATTCTCACCCATAGCAACGGATAAGGTCACCAAGACTGTTTGCTCTATGAATGTCCCCTCCAAACACCCTCCAAACAGGTGCTTCCCCGCTCCTCTGGAACTTTCAAGAACAATATTGCTGCCCTTGCTCCCTCTTTGGCTGAGTTCTGCAATTACTCTTTTGCCACTGGTTCCTTTTCATTACCTAACAAGCACTCCCTTGTGCACCCCCTCCTAGACAAGTCATATGTGGACCCTTCCTGCCCGGTTAACTAGCGACTTACCTCCACTAACCCCTTATTGGACAAACTTCTGGTGAAGTTGGTAATCTCCCAAATATTCCACCACACTGAATCTGTTAGCTGTCTCCACGACCACCAGTCTGGCTTCAGAGCAGCCAGAACACTGTGAAGACTTGCTCTTAAACCTTGACTCCAACTCTCCTTCTGTTCTCATTCTCTTTGATCTGTCCTCTGCCTTCGACACAATCAATCATGCCACCCTCTTAAATCGTCTCTGTGATACTCTGGGCATCACTGACTGGGCATTGGCTTGGCTGACCTCTTTCCTCTCGAATCGGACCTGCCAGTTTCAAATGGGCCCTATTCTCTACTCTACCTCACTCTCTACTTGCAGCGTCCATCTGTGCTCTAGCCTCTTGCTGTGGCTTTTTAACATTTACCATTCCCCTCTTACCCACCTGATCTCCATCTTCTCTCCTCACTTCCAGTGTTATGCGGATGACACTCAGCTCTCCTTTAAACTTTCCTCCTCTACCTCCTCTCCTTCCTCTCTCATTCCTGATTGCCTGACTGCTATTCGGGCATGGTGTGCTGATAACGATCTCTGTCTTAATGCCAGTAAGACCGAGATCCTTCTCATTGGAACTCTCCCTCCTAGCTTCCCCCTATTCTGTGACCGCCCTCCTTGGGCCCCCTTCTCTCACCCTCTTGTGAGGCAAAAAACCTGCATGCCAGCTTCAACACATCTCTCTCTCCTTCTCGCCTCGTATCGCTGACCTTGCCAAGAAGGATCACTTTCAGCTTCACCTCATCAGACGCATTCTCCTTTTCCTCACCTTCTCCCAGAATTGCAATGTCTCCAGAGCTCTGGTTCTCTCCAGGCTGGACTACTGCAACAGTCTCTTCCTCAATCTGCCTCTTTCCTCCCTCCACCCTCTTCAACTAATCCAGAATAGGACTGTAGGATTTACCCTTGGCTTCAAGCCCAGGGACTGCATCTCTCCAGCCCGTAAATCTCTCCACTGTCTCCCGTTGGCTCCAAGGACCAAATTCAAGACCCTCTGCATCATCCATAAGGCTTTCTGGGGCCTGGGATGGCACTACATCCAACTTTCACTCCCTAAATACCTCCCTGCTACAGTCCTTTGGTCCTCTAGCTCCAACTCTCTGCAGGTCAGATGTTTCTCCAAATAGAGACTGGGGGGTAGATCTCTTTCTTCGGCAGGAGCAGCCCTCTGGAAGGGCCTCCCTGCCCCTCTAAGACTTGAGCTGGACCTCCTTAAATTCTTGAAGCTTCTCAAGACACTCTTTTTCTCCTCCTCCTTCCCTCTCCCCCTTCTTTGCTAATGCCTCATGCTGCTGTGACAGGCTGCATGGTACCTTCTGAGTCATACAGGGGCCAGGCCGTCCCTCGACCAGTCTGCCTCAGCACCCCCTTACCAGTACTTGCCTCAAGCACCCATCCCTGACTAGACTACTGAGACTGGCCCACCCCCTCTTCGCACTAGTTTACCCTTATCCTGTTCCCCAGCGCACTTGCCCTCCAGGCTCCCATTATCACTTACCCAGCCCCCGCCCCCTCCTGCATCACTCCTCCCCTTACCCTCCCTTTTGCCCTGACTTGCTGCTCCCCGCAATTTCCTGTTTGCTGCACTTGCACGATCCGAATGTCACAAGACCTAGTAGGACCTATAATGTTTATTCTCTTCTGTTCCCCCTACCCCTTATTCTTGTGGCACCTGGAAGCACTTTATGTTGCATAGGCACCTTACAAATGTTCAATAAATAAAAATAAGTTTTAAAAAAAGAGCATCAAAGTCATGGTGTGGCCATTCACCTCGCCTAGGGCATCGAAGTACATTTGAAGTCTTTCCAGCCACAGCATCCATATTGTGCCTAAACTGGATAGGCCCCTGTGATATTTTGTATTTTGTATTTTATTTATTTGTATAGCGCACCCAACCCGTAAGTATCTGGGAGCTTTTCTTGGAGATTACATGTGTTACAGAATACATCCAATAGAGACATGAAAGAATAGATATAGTACAAGATTTGTATATGTTACATATTTACATACAGTAGGTAAAAGTTAAAAAAATAGGTATGATACATCAGGATAGACAGCGTAGGCAGTTGATGTAATCGGGAACCCATTCTTATTGATCCTGTGATATGCGGCAGATTTTTAAATAAGTAGGATGGTTCTGATCTTAAGGTAAAGGGCAGTAAGTTCCATTTTTTTGCTGCTGGAACTGGGAAACTACTATCCCCTGTTTACTGAAGCTTAAATCTTGGTATTTTGAGGCAGTGTTGTTGCGAGGATCTAGTTGGCCGGTCAGAGAGGTTCCTTACAAATTTGTCACTCATGTATTTAGGTGCTTGGTTTGAAAGACACGTGTGTGTAAGTGAAAGTGTTTTGAACGCAATTCTTTGGTTGATTGAGAGCCAGAATGCACTACATCTAAATTCAGAAATATGGTTAGATC
Organism: Ambystoma mexicanum; assembly: GCF_040938575.1. Classification (NCBI taxonomy): domain Eukaryota; kingdom Metazoa; phylum Chordata; class Amphibia; order Caudata; family Ambystomatidae; genus Ambystoma; species Ambystoma mexicanum. The sequence goes on along the minus strand of NC_090926.1, from coordinate 1,014,758,609 downwards.
TAGGTACGTTCAGTGCTGATCTGAGTGCGTTATTTTGTAGTATTTGTAACTTATTTAACTTACACTGGCTAGTTCCTGCATAAAGGGCGTTACAATCGTCTTGTTTCGATACGGCCAAAGCCCTGGCTACAATAATGGAATTGGCTGTGGATAAGAAAGGCCTACATGAATTAATTAATTTGCAAGTCTAGGCTGTAGTCGAGGCTGTCGCGTTAACTTGTCTGGTCAGGGTTAGTGAGGAGTCCACGTATATGCCTAGCGTTTTTACCTCCTTCGATACTTTTATATTGTTGCCGTCAATATTGAATGAGTCAAATTTTTGTTAAGTCTGGTTTGGGATCCTATGAGCAGAAGCTCTGTCTTTTCATCATTAAGGCACATTCCACGTTTGGCCATCCAAGCTTGTATGATCAGTTAGATGTCCTTCAGACGTTTTGAGACGATGTCATAATCACCCGTAATTGGTATTAGAATTTGGATGTCGTCCACATAGTTTGTATAGGAGACACCCAAGTGATCTAGATCATCGAAAAGGGGCTTTGAAAAAATGTTGTAGAGCGTGGGGGAGACACAGGAGCCCTGAGGGACTCCACACATAACTGGTATGGGTTCTGCTGAAGCAATAGGTGAGAACACTCTTGTAGTTCTATCAACCAGGAAAGACTGGATCCAGGAGGTGGCTTGGTCAGAAAATTGTGCTGCAGTCGGAAGGAGGTTGCATAAGACTTTGTGATCTACTAAGTCAACCTTTGTCTCTTATGATGTCCATTTGTGTTTTCAGATCTATCAAGGCTGTTTCTGTGCCATGCCTTGGTCTAAAACCAGATTGTCGGAGTCCCAGAAGGTTATTATTTTGCAAGTGTTCCTGAATCTGAAGGTAGGCCACTCTCTCGAGGATTTTCAACAAGAACAGGACTGTGGTGAATGGTCTGAAGTTCGTTGGGAGATTTGGGTCAAGAGAAGGCTTTTTTAAGAGAGGCAGGACCCAGGCATCTTTCAGTTTAGTTGGGACTGTACTCATTTCAAACAAGGTGTTAATTATTGAGGTGATAAAGGGAGCAGGTTCTTTTGCTGCCTCTTTAATAGTTGTTGTAGGGCAGATGTCCCGTTGACATCTTGAAGGTTTCAGATTCATGATTATGCTTTCGACATCCTTAGTAGATAGAGGTGAAAATGGAAACAAGTTGTCTGGGCTCGGAGTGGGTGCAGGTGGCAGGATTTGAGATGAGTTTGTCAGACTAGATTTCTTTGCCTCTATTTTAGCTTGCAGGAGCAAGATTTTGTCAGATTAGGCATTCTGAATATTAGTGCACCATATCGATTTTTTTAGTGCCAGACTCTAGAGGGGGTAAGGAAGACTCCAGCTCACGAAGTATACTGAATTGTTCCTTGGTACTTGACATCAGTTTTAGTGTGGGTGTTTTTATGAGGTGCTTTGTTTAACCACAGTTACATCTGCCAAAGTCAGTTGTGAAACAAAACACTTATATTTAAAATTGTTAGCTTCCTGAAAATCAGATGGGAAGACCCCATATTTTAAAAGGAATATTCCGTTCCAACTCCCAGGTTTGTGCGATGCTGTTTTATCCTTTTGGCAATCTTTCGCCATTTCTACGGACAACATTTCACCTAAAATTCTACAAATGGATACACATGAACCTAACAATGTCGGATATATTCCCATCAAGTTTCATAACTGTATCATGTATGCTTTCTTCGGAAATGCCTCTTTCATGCCATTCATGCCCACCACATGTCAGGAAGACCCGCATCGTCTTATCATGCTGCTACCAAAATCACATTTAACCCATCATAATTTCACATTACTGCTTATTCATATCACTAAAATAAATGTTTTAATGCAAAAAGTCTTTTGATTCAGATGGGCCGGCTTTGTTCCCAAAAGTGGGCAGTCTTTCCAGCCCCCCAGCCAAATGTCTTACTCTGGTCAGCTTTGCCCAGAGGTTGCTATGACTCCCCTTTGATCCTAGGCAATTGAAGCTGAGGAGAGGTGTCAGGGGAATTCACACTTCAGTGACAGAGCTGTCCATTGTCCAATGCTGCAGCAATGCTAGTCAGTCTGACGAAGTCGCCACTTCCCACACCTCTGGGCTTTCCATGTTGTAAAGAGACTTGCTTTCCCAAGGGGCTTGATATCTTTGAAATGCCTGCCCAGGCAACTGGTACTGCTGCTTTCAAGCAGCTTTCAAACATTTATTTTTCTTTCTTTCACAAAAGCCAGTCTTTTTGTAAATAAATATATTATACATTTAAACCAACCCACGACACAAATAATGCTGTTTCTGTGTGAATGTTGGGATAATTTCACATTTTAGCTTTTTTTTAAAGAGTAGTTTTCTTGCTTTCGCAAAAAAAAGGTTTTTACGCATGTGTTTATTTCAGTTAATTTTGAGATTCCCAAAGCGTTTTCTGTAGCACACTTTTTCTTTGGCACTAGTGGTTCTGAAAGCTTTTTATAGCTCTGGTCAGTTTCTGTACACAGGGATATGCTTGGCAAATGGGTTTTTTGAAACTGACACATAGCAAGTGAGAGAGAAAGCTTCTTTTGAAGCATTTTGCATGAGTTAATTTGTTTCCAAAAGTAAATTCCAGCTGTGTTTCAGTAGAAATCCGAATTCTTGGTCTTTCAAGTGGTTTCCCAGCACATCAGCTGCTCTGGGAAGGCTTTTTCTTCATCCCTTGCTACTCAGAAGAAATAAAACATGCCAGGAGGGGTTTCCTTGAAGGGCAGAATCTTTGTGGAAATGAATCAAGAGCACATTTCAAAGCCGTCTTGGGAGTCATGTGCGCAGTTTTAGTATTTCAACAGGACAGAACAGATAAAGGTGATGCCATTCTGAGAAGAGGTCATTTTCAGCTTGATTTCAGATAACAGAAGCAAATGCAGCCATTCTTTGTGGTGGCAGTGTTGAAAGCTTGCCACTCCTGCACCAGGGAAAGAAAGCGCAGCCGCTTTTGGGTGAAATGGGAAATGTGTTTTTTGCTGTAGGGGGCTGGCAAATGTACCCCACAGCCTTAGGTGAATCGTTTGCATCCACTTCTTCTGATTTTTCTTGTATTGTTATATCTGATATACATTCTTTGGTTCAATCTTATGTTTCTCTTATTTCTTCTGTTGCTAAGACCTTAGCACTTTCGCGAAAAGTTAAACCTAAATGTCACTCTTCAGCCCCTTGGTATTTCCCTGAGTTAAGAACAGAAAACAAAATATTCAATACCTAGAAAAGTGCTGCTGGAAGAAATCAACAGATATTTTACTCTGTGAGCTCTGCAATTCTCAAACCTCTTATAATCAGCATATTTGTCAGACAAACTACCTGTATTTTTGGGGAAAGATCAATTTAGTTTTCAATCATCCCCGAGAATAGTTTAAGGTTATTAAGCAATGCACTGCCCCTGATGTGTCTACATCGGTGTGTTTTACTTCTTTCCAAAGTAATGATTTTGATATTTATTTTGTTGAGAAAGTTGAATCTGTTCAGACTGTTATATAAATGAAACCACCCATTGCGTACAGTGCTGACAACTCCAGATAATTGTTGTTAAATTATTTTGGGACTCTTTTACACCTCTTATCATCTATGAACTCTACTGCTTATTTGGAAGATCCTTATTTGCCCAAATCAATTCCAGATTTATTTTGTCCATATTGTTTTTCTTTGATCAACTTTTGTTTTAAGCAGGATATCTTTCCAGACTCCCTGAAAAGTGGTCAAGTTCTTCCTTTACTGCAAAGCGTACTCTCAACTTACTTAGCAAATTGCCAGCCCTTCACCAACTTTCCTTTTTTGGGGACATCAAGTTCACCATTACTTGATTTCCTTGTCACTTCTTCCAAATTATCATTCTGGCTTTTGTCCTTCGTGTAGCACTGAAAAAGCTAGCCTTTAGGTGGTTGAGGATGCTTGTCACGTACTGGACTCCGGTGGCACCAGTCTTATGGTTCTTATAGATCTCTCAAATTAAATTGATACTTTTAAGCTTGAGGTTTGGATTAACATATTTTCCTCTCACATGGATCTGGAGGTTCTGTCCTGGTTTACGGTTTGTGCAGGTAGGTTCCTCTTGGAGAAATATTTTTCCTATCAACCATGTTGTTTAACATCTACATGAACCTCTCTATGATCTCTTATCAGGGATGGATGTTGAGGCTCACCAGTAAACTAATGATACTCATCTTTATCTTACAATGTCTTGCCTGGTGGATTTCCTCTGCTTTAAGGACTGTCTTGGCTCTATTGAAGATTGAATGGAAGATCTTTCACTTAAGTTAAATCCTTCAAAGAGTGAACTTCTCATTATTTCTTCTGCTTTTTTTTCCTCTACACTTTTCGCTGGTTAGTTTGCATCTCTATCTTCTTGAGATACATCTCTGTTATTGGTATTGTCTCGTATGTCACTTGGTTTTACATTGGATTCAAAACGTATGATTCACATCTTGCCCAATCTTGCTGCTACCAGCTCTCTCTGCTCTGTAAGAATACATCTGTTATTCCTTCTTCAAACGTCTGCTCTGTTGTGTGAGTGCTGGTTCTTTTTCTGTTGGGTGATGGCAATGCTCTCAGCCCCTCATGTTATCAATGGAATGCAGAGGTTTGAACAACATATCCTCTGTCCTTGGTTTCCCTTTACTGAATTTCTATTCACCTACGTTCTGCGTGGTGATGGGTCGACCATCTTGTTTGGCTAAAAAGCTGAGTATTTCAGGTGGGTCTCGGTCAACCAGGAATGTGGAGATTTTGCAAGGAAGAAGTGAACTACCTTGACGTAACAATCAAAGTGGACATAGAGAAGGGAGAGCTGTATGTGAAACCATACAGAAAACCAACAGACCGCAATGCATTATTGCATTATACGAGCTTCCACCTGACTCACACACGCGATAACTTACCCTTTGGTCCGTTTTTACAGCTAAAAAAAGAACAGCACCAACAGAGCAGATTACAAAGAAGGAGCTAAAAAACTAAGAACTAACCTACATGAAAGAGGTTATCCGGTAAATCTGACGAAAAAGGCCATGAAACGAGCCAATAATAACCATCGAGAAGCAATTCTCGAACAAATACCCAGAGAGAAAAATAAAGACAATTTGGTCTTTGTAAACACATACAGTAACTTCTCTAATCACATCCGGAAAATTGTACATCATAATTGGGGAATCCTAGAGAAAGAGAAAGTCCCTATAGAAAGACCTCTGATCACGTTTAGTAGGAGCAGATCAATTAAGGATCAGATCATGTGTAATGACATCACAAAACAAGTTCAGGTACAACCAACCCTAACAGAATCATGGGGAATGCGGGCACCAGAGGGGCATTACCCATGTGGTAGCTGTACTTGTTGCCAACAAACTAAAACATCTACAGAGATAGATTTAGGCCTAAGTAGCCAGTGGAAACAAAACATACTGACAACTTGCAACTCTAAGTTCGTGGTATATGTCATCTGGTGCCCCTGTAAGAAAATCTATATAGGGAAGACGGAAAGAAAAATTAAGATCTGCATCACGGAGCACAAAAGTTGTATAAAAAACAGAGTACATTCAGCTCCCCTAGTGGGACATTTTATAGAAATAATACACAAAGTTGAGGACCTAAGGTGGTCTATTGTCTATCAGGTTAAAACCAGCAATGATACCAACATGTATAGAAAATAATGAAGGGTAATGCTATATGAGCAAAAATAGACCACTTTTTTGTTCGGGGCTTGTGGGATGTGGCCTACAATTCATAGACAAAAGAGGGAGTCCCAAAAACAAGCTACCTATTGATGTCAACATATCGGTTGGAAATTCAGACTGGCATGAGGCAACTATAGGTCAAAATCTTGTGTGGAAACATATATCACAAGATATAAGCAAAGGCCCGGATTACAAAAATATACTACATTTTATTTTTCTGGTACATGCTAAAAAGCAGGGACGTCAATTGTCCATTTTTAAAAAAAGAAAGACAACATGTGACAACATATAACAACAATGAATGACACACTCTGTTCAAAAGCATACAAATGTATCTATTGGCATATGTCAAAACTCAATAAAGCCCATTGCCGATTTAGAGTGATGTTAGTAAAACAAGGTGACTTCCAATCGTAAACATTATAAATGATTTTTCAAGGGAGCCCTCATACAGGATGTGTGATGGGCTTCATTGAGTTTTGACATATGCCAACAGATATATTTGTATGCTTTTGAACACAGTGTCTCATTCATTGTTGTTATATGTTGCCACATGGACCCACTGGACGGTAGCGGATAGAGCGTTTCCCTGACAGAAGTTGCCCTGAAGGAAGTTGGAGATTCGGCGATCTTTACCACTAAAGGGATCCATCCCTAACAGAACGCCCAGTTAAGAAGAGAACGGGAATGTGCTTGCAAACGGGCGAACCGTAGTGAGAGAGGAAATTAGAAGATGTAATATACATCACGGGCATTACTACCAGTGCACTCATCCCCAGCTTTTTTCCTTCATAGTTGTTAATTTTTGTGTTCCCTCTAGCTTGGAAGCAGAAGATACTTGAACATTGGTCTGTGTATCACATACGGTCCCCTACCTAGAACGGAACCAAGATATCTGGCACCAATAGGCCCCTGGAAGTAAGGGTGGCCAACACCTGTGTATTTGTGGTAAGGAAAGCAAATATATTTGTGCGCCTAAACGCGTAGAACAAAAGTACAATTGACTGAGTTAACGAAGGCATGACATGTGTACTCATCCCCGGTTTTTTGTTGTTTATGTTGTGTCCAATGTAGTCTCCAGCCCCGGAGTACCCTCTTATCAGCCAAAGGAAGGCTGAAGAATTTAAAACAAAATTATGTATGGTATACTGTCCCCATTCCAGAGCAGAATCAAAAGGTCCAGCACTGATAGGCTCTTGGGACCTTGGGTGACTGACAGCCTTGTAGTTGGGGTAAGGAAATCAGATGTATCAGTGTGCCGAGTAATGCATACAATAAGTAAGCACAATTGATCAAGTACCTTTCTGCAGCCATTATTTGTTCAGGTGCGGTGACCACGGTTGGACAGAGACTGGGAAACTGCATTGCCTATTGTTGATTTGCCGAGGTGCAGCTGCAACAGGAAGAGGGCAGATAAGAAATAAAAGATTGAGTGACATATTTGAGCTAATGAGACAAGATGCTCCTCAAAAATTATGAATTACGGTGATAATGTTCCCAAAAGAGTTGGGTAGAGAATAGAGGTAGCTAATGTATTCTAGCATCTAGATATGGCTATCCTAAAACAATAGGTATCAAACGATTGAGTTATGTGAAACCTGTACACAGTCTCAAGAGAAATGAGTCCAAGATAGAGGACAGGAAGGAGTTACTGAGTTAATGTTTCCCTTTCACTGTGACGTAAAGCACAGTATGTTGTATTTAATAAGCACTACAACAGGAGTTGTAGAGTAATAAAACCGATTTTCTATAACGCTCACCTGGCTCCCACGGAAGCGCTGGTCTGGTCTGGGTTGCTGTGGCCTCTTCAAGCGTGATGCGCAGAATTCGGACCACCGATTGAACAGGACCCCCAAATCTTGCTTGTCTGGCCCGTAGGAATATCCTTCTGCAGATGAGAAAGGGGATTAACTGTCTGCTGAATAATGTGCTTGCTCCCCCCTTTCCCCCTTCGTTCTCCTCTGACTTCCTCCAAAACCCCCGGTTTAAGCTCACCTTATGGTTTGGAAGGATGAACTCTCCATCCTGCTTCTGGTGCAGGGGCGCGCGTTCGTCCAGTTACTTCACTGGTTTTCAGAATGGCGCTGGCAAATCCACTTGACTTTACTGAGCGATACGCCGTAAGTATGAAGATGCAAAAGTTCAATTGTGAGCCTCCTTTTATGTTGTCTTTTTCTGTCCTTTATTTCAGGTGCAGAACAAAGGCGATGTGTTGAGGGGTTAAATTGCCGGGGTAAAATCAGGTGAGTCAGTGATGCGGGCGACCCCTCTAAATGTCTTTATAATTCCCCAGTAATGTCTTTTGTCCTTTCCCCATAGGGGCCGGGGTGCGGTACCTGCCAGAGATGTGGCGCCGACCCGAGATGTGGAATGGCTCACCAAGAATAGCCGTTAAGTAATATGGCTGAAAATCCGGCTTTCCTCTTGTGTTCCCTTGCTCACCTTTTGTCTCTTCTTCTCTGCCTTAGGTGCGGTGCAGAGATGTGGCGACCGGCACTAAGAGCCGCGATGGAGCCGGGCGGCGTCTCGGGAACAGGTGAGTGAAGCGCGGCGCTGCAGCGAGCAACGCAGTGCTTTTAAATGGAAGTCTTCCTTCAGGAATGCTGGCGTGAAGATTCCGGATGCAGGTAAGAAGGTTGAAATAGTTCTTGGTTTTCACCTTTCTCTTCTCTTATTCCCTTACAGGTGTTCCAGGTTCGAGGCGGGCGTGGCTGGAGTCCAGGTGCAGGAGCAGACACGGTGAGCATTCAGCTGCTGGAGTGCAGAACAACGCGAAGCACGTGTGGCTTAAATAGCCTTGGAAGAAGTTCCAGGTGAATATTCTTCCACAGCCCCACCCAAGTAACAAAATAGTTCCTTCAGAAAAATAGTCCCTCCTAAGCCTCATTTGGCTTGGTTCTTCATGCAGCATGGTCTGCATCAGGTGAGTGTGCAGCATGGTCTGCTTCAGGTAAGTGCACCAAACATTTCCCTTTATGAGCCTGGCGCCTATGGCGCCAGGACTGATGTCCAACATGAGCCTGGCGCCAACGGCGCCAGGACAGAGTCCAAAGAGCCCCTATAAAGGGCCGCTGGGCTTTTACCTGGGGGCGTGATGCCTGCTCCAGGGGGTGCTGGGCCTGGCCTGGTGCTCCGGGGGTAGGCATCATGACATTTTCCTTTACTTGCTTCCCACAGATTTTCACTCGGTGTCTTGCCTGGAGAAAGGGTCAAAGGGAGGTTATCAGATGATTTACCCCCAACGAATCCAAGAATACAAGAATAGCGTGTACATTGTAAATCAGTGTGGTACATACCCCTGAAGAATTTCGTAGCTAACAGCGTGAAACTATAAGGAAAGAAACATGTCGGGTGTGTTGTGAGTGTTGTTTGATTGATGGAATGAGTGACGGTAGCACGGACAGTTAGAAATTGTATGGAATCGCTTGTGCTTCCTGAATAGGAGATGGTAGATAACAACAGATCCTTATTGATAATTAATTCTATGTCTAAAAACAAGTGCTAATGAATCTAGGTACCAAAAAACATTGTTGATGTACAGTACGATTGCGCTCAAAGTGAAAAGTATTTTAGAACCTTGTAAAAATTATAATATATATGATAGTTCATGTGTGTGTTTTATTGAAATGTATTGTATAAAAAACAAATAAATTGATATTTTGATACTAATTAAAATATAAATTTGATACTAATAAATATTAACACATACGACTGGGCAGACACAAATGGTCTTGGGGAAGCAAGTGACCCTATGAACAAATTACATTGTATAGAGATTTTGCACTTGAACATCCCTTTGTTTAAACATTCTCGTAATTCATCACTAGGCTTTTCTTCAGCTGGTCCCCGAGTCTGAGACTCTCTGAAACTCCCTTCCAGTATCAATCTGTACTCGTCCTAACTTAGTCTGAGACTCCCTTCCAGTATCAATCTGTACTCGTCCTAATTTAGTCTAAAACTCCCTTCCAGTATCAATCTGTACTCGTCCTAACTTAGTCTGAAACTCCCTTCCAGTATCAATCTGTACTCGTCCTAACTTAGTCTGAAACTCCCTTCCAGTATCAATCTGTACTCGTCCTAACTTAGTCTGAAACTCCCTTCCAGTATCAATCTGTACTCGTCCTAACTTAGTCTGAAACTCCCTTCCAGTATCAATCTGTACTCGTCCTAACTTAGTCTGAAACTCCCATCCAGTATCAATCTGTACTCGTCCTAACTTACTCGACTTCAGGAAATCTCCGAAAATACATTTATTTTGTTTAGCTTACCCTATGTGAATTGGTTTGATGTTCCTGGAACTTGTTCTAATTCTGTTTTTTGTAAATGCTTACATTTTAGTTAATTGGTCTTTACTTTTGTAGTTGGCAGTTACACATGTATAATTCTATGTGTAGTGCTTCCGGTTTTCCTGTTCTTCGGCGTCTTGGTGCTACCATAGTTTCTAGAATTATCCTTCTGCCCCTCGTAGTCCCACCATGTCTGCCCTAGTGATATCCCTTAGCTTCCCCCATATAAAAATGTACAAAGTGCAACCATGACATTACCAGCGCCCTTTAACCGCAGTGCCAGTGAGATGAACAAGGAAAACATGGCTGATGTTGTCACTAGGGTAACGCAGGATAAATACGTTGCCTGGTGGTTGCATCCCTTTTGCTGCTCTGCACCACCATTGAAGGACACATGCTGCTTGGTGAACGTGCTAGTGAGGTTGTGATCGGGAAAAGTCTTGCATAGTAGTAACTGAGCATCAGTCACCCTCACTCTCTGAAGGTCCTCACAGTGGTGTTTACACAAATGTCCGCTTGATCGGAAGCATTCAACAAACACTCCCTTTTCCTACCTTAGGCTAGTAGTGGGCAACTCAGATCAAACCCTATTGTTCCTGCTCTGGCCAGGTTCACACTTATTAATAATTTGAGGTTTATATATAACACTTCATGCTGGGTTCCTCCTGCGTCTAAGCGCTGTATTAATAGCGTTTTTTATTTCCCTATTCAAGGGTAGGCCATTCTCGGATATCGGAACCATGAAGAGCTTAGTCGGCTCTGGCGGGTTTTGAAATTGCAAAGCAGAGGCTGACCCCATGTCAGAGTAGTTGGTACCTAGTTGTACTATGCCCCCCTACACAAGGTGCCACTTGCAGACCCACAAATGAATTCCCCCCTATTTAGCCCACCAGAAATATTCACTACTTTTTCCTCCTTCCTCACAAGACTACAAGGTGGGGATGTGATGGTCAGCTTCGACGCTTGCAAAGCCTGCAGAGTCTGCAGTAGAAGTGTACGTTGTGTTCCACGTGCAGATGGAACTTGGACATGCGCAGTAGTTGGCAGACAAGTTTAAGGCTCTGCATGCTCGGGTCCAAAGCTGCCAGCAAATGCGTCAGGTGTCCTTTGGCGATTGGAAGCAAGTTTTTGGGAAGCTTGAGGTGTAGAATATTATATGATATGTTATTTATAACGTCTTATACCCAGAGGTTACTAAGTGCGGACCCGGGGAATCGAACCTGTGTTGCTCTGCATCGTCTTGCTTCCAAGGCGAGCACGTTGCCCGCAAGCTATCCTCCCGAGAATAAAATGAGCTCGGGAAGGTTGCGCCTTGTGAGAGTTTGGAGGAGGTTTTTCTACCAAACTTTATACTAAGCAGGTCGGCAGATGACTATAGGCTTAGCGATACCTATCCGAGGTATTGGGTTAGCCCGTAGAGGCGAGTGACCCCGGCGAGGAGACCCGCGGACAGGAGTCAATGGAGGTGCACAAAACACACAAGTAGGTTATCCTGAACGGACAGTGACTCTGTCCCAACCCTGCAAGCATTGCGTAGGCAGCTGCCTGTTGGGAACTTTTTCTGTTCCCATATAGTCCAGTCCATCTCCACTTCCCCCACCTCTTGGGACGCCAGATGATGCAGGATCCTATATGTACTCACCCCCTCCACTCCTCACACCTCTCCCACCCTACTGCCCCAACAGCTGCATGGCTCTATCCCTCTTTGTCCAACACGAACAGACCCCTCTCTTCCCGTACACCTTTCCCTGGGAAGCAGACTGGCAGATGGGGAAAGGACTTCACAAAAGCCCAGCGGCCTCCACTTGCCTGTTGTGAGGTCTTATCGGGTTGCCCTGTAGATCCCGCTCACTTTTGCCTCATCTTCCTTCTTCCCTCCACAAAATATCACATGCTCTTGAGTCTGGTATTCAGTCAGGAGTGATGCTATAGAGGCCTGGTTTACCACATGCTCTTTAGTGTGGTATTCATTCAGGAGTGTTGCTAAAGAGGCTTGGTTTATCACATGCTCTTTGGTCTGGTATTCAGTCAGGAGTGTTGCTATAGAGGCCTGGTTTACAACATGCTCTTTAGTCTGGTATTCAGTCAGGAGTGTTGCTATAGAGGCCTGGTTACCACATGCTCTTTAGTCTGGTATTCAGTCAGGAGTGTTGCTATAGAGGCCTGGTTTACCACATGCTCTTTAGTCTGGTATTCATTCAGGAGTGTTGCTAAAGAGGCTTGGTTTATCACATGCTCTTTGGTCTGGTATTGAGTCAGGAGTGTTGCTATAGAGGCCTGGTTTACAACATGCTCTTTAGTCTGGTATTCAGTCAGGAGTGTTGCTATAGAGGCCTGGTTTACTACATGCTCTTTAGTCAAGTATTCCGTCAGGAGTGTTGCTATAGAGGCCTGGTTTACCTAATGCATTCTGCTTTCAATCTCTGCCTCTATTCTATTTTCTCTGATTGAGAAGACAAAATAGAAGTCGCCTGGAGCTGAATGGCAAGAAATAATTTCATTGGCGATGCATAACGTTTTTTAGCCAAACTCGAATAATTCGACGATCGGTGCCCCATTGATATTTAGTAATGTGGTTAAATGAATGTATTACTACAGCTGGGTGAGTCAGGGAACCTCATGGCTAGGGCCGAGCTGTCGGCAGGGGCATAGGAGACACATAAAATCTGGGGGGCACAGAGGACATCTTTTGGACTTTGCTTTATTTATTTATTGTGTTTTAGTCAAAGAACTCGACTTTTCACAAAATTAGAATTAAAATAGCAGTACGTATTAAATTACAAATAAGCCCTGTTATGGGAGTACAGGGACCGGGTGTGTGATGTTGCTGCTTTGACTGTCCTCCGGGGGGGGGGTACAACAAACAAGGAGGATGAGCGATTGCAAGGCCACCCCCTTATAAGCACTCCCCAGGTCTGCTGCCGGATGTGTCGGACCCGGGGGATGCCTAGTAAGTGGGGTGTATGTGGACCCAGGGGTGTGGTCCCTCTTATTCCATCTCATGCTGGCTTCAGAGCCTAGCCTTTCCTTGCCTTTGTTACTCTGAATGCAGAGCTGGTCTCTGTTCCTTTTTCGCTTAACATTTGCTGCAAAGCATGATCTATTTGATTCTCTCATATGTTACTAGGATGGCAGAGCATGGGTCCCCTGCCCTGTTACATTATTCAAAGAGCCCCTCTGGCCTTTCTTTGCCTCTCCCTTGTCTCACTGCTTGCTTGCTTAATACATACCTCCTTGCCTGAACACTCAACATACTCTCCCTAACACAGCAAAGGCAGCTGCAGTCTGTCTTAACTTCTATTTGTTCTGTGTCTTGAATTGGCCTCTTATTTCCGCTTTTCTGTCTGCAGGGGAAAGGCATTTGCCAGTCACTGCCATGATGCTTCTACCTGGCCATAAGAGGGCAACAGCTAGCCAATCTTGGAAGAACATAGACATATTATGCCAGAGGCTGGCAACTGCCTTCCTAATGCCTACACAAGAGACACAACTCTTGCCTTTGTTTCTAACAGTAATTCAGTGGATGAAGAAACGCGAGAGCACACATATTGCTTATAATGGAAGGGGATGATGTCACACTTGGTTAAGACATGTTGATCACACCAGGAGCTAATTTCCAGCTGCAATTAAGCGATTACCTTTTAGACTTCTGCCTTTAAATAACGTTAGTATCACCTGGAAAGCACAGAGGTTGCTCAACAGGTTTCCTGGAGCACGAGGGGTACCCTACTCGTGGGCATGGATGATTGGAGGGCATTATTGCCCTGTTTTGGAGCCTGGCCCCTACAGCCATGATGGGGGGAGGGGCCTATTACTTTGGTTGTACGTACCCTTTCAGTGTGGGCAGACATTGCCTCCTGCTTTAGCCCACTAACAGCTCTGCTTTGCAACTTTATCACACATACCTGTCAGGTGGCATGTAACTCAATGCTACTAATGTTATCAGCCTCAGAAGTCTGGAATCCTTTGCCACATCAACTAGGGTACAGGCTTGCCACCTGAGACTTACCCATGTCTGAGTCAGCATCTGTCGCCCTGTGGGGAAGACACACACAGAAAGAGCAGGGCACAGTGCCCTTGTGGGTTTTTCACACTTCTTCCTCGGGGTAGGCAAAATTCACTCCGCAGAGAAAGTGGCACATGCTGGGCAAAATTCTCCCACTTTGACAATGTCACCCAAAGAGCGAAATTGCCCATTTGAAATACCTCTGTCGACTTATTATTGCGCAATCCACACTGATGGGTTTCGCACCTGCTTAACGCGAGATGGCAATTAAGGGCATTTGCCAACGCACTTAAGAAGCACAGGACACTCTCTTACCAGCGACATGCCATGCTCACTCATTCTGATCACGAATTGGCATTTAACTGGGGTCATGTTAAATGTATTTATTTATTACATGTGTAGCATCACGCAAAACCCCCAAGCATCAAGGCGCAAAGTAAACTGCATGGAGTGGACCACTTCCATTGGTGCACGTTTTTACTTTTCCGCCACAAAATTGAAGATTTTAGCGTAAAAGACAGGTGAAATCACATTGATTTTCCACTTTGGAAGAGTGTAAATACCTCACGCAATTAGCGATTGCTGGCGGAATTGACAATTGTTTCCTCTGGACTCCGCCCGCTTTTACCAGGTTTCATTTCCAAGCAGATCCCAGAGGAATCCCTTTCTTTATTTCCAGCATGAGAATCCATGCTGGCAGTAAGGCCGCATTTGTCTGGTGGAGTGGGAAAAACAAGGGGTCCTGGTGTGTCCACTCGGCTCCCGAACTCCACCCAGAAAAGGCACGAAAATCTAGCCAATTAGAAAAAGCGACAGTAATAGTTTTCCACCACTTTTTCTGAACCAATTGACCTGGAAAATGCTGTGTTGCATCCAAAGCTGAATGCATTCACTCTGCCTATTATCCCACCGGAAGATTAAGCCAGGTGCTGAACACAGGTGTTACATATTCCTGAGCAAAATCTGCTCTGCCGAAAGGCTTGGGGTTAGCAGTGGGTTAGCCTTTTCCCTTTGCGCCCAGGTAGGTGCACCCACACATGTGAGGTACCATTTTTGTCGGGACAGCTGTGGGAACGCAGTATGGTAGGACACGCAGCCAACAACAGATGTCCTACCTTCCTGCATTCCCACAGGTGTCCTAACGGAAACGGTGCCTCACATGTGTGGATGCACCTACCTCGGCGCAAAGGGAAAAGGCTAACCCACTGATAAACCCAAGCCTTTCGGCAAAGCAGATTTTGCTCATGTGGGCAACCTACAGATTTGGGCCTAGGGTGTCGAAGCCACCAAGGAAAACAGAGAAATCCATGCATTTCCGAAAAGAAGACACCCGTGGGCACGCCCCTTTCCACTAAAAACATCTGTGGTGGTTTAGTGACCCCAACACCCACCCAAAAGAAGTTAACAATTTTTTTATTTTTGTTTTGCCTCTTTCCTAGGGGCAGATTGTGCTAGCAATCTGCCCCCAGGGAGGGCTACATGAGATGCCCCCCATCCATGTGGGGTGGGCGGAGAGGGCCACCCCCTTTCCACTAAAAACACCCATGGTGGTTCAGTGGCCCCCCCACACCCACCCAATACAAGTTATAATTTGTTTTATTTCTGTTTTGCCCCTTTCCTAGGGGCGGATGGGCACATGTGTGTGGTCATCTGCCCCCCGGGAGGGCAAAACATACTGCCCCAGGCTTGGGGGGTGAATCTGCCAATATTTGCAGTGGCCTCTCACCTCACCCCAAATGGATGGGGGCATCTCATGTACCCCTTCCTAGGGGCAGAAATCTGCCCCCATGGCGGGCTACATAAGGTGCCCCCATCCACTTAGGGTAGGGGGGAGAGGGCCAACCTTCTTGCAAAAATCCCTGGTGGCTAGTGGTCCCACGCGCACCCACCCCACCCAAAACTATGTTTAAAAAAAATATATATTTTTTTTGTTTCCCCCCTTCCCTGGGGGCAGATGATCACCCATCTGCCACCAGGGTATTGCCCCCATGCTTTGGGGCCAGGGGGGAGAGGGTAGCTTAAATAGTAAGCAACCCCTCCCCCCTCTTCAAAAACAGATCCCTACACGACACAACAAACACATATTCTGGGGGGGATAAATGACATTACATCCACCCCACTTAAAATTGTGAGGGGGAATTGTCCCCCCTCTCCCTCCCATGTCCTACGCCCATGGCCATCCGGCTTGGGTCTTGGGGGTCAAACGTGAGCCGAGCCAGGGAAATGGGCGTGCAAAATGGCAGGGTCGGGGGCCTGTGTCAGGATTCTTTTAGGATGGTCACATAAGGAATGGGGCTGTGGGTCAGAGAAAGGGGCGGGATTAGGGAAAAGGGGCACGAGCAGTGAAATGGCTCTGGGGCAAGAAAATGGTCGAGGTGAGAAAAGGGCTTAGGGATTAGAAAAGGGACTAGAGGGGCGAGAAAAAGAGGTTGTGCCACTTTGGAGTGAGAGGTTAGTGTCCATATTTTTTGGATGCTGGCACGGGAGTGGGAGGAGAGAAATTTGGCTGGTAGTACTCTGTGCGAGGCAAGGGAATTGTGGTTGGTGGCACGGGGGTGATGGGGAAAAGGGGGCTGGTGGCACTCGGCTGTAGGTGGGGGAATTGTGGATGTTGGCAGGGGGAGGGGAGACAAAAGGGAAGGCGACACTCAGTGAGGAAATTGTGTGAATGGTGGGTTGAGTGAAGAGGCAAGGAAATTGGGCTGGTGGCACTCAGGGTGCACTGGGAGCAAATTGTGGATGGTGGCACAGGGAGGGTGCGTGAAAAAGGGGCCTGGCGACACTCAGGGAGAATTGTGGGTGGCACATGGAAGATGGAGAGAAAGGGAGCTGGTGGCTCCTGCCCCAAGGTTGGGGTAATTGTGGTTGGAGTCAAGGGGAGAGAAAGGGGGATGGCAGCATTGATGGTGCCGGGCGGGGAAGGGGTGAGAAAGGGTAAAGCATGTACCTTATGAAGCAACATGCTTCAAAGTCCCTGGTAGCTCCCACTCTGTTCCCCTCCCCTAATGCCATAACAGGAAATCTTTAGACTTCCTGTCCCCAACCAATCGATGAGTGCAGGAAAGGCGGGTCAGGAAGTCAGGCAACAGCAACTCTGCACGTGCCGTCATATCAGGGAGGAAGAATGTTTGTTGAAATGTGATATACTTTATTTGTCATAGGTTTGGCAGCCAGCATGAGGGCCCCGTGCTTGGCCCCTGCTTTGGGCAGGCAATGACCTGGGGGAGGGTAAGGCCAGTGGCCCCATTGTGGGCCCGTGCTGGCCCAAGCCAGACCGGACTCCCCCAGCTCTTTTTGTTCCTTGTGGCCCCCTGAGCAGGGCTCTAATCGTAGGTGGTGCCTTACTACCAAGACACCGAGTTCATGGAAAGGTGAGCGGGCATTCAGCGCATTAGAGCGGGTCGCATGTGTTGGCTAGACAGTAGCCTGCCTATCTGGCGCAGCCCTCCGTCAGGAACCCTGTGGCACTTCTAGTGGCTACAACGTGTCTTTAAGCCGATGGTATCCGCACTTGCTTGATCTCTCCCGCCGCAGCCTAAGCAGTCTTCATAAGACGTCAAATTAATCAGGTTCAATAGTATTTAGCGCCCAAAGCTCCTTCACCTCATTCAAGCCAATCAACAGCATTACAGATGGCGGCGGCGCTGCAAGCCCACAGGACCGAACGGCAGGGTGTGTAAATAAGCAGGGTGACTAGATTTAAAAAGTAAAAAACCGGGACAGGGCAACTAACATAAAAGTAGGACTAACTCTTGAAAGTGACTGTCAAGGCACTACACTTCGGTAGCGTTTGGAGGAGAAGCGGTTTAAGTGTTACTGTTCAAAGAAACACATATTATAATTAATTTATCACGAACTAACACTCTGTTAATTTGTAAAATGCAGCATTTCTTCTGTGCGAGATTGTGCATTCCTGCCTGCCAGCTATAAAGACCTACAACAAAAAACCAGAACCACGGCAGATCCCAATGGGAACATAATCCTGAGACATGGGGACCGAGCACCAAATACCGGGACAGTCCCGGCAAAACCGGGATGTCTGGTCGCCCTATCTATAAGCCAAGGGCACCTGGCTGTGCTCCTTTCTATTCCCAGTTTACAGACAAGTGTTGAGATTTCCTGATAGGGTTCCAGTGCTTGGGAAGAAAGTTGACACCCTGACATGCGCCTGACTGCCCAGTCCCAGTCGGACCAGCCTTTCATAGGCACTATGGCCCAGTGCGCACATGCCAACGTGGCCTGAAATTCTCCACATCAAGTGGTGTTGAGCAGGGAAACAATGAAGACCCCACCCCTGCACTCAGAGGCGTTGCTAGTGGGGGTGGGCTAGGGGGCTATAGACCTGGGTCTTTTGGTTGTAGCCCCGGATAGAAGCTCAGGGGCTACAACTAAAAAGTCTAGCTAGCCCCGAGTCCCGACAGTCCCGACATTAGCGTAGCCCCAGATCTTTTCCTGACTTAGCAACACCCCTACGGGCGCACTCCTTAAAGTCTGCAGGTTACACGCACCCAAGACCAGACAGACCTCATATACAACGTCCATTTTAGGACATAGCAGTGTTTCCTGTATCAGGTGACCAGACGTTCTGGTTTTGCGCGGACTGTCCTCCATCCGGGAAGTTTTTTTGTTATATAAAAAGTACCGGTTTTCACAATCGCCAACAGTTCAACATGATATTATATACCAAATGGGATGAGTTCGAACCCCTTCCAGGTAACCGCCAGATGCATTAGCTGTTTGGATCACAGAGACTGGCTGTGAAACCGATTCCTAGAATGACATGTAACAGCAAACACAGCGAGAGCTCATTTGTTTTACCGCCAAATGCGCACAGTTTATTTCCAGGAGCAGTGCTGGAAATGTAAATTATTTCTGTTGGCTTCCAACCAGAAGGTGGAAGATTGGGGGTGGGGGGAGTTCGTGAAGCTTTGGGGAGGTGGTGTAATCAGCCATTTTTTCCATCGTGGTGCAAGACTGCTGGTATCTGATATATCAAATGGTGGAAGAGCTTGTAGCTGTGCAGACTCATGACCCCCATCCGCTCTACCAGTCAAACCAGATGAAAACATTGACGGGTTACGTTGACGCTGGGGGCTTCACTTTCAGACATGATCACGTCTTCAGGGCTTGCTCATAGCACTGGCCTGCCTTTTGTGTTGTGTACAGTGACCTGTGCACGTGTTCTGCAGGTCACTTATCGTGGCTGGTCCTGGTTTCTGGTCTGTAGTGGTGGTGACTCCTCCAATGTGCTGTTATCCTCCCCGTGCAGCAAGCAAGCAGGTATACTGTTGTGGCCTTAAAGGACTGTATAGGGTTCCAACTGTCTTTATTGTAAGACAAACGATTGGACCTTAAATTGCCTTAACTCAGAACAAACATTTACTCACAGTTCGGTTCAGCTCAACTTCATGGCTTCCCAGTTAACTCACTGTGGGAAGGGTGTGCACAATGATGGCACGCTGCAAGCTTCTAGGGCCCCCATGTAGCCTCCTGTGGCTGTGGACTTATGCCCTAGAAGCTGTGACTGGAGGCTGCTAAAAACCTCCTGTTATTGCCTCCTTATCAGGAGCAGCGCTGTGGCATGACCTGCTTGGTCTGCCGCTGCATCAACACTGGCGGGAACGTTTTCCCGCGGAGCGTGGGCTCGCAAGATCATGTTATGCTGAGATCTCGCGAGAACACGCTCCCGCGATCACGTGATGTCCCCACACACCTCCTTTGCTGGGAAAAGGATGGATGGTTATTCCATGACAAAGTCCGCAAACTTGCTGGACTTCCTTCTCTCTCTCTGAGGTCTGCTTAGATCTGTATCTGGGGCAGGATTGCTGGAGTACTCTTGAGGAGGTGCGGGTGATTCGAGTTCTCCTTGTCTTGTTCTTCGTTGTGTCTCCCTGGGTGTAGTTGGAGAGTTGGGGCTTGAGAACTCGTTGCCATGGTGTGGCTCCAAAGCATCTCTTTCTGAGAGGCGAGGGTTTTCGAATGTCCCCTGGCGGTCTTGATCTTCTCCGGTATCCCAGTGTGGTTGTTCCCTGTCTTCCTTCCTGCGGTACATGGCCACTCTCTCTAGATTCTATTTCCTTCCGTCGCTGGTGAAAATGTGGTTTGACCCTCTCTCCATGACTTCTATGGGACTGCTGTATTTGGAGCCAGTCGAAGTGTCTTTGTGGGGAAGGCGTATTTTCACCAGGTCACAACTGTTAACTGCTGTGTGTCGAGCAGCTCGACGCAAGTCCCCTTGGGTCTTCATGGCTTCTTTGTTGTGCTGCATGCGAAACGCTACGTCATCCATGTCCACGTCTTCGTCAGCCCTCACTTGATGGAGCCAGGGTGGTACCAGTGAGGATGCTGCCCTTCTCCCCCTCAGCAGATGGAATGGCGAAACACCTGTGACGGCGTTGGGGGTGAGGCGGTGGGCTGCTACAGCTTCCTTTACTGTCTTGTACGGGTCTAGGCCTGAGGCATGAGCCAGTTGTAGCGCCCCTTTGATGAAGCGGTTTGCCTGCTCAACCAGGCCATTGGCCTGTGGGTGGTATAGGCTTGCTCTCCGCTGTCGAATGTTGTTGAGCTTGAGAAATTTCTCCATTTCTCGGGAGACTAGCTGGACTCCGTTGTCTGTGACAAGTTCTTCTGGTAGACCTTCCCGCTGGAATACGGAGGTGAGTGCTTCAATGACTGTGCTTGTGGTGATGTCTGAGGTGAAGTCAGCTTCCACCCATTTGGAGAAGTAGTCGAACATGACTATCCCGTATTTGTGTTCTGGGGGCATGTTGTCCAGGGGCCCAGTGAAATCCAAACCTAGTTTTCGCCACACCCCTTTGGGGACTTCGGTGGGCAGCATGGGGGCTTGCCTCACAGCTAGGCGCTTGTCACTGTTGGTGCACTCATGGCACCTTTCGACCATTTGTCTTATGTCCTGGTCCATGCCTGGCCACCAGTAGGTGTCGCGTATCCTGCGCCTGGTCATGTTGCATCCCAGGTGGCCTGAGTGTGCTCTGCACAGTATCACCTTGCAGATTCCGCCGGGCGGGATGATTTGATCGCCTCTGAGGATGAGACCGTTCATGGTGGTGATTTCCTCGTTCACCTTCCAGTAGGGACGAAGGCCTTCGGGGATCGCTCTCTCGTTGGGCCATCCTTCGCGAACCCAGGTACTAACGTGCCGTAGGGCATCGTCCTGTTCGAACTCCTCCTGCCAGTGGTGCTCACTTAGGTCCATGTACTCGCTGTTCTTTAAGTCACTGATGGAGGCTACGACACACTCATCTTCCAAGAATGTGGTACCGGGGGCGCTTTGGTTCAGGAGTCTGGACATGCAGTCTGCTTGTGCGTTTTTCCAACCCGCAATGTGGGCTATCTCGTATGTATATTCTTGAAGCTTTGCAGCGATCCTGGCCAGCTCGGGGTGGCAGTCTTGGTGCCGCCCGGGCTCAACATGTTAATGAGGGGTTTGTGGTCGGTGATCAGCTTGAATCTCGTCCCCCATACGTACGATCTGAAGTAGTCGACGGCCCATGCGCATGCCAACGTTTCTTTCTCAACCATGGAGTAATTCTTCTCCGATGATGACAGCGCTTTGGATGCAAACGCCACAATATTCTCAGTGTCTTCCTTCTTCTGGGTCAAGGTGGCCCTCAGGCCATACGCGCTGGCGTCTGTGGTAATGCAGGTGTCCCATTCAGGGTTGTATGGTTTCAGACACGGCGCGTGTAGAATTCTCTTTTTGATTTCACAGAAAGATTCGTTCTGTTCCGGGCCCCAAGAGTAGGCTGCCCCCTTCTTCAGAAGCTCCCTCATGGGAGACGTGGTCTTGGAGAATCTAGGGACGAATTTGGCATAGTACTCCGCTAGGCCCAGGAATGAGCGTAACTCCTTTTTGGACATCAGAGCCGGGGCTTCTGTTATGGCCTGCATGAGGTTCTTCTTGGGACTGACGCCGTCACTTGAGATGCAGTACCCAAGGCATTCTACCTTGTTCACTCCGAAGACGCATTTTTCATGGCGTAGGTGAATGCCCTCCTCTTGAAGCCTGCTCAAGATTGTCCTGAGTGCCTTGTCATGGGTCTCGTTGTCTTTGGCATACACGAGGATATCATCTTGAAAGAAGGAAACATTCGTGAATCCTTTAAGTAAGGAGTTCATCATCCTCTGAAATGCGGATGCTGCCGACGACAACCCAAATGTCATGCGGGTATATTGGAAGGTGCCGAAAGGAGTGATGAACGCTGTAAGGGGGCGAAAGGATTTGTGCAGGGGAATCTGGTGATAGGCATCACGCATGTCCAGCTTAGAGAAGATTGCCGCCTCTTTCATCATGAGGACGATTTCGTTGATGCTGGGGAGTGGAAAGCTATCCGTGATTACCTCTAGATTGAGGCTTCTTAGGTCGATGCAGATCCTGAGGTCGTTGCTGGATTTCTTTTTGACCAAAACTACTGGACTCAGCCACTCTGAGGATTCCACGGTCTCGATGGTTCCTTCTTCGACCATCTTCCGAAGGTGGGCATCCAATGCGGGTCTCGCTGTGGCAGGTACTGCCCTGACTTTGTGTTTCACCGGGATCGCGTTGGGTTTCAGGCGAATCTTGTGGACAAAGTTTCTCACCTTTCCTGGGTTCTCGGAAAACAGGTTCGGGAACATCTCCTTGAAATTTTGCGCTGCTCCTGAAGAGACCATGAGTACCTGTTCCGGAGTGCTGGGATCTAGTTTCATGCTGAGTTTATGTTGATCGTCCCATCCCAGCACGGCTGGGCCTTTGGGTGAGAAATACACTTTGGTGGTGGTAGACCTCCCTTTGAAATCGATCCGGGCTTTGATGTAGCCTAAAAGGTCGACAGTTGCACCACCGAACACCATTGGTTTTTGCCTGGTCGTTCTGATCTCTACTTTTGCTTGTCCCATCATCTCCTTGTATGTGTTGATGGGGAAGATAGTGAGGTCAGATCCCGAGTCTGCCATGACGCGCGTTTCCATTCCGTCAACCTTAATGGTGCAGTGGGGCTTTTCCCTCCTGGCATGGGGGGCATTGACCATGACGACCATGGGTCTGTCCTGTAGATCGTCATCATCGCTTGAAGCGCAGTCACCATCGACACAGGAAACAGTTTTCTCCCGCCACGTGCATGCCGGAGCCACGTGACCAATGCGTTTGCACTTAGAGCACTCCTTATTCCTGGCGGGGCAGTCGCGATCATTCGCCTTGTGCTTGGTGCTGGCGCATCTATAGCATTTGGGTGCCTCCTTTTGCCTGGGACCTTTGTCTCTGGGGCCGTCGCGGGACTGCTTGTCTCTGCGCCCTCTCCATTGTAGTGCCGCAAGTTCGGGCACGGGCAGGTGACTTCCCGCCTCTTTGCGTCTGCTGGAGGTTTCTTCCTCCGCCCTGGCAATTTGGATGGCCTTGTCAAGGGTGACCTCCTTTTCTTGTATGAACTTGTCCTGCACTTTCCTAGAGTTAGTGTGAACAACGAGCATGTCGCAGATGACCTGTTCTGCGTTTTCGCCAAAGGCGCAAAGAGAAGCCAGCTCCCTCATCCTGGTGATGTAGTCGTCCCCGGATTTGCTCCCTTCTTGTTTGCGGGTGTAGAACCTCAGCCTGTGCAGTACAACGTTCTCCTTATTGGTGAACCTCTTCACAATGCGACGAGTCGCTTCCTTGTAGACGTCGTCGTCGTCGTCATCATCGGCCGCAAGTATTGCCTTCAAACTGGCAAAAATACGCTGACCTTCAACCCCCAATGCATTTAACAGCATCGCCCTCTTCCTGACGGGGGCATACCGCGTGCCGCCCACTGCTTCCAGATAGGTGGAGAAAAGGGGCTCCCACTGCATCCATGGAATTGCTGGTGTCCCTGGTGAAGGGAGAAAGGCAGGGGGCGGTGTGGCGCCTTGCATGGTGGGCCCGTGGGTATTTTGATATCCTCGTCCCCAATTATGTTGTGGCCTTAAAGGACGACAGGATGCTGTAAGGGGTTCCAACTGTCTTTATTGTAAAACAAACATGTGGACCTTAAACTGCCTTAACTCGGGACAAACATTTACTCACAGTTCGGTTCAGCTCAACTTCATGGCTTCCCAGTTAACTCACTGTGGGAAGGGTGTGCACAATGAGGGCACGCTGCAAGCTTCTAGGGCCCCCATGAAGCCTCCTGTGGCTGTGGACTTATGCCCTAGAAGCTGTGACTGGAGGCGGCTCAAAACCTCCTGTTATTGCCTCCTTATCAGGAGCAGCGCTGTGGCATGACCTGCTTGGTCTGCCGCTGCATCAAAACTGGCGGGAACGTTTTCCCGCGGAGCGTGGGCTCGCGAGATCACGTTATGCCGAGATCTCGCGATAACACGCTCCCGCGATCACGTGATGTCCCCACACATACACTGCACTATGAGTGCAGGCTTTTCTACTGACATGGATGACTGCGCTTTGTTGAAATAAGTACTTGTGTCCTCGGGGCTGCACTTTATGGACAGAAATAAAAGCATCCCAGGAAATAAAGTCTGCAGGGGCCCTGCGACTGGAGCACGTTCACGTTATTTGTTATTTTTTTCTCTCAGTTTCCGTAAGTAGACATGTCGGCAGGGGCCGCTCAACAAGAGCGTGTCCCCTTTTTCGTCCGGTGCGCCGCCCAGTGACCAAAAATCCTAGCGGACCCGCTCATCAGGACTGATTGGGCACGTTTGTTCCTTCGAAAAACGAACACCCCAGCTAATTCCGCTCTTCAGGACGAGCGGGCACGTCTCTCTACGCACCACGTGGCCGTACATGCCAACCATCCCGATTTAGGTGGGAGACTCCTGATTTTCCAGTGAAAAATAATGCTATTTTTCACGTTCTCCCGTCTTAAATAAATCTCTGCCTAATGCATTCCTATGGGAAAAACTTTGGCTCCCGATTTTTCTGACGTAATCTCCCGCACAGGTGGGTTGAAATATTGGCATGTATGTGCAGCCCTTGAAGTAGGCCCGTGTGCACGAGATGGCGGGGCACAGCCCGGCTCGATTGCTTGCAGTGCTCCAATGCTGCCACGTGGGGGCACGCAGCTCACTCCCTCGTCGCCATTGTTCTTTACGGGACTCGTACATGTTAACGATGTTCAGCAATAATGTCAAAGGCAAATAAGGACACCGACACTCAGCTGGGGGAATCAAATATACTCTTCTTTATTTTACTCCTACTAAGTCTCCTCCCTTTCCTGTGAACCATGTGTCAAGCCCAAGCTAGCAGACATAGTCAGGGGACAAACTATCACAAACATAGACATGAGACATTACAACTTTGAAGTTGGAGCGCAGAAAGAAATGATCTGACTTCTTTCCGAAGTAACAGTGCATTGCCCTGACTTCAGAAAGCAGAGGGTTGGCTTGAGGGGCGATGGCTGTGGTGCCCTTTTTACGTTATGTAAAGTGCTTGATCACCCCTTAAGCAAGCCCGGCCCTGAGGGCCGGCATTAGAAGCCACTGCGCCCCGGGCAGCGAAACAAAAGTGTGGCACCCCTCCCCCACATTACCCTAGTCATGCGGAAAGGGGGGGGGGTTGGTGCCACATTCTTCAATAGGCACAGCAGCAGAGGCGGATCTAACGGTCGTCAGCCAGACGAATGGCGAGCGGGCCCCTGTGCTAGTGTCCGCCCCTTCCACACAGCAGAGGGCCCTTTCTGCTGTGGCGGGTCTGCTTTGCGGTGGCGAGTTCTCTGCTCGCTTAACCCCTGACTGCTGCCAGAGAGCACACCTGCCATCGCCGTGTGGTTCATTGTGGATCTTAACAGCCCTCAGGGAACATGGCAGGCTTTTATGTGACAGCTTTCACAGCATAAACAAAGCCAAACAAGGTTGGTGCGAAATGAAGAGGGGTTTGGTCACGGATGAAAAAAAACAACGCAGTTCTAGTGGCGTGTTTTGCATGTTAGTTGTCACAGGGTTAAGGCTTTGTTATACATGCCAGTATCTCCCTCAAAATACATGCTGCAACGTGAAGGTTTTTAAATATTACAACAATCCACATCAGCACATTGTTCTGTGTTGCTTTTTTTTTTTTTTACTTTTCCTTCATTTAGGAAGTTTACGGAGCACAGCCCTGCCCTAGAAGGTGGCATATGGCCTGATTTACAAAGCACTTTTCAATGGAAAAATCCCATTGGAAACGTTTTGTAAATCCGGCACATAGGGGTGTGGTATGGTTGGGGAGGGTCACCGCATTCTATCATCTTTTGGGAAAGAAATCAAATGAATAAACTAATAGATACAGCATCTGGTCCTGCAGCGATCACAAGCAGCTCATCACACTGCTGTCACCAACATCAATTATCTCCTTGTTTGTTTTTGAACACCGTCCACATTGGTCTGTTTAGCCTCTAAGTACACGCAGCTACCAAATATTGTAAAGGGCTCTGTAATTCCATACTAGTGCACCCTTATACAGTTTTCACTCTCCAACCCATGCAGCAAAAGCTTAACACTTTGCAATTCTGCCATTTTGCAATGCATGGCTGCAGCAACGCCCGCACAAACAGAATGACACCACTTTTCTGCTACAAGGACGCGTATGTTCTCTAGGTTTACAATATTTAGCATTGATAGCAAATCCTGCTGAGGAGGCCCAGCGGTTTCCAGTTAGTCAGACCCCTAGGTAACTGTAATGAAGACAACTTAATAAAAAATGGCTTTTGTCCCTAAAGTTTGCCATTGTGCACTGTGACCACAATTAACTCCGCCCACCCAAAGCTCCGCCTCCATGACCCACCCACCAAGGGCCCTGTGTCAGGTGCTGCCCACGGGGCCCTTTGCCTTAAATCTGCCACTGCACAGCGGGCACATTCTTGTTATTAAAAGTCGCTCTGCTCTCGATAGATGAGGGCATGTAATTTGAAAGACTCCCCTGAGCTGGCGTGGCGGGGGTGTAATGGCAGGGCTCCCCCGGCTGCCACCCAGCCCGCCCTACCCTACTCCTGTCCCAGTCACCCTCCTCTCCCACCAAACATCATTCTTATTCCTGGCACCTCACGACTGAGCGAGGAGGAGTGAGATGCTGGGAGCAGGAATAATGAAGGCTGATGACTAAGGATTCAGAAGGAGGTGTGGGGAGAAGGGATGGTGTGGGGATGTCCTGAAATGGATGCTGTGCTCGTGACGACATCTCTCGAGAGACCTGAGCCACTTGTGTGCCAGGCAGCCCGCAGCGCGCCATTTACGGAGCGCACAGGAAGAGCGCCGCTTAAGAGGCCGTGAGCCAGGATGGCCATGTGTGGCCACTGGTAAAAGTGGTGATCTTGCGTCAGGGACCGCAAAGTTAAGGGACTTCAAGATGCCAAGGCAGGGTGTCACAAAAGTCCTCTTCTGGCTGCGGCCACCTACCACAGGCCCTAGCGGCTGGACTTGCTATTGTTATTTGAGTATTTACTGAGCACGGACCGAGCTTCGGGAAGCCATGGAGCGCTTTATACATCACAGCAGGCAGTACACAGAAAGCCGGGGCAGAGTCAGTCGCATATCGGGCATCGTCTGTTAGACTGGAAGGCCCGGGAAAGAGTCAGATGAATGCCATTCATACTTCTGAACGTCCAGAAGGCTGGGGCAGAAGCAGTCATATGCCAGGCCTCCCTCCGAAAAAGGTCAGTAGGTCTGGAGAAGAGTCAGAGGCAAGCAAAACAGGCATCTTTCCAGAAGGACTGGGACAGAGGCAGTCACATTCCACATATCCTACTAGCAGGTAAGATAGCTCAGCGGGCTGAGTGCTTGTTGCTGTGATCTATGTTTGATCTGAAGGTTCCTCAAACCCTAGCAGGGTCAACTCAGACTTTCATTCTTCCTAGGTCGATAAAGTGAGTACTAATTTCCACTGTGTAATATTGATGTATGCAAATATGCTCTAGGGAAAGCGCTTTGGATAAAAGCGCTATATGCATGACAAGTTATGATTACTATTAATATCCTTCTGAAATGCCAGGAACAGTCAGTAACATATCAGTCACATGTACATATCTGGCATCATTTTGAAAGCCCAAAAGTCTGGAAAGTGTCAGTTGCATGTCAGAAAACCTTCTAAAAGACTAGAAGGCTTTGGACAGAGTCAGTTACATGTCAAGTATGCTTCTGAAGTCAGACTGCGTGCTCAGGATCATTCCCATGTTAGCCTTCCTTGTGAAAGGCCACTAGCCCATGGGAATAGTCAGTCATATGTCAGACATCCTTCTGTGGCGTCAGAAGTCCAGTGGCACAGTCAGTCGCATGCCAGGCATCTTTCTGGAAGGCCAGAGCTCCGGGGAAGAGTCATTCGCATGCCAGACATATTTCTGAAAGGCCAGAGCTCCAGGGAAGAGTCATTCGCATGCCAGGCATCTTTCTGAAAGGCCAGAGGGCTCGGGGAAGAGTCAATCGCATGCCAGGCATCTTTCTGAAAGGCCAGAGGGCCCGGGAAAGAGTCATTTGCATGTCACACATCTTTCTGAAAGGCCAGAAGGCCCGGAGAAGAGTCATTCGCATGCCAAGCTTCTTTCTGAAAGGCCAGAGAGCCGGGGAAGAGTCATTCGCATGCCAGATATCTTTCTGAAATGCCAGAGGACCCGGGGAAGAGTCATTCGCATGTCACACATCTTTCTGAAAGGCCAGAAGGCCTAGGGAAGAGTCATTTCCATTCCAGGCATCTTTCTGAAAGCCCAGAGCTCCGGGAAAGAGTCATTTGCATGCCAGACATCTTTCTGAAAGGCCAGAGGGCCTGGGAAGAGTCAATCGCCTGGCAGTTATCTTTCTGAAAGGCCAGAGCTCCGGTGAAGAGTCATTCGCATGCCAGACATCTTTCTGAAAGGCCAGAGCTCCAGGGAAGAGTCATTCGCATGCCAGGCATCTTTCTGAAAGGCCAGAGGGCCCGGGGAAGAGTCAATCGCATGCCAAGCATCTTTCTGAAAGGCCAGAGGGCCCGGGGAAGAGTCAATCGCATGCCAAGCATCTTTCTGAAAGGCCAGAGGGCCCGGGGAAGAGTCATTCGCATGCCAGACATCTTTTTGAAAGGCCAGAGCTCCAGGGAAGAGTCATTTGCATGCCAGGCATCTTTCTGAAAGGCCAGAGGGCCCGGGAAAGAGTCAATCGCATACCAGGCATCTTTCCGAAAGGCCAGAAAGCCTAGGGAAGAGTCATTCGCATGCCAGGTATCTTTTTGAAAGACCAGAAGGCCTGGGGAAGAGTCATTTGCATGCCAGACATCTTTCTGAAAGGCCAGAGGACCGGTGAAGAGTCATTCGCATGCCAGACATCTTTCTGAAAGGCCAGAGGGCTTGGGAAGAGTCATTCGCATTCCAGACATCTTTCTGAAAGGCCAGAGGGCCCGGGGAAGAGTCATTCGCATGCCAGGCATCTTTCTGAAAGGCCAGAAGTCCTGGTGAAGGGTCATTGGCATGCCAGACATCTTTCTGAAAGGCCAGAAGGCCTGGGGAAGAGTCATTTGCATGCCAGACATCTTTCTGAAATGCCAGAGGGCCTGGAGAAGTGTCCTTTGCATGTCAGACATCTTTCTGAAAGGCCAGAGGGCCTGGGGAAGAGTCATTTGCATGCCAGACACCTTTCTGAACGGCCAGAAGGCCTGGGGAAGAGTCATTCGCATGTCAGACATCTTTCTGAAAGGCCAGAGGGCCTGGGGAAGAGGCATTTGCATGCCAGACATCTTTCTGAACGGCCAGAAGGCCTGGGGAAGAGTCATTCGCATGTCAGACATCTTTCTGAAATGCCAGAGGGCCTGGAGAAGTGTCCTTTGCATGTCAGACATCTTTCTGAAAGGCCAGAGGGCCTGGGGAAGAGTCATTCGCATGCCTGGCATCATTCTGAATGTCTATACAGTCTAGGGCAGTCAGTCATATTCCTGGTGCCCTTCTGAGCCCCCGGAATGCCTGGGCTAGAGTTGTTTGCATATCATGGTAGCTAGCGCTGCTGTGCTCCCCGCAGCACCGCTCTGCGACTGTACTTCCAGGATGTCCCAAGAGACTGAACATTAGACAGGGGCCATAAAACACTTGAGAGATGGGAAAATATGACATGGTTAGAGATACAGTATTCTAGTTTTCTAGTTTCTGCACCAATGCAGTTCTCAATGCCGAAGTCTTGCCAAACGCCACCTTTCCTGATTCTATCGCTGATAGGTTTTTTGACATTCACCTTCGTTCGCTCTCCCAAAAACCACGCGTTTTAATACAGCACTTCATACAGGGCACAAGTTGTGGGAAGAGGCGCGGGGAATTCGTTGCCCACTAAAGCGCTCTGCAATCCACAATGTGTTCTTTAAAGGAATTTTCAAAAGATAATATTATTTGCTGCGGCCATTTGAAGTAAAACATGCCGTGCTCGGGATTCGAACTGGGTCGCCGCGGCTCTCATACCTCAGCTATAAGATCACACGAATGTCTTACCATGAGCCAGAGAAATACCTCATATTCACATTCTGACACACAGGACATGTTTTATTACATATTTGTAGGCATACAAATTTCATACTTAGCCAGCAATGTTACAGGAAATCCTGTTCTGTTGGTAAATGCGTATTTGTCGGGGCACTTTAATTGAATGACATTTGCATATTTCACTTTAGGAAATACTCACCTCCCGTGACGTCACTTCCTGTTACGAATGTCAGCGTCCCCCCACTATTTTTTAGAACTTGAAACCTGGCTTCATACCGCATTCTTTCAGTCTCTAGTCTCTATAATATTCAGCATTGCCATTGACTCCTGGTACTCATTTTATCCACCGTTGAAGGGCTGAGTCTGTCCCAAATGGGGTCAATGAAACCAACATGAAACTGCATGAAGGGCTGAGTCGACCCAACACATGTTGCACGCCACTAGAGCTACCATTCAGCATAAGGCCCATCGCCTGATTTTCCTTCTCGCTTCACCCTCAAGTCTGTGATGATAACTTGTTTTCTGCATATGATATGATAGGTTATCTATACGCGCTTAATAACCAGAGGTTTTTAAGCGTGGACCGGGGGATTGAACCTGTGTCTTGCTTCCAAGGTGAGCACGTTGCCGCTGAGGTATCCTCCCGAGACATAGGGCCTCATTACACGGATGGCGGTAAGGATTTACCGTTACCGGTAAATCCTTACCGCCTTACTATGAGGTCCCTTTGCGGGTTGGGGGATTTAACACCTTTTTGCAGGCGTCAAAAACCAACCCGCAAAGGGACCCAGGGAGCTAATTACGGTACCGCAATTTGCGGTACGGTAATTACCGCCTTCCCCATTCCCATTGAGCCCTATGGGGCAAAAATGAGAATGGGGAAGGGCAATGGTGGAAGGGGGAATTACCGCCCCGCCAACCTTGGAATGGGGCGGTAATTCCCCTTTCCGCCAAGGCGGTGCCGGTATTTTACCGGCATGAACCATGGCGCTAACAGCGCCATGGTTCTCCGCCATCTGTGTAATGAGGCCCATAGTGCTTGCTGCCACCGATTTTTGGCACTGCAAATAACAGGTGCGACTCTGACCCAAGTTAGTGGAAGTCACTATTTTGCCCCCAGAAGGTGCAAGTCTGCTTCATCAGCCTACAAGCTGGACTCAGACCAGAACCATGACACGGCTCGATTTTTCATCCTCTCGAGGATGAAAGGCTGAGTTCACTGTGCCGGGATTCGAACCTCTGACCTGCAGGTTGCACACAGAAGATCCTCCATAATGCCCACCACACCACTGATCTATGCTGCTGAGCTTGGAAAGACACACAGGTGCATTGACCCACTTGCTTCTCGAAGCTAGGTCCGCGCTTAATATATACCATCATAATAATACATGATAACTTGTTATGTATTTTCCCTGCAGACACATTAACCCACTTGTCTATCTGCAGGGTCACCACGTCTCGTTTTTTCACATGTACCTTTTTAATTCGTCAGCCCGATGCCGCTCCTTCCCGCCATTATTTCTCTCACCGGCAGAAGAGCTCAGCTAACAACTTTTAACGAGGTCTCTCCTCCCGGGGCTTCCCTCCAGAAAGCTGCGCCTGCGTGGGCGGCGCGGTGACAGAGCAGCGGTAAATTATGCTCCTTCCCGGAATACAGTGCGATTAGAGGTGACGCTTCCTTGACTGGAAGATTTCGGGGAACGATGCAGGTGGACAACATCAGGTTTGACGGCAGGAAGGCTGGGAGGGGGCAGGGGGCAGGAGCAGCACGACATTTGATTAACACACGCGTCTATTAGATTTACCAACTGCCGCGGGCACCAATATGCCAACAGGGCCGAGGAAGAGCCTGCCCCTGCACCGGCCCTACCT
The DNA here is from genome assembly GCF_040938575.1 of Ambystoma mexicanum. Taxonomy (NCBI): domain Eukaryota; kingdom Metazoa; phylum Chordata; class Amphibia; order Caudata; family Ambystomatidae; genus Ambystoma; species Ambystoma mexicanum. The sequence goes on along the minus strand of NC_090926.1, from coordinate 1,014,726,371 downwards.
CAGGTGTCATTTAGAGGTCGCCATAGCAATTGAAACCCTTTAGCGGAGGCATCCCATTGCCGCGCCCCCCCACTCCTTACACCCTTTTCCTGCATGCCACATTCATACGCCCCCCCCCTCCCAGTGATGTATTCCCTGGAATAAAGACCCAAACACAATTTTAAGTTGGAAATCACAATGCCACAGCAAGCTTTATGTGCATAAAGTCAAGGAGTTATGTTACAGGTGATCCATGTATCCACCACACCACAGGTTCTTCTACGCCGAGTGGGGCTTCTTAGGTATACCCCCCCCACCCTTCCGGTTGAGCCCGGCCCTCACTACGAATTTCTCTCTACCCATGGCCATTCATTGCTTGTATTGGACTTTTCCAGACATTTTCCCCGTTGCCTTTCTTCTCGGTCCCCATTCCCCAGACAATTTTTCTGGTGTCCTTATTCACAGTACACATTTCTAACTCACAGAAATTTTCCAGTGTCCAATATCACAGTACACGTTTCTACTCTGCTCTGTGCTCCCGTCCCCTTTCGGTACCAACTCTAACTCTGAGGCGTTCCGGTTCCCATACCCTACCCCTTCTACTATCTGATTCTAATGCTAAGTGCTCCCATTTTACCTTATTGTCCCAGAGCGATGTGCTTCACCTACATTCCATTCCTCCTGGTTCCCTCACCCTCTGGTCCATCCTCAGTGATCTTATCCATGGTGTCCCCTCCGTTCCGTTTATCCCTAGTCCTTACCCTCCATCCCTGCGGCACGCTCCTCCTCTCCCTTCCGGTTCACTTCTCTTACGCCCGACCCCCCCTTTGCCTCCACACTCAGTTCCCTGTGAACCATACTCCCCCATACTCCCGCCCCCGCTGACCTCCATGTGACGTTCTCTCTGTTTCCCAAGCACCCCCGTCTCTCCCCCCCAGCCTTGCGCTTACCCCCCCTTTACCCCTTGGACCTTCCGCCCCCCCGGTTCCCTCTTGTCACCCCCAAGCCCTTTCCCGTCCCCCCTCTTACCCTTATGTATTATCCTTCGTTATCCCTTCCCCCACCTGCTTCTTTGGCAACCATACTGTGCCACCATACCATCACCTTGCTCTCCCCAACTTCCGTTGTTGACCTTTGTTTTTTCCTAATTTTCCATTTTCCCCTCCCCCCCCACATTTGGGGTTGGAATGGCTTCCAAGCCCCCTAACCCTTCCCCTTCTTCCCCAGGGCCTCCCCTGAGTCTATTACCCTTGCTGCAAAGTTAAACTTGCCCACAAGTGACTGAATAGTTTTCACGATCGTCCTGTCGCCTGACAATGCGCATTGATGTCGGCAATGCATTCCACAATCTTTTCTTTTGGCAAGCGGCAGGTCCCTAATTCTGTGTCTATTTCGATCCCTAGGTATGTTAATTGTGTGCAGGGACCTTGCGTTGTTTCCCCCGCTAGAGGTACCCCTCAGGTCTTCTGCCAATGCAATACATTTGTGTATTGCATATGTCAGTGTCTTGCTCACCCACAAATAAGAAATCATCTAAGTAATGAGTCCCCCCCTGTTCTCCAACTTGTTCAGGGCCCACTCCAGGAAGGAGCTGAAAGCCTCGAAGTATGCGCATGAAATGCTGCACACCATCGACATGCATTTGTCCACATACACTTGTCCCTTGAACTGAAACCCAAGTAAGAAAAAGCTCTCCTGGTGCACCGGGAGTAGCCTGAATGCTGCCTCAATGTCCACCTTTGCCAGTAAAGCCCCTCTTCCTGCTTTTCTGGCGAGGCTGACCGCCTGATCAAACGATGCGTATGACACGGAGCAGTCCGCCTCGTCCAACCAATCGTTCACGGAGTCGCCTTTTGGATGCGAAAGGTTGTGGATGAGGTGAAATTTACCTTTTTCTTTCTTAGGTACTAGCCCTAATGGTGATATTATTAGGTCCTTCAGCGCTGCTGTCTGGTATGGGCCTGCCACCCTGCCTAATGCCAACTCCTTCTTAGTTTTGTCCTTGACCACTTCAGGCCATTCCTTTGTTGATTTCCGATTGTTTGCTACCCTTGCTCCCTGAGGGCCTTTGTAGGGGATGCGAAGCCCCATTGTGAAACCCCCCACCAAGAGATCTCTTTCATGTGTCAGGGGGTATCGGGAGAGCCAGGGAAGCAGTTTGCCCACCCTGATTGGTGACGGGCCTTTTTTGCAAAGTTCCTTTAACCCCGCTACCCGCCATCCCCCCCACGCCCTAGTGAGCCGGCATTACCATTGTGACTTGGCTCGTGCGACCTAACCGGCGTGGGCTCCCTTGGCCGGTCTCTTCCAGTAGCACCAGAATCACAGCCACCTTGAAGAAAATAACGTTTATTTAGTGTACAGCATAGTTTTATCTGACATTTACATAGTTACAGCCACACCGCCATATGACCCCTGTTGCCAGGGTCTATATTGCCTGCTTCCTCTGTTTGCTCGCCATTCCCCCCCCCCACTGCAACTTCTTGCTGGGTGGCCAAATGCCCCACACGTGGAGCTTCTATGCCGGCAATTATGTCCCCAGTTGCATTCCCCTTCGTTGTAAAACCTGCAAGTGAACTGGCCCCTGTCGTTGGAAAAGTTCTCTAACCCCCCTCTGGTGCCCCTTGGCACCCCTTGTGGTTGCCTGGCCCCAGCGGCCGCAGTGATAGATCCCCGTTTGACCCCCCTAGTTGCGGCATGTTGTTCCCGCCACCCCATGCGTTCACCTCACCCTTGCCTTCTCTCCCTGCTCCTTGCTTTAGATCTAGATATGCCCTGGCGGGCCCCCCCTGTTAGGCATTCACCCCCCACCCCCCTCCAGGTGCTAAGTGCGATTAACACGCCCTCCTACTAAGACGATCCTGCCGTCAGGCTGCTACCCCTGGTTGACTCCAGCCAGTCCTCCACTGATTTGTGATCCATTCTTAAGTGAAATCGCTGGTCCCTCAGCAGCCACTCACTCCCGCCTAGCTGATTGTGTTCCTCAATCACGCATGCTCGGTAGCTCAGTAGTACTGGCCCGAGGGTCGGTTGCTTTTGCAGGATGGTCTGCACCATCATTTTAAACGCTGCCAACCAGTTGACCAGCGTTTCCTTGGGTCTTTTGCTGGCCTTCACTGTCTCCCTTCCCCCTATTTCCTGCAAGGTGTCCTGGCCCTTTGTTTCGTGCTCAAGTAAGGATAGAATGTTTATGAATTTCCTCAACCATAATTGGTTCTTCACCCATTCTGGGATGAGCCAGGTGGAGCAGTCATCCCCGGTCGTGGCGGGGAGTTTGGTGGTCTTCCTCGGATCGCCTTCTTCCTTTTCTGCATTCTCCAGCGCACCCTCCAGGTTCCCAAGCGCCGCGCTATGGCCCATCTTCTTTTTGCTTGCCCCTACGCTTTCCCTAGCCATACATTGATTTCCCCACCAGTGACTGGCTCCATGTTTCTAGTCACCGGCAGCCCCTGCATGGCTTTTGCTTCCTGTAATACCAATACAGCATTTGCAATCTTCTGAATTAAGTCCCACTCACCATCCTTGTTCATGGTCGTGGTGGTTGGGCCGGCCCGACCCTCTCTTTTCAGAGTAATACCCAAGTTGGCAGATGGTTTGGCAGTGTGGTTCTGCTGCTGCGCCGGGATGGGCTGACCCTTTGTGTTACCTGCGGGCACCGGGGACGGCGCCCCCATGCGTGCTTTTAATGCGGCGAGCTCTTCCACTAAGTCCCTCTTTGTCCTCTTCTGGTGTGCGCCCCACTTGTTTTTGCTGTTCTTTTACATGCAGCAGCCACTTCCTGCCCCCCCTGACGGCTGCAATTCCCCCCCATTGTCGAGTTCCTGGCGTGGCAATTCCTTAAAGTCACTGGTTGCTTTGTCCACTTCTTGAATGGCCAGCGGTGTTCTGTTGCCATTACCCAGAGATGGGCCCCCCATCCTGGTCATTGCAGCTTGCCACCCAATGACCTCTGCTAGAGCGGCATATTCTACACACGATTGGGCGTCCATGAAATGCCCCGTCAACGACGTTCCTGCCACTTCCTCTTCTGCTACCCCTTCCTTCACTATCACAAGCTCTATGACGTCCAGCCCTGGGTTTCCTGAACTTGCCTGAAGCGACATGGTGACCTGCTGGGAAACAACATTTTTTGTCAACTAGAGTGGTGCCGATGCCCTCTTCCATCTTTACATATTGGTATAATCTTTGGAGATGTGTATATAGATCACACCTAGCTGACAAAGCCACGCTGCAACCTTATCCCTGCACCAATTAAACCCACTTGTGTATATGCGCGTTATAAATTCCTGCTTTGGTTTAGCCGACCATGCTCGGGCAACACAAACACTGCCCTCACGCTGTTACTTATCTCTGCATAATCAGTACACACTTGTGTATATACGCGTTTTAAATACCTTCCTTGGATTTATTGTAAAATTCATGGAAACGAAAAGTGCCCTGCGCGCTCGCTGTGTAACTAAGATTAATCTTTTAGATACCGCTTGCACGACCACGGAGTGCCTCGCCTGTTTTCCGGGGCCGATCCCTCACAATGGCCTTGCTGCAGGTGTGATAACCAAAACAAAATTCCTCATCTTGAATGAGCCCGCCTCGCGTGACCATCTTGTATAATGTTTTTTGGTTTCAAAACCTTTACCCCGAACCATAATGATCTAATATTAATGTGCACATTGTTCCCAATTAGCTTATTGTGTTTTGTAACCTGAATTGAGGCCCCACCGTATAGCGCGATAAAAGCGTTTCCATAATTTAGCATACATCTAGCTTCGAACAAGGACAGAAATCACTAGTGCACTGGTGTGTTCTAATTTGCACCGCCACTGAAACACTCATGGTTAATCGCCCCAACACTGGTGCATCACTGTCACAAAATCGCACTTCACCACAAACGATCCTGTGTGGGGAGTAAACGCTCATTCGTAAACGTGTTGTTGAAATTGCTGCACATAATGACCCCCAAACCCTGCCTCTTCACGCGGCCATCCGCACATGGCGGCCCTTCCCCTCACCTCAGAGAAACCTCATTCATAGACGCTATAAAATGTATATATCAAGACCTGGCGCGTGTCAGCCTGGCGACCTCCTAGTGTAAGACCTCTCCGCTTGACAACCCTGATCGGAGGGTCAAAAGGTGGAAAACAAATCGCAATGAAGACCTTATAATTGATCACAACACAAACTTGTGGGCCCACTGTTGTAAAAGACGCAAACTAAATAAATACCAGAAGGCCCGAGCGGCCTGCGAACGAAACTGTGGCCCATGGACCGGCGTGCCAATTTCTTATTGACGACATCGCCCATAATGCATTAATGAAATGATCTGCGTTCCCATTCCGCAGGCCAGCAGGGAACCGACTGGTCTTACCAACGTTAGGTTCCCTTTTCCCAAGCGTCCATTTACAATAGTGCCAGTTATCCCCCCTTTTGCAACTGAATTTCCTCAATTGCAGTCAAACGCCATACTCCAAAGTAGAGCGCCTTAAAACTTTGATCCATCCCCAAAACAAGCAGAACCGTGACTAAGCATATGCCTAACATATGGCCTAAACCAGACAAGCGCATACAAAGGCCTCAAGATTGACTTCAAATGCACAACCTACTGCGAGCCCTCGCCCATCGGGCCCTAGTTGCAGCCTCCGGCAACAAAACATGGTAAAGTCTGACGTCCTCTAATGGAAACTAGTCCTTAATGCACACGGAATGAAACAGTCCTTTACTGCTAACATTTAAATCATGAAAGTGGGCAAATTGTCTACGTTGCCCTGTAGCACCCCTTTCCCCCACCAGCAAACCTACCGCTCCCCCGTGTTTGTCAAGACACAGTCTTGCATTCTGGTATGTGTAGTTCGACGGCTATGCCAACTTTTTTAAACGTGCAGCGACATGATCCCAATGCAAATTTCCTTCAATGAAACAACAACTACTGCATGCATGAACCACGCAATAACCCAGCCTCGTCGCATGCTCCGTGGCCCAAATGCTTCCTTAACGCAGCGGGGGTCCGTCAATGGGCACCGTGAATCCATGAAACTCATACAAGACGACACATGCTGCAAGAATGAAATCAACAAGAACCCAGCTGAATACATTATAATTAGTGCGGCGGCCCATAAACATTTGCATGATGCAGGTACGTTCGTTTAACAGTGTGCGCGCCTGCCATACCAACTCATTTAAATGTGCTAATGTCATCCTGGCGCAGCACCAACAACAAAATGAAAGAGGGGTCTATTATATGGTGCCCGGTCCTTGCACCCCTTGCCCTCCAGACCACCCTCCTCCCGTTGACGGTGGTTGCATTCAGCTGCCCTACCTGTTGTGTGCATATTTCCTCTTCCCGTTAAAACATAGTGCGGCTTTTCTGCGCCGCCTCTCCCACTGATGGCCCTGCGGCATGCTCGCGGCACCACGGCCGACAAACATTACGGTTGCAGTCCGCACACACATGGGGGCACACCGAACGCTCATGGATCCCCCCACAATCGCTAAAACAACTGTACGCATGTGCACTACCTGCCCCCCAAACCCGCTTTTGCTCCCCAACCTGCGCCCTACTCCTGTGTCCTGTGATTCCGTGAGAGGCCCAACTATTGTACTACCCTTTTTCCCCTGCTTTACCGCACGTCGTCACTACATTACCCGCGTGTCAGCCTGCATGCCCGGCAACCGTGATATCCCGCAGCATTACCGCCCCCTGGCCCTTGATCCCATGCAGTAGCCCCTATAGTTACGTGGCAACTCACAAGCTGCCGGCCTTCCATAGCCTCAAGCTTGCAAAACTACCCGTATCTCTTCTAGCACTCGTCCGCGACGTGACCGCCTCACTCGACCGCCGCCCCTTCAGGAACAGGAGACTCCGTGTTGCCTCGTAGAGGCCTTCTAAAGGAGGACGCGCACACACGGAAACTGCAACTTGCTTCCTTTATTTTACGAACACCAAACCCCAACTGGCGCTCAGCGCGCCTTCTCCCATAATCCCCGTTTCCCTTTCCTCCTCCCGCCGTGTCAATAACTCCGCCCCCACAACGGTGGGGGCAGCACTCCTTAACCCATGAGTGCTTGGCAACATCACCCCCGAACAATATATTCAAACATCGGGGTCAACATTCTTCAACAAGTCTCGTAGGTTTTCTTACAGTTCTCCGTGGCCTCTCCTCTTGGTCACCTGCCTCTTGCAGTTCCGTGGTCCTCACTTCTCTGCTTGTCCCTCCTGGGTCTCCTCCTGGTGGGACCCACAAATCGTCCTGCGGCTCTCGCGGCTCTGGAGAGGCCGATCGATATGGCGGCTCTGTTCCTTCTCGTCTGGAGTAGTGTCTGAATTGTTGACAGTTCCTGGTGATGGCTCTGCTTTGATCCTCGGCTGTCACCATCGTGCCTTTCACTGCGGTTACTCTCATGGGACTTGGAGCGAACCGCAGATCTGTCTTTCTGGGCGTTGGTTGCTGGACAAGTACTTCGTCTCCAATGTGGAAGTCTTGCATCACTGCATGACGGCGGGCGTCTGTCTCTCGTCTCGCTCTCTCCTTGGCTTCTGCATCCCTTCGGAGCACGTCCATGTCAAGCAGCTCCTCATCGGCTGGGTTGTGCGGTATGCGGGTTCGTACTTTGTAGCGAAACATGAGCTCAGCAGGTGTCTTGTTGGTGGCTTCGTGAGGAGTGTTTCTGTAGTCCCGTAGGAGTCGGCACAGCGCCTGGTGTGGGTCGACCGCTTCTACTCTGGCTCTTTGTCTCGTTTTTTTGATTGATGCCATGAATCGTTCAGCCATCCCATTCGCTTGAGGGTGGCGAGGAGTTATCTTCATGTGTGCAAACCCTAAATGTTCTGCTAGTGTTCCAAATTCATGTCCACTGAACGGGGGCCCATTGTCGGATTTGACTATCTTGGGGATCCCCCACTCGCTGAACACTTCTTCTATCGCCGCTGCTACTTGGGGGAATGCGGTGGTGGTGACCATTTTGACGATTGGGAAACGTGAGTGTTCATCTATTATGAGCAAGAGGTAGTCATCCTCTTCCGTGGGTCCATAGAAGTCCATGGCTACCCGTTCCCATGGTCGTTCAGGTATCTGTGTGTGTTGGAGCGGGGGTGGATGTTCCGTGGGGGCTGTGCACTGACAGGCATGGCAGTTCTTCACCCATTCTTCCACTGCCGCGTCCAGGAACGGGAACCAGACATGGCGCCTCAGCTGCCTCTTGGTGTTTTCTGCTCCTCTATGACCCTTATGGGCCGTGCTTACCACTTCATTCCTGAGCGTGGTGGGGATGACTATTTTGCACCCTCTGAGGAGGATGTCGTTGTCCTTGACGGCCAATTCGCTGTGTACTCTGGCCAGCCTTTCAATTTCTTGTTTGCACGCCCCTGGGTGTGCCAGCGTTGCTCTATATGGATCTCTCCATTTGCTGGACAATGTGAGGCTGATGGCGAGTGCCATGGTGGGGTCAGCAGCAGATGCGGCCGCCACTCTCTCTAGGGACAACGCCGGTGGTAGCAAGCTCGATGCTATGTACTGTACATAGGCGATGTCTCCCTCACGGGTCAGTGGGGCCCCCACTGGGTGACGTGACAGGTAGTCAGCGGGGTTAAGGTCACCCCCGGGACGATGTACGATGTCATAGTCATATTCCTGTAAACGGATTCCCCAGCGCTCGATTCTTGGAGGCATCTTGGTGTGCGGGTTGCCAAACAGCGAGAGCAGGGCTTGGTGGTCCGTTATTAAGGTAAACTTTTTCCCAATGACGAAGTCATGGAAATGTTCGCACGCCCATACGGCGGCTAAGCTCTCTTTTTCCGCCTGGGAGTAGGCCAGTTCTGGGGTGGACAGGGCTCTGCTTGCGTATGCGACGACATGTCTCGGGTGGACATCCGCCCCGCTAGTTTGGGCTAGGATGGCGCCAAGGCCCACCGGGCTCGCGTCCACTACAATTTCAGTGTGCCAAGCGGGATTGAAGTATGCCAGGCGGTGTGCTTCCATCAGGGCCCGCTTGATGTCGGAGAAAGCCTGGAGGCATGCTGGGGTCCATTCAAACACTGTATCTTTCTGGAGGAGTTTCCGTAGAGGGTCGGTGAGGGACGCGTTGTGCGGTATATACCGCGCACAGTAGCCAGCCATGCCAAGAAATGAGCGGACGTCAGCGACCTGTCGTGGTTCCTCCATGTTGGTGATAGTGTCAACCTTATCAGGATCCGGCTGCATACCCTCGCTGGAAAAGATGTGTCCAAAGAATTTGAGCTTGGTCTTGCTGAAACGGCATTTTGCAATATTGAGGGTGAGGCCTGCTTCTTGGAGTGCTGCACATGTAGCGAGCAGAGCCTTGTCGTGAGCCTCTTTCGACGAACCGAAAACGAGGATGTCGTCACTGTAATTCAGTGTGCCTTTGATTGGTCTGATCACCTGCCGGATGGCCTCTTGGAAGATTTCTGCGGCTGATGAGATGCCGAAATTTAGGCGCCGATATCTGTATAGACCGTCATGGGTCGCGAATGTCGTGATGGGTCTGGATTCCGGAAGCAGCTCCAGCTGATGGTATCCCTGGTTGAGGTCGAGTTTGGAGAACATCCGGGCGTTGTTCAGTTGCACGATCATGTCCTCGATGCAATGGCCCGGGTGCCTCTCACGCTGAATGGCAGTGTTTGCCACCCTCATGTCCACACACAAACGGATCTTTCCTCCCTCTTTTGGTACAACCACGAGTGGGGAAACCCATGGTGTCGGCCCTGTGGCTGGTTCAATGATGCCATCAGACAATAGTTGTTGGAGTGCGTCTGATACTGCCACTTGTAGGTGGAAACCCACTCTCCGGGGGTGTTGCGGTACTGGCCTCACTGAAGTGTCGATGTGTAGTCGGATGGGAGGGGCCTTGAGTTTGCCCAGCCCTCTGCAGAGGTTGGGGAAGTCTCTCGTGATGTCGGCCTGTGTGACCAGGTTCTGCATCTGGTAGCATGCGATGGCGCCAACTGTATCTCTCGCGTTCATGCCCTCGGAGGTCGCTGTGATGGAGTCTCCCGCCTTCACGTGTATTTCTATTAAACCTAAACAGGACGCCGTGTGATAACTGAGCAGGCATCGGCTTCTAGCAAGTGACCGGATGATGTGTATCGTTGTGTCTACTTTCCGGCCATTCAGGAGAAGGCGTTGTGTGAAACATCCTACTGTCGGTAGGGGGGTGGTGGCGCCCCACTGAAATATCCTTGAGCGGGACTGTTGAAGTGCAGGTGGGTTCGCCCATAATGTTAACAGTAGCGCCTGAGTCAATCATGAATTGGAATTGTCTATTCCCCATTTTGATGGGGATTTTCGGGGCTTCTCTGGCCTCTTCAGTGTCGAGTATGAGGTTGACAAAATCATCTTGGTCGTATGAGTCATATGGTATGTCATATGCAGCTCCCTGCACCTCCTGGTAGAGAGGCTCAAGCCCATATTCTTCTGGCGGATGGTCATATTCATCGGTGAAGTATTTCGTCCGATCAGTCTGCTCTGGCTGTGGTGGGAATCCCGGCGTATGGTATTCGTCAATGGCTCTGACGTATCGCCTCTGTCCTTGGCTTTGTTGGTAGTATCGGGGTTGAAAGTGTCTAGGAGGTGGCGGACGGACAAATGTCCTGACTGGCGTTTGGGGTCTCGCGGGCGGGAATGGTACGCCTTCCCTGCACACCGAGTGGAAGTGGCCTTCTCTTCCGCAGTTTGTGCATCGTTGAGACAGAGCGGGGCAAGATCCTGTGTGTGGAAAAGACATCCCACAGCGATAGCATTGTCTCTGTAAGCGGGGTGTTTGGACGTTTCGAGTTCTGTATGACTGTGGCCCCCTGTCGCCTGGACGAGATGGTTGTATGGTTGCGATCAGTTCCGCAGCGTCGTGTTTGGGGTTGCCTGGGCTGGTCATGGATGTGGCTTGGGCATCGACCCTCTCATGTATGCGAACGAGCTCGCTCACTTCCTGGATGGAGAGGGGTTTCTTTAGGAGCTGTTTCTTGAGGGCAGGGGATAAGCAACCTTCAATGACCCTTAGTCTTATGGCTTCTTCCAGAGAAAATGCGTCGAATTGGCAATTTGCACCCTTTACTCTCAGGTGGGTTATGAATTCATCAACTTTTTCCTGCGGCATTTGAGTGCACTTGTTGAAAAGGTAGCGTTCGTAGTCGCGATTGACTTCTATGATGAGGAGTTTGTCTAGGGCCTTTATTAAGTCCTTGAAAGTGTTCTGTTCGGCTGCAGGAATAGTCTTGACCACAGTCTTTATCTCGCCTCTCACCAGATTAAGGAAGATGTCTCTGATGTTGGGGGAATTTCCATCCCCAGATCCCCTGACGTAATGCTGGAAATCTTCCATCCAATCAGTCCATCTAGGTCCTTTCGTGGCTTGTGGGGTCATGGTGAAAGGGGGTGGTAGTCGCAGTTGAATCGGCTGCACTACGTGAGCCGGCGTAGGCGACCCTGGGTTGGACCCTGACGCGGAGGCTGGCGTGCTCATGATGCCGGCGACAATATGTATTAGTGCTTTATTTGGGTAGGCTAGTGGAGCTCGGTCCGGGCAGACTCACCGGCCTCCAGCGGGTGAGGTGTCGCAGCAGACGTCCAAAACGCTTCCCTGCGCTATGTTGTGCTGTGCCAGAGGCGTGTGGTGGTCTCGCGGGCTCCTTTGATCCACCGACGACCTTCTTGACCTTCTCGGGGTATTGAGGAGAACGGATGTCTGGATAGAAAAAGGAGGAGGCCTGGAGGTATTCAGGGCGTGTTGGTGAAGTACTGCGAGGAGGAAGAGGGCTTCCGCTTGTGTGGGCCACCAGGATGTAGGAGGAGGAGGCCCGGGGCGTTCAGGGCGAGAGAGTTGGCGGACTGCCAGAGGAGGAGGCCTTGTGCGCGCACGCGGCGCGGCGAGTGGCGGACAGCCAAAGGAGGAGCGGCGGATTGCCTTGTGTGCGCTCGCGGCGCGTCGGGTGGCGGAAAAGCCAAAGGAGGAGCGGCGGATTGTTACGGAGGACTCCGTGGGCACACGAGGAGAACCCTCGTCGCCAGTGTTGCCTCGTAGAGGCCTTCTAAAGGAGGACGTGCACACACGGAGACTGCAACTTGCTTCCTTTATTTTACGAACACCAAACCCCAACTGGCGCTCAGCGCGCCTTCTCCCATAATCCCCGTTTCCCTTTCCTCCTCCCGCCGTGTCAATAACTCCGCCCCCACAACGGTGGGGGCAGCACTCCTTAACCCATGAGTGCTTGGCAACACTCCGGCTGCCCGATCACAGTAAACATCTTACATGCCCAGGAGCTGCAAACACCCTCGAATTTCGATGAAACGTAGATGGATGATTCGAATTCCGATCTGATTTGTAGAGGAACGCAGGGGACCGAGAGGCAAAGCCGCTTGCGTGCCGGGCTTTATAGGCCCTTACTCTCTCTTGCTCCCTCACCCCCCACTTCTGGTGTTGGCCACGCCCGTTTCCGGGGACGGGCCCCACTTTTAGGGCCACCGTGTTTCCCCGGCGGGGTGGGGAAGGCTGGCCGGGAACCCTCAGTAAGGGGCGGCACCCGGCATGCCTCCTTCGTCGTCGCATTCACCCGCCAAAACTCTGTGACGGCCGCAGGGCTCGCCCGAGCCTCTCAGCTGTCAAATACCACACTTTGCCCCTTTAGATGTTCACACTTTCTCCGTGCCGACTGCAAATGCGACTGCAGTCTCTGTCAATACCACCGGGGATGAAACATGAGTGGAGGTTAGCCATGTACATTAGCTGCACTACTGCTAATGCAGTCACCCTGAACAGGGTCAAGGATCCAGCCTGCACATCTGAATTCTGTTCTATAATTAAGTGGCAGTCTTCATGCCCCCCACGCCTCCACCGCTTACTCTATCTGTGGTGGGATGGACATAAATAAATCCAAGGCAGTCCATTATTTTGCTATATTTGTAGGACTCATTTGGAAAAAGCTTCTCTTGGTCTTGAGGAATTGAGTGATAACCTGCCATTGGCAGTACCACTGGACACAGACTTGTGAAAGAACAGGGCCTTATACAAGATATAAGGACCTCTGTATTAGTTCCCGTAAATTCGGACACCTAGCCTCGTATCTCCTACAACAGCCATATTGGACATTTGCTCGATTGATATAATATTTGCCTACTTTGGAAAAGAGATGTGTGTGGGTGGAGAAAGGCGGGAGTGGTTCACCTTGTCGTTTTGTCTGATTGGCTCTGGACCTTCAAGACGTCTGACTTCGGACTGTCCTGAATTGATGAATTTGCGTCCATTGCACTCCCGGCGTTATATGCAAGGACTGCGGATATGACCACGGGGGTTCCACTGGGGACGTGTTTATGCGGATCATTGTCCTGGGTGCTTGTTCATTGCTCTCTATCGCTATCTTTTACAGACGGATTTGTTATGATAATTGAGTTCATGAATTTACACTGTTGCTGATTAATATACTTTAATTGTGTGGATATGTACATGTTCATCTTATTTATAATGCATTGGAAATTGTGGTTGTGTATTTTTTTGTGTTACGGTTTGAAAGTTTAAACCATGGAATACAAATAAATACAAATAACCAAATAAAATAAAATAAAAAAGAAGTGACCGTCTCCAAAGCAGAGACCAGCCAGGTAGCACAGCTAGTTAGGTGACTGTTGCTGAGATATTATATGTTCCGTTCAGCCTATACATTCTTTAGGTTTCATTCGAATTCCTTCTGTAAAATATGCTTTAAAATGCAAGGGGTTGAGCTTGGTTGCTGGCTCATATTCACAGGATGGGGAAAGGGAAGGGGGTCGGGGGGCAGTGGGGAGTTTTACCCTGTAGTCAAAAGGAAGAGTTGGCACCCATGTTCAAATGAGTACTTTATCAAGTCTCTAGTTTCAGCAGGAACAGAATAAAGTCCTGTTTGTCAGTTCTCACTTTACGGGAGCCAATAAGAAGTGTCTGTGTGTGCCTGAGTTGCCCCCTTTCTGTTGTGGCGCAGGGAGGCATTTGAAGGGGCAGATCTCCTCTTCAAACAGCAGCTGGAAAGGGGGGGGGGGGTGCCCATTTCCCAGCAAAGCATATTCTTCCAGTCGTATCAGCACGAAGAGGCGATCAGGAAATAATTCAATATTTAAAGTCTGCCGCAGTACTACCCAGTAGCATTTTCACCTGCAAAAGGACATATGTATTTGGTGCTCTGCTCTCCTCCCAGCCCCCTACATGGACCCGGGTGGGTGGGGGCTGCTGGGAGAGTGGATGGGAGTGTCACATTTTGCTGACTCGCCCCGGGTACAGCCAAAGCTAAGGCAGTCCTGCACTTAATCCATTGAGTAATACATACATAAATAAATAAATAACTAATAAGATTTGCTCTCCTTTCTCCCCCCTCCCATGTAGAATTCTTGCTTGCTATGTCGGTTGTTGTGAATTGTTGCACCCTTAAGCCTCTGGATTCTATGGAGCGCATAATAACTAACTGGGAGCAAACCAACCCCCCTATTTTCTTGCACACCCCCCAGTGCCAGGAGACCATGCAATGCCAAATGGCAGCGTTGTGTGGTATAACATAACGCATCTGAAAATCATTTGCACCACAACAGAAATAGGTCCAAACTGATGCATGCATGTTTTACTCAGGGACGTTGACTCACCCAAACGCCAGTGATAGCGGAAGTGACATCAAGCACCATTGTTATCACAGGAAGCCATTTTGCATGATCTTTGGCCAGAGGACATCATATCACAGGAACTGCTGCCACCTGACCTTCAAACCTGGTGACATCACGGGAGTAAAGGGTTAGTTCAGTTACCCACAATGCATATCAACTAGTTTGCGCTCTTAACATTCCAGCGGTGCAGTCATGAGATCGTTTGCATAAACAATGTTTCATCTTGTGTTTGTGCTCATTATTCGGACACAGGTGGCAATTCTGCTGGAGCTAAATGTTTCTGATATGTCATATATTTTCTGCACAGCGGATATTGGAGTGTGAAGCCTAATCCTGCCAGTTCAGTGTCGCCACGCTGTCATCAGGACTGCATGACCCCAGGACCCGCAGGCCTGCAGCCACCCACAGCAAGGCGGTGCACCCTGCATGGTGCCTTTGGCTCATGCAGCAGCGTTCTGTCCCATCTAAACCAACCTTCCTTCCTTCCTTCCTTCCTTCCTTCCTTCCTTCCTTCCTTCCTTCCTTCCTTCCTTCCTTCCTTCCTTCCTTCCTTCCTTCCTTCCTTCCTTCCTTCCTTCCTTCCTTCCTTCCTTCCTTCCTTCCTTCCTTCCTTCCTTCCTTCCTTCCTTCCTTCCTTCCTTCCTTCCTTCCTTCCTTCCTTCCTTCCTTCCTTCCTTCCTTCCTTCCTTCCTTCCTTCCTTCCTTCCTTCCTTCCTTCCTTCCTTCCTTCCTTCCTTCCTTCCTTCCTTCCTTCCTTCCTTCCTTCCTTCCTCAAGAGAAGGTAACTGCACCTGCCCACTCTCTCTTCGGTGCAGTGCTAGACAGAACCTGTGCTGCCATTGCACAAGGTGTGGCCTGAGCCGAGTGCATGGTGACATATGGGGATGTGTTAAAGCTCCTCTGCACTTCAGTCACGTGGCGTTGGATTGGCAAGTGGACACGGCACGGCAGAATGCAGCTAATCTCACATCTTTGATGGCAGAGGGGAATAGTCAATCAAAGGCTAACAATTCCTGCTGTACAATAATCCCCTCAATTGAACCCCCCCTTGGCCATCCAAAACGGATATTATTTGTTTATTTGTATGTCAAAGTTTAATCGGGACCGAAAAACCCAAAGGTAGGCGTGCCCATAAACCCTCATACCAATGGCATAATTACATGCAAGATGACAACAAATATTTGGAATGAAGATGGAGAGAGAAATACAAAGATATATTTATTTAATTTGGGATTATTTTTATATAGCTGTGTTACGCTGGCTTTGGCACAGCAAAGTAAAAAACAGATGGACAACATACACAATTACCCAAAACAAAATGCATATATGATATGATAAGTCATTTATAACGCACCTGAACACAAGTGTTTCTAGGTGTGACAAGGAAGGGGGGAGAAAGGGGGGACAAAACAAACGATTTTGCTAGGCCTTATGGCATTCAGATGGTGGAAGTTCAGGGGGAAGGGAGAGGAGGAGCACCAGGGGGAGGGAAAAGGAGAGTGCAATAAGCAAAGCTCAAGTAAGTGCCGCTGGGGTGGCCGGTTCTAAGTAAGTGCAGGGAGGCAGGGGTCTGTAGGGTTGCAGATACAGCCCCTAGTGTGCGGTAGGCCTGGAGGCAGTGCATGGGGCTGCTGGTTGTGAAGCAGCCTGGTCCGCATAAGATTCAGAGGGAGGCCAGGTAACCAGTTAGTGCAGCAGACAAGAACATCAGCAGGGGAAAGAGAGAAAGCAGAAGCGAGAATTAATGTCTTACGTTGCTTCCGGACCTGAGGTGTTCCTACTCAAGTTTGAGAGAGGCAGCGAGGCTGTTCCAGAGGGCTGCAAAAGCCGAGCAGAGATATCCACCCCCCCCACTCTCAGCCTGGCGAAGAGTCTGACCCACAGAGAGTTGGAGGTGGATGAGTGAAGGGCTCGAGAAGGAAAGTGCTTAGGAAGAGAGTTGGATGTAGTGTGGGTCCCAGCCCCATAAAGCCTTGTGGACAATGCAGAGGGTCTTGAACTTGATCCCTGCAGCCACCAGCCTCCAGTGTAGCGATTTCAGGGAGATATGATCCCTGGGCTTGAGGCCAAGAACTTGCAGTCCTGTTCTGGATTAGTTACAGAGGGTGAAGAGTAGAGGCTGGCAGATTTAGAAATAGTCTGTTGCAGTAGTTCAGCCTACAGAGAACCAGGGCTCTGGAGACAGTGAGCTTTTGTGGGAAAGTGAGAAAAGGAAGAATACCTCTGAGGAGGTGCAGCTGGTAGTGTGACTTCTTAGAGATTTCCGAGATGTGAGGAGAGAAGGAGAAGGTGGAGTCAAAGATGACACAGAGGTTTTCTGTCTCGCAGGAAGGCGCAGGTAGAGGGCCCACCGAGGGCGGCCAGAGTGAAAGAGGGAAAGCGGGAGCAGGGGTACCAATGAGAAGGATCTCAGTCTTACTGGCATTCAGGCAGAGATCGTTAGAGGCCCAGCCTTCCTGAATCACTAATAGACAATCAGGAATGAGCGAGAGAGGGGAGGAGGCAGAGGGGAGTCTGAAGGAGAGCTGAGTGTCATCCACATAACAATGAAAGTTAGGAGAGAAGGTAGAGATGAGGTGGGCCAGAGGTGTCAAGTCTGGTTGAAGAGCCAGGGTGAGAGGTTAGAACCCTGGAGAACACCACATGTGGAGAGAGAAGTGGTGTGCATAGAATGTGCAAAGGGTACCTCCCCCAAACTGGGAGAGAGAGATAAGGAGAGGAACATGTAAAGTGCATAAACAGCCTTTGCTTCCTATCCAATTAGGATAAAGGAGGGATGTCCCAATGTCTTCACAATTTAGCATCAATAGATAGATGAAACCCAATGGAACAGCAATTTTGAACACATAACAGTCATCAACATTTTTTTGACATTATGCGAAGATGTGTCATAAATTAAAACAAAAGTTTACTAGGTGGGACAATCTAAGGTTGTGTTGATTGTCTTCAAACAATTGGATGTCTTGAGCTCTAAAGAATGGGGTATCACAACTTTTCCTTCTTCTTAGTTTCAACAGGTTCCTGCTGGGACAGTTTTCGCCAGGACCTGCTGCCTATGTGTGTGAAAAAATGGAAAAGGGGGGATTGCTGTAGGAAAATCTTGTACATAATTCACTGCAGATTTCAATGAAGGCCAATAGATTGATTGATAAAAGGAGCACACTTACTTACTTTAAGTGAAAGTGCGCGGTTTACTAAGGGCCTCAATGTCTGTTCGCCGGATGAAACCTAGGGAACCAAAAAAACAGAAAAAGCCCCCCCCCCCAGAGTGGTTAATGCTCTGATAGAAAGCTCCAAGCTATGCCTATATGTGCTCCCAATACATGAAGGAATAAGTAGAAGGGGAAAATACAGTGTCTGCGGATCACAATGACCGTGTGTGGATCAGGGATCCCCAAAGGGCAGAAGAAAAATGGCAGCAAAAATCAGGGAAAGAAGAGAATGAACTGTCTTGACCCCTGTGGCACGAGGGGTGGCTAAAAAGAAAGTTCCTAATCAAATGCCATACACGATGAGTGCAAATGTGGCCTCTTACCTCCTAGTGGTGTATAGGTGTTATATGGAGTGACACATAGAGACGCAATTCACAAAGACGCCCCGCGGAGAGCTCGCGTTCGAGCCTGAACTTACGCTGAGCTCAGTGAGCTTGATAAAGAGTAGGAGGCCAAGACGCCGGGAACCCGTTACCACGGGAACGGCTGTTTACCAAACAGTAGAAATTGGAACAGACATGCGCTACACTTCTTTACATTATAATCATGTCATGGGTAATACAGTACATGGTGGTTGGTATAAAGTGTGCATAGGACGGTGCTCTGTCATGACTAACGCCACTCTTTCCCCCACTATTCAAATAGACACTTTAAAAGCCCAAAAAAAGTTATGGTCAACGTTTTCACAATTTTTGTAAAATAGAATACATGGGGAACATACTTTCAGACCATTCCCTGCTAGCAGCTAGGTTAATGTGGGGGCAATGTTAGGGTGGCAATACCTGGCTGGAGACTGGGCACGGGGCCTGCTTGGCGTAGCTTACAAAGGTACGCTCCAGGAATACACAGGAGAATACGTTGACCAGAATGTAGGTTCTGCCGATGATGTGGGGATAGTATGGGAGACATTTAAAGTGACAATTAGAGGAACATGTATAGCAACCACCTGTGGTATTTGGTCAGCACTCCTAAAAACACTCAAGAGGTTGGAAGAGAACATCAGGAAAATAGAGGTGGAGATAGCGGCTGGGAACCAACGTGGCGCAGACTTAATGAGAGAACTCGCATTACAGCTACAGGCCCAGGCGTCGCTAGGCCGTCATGGCTAAACCCAGTATACCAGTAGGGTGCACGGTGAAGGGGATAAGTCCAGGCGGTCACTGGACTGGCTCCTGAGAAGAGAGACACTGCATGTTGCAATTACTCAAGTAGAGCGGAAGGACAGGTCCCTAGAGACTGCAGAGAAAGACCTCAATGACGTCTTCAATAAATACTAGATGCTGTTATATACAGGTGAAGACATTATACAAGTGTTAAAACGTGCTAAACTGCCAAAGCTGGTCGAAGCAGCACGTGCTGAACCGAGACGGGTAGCCTTTGAATCCTCAACATTGTAGAAGCCATACATAGATAGCTTGACACCAAGGCTCAAACAACTATATGATTATGCCTTTCACACAGGGTCCCTTCTAAAGTCGGGCTCAGAACCCAGATATTGCGACTCATACTGGCCGATCGATCTCACTGATAAACTTAGATACAAAGATTTTGGGTAAAATAATAGCTACTAGGATATTGAAGGTGGCATTGGACTTGATACACCCACACCAATGTGGGTTTGTTTCGGGGAGGAATGCAGCCATGAATTTACAGATAATACATCATGTTATTTAGGCAGGGCAGGGAAAGGACGCAGAAATGGCTATAGCCTCGCTAGATGCCACCAAGGCGTTCGATTCCCTGGGATGGAAATTGTTATTGCAGTCA
Organism: Ambystoma mexicanum; assembly: GCF_040938575.1. Taxonomy (NCBI): domain Eukaryota; kingdom Metazoa; phylum Chordata; class Amphibia; order Caudata; family Ambystomatidae; genus Ambystoma; species Ambystoma mexicanum. The sequence continues at coordinate 1,014,706,786 of NC_090926.1, read as the reverse complement.
TTAGAGTGGTACAGGGTTGGTACCAATATGCTGACCTGGTTCAGGATACTTTATAACGAGCCATGGTGAGGGTAAAAACTGTCAAAAGAAGTGCCACCGTCCCCTTTGCTCTGGCACTGGGACCAGCGGCAGGCATTTCTGGGAGGCAGGCATAGGGACGTAAACATGCTCCAACCCTTTATGCTGAAGACATACTATTATATGAACAAACCCAAACTTGCATATCCCGTACAGGATATGATAGGTTATTTATAACGCGCTTTATACCCAGAGGTTTCTAAGCGCAACCCGGGGATCGAACCTGTGTTCGTCGTCTTGATTCCAAAGAGAACATGCTGCACTGAGCTATCCTTCTGAGACATGATGGAAGGTCCGGGGAATTTCAGAGAACAACTGTTGGGATTTGGGATAATTGAAAGGAAATCAGTGATTTTGCCTCCGGCGGGACTCAGAGGGAGGAACTTCATGAAATGTTAATTTGTTGGGAACTAGACTCCTCTAGATATTGGGGGATACAAATACATCATACGTTGGTGGACACATTTAAATACAAGAAGGGGAGTGCGCTCCACAACACAGGCAGCACCCTACGCTTGTGGAAGGCACTGCCATTATTCTTAATGGGCAAGATAGCGATATGCGGAATGGCGATTCTGCCCAGCCTCTTGTATATGTTTGAAGAAAGGCAGCTTTATCATATGTGGTATTTACGATCTTCTGGGCCCTAAGATTATTCAATTCTTGTGGGCAGGATGGAGGCGTTGGGCCGCACTAGCAACACTGCGTAGGGGATACCAGGACGGAGGGCTCGCCCTCCCAGATTCTGAAGTATATTTCCTGGCAGCACAACTGCAATTTGCAGATAGGTGGCACCCAATACTCAGGTTGGGGGAATGTTAGGAGAACTTGCCCAGAATAAGATTGGGATGGAACTAATTTGGAGACAGATTGGTGAAAAAAAGCGCGCCATGCAGCGTAAGAGTTTTACAATAGGTGTGGAAACACATGTGTGCCAAACTACGCCTGAGATGAGTATATAGCGATAATACGGGAAATGAGCCAAAGCGCTAGAAATGTGGGCGATGAGCAATGCGTAAGACAAGGGTGCTCACTAGTGGGTGCCACGTTTGAAAGCGGACTCTGACTGCCCTTTACTGGGTGGGCGGAACAGCTCGAGATGTCGAAAGGAACATCCTTGGGCTATGCCAGGCAGTCAAGGTTTCAGCATTTACATGGGATTCGATAGCAGAGGAGCACCAACCAACAGCACTACTGACCATGGAGAGAGAGGGGCAGGCGGCCTCCAGATCACCTAAAGGACTGCAGTATAGTATGATTTAACAGCAGCTCTAGGTGAGAGGAAAATAATATAGGAGGACCATAAGAAGCGCTGGGGTGGCCAAAGATCTCTTCACCTGTGAAGGCACTTTCGAGAAACGCAGGATTTCAACTAACTCAATGTGACATTCCACACAGAGTTTACATGACCCGGATGAGATCCCATGGAAGTAATCCTGAAGCTGATAGTACGCGCCCCTTCCTAGCTGTCAGCAAGAACAAGCCCGTTTCTAGAATATGATATGGGATTGTCCAGTGATCGCAAGATTCTGGCAGAGGGTCATGGCATGGGTGAATCACTTGGCGAGGGGGCATTTCGAGTGCATCCCAAAATTCTGTCTGCTGGGATTGTTCCCTGGAGGGAAAAAAAGAAGCGTATGGAAAAGAGAGCCGGGTTCCCGTGTTGCCAGCGAACATGATGGCTATATCATGGAGATTCCAGAAGGGGCCGTTAACAGTGAAACGGCTAAAGGACGTGCACAGATGGGTGACGCCTGAAACATGGGGTTATTTACACCATCAAGTGCGACGGGAGGAGGTAGGGCACGTAGACGGGGACTGGGAATGACTCTTTCATGCACTCACATCCTCCCCGGACGATAAGCCCCCATGAAGGTAGTACATTGCAGAGCAAGAGCAATATACCTACCCGGGAAGGTGGGTGGGGGTGGGGGGGTCTTGTATGGAAGCCCGCTAGGTGATGGGAGGTGGGATGTGCACGATGTGAGTTACTCTCATGTTGGGCTTGTGTTGTACACAGGCCGGGACCCAGCTATAATATTTTCTTTGGGGAAGGGGGCAGTTTGTAAAATTCATGTTTTACAGCAATACAACAAGAACAACTATTTAAAAACAAAAAATGGTAGGACCAACTTTTTAAAAAAGTCTTTAAGTGCTTCCTCTGCCCTCACTTCCCCTCCTCCAGTAATGCACTTCTGCCAGCAACTGGGTCCCATGTGTAAAGGTGTGAGATATGATAGGTTATTTATAACGTGCTTAATACCCAGAGGTTTCTAAGCACGGACACAGGGATCGAACCTGTGGTGCTCCGTGTCATCTTGCTTCCACGGCGAGCACGTTACCCATGAGCTATCCACCCGACACCGAACAGAGGCAGTACTAAGCGGTCTGCAAGATGAGAACATCTTTACCAAAACAGCCGCCAAAACCCACACTTTAAAGGTACCATAAGAAAGGCAAGAAATGAAAATGCAACCCAAACTGTAGCACACATTTCAATAAAGATGTCACAATAAAGAGACACAATTGTGGTTATTATTATTTGACCCTAAACCCAAAATACAACTTTGATTGTCAAGCAGTTCCGAAGATGGGCTATTTGATGGAGGGAGGGATTATTTCAAGCTGTCCATAGTCCTCTCAGTGAATGGAAAGACTATCTCCAGTTGGCAAGTCGGGACGCAGAACCACTTGGGCATCCCAGCCATGGCACTGCGCGCGGCTTCAATTGTACATAACCCTACATATAGTACTGTAAACTGCAACCCGCGTTTGTTTTCAATGGTTTTAAAATTATTTTTATATTAATTGCTTGAAAACATCAAAACAAGAGCTAAAAAAGAAAGAGAGTCATTGGTGGGTGAGAGCGTCAAAGAGAGCCGGTTTCCTGGCCCCAGAGGTGAAGGCTCTCACAGAGGCCCCCTAAACATAGTGAAGATGAAGTCTGGAGATGAGGAGAAGACCACCAACCCATCCTGGTACGTCACAATGCAATGGCCTCTGCTTCTAAGTGACAATCCCATTACACAGTACCACAACACACAACGCTCATTGCTGCTCCCGTCCCAGCTGCTTCTGTTTCCACTTACACCATTACAAACCAACAAAAACAAACTTTGCCACAACTAGTTTTAACAATTGTACGGAGGGTCTGTAACATGCGATTCTTCTCATGTTTTGTACTACAACTTGTGTGATCCTTTGTCTTTAACAGTGCTTGCTAGGACTGATGGGAGCTGCCTTCCCAAGACAACCTAGCCCTTACCCAGAGGGAGGCCAAGTTATATGCGATTGTGATTACGCGCTTCCCCAAAGTGGCCAGAGCACTGTGCTGTACACACACGACCCTTGTACCACCCAGGTCACAAGCGCATGTCTATAGTAACAGTTGCATGCAGAATACAATCAATGTGCAACTGGCTTGTGATGCATACATGAGCTTCCCACATGTGTGTGCTAGATTCTTAGGGTCCGCTCCTGACTCCTGGATCCTGGCCCAGAGGAACCTGCCATGCACCATGGAGAACCTAGAGCAAAGGCTGCTGGGTATGTAGATGACAACACACCACCAAACCAGTGCATGGAAACACACTTTCTACTGCATGTGTCATGACCACAACCCACCATGCAGGCTTATTGGGAATCAGGGGTGTTTCTATGTCTGGAAAAGATCCTGGGGTATGCAAATGTCCGCACTGTGGGGATTCTGGGCTAGCTAGCCTTTTGGCTGTAGCCCCTGAGCTTCTATCCAGGGCTACAACCAAAAGACCTAGGGCACCCTCTGCTCCCCCCACCCCCAAGCTACGGCTCATTTGGGAATGGCAACCCGAGAAGAAGGGCCACAGAGAGCCTTCACAAGAGGAGGTGGCTGACTGTGGATGCCAGCACTCAGATACCTGCCCAGCATTGTCAAGCGTGCTAATATTAGAACATACATGTAAAGCACAGCAATCCTCCTCTGAGAACTGCAACAGTGTGATGCACAGTACCCCCGTCATTGTATACCTACCGCCAGCTGCCAAACCACTAACTGCACCTGGTGACACCTGCCCACTCCCAGCACACGGGGTAAGTGGAAGCCCCAGGCGCCATGGACTGACTGCACTGTTCCACCACCACCATGGCATACTCTACAGTGGAATCCATGTGAGAAAATGTCTCATGTATGCACACCGGGCATGGAATGCTATACACCCAAATGGTCACACCTCCTGACTTGCCTCTCAAGTAAAACACAGCATGCCACGCCTGCCCCCTAACAATGGATCGTGTGGCTAGGCCACAGATATGGATAACATGTCCAGCACCACATCCAGGGGATCTCCTCCTCAACACCACCGTGCTCACATGATCCATATAGCGGGCCATACAACCTGTCACCTGCCTTCCACTGCTACATGAGGGAAATGGGCACCATAAGCCGGTCAATCCTGTACCCTACAGAGCACCAGGTTGCATCCTATCCATTGCCCCCGTAGATGATGCAGGCTACCCCGTCCGCCCCCGGCTGATGGCCCCACGGGGTGATCCAGCCACTCAGCCAGAGCACTGCTGTAACAAGGCCTACACGCGCAGCTGAAAGGGCCTTTCATGCACCGAAGAATCGCTTCTGCGGTCTGCACCGATCTAGCGATGCATTGATGGACCACCCAGTAAAGCTGTGCCAAATAAAGGCCATGTGCTGCACCTTGCACAATGTGACCACTAGACGCAACATTCCCATGCCCGATGATGCCCTCTGAGATGCTAAGTCTCATGATGCGGACCATGGCCTGCACAGACAGCCACAAGGGCATGGCCAGCAGCAGGTCTACATGGATGGGCCTGTGCTGTCTGATGTGCTTGTGTGCAACTTCTTAGATGTGAGTCTATACCTGCATATGATGCCACGTGCCACTCTATCACAACGCCACCCCTCCAGATAGGAGATGCCACACAACACAGGTAGGCATCAGCATTTATTCAGCTTTAAATAAGGGGCGCTAAAGAGAGGCATCCTGGGCATTGCAGGATCTGAGGGGGGAAAGGAAAGGCCCTAGGCAGTTTTTTAAAAAAGTCGATGAAAAAAAGAGTTTGCAGCAAAGTCGAGGGATGAGGTGTACAGTTCGTGGTCTACAAATCAAGAATCCAACAGGAGAAAACAAAATATGGGCTTCTGGAATAACGGAAAAACATGCCCAATTTCGAAGGGGCAAGTAGAAGAAGGCAGGGGAAGTGGGGGTGAGTATCACCTACCCCACGGTGGCTGATTCGCTGGCGGGCTCTGCCTAGTTAGTGTTGGTGAGCAGAGAACCGGCTGACAGGTGACTGCTGCGCTGAGAGGGGGAGGGGCAGAGTTAGGAACAGAGAAGCAAGATCTGGAAGCCCTGCCCACAAAGCCATGCATGAGGGTAAGGGACTGCATGCTGCATGTAACTGATGGCAGCCTGTGACTGACTGTGCTGAAGGCTGGGCTCCACTATCTGGTGGTAGACTGGTCCATTCAGCCGGCCAAATGACGTACTGCTGCCTGCAGAGTAGACACTAGCACCATAGCAAGCAGCCTGGCTGTTCCTGTAGGCCTGCTCTCGGGCCAGTTAGGCATCCTCCGCGGCCCAAGTGTCGGCCTCTGATGCCAGCGTGCCCGCCTGCTTCCTGACAAGCACACAATCCACCTTTGCCTGAGCACAGGCTTCTGCAAATACAACTGCAGAGGCCTATTCTCGAGCAAGCCGGACATTCTCCCTGACCTCTTGCTTGCTGCCTGTGCCTCCACCAGCAGCTCTCCCCTCAGCCAGTTGGCAGCCACCAATTCGTGGTGTATATCCTCCAGGGACTGTTGAACACCCCCCAACATTGGCCCAAGTGACAGTCGGGTCTCCAGCATTTACATCCCACTGGCCTCTACTGGTGGCTGTCAGTATCGCAATGATGTCTGCCAAGAGACCTGCAGCCAAACGGGTTGGTGCAGTGAGTACAGGCAGGGGCTGGTAATGCAGAATGCATGGTCTGCAGTTGACAGATGGCCAAAGGTCCATGGAAGATGTGCAGCGCACTCGCTACCCAGCCCCCATGGGAAAGATGGCCCCACAGGAGTGGCAGTGATGTCCACCACCAGGGTGTTCCCAGACCTCAGCATTGCAATGTCACATGGGGCCACAGTGACGATGTCCATGGTGGCTACACTGGTGCCAGTGTCCTGCTTACCACAGCCACTGCCAGTGGTGCCAGTGTACTGTTCACTGCGGCCATGCAGTTGTGCAGCACAGCTAGTGGAGGGCCTGGGCTCTATGGACGCCTGGTAGTGGCGAGGTATCCTGTGGAGCTTCACTCTCCTTGGTATCATGCTGGGCAGGTTGGCTAGCCCACTCCTTGCTGCCATCAGCGTCTCCAGGGTTGTAATCCACATCCTCCTGTGCTGTGAGAATGCAATGTCAGTGTTGCTGGGACATGTAGCAATATGGGCGCCGTACACACATACAGCAAGTATGCTACCTATACAGCGGGGAGTGCTGTATGCAGTTGACTTGATGGTTTTATGCTGGAGTAATGGGCACCCCAGTAAAGAGCATGTGTATCATTATGAGGTGGGCATGTGTCCATGGTATGGGCATTCGTGGCAAATCCATAGGCCAATGGGTGAGGAATGCTGGAGGAGGGCTGGGGGTGGTGGTACTGCTAATCCCATCTCATGGTGGTGACTGCTTATGCCCCAGGTGATACCTCAGGGGGGCATCAGAAGGACATGGTCACTCATGGCGCTTTCCTTTTTCTTTTCTCCCGCGTGTACGTAGGCATGAATGCTGCCACGTGAGAGGCCACCCGCTCCCCTCTACTCTGTGGCATCAAGTAGCCGGTGCATTTGTTTGTGGATATGATGTAAAGTGGGTGGTTCACACTGGCCCTGGGTGCTGGGGTCTGATGCCCTGCTGCACAGGGGACAGGTGAGCGTTATGCCGGCAAGTGTCGCCATGGAATTGTTGCATGGTCTTCCACACGTACTGTGCATGCTGAGCTTATTGAATTGGGTGTGGCATGTGGGATGCGGTCGCCGTGTATTTCATCACTGGGTAAGGCAGATGGGCCGTCATTTGCGCACCATGGAGTACAGTGGAGTAACTTTGCTGAACATGTTGGGTGGGGGAGGGGGCATGACATCTGATGAAAAGGTGCCCCAGCCAAATGAATGGGGACAAAATGGTGTGCCATGCAACTTGGGGGGGGACACCCCCGTGTCCCCCCTAAAATGACACCCATGATAGAGTAGCATGAATACTCACCTGCTATATTTATGGACTAGGGTTTCTGCATGTGCTGTGCATCTCGATGGAATCCTTCTTTCTTGTGGGGTCGGTGCCTGTGGGTTCTGTGACAAAACGCACGTTGGTGCTTACATCATTTGATGGAATAGGGCCATGTCTCATGGCCCACTTGCCCTTGCCTTCCACAAAGTATCAAGGGGCTTGTGATTCTAAGGTCCCCTATGTGTGCATGATGTGTGACATAGCACACTAGGATTGAGGGCGGGGAGTTGGTGGGTCAACCACAGCTGAACGTGTTGCGCATGTGTTGAGAAGTATGCTCAGGTTTACACATTCACAGGTTTTTTCTCATGTGGTCACCATCTCGCCATGTGTAGATTGGAAGGGAGGTATGTGGACAGAGGCACTATCAGGAAGATGTCTTGGGGATGCAGTTGTGGTTGTTGTCAGGCCTCCCTATTGATGGTCAAGGAGGTAGGTGTCTTGTGTGGTGTATGGATATGCCACATCCATGCAGTTGATTCACCCTCATCCCCAGTCTCTACTCAACCAGTTCCCTCAAGGATGCTGACGTCAATGACAGCCAGCACCTGCTCCTCCCAAGGCATCAGTCCCAGGGGTGGTGGTGATCCTGCTCATGTAGCCAGGAACCCCCTGCAGTGTTCTGCAACCAGCGTGCGTACATGTCAGCACTTCTGGGTCTGTCCCAGCTTGTGCGTTGTTGTCGCTACATCATTGATATTTACCAAGATGGCCTTCCAGATCTTGTTGCGCAGGCTTTATGGAATATTTACACGTCCAGGACCCACTAGGAGAGCACCCTCTTTTGTTACACCCACCACCACCAGGCCCTTCAGCTCCTAATTAGTGGCTTGGAGCATGGTCCTTTTGCTTGCTCTGTGGCTGGAAAGGTGCCGCAATAGTTGGGTAGTGAGTTCCAAAGTGCTTGTGGGCCCAGGAGCATGATATTGGCCAATGGACTGGGGTTTGAGGGACAACAGAGGATGTGATGTGGTGACTCTGGGGCAAGTGTGGTATCCTGGTATGATTGTAGTTAGTGCTTGTGTATGAAGGGGCCTCACAGAATGTCAAAGTGGAGCTGAGAGTGTTGGAGGCATGGGGGTTCCACAGAGTGTCGGTTGGGACTTGGAGATAGACTGGGAACCAGGGCAGAGGCTTATTACTTACTCTCCTACCTTTCATTGACTATGCTATGTAACCAAGAAGAATAAAGCCTGTTTCCTTGTACACTTGCCTGAGTCAGCCTGGTTCCTGCTCCATGTCCGTCCTGACTCAGATACATCATTTGTCGACGAGGATTATGAACCTGGAGTATGGTATGGAGAGTGAAGGAGTACTGAAGAGGAGAATCCTGATCCCTATGTATCTGTCTTGGCAGGTTGGTGGTTACAGTGGGTGTATTGTGGTGCCAAGAGCAGGGGGCAGGTCTGTGCAGGGATTTGTGGGTAACAAATGTCAGTGCGTCCTGGGGCAAGGGGTCGGTCAGAGGTCCAGGGGTAAAAGTTGTCTTGGGTCCTGGAGTCAGGCGGTTCTGAAGTTTCTGGTGGGTGTGGTTAGGAGAGATAGCGTAAGGAGAGAATGAGAAGTGTAAGTGACAGAGTGAAAGGAGAATGTCAGAGTAGGAGGTGGGTGGATATGATATGATATGGCATTTGTAACGCGCCTATACACAAGTGTTTCAAGGCGCGACGAGGCGGGGGGAACAAGGGGAGACAGACAACGATCCTACTAGGCCAGGTGTCATTCAGATCGCGCAAGTGCATGGGTAGAGGGGAGGGGAAATATTCAAAGGGGAGGTGGAAAGTGGAGAGTGCAGTACAGGGTTAAGAGCATACAGGATAAATAACAAGGGCCAGCTAGTGGCAAGTGCGAGATAAGTGCAGAAAGTGCTGGGAGGGGGGCTGTAGGGATACAGACACAGTCCCGCCGTGTGAGATAAGTGCAGAAAAGTGCTGGGAAGGGGGGCTGTAGGGATACAGACACATTCCCACGGTCCAGGGGGTTGCCAGGGAGGCAGTGCAGGGGAGAGTGGCTGGGCCAAGGACCGAGAGCGGTAAGTGGCCCAGTTGCTGATTCAGTGCAGTTTCAGTGATTTAGCAGGGGAGAGGGGGAGAGAAAGCAGAAGCAAAGAGGAAGGTTTTGAGGTGCTTCCGGAACCGGAGATGGTTCTCCTCGAGTTTCAGGGAGGCAGGAAGGATGTTCCAGTGGGAGGCCCCTGCAGCGGAGAGAGATCTGCCCCCAACTCGTTGTTTGGAGAAGTGGCTGACCCTGAGGGAGTTGGAGGCGGATGAGCGAAGAGCTCGAGAAGGAAGATATTTAGGAAGGGAGAGTTGAAGGTATTTTGGCCCAAGGCCCTAGAAGGCCTTGTGGACAATGCAGAGGGTTTTGAACTTGATCCTCGCAGTCACTGATGTGGAGTCATAGCAGGTCTGATATTAGGACTAGGATAATCAGGAGCTACAAGCAGCTTCTGGTGACCCAGTAGTAACCAGTCACCAGGAGCTACAACTGGGGAACGAGGAGCTAGTACATTATGTTACGCAAATATAATTTCCACATAAAATGCAAACATATAATTGTATCTATTATTCATTTTCCATATGCTTTAAAAGGAATATAGATGTGTACTAATCTTTATTTATGAATTGTCCCAAATGCACATAGTTAAATTTACATAGTTGTGTTTGTTCAGCATCAGTTGGCCTGGGGAGCCAAGAGTGGCTCCTGATAACTGTTGGTTTTAAGTTATCAGGCTCTTCTAGGCTATAATCAGGAGCTAAGTAGCTCCCAGCTCCCCTCAATTTCGAACACTGTCATAGTATTAGTGTGGATGAGGCAGAATCCATGCAAAGGACGGAGAAGTAGTCTGAAGGAGGGAGTAGTAGTGAAAAGGAGGAAAGAGTAATATCAAAGGGTGTGGGAAAATGCCTAGAAGGAATGAGAGACAGAGGGGGAGACGGAAGAGAGTAGAGGTGGGTGGAGTAGGAGGAGGTGATGAGAAGGAGATGGAGAGGGGAACGTGAGCATTGTAGACGGAAGACAGAATCAAGCAGGGTATCTGTAAAGCACACACCCTGCCCCTGTAGAACACCAACCACTGGCTCGAATAAGGGCAATCTTAGGAAGTCCCAGAGGGAGATTAGTCAGAGAAGGCATCATGCATTTAAGTCTCACAATTAGTGGACGGGAAAGCTTAGACAATAGGGGTCAATATTCACTATATACTAACCTGGGATCAGAGATGCCTGGGAGTGGGGACAGGGCCTTTTCAAGATGAGAGACAGAGCTATAGTGCCCATTCTAAAAAGCAATAAACCCCCTTGAACTCTTTATGATGGTTGGAGTGATTCTGCCATATGTTAGATGTGGTGTCAGTAGTGGGATCCTATAGACCGTGACACAGAAGTCACCCGACGCCAACGGAAAACAGAGGAGGAATCAGAAACAGGAGACATGAAGATGGTGTTCACAGAACAATAGCGATTGTATAGCTGAGTTGTTGCAGCCGACGTAATCTCCCCCATTTTTTTGAGTATGTGTAAAACTCTCTTCATTGTGTCATCCAATTTGAAAATTGTTGTTGATTATGCAGAGGATTCTAAGCAATTGATAGCTAAATAGATTATGAGATAAATGAGGAGGTGAAGGACATAGTCACATAGAAGCAGTTTATGGTTTCTGGCCCCTAAATCTACAGAAGGTTATCTGGCATCTGCATAAACCCACTTTAGAGCAGGCTGCACAAACAGCTAATGTCCACTACAGAGCCATGTATGCCAGGGAAACCAGCGAGGGACCAAAGAAGTATAATGATCAAAAGCTATCTGGGTGAGGAAAGGAAGAGAGTACAAGCATTAAGTGATCCGACACCAGCATCCAGACCTATCCCATAATAAGCCAATAAGCCAATGACATCTACTACCAGAGATGGGCAAAAACTCAGACCTTCAACTCATCCAGAGATCATAAGATGTCATGCCTGTGGGAAACCAGGACACTTGGCCCAAGTTGATTCCGTAAGACCTAAATAAGTACTTATGGAGATTGGACTTCTTCATCCCAGTCCAAGCTTTCACGTGGAGGTGGAATCAACAGCGTGGACAGAAGAAGCAGCGTATCTTGCAGATTTGTTCCCTGAAGAAGAGGAGGGTCCCGAGTCAGAGGCCTGGGTAGTGTGTACTACATGCAAGACTGACTGGAAGCTCCATCTTGCAGTTACAATTCAAGGTGTCTTGGAAAAAGTCCTCCTGGACTCAGGAAGCAAAAAAACCTCCATCCAGGCTGACATAATCGCCTTGGAAGGCCGCACCATGCAGCAAGGAAGAGCGAGAGAAGCCATCCAGTGCTGCCGGCATTCTGCCGGGGAAAGACAAGTTGCAGCAGAGACGACAACTAAGCGACTGTGTGCAAAGCTGCAAAACGCTCTCAAGCACCGGCAGCAACACACCACAGGGGTTTGTTCCCTAAACCACCAGGAACTTAACAATGGGGTCTTGACCCCTAAATAGATTGGGCTTACCAGAATGGACCATCTACCATGAACCTGGACATAGATCATCTTGGGCCCCCCATGATTGTTCAGCGACAGGCCAGCATGGAGTAAAGGGGCATGGCCTAACCTACTATTGGACAGTTTGGCTGATTGTGTCCCATTCTGGGTGGGAAAAAAACAGGGCTAGATTGGACAGGGGAAGTAAACCAACGGCAGGAGAAGGGGGAGCATGAAAAGGAGGACAGGAAGCAGGAAGTTGTGGGTTTGCCAAAGCTAATGAAGAATCCACAGATCCTAAAGTTAGCGGCGCACAAGCTCCGAGTGCTTTATGTTTTGTAGGGATGCAAATGCTTCCCTGAGCCATTGTAAAAAAATTAAGATAAATCGGAAATTAGACAGGCTATCACTCTCAAAGGCACAGCTCAGGTCAGAAGAACTGCTTTTCGCGCTTGAAATGCTTTGGGGGTACTGTTATAAATGTCTCTAGATTTACATCAGTGGATAAAGCACACACTTCCCTGCAGAAGCTTTTTGCCCCACTGGAGTCCACCAGAATCAGGTACTCTCCATTACAAGGCTCGGCATAGGTACAGAAACGGCCACCTTCAAGAAGAGTCCAATTATGCAGACCTACTCCCACTTTCGCAAGAGGCAAAGAGTCCAATTATACAGACCTACTCCCACTTTCGCAAGAGGCAAAGAGTCCAATTATGCAGACCTACTCCCACTTTCGCAAGAGGCAAAGAGTCCAATTATACAGACCTACTCCCACTTTCGCAAGAGGCAAAGAGTCCAATTATGCAGACCTACTCCCACTTTCGCAAGAGGCATAGAGTCCAATTATACAGACCTACTCCCACTTTCGCAAGAGGCAAAGGGCCTCATTACGACCCTGGCGTTGGACCATGGTGCTATTAGCACCATGGTCCATGCCGGATTCCACCATGGTGGATGGCGGAATTACCGCCCCATTACAAGGTTGGTGGGGCGGTAATTCCCCATTCACCATGGCTCCTTCCCCATTCCCATTTCAGGCCCATAGGGCAGAATGGGAATGGGGAAGGCGCTAATTACGGCACCATAAAATTACAGTGCCGTAATTAGCACCAAGGTCCCATAGCGGGTTGTACTTTAACGCCTGCAAAAAGCAGGCGTTGAAGTGTGAATCGGGCGTTAAGGGTTTAACGGCGCCGCAGCCTTTTACGGCGCCGTTAACCCCTTAACGCCAGGGTTGTAATGAGGCCCAAAGTGGCCAATTATGCAGACCTATTCCCACTTTCGCAGGAGACAAAGTGTCCAATTATGCAGACCTACTCCCACTTTCGTAAGAGGCAAAGAATCCAATTATGCAGACCTACTCCCACTTTCGTAAGAGGCAAAGTGTCCAATTATGCAGACTTACTCCAACTTTCGCAAGAGGCAAAGAGTCCAATTATGCAGACCTACTCCCACTTTCGCAAGAGGCAAAGAGTCCAGTTATGCAGACCTACTCCCACTTTCGCAAGAGGCAAAGAGTCCAGTTATGCAGACCTAAACCCACTTTCGCAAGAGGCAAAGAGTCCAGTTATGCAGAAAGAGGCAAAGAGTCCAATTATGCAGACCTAATCCCACTTTCGCAAGAGGCAAAGAGTCCAGTTATGCAGACCTAAACCCACTTTCGCAAGAGGCAAAGAGTCCAGTTATGCAGAAAGAGGCAAAGAGTCCAATTATGCAGACCTAATCCCACTTTCGCAAGAGGCAAAGCAAGATTTGAATTGATGGCTCTAGCATATGGAGGCCCAGATGAGCAAAGCTGTATTCAGATCCACCCCAGAGATGGACTTAGAATCCAGTGCAGGTCTTGTGTGCTGATATGGCTCTTCGTCAAATGGTCGAATTGGGAATCATGTTTGCTCATCGACTGTTGGGAGATTGTTGCTCAAACATTTGCAGTTCAGAGGTTTTCAAAAGATCCCCTCCATTGTGTCAATCGTCTATGAATTTACACCTTGGCAGCAGCTGGGTACATCAAGAAGATGGGAGAAACCAAATCCGAAGACCTATCAGATGTGGCGACAAACATTTGGGACGTCTGCCTTCCGTTTCATATCAAACGTTCATGTTGCGTTATTTTGTGGGATGCACAATGTGGTGGCAGACTAGTTCTAGTGACACAGGTATATCCCAACAGCAGGGGTCTCAACTGGAATACCCACTCCAGACAGATCTCTCAATGCCCTACCTGCTGCTGTCGCCGAACACTGGGAGAGGGTTCCAACTACCACTGTCAGACAGCAGGACTCAAGTTCAGGGGACACGCGGGTGGACGGAGTCCAACCACTTCTTTCAGAGGGTGGACTCCGTCGGCCCAGCTGAAATGAGAAACGTTGAGTGTCTTCTTTGAATTTATGATTTAACGCCGACCTCAGGGCTTGCACCTTAGTCCTCAGGGTATTGGTTCTTGGAGTTTAAAACATGCACACCTTTAAACGTTTACAAAAACAGTATTAGATTTAAATATCCTCTCTTGGTTTTGTGAGTGTGTTGATTTTATGAAAGGCAAATGCCATTCGTATTGTGCAATTTCATTGGTTAGGCGAAGCCCATTCAATGAATTGTGAATATTTTCACCCATTGCGTTTGTTAATGAGTGCCCCCACCTCTTTTTTAGGACTTGATCCGTGGACAACAAACTTGAGCTGATGAACTGGATGGTTTCCGAGATAGATGGGCAGCTGGAGGCTTTTTTGCAGGGACCATCTCTCATGAGGATCATGAGGATCTCATGAGGATCACCTTCAGGTCCTACAGCGCTGTTTGCTGATCCTGGGTTAACGGAAATGAATGGAGGAGATTGAATCCCTTATTGCAAGCATAGTTCCGGCAGACATAGTTCATGTAGACATAGTGCAGGCAGGGAACCTTTTAGGGAGGATTGGCTTCTAAATGTTCCCATAAACAAATCAACGATTTCTACTGATCATAGTCTGGTAGACGATGTACCACACGGGCAGCATCTGTTGGTATGTCGCTCAGTCAAAGGTATTCTATATGACACATCGCTCTAACACGATCCAAAGCTCATAGAGTTTCCAGCTTTTCTGCATTTTCCTAAGATTTATTTGCTGAAATGTCTGCAACAATTTGAATGTGTCACAGCTGCAAAGGTTCCTTTATTTCATTTTGGAAACGATCTCATCCGGCATCTTCCCGTGCTTTAGCCAGAAGAGTTTTGCTTAATGCTGGGATGGATGAGCCCACGTTTGGGGCCCATTTCACTAGGGGAGTTATGGACTCCAAGGCATTTGGTTCAGGTACCCGACTGGAAGATTGTCCCACATCAGCAGAGGTGTCTAATGCAATTGTGTTTCATACAGTGTATTGTGAATCTATTGTGCATGCTTCAGCTGTTGTAATGTCGCAGCTTTGAGCAGGCACAATCAGAACCCTCCATGCCATGTCTTAAACTACTGATTGTTCCTAGTAAAAGTTTGAGGGAAGTCATGAGTCTATTAATAGCACAGAGGTGAGTGTTATCACTCCCCTTCCTGCAAGATATAACTTGCAATGCATTTCTACAGACCAAATGAGATGCCATTGTTGAGTTGGGTTCTGCAGGCAAACACATTGCTGCTCTTCTTGCTGAAGGTTCCAGCTCTAACAGGACCGCGGTTGGTGCATTAAAGGGCGTCGGAAGGGGCACACATGAACAAGACAAATGAGGAAAGTAAAGACTGTAGGTGAAGGACTAAGAAGGAGGGGCCAAGGTTTATGGAATTTACTGGGGCCCACTTTAAAATGTCCTATGCTTAATATGAAGAACATATCAAATACAGAATTATGTGCGAATAAGATTTGCGGTATTAAAATTAAACTTTCAGCATGGCTATAAATGTGAACTGTTTTTCGTGGATACTGTCATGTGTGTTCCCTGCTACAGGCGTTATGATCTTGTAGATAAGGCAGCGATCCCAAGTCCTCATTCCATGCATGCTGTTCCTTCAGAGGTTTGTTGTTCATCAGACAATCTGCATAAGATCAGTACACTTTATAAATTGTATAACTGTCTCCTTGATATATAAACAGTTGTGGTCACCCCCTGACTGTGTGAGGGAGGGAGTATTCTAAAGGGGTACTTTGGCCTTTCATAAAGTTGATTGCTGTTCCTTCACACGATGAAGTTTACACTGAGAAAGGTCCTTTTTTTGCCACGGGAATGAACTGTCCAGTGTTTGTTTCTTTGCTACTCGTTTCCCTCTGCACCATCTGATGAAGAACTCAATAGAACTCCGAAAAGCCCATGCATTGTCCCCCATCTGCATAATACTTCCCGTTAGTCCAAGAAAAGGTAATCAAAACCTGCATTGCATTGGGAGGGGATTGCGTTGTGGGCACCCATTCTCACACTTAGCTTTAGTCCAATGTTTCTAATCAACACTGTTCCTGAATCATGGAAAAGGGCCATAATACAGCCCATATATAAGGAAGGCCCAAGGGATTCCCAGGCCTCCTATGGGCCAATTTCACTTCTGGATTCACTTTTTAAAATGTTTGGCAAACCTCTCCAAGGCAAAAAGAGAAATCTGTTTAATTGGCATTTATGGACCAGAGCACAGCCTTTGACAAGGTCAACCGGCACAAACTATGGCTGAAAGAGTAAACGTGCTATCTAAGTTACACGAGGATACAAAAACCTGTGTAAGGAGTGGGCCCAAAGGACACTGCACTGAGTACTTTCAAGTCAAAGCTGGTGTTTGCCAAGGGTGCGTATTGGCCATTTCATTGTTTCCTTTGCATATCAATGGTTGTATAACGCCTTGGTGAAGGCTGGCTTGGACCTCCCAAAATTGGGGGAGATGCCAGTGCCGTTTTAGCGTACGCCGATGACACGGTGCTGATTGTGCACACGTCACAAGCATTACAGCGCCTATTCATGGCATACACAGAGTTTATGAACAACCTAGATCTCAAAGGTAACGCTAGCAAGACCCCAGTGATGGCATGCCACTTAAAAAAACATCCCGGGATGTCAGAAATGTATAGCAATATTGTGATAATCCCGATAGTCAACGAATTTGACTAGCATGCAGGTCGTGCCTAGAAACCCTTGTGTACAGGCACGTTATAAATGACTTATCATATCATATTATACCTGGGCATAAGATTCACCTCCTCTTTGCAACCAAACTCGTATTTGGCGAAACAGGCAGGAAGCCCTAGATGGCGTGAGAAGATTCGGGCACATGTCAAAAGAGAGACACCTAGAGTTAATTTAAAAAAGTGTTCTGCAGTAAAGCAGCAAAAGTGGGCAAATATGGAGCCTCGTTATGGGGCTACGCGAAGACATACGATATGCAAGTGATTGAGAACAACTTTTTGAAAACTATTCTGTGATTGCCGTAGTCAGCTCCAAATTACGACACCCATTTTAAGCTGAGTGTGTCATTTCTAGCAGGGGACGGGACTTGGCAGCAGAACCCATTTTTCACTGCTGGAGAATTTGGACCAATAATAAAGCAGTTTTCACTCAATGCCTCCTAACACGTGCAATAGATGAAGATATTCACACCCCAGAGAACCAACCCCCAAGAACACGCCGCTCTGATTTTTGATCCTGGGCCTCAACCAAAGTAAAGACTGTAGTGGGATTCGTCTGTTCTCATTGTTGTCTCGTGGGATTCGTCTGCTCTCATTGTTGTCTGGTGGGATTCGTCTGCTCTCATTGTTGTCCGGTGGGATTCGTCTGTTGTCTGGTGGGATTCGTCTGCTCTCATTGTTGTCCAGTGGGATTCGTCTGCTCTCCAGTGGGATTCGTCTGCTCTCATTGTTGTCTGGTGGGATTCGTCTGCTCTCATTGTTGTCCGTTGGGATTCGTCTGCTCTCATTGTTGTCCGGTGGGATTCGTCTGCTCTCATTGTTGTCCGGTGCGATTCGTCTGCTCTCATTGTTATCCGGTGGGATTCGTCTGCTCTCTTTGTTGGATTCGTCTGCTCTCATTGTTGTCCGGTGGAATTCGTCTGCTCTCATTGTTGTCTAGTAATAAACGATTAATGAATGGATCTATCTTACTACTTCTTATATGAACTTTGTGATCATATTGCACAATGAAAATCTTTTTTAACAGCTTACGTATTCATCTTTTCTGTAGCTTAACCTTTTTTTATTTTTTTCATGATTGTTGCCGCTGTAATGGTTTCTAACAGTGTTGTACCTTTTTAGTGATTGCACCGATATTTTATGTGCTTGTTGGGTTTTAATTGGTGTAGGTCTGATTCTCGATTGTATGAACTCCGGAAAATACAAAGATTGGGAAGATTGATCTGTGTGTCTGTAGTAATGATGATGTTTTTCTTTTTGTTGCTGTGTTTTTATTGAACAGTGGTTCCGAAATAAACATATGACTCTCTCTCTCTCTCTCTCTCTCTCTCTGTCTCTCTCTCTCTCCTCTCTCTCTCCCCTCTCTCTCTCTCCCTCTCTCTCTCTCTCTCTGTCTCTCTCTCTCTCTCTCTCCTCTCTCTCTCCCCTCTCTCTCTCTCTCCTCTCTCTCTCTGTCTCTCTCTCTCTCCTCTCTCTCTCCCCTCTCTCTCTCTCTCCTCTCTCTCCCCTCTCTCTCTCTCTCTCTCTCTCTCTCTCTTTCTCAAAACCTGCTAAGACGGCTCAAACCCTTCTTTGTGTTCTGAAGACACATCTATGGCGCGCCATGCCGCAGGTTCTAAGCTGGGAGAGTTTGCCAGGGTCTTACAGCTTCAATATGTAAAAAATGGCATCATTCCCTCTTCACCAATCTGGCTTCGGATGAGCAGGTCAGAGCCTTGACACTGCTGTACATGGGGCCCTACATAAAACCCATGATGAGGCATGCATCTGGTTAAACACATTTTGTGTAGTGTACAAACTCTTGTCCCCGGCTCCTGGGCTTGTTGCTTAACCTATGGCATTAAGAGGTTCCCTTTGACTTAGTAAAAGTGTGCCGCTAGATCTTTTTTGTTACCTAAAATGTATGCACATATGTAGAAACGTAGCCACTTCTCATATATACATCCCTGCAGCGACGACTGCAAATCCCTGCTAGTCAAATTCAAACTGTCACCCTTGATCACCCACAGCTTCCTCTTCCTTTACAGACCTCCGGGCTATAACAATACTTGCGCATATTCTCTTAGCGACTCTGTAGCGACCATTATGATCTCTCACCCAGCGCTTACCCTACTAGGTGACCCGAACATCTGGTTCGACAACCCCTCCAACCCCATGACTCATCATCTCATCGACAACCTGAAAGCCCTCGACCCCTCAACTTTGCCCAACTTATATCAGGGCCCATCCACATTGCTGGTCACACCCTGCATGCAGTGTTCAGCTCCACCAATCTGATTATCTCCCCCGTCATCCACTCCCTAATCTGGACTGATCACTCGGCCATTCTTTTTTCACTCCTGACACACTCCCACCACCCACCCCACACGATACGGTATTGCCTGAGGCTGACTGTTAATAGTATGCTGGTCTTTATTTTCTAAAAAATGATTAAAGAACAAAAAAATCATCCTCAGTCAAGAACCTGGGATACACCATTAGCTCGGACCAGACCCTCTCTTGCCATGTCAATGCCGTATCCAGATCTTGCCATTTCCACCTTCACCTTTTCAAGTAGATTTTTCCCATATCTCTCATACCCTCAAAGGATCTCGGGAATCATGGCCATCATCCTCTCTCGCCTATACTACTCCAATTCCCTCTATCAGGGCGCCCCTAACTTTCAACTCAGAAAGCTCCAACGGATTGAAAACCCAGCTGGGAGGCTCCGCCTTGCACTCTCTCCCCTAGAGAACACATCACCCCTGCACTCTGTGTGCTTCAAGGGCTTCCCATCAGCCGATGGGCCACTTGCAAAGCCATGTGCATTACACCCTCCCCTCCACCTCTGTTTCATAGAAGACCACCTCGCCATCAGAAAGGCTCACAAAACCTGCTCTTCCTTCCTGCAACCTGAAACCATCGCTCCAACCCCCCCACCACACACACACTGGCCAGTGGTAGGCAACCACACCCTGCCCCCCGTGCTCCTGCCCTGGAATTCAGGGGGTAGGCAATGTTTAATGTATATAGTTAAGAGTACTGAGTATGGCCGGCTCTCGGTGCGCTCTGGTCCTGAAATGGTGGTGTCTGGCGTGCACATCTTCTGCAGGGAACCCCTTAACCGGGAATCCTATCCATTTGAGGATCATATAATTCTGCGGACCTGCGCGAATATTAGCACGATAGAGTGAAACACCAAGCATCTAGAGCAGACCAATCATTTGCCAATTGAGACAAGCCCGACTGCTTACGCCTTCAGAAGATTTCGACAAGGCACATGGGGACCTTCTTACTGATCATTGCCTTGAGAAAGACTTATGTCGAAACACTTGTTGGCTGTCCTTTTAAAGCGAGGATTACAATAAACCAGGAATACTGGATATCATTCACTTGTAACTTGCCGGGGCAAGCGCGATCAACTAGCACAATGTGTTAGCCAATGCTTAATGTATAATTAACATATTTCTTCCTTTTGCACCCCGCACCTTTGATCTTAGCGGAAGGCCCGGCTCACTTCCGCACGTATCTGCTCCCAGACATATCTCGAAAAACACTTTGCACAACACCTCTGCCATAAGAATGCAGCTACCTTTCATGAAAACATGTGAACTGTAGCTACACACATACTATCTGCACTCTTGCACACCCTCCACCCAGCCACGTACCAATAGACATGGGTGGCTAGCCGGGACTTGGCCACCCCTCGTAAACTTTAACGTGTACATGCGCACACGCCTATTTGCCCATACCCTGGACTTTGATCCTTGTGAGGGCCTGATAACCTACAGCGCGTTGGGACCATACCCCATGGTGAAAGGTGCTACACAAATGATGAAAATGAATAAATGAAAATGGATGGTCGCCTGACAGAGACGTCATCTCTGCTGGGGCATGCTGTTTATTAGTGTAAAAAAAAGGAAAATAAACAGCTTTCTTCCTGATTGGAGACCAGTAATGCAGATAAGACAATGACAAAAAATACTCGTGAACCGCAGCGAAAAAATACAAATATTTTCGTCTGAACTGCTGCTTCTATTTTGAATCAGTTACAACATCAGACATGTGCCACAAGAGGGCACTCTAGACTCGCTGTCTTGCTTGGAGACACAAGAGAATGAAAGCTTTTCCTTCCACCGAACTACCAGCTGCAAACTATGACCAAAGCCATGCTTTAGGGGCAAGAAAGTGCTGCACTTGTCCAGGGTCCGGGAAATAATATCTAGCTTGATCTCGGACTTCGTTGGTTAACGGGTTTAGTGAGTTCTGACTTTGAACAGTGGCGAAGCCGGGATTCTAACTCAGGCTGTGATTAATTTGCGGGTGTGTGGGTGCCATGGCTCCACTCCGACACTTATTTCGGAGCCCCAGCTCTTAGTTTTAAACCCAGCTTGATTATGTTCTGGTTTTTTGGCAACTTTATTTTAACTATCAGTCATACTAACATAACCCACAACAGTGAGCAGTGGCCAGGGTCTCTGCATCCTGGCCAGGCTCATTGTTATTCACAAACCTGATGACACAGGTTGGCAGGGCAAGACTATTTATCCATTTTCATGAAAAACAATGAGATACAAGGTGACAATCCTGGCACTGATGCTGGCCATGTCTACACACCACTCCACTCCACACTGCATGGCATTGCAGCACATTCTCTGGTGTAATATCCATCAGGGTGGGCTGATGAAACAGGACAGTCCGCAGCCAACAGCCGCAGCATAGGGGCAAAGTCAGTGAAAAGACCCATATCGAACAGGAGAGCCAGTCATGAGTGGCAACCTATGCCAGACACTCTTGCTGCAGTGTTTACAAGTAACTCATCAGTTCAGTAATGATTTTGCCTATATTCGTCCATCAATTTACCGTAGGAGGAAAGCCTTTTGGCTTTTCCCCCTGTGGTTGGATTGCTTAACAGGCTCCATTTGACACCGATGGGATTAGAGCAACATATTAATTATGTTGTGTTTTAAAGGAACACTTAAAGGTTTATTTTATTTCAAGACACAACTAATATGCTATGTTGATTTCATCCTCAATGCACCAGTGGGAGTTGGAGCTTTAACCCCAAATATGTTGACACTGTATGGAGCTACCGTGGCTGGTGTCAACAATGGATGGGGAGTTTCCAATAACCCTCCATCCAAGAAAATATTTGGGCACTAGCATTTATCTTCTTACACATTAAGCACTGAGGGATTTGAACCCGAGTCGTTAGGCCCAGGAGGGAGACACTTAGACACGAAACCACTTGAACGTCTGATCAAGATGTCAGTGAAATTGCTTCTTAGATTTGTACTCTGCAGGAAATATTTAAAGGGTCTGCACCTTTTATGCTTTGCCAGCAGCATAATAGGAAACACTCCTCTCTTGGGTTATTTTCCAGGTGTTCATAATGAATCTTTTGAGGGGCACATGTGGGATCCCACAGTTAATAATTTCCATTTGCAGCATTTGGTCAATCAGCATTTTACTTTTACCCCATTGGGAATGTGAATTTCTTTTTCGCCTCCTAAAAAGTTACTTCTCCCTTCCGCCAGACCTGTGACTACCATGATCCCTCACCTTTCACTAGGCTCGCTATGGCTGATGGGAGTTGTAAGACAAAACTTCTGGAGAAGATTGTCCACCAATAGTAGGGGAACGAGCATTGCTGTCAGTTTCTAGTCCTCAACAGTCCTTGTAGTGTTCCCTGCAGGGGCGCCGCTGGAAGGTTCTGGGGGGGCTATAGTCCTGGGTCTTTTGGTTGTAGCCCTGGATAGAAGCTCAGGGGTTATAACCAAAAGGCTAGGTAGCCTCGAATCTCGACCGTCCCGACATTAGCATAGCCCCAGATCTTTTCCAAACCTAGCAACACCCCTGCTGAAGAGCATGGTGTGTTCTTCCTTCCTGCAGTGCAGGTGGGTGGGTTTGCTGCTCTTTCACCCAAAACGTCTTAGATTCTAACCAACGTTACTTGATCTGCTCCTGCATGCTTACTAGTCCCAACACAAGAAATGATTAGTTCGTTTTTCAGCTGATGGAGAGTGAGAAAGAGCACCTCAGCCTCAAGCACAAGCCTCTGGCTGCGGACACCATCAATGTGATGGAGCCTGCAGCCATGTAACCTGATAACAGGATCTTTGCAGGGATTACACTGTTTTTCTGGAATCGTACCAAAATGTCGCCACGATTGTGGCGACATTACTAAAACTGAGCCTGAGCGTGGTGCAAAAATCCCGACTCCCATTACTGCACCCAAGCAGAGCAGGGGTTGTGGGGGTGTCCCCCGCTCTAGTCTCCTTGAATGCAACAAGAGTGCTCAGGGATTGCGGGGAGACACCATTACCATTACGGTAAGCGGCGGATAAGATAAAAACACTTTTTTTCAAAGAACGTTTCGGCGTCAGCACCGTCCCACGTAAGTGGGAGGAACTGATGCTGCAGGGGTACAAGGAGGTCGGCAGCACATACAAGTGCGCCGCAGTAATGGTAAGTGGAGGGGTGCGGTTTTGAGGATTGTGGGCTGGGGCAGGCGGGCAACAGTGATCTATCAGATCACTGCGCTGCGCCGTAATTGTAGTTGACATTTTCATCGGCAGAATTACAGGCGGCACAGTGATACATAGATTCGTTTTTCTAATGTAATAGCTTATCAGGTGAACTGAAAAGTGGATGTATGATCCAGTTGACCAAGTTCATCACCGCCTCAACTAGATCATCATTGTGACTAAAAGACACAATGTATAAAAAGTGCAGAAGCATGCACTTTTTCTTAATTGGATAGTTTCCAGACACGCTCCTGTCACTTTATTCACAATGATGCATTGACTAGTCCCTTTACATGTTAGCGTCAGGATCTCACTCCTGACACTAATCGTATGATTTGCACATAGGTGCTGGGAACACATGTCACACTTACATGCCATGAAAGGGCTGGTCATCGTGAAAGGGAACAAAAAAAGAAAAGACATCCCTATCCCTAGTTGAGGGATAGATATGCAGTGGGGCAGGAGCTAGCTGCTCATGCTCCTGCTCTTCCTGTTCAAAAAGCATAGAAGGGTAAGATATGACCCTCGACTGCATTGCACATGTGCCTACTCCAAGCAGGCAGAGGGAATGTGCTTGTTTTGCACGCATTACTAAGCACATTCTGTTTGTTATTTCGGGATGTGCAGCACACCCGCCTGTGTGCATCTGTTGTTTGCCTGACAGCCCTCAAGATGCACACATTCAGATGCCCTTTGTGAATTATAAAACACATTTTTGGGGGTAAGTAGAAGCAATTCACTAATGCATCACGTCACTTGCACACAGTGTCTCCAACTCCTTGCATTTAAAAATGTACAACGGAGAACAATATAAAATCACTTTAATCCCTGTGCTCGTTTTGGGTATGTAGCCTCTTTCCTGCTTATGTGGCTCTTTCAGAGTTAATAATACCTATTTTGCTCAACATATTTGCTATAAAAATGTGGTCTATTACTCCAGGTAGATTTACTATGTGGTTTGCTGCTTTGCAAGGCAGCTATATTGAACACAGTGATAGTTTGGAAAAATACCATTGCATGCCATGTGGTGTGAGTACAGGGAGATGTGGGGCCAGTGCATAGCGCGTGTGCATACATTAGCAAATGTTACATATATGGTATGTATGGGATATTACAGCAGACCCACTCGTCACAGCTCCACAGGAAGCCTCTATGCAATGACTCACAGGGTGGAAGCATATTGAGAATTGACTGCAGAGAAGCAAGACTAGCCAAAATACGCCCTGAAATTGGGTTTCAACTCTATTTTGAAAGTGTGGTCGTACAGGGCGGCTCATGCATCCATTATGGGCAACAAGAATGCATTTTTCTATGGTAGTACTGGCATATATTGGTGCAGCCTGTATGGGCACATATCAGCACAGACAGCATGAGAATGTTTTGCATACTGGCATATGTCGTGGGAAAAGGCATCATGGAAATGCATTGGAGAAAGCTACGGTGCATCGTTAGTGACATGCATCTCTTGGGCTTTTCATGTGCTACCATACACAACCGATTCCAAACTGTGTGGCATTTTACTCTATTTTTCAGAGAAGGTGTGCTGCAAAATACACCAATTTAACCAGTGCTGGTCATTGGGCCGGCTCTCGGCGGATCAGAGATCCGGCACCAGATATGCAACGGCAGCGTTGCCTTTTACCGCGGCTTTGGCACTGATGTGTAATGCACAATGCTCACCACATGTACAACTGATTCCTTTCAGTTGTACATGTAGTGAGCATTGTGCATTACACAACAGTGCCAACTCCAGCAGTAAAAGGCAATGCTGCCCTCGCAGGCCCTTCTTTTCTCTTTTTTTTCTTTATTTATTTATTTTTAAGTTTTCCAGCATTGCTGGATGTCCACTATGAGCCCCGCCACTCTAGACCACGCCCCCTCGGCCAACCCCCACCCCCTGAAACTCTTCCCCCCACCCCGGCCCTTGTGTTGTGGGATCCCTCACCACATTTTTTCCATTTCCACCACTGAATTTAACACAGTTTTTAAAAAGGTTTCTCATGGGGGAGATCCTCTCCCTACCCCCTGAACTCCCCTGCTTGGCTCATGCTCCCTTCTATGCTCAGTCTGTCCCACGCATTCCATGCAAACATTTACGACACCTCCAAATAAAACATTCACCAGCCGCCACTGGGTGTGGTGTGTGACACACCTGTTTAAGATGGGCAGTGATGTGTGTGGGCCCTCCCGGCCCAAGCTAATAAAAGGAGACCCTGCAGGCACGTGCAGCAGAACGGCTGCAGACCCCCAAAGAGGAAGGACAGAGTCCATGTCTTATTTAGGCCTGCAGGCCCACCCCATGGTAGCACGGGCTGGCACGCCATGATGCTGTGGGACCCTCCTGCCAGCAAGGCGGCAAGTGTCTGCATTCTCAGGGTATGGCCCGCTCCACCCCCACCTAAGACCGGGTGTTCCCCAGCAACCCCTTGAAGCACTGGGCCTCTAAGGTGCTGGCGTCCCATAGCACCAAGGGGGCCATCTTGATGCCAATAGCCAGCGACCGTAACACTGGGGTTGTGTTTACTTTCCTGAATTACAGCAGGGTTGCACGCCACAGGTGATGAGAAAACCTGGAAAATGTCGAGTTGGGGGAGCCAGAGAATCCATGGATAGACCTAAGCCAGAGCTGAACCAGGGGGTCTGGCCTAGCTCAAGGGTTCAACACGAGCCGCACAGCAAAAGAATGCCAATGTTAGACCAGCCATCCTGCCTCCCCAACCCACCTTTGGTTTAATCAGAGAGACAGTGGACATCAGGTCCGGTTCTAGGATTTGTCAAGCCACGCGCAGCAGCTGTTCTGCGGGTCCCACAACTTGCACACTCACAGACACCACTGTAAGTGACATCACCGAGAATGACATCACAGGGACTAACATCCATCCTCCAGATTCATTGGCATGGATCGCCTCACCCAAGAAGTTCTCTCGAGTTTGGCAAGAGACAAAATGCATGAATTGCCAGGAACATCACTATACAGAGAGCAACGCCATAAACCATGAAGACATGACTAAGGCTGCCATTGGACAGTAGCGGCTGTGAATGTGAGCATTTCCTGGGACTGCGACCCCTGGCAGATAAGATGATTTGCTGCCATTGGACAGTAGCGGCTGTGAATGTAAGCATTTCCTGGGACTGCGACCCCTGGCAGATAAGATGATTTGCTGCCATTGGACAGTAGCGGCTGTGAATGTGAGCATTTCCTGGGACTGCGACCCCTGGCAGATAAGATGATTTGCTGCCATTGGACAGTAGCGGCTGTGAATGTGAGCATTTCCTGGGACTGCGACCCCTGGCAGATAAGATGATTTGCTGCCATTGGACAGTAGCGGCTGTGAATGTGAGCATTTCCTGGGACTGCGACCCCTGGCAGATAAAATGATTTGCTGCCATTGGACAGTAGCGGCTGTGAATGTGAGCATTTCCTGGGACTGCGACCCCTGACAGATAAGATGATTTGGCTAGGATCAGACAATTGAATGAAGCCGGAATTCACGTCCACCCCACAAAACCTAAGCACTTCACCGCATATAGTTTGGGAGCCATTAGACTGCAATTTTTGATACAGCTGCAATTGGGGAGCGGGAGATGTCAATTTCTAAATGTACTTTATTTGTTTGTATTGCCATGGCAGAGGCTTGATCGCCGGATCCAGGCTAGGTCGGCTACTTGCCCTGGCCTGGCCCGAGCCCTGCTTGGGTCTGCCTTGCTCCTCCTTCTCTAGGCAAACAGTGTAAGTAACAGAACATACGTCTTCACATCTAGCCACCTCTATTCTCTGATACTCACTGCACTGCGCCCTTTGCTCCAATTACTACCTGACCCCACTGCGCCTCCCCCCCACCCCCACCCTGTGTTGTCTTGCTCTTCTGCTCCTTCACCTTTCTCGCCCTCTACCATTAAACCTCCAAACAATCACCTTCTTGGCATTCAAACCCGCCCTCAGCCAGCCCTTCCTGCCCTGGATGGGTCACTTCGCTGACCCTCCTCATTAAGCCGCGCCTAGCTTACCCTCATCTTGCATCTTCCCTGCTCCCAGATGTACACCACCGCCGCACATAACGTCAAACTTATGTATGTTTCATGCTATGGAAACCGTCAGTGAATGAATGGGCACAGTGTGAATATGCATTGCATACTGTCCGCAGGTCCTTTCCTCTTCTCATGTTTCCACTTCCTGCTTGCTCTCTAGACCATTGCTTTTGTAGAGTGTTTTTTTTAAAGCACTAAGTCACCTACGCCACATAAATAATGTACCTCCTATTTATTTATACTTATTTATATATAGGAGGAACAATGCTCTTTTGATCACAAAAGAGTGTACAATAGATAAGAAATCACAGGAAGCAGAGAGCATCTCACAGTGGGGTGAGTTTGAAGGACATTCTGAACAGGTTATCGAGGGGAGTCAGTCACCAGGGACGATACCTAAGTGGATATACGTAGATTAAGGACAACCAACATTGGACATTTCTAAGTGCAGGTAGTTGGTACAACAAGAAATCATAAAGCACGATACATCGGTTTTAAACTAAAGATGGGATGGAAACAGGAAATGTGAGTTCATACCTTCACTTGACCAAATTAGGTGATCCTTAGCAAATAAGATTTACACTCCGTGCCTGATTTTACTCAGCTGCCAAAACTGTGATCACCTAAAAGTGATTATGTTCGTCTGTCCTATACTTAAAGGTTCACTCGGGCATGTTTAACAAAAGACAGTTTACTAAACTTATGATAATAATAATGAATATTTATATAGCGCACATCACACGCTGAATTGTCTCATGGGCTCAGAGGTGTCACTTTGTGAGCCACAGTTCTCTCACACAAAAGCAAAATACATGATAGACTATGGGCCTGATTCATGGAAAAGTGTGCATTGATCCTGCTAAGTCCCTGCGCCGAGAAATGCTTTGCGTGTCCCTATGCGCATTAGATTTTTTACGCACTCTGCGTATTCATGGAATGTTTCCCGCAGAGTAACCCTATGCGCAAGTAGTAGCCGGAACACCCATGGCACACTCCCACACAAAGCGATCCCAGCCACAAACACCTACCTTTGTGGGCTTTGTGGGCTCTTCTGTCACAAACACATGCAGCCTGCTAATCCTGTGTATGGCCCTCCACACTAGGCGGGGTTCCCCGTAACTGCAAACAGCACCCTGACAACATGAATACCATTTTCCGTAACTCATGTACTGTAATTCCCAGTTAAATCTGCGAGAGAACCATCGTAAACCATGGCTGCACCCCGCTACTCTGCATACGTGCACCCCTAACTCCAATCGGCGCCGCAACTGCGTGAATGTACTTTCCGAGGTGATTCAGATGCATTTGGGACTTTGTGCATGCCTTGAGATGGAAGTGCGATGGCAAGCTTTGGGTGCTGATGTCCCAATGAGACGTTGTGCAATCAGGTCCATGAATATGTTTGGTTGTGCGCAGTTGTAGGCATGCGATTTCCTCACGTTGGACGTCGCTCGAAACACACCCATTTTCCCTTATTCTTTCTCAGTCTGCATGTTCCGCCCCCTATATCGGTGTAGGCCCAACCCACACTCTGCGAGGAGTCTTGCGCAAGGCCATCGACCTGTCGCAGAGACAAGCCGAAGTCCACGCAAAGTCCAGCATTGTCTGCAAAGTCGATTCCATTTATCGACGAAGGGGGGTTTGCACGCAGAATGGCCCGCAAAGTCCAGATTCTCCCCACAAAATATTCCATGAATTGGGCCCTAGGTTTTGTGAAGAGGGCTGCTTTCCAAGAGACACACTGCATCCCGGCTCAGGTCACAACAGGAAAGTGATGTCAATCTTTCCTACAGAATGGCTTTGCTTATATTTTGGCTGGCATTGAGTTTGTGTGCTTTCACAAAATGTTTGTGTTCAACTGCTGTAAGTGGATAATTACAACTTCCAACCACGAGACGTGGTTTTAAATCCAGGCTTCGCCACACCACTGAAATTGTGTGTTCCTGGGCAATTCACATTATCTCTCTGTAACTCAGTGCACATAACAGGCAAAGTTGGGAGTGGATACAACAGTGACCACTATAAAACTAATATGCTAAGTTACAAAGTAGACCCAGAAGAGGCGCTTTTCTAGATGACCAATTCTGAAACATAGCACCGGTCAGCTGATTCACAAAGGTGACCTCGGCCTTTCTCAGGGACCCTGTAGCGCAGCAAATAACGTGCTGCCTTTCCCCGTTAATTGATAGGGCCCCTGCGCCCACGCAGCCCTGGAGCCAGCGGTCGAAGTGGGCGAGAGCGGTCCGGCGCGGTGCTCCTATACTCTTTATTTTTAAGTTTCACCGTTCCTATACTTTTATTTTAAAAAGAAACCGTTCCGGAATGGTTTCGTTTTAAAATAAAAGTGTAGGAAGAAGTTGAAACGTGCATTTCAGTGCAGTGCACTGAACATTCCCTTAAAGAGCAAGTGTGTTTGTTTGGGGGTTTGGATTGTGTGTCGGATGGAGTTTGTGGGGAGCGGCGCAGGCCAGCAGGTAACATAGTTCCACTACTTCTTTTCGTACACTTCGACCACTGCCTGGACTGGAGCACATTTTATTATGACCGGCCATTAGAAGACCCATCATCCTGAAATGTGCAGAAAAGAAAGGTGGATTTTTACCCTGACAAGGGATAGAAAACCATCCATGACGGCAGCAGTTTCTCCTTCTGCCGTTCCGAATTTAAAACAATGCACACATGGAGTAGAAATGACCTTTCCGTCAACTGCAAATCTCCCTTCACCTGTCCCAGCATGTCCCAGCATGCACAGGCGGACGGGTGCCTTTTCACTGCATGGACACAAGCTTCATGCCACAGGCACACTGCACAGTCTCTGCACTCACAAAGGGGGTACAGCTTGAGGCACCCAATCGCTTGCATCTAAAAGAATGACAGTGAGGTGGCAAAATGCTCCTGCTGCAGAGGGCAATGGCTTGAATCCTGACCAAGCTGCTAGTGCGTGGAAGCCACGCTCATCATGTGGTTTCACTTTGAATCAAACATTGGCAAAGCCAATAGATTTTGCTTTTGTGTAGGCATGGGGTAGGCATGTCAGGCTCTGCCATAATGGTACATAAGATGAAAACAGCTGGAATGAAGTCTTATTAGCTGGGCGTATTATAGCAGGGCCCAGCTGTAAAAGATGTCCACCTGCAAGGTTGTGCAATCATGAGCTTTCTGATTTTAGCTGCATGAAATGATGTTGGTTTTCTCTCTCACAATGTGGGCTCTGCTTAACAGGTCCCACATGCATACAGTGTGGGGCCCTGCCTACAGCAGCAGATACAGTATGAATTTGCACCATGACAGCTACAGAGTACATGTTCCTTCCCAAAACATGCTGCTGGAATCTAAATTATTGCTATTTAAAGACAGTCATGGGCCTCTTTAACAGTACAGACACTCATGTTTCAAAATAACTTTCTCCTCGTTGCCTGGTGGCAGTCCTTTGGTTAAATATAAATGTTAGCTATATCTGTTTGTTCTCTGCTGGGAAGCTTTAACACCGCGCCCGGAGAACAGGGCATACCCCCTCTAGTGGTGGGTAGGAGCTTGGAGCTTCAAAGGGTCTTCTGGAAGTCCCACCAGGGAGATTGATGCTGGAGTCCTCCTGATCTGAAGCAGAGAGTGGACAGAATGGACACTCTAGCTGGTAAAAGATCTTCGCACTGGGGGAAGTGCCAGCCATATTGGATTTGCCAGGCCACACTTCCATCCTGAGACACTCCCTAACTTACTGTAGGCAAGGCACTCTGTGAGCTGACATCAGAAGGAATAGCCCCTCTGACAGCAGAAAGGGTTTGCCCCCTAAAGAAGGGTTGGAATTGAAAACTCTGCTGTGACAAAGTGTCTATATTACGGGGTGAGACATTTAATCATCTTTGGCACCCTTTTGCAGAACCAGCTTTAAAAATCATCTTGGAACCATCTTGAAGAGGATTCCACTGGCACCTTGTTGGGGTTAAAGTTCACATTCAGTGGGTTAATATACATATGTACAAGGAGGGTGTAAAACCTCTCCCTAACTGCTTTAGTGGAGCATTTGAAGGATTGGGTGGAGGAAATGCCTGACTGCTGGTACACACTTGAACCCAGGGCTCCGTCTGCTGAGGTGGCGAGCCCTGCAAGTGTCCCTAGGAAGCGCCCTCGCTGGGAAGCGCAGTAGACAGACTCACCTTTCCTTGGGGACATGGTGAAGGATGCTACAGCAACCCAAGGACCAAAAGAAGTTGACTTTGGATTTCTCTGCATTTCTAACCCCTTCATGGTGATTTGAGTGCTCTGAACTCTTTCAACGCACTGCAAAGACGCACCAGAGCTGCCTTTGACACTCTCGCAACGTTGAGCCGCTTTGTACACTTTGGAGCTACGCCAGCCCAAACATCACCTGCATGTCCCAAGCTTCTTTGAGCCACAAACTGTTAGCGTGTATCAAACTGCGCTGCTTTGCTGGATTCAGCCGAGCCAGCTTTCCGCTAAAGATAAATCAAGCTATCCCACATCACCTGCCTGTCCCAAGCTTCCTCAAGCCACAAGCCATTACCACTTGTCAAACTCCATCCCTTTGTTGAGTCAGTCACTAACTCAAACCCGACTGGACTGACTAGAAAAGCAGCCAGAATCCCGGCCCAACGCAGTCAAGATCCTGAAAGAAGATTTAAAAGGTATAATTTAAGAGTTTCATCCCTCTGCCCTTTTTTTATGGGCCCTAATGACACTAAAAACCCCACTGTATGTCTTAAAGATATTGACTTGTTTGACATTTCTACAAAAGGATTTACCTGTATTTACCTGGATTAACTGTGTTTCTTGTTACAGGGGTAGGTTGTTAATGTTTAGACTAATTTGTCTGTCTTTTTAGTTTAATTAAAGACTCATTTTTACAGAACCTTGATTGGACAGATGTTTTATTTTGGTACTTACAGTACTATTTTTGTTTTGCATGTGTCAATGCTGGTCCACACCTTCCTATAGCTTGACCTCAGCCCAGGCTAACTTAAAGAGGTGAAGGAGGTACACCAATTATTCTGTGCCACTCCCATCTTTATGATTTGGATCACTGATGTTCTATTCGTAGAGTCGGCTGATTAAGAGCTTAGAATCCTTGCTCCTCCTTGTACTCCTGCGGGGCAATAGTCATTTCGTCACACTGGCAAAACGTTCAAGAGGGATATCCTGGTCTCCAACCCTGGTCTCCCTATCGCTGATGCCCACATCAGCGCTTCCTCCAGACAGACCCTAAGCGACATCCTCTTTGTCGTTCCCTCTCCTGATCTTTGGACCCCTCATATGGTCTAGGCTCTCCTATCTCTTCCACTCCCATTAATGGTAGCACTCAGTGGGAGGTCCTCTTGGCATCCTTCCACTCCTCCAAGACCATCATTAATGTCTATCTGAATGGCACCATCTTGGTCCAGGGCCCTCAGCCCAATCTCCTCCTTTTTGATTGGCGTCTCCCGAGTCTTATCAACTTCCTTCCTTCTCCTGTTACTCCTACTAGCACCTCTCTGGCTCTTATGACACCTCCTTCTTCCACCGCCTCTCTGGCTAGTATGCCACCTCCTGCTACCACCTCTGCCCACTCTTGGGCCCCTCTACCACTTCTGCTTCAAGCCTGTACCCCACCCCAGAAGTCTTTCAAATGTGTTAAACTAGTCCACGTTGCTGCTCTCAACTCTCGCTCGGCTGTCAAACACTCCTCTGACATCTGCCACCTTCTTGAAGAACTTGACCTGGAAGTCCTTGCTCTCACTGAGACATGGTTCACGGCCTGCTCTGTCATGAGTTTTGACATTCTTCTTCCTACTGGCTACAAAATCCTCTCTGAGCCTGGAACCAACCCTCCCAGGGATGGAGTAGCTCTGATCTTTCTCAAGTGGGTCCCTGCTTTTGTCATTCCTATGCAGGCCTACTCCTCCTTTGAATGCCCGGTCTGCAAGCTCTCCATTTCTCCTGGCCTCTCTCTGTGGCCACCATCTACAGGCCACCTGGTCAGGTTGCACTCTTACTCTCAGAGTGGGCTGACCACCTCTTCTCTCCTTGCCTCTACCTCTACCTCTCACCACCTCCTTGGAGACCTCGACATCCACCTGGATGCTTCAAATACCTCCTCTGGGCTCTTCCGCAACCTCTGCGACACTCTTTCTCTCTCCATTCTACCCTCGGGTATGACACACTCTGCTGGACACACCTTGGATGTTCTCATCTCCTCAGACATCCCGGAACTACATGATTCAACCGCGGCTAATTTTGCTGCGGCCGGAAAGTTTGCATGAGAAATGTACGAACCACAAAAGGTTTGTACATTTCTCATGCGAACACACGTTCACAACCCCTACATACCCACACCCCCACCAACACCCACAACACACCCATGACACACCCCACACCCACACCCTCAACACACCCCCACCCACACCACCAACATAAACATACCCTACTTATCTTCTCTTCACGCTGAGTCCCTGCAGCGCCAGTTCCCTTTCACTTCCGTGATCGGGAACCAGTGCTGCAGGATCCTTTTCTTCTTTTTTTTTTCAGGAGCTGCAGGGTTTTCTCCCGCTCACTATACTCTAAAGTATAGTGAGCGGGGTGTTGGGGGGACACCCCCACAGCCCCGTTTCTTTTTTTTTTGGGTGTGTTGCAGCGGTGTCCACCGCAACACCCCGCTCACTATACCACACAGTATCATACAATTCCGACATCCCCTTCTCTAACCCTCTCACCACTCCTCTCTCTTGGATTGACCACTTTCTGCTTCCCTCTCACCTCAAACTCTATGTCCCTCATGCAAGGTCCACCCCAGCACTGCCACCTACCATCTCTGTCATTTGGCCCATGATGCGTGTGTCAGTGGATGCATTTGCCTCTACTTTCGCTGCTCCTGCTACACCTGTGGCTGACTCACACTCTGACACAGCCCTCTCTAACTTGCATCTTTCTATCTCCAACACTGTGGACATCCTTGCCCCTATCATGAGAATCAGTCTGAAGCCTACCTCCAAGTGCCACTCTTGGTACGACTCTGACCTCGCTGCCCTGAAATGCAAGTGCAGGGTGGCTGAGAGGAAGTGGAGGGTTTTGGCGCATCCTCTGACAAAACTGGCCTGCCGCTTGCTCCGAAGGCAATACAGACTCTCAGTCCTGTCCAAGAAAAGAGGCCACATCTCTGCGGCCCCTAGCAACACGGACAAACTCTTTAACATCTGCAAGGAGCTGGCCAATCCTTCTGCAGTCTCCACCTCTCCTGTTCCCTCCCAGGCACTCTGTATGGCTCTTGCTTCTCACTTCACCACTAAAACTCAGGACATCCTGTCCTTGCGCTCCTCTTCCTCTCCCTCTCCCTCCCTCTGCCCCCCTCTGGCTGCCTCTCCCTCTCCTCCTCCTTTCTCCTCTTTCTCTCTGATAACACCTGACAATGTTTCTAGAAAAGTCTTATCCATAAAAGTGTCCTCCAAACAGGTGGTCCCCTGCTCCTCCATAACCATCAAGGACCACATTGACACCCTCGCCCCAGCCTTGACCGATTTCTACAATCACTACTTCACCACTGGATGTTTCCACTCCCTCCTCAAGCACTCCCTTATGCACCCCCTCTTCAAAAGGCTTCCGCCTGAAGAGCGGGTCCCTGCAATGGCCGCTATGTCCCCTATGTGACTTGTCAACTCGCAGAAAGAAGAATGAAAGGTGTAAATCTGTTTGGCCAGTCACCGACTGCACAAAAGTATCACAGATACATTGTGCGGACAGACTTACCTCCCGAGGTGGAGGTTTAGCAATCATAGCTAAAAATAGCTAAAACTAGCCTGGACATGAGGATCATCACTACTACCAATATGCAATCCTGTGAATGCCTCACGGTCAAAATAGCCATCGCCAACTCCCAAACCCTAAACATCATCCTCATCTACAGACCACCAGGTCCTATCGGAACCTTCGCTGAGGACATCTCGACATCCCTGTCCAATAACCTAAAAAATACATCCCAAACAATAGTGCTAGGAGACTTTAATCTAGGCTATAATGACAATAAGGACACCCAATTGACAGCGATTGCTCTGACCTTGAAAGAGCTGGGATTCTCCCAAAAAGTTGAATTACCCACCCACAACAAAGGTCGCATCCTTGATTGGATAGCAGAGCATAATTGCGAAGTAAATATTACGGATTCTGTACCGCAGATCTGGACTGACCACCACCTGCTATTATTCTCAGTGACAACCCACCGGGCCACTGCCCCGTCCTCACCTGCCCCACCTCTGCCAACGAGAA
This sequence comes from Ambystoma mexicanum, assembly GCF_040938575.1. Taxonomy (NCBI): domain Eukaryota; kingdom Metazoa; phylum Chordata; class Amphibia; order Caudata; family Ambystomatidae; genus Ambystoma; species Ambystoma mexicanum. The sequence continues at coordinate 1,014,671,090 of NC_090926.1, read as the reverse complement.
ATAAAAAACTAATGACAGCAGAAAATCTGATGCCCGTTATAATACCTAAATTGAACTCACTACCTGACTGCATGGACCCTAATCTGTTAGTCGAACATTATAACGCAGCCATGTCCTTAGCCCTGGATCACATAGCCCCGCTCAAACTAAGAAATAGCAAACCTAAAAAACACCTCAATTCTTGGTTCACGCCCCATCTAAAAAATCTTAGGCTGGCCAAAAGAAAACTTGAAACTATTTGGAGACTTTCCCCATCAGTCAAAAATAAACTCAACCTCTCCAAAGCCTCCTCACAAGAAAGAAATACTATCAGCCAAACAAGAAACCTACAATACTAGAATATCCAACTCAAAATCTGGTGTCAAAGAACTGTTCAGCATTCTGAAAGAATTGGAAACACCCGTTGTACCCCAAGAAAACTGCACCAAGGATAAAAAATGGTGCTCTAGCATTCAACTTGCTTTAACAAACAAAGTAGCAAATCTACAAACCAAAATTGCCATCAAGAAGGCATCGCTAACACCACACATCCCTCAGAGCTCAGCGCCACCGCCACAGCCCAGGTTGGGAGCCCGGTACTGCTTTTCTAAGGTATCGACCATAGAGGTAGAAAAGGTCATCCTGGGACTTAAACCGTCCAACTGCAAAGGCGACCAATGCCCAGCACAACTCATCAAGGATGCTGCGAGAGAACTATCGCCATTTATAACCAAACTAATCAACTCCTCCTTTACCTCAGGTTCAGTACCGAACAACCTAAAAGAGTCCTGGGTACTGCCACTACTAAAGAAGCAAACCCTTGACCCTGCCATTCCGACTAACTTCAGGCCCATCACGACTGTGCCCTTTCTTCTAAAAATTTTAGATAAAGTGGCTTACTTGCAAATTCAAAGCTTCCTAGAGTCTAACCACTTACTTGGAACCCGTCAATCAGGATTCCGCCCGCAACATGGGACCGAGACAGCGTTAATAGACCTTAAGGCCCAAATAGACAATTGCAGAGACAATGGCCAAGCGGCCCTACTTCTCCTCCTGGACCTATCAGCGGCATTCGACTTAGTGGACCACACAGTCCTCTGTAGTCAAATCGACTCGGCAGCCCACTTTTCAAAAGAGGCCATAATTTGGATCAAGTCATTCCTGAGTAATCGGACCATGAGAGTCTTCGCTCCATCAGCCTCAGCAGATCCAATTCCCATAACATGCGGTGTTCCACAAGGGTCTTGTGTGTCACCCACCCTCTATAATGTCTTCACGAAGCATCTCTTTGATGAAATGGATCATCTGGGTATCGCCTACACTAACTACGCAGACGATACCCAGATCCTCCTCCCGCTCTCAGGAGACTACGCCAAGGACCTGGCGCTAGTGAACAGGATCTATAGCATCGTTCAGGCATGGATGGCCACACACGGCTTATTCCTGAATGATGATAAAACTGAGCTTATCATCCTGGGCACCACTACCTATATATCCAAACTCAGCCCTGATTACAACAACTTCATGATCGATGGGAACAACATAAAAGTAGCTCACGAAGTAAAAACCTTAGGATTTTACCTAGACGCCACCATGAACTTTACCAAACAAGTGTGATGGTTTAGGTGCCTGATTTCCCTTTTCTCCCCCTTCTGTCCAGCTCTCCTCACCTGAACTGCCGGAATTACTGCTGGGATCCTGTAGCCGCCGTCGAGTAAGATAGTCCTTCTCCTTTTTTCGAAGTGCCTGCTTGTCACGGAGGGAGGCCACCTTGACTGCTGCTGGGAACAGCTGGCCGGGGACCTCCCTTCCGGGACTAAGCCGAAAATAGGGGAAAAAACCCCTGATGGGGAAAAAACCCTGGGACTCCTCAGGTTGTCAGCAAGGTAGTATTGTACGTGGCCGTGCAGGTGAGCAGGAGAAAGTAATAAGCAGGATCCGTGTTGGTTGCAGGAAACAGCAAGGCAGCAGGGGGGTCCTACTGAGTGGAAGAATCCCCGAAACCCCTGCCAGCCAAGCAACTAGCGGGGCGAGGACCAGGAATGGGAGGAGGTCAGGAAAAAAAACACCGGCAAGGCACCGGCAAGGCAGTCCAGAGAGAAAGCAGAGGAACGAAGGAAAAAAGGGGCGGAGCCTATCCGCGAGGACGGAACCGCAGAGAACTGAAACAAAGTCGCCGAGGCACGGTGACTACAGGGAAAACTGGAGGAGAGAGAGAAAAGAGAAAAAACGTACGCCGTGAAGGGGCGCGAGAGCAGAGCAGAGCAGAGCAGAGTAGACGGAAGCTGAAACGGGGTAGGAGCGAAGAACCAGGAAGCAACGAGGGCTTCCACTGGACAGTTGCAACGCAGGGACCGCTGGGCCGGGAAGGTAATTATACTCCCAGCGGCCCCGCGTCGTGGGAGGAAGCGTGATGGACACAAAGGAGGGACTAGTGCCCTGCATACCTGTGTCCTAATTTCCAACGCGGGAGAAGCCGCCAAGCGGAACGCCTGCGGGTGACAACAAGTTAACTCTCTAGCTTCTGCCACAGCATATACAAGCAAACTTATCAGAGCGAGCAAACAATTACTCTCCACAGATAGTTGCATTACACTTGCCAGAGCCTTGATACTATCCAAATTAGACTATTGTAATGGACTTTACATTGGAGCTAATAAACAGACCATCCACAAAATTCAAGTGCTCCAGAACAATGCTTTGAGAGCAGCACTCCAGATGAATAGAAACGAGCATATATCCTCTACAAGAAGAGAATACAAATGGCTTTCCACCGTAGACAAAATTCATCTCAAAATCCCTTCCCTCACCCACAAATGTATCAATAACAAAGCTCCACCTTACCTCATGGATAGATTACGTAAAAGGACTTCTTCCAGACCTACCAGAATAGCCAACGCAAACTGCCTCCAAGTCCCACGTTTCAAACTTACCACTATAGGAGGAAATAGCTTCCCGGTCAAGGCTGGGCAGTTATGGAACTCCCTCCCCCATGACGTCAGAGAACCTCAGCCTTTCGCAAAATTTAGACAAAACCTCACTAGGTGGCTGAGAGCCAATGACAGCTAACTAGTCCACTTGTCACATTGTACATTACTGTATATAACTATATATTACGTGAACAGGACCATGCAGGAGCATGCTCCTTGCTCCCCTGTCCTTGATCTCTCCCTGTTCATATCTGCTTACTGTAATATTGCTGATGTCTATGTCTACACTTCCTGCCTTTTCCTTGTACTTGCAATTAGCCGAGCATATCTGTAACCAAGCTCAGCGCATCTCTGTACCTTCATCTGATTTCTATGTACCTGTAACTAAGTTGAGCATATCCTTGTCTGTTTGCGCCCTGATACTCCAGGGTATGGCGCGCCATACAAATAATAAAATAAACTAAACTAAACTAAACAGATATGACAATAGATATTCTCCCAGACAGCCATTCAAACCATATCCCGTTGATGGTTTCTAGGAGACAGAAGTCTCATCAATCAATCAGATTGACTGACAATAAATCCAGACATCGAATGACGTCATTAGTGACATAGTCGCGTTGGACATGAAGCAAATATGTATCCATGCATGAAGCCACACAGACATAGACTAGATGTATTACTTGTAGACATGAAAAACATGCTTATAACTCCTATAGGTAGAGGACGGGTACATTTACATAATGCTAAGAAACTTTCCTTTCTTTCATCAAAGTGAAGACGCAATTTGCAGCATATACGTGGTACAAGTTTGCATATGCTTTATTGCAACTAACTACAAGATGGTCGCTGACCTGAATTCACCAGCTGACCAAGAGAGTGCCATTTCAATTTTGTTCAATTTTACCAGTCCTGAAGAAAGCATGGCAGATAGAACACACATACAATATCTGTAACACTACTACAGATACCTCCCATGCTGGAAACACCAATTGTGTCGACTTACATGAGTGTATTGAAGTAGTATTACCACACACTTAAGTCATTTGTACTTACCCCACAACACTGATGTTTGAATAACCCTAAGTGTTTATATGAGTTGAAGACATCAACATTATAGTTATTTTGTGTTGATTTAGTTATTATCCTGACTACACGATGAATACATTGTTTATTTTTACCAGTTTGAAATAAGTACCTGAATAACAGATCAAGCAACAGGTCTGCATTGCCGGGGGTTCGCTAGCAATACCTACTGGTGTCAAAGGGAGGGGTAGCCTGTGTCTCACCTGTTTTTGTTCAAAGTAACTACAAGAAGCCATGAAAACACATAGGGAACCTATAGAGTGACTGAAGTGATTCAGGTAGGAAATGCCAGGCATCAAATACATGGAAGGGGAGAGATGACCCATGCAGCACGAGGCACAGAGCTTGTGTTCACAGCCAAGGACAAGGGCGGGCGGAAAATTTGTGGTTCCTTAGGCAGCAAGCCACCTGCAAGAATTTAGAATAAAATTATCATAATTGCAGACAGAAGGGCTTTGTTTTGTGGTCCACTCACACGTGACCCAGCAGGGCAGGACAATGCCCATTTACTCATGGTGGGAGGAGAAGCTGTTCCCAGCGAGATTGAATGGAATGACATACATTTTGCCCACCAAAACTGCAACCTGCAGGCACTCTGCCAGGCTAGGTGATCAGACCAGTGGCAACAATAGGGAACACACAGCCATCCATAGTCCTTCCCATCACCTTGAAAAGGTACACCAAGCTCTGTGACCAGAAAGGGTCCCAGGCCTAGGAGGATCCGCCCTAGCCAATCCAGAAGCTCAATTTGTGAGATGGTGTAAAATGTTGCACATGCCATTGGCCTTCCTGTGACCGTGCAACAGTGTAGTTTGCAACAGTTAGGGGGAAGTCTCAGGCAGAGCCACCTGATATGGGAGGCCAGTAGGATTACTAACCTATATCATTTCTATATGTAGTTAGCTGAAACTGACCAACGAGAACATCACGTAGGTTTTTGGGGTGGACTTTATTTTTGTGATGTCACTCGTACATAAAACGTGTGACACAGGTTCAGGAGCTGGGAATGCTGGAGATTTATTTTCCTGTATGATCCCTGTCTGTATTGGATAATAAAAGATAGTATACTTTGCACCATGGCTGAGTCTTCCGTTTTTGCATTGGGGAGTCTTTGATGGGCCGGAAATTCTCTGCTAACCTGGGACATTGTTATTGCGAATTCCCAATTCCTCTGCTACACAACAGCTGGTAGCAGAGGAGGGTTGCTGCGTTCGATCGGCGAGGCCATCCCACCACGTGCCTGGAGGACTGTGAGGTGACCCGCAGAAGTCGAGAGCCACACGGAGGGTGCACACCGTGAAGAAGTCCTCAGGAACTGCCTTGGAGAAATTCCTGCCCGCCTTCACTGGGACGCCCGCCAGCCCAGACAGGCAGAGTGGCAGGTTGGGAGAGTGTCGGTGTCCGAGCAATGTCAGCGGAACATGGAGTGTAAGTATAGACAAACTATATGGCAAACGGGGGAGGGAATGGACAGGTTCCTCTCAATGGTTGTTTTGGGTTTTTGGTGTAGTAAGGAGCGTGGTTCTGTAACCTTTGTTCTTGGTTAGGGAACATTCGGGCTTGGGGCAAAAGTTTGGGCAGTCATCTTAGACGATTGACTTGAGGGTACGGATGATGAAAGATATGCAAATATTGTATTTCCTGTGGATTGAGCATTGTAGCTCAGATCATGGATAATGGTATCCCTGTGTGTAGGGCTTAGCAGACAAAGCTAGCTTGTATGATGGGAAGTGTTCTTCTGGTTAAGTCTCACGGAGAAGGCGTTTTATCTATAAGACGACGCTATAGGTACAGGTAGTTCACGTGAATTATTGTTTTTGCCTGTTGGTTAGGCGGGAAGGAATTACGTATATGTTATTTATGTTCTGTCAGGTTCGTATAAGCGGGCAGATTGAAGGAGCAGGCGTCAGCGACCTCTTCCTTGTTGTAGAGGTGGCGTCAGTAATGAGGCTGTTGTGTAGGACTTAAGGAGCACGGGAGGTGCACAACTTTCTAGGCTGAAAGCTATAATCGAGTTTTGAAACAGTGGACACGCCTTTTGGATGGAGCGTGGGCAGCACATGAGCAGAGTTGTCACTTGAGCCTTCGGGGCGGAGAGATGCAGAAGGGCGGTGTGCGGAACACACCTGTGGTATTGGTTGAGAGCCGGAGAGGCTGAGGCTAATGTGGTGATTGAATGGTAATAAGAGGTATATGTCAAATGATATTGTGGTGAAAGAAATTAAATTGTATCTTAAAAAGCAGATGTGCCAAAATCCCAATTTGAGGTCAAGTAAGTATTGATAAATGATGTATTCGGGTAAAATCCTGAGGGACACACCCCTACAGCATATGCGCAAGTCCCTCCCGTGATATAAGGACACAATGGGCCTCATTACGAGTCTTGCGGTATGGCAAAAATGAGTCCGGAATGGTAATACCGCCATCGTTTACCGTACCGGCCCATTACGAGTCCACATAGTAGTATTACAGACAACCCCATGGAGGCGCTGATACTGTGCACCTCCGTACCGGCATGTGCGCGGTACAGGAGGACATTATGAGTCACGCGGACATGCACTTACCGTCATCCAGATGGTGGTAATAAGGGTTACCACCATGCCGGTAGTCTTGGCATCGAGTATCGCCCATTAATAGCATTCTGCTGTGTCCCCAACTGCCACAGGTGCATACAAGCAGCACAGGTGGAGGCAATGGAGTCTGGCCCAGCACAAAAGGAGCACACCCACACGCCACACCCCTTCCCAGACCAGAATGATCCTACTTGCTCTTGCGATTTTGGAGCTGGAGGACATGCCTGCACTGCTACTCCATGAGCAGGCACTACATCAGGTACTACAGAGGAGATGCAGGAGGAGAAGGAGGGTGAGACTGGCCCAGAAAGTACCACCAGTGCATGCAGGGGTACCACGCAGGCAGCCACCAATCCCTCGCATAAGGGCCACTCCATTCAACTTGACTCCTGCACAGATCCACACCCTATACCGCCTGGACAGGAACACCATCACCACCATTGTGGATCTAATACACAATGACATAGTCAGCCTGATTGATATTTGTACCACCATCCCCCCTCTATTGAAGGTAGTGTCTGTGCTCCACTTCCTGGCCACAGGCACCTACCAGCACACAGTGGGGCAGCTGCATGGCATATCACAACCATGTTTCTCACGCATGCGTAACCAAGTGCTGGATGCCCTCCTGAAGCATGCAGGGAACTACATATCCCTACCATGGACTGGCCAGGAGCTGAGTGACACTAAAATAGGATTACATGCACTGGCAGGCATTCCACATTGCATCGGTGCCCTCGACTGCACCACGTGGAGTTGGTGGTCCCGCATGCCATGGAGGTATTGTACCGCAATCGCAAGCTATACCACTCCATCAATGTGCAGATGGTATGTGACGCCAGCAAGATGATCACACATTGCTGTGCCTGATACCCCGGATCAATGCACAATGCAATGTTGCTGCGGAACTCCACGCTACACGTTCCTGGTTACTGGATAAGTCTGCTCACAGGCCCATGGTAGTGTTTTATTGGGTGGGATACATGCATATGATACCTGGGTGTGTTGGGTAGGGGGGGCATGCATATGATACCTGGGGGTGTTTGGGGCGGGAATCATGCATATGGTACCTGGGTGTGTTTGGGGGGGAAACATGCATATGGTACCTGGGTGTGTTTGAGGGGGGGAAAAATGTATATGGTACCTGTCTGTCCTCTGACCCATGGGCCTGAATGTGGTGGTGACTGGACACTGTCCAGCTGGAAAACACTGTGCCCCTAATCATCCCAACCTGAACATGACACTGACAATGCATGCCAACATACTCTGGCTGCACACCAATGTCAAAAAGTCACACTCTCACAGCGCACTACCCTCATCATGTCCACTGCACATCATCAGACCGTACCCAGAGCACCACAGTGCACCAACAATCAGTTACAAGGCTTAATATACAGGACCGCATCAAAGCACCTCACAGATCATGCATGCATGAGTGCGTACAATTAAATCCCGCTCTGGGAAGTCACTGTCACTGGCCCTCCACCACAGGAACAACGCATACCACCATGGCTAAATGTGTAGATGAATGCCAACGCAATAATCTACTTGTGACAAGACTGCTGTAAATCCAACCCATCAAGTAGTGAACATCACCCATATGAGCGCGATTGGAGTGGTAAACATCCACTGCACATAAGTACCAGCATGCAAGTGGACACCCTGCATCATCAAAAGAACACACCCATACACCTGTGGACCATAACACCAAACACATGGTGGTATTATTACATGTGTGCAGACGTGTAGGGACATGTGCATGGCGTCATGAAATTACTGCAAGCATGATACTCCAAACAACATGTGACATGGTGTATGTCAGCCTAAATCATCAAACACTGGCCTGCATGAATTTGGTCACATCACCTGCCACACATCCCTCACATGTGAGTACATCAGGTCCCCCTCACTCCATCTGGGTGAGTGATGAGTCTGATGTCAAGTCCCTTCAGTCTTGTATGTCACACATGCCCACCACCATGGTTTGGCAAGCTGTGAACAGGCCAAATAGTTGAACATATGTGTAGTCAATGAGTGTCATCAGAAATATCCTGCATATGAACATGAACAATGTACAGGCAGAGGACAGATGGAATTGAAGAATTACCCTCACACATACCTTATTGTGCTCCCATGCAGGTGATGCAGGCTATCCCTTGAAGCCGTGGCTCCTCACCCTTGACAGGAATCCGCGGAACAGGCACGATGAGGACTACAATCGGGCTCATACACGTACCCATGTCGCGATCGAGCACACCTTCGGCCTGTTGAAGGCACGGTTTTACTGCCTCAGCAGGTCGGGTGGGGCACTCCTGTATGGGCCTGAGAAGGTGGGCAAGATCATCATGGTATGTGCCATGCTGCACAACATGTGCATCCGACGGAACGTACCTCTGCCGCCTGACATTGACCAGCAACCACCGGGTGAGGATGAAGATGATGACGGAGAAGGGGTTGTACATCAGCCAGGTGGCGATGCACATGAGGGACGTGCTGTGTGCCAGTCTGTGATAGACCAATTTATCTAAAGCACATGGATGCAGAGGGTGCCATGGATGTGGGACTCTGGGCAATGGGAGTGGGGGTAGATGGACACTGTGCACTGTAAACCAATAAAATCACACACACCCAATAAGCAATGTCCAGTCATGTGTTTTGGTGATATTTACAACGTACATAGACCCTCCAACTCACACACATACCCTGCCCCATCCCGCTGCCCCCCAACACCCCCACACACCCCCTCCCCCCTCCCGCCCAACACCCTCACACACCCCCTCACCCCAAAAACACCCACAGACCCCCTCCCCCTCCTCCCTCCCCCCCAACGCCCCCACACAACCCCTCCCTCCACCACCTCCCCTCAACACCCCCACGCATGAAGTGCACTAAATGCCTCATGTTGAAATTCCAGTCAACACATGCAGGGTGCCCCTGCTACTTCTGGTCCCTCTTCGGAGAAGGGGGTTTCATTCTAGTGTGCCGCATGTTGCGCAGGGACCTGCGAACAGGGCTGGTCTGCGTTGAGCTGTCAGGTGTGGCAGATGATGAGGTGGATGGTTGCGGCTCGTTTGGCGCTGGACGCCACTGTTCCAAGTTGTCCGCAATTCTGGCCAGGATCTGGGCCACTGCTGTGAAACCATCATGCACCTTAATGATGGGCACGCTGCTGGCACGCATTTCGCGCCTACTTGCCTCCCCATCTGCAATGTATTGTTTTACAAGCTCATGCATCACCTCTTGCCGGCCCTCCATCCGTGACATGCGCCCCTCCATGTCCTGGATCACAGTGGAGGTTGGCGGTACATTTGCAGAGGCGGCCAATAAGGGGGTGTTTTCAGATCGGGTCCACTACGCATGTGTGCCCTTGCCTCCTGACTCAGGCTGAGGGGTGCCCTGTGGGGTGACTTGTGGGGTGACCTGGGGGCTTGGGGTTTGCACGGCAGCCTCAGACAGGGTGCCTCCCTCGTAGGAATGCTCCTCACCATGGCCCTCATCCTCATCGCCACTATGGGGCGCAGATGCAGCTACCTCCCCCACAGAACTTGTGGCAGCTGACTGCGTTCCCTCATGCTCCGAATCTACGGTTGTGGCCAGGTCCTGTGTGTCCGTTGACTCCTGGGGTATGGTGGCAGGTATTTTTTGGTCCTGTGCTTGTGGCTGCATAGATGGTGGGTCACTGGTGTGTCCCTTGTGTGCCACTCGGACCATCCGACTGCCCCTGGACGTCGATGGCCTGGCGCCATCATCCCTGGACCTGGCCCTTTTGGCAGGTGTCGTGGTCTGGTCAAAAACAAAGAGGTGATGGCTGGAAGGTTTAGACTTAATCTTAACCACTGGCAATGCTCTGGGCAACCCTCCAGACCACCGTTCTTCGCCTGCCAAGCCATTACAGAAGGGAAAGACCATATGCAAATCAGGCTTGGCCCCACGTGGTCTGGTCACCTGCTCCATGGCCATCACTGTCAACATCCGTGCTTGTGGGTGACAAAGAGAGGCAGGGAATCAGTGATGGTAGTACTGCATCATGCATGCATTGGTGTCTGTGCAGTTTGTGCCGTGTGGATCGTTCCATGCTTGTTGTTGTGGCAGACTGGGTGTGTGCTATGTTGGGGGGGGTGGAATTGGCATCCCGCAGGTTTTGGTATGTTTGCCGTGGTGTCTGCTGTGGGACCTACAGGTGTGCTGTGGCTTGCATGCAGTGTGACACATGCTGTTTATCTGTGTGTCGGGTGTGTTTTTGGTATGGGTGCAGCATGCATGTTGATGTGACAGTGGTGGGGCCAACATCTAGACAGGGATATGTGTATGCGTGAATGATGGGCCATGTATTGGCTTGCATCACTATCACATTTGTTGCCCGACATGTACTTTGCATGTCAGTTGTTTGTGTGGACACTCACCTTCATCAGCTGATGATGGTACTCCAAACTCCACTGCACCGACCCCTTCAACTCCCTCCATGTCTATGATGGTGCTGTATGTTTCTTCCCACCTGGTGAGCTTGAAGGCGGAGTGGGCCCCGCTGCCTGTTGCTTGCCCCCAGCTACGATTTTCCGACAGTATATTTCTTACACGTAGCCATAGATCATCCCACCGCTTCTTAACCTCCTTCACAGTGCGTGCGGTGGTGCCAACTGCACTGACCCTCTGCACCACATCCTCCCAAATCTGCTTCTTATGGAGCTGCTCCGGACGCCTCAGGTCTGAGCAGAAGACCACGTCCGCCTGCTCCGCTAGGGTGTCCGCAAACATATTCAATTCCTCATCACTGAATCTTGCCTTGCGCTGGTGGGGAGCGCCTTTATGTGTGTCTTTTGACATCTGCTTCGAGTTCTGTATGCTATTTTCCCAAAACAGGTCCTGTCTACTAAGGATTTGCATGGATTGTGTTTTTAAAGATGGCCGCTGGTGCATTTCCCGTTCCGGCACGATGATGCTACTTCCTGTTCCGCTGATGACGGACCCGGTAATACCATTAGCGGTACTGGTGGGTCCGTTATTTAGGGCTGGTCAGAGGCAGAGGAGTTATTAGCGCATTACATGATGCCGGTATCGGTGGTTTGAGGGACGTTACCAGCATGGCAGTACAGCCTTTACCGGCTTGCCGCTACGCGCATGCACGCACTCTCGTAATCAGCCGCTATTTGCGGGGTCAAGGCTACCCGGACCCGTTATTATCGCCGCCGGTAATGACAGGATTTTACTGCAATTCTCGTAATGAGGTCCACTCTGTAAATATAGCACACAATGGACTTGCGGCACAGAGGGCAAATTGGCAAAGGGGGGAGCTTCTCCAAATGTGTGTAGAAACAATTACACATGTACATACCACGCCTTACAAGGGGAAAAAGTTAAGCCAGCGAGAGGCAGAGAGTGAATCGCCTTTGGCTCCCCCTCCTCCACCTCAAACACAGAGCGAAGGAGCAGCACCGGGAACCCAGGGATCATACCCTGCAAGGGAATTAAAAGCAGCGGCAGGTTACCACAGTCCCACATTTGCACCTCCAGCATATAGTAAGGAGGAGGGGCAAGGTGAGGTGGAACAGGCGAGCAAGGGAGCATAGAGCGCAGGAGGCGAATGCAAGGAACGCAGCGAGATCCAGCCGAGGTTAAGGAAAAAGGACCCGGGGAATGGGGTAAGGCTTGAGGGGCAAAAGCTGATAGTCTCGAATGAATGGGTAGGCAGACAGATATTACTTAAATTGGACTGGAAGGTTGCAGGAGAAACAGGATGCACAAGCAGGGAAGTAGAGAGATGGGAAAGGGAAGAGAAGGAAGAGAATGAAAGTGTGTGCAGAGAGAAACAGAAGGTAGAAGCACGAGAGTGAGAAGAGTGGGAAGCGAGAAGACAGAGATAGCTTGAGGACATGGCAAAAAGGAAGGCAGAAGAAGAAAGGGATAGGCAAGTGCAATTAAAGAAGGACAAGATGAAGTGAGAAGTCAAGCGACTCCTTAGGTAGCGATGACGCAAAGAAGCGGAGGGACGTGCTTTAAGGGCAACACAAGTAAAGCTGGGTTTAGCACATTTTAGCGACGATGAGGAAAAAGAAACACAAGTGAGGAGAGAACGAGACAGAAGCGGGAACAGCAGCAGGGCCACCCCATGGATAGACAGAGACAAGATCGATTTCTCCATGAGGGGGGAACGCAGACGTATAGGTCAATCGGGAGGAAGGCAGCAGGGAGACGTGGTATTTAGAGGCTTAACTTTCAGGAGGACATTGACAGTATCGCTGGGGACACGGGGTCAGACGCCGATTTATTGGGGAATGAGGACAAGGAGAGAGCCTCTGGCCGCTCCCGAGGAGCAAGCCCAGATAGAGACACAGTATGGAGGACAGCAAAGACATGGATGGACTAAGGGGGGATGGAGGGGAATGGCCGCAGCATCTAAAAGGTATATCGCAAATCACAGGCGATATGCGCATAGGCTTAGGGATTTGCCAGGGCGGAGGAAAGGAGAGATGACCAGGGCCTTTACCGCACCAAAGACATTCTTGGAGACAAGGAGGGGGCTGACACAGTGTCTGCTATTACAGAAGGGAGGGGGGCAACCTCAATGGCAGCAGATGGACAAAGACAATTTAAGATGTAAGTTACCATCATTGACTGCAGGGGCTGGGAAGTGGATATATGAGCTAGAGAGACTGACAGCAGGGTCGATATTAGTGGTGGGTGACATGAAGAGCATGCTCTCAGCAATTCTTGGGGAGGTTGCAGACAATGTATGCAAATGATCAGGTTACTCCGAAGTAAAAGTACAGAACACAGCACACAATGGTTCGCTGTTCAATAATTGTCGAGTGGCTGTGTGTCACTCTCTGAGGATACAGTACCCAGATACCTCGGACATTAGCGCGATCATGGCATGCAAAATGAGGGAGGACAAGGATCCAAAACAATAGATTCAAGCTATTCAAGAGAAATGAAGGCTGGAGATGCGTGACAAAACAGTGGGAGTATTTTATCATGTACTAGCTGTTCCCGGCCACGCGTTGCTGTGGCTCAGTCTGGTTAAATGGAAAAGAAAGAAAAGAGAAAGCGCACATTTCTAATATGTTTAATTTCACAATGCTTGTGGGTAGTTTTTAATGGCTCTGGCGGTTCTCCACGTTGCGGCAGTTTAATTTTCCCGGTGGCGCAACACATTCCTTTAGTTTCTCCATTAAATTTCAGAGCCTTGCAATAAGGACACACTTCAGTCATGGTGCCGATGAGAACATGCCGGCTCAAACTATAATCATCAGCTGGGTTGTACCAGAATTCAAGGCGTGATTGCTGAGTATGGAGTCGTGTCTGACGCTGATCAGCTGTTTCTCGTTGATGTCTTTCAGCCACTCTCAGCCTGTCGCGTTCATTCTGTTGAGAACGAAGCAGATTTGAAGCTGCAGAAAGTGATCGCCGTGCTTGCAATCGTGCTTCCTGAAGTCTGGCTGCACGTTGCTCTGCTGCTTCCTCGGCATGTATTTGAGCCATTCTAAATCGGAAACATTGAAATGAAATCGTGAAATATTTAGTATAGCGTGTGTTGCTTTTATGTCCAACAGATGGCGCTGTTTTTCAGTAAAATATTTAGTATAGCGTGTGTTGCTTTTACGTTCAACAGATGGTGCTGTTTTTCTGATAAAGCATGTTTTTACCTGTCACAGGTGTGACATCTATGTATAGTAGGTATATAAAAGCACACGTCTTTTCGAATGCAACGTTGTGTCAACATTTCAAAGCAATCGGTGAAGAACTTTCAGAGATTTAAGATTTTGAACAAACAAACATTTACATTTTTATTTATATAGACTATTGTGTCAGGGGTTACCTTAACAAGTGCAAAAGCAGATTACTAAACCAGTGGGGATGGAGGCCAAACCATATTCAGAAGTTCAGCTGACTATAGTACAGGCTAATGCAAGAGAGCGCAAGGAAAAAGCATGATGACAGAAAAAAGAAGGAAGCAAAGCTAGTGCAGAAGGAATTATCGACATGCACCAAGGGCTTCGAGAGCGAGGAGGAGCTCACAGGGGAGGAGAGTATGGACATCAAATGCTGCAAGGACCAGAGGGGGTTCAGGGGGGCTATTAGAGACCAATGGGGGGGCCACCACAATGCTGGGTTTGTGGACATAATGGGCACATTTCTCGAGTGTGCAGAAGCAGAGCGGGTATGCAACAGAATGGGGGAATGCCACACCAACCTACATAACAAGCAGAACAGACTGACTATTATGCCCAGGTCCAAACACAGCAACAGGCACAGACCCAAGACACATTAATGCAAGCATATCAGCCTATTACACAGGCACCACAAATACAGGCACCCCTACAGCCATACCTATATGCACCACCTGCACTGCAGATGCAGAGACACATGAAGCCAACACAAGCAGCAGAGCCGGATGCTAGTATGCTGACACCCATTCGGAAGTTGGTGGGGTGACTGTTGTGGGGGGGCAACCAATCGCTGGGAGAGGGATGTCATTATGCCCACAATAGGACAGCCCACAGATGGACCTGACGTGTTCAATCGGTTACACCCAACCTGGCAGAGGAACCATGTATAGGGGTGACGATAGGTGACAAGACTTTTTCCTTTCTCGTGGACACAGTGGCGACTAGATCCTGTATCAGGGAAGGGAGATACCCAATGTCAGGCAATGCCATGAATGCACAGGGGTTCTTGGTTCATTTTACAGACAAACTCTCACTCTCTATAGGGGAGCATGACTTAGCTTTGCCACTATTGTATTCCCAACAGACACCAGGGAACATAATGGCAAGAGACATAATGAGTAAGCTCAATATGACCATCTCATTTATAGACAAGGGGATAGTGTGTTCAACACCAGGAATTCATTACATGGATGTAAGGGAGAGTATACAGACATATTGTGGGCACACAGTACAGTGGGGGGTGCTAGCAGATGTTGAAATATGGGGTGGAGGTATTGATAGCATGGCTTCCAGTAATCCAGGAAAAGCTCTGATGATTACCCAACGAGTATATATTCAAGACAGAAGTTCCATTAGATGAGCCTGAGGAGACAGTGGTCCCAATAGAACTCAAGGCAGTGATAGTGGGGGAAGACAGGATAACATTGCATGGGACAGATGACACAGACAATCCTGGAGGACAGTGATTGCAGTGGGGAAGGGTACAGGTTGACTGACATGACTGACAAAGAACTGTTTCAGGATAATTGATCAGATCATGAGGTAGTGTTTGACATCGGCATTTCATATTGGGCGAAAATACACTACAGAGAAGTACCACAGAGAATGGCTATGTTGCTGAAAGCACCATCGCCATTTCTTGGGAAAGTCACTCAGTGTCTTATGAACCGCAGGTCCGTATGACGTGGGGCTGTTGAAAGGGATATGGGGAGTAAAAATAAAGCTTAGACCAGGAGCACTTTTACCAAGAGCAAAACAATATCCCTTGTCAAGAGAAGCAGATGATGGCACCTATGAGACAATTGCAGCATTAGTGAAACAGGGCATTCTGGTACCATCACAGTGCAATACCGCAGTGTACCCTGTGAAAAAGGCAACAGGGGGTTTCACAGCGTTTTATACAGGATTTGCTGTACCAGATTGCAGAGGCAGAATTTCCTTTAGTTCCAAATCCAGCGACCATTTTGTATAGCATTCCCATCGAAGCTACCCACTTCGTGGTAATAGATTTGAAGAATTCCTTCTTCTCTATACAACTTCATAAAGAGTCACATGACCTGACTTCCTTTCTATATAGAAACCGGAAGTAAAAACATAGGCTCCCACAAAGGTACTGTGAGTCAGTTTCCGTATTCAATAGGGTCCACCAGATGGATTTAGGCAACGTACAAATGGAAAGCACCATCATACAGTACATTGACGACATTTTTATCTGCTGCAAGTCAGAAATACAGTGTATAAAACGACTCAGTACTTATGTTGACAGTATTAGCAGAGTAAGGGTACAAGGTAGATAAAGTGAAATTACAGCATTGCCAGGAGGAGGTGCTGTACATTGGACAGCTGATCTCGCCGGAGGGGCAGAGAGTGACACCAGAAAGTGCAGAAGCAATCTGTAGGATGCCGAAACCTATAACAGTGAGCCAGATGCGGCAGTTTTTAGGTCTCTGTAACTATTGCACAGCTTGGTTATTTGACTACAGTACATGCACAAGACCTTTGCTAAGCGCACTCAAAGACGCACAAAGATGGGAGGGCAAACTACAATGGACAGCAGAAATGACAGATGCATTTGAGGAGCTGAAGAAAGCAATATGCTTAGTGTTAGAGATCCCAGATTATCAGGGCAAATTCTATTTGTTCTCACACTCCAATGGAGTAGGGATGACCATGGTGCTGACACAGAAGTCTACTTTAGGACACAAACTATTGGCATACCATAGTGGGAAATTAGACCCAGTAATGAGAGGATATTACCCTTGTGAGCAAGCACTGGCTGCTGCTACGTTTTCAGTAGAGATTTCAGCGAGTGTTACAATGGGGTGCAGTATCACTCCTTTTGTGGAGCATGCTCTGTTTGCAATACTGGAACGGTCCAGGAGTACCTTGACCACACAGAGGGCTTCAGGGTATGAGGTAATACTATGGAATCCAGCCATAAAGGTTGTAAGATGCAGGACTGTAAACCCGGTGACATTTGTAGCGGAACCAATAGAGGAGGTAGACTACATGCACGATGGGACCACATACATGAAGCAGTATGATGATCTTCCAAAAGTAAGAAAAAAGCAACTTGAGGGGGGAGAAGTGCTTTACATTGATGGCTCTTCAATGATAGACCAGACCACGGGAGAAAGGCACACTGGGACGGCAGTAGTAAGAATAAATACAGACGGGACAGCTGAAGTAGTAGCAAACGCACTGTTAGCGTCACATTTTACAGGACGGGCGCAGAATTACTGGTTCTTATATTGGCATTAGAGCAGAGCAAGGACCGGGAAGTGACAGTGTATTTGGACTCCGCCTACGTGACATCTACAGTACACTCTCGACTGTCACAATGGCTGAGAAGGGGCTTCTGATGTGCTGACGGCACGCCAGTGACGCCTGCAATGCAGCATATTTTATTGACATTTCAGATTTTGATACTCCATCCCATACACATATTCGTGTGTGCACGATGGTGTTGCAGGAAGGGTACAGTGCATTACCAGTGACACAGATAATGGAGTTACAGGGAAGTGCACCAGGGAAGAAAAAGAATCATGGATAAGGAGGGGATGCTCCATATCTCTATTAGATTCCCTATGGTGACAGGAAAGTACAGGCAAACTGGTGATACCACTGTTTTTATTACAGAATGCACTCACACAACTACACCATCCTACCCACAAAGGGAAGGATGTACTTGCCACTCACATTGGGGAAGAAAGGTTTTGTCCCAATTTACCATAACATGTGATTGCCTTTGTAGATAATTGTGTTACCTGTAAGAGTTTTACTGCAGGGCATACCCTGAGGGTAATGAGATGAGCGATACCTCGTCCACAAGATGTTACGCTCACCTGGTCTATGCGGAGACATTGGGGAATGGTTGCAGGCCTCCCGGTGGTGAGGTCGCTCGGGTCCGACTTCGCCCTCTGTGCTTATGTGGTGACTGGTGGTAATAGGTGATGCTGCTCAGGACTGCTCCTGGGTGGAGAATAGGGGGTGTGAGTATGCCAGCTTGTGTGCCTGATCCCCTTCCAGATCCCTTCTCCCAAACTGTGGTACCCGTGGGATGCTCTGTCCCTGGAAAGCACACCTGTTGATTAGTTATGGCGAGCACTCGGTCCTGCTGCTTCTGGCAGGGGTGCTTGTATGATCTGGACCGAGTTCCTTCACTGGTCCCTTGCACGTGGTAGTCCAGTCCTGCTGTGACTAAGCCACTTTACTTCAGGTAAGTGTTCCTGTTTGCCTTTGTCTTTCCTCATCTGTTTTTGTTGTATTGTAAAGTTTGTTGTCTTGTATTGCTGTCCATTCCACTTTTGATGTTTGCTCTTTTGCTTTCTTCCCTTGCAGGTGATGTTTCCGGCCCGGCAGAAGCTGCGGAGCTCGAGGCGACAGCAGAAGGGAATGTGGAACGAAGCTGCAACGGTGCAGTAGCTGGTAAATTGTTAACTAGGGGCGCGCAGGGTTCAAATGTGGCGCGGCCCTTGGACGGATGTTCTAACCTTGTCTTTCTTCTTCTTCACAGGGTCCGAGTTTGTGGATGCGTAGTTCGGTGCTGCGGCGTCGGGATCAAGATCACTCGATGTCAGGAGATGACTCTGCAGATGAAGCACCAGTTTCCTGGAGGTGAGTATGCAGGAGAACGTCTGCTTCCAAAGGTACATAAACTGGTCCAAGCGGCGGTGAGCGTCATGTTGCACTCGAGTGCGAATTAACGCAAAGCACCGGCCTTAAGGATTGAGCAGCTAATATAGCTGAGCTTCTGAAGCCACGCCCACCAGGTTCAGCCTGCCTGCCACACCCGATGAGTCAGCACATGAAGACCAGGCCTAGGGAGCCACACCCGATGAGTCAGCACATGAGGATGTTCACTGGAATAAAGGCTTTCAGCTACTGGAAAGTTCTTGTAAAATAAAAACACTCCTGCACTGTAATAAAGTGTTCCTGCTCACATCTCTATATGAGCGTGGCGCCAAAGGCGCCAAGACTGAGTCCAGCCAGGGCCCCTGTGTTTATAGGTCCCAAAGGGACTTAAGTGAGTCAAGTGACCCATTGCCCCATCACTAGATGGTGTGTTTTTTGTGTTCTTGGGCCTGTGGCCATGAGACAAGGTCCCTTTCAACATCCCCATATAGATCACGTAGACATGCTCCAAGTATGTCAAGGCTATCGCTATATGATAGTAGTTGTGTGCCCCTTTTCCCGATGGATTAAGACCGGTCCCTGTTCGCACCCTGATGCCCTTAGGGCAGCAAGGTTCCTGGTTAGAAAACTCGCTGTTTGGCCAGTCACCGACTGCACCAATGTATCACAGATATGACAAGAGATATTCTCTCAGATAGCCATTCAAACCATATCCAGTCGATGGCTTCGAGGAGACAGAGGTCTCATCAATGGATCAGATTGACTGACAATAAAGCCAGGCATTGATGATGTCATTAGTGACATCACAACATAGCCGTGTTAGCAATGAAGCAAATATGCATCCATGCATGAAGCCACACAGATGTGCTCTAGATGTATTACTTGTAGACATGCATCACATGCTTATAACTCCTGTAGGTAGAGGATGGATACATTTACATAATGCCAAGAACCTTTCCTTTCTTTTGCCAAAGCGAAGACGCAAATTGCAGAATATACGTGGACCAAGCTTGCATATGCTTTATTGCAACTAACTACAAGAAGCCATGAACACACATAGAGAACCTATAGAGTGACTGAAGTGAATCAAGTTGGAAAAACGAGGCCTCAAATACATGGAAGGGGAGAGATGATCCCTGCAGCTGAGCTGGTGTTCACAGCCAAGGACAAGGGCGCGTGGAACATTCCTGGTTCCTGAGGCAGCAAGCCACCGACAAGAATATGGAATAAAATCCTCATAATTACAGACAGAAAGGCTTTGTTTTGTGGTCCACTCACATGTGACCCCACAGTACAGGACAATACCATTTACTTGTGGTGGGAAGAGAAACTGTTCTCAGCTTGACGGAGGGGAATGATGCAAGTGTTGCCCACCAAAACTGCAACCTGCAGGCACTCTCCTAGGCTAGGTGATTAGACCAGTGGCAACAATAGGGAACACACAGCCCTCCATAGTCCTTCCCATCACCTTGAAAAGGTACACTGAGCTCTATGGCCAGAAAGGGTGCCAGGCCTGGGAGGACCCAACCTAGCCAATCCAGAAGCTCAATTTGTGAGGTGATGTAAAATATTGCACAGGCCAATGGTCTTCCTGCGACCCTGCAACAGTGTAGTTTGCAACAATTAGGAGGAACTCTCAGGCGGAGCCACCTGATACGAGAGGCCTGTAGGATTACTAACCTATGTAATTTACTATATGTAGTTAGCTCAAACTGACCAACAAGGACACCCTGTAGGTTTTTGGGGTGGACTTGATTTTTGTGATTTCACTCGTGCATAAAAACGTGTGACACAGGTTCAGGAGCTGAGAATGCTGGATATTTGTTTTACTGTATGATCCCTGTATGTATTGGATAATAAAAAGTCAGCATACTTTTCCCCATGTCTGAGTCTTCCATTTTTGCATTGGGGCGTCTTTGATGGGCCCGAAATTCTCTGCTAACGTGGGACATTGTTATTGTGAATCCCCAATTCCTCTGGTACACAACACGCCAATTCTACCCGTCCGGCAAACTATAGTCCAATCTCTACAGCCTTCCTTCTGTCCTCATCCTCCTTCACCTTTCCTCTACCTTAGACATGGTCAATTACGCCAGTCTGATCAACCAACTCTGTGGGAACCGGGCATCACGGATCAGGCCCTGGAGTGGTTGACCTCCTTCCACCTTGACTGACCCTCCCAGGTCCAACTTGGGTCCTTTCTCTCCACAACCTCTCTCTCCACATGTGGCGGTCCCGAGGGCTCCACCCTCTCACCCTGGCTCTTCAATGTCTACGTGGTCCCTTTGGCCCATCTGATCTCTACCTTCTCCTCTAACTTTGAGTATTATGTGGATGAAAGTCAGCTCTCTTTCAAGCTCCCTTCAGCCTCCTCTCCTGTCTCACTCATTCCTGACTGTCTATCCATGATTCAGGATTGGTGCGCCTCCAGGCTATCTGCCTTAATGCCAGTAAGACGGAGATCCTTCTCATTGAGACCGCTGTTCCCGCTTTTCCTCTTTCACTCTGACCGCCCTCCTTGGGCCCTCTTCCTTCACCTTCCTGTGAGGCAAATAATCTTGGCTTCATCTTCGACTCCACTCTCTCCTTCTCTCCTCACATCACGGACCTTGCCAAGAAGGCCCAATACCAGCAGCACCTTCTCAGAGGTATTCTTCCTTTTGTCACCATCCCCCAGAAGCTCACTGTCTCCAGAGCCCTGGTTCTCTCTAGGCTGGACTATTGCAACAGCCTCTTTCTCAATCTGCCTTCCTCTACTCTCTGCCCTCTGCAACTAATCCCGAACAGGTCTGCAAGACTTATCCTTAGCCACAATCCCAAGGACTGTATCTCTCCAGCCCTGAAATCTCTCCACTAGCTTCCGGTGGCTGCAAGGATCAAGTTCACAAGCCTTTGCATCGTCCACAAGGCTTTCTGGGGCCGGGGCCCACACTACATACAATTCTCTCTTCCAAAATACCTTCCTTCTCAAGCCCTTTGCTCAGCTACCTCCAACTCTCTGAGGGTCAGACGCTTCTCTGGCAGAGAGGTGGGGTAGATCTCTCTCCTCTGCAGGAGCCTCCCTCTGAAATGACCTCCTTGCCCCTCTCAAACTTGAGCCAGACCACCTGAATTTCCAGAAGCAGCTCAAGACCTTCCTTTTCTCCTCTGCTTTCTCTCGCTCCCTCCCCTGCTGACCTACCTGTCTGCTGCGCTGACTAGTTGTTTGGCTACCCTCAGAGTCTCACGGGTACCAGGCTCCTCCATGATCAGTCTCCCCTGCACTGCCTCCGGGCCTACTGTGCACTTAGGGTATGTAACTGTAACCTCTACAGTCCCCTGTCTCCTTGCACTTAGCGAGAGCCGCACTGCCCTGGCTGCACTTACTCAGATCAATGCTGCCCTTATTGCACTTCCCCCTTCCCTCTCCCTGGCACTCCCCCCTATAATTTCCCACCTGCACTTGCACGATCTGATTGACACAAGGCCTAGTAAGATCGAATGTCTTGTCCACCCTCTGTCCTCCCTCACTTGTCTTGTCGCACCTAGAAACACTTGTGTACAGGCGCGTTATAAGTGACATATCATATCATGCCTATTAGCAAGCCAAAACTGTTGGTTTTAACAACGCTTGTTTTTAAGGGGACTACACGGCAAAGCACAGATTTAAATCAAGTTTTATTACAACAATGGTGCATTTACAACCGCGATTAAGCCAAGCCGCTCATTGTCAGCTGGCCACATAGAAAGAACAGAGGCAGGCCACAGTGTGATGCTAGCGCCTGATAGAGCTAGCTCAAAGAGATCCCAGGAGGATATGTTTTGGGCAGGGAGTTGCAGGTTGTGGCTGGGAAGATATTAGAATGGCCATGGGCAGTTAACAAGTGGGTAAATATGCAAATTGCACCAAGACGTTGTCTCCCTCGTCACATGTCGTCATCCCCTTTGATGTACCCCAATGCAATAGTGTTGGCTGATAGGTGATAGGTGGTGCTTAAGCACACAATAGGCAAAGCTAAAACATATGAAGTTCATTACAATGTATTGAGTCCTTTTTTGGTAGTTGCTGAGTGAGGGCTGGATGGGGAAGGAGGTCTGAAATAACCCCCCCGACCCCCTCTCCATTTAGAGCAGACTCTATGAGCATGCGCAGTGGGGCAAGGACGTTTGCCTCACTCAGCAACACTTCAGTCAGCGTGGGAGTACGAATCGCATACAAGTACATTCAAGTAACCGTTCTGGATTCATTTCTTGTTTTTACCTTTTTTATACAGTGCTTGCTGTCACAGCATTGCACCTCACTAGAGCTTTAAATAATAGTTGTTATTAACCATCTAAATTATGATTTTATTGATGATGTGGGGATGAAAGGCTGAATTGGTTCTAATTAATGCTTACATGTGTCCTGCCGATGACCCGCAGATTGCCAGGTTTCAAGACTATAGGCCTCATTACACGTTGTGCGGTAAAATCCGCAAATTACCGGCATGGCGCCCTTAACGTGTCTGCCCTCGCAGGAGGGCGCTAATAGCGTACCATTACGAGTACGCGGACACGAGCATTGCACCATGCCGGTAATGCCCCTGCTGCTTTGCCGCTAAACTCCCCCAAAAGTCACTTACGGTCTTCCTCGACAGTGCAGATAGCAACTCCGCCTTGACGCAGCATGCAAATAGCGGTCACCGCTAACAGCGGTGACCGTTAAATACCGGAACCGGAAAAAGCGTCATCGCAAAGGAACGCGAAAGAGCACGGCGGCCATCTTTAAAAACACAATCCATTGCCATCCTCTGCCCCCTGGACCTGTTTGTGTTACCTTGCTGTCTGAGATCCATTGCAACACCGTTACCATGCCCAAGGCACTTAAAAAACCACAGACCGCCAGCGGAAGGAAAAGTTCTCTACTGAGGAGTTACTCATGCTGACTCAGACCTTATCGGACAATGCTGCAGTGGTCTTCGCAAATGACATGCGGCGGTAGACCCTCCTTAAGAAAAAGGCTATCTGGGACGAAGTGGCAATGAAAGTGAGTGCTATGGGCAGCAGCACGCGCACTGTACGTGAGTGCAGGAAAAGATGGGATGACCTGAGACTCTGGGTCAGAATGATCCTGGCAGAGAATCATAAGACTGCCACCGCTGGCGGATCTGGGTCGCCAATCAAGTTAAAGGAGTGGGAGGAGACATGCGCCAACCTCATCGGAGTCGAATGTATTGGGGAGTTGGGAGGATGGAGCATGGCGTGCTAGAGACTTCTGATAGAGGTAAATGCACTGATGCAAGCATGCAATGTGAATGTACAGGTCCCCACAAATGTCAGCCCTGGATCACCTCATGGATGGCCAAACATCCACACATGCATCCCACCCTGCCCATGTCAGTGCCAGACCCAAACACACACACATGCAAACATCAACAGAGCCAAGTGCCACACACAACACTGCATGGATAAGCCACTGAAATGACACATCACCTGCATCCTTCACAATGAGGTCCAAACGGCCCCAACTGAATTCATGATGTAGCCTGCATTGAGTACATTGAACCATAACCAATGACATCCCCCTTCTTGTCCCCGACAGGGTCACATACAGATAGCGAGGAAGCATCCCAGGCACCCCCTGTGCAGAAGAAAAAAAGGCCACAGCCCAGCGAGGACACCCCAACGACATCAAGGGGAAAAGGCTCAAGGCTCCATTTGCAGCGTTCAAAACATTGTTTGAGCGCCACTGCCAGTGCCACGCCAAACCCTACTGCCCCGCCTCTGGAGGTTCACTCCCCCCCCAATCACAGCCACCGAGGGTCCGCCCTCAGCTGCAGCCAGTTCGGCAGGAGAGGCGGCAGCCATTGCCCCATTGTCTGATGTGGATGAGCCTACAGATCTCGACCTGGCCATGCACACCCCAAGCCCTGCTCGAACCCCAGAGCCATCACCCCAACACACACCTGTCTCCAACGTCACTGGTGACGAGACCATGGAGGCCTTCAGTAGCCCCCCGGAGCCTACATCTGTACACCGGCCAGCATCAGAATGCGCAGCAGCCACACCTCCACAGCCCGACACTGCCCTTGACCTGGCCAGCATCATCCAGCGGCAGCAGGCTCTCACTGTGCTGATTGGTCAGCATGTCGAGGAGGCTGCCCATCTCAGGGCGGAGCTCGGGGAGACATCCAGGCACTCCAGGGAGGGGATGGAGTCGTGCACAGACAGGCTGTGTGGGGAGCTCATACGCGTCCGGGAGGTGCTCACACACATTGCGGATGCAATGGACCGCCAAATCCCACCACCACCAGCACCAGGACAGTCTGCCACCTCTTCGTCCACCAGTTCGCGGCAGACAAGCCCACTCAGACGCTCTGCACGCACCACCAGGCGCACCTCCAGCCAGCCCCCAAATGCTGGTCCTGCCAATGACCAATAGGGTGTGATTGTCCATTCCCCTGTGTGCATGCCTGGACGCAAACATTGTTGGAGACTCATGAGGGACAGTTGTGGGGGTGGGGGGAAGGGTGTGATGGGACAGTTGTGGGGGGTGGGGAGGAAGGGTGTGATGGGACAGTTGTGGGGGGTGGGGGGAAGGGTGTGATGGGACAGTTGTGGGGGGTGGGGGGAAGGGTGTGATGGGACAGTTGTGGGGGGTAAGGGGAAGGGTGGTGGGATGATTGGGGACTTGCACATTTTTCTGTTTCAGTTCATAAATACACTGTTGTTTGAGCAAAACACAGGCCTGGACTCCTTCATTGTGTATGTGCAATTTATTGACGCCAAGGTCCATTGTGAGCTAGCAAACAGACACCAGTGCATCACAGCCATATACAGGTGACAGTACAAGTACATGGTACTCAGAAGATTTGGTTGATCAAATGCTGTCTCACAGCACGTCCCTCCTGGCCATCCCCTCTTGCATGACCTGCATCCCCTTCACCTCCATCCTCATCCCCATCATCATCCTCATCAGGTGCCTCCATTTCAACGTCAGGGGGCAGTGGCACATTCCGTCTGATACACATATTGTGCAGCATGACACATGCCATGGCCACCTTATCATGGCCATACAGGAGAGCGCCACCAGACCTGCTAATGCACCTAAACCGTGACTTCAAAAGTCCAAAAGTCTGCTCGATCACGAGGCGGGTACGGGTATGTGCACGATTGTATTCTTCTTCGTGCCTGTTCTGTGGGTTCCGTACAGGTGTGAGGAGCCACCTCTTCAGGGGATACCCGGCATCACCTATATGGGGGAAGGAATGGGGTCCTGTTACTTTTCAACACAAGTGTGGCCTGTTCATATCACATACTTTGACCTATCATTGGGATTAATGTACACAATCAACTGCATGAATGAAAATGGTCTGTGTAACTGCTTTGTGCAAAGGTGAGCGCAAGCCTGCAAGTAGACATGCCCCATTGATGCCGCCACCAGTAATTGACATGTTCTGGGTGAGGCCAGGTCATAGGTGTCCCTGTGGCCAGGCACATTTGGTACCACACTGGTGGTGTACTGTCCTTCCAACATTGCTGTTGCCAAGCTGAGAAGCACCACTTCAGTGGTGCCATGGGTTCGTGGTGCATTGCCATGGCTAGGGGGTATCCCTTTGCATGCATCGAAGGGCACAATGCATTGTTGATGTTGTGCTGTAGGAATGCTGCATGACTATGTTGACGGCATGGATGACATTTGTGTATTTCGTGGCGTGGAGTGTCGTGCAATGTGGATGAGGATTGATGTTTGATGTTACTAGAATTGGATTGTCAGCTGTGTTGTGTAGCATATACTAGCATGTCCGTTCATCTCAAGTACGTTGCTGCCCTCCCAGATGGACATTTGCGTACATCTGTATGTGCGTTTGGGTGACGGACTACAGGCTACACCCAGTTGGAGTATCTATCTAAGCCCCCCCCCAATGCACCCCCAGTTGGAGTATCTATCTATCCCCCCCCAATCACACTGCCATGTGCTTGGCCTGCTACTCACCAAGTAGCCACGAACGTTGTCCCATTTGTCGCTCCATGTAGCGGGGGATAGTTGAGTTCCGCAAGACCATGGAATCATGGGTAGATCCTGGAAATCGGGCACAGCAATGTGTGATTATCTTGTTGGTGTCACATACCATTTGGAGATTGATGGAGTGGAATTGCTTCCTGTTTCGGTACACTACTTCATTGTGATGTGGGACGACCAATTCCACATGTGTACAGTCGATGGCCCCAATGCAACTTGGGATGCCTGCCAGTGAATAGAAGCCAACTTTGGTGTTTGCAATCTCCTGGGCAGTCCGTGGCATGGATATGTGTTCGGGTGCATGCTTCAGGAGGGCATCGAGTACCTGGTTCAGTATGCGTGAGAATACTGGTTGGGAGATGCCATGCATCTGCCCCACTGTATGCTGGTAGGTTCCTGTGGCCAGGAAGTGGAGCACTGTCACCACCTTGAGTAGAGGGGGGATGGCAGTTCTGATGTCTATGAGGCTCACAATGTCGTTGTGTATCATGTCCACGATGCTGGTGATGGTGTCCCGGTCCAGACGGTACAGGGTGTGTATCTGCTCAGGTGTTAGGTTAAATGGACTGGCTCTGATCCGGGGAATTGGTGGGTGCCTCTGTGGTATGATTAGGTGGCGTGGTGGTGCTTGCTGTGCCTGTCTAGCCCTCCTCCTCCTCCTGCCTCTCCTCTGTGCTGCCTGTTGTTGTAGCAGCAGCGCTGCAATCAGGTCCTCCAGGCCATGTAATGCTGCCAGTATTGGAACCATCTTGGTGTGGGAAGGGGTGTGGTGTGCTTCTTTTGAGCAGCCACAGTCTCCATTGCCTCCACCTGTGCTGATTTTGGCCACCTGTGGCAGGTGTTAATACTGCCTAGTTCTTTTAACGGGTGGTTCGCGATGGCGGTATTAGCGCCATGCCGGTAAGGGGTTTTGGGGGATTTACCATGCCGCTATTGCCATGTGCACTTGCCTTGTGATGGTGTGCTATTAGCGGCATGTCGTTATTTACGGGATGGCGGGTCGCGCCCAAGCGGACTGACCACTATTAGCGGCACTGTACTTAGCGGTGCCGCTAATGGCGCTGAGCCGTGTCGTAATCGCATGGGTATTTAACGTTACCGGTATTCCATTACCGGTAACGTTAAATCCCTACCGCCATCTGTGTAATGAGGCCCTATGTAGGCGGTAGGGGTTTACCGGTACCGGTAAACCCCTACCGCCTTACTACGAGTTCCCTTTGCGGGACCCGACTTTAACTGCTGGTTTTACCAGCCGTTAAAGTTGGCTGCCGCAAAGGGACCTCGGAGCTAATTACGGTACCGAGATTTGCGGTACCGTAGTTAGCACCTTCCCCATTTCCATTATGCCTTATGGGGGCAAAAATGGGAATGGGGAAGAGCCTTGGTGAATGGGGAATTACCGCCCCCGCTCACCTTGGATAGGGTGGTAATTCCGCCATCCATCAAGGCGGACACGGTAAAATACAGGCGGCAACCATGGCGCTAATAGCGCCATGGTTACCACCTACCATGTAATGAGGCCCTATGAGATTACAGGTTGCACAGATCTCCACAGCATGTGCATTACCCTATTAAGCTACCATAACAGGTTTGGAAGCTGTGCCCCATGGTTTACACGCAGATATCGGCAGCAGCTGCATTAACCCGCAGAACACAAAGCTCCTAGGGAATCCTGTGCAGCAATGCATATTCTTAGCAGGTGTTTGCTTTCCTCCCTGGCTCTCCAAGAAAGATCTTCCATTAATGGCACGGGGAGGCCGGAGATTACAATGGAGAGGAGGAGAAGTCAGCTAGTTCGGGGCCTCTGGGGGCTGCCTTCTGACTCGTGGCTCCTATATCACTTCTGACAGCTTATTTCCGCCTCTTCCTCCCCAGCAGCCGCACTTCCCCGCTTCATTACTCAGGCCATTGATTTCTGAGAGCAGGGGCCTGAATGGCCCAAGTGCCGCCCTCTTCGCTTACTGCGCCTCCCAGGCACTGGTGGGTCCATGTGGTTTCTCATCCAGGCCACTAGGGGGCCTTCAGTTAGGGTGCACTGGAGCTGGGAGGGCTGGGGGGGGATAGCTGCAATAGGCAGATATGCATGGGCCTGCAATCTATATCTCTCAAGATGGGAGATGCAGTCCCAGGGCTTTAAGTGGGCCGGGGCCCATTAATCTGCCCTTGCAGCCCCAGCTACTACAAGAAAAGGCGTTTTTTTCTAAAGCCTGCAGCTCTCGCTTGTGTGTGAGAGCTTCTGGCTTCAGAAAAAATGCCTTTTAGCCATAATGGTGGCGCCACACCTGCAAGGCATCACTTTAAGCAAGAGATGCCCATGGGCCAGTGCCACCATTACGGCGAAAACATGAGGCCACTGGAAGCAGAGGCCTTGTTTTCTAAATACTGAAGCTCCCGTGCATTCGTGGGAGTTTCAGTCTTCAGGAAAACGGCCTCAGCTTCCAGCATGCCTCACCCTTTCAGCCTTAATGGTGACGCTGCCCTCCCCAGCTGGCGAGGGCCCAGCGCCATCGTTAAGGCTGAATAGGCAAGGTGCTGTCTCCTGCCAGGCAAGCCTATAGAATATAAATGCAGAGATCAGCACCAGGGGAGAGGGTGCTGATCTCTACAAAAGGCTCCCTGGCAGGGGTGCCAGTAGCCCATAGAGCCAGGGCTTGTCAAGGGGGCGTGGCTTAACGGGCCAGCAGGCGACCCCGCCATTAGGCCACGCCCACTTGATGAGCCCCGGCTCATTTTGTAGTGCCACGTAAGGCACTGTGCAGTCCTAAACATCTGTAGAGTTACTGTTCGCAGACCCCTGCAAATGAGAGCCTGGGATACAATGATGGCAGTGGTTTCACACAATAAGGTTCAGAACTCTAAATCTTACCGATGAGTGTTAAACGATATCCAGTCTTTCCATCGAAAAAGATTCCAACAAAACTTTTCCGATCGAAACTTATCCATCGGAAAAATATGCATCGTGGGGTAAAGGGTTAATTTTCGTTGGGGTGCGTTTTTAAGGGTACAAAATGGGGGGTTAGGGAGGGGCCCAAAAAAAATACAAAAAAATGCATTTGATGCAAACATGTTCAATGGATAATTTTCGATGCAAAAAGTTTCGTAGGAAAGTTTTCGATGGAAAGACCATAAAACATTCTTAATATTCTTGCCCTCCAACCTTCACTATCTATCCCCCTTACATGTCTAACCCTAGCGTGTTCTGGTGCACCGTTTATCTAGGGTAAGGGGATAGAAGAAGAGACTCAATTTATTTGGGAGCCAGGTATTCAGGACAGATTCATACGTCACATTGGCAATTTCTACAAAAAAACTAACAATTCCAGTGAACACAGGAATGTGAGCACAGCAGGAAGGTCGCCATAATATATTGCTTCCCCCTCATCTGCTCACTGGAACTATTAAAAACCAAATGTATCACTGGGTATCTGGGGCACTGGTCAGATATCTCTCTGGTTATGGTCAGTGGTGACAGTCATTGAACAGCACAGCAGGTGGTAGATTGACAGAGTTGCAGTGGGGAATGTGTGGAGAAACCACCGAGGCCCCGGTTCCAGGGTCGGACTCGGACGTGGAAAGGATGCTGCCAGGGAAAGACATTCTCAAATCTTATCATTAGAATATTGGATGTTTTGGAGGGATGGGCGGGAACGGTGAGATTGCAGGTCTTCTGTTGTCTGCGTGGAGCGAGTTATGTGCTTCATATTTTACTTGCAGATCTATGCAGCAGGCACATTAACCTCTTAAGCTACTCTGACTTGGAATGGAATTTCCCACCTGCAGGGCACAGGCATATCCCTTTACTTAACAGGGATTGGCTCCTTCATTGACCTGTTTTGATTTGATTTTTAATTAGAATCTTTGTGTATGTATGTCTGCATGTATGTATGCAACAAAGCGCTGTGCAAAGGGAACACACCCACTGAGTTAATGGTAGGGTGCAGTGGCAGCAGGGATGGTTAGGGGCATGAAAGGGGATGGGGAAATCCAGAAGGGGAGTTGAGTGGAGCGATCAGCAGGATGTTCCTTGAAGAGTTGGGACTTCAGGGGTTGGGGGGGGGGGTCTTATCAGTGTTGGTAACTTGCTCCAGGGACATTGTGCATAGCAGGAAAAGGCATATTTTGTATGTGTTCCCTCTCACGGTTCCTTGTTTCAGGCCTGGCGACGTTGTGGCTTCTGGTTGCGTGTTGGCCTCTGGAGATGGTGCGGTTCATAGCCCTGTAGAGAGGCGTTGGGTTGTGACTACATTGCCGGTGATGCAGGTAGTTTGAATGTGCTTGAATGGGGTGGCCAGTGCAGCTCCTTAAGGAAGGCAGGTCAGGTGGTCAAGTCCTGTGATCAGGCGTGCTGCACATGCGCTGGACGGATTTCATGGCCTCATGCGAGAAGGGCACTGTCACCATCCAGGTGGGATATAACCAGATGGACAGACCGAGAGTATTGCCACTTGCTGGACAACTGTTCTGAAATTCAGGGCAGAAATGAAAGGCTTGACTTTGTGTAGGAACGCAAGCTAGTGCTATGCTGCTTGGATGTCCTTGGCGATGTGTATTTTGAATGAGAGGATACAGTCAATAGGAAAGCCAAGAGATTTTGTGGTGAGTGAGAGTTGAGGTGTGAATCCTTTGCGCTTAAAGAAAAGTCTGCCAAGCCTGGATTTGGGCATGCTAAGTGGCATTGATTCGACGGATGCCGTTGATGCAATTGCTCTGTGGTGCAGCAAGAATATTACTACAGGGTGACCTGACAGGAAAAAGACCGAGCACAGCATCAGTTGTTGCCAGCATGGCCGGTTGGGCACTAGACCTTGCCCGGCATGCCACACCATGTCTACGCTACTGCAATGGATCTTTAGGTAAAGCTGTGTGTCAGCTGTTTATTGGTATATCTTGTTGGTGTTGGCAAGGAGGCCCGCCAGAGGTTGAAGAACGGCGGGGACAGGTAGGGTCCTTGTGGATCTTTACAGGTTACTGGGATGCACTGGGATCTGTTGGGGTGAGTTGGACTCTGTCAGTGAGGTAGGAGGCAATCCACCGGAGAACATTTCCGTCGAAGCCCATGTGCGTGGTGAGAATGTTGAGGCAGGTTTAATGGTCAATAGTATTGAAGTGAGCTGGGAGTTTGAGAAGGAAGAGGAAGCGGGGAACCCTTTTGTTTAGGATTTGAGGGCCTCATTGACAGCTTGGATGGTGGCGGTCTCTATGCTGTATCATGGTCGTAAAACGGTATTGGTAGTCCTGTAAGAGACTGTGATGAGCGATTGTGACAAAATGGTTACTGCTCTGCAGTAGTACAGAGATGAGTAGTGGCTAAACTATCTACTCAGAGCCACACCCATACTAAACTAAGAGTGACCTCAATCATAAAGGTGAAACAGTCACAATCCGACAGGCATATCGCCTTTGTCTATATTGGTAGCACAGGCTGAGGGCAGCTATACTCTTCAGGAGGGCTGTGAGCTGATATGGTTACAGCACTAATAACAAAAGTGCCACAAATAAAAGGATGTTCAAACAAGGTTCTATAACAACAGGAATTTTAATTAAAACTAACAATGCACACAGCTAATTGAAGTCACTAGGACACACTGTTGGATGATGTGCCCTCCACGCCCTCCGACCCCCACACCTTCATATTCCAAAGCTCTTTACGGGGCTTAACAGCACTCAGGAAAACAAAAGCAGCCCATGGCCTCTTTGTAAGCCAGAGAGGAAAGTGGTCTGCTCTCATGCACGGCTATAGTGATAATAAGTGGATAGGTAGCAGGCGGGTGCCTGTCAAAGGCCAATTGGGCTGGGGCAGTGTCTCTCACATACAAGATGGCCGGCAATTGCATGACCCTGCCGTTTGCTTACGAGCATTTCTTTAGCATTAGACAGGTTAATTTTACTTATTTTCCATAGCTCCACAAAATGCGTAATTAAAACGTGTGTGATGCAAGAGATCAAGTGTCAATAACAAAAATCAGAACGCCGTGTGCCATCCCTTCTTAGCCCCCTTATTTTCATGATGGCGATACATGCATGAAAACTAGCAGAAGCGATCTCTCTGCAGACGTTCACACATCCACACCATTTTGAATGTGTACAGAGCGGGAAGTAGGGCAGATAATCGACTCAGTGCGTTCTCGTGCTCTGTGCCTGCATCAGGGATCCCTACAGACTCTGCCCGCATGTTAGCATGCACTAAGAGCAGCAGGCAGAGTCCTTAGGGATCATCTGTTTCTATTATGGCCGCCATTTTCTATCATGGCGACCGCCATTGCTGCAAGCTCGGCCCTGACCTAAGCAGATTCCTGGTCCTGATGGCGCAGGAACAGGCAGTATGCCCGAGTTTCTGTGAGTAACACCACATTGTGCAGTGACTGATCAGAATGCCTCCGGGAGAACACGCAGCGTGGAGCGTGGAAGTGGCAGATGCAGTCAAACTTTCTATGGCTCCATGAAAATCAGCCTGAATGCAATTTCAATCATTTATACCTAATGCACATTATGTGAATAGTATGTTTATATGTTTACTGTAGATTTATAAGGCGCCATCTGCAGTGTGCAGAATGCTTCCTGCTTTATTGTGGCTCTCTGTTAATAACAACTTGCCTTCATAAATACATATAGCTTGCTTTCACAGTTTGTGCTTTTTCATAGCAGTGTAAATAAAATATATCAAACTCTGAAGGGTGAAAAACTGAGGTTGTTCGCCTGACAGAATTCTCTGAACTGCAGCTTGAAAACCAATCTTAGTAGCAACTGCTAAACTGATGGACCTATCTGACGTTTCTCAGTCGGTTACGTGTCCCTCCTGAAGACATCTATGTGCAACCAATGTCACGGGGTGACATGCCAGTGGTCGGACTCAGCATGTTTATCCTTTACGAGATAATAAAACGAACACTATGCCCAGTCCCTTGATAGTGACTACCATTGAATGCTCAGATATTTGGTATTTAGTTTTATTTTGAAAGTGCTTGTCAAAAACTAGACAGTTATATCTCACACAATCCCCTCTTAGTCTGGAGCTAATTGCAACCAGACTTTCCCCATAAGAGCGCAGTCTGCAGGAATATGGTACACCTGACATACCAGGGGCTTGAGTGAAAAGGCAGGAGCAGCAGCAACAGAGCTAGAGGAAAGAACAACAACAGTTCAGTACAGTAATCAAGGATACCAACCTTGACAGCCACCACCCTCTGCTTCCCACTCTTACCTCCTCCGTGAAGGAGAAGACCCGAAACCTACTTGCCACCACAGAATTCAGCAAAGTGAGAAGAAGTAGCAAATCCTCAGAGTAAGTTCCAGAATACCAATTTGTCAAGGTTGAAGCACCTAACCCGGACGGCACGAGGGCGCAAACTACAAATGTTTGCAAGGCAGTCCTTCAATATTCTGCATATCGTCCCAAATTTAAATGGAAGGGTGAACAGAGATGAAATCAGGAGAGTGTCCAGAGTGGTCTCCCCTTTGTCCAGGGGAAAAAGGTCCTTGAAAGTTCAGCAAAGCGTCCCAAATATATGGTGAGAATTTAAAGGGAAGTGGGATTTCACAGGAGGTAGAAAGAGAAAGCAAAGTGAAAGGAAATAAAGCAAACCGAAGTAGGAGAAACACAGGCAATCAAAAAGGCACAGATCTTAGCTGAGACGGGAATCGGAAACTGCTGGACAAGACTCAGTAGTTTAAACACTAAGGTACTGGAGTCCGGGTATCAACGTAACCAAACACGAAGCAAGAGGGCAATCCAGGTAAGCAATGCAGCGTCGGGTAACCGGGGAATCAATCTGAAGGAGCCGGGCCCCAAAAACAAAAGGGTAATCCAAGAGAATAGTCTGTGATAACCAGTGGTCGAGTGTACGAAAAGAAGTAGTGGAGCTATGATCTCTGCTGGCCTGCACCCACTCCCCACAAGCCCCATCACCACGTCCCCTCCCACACACAATACACACCCCCAAACACTTGCATCTGCTGTTTAAGAAAACATTCAGTGCAGTGCATTGAAAGTGCAAGTTTCAACTTCTTCCTACACTTTTATTTTCAAACATAACCATTGCGTAACGGTTCCTTTTTAAAATAAAAGTATAGGAGCTGTAAAAGATCATTTAAAAAAGTAGAGGAGCACCGCTCCCGACTGCTCCCGCTCACTTCGACCACTGTTGATAACAGGCCAAGGAATTCGGAAACAGGAATCAAGACGTAAGTACAGGAATTCGAAACACTACGAAACTGGCACCAGTTGCACAGTTAAGGAGCACCCGAGCCACATTTGAGTTAACTATTAATAGTCTATTCGCGTGCGGACGCGGAAGACGTTACGTGCTCCTCACGTGACCATAGTGTCTGATTCCACTAATAGCACGGAATGCTGGAAGTTGTAGTCCGAACAGGACTGCCGAACTTGCGGCATTGGCCAAGACGCCAGGGCACTTTCCAGGTGGCATAAGGGGTGCCCATACGCTGTCGTCGCCGCATATGGGGTCGAAGCATGACAGCGCGCCCTCACAAAGGGTACCGCCACCCGGTACCTCGCAGGCGCTCACGCCAGAAGGTGCGTAAAAGCCGTGAAGCATGCAGATTGGAGGCTGGTTCTCAGGTCCTGTCCTCAGGACTGTATCCCTTCCAATCGATCAAATAGGAACGTATCCCATGCCGTACTCGGGTGTCCAATATAGCGTGCACCTCATATTCATCCTCCCCCTGCACCAACAGTGGAGCTTGAGAAATCGGGAGCCGGGTACCAGGTATAAAAGGACGGAGCAATGAAACATGAAAGACTGGGTGAAAACGCCAATGAGTAGGCATACGTAACCGAATAACAGAAGGATTGAGGCATTGCAAGACTTCATAAGGACCCACATAACACAGCGAGAGCTTCTTTTATCCCCGAACGGCGAGGTGTTAGTTGACAACCGCACTCGATCACCTTGAGTGTAAACAGGGGCAGGCGAGCGATGCTTGTCCGCCTGTTCTTTAGTTCGTCGCTCAGAGGCCTGAAGATGGCAAAAAACAGAGGTACGAATGGCAATTAGAGAATCTCTTACATTCTTAGCAACAGGAACTTGGTCCAAAGAGGGGAGAATAGATGGAAGGAATCTTGGGTGTAGGCCAGAGAGAGCATAAAACGGGGAACAACCCACCGATGAATGTCGAGAATTGTTATATAAGAATTCAGCAGCCCCCAAAATAGAAACGAATTCGACTGGTGTTGGAGACATGAACAGCTGAGGTACTGTTCCATAGTGGCATT
Organism: Ambystoma mexicanum; assembly: GCF_040938575.1. Classification (NCBI taxonomy): domain Eukaryota; kingdom Metazoa; phylum Chordata; class Amphibia; order Caudata; family Ambystomatidae; genus Ambystoma; species Ambystoma mexicanum. The sequence continues at coordinate 1,014,635,007 of NC_090926.1, read as the reverse complement.
AGTGCGCTCTGTCTGTCCATCCGTTTGCAGGTGATAAGAAGAGGAAAGACGAGCATCGATGCCTAGTGCGTTGGTCAAAGCACACCAAAAGCGTGATGTAAACTGTGACCCCTGGTCAGATATCACTGTGGGAAGCCCAAAAAACCGAACAATGTTGTCAAAGAATAGGGAGTCCAATAGGGAAGCGGACGGAACACCCGGACATGGTATAAATCAGGCCATTTTGGTAAATTTGTCCACTACCACCAGTATGGCCGACATACCCTGGACCATAGGAAGTTCCACTACAAAATCAAGAGTAACGCTGTACGACGGGTGCCGAGGCAAGGGCATATTCATCAAAAGTCCTACAGGTTTCCCTGGTTGGCACTTGCACTGGGTACAGATGGCACACATGGAGACGTACAGACCAGTCTCCTTCTTCATTCCGGGCCACCAACACCACCAATGTAATAATTCATAGGTTTTAGTCCGACATGGGTGTGCCACCAACTTAGAATCATGGGACCATTCGAGAGCCATTCTTCTGGTTCTATTGCCCGGAAGAAATAACAGACCATGAACATAAGGAAGACCTGATACAAGTTTAGCACCCAACCCCTCGAGAGAGGAAACATGATCATTGGCCCACTGTCGCACCAGATCCAAAAGGGACGAAGAAGCCGAACATACACAGACCATCGAACCAGACGGTAAAATCCGTGTACCGGTTTCTCAGTGTTGCAATCGATACCAATCCGGGACAACACGTCTGCTTTTCCATGTAGAGGACCAGGGCGATAGGTTACTGTGAAGTCAAACATTGTGAAGAAGAGGTGCCAACATATTTGCCGGGCATTAGTGCATTTTGCATGAGATAGGGCTTGTAAATTCCTATGATCGGTATACACCGTGGTGGGTGTCTTTCCCCCAAAAGGTGATGCCTCCATTCTTTAAATGCAGCCCGTATGGCCAAAAACTCTCTGTCCATTATTGTGTAATTGCGTTCAGCAGGTGACAATTTTCGAGAGTAGAATGCTACTGAGTGCATCTGCTGTGTAGCGGGACAGATTTGTGAAAGGATAGCCCCCACTGCAATGGCGGTGGCATCAGCCTCCACAACAAATGGGAGAGACGGGTTGGGGTGTTGGAAAACAGGAGCTGCAGTAAAAGCCTCCTTCAAGGCTTGAAAAGCCAATTGTGCATCAGAATCCCACAAAAATTGAATATTAGGGCTGGTAAGGGTGTAAGAGGGGCCACAATCTTAGAAAACGAGACAATAAACCTGCGATAAAAGTTTTCTAAGCCCAGGAAGGATTGCAGAGTTTTCACAGAAGTTGGAACAGGCCAATCAAGCACCGCCTGGACTTTGGATGCACACATATGCACCCCTTTCGCCGATATTTGGAACCCCAAGAATTCAACTGATGATGCATGAAAAACACATTTCTCCAGCTTTGCATATAAGGAGTGTTCCCGAAGACGTTGTAAAACAGAGCAGACATGCTGGATGTGTTGGTGCAAAGTGTTGGAAAAAATCAGGATATCGTCAAGATATATCATCACATAACAATCCAACATGTCTTTGAATATATCATTGACGAAATGTTGGAAAGTGGCCGGGGCATTACAAAGCCCAAAGGGCATTACACAGTATTCATATAGACCAAGCTTAGTTTTAAAGGCGTCATCCACTCGTCCCTGCTTCTCATCCTGACTAGATTGTATGCCCCTCTTAAATCTAGCTTGGTAAAAATGGTGGATGAGGTCAACTTGTCAAGTAGCTCAGATATCAGAGGCAACGGATACTGGTTTTTAACAGTAATTTTATTTAGGGCCCTGTAGTCCACGCTAGGGCGTAAGTCCCCCTCTTTCTTGGGTACAAGAAAATTGGGGACGCTGCAGGGGATCGAGATGGCCGCATATGCCCCAGACGTAGAGCTTTGTCTACACATTCTCGCAGATGGTCCTCCTCTTTTTGCGTTAAGGAGTAAACCCGACCATGTGGAATGACTGCCTCAGGGACCAAATCAATGGGGCAATCATAACTCCGGTGTGGAGGAAGACTTTCAGAAAGTTTCTTGCCAAAAACATTGATATACTCTTTGTATACCAAAGGTAGTTCTGAGGTGGGGCTTTGCAGTATGGCACTAACCGAAGAAACGTTAGCAACCATCGCTAAGCAAGGTGACAGCTCAGAGACATCTGAAGAATCAAAACATCACTGACTGCAAAACACAGAGGAGAAGAGCACAGTTTGCTGGATCCAATCAATAACAGGATTATGGGTCTGTAACCAGGACAGGCCGAGTATAATTCAGAACTGAGGAGCTGAAATGAGATCAAACGTAATGTACTCGGAATGACCTTCTGGAGTTGACATTTGAAGAGGCCCAGTCTGGTCTGTTACTTGACCTGAAATCAGACGGGAACCATCAACGGCATGTACTTCCTCAGGTATCTCTTTGGTGGAAGTAGGCAATTGTACATCCATATAATTTCCGCTAGCACCAGAATCAACCATGACAGGGCTGGAAAAGGACACAGAACCAGGGGCAGAAAAACACATAGAAAGGAACATATGAGAGGCAAAATCGCTTTCTCCTGAGCCCTCTATTTGTTGACTCGTCCTGCAGGCTCGGGTTAAGGAAGAGTCTTGACGTTTCCTGCCATCTTAGCCGGTCTTCGGGGGCAGACATGAATGTAATGACCTGCCTGGCCACAATAGAAACAGAGATTGTTGATCATGCGTCTTTCTCGTTCTGCCTTGGATAAGGATCCCCTGGTAGCCCTTATTTGCATGGGTTCCACTTCCCCTGATGAGCTAGATGTACCTGCGTCTGACTTGGCTGAGATGCGGAGATCCAGAACCTGGTGTTCTCTTCGTCTCTGCCGGTGTCTGGCATCAACCTGTAGGACTAGGTCCAGCAATTCTGAAAAAACAGACGGTACTGCTGGTACTACTGACAAAGAGTCTTTAGGTTCATCTGAGAGACCCTTGTAGAAGACGGCAGCTTTCTTCTGTTCTGGCCTCGTGGTCTCCACCGCTGACTGATTAAAGCAGGCGAGATAGGTTAGGAGGTCTGCTCTCCCCTGAGTGATGGCAAGAAACTCAAGATCAGAGACCTGCGCCTTATGTCTCATGTCAAACACAGTGTTCATGGCTTGGATCAGGGCCTCAAAATCGTACAAAACCGGGTCATCTGCCTCCAACAGAGGTTGGGCCAGGTGGCTGCCATCCCACCCAATGGGACAGAACGAAAGCAGCCTTAGTCGTGGCATCTGGAAATGCCAATGGTCGACAAAGGAAATGCAGACGACATTGATTCACAAAAGTTCGATAGGCCTTAGGATCACCCATAAAGCGTTCTGGCGGGGCCAAAGGAAAAGGCCCAGGCAACACAACGGGAGTCGGAGCAGGAGGTGGAACTTGGGCTACTGGAGGGTTTGCAACTGCTGCAGCCTCACCGAACTCCTCATCAGGAGGTAGTGGTTGTATAAAGCTCTGTAACACATCCATACGTTGATGTAAAGTTGTATGGGTGGATGCCATATCAGTGCGCAAGGCTGATAAAGCATGCGTGAGTGCCTGCACTGGATCCGGTCCCAGATCCATGTTCCTCAGGCATGTAATTAGGCTCCTTAATTTGTCAAAAACTAGACAGTTATATATCACACAATCCCCTCTTAGTCTGGAGCTAATTGCAACCAGACTTTCCCCACAAGAGCGCAGTCTGCAGGAATATGGTACACCTGACAGACCAGGGGCTTGAGTGAAAAGGTGTCAGGCTGAGATTCTGATCTTGCGTCTGCGGAAGCTGCTGAACCCCCGGACAATCCGCCTAAAATGTAGCCCTCAGAGGTCCAAATTGTTTTTCAGCTCAGTTTACCACACTTCAAGGGGAAAGGGGAAAAGTGGATAAAATAACAAACACCAGGCTGGAAGCTATTGACTAGCTGGTTCCTCACCTGTAGTTGAGACAAAAGCATATACAACACCACAATTACTCATTGAGTCACTGACCTTATAAACTATATCCTATACTAAATAGTTTAAAAGACCATACCTGATACCTCTCCTGAAAATGCCCTGAGAAATGATTTAGTAGATAAGACTTCCTTACTAGTTGCCAGGAAAACTTAAGGATCATTCAGCCTTCTTAGATAGGTCCTTGAATGCATTAACAGTCTTTTCCTGTAACTTCTTAAACTTCTTTTAACTTTTACAAACTTTTTAAGTTCAAGATGAAGTAGGGAAGTTCCAACGAAATCCAATATGGTTAAGTTTTTTGTATGCTAAAATTAGTCTCTTAATGATGAAGAGCTTGAAACTTGCGAAGGGAATTCATGTAGTAAAATTCACGCTTGCGCGCTAAAATTCCACGTAGCAGAAAACACGTACACGCGCGATTGTTCCACATAGCAAAAAACACGCACACACGCTTTAAGTCCACATAGCAGTAAACACGTTCACGCGCTATAGATCCACGTAGCAGAAAACACGTACACGCGCTATAGATCCATGTAGCAGAAAACACGCACATGCGCGGTGGAATTCCTTGACTAACACACATACTCGCGCTGTTGATCTACGTAGCAATGTTCTCGCTCACGCGCGAATAATTCCCGTTGCAAACACGCGCACACGCGCTGTTGATTCACGTAGCAGGATTCTTGCGCACGCACGGTTGATTCGTAGAGAACACTTGCACACACGCTGTTCCTTTATTTAACGGCTCAAACACGCGCTTGCTCTGAAAAGTCACGTAGCTTATGAAAACATGCGCGCGCATTACAGTTTTGCTTGGATAAGATGAACTTGCTCGCGCTCGTGAACCTTTTCAATTAAATGAACCTTTTACAAAAATTACATAAGACTAAGATAGTTCTGTATTTAAGCTTTCTTCCACTTAAAAATTACTAGAAAGCACTTATCTCATGAATGAGTCTTAGAAAAGTTCTTCTCACTTTTAATGGAATCTTCTCAATCCTGTCCTGTGTCCAAAACGAAATCCAAACTCTTTTCCAGTTTATTACTCAAAGAAGCCGCTCGACCGCTTGAAACTTGAAACCTCTGATCAAGTTAAGCAGGAGCAGCTTTTCACACGACCTCTCAGCTGGGCTTCGACGATGAAACGCAGTTTAGAATGTTAACTGTCCTTCCTATAAACAATCACCAGCCAATCAAAACTTAGGCTGAGCACTTCCATCTTGGCTTGGGGCCTTTTCCAAAGGCTGCAATTAAGGTTAAGGCTAAATTGTCTGTATCACAAATAAAACCAATCATAACACACCAAAACCCTTCCTCACTACATATGTGCCACACCTGACCCAATGTATGTAAAAATAAGTCAATGTATGTAACCCCTGACCTAAGAACATGTCAATGTATGTAACACCTGACTCGATGTAATACCGGACCCAATGTAAGTAAGAATGTGTCAACCTGACAAAAGGCAGGAGCAGCAGCAACAGAGGAAAGAACAACAACAACAGTTCAGTACAGTAATCAAGGATACCAACCTTGACAGACACCACCCTCTGCTTCCCACTCTTACCTGCTCCGTGAAGGAAAAGACCCGAAACCTACTTGGCACCACAGAATTCAGCAACGTGAGAAGAAGTAGCAAATCCTCAGAGTAAGTTCCAGAATACCAATTTGTCAAGGTTGAAGCACCTTACCCGGATGGCATGAGGGCGCGAACAAAGCCTTGTCAGACAAAGTATATGAAGCACAATCCTCAATTGCGAGTGCAAGTAAAACACACAACAACTGCAAGGCACAGAACTCTACCAGTCAACTAAAAACTCCTGTGGACTCACCTTTTTCATTTGAATCTATCACAACAGACTTTCTGGTTAACATTTTAAAAACAATGGGCCTCATTACGATACCGGCAGTAGCTGTGCCGGTAAAACAGGCACGGCTGCCACCGGTATAATTCTTTTTCCGGCGCCCAGGAGTGTGCAATCACTGGGTCCTTACGGCCCCGCCGGACCCAGTAATTGCCCATTCCTGGCCGCCGGAAAGAAATGCTCTCCATTCCCATTCGAGCTCCATATGGCTCAATAGGAATGGGGAGGCCGGATGCACCGGCACCATTTCCAATGGTGCCTGTGCCTCCGACATGGTCTGCTCATGGGTGCCGGTCCGCCCGACAGGTCAGACCGTGCGGGCGAAAAGGCACCCGCTAGCAGAACCCGTAGTTTGCCAGTATGGTAACAATGGTACCGGTAAGCTTACCAGTACCGTTGTTACTGTACAGGCAAATTTGGAATGTGGCCCAGTGCATCCTACCACCTGTCAAATGGACATAGTATCTAAGACTACTATGGCCAATCGCCGCCACCTCTTGAGGGTGCGTCCTATACACCATAAAAATAATCCATCCCGCTCCCGGCGTGTTCATGCACGGGTACACTCACGCATCCTTTTAGGAGATTATCCACTCCTCTCGACCACAGAGTCTCCCTTTAAAGGCCAGTACCCCTTCAGAGGGAAGATAGCACTCTGACCAGACAGACCTTTGGAAAATCAGCCTCCACGGACCTCCTCGATATTTGAACTCTTAGGGCTGGTTAGCAAACTCTATCCTGACCTCCTCCTTGAGTACAGCTGGAATCCCCAGTAAAAATGACAAAAGTAGTCAAGTGTACACCAGGCAAGACGTAATGCAGTTTGATTCAGGGCCCCAGACGGAGCTTGGACAGCAATATTCAAACAGAACACCAAACATAACTGCATGAAAAGCTGCTGTCAAAGAAATAACCCTAAGTCAAATGCTTTTATAAGCATCTAAACTAATTAATATCAATCATTTTGCAACATTACAATGGGGTTCATTACAAGTTGGGCGGTAAGGGATACCGGGCAACGGTAAGGAGACCGGTGCCAGTAATCCCTTACCGCCCAATTCCGAGGTCCCTTAGCGGGAGTCTCAAAGAACGTGTGGTCTGACCACACGTCCTTTACGGGTCCCACTAAGGGACCAGGGCGCTAATAACGGTACCGCAAATTGCGGTACCGTTATTAGCTGCTTCCCCATTCCCATTGAGCTCTATGGGGCTCAATGGGAATGGGGAATGGTTGGTTCAATGTGGATTTACCGGTCCGTCCCGAGTCGGAATGCACTGGTAAGTCCCCATTGAACAAGACCGGTGCCAGACCCGGTATTGGAGGCAGCCATGGCGCAAACAGCGCCATGGCTCCCTCCAAGCTCGGAATGAGGCCCAATGTGTCCCAACAAGAAGCTGATTGGTGAAATCATATCATACTCCTATAGAAGGGCATACATTATCTTCTATGATTGGGTCCGACAAACCTTACCTGACCACCCTTAGTTTCCCGTTGGGACGTCACAATCCAACCCCCAATTACCACATAATGGAAACATTTGAGATGAGCAGCGGATCTTTATTTATCTGTCCCTGTCATCTCATCTGTGTTCTCATGAGAAAGTCTTCTACCTTGACACAGTCAGAGCATTGACCAAGAACAAGTTACTGTGTTATTGTTGCAGATTCTGAACTTCTCGACCTTCTTCCCAGGCAGAGATGCACTCAGGGGCAATTTGAAACCGCCATGGGTTTACAGAAACGAGTTCAGCTCAGTAGGCTTTTATTCGACAAAATGTCATCTTGCCACAATTACATGTAAAACAGAAATGCCATAGGATATTACATACACACAGCAATCAACAAGACAATTCATATTTGATAATAAAAGTGATTGTGGCTAGAGTTCATTATAAGGCATACAAAGTAGATCAAATTCTAGGTAAGACTATAGAAGGGCGCCACCATAATGTTCGTTATTAGGCCATTTAGTTAGTCAGGACCCCATTATACCCTCTTTTTCATTTTGGCTCTAGTCCGCCAGGTTTGGGTAAGATAGGTTGCCACACAATATACTACTTTAACTTCATCACATTATTTAAGGAAATGAAGCGCTACATCTATGTTGTTGATACCATTTGTATTCAAAAGCGGAATTACAAGCTTGTGTCTTGCAGCACGATAACCATCGCAGAAGAAGAGAAAATGTGGCAGCGTCTCCTCTGCAAGTGCACACACTGGGCAACGACCGTTGCCATTTTGTACCGACTTCTTTGTGACACAAGCCAGGTTCAGATGGGAAATTCTGAACCTAGTGTAGAGATTGAGACAGAATGGGGGCCTGACCATATCTGGATAGGTTTCAAACCTCAGGCGTGCCTTACTGGCCAGGTCGGATGCCCCCCTGCCAAGAACCTGCACTCATTCACCAGTTCAGCCTCCATAAGTGATTCTGCCATATTCTTTGCTTTTGATCTATCTCCGAGGGTAATTCCATGTGGGTTCTCCCACAGATCTGACAGTCCCAGCGGCACCAATTATTTTTTGACTTGCTGGACTGATCGCAGGCATCTACCCCCTTCTGCCTCAAGGATATATAGCTTCGCCACTCTGGGACTGACCCTAGCCTCAGCCAGTAGGATGCCGGTCTAAAACTGGCCTCTCTCTGTATTGGTCTAAGTCCCAGTTCCAAATATATTGGGATAGTTGGGGATGATTTTGGAAGGCCCAGAATGGCTTGTTCTGTCAGCCCCAGTTTGCTACAATCTGCGTGGCCCCAAATCTCTGCCCCATAGATGGCAGCTGATTTGGCCTATGTTGAAAACATTTTAATTGCAGGCGTTATGAAGCCCTGCCCATGGGAATAAAAATATCTCACTGTCCCCTCACCATAGTTTTCTAACTGCAGACTAGATTTGCCCACTTGTAGGGGCCAATTCCCTTGATCATTAAACCTAAAACCTAGATAGTCATATTCTTGGACTTGCTCCAATAGGGTGTTCTGGAGGAGCAGCCCCATTTTAGAATATTTACTGAACTCGGATGAAAGATCCGGACCTTACTTTTTGACATATTAACCTCCAGACACAGCCCAGAGCATTTATCCACAAATGGCTCCAGAGTGATCCTAACGCAGTCTGGTGATGTTGCTAATATAACAGCGTCATCGGCAAAAAGGAGTAGTGGGCATTTCTCCAATCCATATTTGGGGGGGTCTAGGCATTTTCTTCTGACATACCTTACTACCTCATTGATGTATAGCAGGAACAGGAGAGGAGCTAGGATACAACCCTGCCTTACCCCTCTCAGGACTTCAAAGGGGTCGGTCAATCCCCCCCCATTCCCCATCGGACTGCGCCCATGTTGCCAGAATATAACTGGATAATTATCTGCAGGAGACCGGGGGGATTCTCCTTTTTTCCAAAATGTTCCACAGGGCTGGTCATGACACAGAGGTGAATGTGGTCCTGAGCTCGACGAAGGCAGAATATACCTTCATCTTCCTCAGCACAGTGTATTACTGTGTTATAACATGCAAGCAAAATGCCTGGTCAATGGTACTAATTCTGGGTTGAAATCCGGCTTGTAAATGGTCAATGATCTCATTTTGCGTTACCCATTCCTGCAGATGCACAAAGATTGTTTTGTAAAAACCTTCCACACCCCGTCCAGTAGCGATATGCGCCTAAAGTTGAGTGGGTCCTCCCTCCCTCTCTTCTTATAGATTTGGATTATACTGGCCATACGCCATGAGGATGGGACCCTATTCAATCTGAGGCATGCGTTGAAAAGGAGCCATAGCATAGGCCCCCAGACCATGACCCCCTCTTTAAATAAATCTATAGGAATGAGGTCTGGGCCTGGGCCTTGCCCCGCTTCCGGGGTTTGATTGTATTAAAGATTTCCCTCAGCTCTAATTGGATAGGTCTGCGATTGTCCCCATCATCCGGGCAGTCCTGGGGCTTAACCTGATCGCCAAGGGCCTTGTTCATACCACAGAGCCACTGACAATGCTTGCTCCAGGAATTGGGGCTTATTTCAGAGACCACCCCCCCTATCATGCCCATCCTCAAGACCGCTCACCAGCCTCCAAAAGGTCAGTAAATCGCCCATCGTCCCGCCTTCTGTAAGTCTGCCCATTTATGACAAACGAAATTTTGACCTAAGCGAACTGAGCTCTAATTATCGATAGGTTGCTTGCTTTTTAGGCAGTTTAGAATGGCACTCTTCGCAGTTCTGGAATCCTTATCAAACTACGGGCATGATTTCATTGCATGTTTCTTAATATATTTACTAGATTTTGCGACATAGGGTTGGATAGTCTCTATAACTTTACTAATGTGGGCAAGATCTCTATGTTGCCCATATCTACCAGGGCACACTATCTTATTAGTGGGAGGATAGCATCATATATCTAGGGTTTAACTTGGGTTAGGTCAAGGTCTGCCCATTTGATTAGTTGTTTTTCTGAACCCTGTATACATATCGGGACACTATTAGTATGTAGTCCGTTCAGACGATCTTCATGGGGCCCAATCCAGCTAATTAGCTATAAAAGTAGCAGTTTGTGATTACTCCCTTCTCAAAGTCTTTTATCATGTCCCATTGCTCCATTGATACAAGAATGTAGTCAATATACGAGGAGCTCCAATGCCCTACAAAGGTCAGCTTCAGAAACCGTCAGTAGATCATGCTTCGTAAATTAAAATGCCAAATTATAAAATGATTGTGCCTTCATTGCTTTCCGCAGCACCCATGAGCTTTGTTTTATGATCTCAAAAGTAACCAAGACTGTTTGCTTCATACCGTGGAATCCTGGGATCCTGGGATTTGTAAATTGCTACCAGCCTCTGCGGCTTCTTAGCAAATTAATGAAACGAGCACACGTCAGCATGCTTTGAGGCTTATTTGCCATGCCTCAGCCTAATGCTAAACCTTGTATATTTACCTGTGACCCAGCTCTATTATATATGTTTCTTTAACGTGAAATATTATCATTTAGGGCATTCTCCAGCCTAGTTCAAATGACTGTGTGGCTATCAAGGAAGCCCCCTGACCGTTCACAGTGCTACTACTGCAGCTGATAGGTTTGTGCCTTTTTATTGCGCTGAACTTGCATTTTTACCACAGTCACATGTCCCTCTAAGTGGATAAAAAAATAGAAGAAAGACAGAAAGAAGGTGTGGTAGTTAAGGAGAGAGAAGACCCACCTCTTCAATTAATCTCTCCTCCTCAACACCTAGGTCATCACTTCGCCCATCGCGCCACCTGACTCGCTAAACACTGCCCGCCCATCTCGTCCCTGGCACTCTGTACAGCTGTGCCTCTCTGCTGTGCCCCTCTGTATCCTACTGTTTGCTGTTTATCTGTTCTATTGTTACCTCTCAAAAGTGCTCCATTATGCATCTTTACTGTTGTATACCTCTGTAAAGCACTCAGTTATGTAACTGTATTGTTGTATACGTCTGCAAAGTGCTCCGTTGCTTCTCGAAGCTGGGTCTGTGCTCAATAAATACAATAAAATAATAATAATAATAATAATAAAAAGATGCACAGCAGAGCGCCGTGCAGGAGACCTCTGGGAGCACATGTTACAGTGCTGAGACGCATAGCGCTATCCAGACCACTGCAATGCGGAGATACCTGCACGCTGCAGAGCGGCTGATGGAATGCAGTCCGATGAGGTTGCCAAGTCCATGAAATCTTTCTGAGAAGACACCTGTAGCAGGAGAAGTGGAATATCAAAGAGGAGCGGAGCAGGTCTTTCTCTGTAATAACCCTGTCAATACAGGCCATCTGTATCACAATCATCATACATCGAGGACAGGGTTAAATCCACACCATTGAAAATTATTCAGAACTGTCAACCAGAGAGAAATGTGGGTGTACACATACGAACAATCGTCAGACACAAACTTCATATGTTCTCTCAAGATATATGTGCTATGCTTTATTTAACAAATCTTGCACAGCCCATTAGATACATTAGAACAATATATATGTCTCTTGATCCTTAGCACCAGACTTCATAGGCATTTCAATCTCTGTGAGATTAGTATACATATATGTGTAAGCACACATAATAAAACTTATTTACACACAATTGCAAACCTATTTAAAAACATAATGGAAGGGTTATTTCCCCAGGTCCCATGTTATGTCATAGATCCAGCATAAGCTCAATAGTAATCTCCATGTCCACTTTACTTCAAACGCCCTATACTGTTCCATACGTCACAGGCTTCTTATGGTCTGTGATTCATGGGTATAAATTTCTACAGGGGTATTACCCCACACGTATCTGGTATTCACCCCTCCTACTAAGTGGGGATATAATCGAATTATTTTACAAACAAAGGAGGAGTCTAATCCCTAGTAAACATTAACAAAGTCCAAAATGCACACAATGGTAATACCATGACATCACCGTGTACATTCGTCAATCATCAGTATATGTCCTCAAAAGATGTTCCAAATCACATATTTTAATATTCAAAAAGAACTCAAAAACACAAGACCCTGACAAAAAGATCTAAAACACTTAAAAAGCATATGCACATGTTACAATACAATATATACAAAGCAAAAAAAACAATTTTAAACAATTAGCCTATATATAGGGCTATGACGAGCACAGTGTGGAATAATAACAATTAATTTGGCACTGTTCTCGGTTTTCAGGTTCCAACTTTTGTTTCCTGTGTCTTTTAATTGTTTAAAATTGTTTTTTTTCTTTGTATATATTGTATTGTAACATGTGCATATGCTTTTTAAGTGTTTTAGATCTTTTTGTCAGGGTCTTGTGTTTTTGAGTTCTTTTTTAATATTAAAATATGTGATTTGGAACATCTTTTGAGGACATATACTGATGATTGACAAATGTACAAGGTGATGTCATGGTATTACCATTGTGTGCATTTTGGACTTTGTTAATGTTTACTAGGGATTAGACTCCTCCTTTGTTTGTAAAATACTGTGATTCATGGGTACATCTACCACATATTAAAAAACATAACTAAAATGCCGACACTATGGGCTTCATTAGGAGGTATGCCGGTAAGGCAAAAACGATGCCGGTATGGTAATACCGGCATCGTTTATCGTCCCATTGCATTCCGACCCGCAAACCCGATACTAGCGGCACACTAAACAACAGTGCCGCTAATAGCGGCATAGGCGCGTACACGCGCCCCTTCAGGGAGAAAAAACCGGCATGCCGGTAATAGGGGGTAATTCCAACCCACGCATACATGCAAATACCGGCATCGCGAAGTCGGTAATCACGGGCTGCACGATGCCGGCCATACAGGCATCGCGGACCACCCGCAAACAGCAAGCAGGATACAAAGCAGCTGCCGCAGGTGCACACAATCCCCACAGGTGGAGCCAATGGAGGCTGTGCCAGTATAAACTGAGCACACCCACACAACACAACCCCCCCCACAGGTGTATGCAATTTAGAGTGGCCAAGTACAAAAGGAGCACACCTACACACCACACCCCTTCCAACACCAAAATGCTACCACTGGCAGTTGCAATCATGGCGCTGGAGGACATGCCTATACTGCTACAACTACAGCAACAACAGCAACAACAGCAACAACTACAGCATCAAGAACAGGCAGCACATAGGAGACGCAGGAGGAGAAGGAGGGTGAGACAGGCCCAGCAATTACCACCAGCAGAGCCACCAGAGCCTCGTAGGCAGCCACCAATCCCTCGCACCAGACCCAACCCATTCAACCTAATCCCTGAGCAGATCCACACCCTGTACCGGTTGGACTGTGACACCATCACCACCATAGTGGACATGATACAGAACGACGTTGCCAGCCACATACAAATACGCACTGCCATCCCCCCACTAATGAAGGTGGTGTCTGTGCTACACTTCCTGGCCACAGGCACCTACCAACACACAGTGGGCCAGCTGCATGGCATTTCACAGCCACTATTCTCACGCATGCTGAACCAAGTGCTGGATGCCCTCCTGAAGCACGCAAGCACCGATATATCCCTACCACGGACTGCCCAGGAGATAGCCGAAACCAAAGTAGGCTTCCATGCATTGGCAGGCATGCCCAATTGTGTTGGTGCCATCGACTGCACCCATGTGGAATTGGTAGTCCCCCATGCCATATAGGCTGTGTACCGCAATCACAAGCAATACCACTCCATCAATGTGCAAATGGTATGGGACTCCAGCAAGATCATCACCCATTGCTGCGCCCGATTTCCTGGATCCACACATGATGCCATGGTATTGCGCAACTCAACGCCACCCCGTCACATGGAGCAACATGCTGGACCACTTGCCTGGCTGCTCGGTGAGTTGCACAACAGGCCCATGGCCATGCTGTGGGGTACTGATGTGTGCGGATGCAGAAGGTGGGGGGCCTACTGCACCTGGGTGGGAAAGGGGGGGGAATAGTGCACCTGGGTTGCACTAGCCAGTGAGTGGAGAATGCATGCAGAGCTAAACACTCCTCCCCTAAACCAGCAAAACAGAACACAACACATCACTGGGCCACTTATCACAAATATTGCAGATGGATGACAAGTAAGAAGCACAACCAAGGCACCATTGTGATGGCAAGCAATGCATGAATGAATAGGATGGCAACTGTGGCAAAGCAGCGAGTGTGACCATGCATATTAAAGAATATATAGCATGATTTGGAGCCCAAACATTTGCGCACTACCAAAGCACACCTGCCAGTGCATGCATGATTACACCCAGCATCATCTATTGAACCCCATCCCGTGTACCACACCTCATTACAGTATACATTGCATCTAGGTGACTTTTTGTACACGTACAGGGACATGTGCATGCCCACACCAAGTAGCTGCTGCCATGACTGTGCTCCCTGAAGGTGGCAGTTCTGTGTGACACACACCTATTTGTATCTGCTTGCAGGTGATGGAGGATATCCCTTGAGGCCGTGGCTACTTACCCCTGTGCGGAACCCGCAGAACAGCCATGAAGAGGAGTACAATCGTGTGCACACTCGTACCCGTGTTGTGATTGAGCAGGCCTTTGGCCTGCCGAAGGCGCGGTTCCGCTGCCTCAGCAGGTCTGGTGGAGCACTCCTTTATAGGCCTGAGAAGGTGGCAAAGATCACCATGGCCTGTGTCATGCTGCACAACATGTGCGTCCGAAGGAATGTACCACTGCCACCTGACATTGACATGCATGGGCTGGGTGAGGATGAAGGGGATGGAGACGGAGGCGAAGGAGCCCTCCTGCCAGTACATGATGCACGGGATGGGCATGCTGTACGCCAAGCACTAATTGACGAATACTTTAGAAATGCATGGACAATGTAAGTAATGTGTCTGCGACACACTGAATATGGACATGCACACTTTTTTCATTCGAATTGCCCCACTGTACACCATCACACAATAAATGTACATGTACAATAAGAACGATGTCCAGCCAATGATTTGCTTGCACACAAGGTTTATTTTCAGCAGACGTGATATGGTGAACATAATCCCCTCACAACCCCAAGTAAACTCCCTCTCCCACCCCACAAACCCCAGAAATACCCCAGTAAACTCCCTCTCCCACCCCACAAACCCCAGAAATAACCCAGTAAACTCCCTCCCCTATCCCACAGAACCTAAACGTCCCCATATGTCCAACAAACAGTGGTCCCTTCACCAATGTACTTTTTCAAAATGTCATTGCCTGTCCTGTTATTTCTTGGCGATTTTTGGATCTGGCGGTGCCATGGTCAAGCAGCGTGCATTTCTCTGCGTCAACCGCACAGGGCTCGATTGGGCCGAGGTGGAAGGGGTTGTTGCAGAGGAGGTGTCAATGGTCAGTCCCATGGCTGGGCCAAGGTGTGGGCGCTGCATTCGCGGCAGATTTGCAGGAAGGGCCTGTGTAAGTGACCCCATACACTCCCTAAAGGCACATGTCGATGCCTCCACAGCAGCAGTATTGGCTGCAATGGCCGTGGCAATGGCCCTCATGGCCTCATTCCCATTGTCTACTTGTTGCTGCATGAGTTCCAGCATGGACTCTTGTCGGGCCTCAACCCTTGCCAGGCGAGCCTCGAAAGAGTCGTCGGTTGCTTGAGTACTGGTGGCTGGCAGGGTGGTGGCTGGCAGGGTGGTGGCTGGCAGGGAGGTGGCTGTCACCTGCGTGGGGACCACGTCCAGGGCACTGTCCTCCGCAAAGATGCCGATGTTCGAGTCTCCTAGGTCCGAGTCATGGAGGCACGGATCATCCATGCTCTCAGAGTCTATAGGGGGGGGGTGGTAATGTGGCTTGGGGTGGGTGTTCCGGACATGATGCCAGCCTCATTATCCACCTCTGTAGACACAACGTCCGTGGTGGCTGGCGGGGCATCAATGGAAACTCCTCCCACTGTTGTGGGTGGCTGCTGCTGTTCTGTTGCTGCAGGTGTCCCCTGCAGGGTTACTGCCTTGCGTGGTACACTGGCTGTTGCTGTAGGCTGTTTCTTGGGCTGGGGGGTGGCGGTGGCCCTGGTCCCTAGTCGTGCAGTGGATGGACCTGCACCCCTGTCCTGCATTCCTTCTTCCTCATCGGTGCCTGGGGGATAGAAGAGATGCTGGTCATCAGTGATGTTGTCAAATGGCAGCTATGATGTATTGCGGTGTGATGTGTTCATACATTCAGGCATCATTTCATTTCTGGGCTGTGGCATTTGGTGTTCTGAGGGGGCATGTGGAAAATCAATGCATGGCTGGTGGCATGGCATTGGTTTGGTGTCTGTGTGGTGAGTTCCATGGGTATGGTTGGGTCATGTAGCACCTCTGTTGGGATTGGGATTGGCACTCAGCATGCGTGTGGTTCAGGGTGTGGCACACATTCTTGAATGGATATGTTGATGTAGCCTTGGGACATGCATTACCTTGCCTAGTCTCACTTCCACATCACTTGTGCCACATCATGGTTTATTCTACTTGGATGTGATGGTTCACTCTCCTTCCTCTGTGGATGATGCGGCACCAACCTCCTGGTCTCCAATTCCCTCGATTGATTCAGGGTCGATAAAGGAATTTGCGGTCTCCTCCCATGCTGTCAACTTCACAGGGGAGTGTGGCCCCCGCCTTTCGCCATTGCGGCCCTCCTGTTCTCCGCCAGGATCTTCCTCACCCTGAGGCAGAGGTTGTCCCACCGCTTCCGGGAGTCACGCACATTCCTTGGGGTGCTCCCCACTGCCAACACCCTCTGTGCGACCTCCTGCCAGACTTCTTTTTTTCTTGTTTAGGCCGCATGCTTCAGGTCAGTGCTCCTGATTGTATCTGCATGGGTGTCCAGTCAACTGGTCGAAAAAAAACGGGTCGACTGCAATTTGGTCGACGCAATTTGGTCGAAAACCAAATGGTTGAATTTTTTGTTTATTTATATATTTATTTTTCGGGTTTTCGTTTAGTAAAAAAAGGGGTTTTTAGAGATAAAAAGGGGGTTGGGGGGACCCCCCCAAAAAAATGAAAAAAAAGGGTTAAAATAAAAAATAAAAAAATTCGACCATTTGGTTTTCGATCAAATTGGTTCGACCATTTGTCTGGTCGACCAATTTTTTTCGACCAAATGTCTGGCAACCATCTGCATGCTGTGCAAGGGTGTTGGCAAGCATGGTGAGTTCTGCATCTGAAAAACGCTGCTTTCTCTTCCTTTGGGTCGACATCTTGGTAGCCTTAGACATCCTGCTTCTGTTGTGGCACACAACAACACGAAAGAAGTGGTGGTTATGGAGGATGGCAATGGATTGTGTTTTTAAAGATGGCCGGCGGCCCATTTCCCGTTCCTGCGCGATGACATAATTTCCGGGTCCTGTTTTTGCGAACACGGAAATACTGTGCCGGTATTACCGTGCCGGTATTTAGGGGTTGTTATGAGGCAGTTACGCAATGGGCGGCACCCGCAATGCCGGTATAGGGGGGTTGGTGGCCCTTTACCCGCATGGCGGTTTTGCCACTACCGGCATGGGGGAAAGCGCGTGCTCGCGCACTCGTAATCACCCGCTGTTAGCGGGTTCATGCGGGCACAGACTCACACGTTCCGGCATGCCGTTAATGAACACGCTGTTACCGGCCTACTCGTAATGTTTCAGCCTTAACATGGGATGCAGCAGTAGTATCCCTTCACTTTCACCAGGAGGCAAAAGATCGCAATTGTCGTGTAATAACCCTCTATCTATGAATATAGTGGAATTGACAAAGGACCAATATTTTTCTGTGTATCCATTCTCTAAGTATCTACCACATTATATCTGTTGTCACACTGACCTCTTTCATATGTTTTCACGGCATCATGAAGTTGATGCATCGTTTCTCTCGTGTTGCTGGGCCTCTAATCTACAATAGAAATCATTTTCACAGTGATTAATATTCAGTAACTACCTCAATAAATGAGTAGCTATGTTTGTTTCCGCCATATAATAACCTTATATTTTACTTTTACTTTTCGTCTTTTAGACTCATTGTTCTCTCGCTTATCTTTCGACACCTGTTGTGTTTTGGAAACCCTGTTAAAAAATGTTGGAATCTAATTTTAAAGGAGCCCACAGAATGTCTGCTCATCCTTATGTTTATGTCCCATCCATGCATCTAGTGTGGTCAACATACACTTACCTAATTGTCTTATTGAACAACGGCTTTCCGTCCATTTATACCCGCATATCTACAAGCCCCTGGGTGGCATGATTCTCTCGCTCTGGCCAGGGACATCATTTCACCAAAATGCCTGGGGTAGCGGGAGTGACAGCACATGACCCTTGACCCCCTGGTGACATCACAGTAAGTTATGTTGTTTGACCCCACCCCAAAGTGACATCACGGAAAGCGACGGAACACGATCGTTTACCCCTTGACAAAACAGGAAGTGGCCTCATATAGCATTGTTTCTAAGTACACTATGAAAAATATGTTTACATTTCACTGTAACGTGATATACATTTCATACAAGAATGGATCACAATATGTATCGGCAGAAAAAAACATGCTATAACTGCAACTTGCGTAAAGCACAATACATAATCAGAAGTGGATGCTTATTCTACTCTAAATGCTTTTTGGAGGATTTTGTTGGCATTGTGAATTTGAGGTGTTTAGGAACAGACTAAATCAGTGATTCACCCCCAGAAGTGTTCCTGAAATAAACCTTTAATGAGTCTAGCAATTATTGTATAGAATTCCAGAAAGACTAATTATGTGTTATTCCTTTTCTTTCTTATTTAGGTCACTGCTCAACGTGTTACACTTGAGGAACCCCTGTTTTTTAAGAGGCCTGAACAAGAAAGCCATCCACTCTAGAAGCAAAGAGGCACATGGCATTGGCCACAGCCCAGGAGCTTCAATTTTAGGGGTACCAAGGGAGACCACAGGGGTAGTAGCAAGGGTGACCTCAGGGGTTGCATGTGTGACTCCTGGCGACCCCCAAATGACGTCCGTAGCTCTG
This sequence comes from Ambystoma mexicanum, assembly GCF_040938575.1. Classification (NCBI taxonomy): domain Eukaryota; kingdom Metazoa; phylum Chordata; class Amphibia; order Caudata; family Ambystomatidae; genus Ambystoma; species Ambystoma mexicanum. The sequence goes on along the minus strand of NC_090926.1, from coordinate 1,014,615,752 downwards.
GGCTGCCCCTTATACATGGCGGAGCATCAGCGTACTGGAAATGTCGCTGTAAACCCTTTCTGTATAAGCATACTTCACATTGATGTGGACACTACACCATTCACAGTGTTATGTGTTGTTGGCAGCGGATGCCATTTTTCTTTGCCCTGCATTCACAGTGCGAGCAGGAAAGTTACTTACAGATAATAAATAATAATAATAATAATAATAATAATAATAATAAGATACCGTGTCCAAAACACCCACACATACGAGTCAATATTGCATCTCCCAATACTATGAATATTAAAAGTATTAACTCACCGGGATGTAATGAATACATCCGGTATTCCCCTACATGTCATGGAAGCTTTGATATGTGTGATTTAGTGTTTTTATAGAAACCCCATATCTATAGATTCTCTCCTATAGGTACAGAGGGAGACGGGGGGTACTCCATTTCTCATGACTAGCTTGTCTTGATGGGATCTGTGGATCCAGTTTATATGATAATGCCAGGTGACTCTATCTGTGTAAAATCAGGTATCTCCAGGGGTGTTGTTAGGTCTGGAAAAGATCAGGGGCTTAACTAATGTCGGGACTGGCGGGACACGGGGCTTGCTATAGCCTTTTGGTTGTAGCCCCTGAGCTTCTATCCGGGGCTACAGCCAAAAGACCCGGGGCTATAGCCCCCTCAAACCCTCCTAGCAACGCCTCTGGGTATCTCCATTTGACCCAGAGGTACAAGCCCTCTTCATCTGTTCTAAAAGTTTATTCTCACACGCTAAAATATATTTTACATTCCATATTTCATCTTAGTGCACACTTTTGCATACAATCATATTTGCACTGAAAGCCATCATGTGCACATATGGAGAGCATTGAGGTGTAACGTATATGTTACCACAAAAATCTCCATGAAACCTTTGAAGTTTTGCTATGTTGGCCGTGTGCCCTCTTCTACTGTGTTTAGTTGCTGGATCCATTTCTGCTCCAATGTTCACAGGGGGTGATCTGTGTCACCACCTCTTGGGTTGGTTGTTACGGTTTGTATAACGAACCATAACATGTCGTTTCCTGTATGTCCCAATCTGAGAGATGTTCCACTACTGGTTTATCAAGTACTTTCTCTCGAATGCACAATCTGTGTTCGCAGATTCGCTGGTGCGCCTCTCTTAGATTTCCCAATATACAATTTTTGCCATGGGCATTGTATTACATAGACTACATTTCTACTTCTTCAATTTGAGAAGTGCTCAAGATTCCACCTGATCTCTGTACGAGTTTTTAAATTCTTCATCAAGGACCACACAGAACAATTAGCGCAGTACAAACCGAATTGCCCAAGAGCGACGGAAAAAGAAGACTGGCACTGAGATGCTTCTGGCCAATGGAATAATTTTTAGTCAGAACATTTCTTAGTAGTGTTGGGTTAATGCCCTTTTGAATCCCTGGCCCAATGCTCCTACAAAGTTTATAATAGCATTGACAACTCCACTTGATTTATTGTGCTATACACCAATTCATATCATGTGCCAACAGATTTTTCATCCACTTGCCTTTCACTTCATTTAAAAAACCCAGGACATCCTGCCCCCTCTCCACCCGGAACCCTCCTCTCCCTTCTACATCGGTGCTTGCTGACCCTCCTTTAGCCACCCCCCCCACCATCTTTCTCGTCCTTTCCTCTTTTCTACCCTGACAAGGTTGCTAGACAAGTCCGATCTATGAAAGCCTCGTCAAAACAGGTTCATCCCTGTTCCTCTAAAACCATCAAGGACCACATTGACACCCTCGCTCCGGCCCTTGCTGATTTTTGCAACCACTCCTTTGCCTCAGAATCCTTCCCCTCCCCTCTGAAGCACTCCTTTGTGCATCTTCTTCTCAAGAAACCCACAGCTGATGTGATCCTTCTTGTCCAGCTAACTATCGCCCAATTTCCATTACTCCCTTTCTGGGGAAACTCCTGAAAAAGTTGGCCATCTATCAGCTTAACCTTCATTCCAATTCTGTTGGCTGCCTCCATGACCACCAGTCTGGCTTCAGAGCTGCCAGAAGCACGGAAACTGCTCTCCTGAACATCCGTGAAGATCTGCTTTCTTTCCAACCTTGATTCTAACATTCCCTCTGTCCTCATCCTCCTCGATCTCTCTTCTGCCTTCGACATGGTCAAACCATACCATCCTGCTCAACCGTCTTTGTGAAAACCTGGGTATCACTGATCAGGCTCTGGCCTGGCTGACCTCATTTCTCTCAGATTGACCCTGCCAGGTCCAACTTGGGTCCTTGCTTTCATCTATCATCCTCTCTACCTGTGGTGTTCCCCATGGTTCTAACCTCTCGCCATGGCTTTTCAACCAATACCTGGCAACTCTTCCCCACTAGATTGCCACTTTCTGCTCAAAATTCCAGTGCTACGCTGACGACACTCAACTAATTTTCAGGCTGCCCTCTGCCACCTCCTCTCCCTCTCTCATCTTTGATTGCCTAACTGCCATTCAAGATTGGTGTGCCGCCAATGATCTTTGTCTGAATGCCAGCAAGACGGAGATCCTCCCCATCGGCACACCTTCACCATCCTTTCCCCTCACTCTCTGGCCAGCTTCCCTTGGCCCTCTTCCTACCCCCACCTGCAAGGCTAAGTACCTCAGGGTCATCTTTGACTCCACACTTTCCTTCTCTGCCCACATCTCTGAGGTCTCTAAAAAGTCAAATTTCCTACTGCACCTCCTCAGAGCTGCTCTGCCTTTCCTCTCCTTCCCCAGAAGCTCATGGTATCCCAAGCTCTGGTTCTCTCTAGGTTGGACTATTGCAACAGCCTCTTTCTAAATCTACCTGCCTCTACTCTCCACCCTCTGCAACTAATCCAGAACAGGACTGCAAGACTTGTCCTTGGCATCAAGCCCTGGGATCATATCTCCCCAGACCTGAAATCTTTCCATTGGCTCCCAGTGGATGCAAGGATTAAATTCAAAACCATCTGCATTGTCCACAAGGCTTTCTGGGGCCTTGGTCCAAAATACCTTCAGCTATCCCTCTGCAAATACCTCCTCTCTCTCGAGCTCTTCGCTCCTCTACCTCCAACTACCTCAAGGTCAGTCGTTTTTCTAAGAAATGAGCCGGGGGTAGATCTCTGTCTTCGGCTGGGGCCTCCCTCTGGAACAGCCTCCCTGCCACTCTAAAACTTGAGGAGAACCATCTCCGGTTCCGGAAGCACCTCAAGACCTTCCTCTTTTCTTCTGCCTTCGCTCCCCATCTCCCCTGCTGATCTGCTCTCTCTTGGCATTGTACATCTGGCCATCCTCTGCCCTCTGGGCCCAGGTACCTGCCCACCCTGCCACCCTTGCGCACTTTCTCCGGGCCATCCCTTGCACTGGGGTCTGTATCTGTACCCATATAGCCCCCCTTTTCTTCCTGCACTTATCAGACCTACCTGCTGCCTTAAACCAGGCACTTGCAAATTGCTGGCTGCACTACCACTGTTTGTTGCCTTTATTATTTATTCATTGTTATTTATCTGTTTCTCCTCTGCTTCGCACTTTCCACTTCTCCCCCCTTCCATGTACTTTTCCCTTGCCTTGTCGCGCTCTGAAACACTTGTGTACGAGCGCGATAGAAATATAATATCAATTTCACTATCACTATGAGCTTATCCAAGGCTTGTGCTAATGGTGGCTAGTGCTTCTGCTGGTCTCGTATTTTAGTGCTTCTCATAGTTCCATATCTGTTTAGTTGCCCATTAGTTAACCGTTAAATCAGGGCCATTGCTTGTTCATTTAGTGTAGTGGCATGGTTCAGAACCTTCATAAGGCGTGTGTCAATGGAGTCCGTTGCTCGCAGTGTTCCTGGTGACCCGGGGCCAAATACAAGGTACCCGCTGGTTTGAATGGTATCAACAAGTCATCAGCACGCTGGACTCTGTATTTCTCAACGAAAACATACCGTGTGTCGCGCAAGACTTTATGGTTCAAATCTTCACATTCTTTTCTAGCCAATGGGAATTGAGTTCACAAAAACTGTGAGAAATAAATGACTGATCAGGGCCCTTAAGCAATGGAATAATATGTCAAGTGGTTGTTGGGTCCCTGCTTCGCGCTGAAGCGGGCCCAAACAGCTGATCCGGCGCACGCCGGAATAATACGCAGGAGCCAAGTCTGCTGCACAACCTTCTTTATTAACTGGCCCGGCGGAACTGCCGAAACCTCCCCCGTCCCTCCCCCTTCCCCTGACGTCACGTCCGGGACGTCATGCCTGAGGACCCAACAGGGGTCCGCCCACACAACGATGTGGGCAACCTGACATCTCCCCCCTTTTTAAACACGTTAGTTGCCGGACCCCTCTCTTACCCCATCTCCTCGATGAGTCGCATCGGTTTCATGCAACTCCTCTGCGGTCGGGTTGTCTTGCTCGGGGTCGGTTCCTCCCTGGCGGGTGGGGAGCGGGGCGCTTCGCCTTCTGACTCTTCTCCGTCTCCCTGATATGCTTCTTCGCGTGGTATGTCCTCATCACTGTCTCGGTCCCATGTCCATTGGCCTGCTGGAGTCAGTCTGACTCGTTTGAAGTGCAAGCTGTTCCGGGTTATTGTTGAGTGATCACTCCTTTGTGCGGTGACCATAGAACCCTTCTTATGTGTCACGACCAGCGGTGTGGGAGCGAAGGTGGCTTCCTCTTTCCTGTTCTTGGGTTGTCTTAGCCATACTTCGTCTCCTGGTTGCATTGTGTTCTCCCGAGCCCTCCTTTTCCTGTCCGTGATCTCCTTTGTTTTCGCTTTGTTCGCGGTGTCGTTTGCTTGCGCTTCTTGTTCCAGCGGTGTTGGGTTTTGTGGTCTCGGGTCCTCGGGTAGTCGTGTGGTGATCGGTCTTCGGAACATTAGGTCTGCCGGGCATACACCCGTGGTGCTGTGGGGGGTGTGCCTGTATTCTCGTAGGAGTTGATTGAGGGCCTGTTCGAATGGCTTGTTCTGCACATGGGCTATTTGTAGGGTCCTCTTTATGTTGGTCATAAATCTCTCGACCATGCCGTTGGCCTGTGGCCACCGGGGGGTTATGCGTCGATGTTGAAACCCCATGTATTTTGCAAATTGTTGAAAGTCTTGACTGATGAAAGTGGGACCGTTGTCGGACTTTATGATCTTGGGGATACCATAGGCAGAGAGCATCCTGTCTATAACCGGGATAACACACGTCGTGGCACTGCTCTCTACTATCTGGGAGTCCGGGTATCTTGAGTGCTCGTCCATGAGTACAACCACGTGTGTCCCGTTGTTCAGTGGTCCGAATAGGTCTATTGCCAGCTCTTCCCACACTTTGCTGGGCAGCGGTGAGGATTGTAGGGGGTTCGGGTGTGGCGGGGGTGCCACTTGTGCACAGACGTGGCAGTTGCCCACTATGTTTTCCACCAGGCGATCGAGTTGGGGGAACCAGACTTTCTGGCGCAGGAGGCGCTTTGTGGCGACTACGCCCCTGTGTCCTTCATGGGCTAGGTGTATTATCCTTTCCCGGAGGGTTCTCGGGACGATGACCTTGCAGCCTTTTAGTATGACGTTGTCCTCCACCACGGTCAACTCGTCGCGGACTTGATCTAGCCACTTAATGTCTTCTTTCGTGGTTTCCGCTTCATCTCTGGCCTGCTGTCTCATGAGGGCCGTCTTGTCTACCTGAAGGCAGTGCCGGGCGATTCGCAGTGCTGGGTCTGCTTCTGATTGGACGGACAGCTCCAGCCATCCTACCGGAAGTGGTTGTAGGTGGTGGATAATGTAGTTGATGTACGCGTCCGCTATGGACGGTTGGGACGCCGTCGTGGACATGGGATGTCGGGAGAGATAGTCCGCAGGGTTTTCCTCTTTTCCTGGCCGGTGTTGTATGGTAAACTTGTAGTCCTGCAAGCGGAGTCCCCACCTGGCAATTCTTGGTGGCATCCTGGCCTTCGGGCTGCCGTAAATGGTGAGTAGTGCCTGGTGGTCCGTGACGATAGTGAACTCCTTGCCAAAGAGGAATAGATGAAAGTACTTGCAGGCCCAGACAACCGCGAGGCTTTCTTTTTCCGCCTGAGAGTATGCCTGTTCTGTGGTCGTCAGGCTCCTACTGGCGTATGCTACCACGTGCGTCGACCGTGGCTCCATCTGGTCTTTTTGTGTCAATATGGCGCCCAGTCCCACAGGGCTGGCGTCCACTATCAGCTCGGTATCACGGCTGGCGTCAAAATATGCCATGTCCTCTGCCTGTGTGATGGCCCTCCGTATCGCTTCGAATGCTGCTTGGCACTCCTTTGACCACGTGAACGGCGTGTCCTTCCTGGTGAGAAGTCGTAGGGGATTGCTGACGGTGGCATAGTCTTTCAGGTATCTGGAGCAGTAGCTGGCCAGTCCCAGGAACGATCTGAGGTCAGTAGTGTTGGCGGGGGGCGGGGCTGAGTTGAGGGCCTCCACTTTCTCTGGGTCTGGCCTCATGCCTTTATCTGAGAAGATGTGCCCGAAAAACCTCAGAGATCCTTTGGAGAATTCGCACTTAGCTTTGTTTAGGGTGAGCCCTGCGTCGTCTAGCGCCTGACATACTCTATGTAGTGCCAGGTCATGTTCTTCCTGTGATTTGCCGTATACCAGGACGTCGTCCGAATAGTTTAGACAGTTGGGAACGTGCCTGATCACCTTGTGGATCTCCTCCTGAAAGATCTCAGCGGCCGAGGATATGCCAAAACTGAGCCTTTTGTATTGAAACAGGCCGAGATGAGTGACAAACGTGGTGATGTAACGGGATTCCGGTGCTATTTCGATCTGGTGATAACCTTTTGTGAGGTCTAATTTGGAGAATATCCTCGCCCCGTGGAGGAGGTGAATCATGTCCGTGATTCTCGGCGCTTGATGTCGCTCCCTTTCGATGGCTGTGTTGGCTCTGCGCATGTCGACGCATAGCCGTATGGATGCTTCTGGTGATTTTTTTGGAACGGGGACGATGGGTGAATCCCATGGTGTCGGGCCTGAAACGGGTTCTATAACGTTCATTTTGATGAGCTTGTCCAATTCCTCTTCTACTTGTCTCTGGATGTTGAACGGGATGCCTCGGTAGTGTTGGGCTACCGGTTTGACCTGAGGGTTGATGTGGAGGTGCACTTTTCGGTTGCGTAGTTTGCCTAGACCTGTGAAGAGTCTGGGAAATGATTGTTCAATTGAGTCCGGTTTGGCGAAGTACTTGTGGGCCATCAACTGGTATAAGATGTGTACCAGTCCCATGTCGACTGCTGTCCGGAAACTCAGTATTCACCCGCTGTTTGCTTCTGTGTCTAGAATGTACAGCGGGATCTTCGCCGCGTGTCCTTTGTGTGTGCATGTGGCTGTGATCATGCCTTTGCATGGCAGGGGTGTCCTGGACCCGTAGGGGTATATGTCCACTGTGGCTTTTCGGATCTTTGGTGGGACGGTCAAGGACTGATATGCGCTTTCGCTGATGATGTTGACCGTCGCTCCGGTGTCCACGAGAAACTTCAGTGGTGTGTCGTTCACTTGGAGTGTCAAGATGGGGCTGTGTTGGGTGGCCGTCGTGTTGTCCTGTAGGGCCCACACGTACCCTTTTCTTCTCTGATCCTCCTCTGACGAGAGGGTATCCGTGCTGGTGGGGGATCGGGTCTCCACGTACCTTACGAAACACCGCCTGTGTGATCTTCTAGTGTCCTCGGATGACCGTTTGTCTTCGCGTGTGTAGCGACTTCTGCGGTCTCCTTCTTCTTTCCTGGTACGCCGCCTTTCGCTGTCCACTGGCGGCCTGGGCGGGCTCTGTGGTGTGGGCCTGCGCCTTTCCTGGTATCGGTGTTTGGGCGTTGAGTGGGTCGGGTCGTTCTTGCACATGGCCCTGTAATGGTCCATTCCCCCGCACGCGGCGCACTTCTGCCCAATGGCCGGGCATGTGCCAGAGTGTGGATATTCGTAGCCGCATTTGAAGCACGTGGCATCGGGGTGTTTGGTGGTCTGACTTGGGTGGGTGTATATCTTGTTGATTACTTCTGCGTTGTCGCTGGGTTGGTGAATGCCGAGATTGTCCAGTTGTGAGTCCACCGCTGCTTCCATGCGGGCCAATGCCAGGATTTCTTCTAGTGACCGTTGTTTCTGTAACAGTTGTTTGCGGAAAGGTTGTGAGAGGCATCCAGCTATCACTTGGGACCTGAGCGCCTCTTCGTTGGAGTACCTGTGGAATTCACAATGTTTCAGTTTGATGCGTAGTCGCATCACAAAACTGTCTATGGACTCCCCTTTTTCTTGTCTTGTTGTGTGGAACATGTGGCGCTCATAGTCCACGTTTGTATGCGGTGCGAAGTATTCGGACAGTTTGGCATGTAGTTCCCCGTATGTGACGGTGTCTACATCCAGCAACTCCCCCGCAATGTCTCTTACCGCCGGTCCCACTGCCATGAACAGTGTGTTTTTCAGACTTGTGTCGTCCGTCAATCCTATGGCCCCTGTGTAGAACTCGTAACCATATGTTCCATCTGGGCCCTAGGTTGGAGGTGTCTCTGATTTCAAATGGGTTGGGCATATGCATGACTTGGGCTGCACCTTCCTGGTGTGCATGCAGGTTGTTGTCCTGCGCAGTGTCGGCGCTTCCAGATGCCTGTCCTGCTCCTCCTGAGGAGGATGCCGGGGTGGTCGCGGTGTCCGACATGACTGCGCCGCCATGAAGGTGTGGCGGCGCTGACTTTAGTGTTCTGTGAGATGCACTGTGGGCACCTACGTTGGTGCTTCCTCGTGGTGTGACCTTTGGCCTGTGCTGTGGCCTTTGGCCTGTGCTCCTGCTGGGTGCTGGATACTAGCACGTCTTCTCTTGAACGCCCGCGTGTGGGGGGCGGGGCCGCCTGTGGCGGGTGCCTCCGCGGGTTCGGAGCGCCCATGTCCCGTGGGCGTTTCTGCGCGGGTGTTTGCTGTGTCACGCGGGGCCGGGGCCGCGCTCACACGGCACTCTTAACTTCGGGGCGGGGCCGCTCGTGACGAGTGTCCGGCGGTGCCGGAGCGCCTGTGTCCCGGCTTGCAAGTAATGTCACGCGGGAGCCGGGGCCACGCTCACACGGTGCACCCGTTGTAGCAGAGGGTGACGGGCCGAACGTGAGGCCTCTGTGGCGCTAAACTGCTCGGCTGCAGACCTCGGCACGGTGCCTGCGGGGTCCGCGCCCGCTCGTCGCCAGTGTTGGGTCCCTGCTTCGCGCTGAAGCGGGCCCAAACAGCTGATCCGGCGCACGCCGGAATAATACGCAGGAGCCAAGTCTGCTGCACAACCTTCTTTATTAACTGGCCCGGCGGAACTGCCGAAACCTCCCCCGTCCCTCCCCCTTCCCCTGACGTCACGTCCGGGACGTCATGTCCTGAGGACCCAACAGGGGTCCGCCCACACAACGATGTGGGCAACCTGACAGTGGCCGCCTTTCCCTAGCCAAGCTAATTCAGTGTCCTCAAGCGACCAAGATGATCTTCCAGTAAAGGAAGAGACAAGAAGGGAACCAGTATCGAGGGAATCATGCCTTCTAAGATGGATGCCCATCTTTTCCAGGGTACCAGTTTTCGGGGGAAGCAGGGCTGCGGAGACGGCCTGAGCTGAGCCCGGCGGTCCTGTTATGGATTCACAGCTTCCTTCACAGGACGTAAGCAGATAGTATTCAAGTACAATTAAAGAGTTCTAGCTGCATGGCACCTTACATGACAGCAGATGGTAATTCCCTTGATGGAATATAGTCACATATACATTCCCAGCCCCTTCCTGGAGCATGGGTGGGTCTACCCTTCAGCTCTGTGTGGTCACAGGTTATACATTGCTTTACATAAAAACTGCCAATCTGGCACTTTCTTTTCTCTCTCTCTCTCTCTCTCTCTCTCTGTCTCTCTCTCTCTCTCTCTCTCTCTCTCTCTCTCTCTCCCTCTCTATCCCTCTCTATCTCTCTCTCTCTCTCTCCCCCCCACCCCCCACCCCCCCCCCCCCCGTGAGAGTCACATTTTCAGGGGCGCATTTGCTAGAACCATCCCAGTTGTTACTGACAGCAGCGCCACCAGTGGGTAAACGCAGGTGTCTTGGAGGACAATGGGGCAGCGGATGCTGCGTTTTTTCATGGGTGAATCACAGTAACAGAGGCATCCCTCGAGGAGGAGACATATATGTTTAGTGGGTGTGTCCTGCAGCAATGCAACAATCACACTGAGGGCACCAGGGACTTCCAGGGGGAGGTAAGGGGAATCTGCAGGGGCTCTGAGAGCACCTTGTCCTTCCAGGGGGAGGTAAGGGGGGAGGTAAGGGGAATCTGCAGGGGCTCTGTGAGCACCTTGTCCTTCCAGGGGGAGGTAAGGGGGGAGGTAAGGGGAATCTGCAGGGGCTCTGTGAGCACCTTGTCCTTCCAGGGAGGGGGGTAAGGGGAATCTGCAGGGGCTCTGTGAGCACCTTGTCCTTCCAGGGGGAGCGGGGATAAGGGGAATCTGCAGGGGCTCTGTGAGCACCTTGTCCTTCCAGGGGGAAGTAAGTGGAATCTGCAGGGGCTCTGTGAGCACCTTGTCCTTCCAGGGGGAGGTAAGGGGGAGGTAAGGGGAATCTGCAGAGGCTCTGCGAGCACCTCGCCCATTCGGGGGGAGGTAAGGGGAATCTGCAGGGGCTCTGCGAGCACCTCGCCCATTCGGGGGGAGGTAAGGGGAATCTGCAGAGGCTCTGCGAGCACCTCGCCCATTCAGGGGGAGGTAAGGGGAATCTGCAGGGGCTCTGCGAGCACCTCGCCCTTCCAGGGGGAGGTAAGGGGAATCTGCAGGGGCTCTGCGAGCACCTCGCCCATTTGGGGGGAGGAAACGGGAATCTGCAGGTGCTCTGCGAGCACCTCGCCCATTCGGGGGGAGGTAAGGGGAATCTGCAGGGGCTCTGCGAGCACCTCGCCCTTCCAGGGGGAGGTAAGGGGAATCTGCAGAGGCTCTGCGAGCACCTCGCCCTTCCAGGGGGAGGTAATGGGAATCTGCAGGGGCTCTGCGAGCACCTCGCCCATTCAGGGGGAGGTAAGGGGAATATGCAGGGGCTCTGTGAGCACCTCGCCCATTCGGGGGGAGGTAAGGGGAATCTGCAGGGGCTCTGCGAGCACCTCGCCCTTCCAGGGGGAGGTAAGGGGAATCTGCAGAGGCTCTGGGAGCACCTCGCCCTTCCAGGGGGAGTTAATGGGAATCTGCAGGGGCTCTGCGAGCACCTCGCCCATTGGGGGGAGGTAAGGGGAATCTGCAGAGGCTCTGCGAGCACCTCGCCCATTCGGGGGGAGGTAAGGGGAATCTGCAGGGGCTCTGCGAGCACCTTGCCCTTCCAGGGGGAGGTAAGGGGAATCTGAAGAGGCTCTGCGAGCACCTCACCCTTCCAGGGGGAGGTAAGGGGAATCTGCAGAGGCTCTGGGAGCACCTCACCCTTCCAGGGGGAGGTAAGGGGAATCTGCAGGGGCTCTGCGAGCACCTCACCCTTCCAGGGGGAGGTAAGGGGAATCTGCAGGGGCTCTGCGAGCACCTCGCCCTTCCAGGGGGAGGTAAGGGGAATCTGCAGAGGCTCTGCGAGCACCTCGCCCTTCCAGGGGGAGGTAATGGGAATCTGCAGGGGCTCTGCGAGCACCTCGCCCATTCAGGGGGAGGTAAGGGGAATATGCAGGGGCTCTGTGAGCACCTCGCCCATTCGGGGGGAGGTAAGGGGAATCTGCAGGGGCTCTGCGAGCACCTTGCCCTTCCAGGGGGAGGTAAGGGGAATCTGAAGAGGCTCTGCGAGCACCTCACCCTTCCAGGGGGAGGTAAGGGGAATCTGCAGAGGCTCTGGGAGCACCTCACCCTTCCAGGGGGAGGTAAGGGGAATCTGCAGAGGCTCTGCAAGCACCTCGCCCTTCCAGGGGGAGGTAATGGGAATCTGCAGGGGCTCTGCGAGCACCTCGCCCATTCAGGGGGAGGTTTGGGGAATCTGCAGGGGCTCTGCGAGCACCTCGCCCATTCAGGGGGAGGTAAGGGGAATCTGCAGAGGCTCTGCGAGCACCTCGCCCATTCAGGGGGAGGTAAGGGGAATCTGCAGAGGCTCTGAGAGCACCTCGCCCATTCATGGGGAGGTAAGGGGAATCTGCAGGGACTCTACGTGCACCTCGCCCTTCCAGGGGGAGGTAAGGGGAATCTGTAGAGGCTCTGTGAGGGTTGATAGGGTTCTGACAGACTTTATAAGAGGCCGGAGGACCATGCTGCAGGGTTTACAATTGTGTTTATTATTTTCTCCTTTTTTATTAACTATTAGTGTCTGTGTATACTGTAAAAAGAATTCAGATGCAGCAGCACTATCAACCAGTCGGTGGCACGTGCACAAAATTAAACATTGCCATGGTGCTCATAGAAAAAACAGATCTTTGGTTTTAATCTGAGAATTACCCTTTCTGAGAAGTGAGTACATTTTGAGAGATAAAATGGTGAGTATTCTTGGCAGAAGAAGCTGTGAAAAAGGAAATGATTTCATTGTACTAACATTGTAATCTGGCCCTTTTTAGAAACATACAGTGTTCGCCTTGGTTGATCGCGTCCAGTATATACTGTAGTCATAATGAGGTTAAGATGTTTTACTGAGCAAAGCACATTACCAAAACATAGAATTATCATGCACATAATTTTCTCATAGAAAGTGATCATTCCAAATGGACACTCTAGCTATTTGTGCCCTTACGTTTAATAGCAATATTTTTAAAACGTACAAGAGCAGTGTAAAAGAGTGTCCATTTGAAATGATCACTTCTATGTGAAAATTATGTGTATGATAATTCTATGTTTTGGTAATGTGGTTTAGTTTTATTCTCCCCATCCTGCATGCAAAGTCCCACTAGCATCATGTGGATTCATGTGAGCCTAACAAATCCCCCTTGGGTTTTAAAGCCATAGTAATTATTTCCTAAAGCATGCAGCTTTTGCACCCTTTTCATTTCTGGTCACCCCCATTCACATTTCGTAAGGGACAAAGATCCTTGCCAATACAACCCCTCCCTCCCATCAGTGCCCAATGGCTCACATTGTAATGCTCTGTTGACACAGATTATAGTTTCAGGTTCTCATGAGAACCGCTCTGCTGCCCGGAGCTCTGCAGGACATTGTCCTGGCATACCCGGAGCTCCGCGGGACATTGTCCTGGCAGAGGGACCCCTCCCCCGGTCGGCACCCTCATTGACATACTCTGAGGGATTTTCTCACTCCAAACCCGAGATCAACTCTTAGTTTTAGAAAACAAATTGAGGGGAGAAGCCTGTGCGGATGTCTGTGTGTATGGGGCTGTGTGATTGCCCAGTGACAAATCCACAGACATCCGTAGAGAATTATACATGTAGGATTAAAAAATAGATCCTCATCTAAACAGCTCACGCTGTTCGACAGTACTAAAGTTGGGGGGTAACTTTATTCTACTATCCATTTTAGTAAAACACAGCAATATGCTTTTCTTAGCAATAGCTGTCATGATCTCTGCTTCCAAAAGGTCAGGGTTTTCCCAACTCCCTTGGAAGCAGATCCATAACCCAGGTTCCGAGTGCCAACCAGTCTCAATTGGGACCTTTTGGACCCAGTCCTGGCGCCAGTGGCACCAGGCTCATAAATATGCCCAGTCCCAGCGCTGGAAGCGCCGGGCTCATAATGCTTGGGTGGACTTACCTGCAGCAGACCATGCTGCTTACTTGCCTGCCAGTTGAGCCTCTGATCCTCTTCTGTTTGGAACTACTTTTCCTGTTGGGTGGGGCAGGAGCCACTCCCTAGATTCAGAACACTGGAACTCTTCTGGAAAGCAGGAACTCTTTTCTTACCTAGGCGTGGCTGTGGAAGGAGACACCTAAGCACTACAGGAGGCTATTTAAACCACACCCGATGGATGAATCTTGCTTTGCGTTATTCTGCATCCTCTGCAGCAGAACGCTCATCGTGTCTTCTGCATCTGATCCTGGGCCTAAGGAAAAAGGCTTACCATCCTGAATCCAGTCTTCAGCAACACCTATAAAGACAAGAAAGAACAGGTTAGCATTACGGTCTTCAGTGACAGCTCTTCACTTACCTGGTCCATCGGCTGTCACCAACGCCTCGCGCTGCATTCCGGCATCTGAAAGACAAAGGCTTACCTACTCTTCGTGCGCTCCGGAGGTCTTCACACTGCATTCCGGCATCTGAAAGACAAAAGCTTACCAACTCTTCGCACGCTCCGGAGGCCTTCGGCGCTGCATCCCGCATCTGAAAGACAAAACAAGGTGCGTTTAAAGACATTGGGGAACTTTAATACTCACGTGCCATTACTCCTTTCCACATCTAACCCAGTGGGTATTCCGGCACCCTGCAGCCGCTCCGAACTTGTACCTGCAAAATAAAAAGACAGTTAGAGCGCATCGTGAAGCAGGCAACAAGCGCTTACTTACGTGCTTCCAGGCGCTTCTATTCATCACACGGGCTCCATCTTCAACTCACTTCAGCCCGTCATCCGCCATCGCCGGAACCCTGCAAAACAAGAGACATCATTACTAAAGACTTTAAAGACATTAGAATTACTCGAAACTTACCGTTCGTGCAGTAAACGACGGACAGCAGTCCTCTGAAGTCAAGAGGCCTGCTCCCCTTATCCAGTGAAGAAACTGGTTACAGCACCCTGCCCCGAGGCAGATGGAGAGCACAGCGTTCACTTACCTAAGGTGAGAGCGTTAACCTTTGGGGTTCTACAGGAGAAGAGAAAGGGAAGAAGAGAGAGACATTCAATAACCCAGTTCCTTAATCCCATATTTTCTATCTGCAGACATCTTACCCTTCGAGTCAGACATACAGTGCACAGAGGTCCAGCCCAAAGAGCCAGCCGTGTGTTACACATCACCTTTGAAGATACGGTATACGCCCAGTCAAGACCGGCGCCTCTACGGGAATCAGGTGAGCGTTACAGAACGCAAAGCCTACCACAAAACTCCCGTCCAGGCGCTATGGAAACCTCGGATACCGACCAGCTAGCCCAGTTACTTGGGGAACTAAGGGCAGAAGTGCATGCAGCCCATCAGGAAACGAACGCTCTAAGAAGGGAACTGATTATTTCCAAGGAGCGAACAGATGATCTCGCTAGACAATTGCTACAGTCACAAGCCGGACAGACCCCGTTACCCGCATCTGGGGGAAATCTTCCTTCTACATCCTCTATGAATCCAGTGCAGATCAACCTACCTGCGAATGTACCTCTGGCTCCGCCCGAACGATTTTCTGGTGACCCAAAGAGGTTTGCAGTATTTATCAATCAGTGCTGGTTGCATTTCTTATGCCGGCCAGCAGCCTTTCCAACTGATCAAGCTAAAGTAGCTTTCGTGCTTTCGTACCTCAGTGGCAATGCGGCAGACTGGTCGATCCCTCTAGTAAATCAAAATGGTCCGGTCCTCCATGATTTTCAAGCTTTTCAGCTCAGTATGGAAAAACTGTTCGCAAGACATTCACAGGGGCAGGCCTTGGACAATGAGCTTCTTTCGTTGCGACAAGGTAATCAAGACCTTTTGGCTTATATTGCGTCTTTCAACAGACTGATAGTGGAAACTCAATGGCCTGAGGACAAAAGGATTACACAGTTTTATAGAGGTCTACGTGGAGAGCTCAAAGATGTGTTAGCCCAAGTAGTGAATCCCCCACAAGATTGTTCGGACTATATAGACTTAGTCGTTCACATAGATCACAGACTGCAGAACAGGAAGGCCGATCGTTCCAAGTTTGATGCTCGAGTATTTTCCAAACCGCCAACTCCTTCCAAAGGAGTAGACTCCGGGGAACCCATGCAAATAGGGGGTCTGAAAGGTCCTCTAACACAAAAGGAGTGGGAAAGGAGAAAACAGTTGCAATTATGCCTCTATTGCGGAAACTCAGGGCACTTTCTTCGAGACTGTCCGGTGAAACCTGCCAAGAAGGCAGTAGGAGCTGCAGTTACCAAAGTTACAAACTCTGAGCAGGGAAACGACCTTGCCCGAAAAGAATAGAGGTCCTCTTGCCGAGCGTGAAAACCAGTTCATTGACCTCGCATTTCGTGATACCTATGGTCCTCATTAGCCCTGATAATCCGGCTCGATTACATGCAATTGAAGCTTACGTCGACAGCGGTGCCATCGGCAATTATGTGGATCATGAAATGGTTTTGAGGATGAATCTAACTCTTTGTCCCAAGGCTGCAAAGGACGTCATTACTACGGTGGATGGTACGGAGATAGCCTCCGGGCCAGTAACGCATACCACTCAAGAGGTGACGCTAGTAAGTCAAGATGGACACCATGAGAAGATCGTGTTCGATGTGATCAAGGCCCCTCAGTTTCAGATTATTCTAGGAATACCTTGGTTAGAGAAACACAATCCTCTGATCGATTGGCGAGCAAGAACGGTCCAGTTTCCAGAATGTGTCTCTACTTGTCACCCTCCACCTGGTGTTGCACTGGCAGCAATTTCTTCAGAGACTCCCCAGTTACCTCCCGAATACCTAGAATACCAAGATGTTTTCCGGAAGGATCAGGCTAACTCTCTACCTCCTCATAGGTCTTATGACTGCCAGATAGACCTGATACCTGGATCTACACCTCCTTGTAGTAGAATTTATGCCCTCACCGAGCCTGAGAACCTTCACCTTCGACAATACCTGGATCAATACCTGGCAAATGGGTTTATTCGTCCTTCCAAGTCCCCTGCTTCTTCAGCTTTGTTCTTCGTTCCAAAAAAGGAAGGAGACCTTAGAACTTGTATAGATTATCGCTCCCTGAACCAGATCACCGTTAAGAATAGATATCCGTTACCTTTGATCCCTGAACTCCTGGACCAAGTCAGAAAAGCATGCATATATACAAAGCTGGATCTTAGAGGAGCTTACCACTTGGTACGAGTAAAAGAGGGCGATGAATGGAAGACGGCCTTCCGCACCAAGTATGGGCTATTTGAATATCAGGTCATGCCCTTCGGACTTTGCAATGCCCCGGCCGCCTTTCAATATTTTATGAACGATGTCCTCAGAGAGCTCATAGATGTGTGTGTTGTTGTTTACATTGACGACATCCTCGTTTATTCTTCATCGGAATCTGAACATCGGAAACACGTGAAAATGGTCCTCGAAAGTTTGCGTCAACACAAACTTTTCGCTAAGTTGGAAAAATGTGTTTTCAACGTGACTGAAGTTGAATTCTTGGGATTCATATTATCACCTGGCGGAGTGCGTATGGATTCAAAGAAGGTCGATGCAGTTCTCAAATGGCCATCACCATCCTCCGTAAAAGGTGTGCAAAGCATGTTAGGCTTCGCTAACTTTTACCGCAGGTTTATCCCCGAATTCTCTCGAATAGTCCAGCCCATCACTGCCTTGTTAAAGAAAAACAAACGTTTTGAATGGTCTACCGAGGCGGAACAAGCTTTCCAGGATTTGAAGACTAAATTTATCTCTGCACCAATCTTAAAACACCCTCGCCCCGAACTCCCCTACATCGTGGAAACTGATGCTTCAAGCCTTGCCATGGGGGCAGTTCTATCACAAAAGGACCCGGTAACCAATCAGTTGCATCCCGTGGCATTTTGGTCCCGCAAATTCTCGCCTCCTGAAATCAATTACACGATTACTGACAAGGAACTTCTGGCTATCAAGTCTGCCTTTAAGGCTTGGCGGCATTATCTGCTGGGGGCCCGACACACCGTTACTGTGATTACGGATCACCGAAACCTGCAATATTTGAAAACCGCAAAAGCCCAATCCTCTAGACAACTCCGTTGGGCATTATTCTTTGCCGAGTTTGACTTCATAATTACCTATCGACCTGGTACAAAGAACGGTAAAGCTGATGCCCTTTCTCGGATGGGAGTGGAAGAACACTTGATCAACCCTAAACCTGTACCAATCATTCCCGAACAAAGAATTCTGGGTGTAATCACCACAGAATCCATAGAGGAAGTTAAGGGTAAAGCCAGGCAACTTGTAACTCCAGCAGACATACAGAATTGGCATCTGCAGGGAAAGGACTTTGCAGTAAAGGACAACTTATTGTATTTCCAAGAACGATTATACCTACCCAGCACAGATTTACAGAAAAAAGTAATCTCTTGTTATCACGATTCTTTAATGGAAGGACATCCCGGTATGGCCAAGACCTCAGAAAAGATCAAGCGCTACTTCTGGTGGCCGTCTTGGAAAAAAGATATCAGAGACTTTATAATGTCCTGTGGAGTATGCGCCCAAAACAAGAGTCAAAAGGAAAGACCAGCAGGCCTCTTACGCCCTATTGACATCCCACCTCGCCCTTGGCATACGCTTTCTATGGACTTCATCACCAATCTACCTCCATGCTCCGGATACAATACGATTCTAGTAATTGTGGACTTATTCTCCAAGATGGCGCATTTCATTCCGCTCAAAGGCTTGCCAACAGCAGCAACTCTGGCCCGAGAATTTCTCGAAAACATCGTCCGACTGCACGGTTTTCCTTCGGTTCTAATTTCGGATCGAGGTAGTCAATTTATTTCTCATTTTTGGCGAAGTTGCTGTCGGTCGGCTCAAATTGATGTGAGACTATCGACCAGTCACCACCCTCAGACCGACGGACAAACCGAGAGGACCAATCAAACTCTGGAACAGTATTTACGCTGCATGCTGCAACAAACTGAAAAAACTTGGAAAGACATCCTTTGGATAGCCGAATATGCCTACAATAACTCTGTCCATTCGGGAACTGGGAAAACCCCGTTTTTTCTTTTGTACGGCAGTCACCCTCGAACCTCGGAGTTGGATCCCCTCCAAGATCTTGAAACACCAGCAGTAGACTACCCGCATTCTACAATCACCCAAGCCTTTAGGGAGCTGTTTCTCACCTTCAAAGGGCTAAAGAACAATACAAGAAAGGAGCAGATCACCATCGGAAGGAAGCCCCTCAATATCAAGTAGGGGATCAAGTCTGGTTATCCACCAAATATCTACCTCTAAAAGGGCCACGCACATTCAACCCAAGACACCTTGGTCCCTATTCCATCACTACCATAGTAAACCCAGTAGCGGTCAAGTTGGACTTGCCCCCGCACATGAAGATACATCCGGTCTTCCACGTCTCTCTATTAAAACCCGTGCAACCTCAAACCCGACTAACTAAATCTCCAAAACCTATCCTAGTTGATGGAGAACTCGAGTTTGAAGTCAAAAGCATTCTGGACTCCAAGATCTCCAAATCTAAACTATTTTACCTAATTGACTGGAAAGGCTACGGCCCCCAAGAGAGATCCTGGGAACCTGCTGAATATGTCCACGCTCCTCGCCTAATCAAAAGATTTCACCGAACATTTCCTGACAAGCCAAAACCCCCGGAGAAGCCCGGTTTGGGAGGGGCCTTGAGGGGGGGTACTGTCATGATCTCTGCTTCCAAAAGGTCAGGGTTTTCCCAACTCCCTTGGAAGCAGATCCATAACCCAGGTTCCGAGTGCCAACCAGTCCCAATTGGGACCTTTTGGACCCAGTCCTGGCGCCAGTGGCACCAGGCTCATAAATATGCCCAGTCCCAGTGCTGGAAGCGTCGGGCTCATAATGCTTGGGTGGACTTACCTGCAGCAGACCATGCTGCTTACTTGCCTGCCAGTTGAGCCTCTGATCCTCTTCTGTTTGGAACTACTTTTCCTGTTGGGTGGGGCAGGAGCCACTCCCTAGATTCAGAACACTGGAACTCTTCTGGAAAGCAGGAACTCTTTTCTTACCTAGGCGTGGCTGTGGAAGGAGATACCTAAGCACTACAGGAGGCTATTTAAACCACACCGGATGGATGAATCTTGCTTTGCGTTATTCTGCATCCTCTGCAGCAGAACGCTCATCGTGTCTTCTGCATCTGATCCTGGGCCTAAGGAAAAAGGCTTACCATCCTGAATCCAGTCTTCAGCAACACCTATAAAGACAAGAAAGAACAGGTTAGCATTACGGTCTTCAGTGACAGCTCTTCACTTACCTGGTCCATCGGCTGTCACCAACGCCTCGCGCTGCATTCCGGCATCTGAAAGACAAAGGCTTACCTACTCTTCGTGCGCTCCGGAGGTCTTCACACTGCATTCTGGCATCTGAAAGACAAAAGCTTACCAACTCTTCGCACGCTCCGGAGGCCTTCGGCGCTGCATCCCGCATCTGAAAGACAAAACAAGGTGCGTTTAAAGACATTGGGGAACTTTAATACTCACGTGCCATTACTCCTTTCCACATCTAACCCAGTGGGTATTCCGGCACCCTGCAGCCGCTCCGAACTTGTACCTGCAAAATAAAAAGACAGTTAGAGCGCATCGTGAAGCAGGCAACAAGCGCTTACTTACGTGCTTCCAGGCGCTTCTATTCATCACACGGGCTCCATCTTCAACTCACTTCAGCCCGTCATCCGCCATCGCCGGAACCCTGCAAAACAAGAGACATCATTACTAAAGACTTTAAAGACATTAGAATTACTCGAAACTTACAGTTCGTGCAGTAAACGACGGACAGCAGTCCTCTGAAGTCAAGAGGCCTGCCCCCCTTATCCAGTGAAGAAACTGGTTACAGCACCCTGCCCCGAGGCAGATGGAGAGCACAGCGTTCACTTACCTAAGGTGAGAGCGTTAACCTTTGGGGTTCTACAGGAGAAGAGAAAGGGAAGAAGAGAGAGACATTCAATAACCCAGTTCCTTAATCCCATATTTTCTATCTGCAGACATCTTACCCTTCGAGTCAGACATACAGTGCACAGAGGTCCAGCCCAAAGAGCCAGCCGTGTGTTACACATCACCTTTGAAGATACGGTATACGCCCAGTCAAGACCGGCGCCTCTACGGGAATCAGGTGAGCGTTACAATAGCTGCCCCCTAGGAAATAAAGCACAACTGTAAGGCCCAACCACTTTATCTGACAAGTAATCCATTCAAAACAATAGCAATGAATGTAATAACTGGAAGATATTTCTACTAGCAGAAGGACTTTTTGGAAAGTTATTCCACTGTACACACAGTTGAATCCTGATTTTCCCACATGGTGGCATCTTGAAGGAAAGGGTTCCGTTTTGTTTCTTGATTGCTAGTCTTGATTGCTAGTCTTGATTGCTAGTCTTGATTGCTAGTCTTGATTGCTAGTCTAAAGTAAACTGGTCATTGTTCTAAGGCCATTGGGTGAATGTGATGATAGAGAAAAATAATATATGATAGAGCGCAAGCCTCTGGGCACTTGGTATCATTGGTGGGCGTCATCTGCTCCAGACCCGCTGATTGTAATACTAATGTTGGCATGGGCAAGGTCAAAAGCAATGCTAAGCTGAGAGGGTGGTACAGTGGAACCTGCAGGAAGGCAAAAGGTTGATTAGGTACGACGTCTGCCGTTGGCAAGGACCCGAGTGAATTCTGGGCTATTGTAAACAGGGGCTTGGGACTGATGAAGAACATTGAGATCAGGGTGAACGTGATTGGATAGTATAATGATTTTGCTCCCCTAAGAAGGAAGAAGTTTATTGGGCATTGATAGTTCTGGACCTGCCATCAGTGGGTTGAGGGCTAGTGCGGAATTGGTCCAGTATTCCCCATGCAGAAAGATATTTTCAAGTAAATGATTTTTAGGGCACCAGGACTTGTCTAGATACTGCTGAATACAATGACCTACGATAAGTCTATCCGGTCTGATCTTCAAAAAGGTGTGTTGAACACTCCTCTGGATTCCATGGCAATCCCATCTTCTTGCAACAGGACTGTTTTAGTGCTTGTGTCTAAAACGGTGGTAGAACTGATCTAACATACTATCACTCAATCTCGCTCATGGATCCACATGCCAAAATATTTGGATCTACTCTATATGTTAGAGTCTTAGATTGAGCCAATAAAAGATGGCTCATTGTGCGATAGAGGTCGGGCTTCCAGCAGGGTAAGAGCATGAGGGACCATTGTCGAACCGACATTTAATCATGCCAATGGTCTGGATTGTTTGGAAGCAGAAGCTGTTTTTAGCTTTCCTGAATCTTTGTTTGCCCCTTATCCTGACAGCTAAGAGCAAGGTGTTGCTGATGCTAGCCAGCATAGGTATCTCAGAGTGACTGCATAAACATGTTTTGGCCCTATATGAGGATAACATGGCATGTGTTAGTTTTGGCAGAATGGGATCAGTTACCCTACTTTTCTTGTAAACCGAGGCATTTGCCAAGGCTGTGCTATAGCCCTTTTGTTGTTTATTCCGTACATCAACGGGCTGGAGAATCGGCATCAGTTAGCATCATCGCACGTCACATGAGTTAAGGGACATCATACTCCACTGCCTTTGTTTGCCAATGATGCAGTTATTTTGGGAAAAACCAAAATCCCACTAACCACGCTGATTGGTGCCTTCATTAACTCCTGCAGTGATTATGGCCCATATATTAAGGCAGCTAAATGAAAAATCATGTGTTTGGGGGAGAGAAGAAGAGTGAAGTTGTGGTACCTCGAAAATGGCGTGCACCTAGAAAGGACTTCATACATTTATCTCGGAGTACGGCTTTCTGAAGATCTCGGCTGAGCTTCTCAAATAATTACTCTACAGATCAAACTGAAGCATTCTTATGGGGCATTAATGGCCTTCTAGTACCTCCTTTGAAATGGAGAGCAACATTTAGCCCATGTGATGTCCGGCACAATGGCACAATATGGGAATTGGCTTCGCTCAGGCATTTTGATTAGAAAGAAAACACATTTCTCCAAAAACGCTTGGGGGTTGCGGGCTCTGGAACCAATCTTGTGCTTAATGAGGCCCACTTGGACTGGATCTCGGATATGATGCTATTGGTGGGTGCATTAGCGTGGATTAAAATATGGAGGACCCCAGGGTCTTGCATTGGAGAGACATTGGGGAAGATCTGTATGCCTCTTCTAATCATGATACAGCCTTGGTTCAGTGTACAATGAGTAAGGAGAGTTGGTATGGTAATGTTTATTTGTAAAATGCCTATACACAAGGCAAGTATTTCAAAGCGCTTAAGGAGGGAGGGAACAAGGGGAAAAAACAACAGTCATTCAGAGTCCTTGAATTTCCGAATGATACAGTCTGCACAGGCAGCGTAAGTGAATATAGCACAGTTGACAGAGTATATAACAGCAAATAGGTCTGACGACGATTCTGCAGTTTTTCCAAGTGCATTTAGGCGCCACCATGCAAGGAAGGCAGACAGGGAAGATAGAGAGATGATCTTCCAAGGCATGGTACGTTCAGATCGTGCAAGTGAACAGACGGTACAGGAGAGTGAGAGGGGCAGGGGGGAAACAAGTGCAGGGGGGGCAAGTGCATAAGTCAGTAAGAAACTGGGGTAAGTGCTGAGTTGGTACAAAACACCCTCCTCCATTCCTGCTGAGCTCAAGAGGGTTTTAAAATAATCTGTGCTGCCAGAAGTGTGGGAAGCCCATTGGGCTGCGGCAGCAGAGTTGCCACTGGCGCACGTTATCGGGAATTTACACAGGTGGGACGGGATGCCAGATAAACATCACAGGAACATGATTACCCGACTGAGATTAGCACATTAAATCTTAAAATGAAAATGCAAAGCTGGAAAAGCTACACTCATCAGTTGGTAAACTGTAAGTGGGCTCTGGGGATGGGTGAGGGGCTAACACACTTCCTTTTTGCTGCACATGGTACAGGATCTTACCCAAGAGATGGCCACTGTGCCAACGTTAGTAAAGGTGGCAGCTTCTTGTTTTAGAAAACAAATAATGCTATTTTATATCACACTTCACAGAGTCCAGCCTCTAAACTCGGTGCTGGGTATCGAAACTGTGCTGCTGTGCATTGCCTTGCTCTCAAGACAAGTGCATTGTTTGTCAGCTATCCGCCTGGCCCGATGTATTGCTATACTTAGTTGCAACATTGATGACAGTGTCGAAGCTTAGTGTTTTATCATATAAGGGAGGACTATGCTAGTACTAAGGGCTGCTATGTGTAAATATGGAGTGACGTTGATCTGTGATTAATATCTGGTGGGTAGAGCTATGAATATTGATGTCTTACTTATCACGCTGGAACGATTTACATTTTACTTTCCTTGTGTATTTTGTTTATTTTTTCATGTGTGTATTATTTGTATAGTTTCTACGATTTTGTTTCCAAGCACTAGTAATCACTGATGTTGAGTCTATATATATATATGTATAAAATTACTGAAAAAACGTCAGTTTTAAAACAATTCAGTGCAACAAAACTTATGAAATTCGGTAGGTGTTGGAAGTGACGCCACCTTAACTACCACCCCTTGATGATGCCACCTGTGATATCATCAGTGTGGGCATGGGCTCAGCAACGGGGGCGGGGAAGGGCGGAGACTCAGAGTTAAGGTGCCGTTGATTCCAACACTAATGAATGGCAAGAACTTATTTGTGCTTGATCTCACCCCACCTGCAGTAGTAAACGGCCATGGCCAACTGGCCCCGTTACAACAATTATAGACAAAATGAGCGCGTGCTTTGGTGTGTTTTAACAGATATGTTGAAAAGGCTGAAAAGGTCTCTTTTTTGACCGCCTTTTTTTGTTCTCGTGAGACTTGCTTGTGGGATGAACCGGAACCTGCGGGTAAATCTCTTCAGAATGTTGTGCAATTTTCGATTTCCACGAGAATCCCTGGGCCTCCAGCTACTCATGGAATTCTCATAGGATTCCTGTGAAAACGATAGAGCCCAATCTTTCACATCACTCTTTCAATGTGCACACCTCTTTTATTGCCACCCAACTTCCAGTCTGAAGTCAGAACGCCCCCTGCCCCCTCATAACAGATTTCAAATCCCTGTGCGAAGGTTGCGGTTTTTCAAAATATGACCCCAAGAATGCTACTGTGCTTGTGAAAAGATGGAAACGATTTCCCCAAACAGTCTTCTCTGGCTCTTCCAAAACTCTCCAACTCACCATTTGGTGCTGTTTCACCTTCCTCACAACCTCGCTGAAGGCAAATATCTCCTTCCCGCCTCCGAATATAATTTGAAGCAAGTTACTCTGTCCTTCCTAATGCGAATTCTCACACGAACGCCTTGCATCGGCCCCAAGAACCTGCCGTTTCTCCTTTCTGGAAAACCTCACTTGCTTCAACGCACCAGGTACAGGGCCCAAAGGCACTATGTTCCCCATCCAATGCTTTAGAAAACCTGCTGGAAGGATTTACACAACCAAAATCCACATCTGCATCGCTTTGTGCACAACTTGTTTCAATTTTGGGGAAAATTCATCAGCCGTTTTCACTGTGCACCTGTTAGAAGAATGCACATTTTCTCCTATGGAAAAACTGATGTAAAAGGTGAAAGCACCCCCCTTTTACAGCACCTCATAACTTTTCCATTGAGCACATTTGCACCACACATTTGAATACCGGGGGACCTGAAAATCATCTTTAGAAAATGCAATACGGATATGCCAAGCAAGTCAACAGTTTTTATTAAAAGAATGTGTGCAAAGTCAATGGATCATAGGTTTTACCTTAACTATAAGGCGACAACTGTCTGCCTATTATATACAACTGCCCGCATTTCCCTATTTTTTCCATCTTGCACTGAATAAAGTTTAATTTGGGAAAGGTGTGACTTTGGTGCTTTTCTTTTTTGCTGCCCGTTTACTCTTTCCACCGGCCGCTCTCGGGAGTGCATTCCACTTTCTAGTACTTAGGTACGTTGGGATTTGTTCCATGTATGTATATACATGGACTTCCAGGGATGACTACTGGTTGGCTGTGCACTTGATAGTTGAAATTACCTATTCTACTTTCACATTTCATGTTGAAGGATTTTTTTCTATAGTTTTTAAACCCACCATAAATGTTATGATGTTTGGTAAGCATACCCCTACACTCCAATTACATAGATATCAGCATGTTCTGCTCCGATAATATCTAATGAGGGTGCAATGCTTTTGCGGGTGTCTACATTTTTGATAGCTGGATGTCTTGGGTTGAGAAACCTACGTAAAAACGATTCCCTATAAGACAAAGATACCGTTCTAACATGGATAAAAAAAGTATACTTTTCAGCTAATTTGCATACCCACAATGCATTGCTCAGTGGTATAGAACAGGACATGCACATCCATCGAGGGATGGTTACTGGGTGGTGCAATGGCATGTGTGCTTGTTAAATGAAGTGACCTATTCTAGTCTCACATTCACGTACAGCATATTTTTCATACATTTTATAAACACACCATATCTTTGATGGTATTTCGTGTATCTCTCTCTCTCTCGATAGATATACGTATTTATCTGTCTATATATGGATATATATCTTCCCCTCTGAGCCAGTACTTTTTCAATGTAGAGATGTGATTTTTTAAACATAAAATCAAACATTTATTACAAAATAGATTTTCCTCTGTTGGGTGGAATTGTTGAGCAGTTGAGTAATTGGAATGGGGTTGTCCTAATCTGTTATTAAATCCAAAGCTTTAATGTTTTAGGGTGGGTGGTTAAATGAGCGTGGTTTATCTGATTAATGATCCCACTGTTGTGCCAATGGATTCTGTCTTTGAGAGCAGAGGTCCCTGAGACAGAGGAGGCTTGGATAGTTCAGAATTATCCGCAGAAACTCCCCTTCTTTGTTAGAAGGGGTTTTGAGTGGAATGTTAAGTGACAAGTCTCTTTAGGGCCTTCTTTGATTTCCCTTTCCTGACATAGGAGGACAGCTTTATGAGGACGATCAAGGTCAAGTCAACAGGTAGTTTTTCTTGGACGTCTCTTACTTTCCTGTAGTTCCACAATCCAGTAGGGATGGGGCATCTATGATCGAATTCTTTGCAAGATCGAGTGACGTCTCTTCCATGCTCCCATTTTGACTACTTATTGTTGAATTGTCCGCCAGACACACTGGCTAAGTTGAATTAGGACAGGGCCACCAAGAAACGCTATCTCTATGCCTGAGCTGCTGGACATAACAGGACTTTCCAAGTGATTGACCGTGTGGACTCTTGGCCGAGATTCCTTAGGGATGAGGAAAGCCCACTTTGGATAGGCCTCCATGTGTCAGGGAAGGACACATTGCTGCAACATTCAAAGAAATGGAGTGGGTGCCTGCACGTTATAACAGCCCTTGGAAAATGGATGATCCCTGCTAGGCAGATTTCTCCAGAGAGTGTGAGATAAGTGTCCACCGTCTTTGAAAGAAGGACTGTCTCATTTCTACATAATTTTATAGACAGAAATCACTAAGTGGTAAGTAACTTCAAGGTACGTTACTTTGTTGTATTTTTCTCTTGAGGGTGTTCTTCTCACTGACTTCAGAAAGAAATGTTCTAGTTGCGCGCGCTGAATGTAGACACTCCCGCTCCACCCAACATGACAGGAACTAGGAAGATCTCCCTGCTCTCCATGCTTCCTTGTTCATGTCGGCATGGGCATCAGGTAAGAAAAAACCCTTTTTGCAAGTGTGTTAGCATTTGTGTGCATGATGGTGTTGCATGCATATGATGTATGTTTGTATGTATGCATGCATGTATGTAAGGGTGTGTTATGTATCATATAATGTGTATGTGAATAAGTTGTGAGTGAATGATGTATGGGTGGATGTGAGCACATGTGAACAAGTGAGTGAATGGTGTGTGTAAATAAGTAAGTGAATATGCATGCAAGCATGTTTCTGCTTGTCCGGCTGCCATGGAGGGGACTTTGGTGTGTGTGAGGCTACTATGGAATGTCATGATAATGCAAACATGTTACGTGTTAAATATGTGGCTATACTGTAATTTTTGTGTAGCTGTGGCATGACATTTTTAACGTGCATCCATCCATGGTAAAGCACGCAT
Source organism: Ambystoma mexicanum (assembly GCF_040938575.1). Lineage (NCBI taxonomy): Eukaryota > Metazoa > Chordata > Amphibia > Caudata > Ambystomatidae > Ambystoma > Ambystoma mexicanum. The sequence goes on along the minus strand of NC_090926.1, from coordinate 1,014,588,042 downwards.
GATATGTGTTATTATGTGGCTAGACTGGCATTTTGGTGCAGCCAGTCTAGCCATTTTATTTACTCTGGCGTGATGTTTATTACTGGGCATTTATAATAAATCAATCATAAGTGTTATTTCGTGGCTAGACTGCCATTTTAGTGGAGCCAGCCTAGTCATTTCTTACTGTGGCAAGACATTTCTTACTGGGCAACTATGATAAAGCAAGTATGTTAAGTGCTATTACGTGGTTAGAATTGCATTTCTAGGCAGCCGTTCTAGCCATTTCTTACAGTGGCATGGCATTTATTTCTTGGCATCTATGGTAAAGTAAGCATGATAAGTGTTATTACATGGCTAGACTGGCTTTTTGGTGCTCCTGTCTAGCTATTACTTACTGTGGCATGGCATTATATTCTGGGCATCTATGATAAAGCATGTAAAAAAAGTTTTATTACCTGTCTGGACTGCCATTTTGGTACAGCCCCACTCGCCATTTTATACTGTGGGGTGGCATCTTTGTACTGGACATCTATGATAAAGCAAGCATGATATGTGTTATTACATGGCTAGACTGGCATTTTAATGTAGCCAGTTTAGCTATTTCTTACTGTGGTTTGCCATTTATTTCTCGCATTCTATGGTCTAGTAAGCATGATAAGTGTTATTATGTGGCTAGATTGACATTTTGGTACTCCTGCCTAGCCACTACCTACTGTGGAATGACATTTCTTGTGCTGGATTTCTATGGTAAAGCATGCATGATAAGTGGTATTAAGGGGCTAGACTGGCATTTTGGTGCAGCCGGTCTGACCATTTCTTACTGTGGCATGGCATTTATTTCTGGGAATCTATGGTACAATAAGCATGATCAGTGTTATTAATGGCTAGAATGGCCTTTTGGCATTGCTGTCTAGCTATTACTTATAGTGGCATGTCATTTTATCCTGGGCATCTATGATAAAGCAAGAAAAATAAGTGTTATTACATGGCTGCACTGGTATTTTGGTTCAGCCAGTCTTGCCATTTCTTACTGTGACATGGCATTTTAGTACAGGGCATCTCTGATAAAGCAAGCATGATATGTGTTATTGAATGGCTAGAATGACATTTTAATGAATGCAGCGAGGTTAGCAAATTCTTACTGTGGCATACCATGTAATTCTGGGCATCTTTGGTCAAGTAAGTATAAGTGTTATTACATGGCTAAACTGGCATTTTTGGTGCATCTAGTCTAGCCATTTCTTACTGTGGAATTACATTTTCTACTGGACATCTATGATAAAGTATGCATGATAAGTGGTATTATGTGGCTAGACCGGCATTTTGGTGCAGCCAGTCTAGTAATTTGCTATTGTGGAATTAACATTTTTTTACTGGGCATCTATGACACAGCAACCATTGTAAGTGTTAGTGCATGGCTAGATTGGTGTTTTGATGCAGTGGGTTTAGCCATTTCCTACTGTGGCATAATATTTTGTATTGGGCATCTATAATAAAGCAAGCATGATTAGTGTTATTATCTGGTTAAACTTGCATTTGTGTGCAGCGGGTCTATCAATTTCTTGCTTAGCTATATTGGCATTTTGGTGCAGCTGGGGCATGACATTTATAATGGTGATCCATCCATGACCAAGCAAGCATGATAAGTATTATTACGTGGCTTCGCTTGCATTTTGGTTCAGCCAGTCTAGTTAGTTCTTTCTGTGGTATGGCATTTTACTGTGCATCAAGGGCACAACAAACACAATATGTGTTATTATTTTGTGTCTAGACTGGCCTAAATTGTGCAGTCAGTTTTAACATGTTTTCTTATTCTGGCTTGGCCTTTTTAGTGGCAAAGCCAACATGAGTATGTCCTTATATGGGAATACTGCAATATATTGATAGAGCCAGTCTGCACATGTTTACTTATAATATCATTTCTGGCAGTATGCGGAAAGCCAGCATGAAAATGTTTTTATACTGGCATATATTATGGGCAAATACATAGTGAAAATGCATTGTGAAATGCTCCTGTGCACTGTTGGTGAACTGCACTTCTTTTTACTCTATTTTTCACAAAAAGGATGCTGTATAATGTACCATATTAACCCATTATTCAACAAATGTTTGAGGAAACTCCTTTGGTTAGGTTGGCTGCCCTCGCTACACTTGCGTAATTGTGGAAAATGTTTGAATTTCATCCAATTAAATAATTCACCAGCCGCCACTGTGTGAGTGGCTGGTGGGCGAATGCCTATAATGTTTACATGCAAGTCTGGGACCCAGGTAAGGGCCATTGGAGCATGGACATTTTCTTACATGTTTTACTGGTATTCGTGGGCAAAGACAACTTGATTAATGTCATTACATGGATGAGGATTTTGGGGCAGTATTTATAGCAACGTGGGGTAGTCAGACTGGACATTCTCATTCCGTGGAATGGCATTTTTTATCCACATGTCGGACATGGTCAATATGATGTGTGGTCTTAAGGGCACTTGTGCAGTCAGTAAGTAAATGTTTTCTTTCTGTGGCATTTCATGTTTTAGTGGTGTTAAGGGCAAAATCAACATGATGAGTGTTCGTACATAGTGGGTGAATGCATTTGTGCAGCTAACAAAGGAAATGGTTCCTTACTGTAGCATTGCATATTTTACTGGCGTTAAGGGCAAAGTAAACATGAAGAGTTTTCTAACATGATGGTGCAGGGAGTGGGTAAGCATTTGTGCATCAGCAATAACTTGTTTTCTTCCTGTGACATGAGCTTTTTTATGCTCAAATTAAGGGCAAAGGCAATAAGCGAAAAATGTGTACATGGGGATAGTGGCATAGACGGGCAGAGCCAGCATGAACATGTTTTCTCATGGTATTATTACTGTGAACAGAGTTGCCTGGTGTTTGAGTGTCAGGTCTAAGGAGCCATACACTCCCCACCCCCTTGTTTCTACGCTAGGTGAAAGATTGATGGTCTGATTAAAACATATACTTACATCTTTCACATAGTGCAGTGTGCAGCGTTCCCCTGATCATCATGCGCATTGCGCATGCGTGGTGTCCAGGAGGTGCCTCTGCTTTGCTGACAAGCTTGGGGGAGCCCTTCAGCATGGCTCGCATGGGGGACTCCCATATTTTGTGTTACGCCACTATACCTCCTATTACCAATATGCCTACCCTCTCCCCACCCCGTACTCACACCATATACCCTTTTCCTCTCTACATTTACCTATCTAGTTTACCCCCACTAAGTAACCTACCACGAAGTAATGTTTCATCAAGTAATTTCCGTTGATACAACCATGGTAAACGACCTTTTCCTACTACTGTGCCATGAGGCTAAATGGGTGAGCAGTTCCAACTGCACTGATGTGCTATACTAGTGGGATGCTGCAAGCATTTATAACTACTGTTGGAGAATCATGCTTCTATCTGTGTTGGTACTAGGTAACACATGTACATACTTAGGAGGAAAAGCCTCACAGAGCACTCATGTGTACAACGAACATGGTCTAGTAGCCTGGGACTGAAAGACCCATCCAAAGGGCTGGGCAGTAAGGGTGTAGGAGGATGTACGTTAAGTGCTAGCGTGTTACATATGGGTGTACGTTTCCGTCCTAGCAGGACTGACTCAGCCCTTCATCCATTCAAGGTCAATAAAATGTATACCATCCAATTGGGAAATAATGGCAGCTATTATAAAAGTGTCAAGAAGTGTTAGGACTCCAGCATGAAATGCTATATAAAACCGGATATGATTGATACTGGGGTGCACCAGGAGACAGTATGGTTCAGCAACTGTTGGACAGGCAGCTTAGTTACATCACTCCTGTGCTCACACACCTAATGAGGCTGCATTATTAAAATGCAAAACATAAGCGGCTGACCCCACTGAAATCCTATGGTCTGAAAAGCCTAGAAGAACTGGAAGGAATCTCTGGTCTGTAGACGCACACCTGTGACTATAAGAATTGGTCAGGAGTTACTCATCTTTTCTTCAACATCTTGTAACTGGAAGTACATTTGAAGTTCCTTAGAAGACTGAAGAACAGGCTTCACAACAACACACCTGAGGTATATGTATTTATCTGAGCTATCTCATCCGTCCCAGCCCTTTAAGATAAGGTTGCAATACTTAGAGACGGATGGAGATATAGAATATTACTCAAACATCAATAGTCAAATCTGACTCAGGACGTTGGCAAAGTGGACTGTTTTAATATCAATTATCTAAAACAGGGAGTTACAATGAACATCAACGCGTTCGCTCCATTTTCACATTCAATTCAACATATGAAAAAGCAGGATATATACTGAAAACTCATCACTATTGATGTCAATCTACGTTCCAAACTCCAAAAACCTATTTGGAATAGTGATTGGCTTGCAACTAACATCTAGGTATGTGTTCCATACTGGTCAGGGAAAGTGATTGGGTCTCTAACATCAGATGGGGCAACTAAGCCCTCTTCTAGTGCAGCTCACTACAAAAGTCATCAAATACACAACGTCCCATTGGTTACACAAACTATAGGGCTCTCTATTACGTGTCCTTCTATAATTGGTTGGAACCCTTGTACCCCTCTGTAATATTCCACATGCGTAAGCAGTACGGCTGGCATCCAGGTGCGAGTGGGCTAGTCAGAACCATAGCTTCCCACCAATTAGACCTGGCATCCATCATCACACTTGCAGTCTACTAGTCTATTAAGGCTTTGAACACAGCCTTGGAAATGTTCTCTGTGCTGAAGTATATGAGGGAGTATAACATACTCTGTATTCTCGGTTTCGATACAGCTCATCATAGTGTCTATTTTCATCTGCCCACGTGACTGTAGACCATGATTTCGAGTCTTACTGCATTTAAATTTAAAATACTACTTTTTGATGAATCTCTGACGTCTTAAATGTCCTCGCCCCTCACTAGAGACTAGAGCTCTGTTCTTTCACACAATCTCTAATTGTTTGTACACACAGCCAGGGACGTCATTTAGGGGTCGCCAGAGGTCGCAACTGCAACCTCTGAGGTCTCCCTTGCAACCTCTGTGGTCTCCCTTGCGACCTCTAAAAAAAACAAAAAAAATCTTTTTTTTTGGAATGCAACCTCCTGGGATGTGGCTGGCACCATGTGGCTCTTTACTTCTGGAGTGGCTGGCTTTCTTCTTCAGGCCCCTTAAAAAAAGAAGAAAAATAAGAACAGGAGTGCCACAAGTCTAACACATTCAGAACTGACCCTAAATAATAAAGAATAGGAATACCAAATAATGGGGCTGATTCATGGAATTTTTGCACCGAAAAACAAGCCATTTATAGAGAAAAAATATACACCCAATATCACCCAACCTGTATTGGTACTCATTTATCGACCTCAGAAGGATGAAAGGCTGAATTGAGGAATTTAAGAACAGTCTAAATCAGTGACTCACCCCCGAAGTGTGCCTGAAATAAACCTTTAATGGGTCTAGAAATTATTGTATAGAATTACAGAAAGACACATTGGGGCTGATTCATGAAATTTGTGCGCCGAAACACATGGATTATTGCGCCATTCTGCACGTAAATCCCTGTTTAACAAATGGGCGGCGCACAAATTTCATGAATCTGCCCCAATGTGTCTTTCTGTAATTCTATACAATAATTGCTAGACTCATTAAAGGTTTATTTCAGGCACACTTCAGGGGGTGAGTCACTGATTTAGACTGTTCTTAAATGCCTCAATTCAGCCTTTCATCCTTCTGAGGTCAATAAATGAGTACCAACATAGATTGGGTGATATTGGGTGTATATTTTTTCTCTATAAAGTGCTTAAGCATACGTGCTGTATAATAACACATCATTACCATTTGGTCATGGACGTCTGCTTGCATTCACAGTAATTTGGTAATATGGGCCTATACACACTGATCTTAACGATACATATGGCGATCCATTCTTGTATGCAATGTACATCACATTATAGTGATATCGTAACCATATTTCTCATAGTGTACAATGCTATGTGATGCCACTTCCTGTTTTGTCAATGGGTGAAAGGTCGTGTTTCATCACTTCCCGCAAAATCACTTCGGGGTGGGGTCAAATGACAACACTTCCTGTGATGTCATCAGGGGGTCAAGGATTGTGTGATGTCATTTCCGCTACCCCTGGCATTTTGGTGAAATGATGTCCCTGAAGGCGGCCTTGACCCTTTGGTGTTGATACAACCAAACCTTTCTTTGATCCACCTCCATGGTTGAGTTTTCGATTTCTAACTGAGACATACTAAAAACGTCTTTCTGCTTTCGGAATGCAGCTCTGCTAAATCGCATTGTGGAATCACCCATAGTCCTTACATTTCCTATGTATATACGTTGGCGCATTGCCGCAATCTATTCACTACATAGCCAGCCTTAAAGAATACATTGTCTATTTGCGTTGCTGCTTCTGTACAATTGTGAAACGACTTAATTTCTTCTTTATTTATTCTGTAGCATGAGCAGCTGTAACTCGAGCCTAAAATGTTGCTCATCTTTAACACCTTAAATTTAGAGTTTATAGAATCTTTATGTTCTCTCGTCTCTGCATCTCTTCTGGGTGTGTCGATTCTGCTCTTCATGACGTCACCAGTCTGCTTTCCCGCTTGTTTCTCCAATTTGCTCCGGGATTTCATTCAAATGGCCATCATATTGTTGTGCATGCATGTACGGCTTTCTCAAAAGAAATCTTCCTTTCAGGATTCTCTTTGGTACAGGTATTCTCACTGGCAATGCACGTGTTTCACATTCTGGCTCCCAACATATTGGCATCGTAGGGGAGGAGCTTTGGGTGGGGCTACTTGGCTCCACCTCTACATATGCATGTAGGTATAGGTTTTCTAATGTGCATACAAAGCTGTTCAGCAACAAAGCACCGTTGAACAGAGGGATTCAGTAATGGGGAAGTATAAGGTGAATGCCCCTCGAAGGATACACTATTAAGGGAAAGGCACATAGAGGACCACAGAGGGTTACAGGCATGGGATAAAGGTTATTTACTGATGTATGCATAGCTGTGTACCGTTCATGCTACACCATCTTTACCCACACGCTGCAACAGCAGTGCCCACCATTGCCCTCTGCCCTTTCAATGCCCAAGGAGGACTCGGAGATGCCAAGTCGTTGAGAAAGCCCTCCCATTTGTCTCAGCATTTTCATTTACCAGCTTTAGCAAGCAAATATGATTATTATAATTATTATAATTATAATTATTTTTTTATAATGCGCTTAATACTGAAGAGGTACTTAAGCACGGATCCGGGATTCGAACCTGACAAGCGCGTTGCCACTGAGATATACTAACCATTTCATATGAATTTGACTTTTCATTTCTTCGCTTCAGATTTCCTGATTTCAGTCACCTATTTTGATTTTCAATACATTTTAGCTGGACTAATCTGGAGAAAATATCTACCAATCAAAAAACGTACTGTATTGTGTGTTCCAATACCCATTGCCTTTCCAAGACGTAAGAAAGCAGCAAAGCAGAGTTTGAATCTCTGCTTTGCTTTCCGCCTCCGTCTTGGAAAAGCACTCGGTTTTACGCCTGCCTGAGATTTTCCTTTAGGAGGAACACCAAAGGATCGCTATGCAATGCACCTCACATTTACCTCTGGTGTACAGCAAGCGGACTCCATAGCAATCCATTATAAAACGCCATCTGCAAAGCATAATGTCCAGGCAGCATTTCATTTCTCGCAAAGCGGAGAGGAAGAGTGAAGAGAAAAGGCCAGGTGGCCTACATATACTCTTCACAATTACACCTCACTTGTGAGTGGTGAAAATTGCATACAGGGGGTCAGCAAAACGTACGTGCAAGGGTTGGTGGTCCACTGCATGCAATTTGCATTTTTTCAAAGTGACCCCGTGGAACTACACAATTAAGACTATGCTTTAGAAAAATAGCGAACAATATGATTATGCATCAGGTGCCTTTCACAAAGGTCAGCTAGGTGGGGAAATCTAATTCTGGAGGCCTGCTGACATCATTCCGTTGATATAGTGATTCTTGTTCTATTGGGAAAAATTGTTTTATGAAACACGCCCTGACGGCCTTTGTCCTTCTTCTATTACATTTCAAAGAGAGTTGTATGCACTGGAGGCAACATCTCCTCTCTGTGTTTCAAAGCAACAAAGGTGCAGGCAGTCCTGGGCCGCTCCTATTTTCTCAAATACAATTGATAGTCAAGACTAGAGACGTCTTTATGGGAAGGCAAACAGTGTTCTTGCCTTGGGCCCCCATCTTTGGGAGGGAGGACATGGCTGGTTATTCAAAGAAGTCAGGATGTTTCATGGTGCGCTGCTGTAGCTCTGAACAAGCAGCCTGGTCTCTGACTCTGCAGCTGCTGCCACCAACGCCAGCCTGCAGACAGTGTGCAGGGGCCAGGGCCAGTGCACAAGCCCGCTGCTATCAGAGGCATGGCAAGGCAGCACAAATGTACTTTGAGTTAAAGCAGCATTTTGCCACTCTAACATGTTGAACATATAGACAAGCGCCTAACCTTGCCTAGTGATAGCACCGGCTCTGGTCAAGACCAGAGACGTCTTAATGGGAAGGCAAACAGTGTTCTTGCCTCGGGCCCCCATCTTTGGGAGGGGGGACATGGCTGGCTATTCAAAGAAGACAGTGCCCCTTTTTTACAAACTAGGCCGGGATGTTTCATGGCGCGCTGCTGAAGCTCTGAACCTGCTGCCTGGTCGCTGTTCACAAGTACATTCTGTTCTGATCAATTAATCCTGCAAAGCTTTCTGGGTTGACTGTAGTACACACAGTGGGCCAGATTATTAAACCTTTCACATGTGCCAATAAAAGGTACAGCTAAATCCACCAAGGGCCTCTGAATGTGTGAATCTTAGATACACACATTTAAATGCCCCTTTTCACTTGCTTTGCTTGTTTGCGCCAATAAGGGGGCATTTTAGCAAATTTCAATGGGCATCCCAAATCCACCAATCGCTTGCGCTGTCTAATCTGCAGAAATGAAGACCTTCCATTCTGCCTGTTTGGACTAGGTGCAGGGGAAGGCCCAATTCACAATAGAATTCAACTTCAGATCATCTCCTAGGTGCGCTAAATTAGTTTCGTAGTGTATACTTCTCAAATTCTCCATGTTTCTTAGGGAATTTTTCACCCTAACCTATTACATATCTGCACAGATACCATTACATTTGTCAAAATGTAATTTATTTAAACAAGCATCTTATTTATTCACAAATACACCCACCTGTTTGGCAATTTTATGTACAGTTCCTGTCTCACGATACATACTTAGTCAAAGCATTTATGTACAATGGGCTTCATTACAAGTTTGCCGGTCCGGAAACAAGGGTGCCGGTAAGCTCACCGGCACCCGTGTTTCTGGATCGGCAAACTCCGAGTCTGGCTGCTGTGCTCGACAGGACTGACCCTGCCCGATGCTGCGGCCACAGTAAGCAGACTGTTCACGGAAGCAGCGGCTTTGTTAGCAAAGGTGCTGGTGCTTCCGCGTCCCCTCTCCCATAGAGTCCTCTTGGACTCTATGGGAATGGGGAATTACAATTTGCCGGCGCCTGACTTCCCGGGCCGCCAGACTCGTAATGAGCCGGTGGCACCGGGAAGTCAGGTGCCGGTAAACTATTATGTGTCCGTTGGCAACACACTGGTAGCACCGGCAGGGTTACCTCCGGACCCGTACTGAGGCCCATTGTATTTGTTTAGTCAATATGTATCCTGCCTCAGTTCCTATCATATATCATGCCTAAGTCCCTGCCAACATGTGTTTCGCTAAGGTGTCACATTAATTAATGTGGCCCCTCGTGAGCTGCTTCAAGGCTGACTTAAGTTTCACACTTTCCTGACAATTGAATCTAATTTGTATATTTTAATATGCCAAACCAAACTTCCAAAACAGACAACCATAGATATAAAATACATAAAATAACAAGAAAAACAAAGGAGAAACAAACATAAAATAACATTATGTTATCCTCAAGTCCATCAATATAGAATACTGAACCCACTTTTCACTAATACTTCAATCACATTGGTTATGGAGTTCAAGTGCTTTCAACTGGCAGCATCATTTTATATGTTGTGCATTCATCACCCATGTGGCTTCATAGAACGAAGAGAGACAACCAAATGCCATAGACCTCTGTCGAGAATATTTTCAGGTGTGCTTATTTGCCACCAGAAATGAGTTTAAAAAAAAAATATAGAAATTCAAAGGTACTTCTGCAGATCATAAACAATAGTCAACAGGTCTGTGCATTGGCAGTATTTTAAGCTTGACAATTGTATGTGATTTGTGTACTTTCCAAATCAGTTCCACATAACAGGATATTATTTTAGTTCATGAAAATCAAACATTTACAAATAATTGCACTTTGCTCTATGATAAGAACTGGCAAATAATGTGTCCTGGGAAACATTGTATATTGGCTCAAATCTCAGCTTCTCCACTTTTCTGATGTGTTTGGTTCTGGGAAAATCATTTACTCTTCTGTTGCCTAATCTGTCAAAAATGCCATTCTCAAACAAATTCAAAATTGTCAGTCATTAATATTGTTTTAGTTCTCGGGGTATGCTCTTTAACAATTTCTCACTCATAGTTTAATTAGCTATAGTGTTGCTTCATTATAATAATAGTGGCCTTGATGTATTGCACAAAACAAAGTCAATTGCAATATCACTTGAAAATCATTGCTCTCATCTAATCTTAGTCTATTGTAGCATACATGCACCGTTCAGGCAGCTTGTATTTTATATCCAATATCTATTCTATGAAATGGTATGTGTACCTTTCTCGTTGCTTCCCATTTGTCTCCATCCTCGAGCATATTTACATTCGGTTAGAGTGCTAACATGAGTCATCTGTCTATTTTGGGGTATGTGTACCGTTTTTGACATCTACTCATCTGTGTCCTTCATCTAAGACTACACATTTCTTGTGGCTGCTATTTTCCAAATGTGTCCTATGCCCTTGTCGTGGATTCCTAATATTGTCCTTGAAAGGCCACTTGTTCATTATTCTGATTCTAGCTAGTCTCAAGAGGTTGGTAAAGGGGCTGCATGGCAGCATATCAAGCTATGGGTTGTGATCACATTTGGGGGTGGGGGTACGACCGGAGATTCTGGATCCTTTACTTTCTTTGATTCGGGTGGTGGGGCTCAAAGGCAGCTGTGTCCTGGGCCCCACAATTCCTTAAGATGCCCCTGACTGAGGCTTTTGTTTGACAACAAGGTCACACCTCTTTAAGGGGGATCTTATTTATTTAGTTATTTATTTATTTGTTTATTTGCATTTATATAGCGCACAGCAGCCATGAGGCATTGTGGCGCTGTTACAGTGAACCTTTCTGGTTACAGCGAGCATAACAGTCAGACAGATACATGCAAATGAGCAAACATAATTACGGACGGTCTGTGTGGTTATACGTACTTAGTTACAATCAATACAGGGCAGGGCGTAGGAGCTAAAAGTGGGAGTATCAGTTGAAGCGTGTGGTTTTGAGACTTTAGCGGAAGGTAGTGAGGGAGGTTTCAGCTCCCAAGGCGTTGGACAGGGCGTTCCACAGTTTAGGGGCTAGATGGGGGAAGCCTATGCCTCCTGCTTTGGCTCTTTTGATGGGTGGGACGCGCAATTGGTTGGCATGGTGCGCTCTTTTGCGGCACGCAGAGGTGTCTCTGTTGATGGTTTCCGATAGGTAAGAGGGGGCTGAAAGGCTAAGGCATTTATGGGTTAACGTAAGTGTCTTGAATGTAATTCTTTCCTTAACCGGGAGCCAATGTTCATCTTGTCTAGCTTGTGTGATGTGGTTTCTTTTGGGGATGCTGAGTGTTGCTCTGAGCGCGTTATTCTGGAAAATTTGGAGTCGGTTTAGATTTTTAGCTGAGGTGCCTGCAAGGAGCACATTGCAGTAATCTAATTTGGCCCCAATGGTGGCTCGGGCGATGGAATGGCAATTTTGGTTGGAGAAGAGTGGTTTGATGGCGTTTATTAGTTTAGTGGTGTGGGCAGAGGCAGAGGCAATGGCACTAACCTGTTTGTTCATGGATAGGGTGGAGTCAAGGTGGGCCCCAAGGGTCTTAACTGAGGTGGAGACGGGGATGGTGGCGTTGTCAATGGAGAAGCTGCTATATTTTTGGTTCAATTTGTCGAGTATTTCTTTGGGCTTGGGACCTATGAGGATGATCTCCGTTTTGTCTCTGTTGAGGCATAATCGGTTGGCTGCCATCCAGGCTTGGATGGTGGAGTATATTTGGAGAAGGGCTGCAGAGTCGTGTTCATAGGAGATGGTGAGGGGAAGGAGGACCTGTGTATCGTCGGCATAATTGGTGTAGGCTATGCCGAGGGAATCCAGTTTATCAAAAAGGGGCTTGGTGAACAGGTTGCATAGGGTGGGTGCACTGCAGGAGCCCTGGGGTACACCACAATGGATGGTGGTTAGAGCGGCGTTGGCCAGAGTCTGAGAAGACTTTCATAGCTCTGCCTTCTAAGAAGGAGATTATCCACGAGGTGGCCTGTTCAGAGAAGCAGCTGCATTGGTGAGGTGGAAGGTAAGTATTTTGTGATCCACGAGGTCCGATGCGGCTGATAAGCCCAGCAGTAGTAAGAGGGCTGGTTTGCCTTTGTCCATTATTGTGGTTAATTGTTTTTTTAAGTCCAGGAGGGCGGTTTCAGTGCCGTGGACTTTGCGGAATCCAGATTGTCTTGTGACTAGGATGGAGTTGGATTCAAGGTAGTGCTGGAGCAACTAGCAGGAAGGGTAGGATAGACATTTTACAGAGAATAATGCAGGTTGCGGCCAATAACATAGGCCTCATCTCATTAAGACAGAGTGCAGAAGAGCAGCATAACATTAGGGACTAACCCGGAAGAAGGTGGACTTCTACACTAAGAAAGCTTGATTTGAGAACCTGGACATCTTGAATTCAGCAAATCCAATCTCATTTCTTCCTTAATTCTAGTTTGAACCAAAAAACCAGAAAGATGGAGCATGCTAGAAAGAGAGGTTTAAAGATCGATGCCTTAAAGGTGATAGTTAATACCTGAAATGAAATCCGAAAAGAGAGTGTGAGGCAGTGCAGGTGAAAGTGAAAGTGGTGACATTTGTGAGCTGAGGTTATAATATCCTTCTGAGACCAGGGCGTCGGATGTGCGGGTGAGGAGCATGATCATTTTACCACTGTCAAGCTCGGAAGAATCCCCTTCTGAATGGTTGAATGAAATTCAAGTGGTTTATGAAAAAAAGGTTTCATTTTTCGAAGTAAAAAAATTGATATGAACAGATTTTAAATAAAACCTAGCGATTTTACTTAGGAAAACGGAATAGAAAAAGTCAAGTGGACGACAAACTCTGCTGTTGAGCTGGGGGTGGGGGGGGGTTAACAGGTAGATCAAGAACACTAACCCCATGCAAAAAAGTCTACTAAGACCTCACAACTGTACACAGATGCTCTTTAAGCTTCCCACCATTAATAATAGCAGGGCCATTATCTCCCATCACCTCCTAGACTCCCAGGCGTGGATGTCTAACAGTAGCCTGCACCTAAACGGCGATACAACAGTAATTCTAATCTTTGACTATCCCTCCCCTCCACACATCTGTTCCAATGACCACCTGAACTGGGAAATAGCTGCAGATGTTTACAGTTAGCTAAAAACCTGGGTGACCTTTACGATACCCAAGACTCTTGAGTACCCTAGTTTGCATGTTCTTGAGTACCCTAGTTTCTATGTATGGGATCTAGTCAACTTAGCTGGGAAAAAAGTGAGAACTGTGCACAGGGGACACACCCAGAGGTTAAAGGTCGGATGCAGTAGCATCCGAGACAGCTGTAGTGGATAGGGGAAATGGGTAGAGCACAGGAGTCGGAAGTAGGGTTAATTGATCAGCAATTGGAAACCCATTCTTTAAAGAGCCAGGTCAGTTCTTCATGTCCTTCCAGAAGTGTAGTATCGAGGTGGACAGTCTGACCAGCGTTGGTACATTATATATGTGTTTATTGATGGCGAGCCAGTCTGACTCTTCTGGTGAGTGAAGCTGTAGCCAGGGGGGCTGGCTGCTGCCACTTGCTGTGTGATGGGCGGGGTATGGGGGGCCTCTGGCAATCCTCGTCAAAACACGTGCAAGGGGCAGGGGATCGCCATATGCTCAATGTGACTGAAGCAGGTCTTTTAAGTAAGTGGGGGCCAATTTCTGGCAAAACCCTTTTGGTCCTGTGTAGTGAAAACTATTATGCCACCACGTGCCATACTTAAATCAAGATAACATTACTTCACCACTACCATGGCAAAGGCGGAGAGCATGGCAGCATCTGCAAACCTATTGGGTCTATAAGTGAGACACCGCATCTGTGCAGAAGAAAGCATGTGCACACCTGATGCTTCCAAGATGGGTAACCAACATTTTGTGGTTCAGTTCATATTGCCAAAGAACCCGCAGTCCACCATTAAGCACACCAGAATCCAAGCATCCTTTACACTTAAACTAGTCCCCAAATTGCAGCAATAACCTGCCACAGCTCCAAACCCTTAAACTACACCCAACCCAGGCGGAGGGATCAGGTGCCTATTAAAATATTGATGCAGAGGCTAGCAGTGTGTGTCTTCATAAAAAGATCAGGAGAGCTTTTGGGGTGATTCGAACAGCATAGTAATTTGGAGAAGCATCCGGATAAGGAGGAGGAGGTGGAAATAACTGTTTTGTGGAGGGAGTTAAGAAACAGCAGCGTTAAAAGGTAGGAGGTAGAAACAGTTTTGTTGGAGTAGAAAAGGAACATTAAGTGAGACCAGAAAGAGGAGGAGGAGAACGCTCTAGAGAAAAGTATTGAGGAGAATATGGAGATGGCAACACCAAGAGAAGAAGTAATCACTCGAGGGAATATTCCCTCTGAGTAAGAACACCAAGACTGAGATTGTGGATGATTCATCAGAGGAAATTAGGAGCATTATGAGGGATCAAAAGGACAAGCTAGTTACTGTAAACTAGTGAGGAAGAGGTTGTGAAAAGGTTACTTTCAAGTCCTTGAACCCAGAGGCCTGGGGCCCTTTAAGATGAGAAAGCAATACTTAGAGATGGATGGGGATGTCGAGCTTACTCATACATCAATAATCAAACTGTCTCAGGGAGTTGGCAAAACACTATACTGTTTTATTAGCGATTTCCTAAAACAGGGAGTTACAACGGACATCAACGGATGTTCGCTCGAGTTCTCTCAGCGCATCATATAAAAAACAACATACCTATACTCAAAATTCATCACTACTGACCTCATCCTACTTGGCAAATTAAGAAAACCTACTAGGGAATGTGAAAGGCTTACAGGGGACATCTAGGTATACGTTCCATAGTGACGGGTTGTGATTGCGTCTCCAAGATCAGGTGGACAACTAAGCCCATCCAAAGTGCAAGTCATCTTCCGTGTCATCCTAATACTCAACACTTATTGGTTACCCAAGCTATAGGGCTCTTTCATACATGGCTCTCTATAATTGGTTGGCAAACATATACCTTTCTGGAATATTCCACTTGCTAGCAGCATGCAAGCTGGTTACCCCAGGTGCTGAGAGGGCTGGACCTGTCATGCCTCCCGACCCAATTAGCCCAACATCTATCATCACTCTTGCGGTCTGTCATTCAATTAGGCTTTGAACTTGGCCTTGCAGAGGCTCACTGTGCCTGAGAATAAAAGGAAGTGTGGCATGGCCTTATGTACTGGTTTACGTGTAGCTCAACCCACAGTCTGTTTCCATCTGACCATGTGACTGGAGACCATGTTTTCGAGCTCTTCGTTGCATAAAATACTATTAAATGATGAACTCTTGGCACCTTCTCTGTTTTTTCATTTTACCTCAAACAGAAGTTTGCTTCTTTCTCATGTTCCTGTAGCTTCTTGAAAGACAACTAGGCTCACGGTGGCCCTGACTCTTGGTGCTGGGCCAGCCAGCCTTCTTGAATTGTCGTTCGCCATTAGCTATTTTCCAACTGCGCCACACTTCAAGCCCTTTCTATTCACTGAGGTTCAAGTTTGCTAAAGTGCATTATGGAACATCCAGATTCTATACATTCCTATGTATATACATTGGTGCATCGCCACAATCTAGTCACTATGTAGCTAGCCTCAGGATTACTTTGTCTACTTGCGTTACAGCATCTGTACGACTGTAAAATGACTTTGCATTTTCTTCAGTGTTTCTTCGCACAGCATCTTCATTTTGATTCCGAAACCTTGCTTTTTCTTCGATACTTCGTCTTCAGATCCTATAGAATGTCTATATTCTTTTGTCATTTGTGTTTCTTCTGGGCGCATCAGTTCTGCTTTGTATGAAGCCACCAGTCTTCTTTCCCATTCATTTTCATACTTCTTCTGGGACTTCTTCCAGAGGATCATTATTTCTTTGTGAATGCATATAGGGTTTTCTCAATGGATACCTTGTCTCAAGAGTTCTTTGCGGTACAGGCATCCTCACTGGTACTGCGCATGTCGGGATTTCCGGTTCCCAACATATAGGCAATGTGGGGGCGTAGCTTCTGGTAGGGTTATTTGGCTCTTCCTCTATACTAGCCCCTCTGGGTGATTCATCGACCACTCTCTCATCAATCTTCACATCTAGACATCCTCGTCTGAAGAAGTGCTTCTTTGGCATCCATATCTTTCTGACTCCTTTCAGGCATCCTGCTGATTTCACATGCTTATCAACACTCCAGGTCATAAGCATGCATTGTCCATTCTGACTGCAGTAGATCGATATTCCCACATACTTCTTGTGGTTCTTCAGATACAGGAACTTTGTTCCCTCAGGTGCATGAATACTGGCCTTTACATAGTCTGTAATTTCTTCATCTGTCAACTCTTTAGGTTTAAATCCTGATTCAACATCAATCACAATCTTCATTCCTACTGCTTTCTTTGCAGTTTTCTTGCATTGTGTGATTATTATCCTTATCACACATAATCCAAACATGATCATCACCAATAGGGCTCCAATGAACTTGAAAATGTTTGCCATCCATTGTGGAACCCATGAAAAGATTGATGCAAACCAGCTGTCATCTGCAATGTCTTCCACTTCATCTTCCATTCTGAT
This sequence comes from Ambystoma mexicanum, assembly GCF_040938575.1. Classification (NCBI taxonomy): domain Eukaryota; kingdom Metazoa; phylum Chordata; class Amphibia; order Caudata; family Ambystomatidae; genus Ambystoma; species Ambystoma mexicanum. Next base: position 1,014,570,998 of record NC_090926.1, on the reverse strand, counting down.
GTGCAAATTTGTCAGCACTGTTATGGCCTCTGTCAAGGTACCATCCTCATTGTCATGAGAAGGTATGAATGTGCAACATGATTCTCCGGTTTTGGCACAAACACCTCCATCCATAGCTGTAATCATATACAAGACATATCTGTTCTGAAGAGTCATCAGGCGTATGGCTCTTAGCTCCTCCTTGATAGCACTGAATCCCTTTATGGTAGTGTTTATCGTCTGCAGAAGCTCCCATCTGGTGATATGCAACCACTTGGCATTTGCCATTGTCTGGATCCCAGGCATAAAGATAACAATAAAAACTGAAGCAGTCTTGCTGAACAATCTGTGTTCATATGGAATAGCATCAAAAGCTTCGATCGATTTGGCTGAGAAATAATTTTCTCTCTTCATTTGATTAAGGAGTTCAGCAGATATCTTCTTCCTCAGGTGAGCATCTGCTTTTGGAAACTCGCCATTGTTCAGGTCACTGTTTGGAATCACCAATGCTGGAACATGAACAATCACTATGAAACATAGCCCACCCCAATCTCTGGGTAGCTTCATGTAAACTCTGCATCCACAGCCCCAGTAGTGATCCATTATCACCACTGTCCCATCTTTCATTCCTGACACATCGAAGATTAGTCCGCACTGCTGATTTTCTCCAACTTTTCCCATGCCATTTTTTCTGAAGCATAGCTCTTTGCTAGCCAGAGGCACTATCTGCAATGGGCCTCCTTTGTCTTTGACCCACGTCAGAAGCTTTGCAAGCATCAGCCAGAGCGGTTTGCATCCATTTTTCACTCATTTGATAACTGGCTTGTGATGACCAGTTACTGCCACATCTCTGCATATAACTATGCCTTCTTCCCAACCATCTGGAGAAAGTACTGTTCCCCAGATTCGCATCTGGCCTCATTCCTTGCAGCTTCAAACTTCTTCATCAGTTTTCCCTTGGCAGTTGAGTTTCCTGTTTATCTCCCATCTAATTCCAGCTCCCTCCATGTCAGGCTCAGGCTGTCTGTATCTTATCACATGATCTCTGGTGTGTGCTCTTTCTCTTGTCTTCAAATCTTGAACATATTCATCTTCTTCTGGAGCCGACCATTCAGTCACCCATACCAAGGATTCTGTTTGACCCCGGAATTGACCTTTTGTATGACAGAGCGCAAGGTGAGTCAGGCAATGAGCAGTTTGGACGTCTATCTCTATAGCTATGAATATCTTAGACTTTCCCATGGCATAAGGCAGGAGTGCACATACATAGCAATCCTCTTTAGAAGTTCTTTTTCCAAATTCTTTCATGTGCTGATACCACATGTTGTTTCCCAAATGTGCTGTACTGTCTAAATAATCATTTAATTCATAATCATCCTCCCTTGCACTTCTCTTTGGTCTCTTTCTTTGCTTTGCTAAGAAAGCTTGTATCTGATGATCATAAAGAATATCCCAAATTGATCGCCCTACACTGGGAATCCTAGGAACATTCGTCAGAGAAATAGGTGACTTGTCATATGTCACCTGTGTAGGAATAATCACATATGGCCTTGACCTTTTTACAGTGTCTAGCTCTGAAAAGGTGACTGGAGTGTGAAGGATTAACGGGAGGCCTTCCTTTTTGGAGCCATTAATGTAAATAGTGTGGAGCAATAGAAACAGAAAGATAATAATGAATGCTGAACAAGAATATATTATGCACCGATACATCAGACCCCACCAACGGCGTCTCTCCACACATCGTTGACTCTGCTCACTTTCTGGAATTGCAATATGTTCACTAGACCACATGATGCCTGCAATTACTTTTAAGGGAGGAAAAATTCTTTAATCAGGCAATTTCTCATTAAAAGCTCAGCTAGCTGTCTGATTTGCTCTATAATTGCTGCCAATAATCGTCGGGCCATTTTTAGGATCTTGGATGAAAGTGCGCACATCAGTGCTGCGCCCAACAAGAGTGGGGTAAGCTCGGAGTATAAAAATGAAGACAGTAAGATGTAGTCTGTGTACATCAACATCTGACGGGACCATTTGCGCCAAAGAGAAATTCAGTGAGAAACGAGTCAGGGAACTGCTCCCTTTTCCAGTCATCGAAAAGAAAGTCTAAATTGGTAATTTTTCATTTACTTCAGCAATCCAAGGTCCAATGTCAACAAGCTCATATGGCTCAAGAACAATAACGTTCTCACTTCCTGATATAATATATATAAGGAGTCTCTCCGGGGAGCCACAGTCCAAATGTACACTTGCATCTATCTACTAGATAATCTTTGCATCCTTCTTCCTCATCATCGATTGAGTCTGCACATGCTGAACTTCTTCTTGACTTGCTTCCGAATGGGGTTGGGGTGTGACGGTCTCACCAGCATACACTTTCACATCTCCTAAGTGAATCCAAGCTCACCCCCCTTGGACTTTAACTATTGAAGGAGTAATGTCTTCCACTACATTAGGATCACTAAACCTAGGCTTGTGCCACTTCCTAGTGAAGTTCATGATTAGAACGGTATCTCCTGCAAAAAGTTTAGGAATACGTAGCTTTTCAAGTCTGCTTGCTGTATTGTCTTCATCTGCGTCCTAAGACCGACACCCCTTCCGCTTGAGTTGATCTGAAATGACAGAGATACCAGCAGTCATACATGTTAAGTAAGCATGTAGCTCATTTCCTAACAGTTCTGCAATTTTCTTGGCATCACTCCTAGTCCTCAATGGAGGAGTCAGAGGCGTTCTCATCTACCTCCCTGTAACTAGTTTGTGGGGTGTGAGCCGGTGGTCTGATCTGGGCTGATTTCTTAATGCATATAAAGCAAGGGGCAGGCAATGCAGCCACCCCTTCTTCAGTGTCAATTTCAGCATTGCTATCCTCTCCTTGAGAAGGCTGTTGAGTCTCTCACATATCCTGTACACTTGTTGGTGATAAGCAGAAGAAAACTTATGCTTAATAATAAGCAATAGGCTAATCTGTTCGAATACCTCGTTTACAAAATGAGGTCCATTGTCAGATCTCAGCACCTCACATACTCCCCATCTAGGAAATACATCTCTAACTAAAACCTTTGCAGTGCAAGTGGCATCAGAATGCGTGCATGGACCAGCCTCAATCCATCTTGAGAAGGGGCACACTACAACTATCATTTGCCTGAATCCATTACAAACTTGCAGCATATCAACATAGTCAATATGTAAATTCTGAAAAGGACCGTTTGGTTGAGGAATGACTCCTCTGACTGTTCACAGTATGTGCCCAGCAGTAAACCGTGGTTCAGTACAAACCAGTCCTCCGCAATGGTTGCTGCAAAGTTCTCCCTACTAACATGCACAGGGTAGTGTAGCTGTTCTAACACCACCCATAATAAGTCTACAGGCATCACCGGTTTACCAGTGCTGTCTTGTCACAGCCCTGCTTCGGAGGGGGATAGAAAGCACCCCTTCCGTGTCCACAGTTCTTTTTCTTCCTGTGGAGTTCCACCTTGAACTTCCATCAATTGCGTTCCTGACAAATGATTAAACCCTTCATTCACAACCATAATTACAACCATTTTTTCTTTCACATCAGGAGTATCAAAACTATAAATCAGATGAATAAGCAACCCTTTTAGACTCTTCGCCTGCAGCATGGTTTCCACATGAAATAAAGTCAGTTCTCTTAGTATGTGCTGCACACTTAACTATTGCAATGGCTACTGAGAGTTGTAATGCCTTAATGAGCCTGTACAGTAATGCTGTGTGTTGCACTGGAGTGCCGTCAGCTCAGAGTTAGCCATCCTTTTCCAACGTGCTAATACTGCGTGCGAGGTTGACGTCACATAGGCAGAATCACTGTACAGCATCACTTCTCACCCTGCATGATTCACAAGCGCAACAATAAGCACCACCAATTCTGCAGCCTGTGCTGAAAAGTGAGACGGTAGTGTCGCACTTGCTATAACTTCAAATTCCCCATTGGCTCTGTGCTTTACCACAGCTGAAGCTGAATGCCTTTCTCCATCAGTTTGATCAATTCTCGAAGACCCATCAATAAAGAGAACCTCCCCCGCTGCTAAAGCATTCTCCTTTACCCTTGGGATCTCATCATAAAATTCCTCATATTTAGAGCAATCATGCACTTGCTCATCCACTGCCAATGGTTCGGCTACAAACGTAGAAGGATTCACCATTTTACACCTGACTATTTTGATCGCTGGATTCGATATAACCGCCTCATAGGCAGAAGCTCTCTGAGACGTCAGTGTAACCTTGAGTTTCTCCAAAACGGCAAACAAAGCATGCATAACAAATAAAATCATAGAACACCCCATCACTTTACAGATTTCTCGATAGCGAACACGGCTGCCGCCAGCGATTGTTCGCAAGGGAAGGGACCTCTCATAACTGGGTCTAAAATATCACTATAATATACTAAGGGTTTATACCCTAATGTGGTTCTCTGCGTGAGTACTGCTGTCATAACTGTTTCATTCATGGGCGAAAATAGGTATAATTCTTCTGAATAATTAGGAATACTAGAACTGGAGCTGTGCAAATTGCTTTGTTCAATTCATCAAACCCTTCCTCCATTTCCTCTGTCCATTCAATTTTTTCCTTGTTCATCTGTGCTTTCTTCAGAGGCTGCAAAAGCAGTCTCGTTTATGAACTATAATCAAATCCCCATGCTCTGATGTAATTACATATTCCCAAAAACTCTTCCATTTGCTTTGTCGTGTGCAGTTTTGACTTTTTCATAATTTCCTCAGCTCTTTCAGGTGTAACTTTCTTTCCTTCATGCGAAATTAACTGTCCTATGTATAACACTTCTTCCTGACAATATTGCAATTTCTCCTTATCCGCTTTGTATCCTTTGTAAGAATAATCGTTAGCTGAATCGAGTCTCGTCTGCACTCTTCCTTTGTTGTGCTACAAACTCAGCTTTCATCTTCGTATTGCATCACAATACTCAGCAAATCAAAATTGCTTAGGTCCATCTGCAGGAACCTATTAAGAAGTGATGGATACTCACAGTACCCCTGGGGCAAATGTGTGCTTTTCAGTTTAGTCTGACGGAATGTAAATGACATAAGATCTTGGGAATCATTGTGTAACAGGATTGAGAAAAACGCATTTTAAGTCAATCACTGTAAAATATTGTGCCTCTGTGGGAATACTGCATAAAATCATTGTAGGATTCGGAACCAGAGGAAACTCTGCCTCTACAATCTGGTTAATCAGCCTCAAGTCCTGAATTAAACACCATGACCCTCCCTTTGATTTCTTAATCGGATACACTGCGGTATTACATGGCGAATCTGACATCACCAAGATTCCCTGTTCCATCATCTTAAAAATACCCTCATCTGCCTCTCGAGACATAGCATACTGCCTTGCTCGAGGTAAAATTCCTCCTGGTTTCAACTTAATCTTAATTTCTCCCACCCTCTTGAACAGGCCTATGTCATAGGGGCCGTAGTCCATAAACAGGTTGGCCCCTTTTCCAGGTCTTCATCAAAAAATGTGGGATGCAACTGCGCTATCATCATTCGCTGTGAGATCTCTCTTCTTTCTATCCTAATCCAATAAGTAATGCTCATTTCGAACACAACTTAATTGTCTGACGGGTTGTCTTTAAACATACCCTTGTCAGTGACATTAGTCAATCTGTACCCTTCCACAATGGCAATCACTGTTCTCCATGGCCTGCCCTCATCATCAAATCCCACGAGCATGGCCAATTCCCCTCGCACTATGGCTGCCTGCAATTCTAGGGGAAAAACCTGTCCCCCCTCTTCGTCCATAGGTATCTGTGGCCTGAACAAAAATTTGTCAGGTATCCTCATAATCTTGCCCACTAAACTAGGTAGTCACGTTAACAAAATGCGTACCTCACAGTGAAAACCTTCCGGCTCTAATGGTGTTCCTCACAGGGATATTTGTCCTGTAAATGCCATGATAAATTCACTCACATTTAAATAATGTATTCCTGGCGTGGAACACAGTATACCTTCATCAGTGAAGGAAATCGTCATATTTAGCTTCGTCATTAAATCTCGGCCCAGAATATTAACTGGTGTCTGTCTATTACACAACAATGGGACAGACATATCACACTCTCCTATACAGACTGGTAATTTCTCAGTAAAAGGAACTCTACTTGTAGCTCCAGAGAACCCTTGAGCATTCATGGCATTTCCTGATAACTAAAATGTTCCCTCTCGTATACATGAGTGAGTTGCCCCAGTGTCTACTAAAAAAGAAAAGGATTTGTGTCCTATTGTAACATCAATCCTTGGTTCCTCTTGGGGATTTGGCATTACCGATAGTACTGAACACATCAAGTCTTCCTGTGAGCTGTCCTATTGTGGGTACATGCTTAATCCAGTGCCTTTGAAAGGATTACCTCCCACAACAGCGACACCCCCTACTATAGGAGTCAATAACTGTCCTGTGTTTGCACTCTGCTGTATTTGCATGGGTGCATACTGTGTCTGCCCTGGTGGCGGATTCAATGGTGCTTGCTATGGTTGTAAAGCCTGTTGCATTTGTGGTACTTGTGTTTGATACACTGTCTGATCTTGGGCAAACTCATCCCTACTTTGTGGACTATATGCTGGAGGATAAACTGTCCCCCCTCTTTGGAATTGACCATTTTGTACATTCCTTTGGCTCCCACATGTACGAGCAATATGCCCTGTCATTCCAGATATCCAACACACAGGAGGGATCTTCTAATCTGCCCTCCCTGCATGCCTTGATTATCATTCTGCATATTCTGAAAACCACCTTGGCTTTTCTGAAAGCCCCCTTGACTATTCTGAAAGCCTCCTCTTCCCCTGAAACCCATTCCACTGTCTCTCAGCATTAACCCCTTCCCTTCTTGATCCGACTGCCATTGATTATTTGTCTGTGACATACCTGCTGCTTGCTGCATTCACAAGCCTTCTCCGCTTGTCTGTACTGCTCCTTCCTGTAGCGTACTTTGACAATTTCTTCTGAACTAGTTTAGCTTCCTCAAGTTTTCTAGCATCTTCCATCTTCTTATTTTTCTTTTGCAATAATGGGCAATGATGTGCAATGGTCAACTGTATTTCTGCCCATGGCTTCGCTTCCATTCCCACCAGCTTTTTGAGCTGTCTTTGTACCTGCTCTGGCAATCCCTGACATAAAATGTGATAGAATACAGGTATTGATTTCCCCCATGACTCTCGAGTTTCCAAAACCCATTGTTCATGAAAATTTTGAATGTAAGCAAGCAGAGCTTCGCCTTCTTGCATCTTACGTGCCATAAATGCACCCATATCTGATGTATCATGATATTGCACTACAAGCGCTGTGCAGACAGCCGCTCTGCAATTATTAAACAGTACCCCATCATGCGCTGTGTTCTGTGCGGTGACACTTGAATAGCCTGCTCTCGTCCAAATGTCATCAGACCTTTCCCCAAGGATAGCTGCTAGAAGACCTCTAATGTCCCCTATGGCTAAGGCATTTGCTCCTGTCATGTTTTCAATTCATAAATCCATTTCCCCGCACCTGCTGTTAATCTAGGTAATTTGCATCTTAAATTGTCTTTATTCATCTGGGGCAGGGGATATGCTGCAGTCTCACCCCTCCTTTCTCTACTAAAGGGAATTGCAATACCCCAAAATCACAATCAGCTCCCATCGTCTGCCTATCCATAGTAGGACAATGGTTCCTGATTGCCTTCTTCCTGGTAATGATCTCAGTCTGCTCACATATGGTGGCGATTCCCCACTCTCACTATGAGATCGCTTTTTAGATTGCTCTGACATGCACTGACACCCTCCTCCACAAGGAAGGTTTCCCTTACTTCGTCTGTCATATCTTGTCCCCAACTAGGATCGCTGTTATCTTTCTCGTCTCTGTTTAGAGTCAGCATGTCCAAAGACAAGGGTCCATGCTCAAGACTGAACAAACTTCCCTCCTTGCCTCGCGACTGGGCAATTTCAGATCGATCATCTTTGCCACAGTTCCTCAATTCACTTTTTGTCCTCACCTCCTGATAAGCTTTATCGATTCTATCTCCAATACTTCCTATCTCACAATTCTCCTCCATGTTGACCCTACAGGGTCCTGGCATCGCTTCTTGTGATGGGACAAACTCCTCTATGTCTCCCCATAATACTACTGGACTTCGTTCCTTTAGCTCGTTCTCAATGCGATAAATGTTGCTTGCCCTCTTTCTTCTCTTTCGCTCCATTTCTTCATCAAATTTCCTTATTTTCCTCGCTTCCCCTCTAACCTTTTCTACTTCCTGTCTTTTTGCTCCCCTTCTTTCATTGGCCCTATGCACCTCTTCGTCTCTTCATCTTTGCATTCTTTTATCTCTTAATTTCTGTTCTTCTTCCTCTTCTCTCTTCTTTTCTAACCTCTCTCATTCTTCCATTGCTCTTTGTCTATTGCCATATTTTCTTTGCTCTCCCGCTCACTCTTCCTTTCTTAACTGCTCTTCCCGATGCATCAGTTCTCATCTTTGTCTACTCTTTTTTTCATATTTGTCTTCTTTTAATCGTTTCTCTCGTTCCATGTCTTTTTTATTCTACTCATCTTGATCTTCTCCTTGCCTCACTTCCTCAATGCTCTTCCCATGAAGTTTGAGCAATATCTGACTACCGATCCATTCGTTCTGCATGAGCGCTATCTGGTCAGCTTTGTATTTTTGTCCTTTCTATCTCTAAATGTGTCTCTAAATGTCCTGTTCTATTTCTAGGGTCACATTTGGTCATTCACTTTCCTCTTTGTCCTGTGAGACTTTAGAGATCACTTCCTTTCCTGAAGTTATTTCTGGGCTTTCATCACTGCTATACACAGGTGGTTCATGTATGGGATTACTATATCCTGTCGCTGCTTTAAGTTTCCTTAACAGATACAATCCTTCATCTTTTGAACTATCGCCATTAACTGCAGGCACGTTAAGGGGAGCAGAAGACTCAACCCCCCCCAGTGGTTAAGCAACCAGTCTTCAGGAGCCGGGTCTTCCCATTCCTCCTGGTCCAACTTCCAAAGCTCTAACCTGGCTAACCTTTTCTACATTTTCTTCTTTAAGCTACCCACCATTAATAATAGCAAGTCCATTATCTATCATCAACTCCTAGACTCCCAGGCATGGATGTCTAACAGTAGCCTGCACCTAAACGGTGATATCTTTCCCGTGTACGCAGCATGCAAGTATGTGGTCATGTGTTGCAAAACTGCTTTTAACAGCGATCCCCTTGTGGCCATGGCATGAACATTTTATCTGCTGTGCCCATAACCCAATCTGCACTATATTGCTTAAACTTGGGTGCATGTTTTGGCAGTTGTTTTTATAGATGCATAAGTGGAGTAACATACCCCATTGCGACAAGTCCCAATCGACTGTCGATACTTACTGTTATTTTACACAAAAATACTTTTCAGAAAAAACAATAAATATAAACACACACCAATCTTTGCCACCTTTCCCACTTAACTTCAAGCTACCTGTTCACTCAGTACCAATAATAACTAAATAAATAAACCGTTTTTACTTTCAACCTTTTATCACACCCTATCATTTGTCGCTCTACGACATCTCATTTTTTCTCTGTACATAAAATACATAACATACACACACACAGACAAACTGGCCAGCCTCAATATATATCTCTTTTCAGCGCTCCTTGCTGCTAACCTTGCCCCTAAATTTACTCCGATGGGTGTGTACATTATTTCCTTTAGCAGATCTGTCTGCTTGTCTCCTATTTATCCACTTGGATTTTGAAATAATTTCATCTAGACATTATTTGAAAATAGAATTCTGGGCTTATCTACACTGCTCCTCGTCATTTAACTTAAATACCTCTATGTGACACTCTTCGTCATTAACTAAATACCCAACCAACCCTCTGTTATTTTCTCCTCAATTAGAACTTTCCCCAATTACCATTCATTCATTTCTTCGTACCTTTCTCAATCTACTAACCATTCTATCTCTTAATTTTCAGCTCCTGACCCTCGGGATCGTCTCCTCCTCAACCGGCCATCATCGCTTTCGGTCCGCTCAGCTCCTTGTGGAAACCAGCAGGGGTTTGCGTGAAAGAGGGACCCATCCCACCTATCACTAATATCGTGCAAGATCTTTTTGGCTGCTATCCACAGGAAGCCTTGTGGTCCTCCAGCTAAATGGCAGAGGACGTCCGATATTCCGAGACCCTTAAAAGCCTACTTGTTCGACGGTTCTTTAACCATCCTACCTCTGTTACCACGTGAACCCTGAGGCCTAGGTCCCTTTAAGACGAGGTATCAATACTTAGAGATGGATGAGGATGCAGAACTTACTCATACATCAATAATCAAACCGACTCAGGAAGTTGGCAATACACTGTACTGTTTTATTAACAATTATCTAAAACAGACAGTTACAACGGACAACAGCGGTTGTTTGCTAGATTTCTCTCAGCGCATCATATGAAAAAACAACATTCTTATACTCAAAACTTGTCACTACTGACATCATCCTACGTGGCAAACTAAGAAAACCTACTAGGGAATGTGATAGGCTTACAGGGAACATCTAAGTATACGTTCCATAGTGACAGGGGTTGTGATTGGGTCTCTGAGATCAGGTGGACAACTAAGCTCATCCCAAATGCAAGTCATCTTCTGTGTCATCCTAATCCTCGACACGTTATTGATTACACAAACCATAGGGCTCTTTCATACGTGGCCCTCTGTAATTGGTTGGCACACTTGTACCCTTCTGTAATATTCCACTTGCTAGCAGCATGCAAGCTGGTTTCCCCAGGTGCTGAGAGGGCTGGCTTTGTCCTGCCTCCTCACCCAATTAGCCAAGCATCTATCATCACTCCTGCGGTTTGTCATTCAATTAGGCTTTGAACTTGGCCTTGCAGAGGCTCGCTGTGCCTGAGAATAAAAGGACTGTGGCATGGTCTTATCGTCTGGTTTCGGTGTAGCTCGACCCACAGTCTATTTCCATCTGACCATGTGACTGGAGGCCATTTTTTCGAGCTGTTCGTTGCATAAAATACTATTAAATGTTGAACTCTTTGCACCGTCAGTGTTTTTCCATTTCACCTCAAACAGAAGTTTGCTTCTTTCCCATTTTCATGTAGCTTCTTGACAGACAACCAGGCTTACAGTGGCCCCGACTCTTGGTGATGTGCCAGCCAGCCTTTCTTGAATTCTCGGTCACCATTAGCTATTTTCCAACTGCGCCACACTTCAAGCCCTTTCTATTCACGGTGTTCAAGTTTGCTAAAGTGCATCGTGGAACATCCAGATTCTATACATTCCTATGTATATACATTGGCGCCTCACCGCAATCTATTCACTACATAGCCAGCCTCAGAATTACTGTGTCTACTTGCATCACAGCATCTGTACAATTGTAAAATGACTTTGCATTTTCCTCAGTGTTTCTTTGCACAAGCATCTTCATTTCAATCCTGAAATGTTGTTTTTTCTTCGATACTTCATCTTCAGATCCTATAGAATGTCTATATTCTTTCGTCATTTGTGTTTCTGCTGGGTGCGTCAGTTCTGCTTCATATGACATCATCAGTCTTCATTCCTATTCATTTTCATACTTCTTCCGAGACTTCTTCCAGAAGAGCATTATTTCTTCGTGAATACATATTGGGTTTTCTCAATGGATACCTTGTCTCAAGAATTCTTTGAGGTATAGGCATCCTCACTGGCACTGCGCATGTCGCAATTTCCGGTTCCCAACATATAGGCAACATGGGGCCGGAGCTTCTGGTAGGGCATTTGGCTCTTCTTCTACACCCTGATAACTAAGAGAGGAGAAGTTTGTGTAACCAGTGTCCACCAGGGGACACCTGGGAGGGATGGCTATATGAGCGTATAGTGAAGCATTACGGAGACACAGGAGAAGGGTCAAAAGAGGAGGAGGGACAGAGTGTGTAGAACAGAGCTTTCAGGCATGAGCACATGGCAGAACATTGTGAAGGAAACTCGGAAGGGTTTAGTGAAACTTGAGCCATGACCCTTGGACAGGGAGATGTTAATGACCAAACCCCACAACAAGGTTTTAATTTAGGAGGGCCCTACCTGCTTGCACTTGTGAGGCCTGTTGATTCGCACCTACAAGTTGAGTTGGTGCTGAAACTTTGCATGGCAGATCCAGCGAGGGGGAGGGGCAGAGCATTTGTTCCACGTGGTACTCAACCAACAAGAGGACCAGCCAGAAGCACCAGTGTTCTGCCAGGGGCTATGACCTAAAAGAGACTGTGAGTAGCTTGGGAGGTACCTTTAGCTTCCCCCAAAAAATGCATCAGAATTGCCAACTTTACTGTATACAGGAGATGTCCTGTGAGGCATTTTGCTGTTTGTTTTTCTTTTGTTGTTCAACCTTCGGAAGTTGTGCTATAAGACAGCCCTTAAAAATATACATCTCATTTTAGCTTCTGGTTTGAGGGTGACCCTCAGCCACCTTAGCGAAATACCCTCATGTCATGGGAAACTATTGGGAAATCTGTGAATCCCTACTGAAAGGAGATATGCTGTGGGTTTCTCAAGCACATGTCATACAGGAAACATACTGTGGCAATCGCTTCTTTATTATTTTATACATTCTCCTGTCTTCAAGACTATTGTGTTTCATGTATATGATAGGGATCAAGGACCAGACACACTCAGAAATGTAAATTTAAATGTGGTTTATTGGGGACTCTTGACAGTGAGTAAACAAAAAAGTTCCACAGAAGTGTCAGAATAGTTCTGGGCCATGCAAAGCTGAAAGTTTAAACTGGCTTTCTACAGCCTTGTGAGGCTTCGGGTTCCCTTTTTGTGCCCCAAAGTAAACTATGGGCCACATTACAAGTTTGGAGGTAGCCATGCCGTTTTTACCGTCATGGCTAGCCCCAAACTCGGGTCGGGTCTCGTAAAATGGGAACAACCGAGCCATTCTGACCTTTGCGGGCCTGGTAATTTCCATTTGCGGGACCCGGACCCCGTACGTCCCCATTCCCATTTGAGCCCCCATAGGGCTCAATGGGGATGGGGAGGATGTTAACAACGGTCCCATTCATAACGGGACCGTTGCTACCATCCTGTTCTGTTAGCGGGTGCCGCTCTGCACGTCTGGTCTGACCAGGCGTGAAGAGCGGCCTGTAAGCAGAACTCGTAATGTGGCGGCAGAGTGATAACGGCACCGGCAGCACTACCAGTGCCGCTATCACTCTACCACCAGGGCCGCAATGAGGCCTCTCTATATGTAATGTCTCTAAATGCCAAAACTCTCTTCCACACACAAAAAAACTATTAAGGTTAACCAGTGTCTGGGACTTGGCTCATCCCTGGTTCTTGGCATGTCCTCCGTTGTACTGGGTTTACGGGGAATTTTCCCCTTTCTTTCCCCATCTCCTTTACGACTTGATGTGTGGTTTGTTCCTCTATGGAATTTCTGCTTCATCGACCACAGAGAGATGTTGGGGTCTTTTGTCAAAAAAGAGATGGGCCTGGCTCAAGGTCGAGGCAACTCCCAGAGACCTGGCTGTGGGCCCTGGGATCTGGGCAGAGTATCAAAGTGCCCAATTACTCTGTGGTCTCCTTGGTGGCTTGTCACTCTGACCCTGATCCCTGGTGATGTGGCTTTGTCTTGAAAAGAGGGTAATTGCTCCCCGGGACCAGCCCTTATTAGCATAAATCACCCACTTACAGGTCCGCACGTGCTGAGCAACGAACTCATGCATGAGAAATGACACCTTCAGTATAAAGGTAGCATTTATTAGACAAAAAGCATAATATAACAGAACAGTAAATTTAGCAGCAATTTGGAATTCAAGTTAGAGAAGATTACAAAGCTCATTAGAGAAATCACAAAACTTAGAGAAACACAGTCTTACGCCCTTTGAGATGGTATCATTAATCAGTGCTAGGAGACCCTGGTCACCTTAAGCTAACTGCTGCCAGCCTCGCTCCTTCAGATAACAGCACTGCAAGGTGCCGCAAATAGCCTCATCATGTTCCGGGCACACTCGGTCTGTGGATGAATCTCCCGCCCAGTTCTGGGTGCTTGCACCTTTTGTGCTCTCGTGCCGTTAATCAGCATGACGCACAGTTCCAGACCTTCGTCGGGCAAAATATGCTTGCCAATGGAAAAACCCAACAGATATTTTACCCCTCTGGGTGCCAGCATCACGCCTTTGGCCACTATCCTCTTTTGCACTGTTATCACTCCTGATACATTCCTAGGTATGCTTCTCTTGGTGCCTGTTTTTCTACTCTAACCGCAACCCTCCTCTGTACTACTAGTCTCTGTCTCTTTGGCCATCACTCTCGCCCTCTTTTCCTCTTGCTGGAGCCCCGAGTGTACTCCTTGGTCTGGTCTCCTTTGTCTCTCCTCTAGCTCCCAGGGTCCTGTGTTGCTCAGTATCCTGGACCTCTCCTCTACTTCTCTGGGCCTTGAACAATCTCCTGCTCTCCTCCAGCTTTCTCCAAACTAGTTCCTATCCTGACTCTCCAGTCTCCATCTCCTACACCAAGCACCCACACTTCCAGCCTGGGCTTGTGGGCTTTATAGAGCTATAGCCCAGCCTTTTAGTGGCGCCTTGAAACACCATTTGTTATACAGGGGCCTTACAAATATCCAATAAATAAATGAATACTTTAGGCTCTGGTGAAAGTGGGCACCGGTGTGTTAGCTGGGATGGGGATTGGCTCAGGATCTATGACCCTAGGGATGTCTTACAGCGCTGATGTGGAACTTAAGATAGGTGCATCCCCCTTTGTCCTTCGATGATTCTATCTCTGCCTGCCACAACATGTCATTGCCTTACAACCTCTAGGGTAAGGTAACCCAGGTTTGTCTCTGCTGGACGCTGGTTTAAGGATTGGCCGGAGACCACATCACACCTGCACCAAATAATGCAATTTGTGGGCTCTGTATAAAGGGTAGAATGAAACCCAAGGTTCTCAGTTTGTCTCTGAAGGCTTACTGGAAAACTGTTTAAAGTACCTGATGGACTGCTTCGCACATTAAGCACCACCCAGAAAACCTAAGAGTGTGTACATCCACGCAACTTCAACGACCCCACACCAAAGAAAATAAAATGGTAGACAAACTCTTAATGTCTGTTTTCCATTCTATTTCAAATGTATGGCATACACACATATTATCTCGCTGAGCTTGGTACTGCCATGGCAGGGATTTAGTGTGTTTGGAGATTTACACTTTCATGCGGCAAGTTCTCATTAACTGGTAACATTGTCCAAAGAGTAAGATTCAGAGAATGCTTGGGAGGGTGCTGTTACTTGATTGAGGAAATAGTTGGACACAAACCCTCTGGGTCTGAAGACTGAGAGACAGATCCTCATATGCAGCCCCTATGGTTATGGCATAATACTTGTCTGAGGCTTTACTTTCTCAGGTTTATTTGCCATTTGCACCCTGATTAGAGTGCAGAGCCAATCAGAATCAAGAGAACTCAGGCAGTATCCACCGGTAAAAGCCTCTGTTCTCTCACTCTCTGTAACCAATTGGATTCTGCCTCACAGGAGTATGAGGATGAAAAGAACGTAAAGAAATGACTGTACAAAAACCCATAACACAGGAAAGACAGCGAAGATGCCACAGACTGGATAAAGTAGCACTTCGAGCTTAGTTACAGGGGTGGTAGGTAAGGTACTACCAAACAGGATATCTTGGTGAAGACCGGGACGATCGTGACATAACCAGTCTCTAGGGCCCAAGTGAACCGGGGGACAGTTCATGTGACAGTACCTGAATTCGGTTCTTGGTGACTGACGCATCAGACACGCAAGTTGAATGTCGATGAGAGCTGATTAGGCTCAGTCGGGCACGTAGGATCGCAGAGGCTCTGGCAGCAAGCAGGTGTTGAGCAGGATCTAATGTGTGTGCTTGTTGCAGTTGAATGATGGCGGTTCAAGTGCTGCAGGTCATGACGATCCCAAGAATGCTTCAATGTTGGCCTAGCATAGTCAGGCTTTAGTCGCTGGCAGAGGTCAGTTAGTGACACTCCAGCAGGCAGCGGTCATGAAGTGATGACCAAGGGGGCATTGAGGTGCAAGCAATGATGCAGCGGTTCTCAGGCTAGCTGGGCCAAGCCGTGTGGTTACCTATGGATATGATTGGCATGTGACCCTCCAGAGATTCGCTTCAGTTTCTGGCATTGAGCAGACACTTTGGGCCTGGCAGTTGACAGGCTCTGCTAGGACACAATTCCATATCGGGCTGATGGAGATGCAGTGTAATCTCTCCGCTGGTTAGAGGAATCCAGATACCAGCACCAACACCTTCCCTCCGATTCTGGATGTGGGGAACACGGACTGACTAGTTAGGTGTGGGTGAACAAGGGGCTTTGGATGGTCTTGACCTCTGGGTTGCTCCAAGGCCTTTGAAAGGGCTCAAGTACAGGATATTCCACTTCAGGGTCTTCTCTTTTGGCACAGAAGATTCGTTGCAGATTGGTTGGCTCTGGTCCAGAGCACTGGTCACTCCCAATAGTCACTGGGAGTGGTTAGGGGACACATTTTCCTTCTCCCTTGGACGGCTCCTTTTTCAACTCTAGCAGAGTGCTCTGGAAAGTGCCATTGTCCCAAAGGAAGTTCCGGTGAGATTCTGCAGAACATCTCTTTGGCCTTAAAGGATCCTCGAGGAACTGAAGGTATTCTGTTGAAGGGGTGCGAGACTCCTTCTTTTAAGGATACAAGTCCTCAGGTGATTGGGCTGAAGCTAGCTTGCTCTAGGGGACCAATCCCTGCTCCTGGCTGGAGTGGACTTTGACCACTTAGTCTAGCACCCAAAGTGCTTTTCTCCAGGGGAAGCAGAGGAGGCAAGAAATGGAAAGAGAGACAGCAAGAAATAAGATGGTGGAAGGCTTCTTCCGTTGTCAGGAGCACTCCTGCCTATCCTAATCCTGCCCCCATTACCTCCTACTGACAACAAAAGACCTTTAGACGTTCATCACCATGGTGTGAGGCTATTCCTCGTGAATGGGTGTGCTCCTTTGATACCTGGGACCAGGACCGTTGCCTGCTGTGTGGTGGACTCGGGGGGAGACGGTTGCCGGCCATCCCAAAGAGAATCAAAAGGAGACTGCATCCTTTGCGTTTCCCTCCTGCCATGTGGCAGTATGGCCCCGCCTGACCCTAATACACATTCCCTTCCACAGCGCAGCTGACTCACAGGAGCTGACACATGTGCAATATCAATTGGTTTGTGGCGGCCATGATTATAAGTATCGCTATGTACTATTTCTAAACTCAGGCATAGCTTATTCTTAGAGATTACCCTGCCACCAGTGTGGGGTACTCATGATCGTCATAGTTTGGGTACAGGGGGCATATCTTACATGTCGCCCCTGTGCTGCAGTGACTTTGCTGTCACTGCGGGGGTCGAGTGGACATCTTATGTCCTTTGAACCTGCACTGCGCCATGAGCAGTGCGAGTGCTGCGGATCAGGCTACTGATGCAGCTGAGCACAAGTGCGCTATGCTTTTGGCATGGAGCTGTCACAAAGGAGGGACCTGGTTTGCAGATTACCCTTTTGGAGGTGGAATCACCTGCATCATTGTATATACTAAAAATCAAAAGGGCCAGGGTTCTTGTCTGATGGCAATTCCTCACACTCTCTGGTTGACTTTGCATCCTATGGTGCCACCCATCTCTATCTTCTCCCTGCCTGTTCCCTCCAAACCACCCACCCCCAAAGTAAACCTGAGGGACTAAAGTGGCATTAAGTCATAATACTTGTCTGAGGCTTTACTTTCTCAGGTTTATTTGCCATTTGCACCCTGATTAGAGTGCAGAGCCAATCAGAATCAAGAGAACTCAGGCAGTATCCACCGGTAAAAGCCTCTGTTCTCTCACTCTCTGTAACCAATTGGATTCTGCCTCACAGGAGTATGAGGATGAAAAGAACGTAAAGAAATTACTGTACAAAAACCCACAACACAGGAATGACAGCGAAGATGCCACAGACTGGATAAAGTAGCACTTCGAGCTTAGTTACAGGGGTGGTAGGTAAGGTACTACCAAACAGGATATCTTGGTGAAGACCGGGACGATCGTGACGTAACCAGTCTCTAGGGCCCAAGTGAACCGGGGGACAGTTCATGTGACAGTACCTGAATTCGGTTCTTGGTGACTGACGCATCAGACACGCAAGTTGAATGTCGATGAGAGCTGATTAGGCTCAGTCGGGCACGTAGGATCGCAGAGGCCCTGGCAGCAAGCAGGTGTTGAGCAGGATCTAATGTGTGTGCTTGTTGCAGTTGAATGATGGCGGTTCAAGTGCTGCAGGTCATGGCGATCCCAAGAATGCTTCAATGTTGGCCTAGCATAGTCAGGCTTTAGTCGCTGGCAGAGGTCAGTTAGTGACACTCCAGCAGGCAGCGGTCATGAAGTGATGACCAAGGGGGCATTGAGGTGCAAGCAATGATGCAGCGGTTCTCAGGCTAGCTGGGCCAAGCCGTGTGGTTACCTATGGATATGATTGGCATGTCACCCTCCAGAGATTCGCTTCAGTTTCTGGCATTGAGCAGACACTTTGGGCCTGGCAGTTGACAGGCTCTGCTAGGACACAATTCCATATCGGGCTGATGGAGATGCAGTGTAATCTCTCCGCTGGTTAGAGGCTTTGGATGGTCTTGACCTCTGGGTTGCTCCAAGGCCTTCGAAAGGGCTCAAGTACAGGATATTCCACTTCAGGGTCTTCTCTTTTGGCACAGAAGATTCGTTGCAGATTGGTTGGCTCTGGTCCAGAGCACTGGTAACTCCCAATAGTCTTTGGGAGTGGTTTCCCACTGTGAAACCCCGTATCCCTCAAATGATGTGGTGAGTCAGGCACTCCTTAATTATTCAAACCAATTCTATTGGATTGTATGACTGTAGTAAATCAAGCTTTGGGTGCAAACCCACTGAAAAAGGTGCCTCCGTGATGTGGTACCTAGCAAACCATAGAAAAAAAGACCTTGGCCGTGTGGCCAGCGGTGTGGGCTGCACTCCTTTATTCCACTATATAGTGGTGTATTGTGAAAATTAGTGATGATAGAAATATTCTTGACTTGTATCCCTTTTCAAAAAAGTTTTTAATTAATCAAACTCAAATAGTATGGTTTGCCAATTTTCCATTCATATTGTTGTGGCAGATTTAATCACACATGTAGCCTATGCATTTCGGGTCAAAACCCTTCCTCAGGGCCTGTGATTACATCATTTATACATTATTTAGTCTCAACTATCATTGCACATTAAATATATACCATAAAATAAAAAAAATTGTCATCAATTGACAAATCATTAGTGCAATAGTTACACATCAACATATTGATTGCATCCATTGTTATCGTCATAAAATTCAAAAAGAACACAGTGGCAGTGATACGTTACCCAATTTCCATTTAGGTGATGTGCAATTTAAGCGTCATATTCCAGTTGAAAAAATGTAAAATAAATAAATAAATAAATAAAAGTAAAATAAAATAAAAGAAAAGACAAAAAAATAAAAAAGAATGATCAGTGTGATGATACTGTTAATGTCCAGCTAATCCGTCACTTCATCTTACTCCTAGTAAACATATTATGCAGGTATCACTAACCTTCAATAAGCGTGAATGCTCAAATAAACGCTCTCTTTCACCCGCGGTTTTGTCCGTGGGAGGAAACTTGTGCTGCGGCGGTCTCTGTAATGAGATCAACCGTGTATATGTAAATGTGTTTAAACTGCATAATTCACCACATTCACTCCTAATTGAAATGCTTAGATATAGACTTACATCTTCGGTAGATCCGCTGTATTCAGCTGGACCTGAACGGTCTGACAGTGTGGCTCTCACTTCTGCCTGCGGTTTTGCCCGCGGTAGAAATACACATACGGTCACGGTCTCTGTAAAGAGATCGGACACGTGTCAATACATACACTTAACTCAACTAGTGAAGCCTCATTGCTTGCATATTCCATATCATCTTACCTGAAGCTGAAAGAAGATCACGGTTCACTGCTGTATCTGAACGCATTTGTGTGCACGCACGGCTTTGTCTCTGGTGAAGTAACAGCAACCAGTTGTCACAGCAACCTTTGCTTAGTTTATAGCGGCCATATTTGAATTGGTAGATAACCCAGCTCAATTCAAGTTCCTTAAACTGACATGTTGGAGTGGCTTAAACAAATGAGAAGCCATATATTTATCCTGGAACATATTACTATTCGTGGATAAACACCCTATAGTACTGTTGTTTAAGCACATAATTCCCACTTAAGGCTCATTACGCTGAATTAAAAAATAAACCTACACCCAAACAATAATGAAAAAAAGTGAAAAAATAGAGAAAATAAAAGAATAAAAATGATAATAATAAAATTTGAACTAAGGATAAAAAATATATACAATCAGAAACTGTCACTGAAAATATAGATAAATTATGAATCTGACACGCTTCTAGTCGCAAATGTGTGTGATACAACATTACATGAATACATATTACAGAAAATACATCTTGTCTGTATTCAAAATATACAATGTTCAGTCACATAACCAGAGGACACACTTGGACTGATTCATAAAAAACAGCTGAGATCTAGCTCCTCATTCATTCCTTCTGGAGCAATAGACCCCATTCTTTCAATCCATTGTGCCTCTTTCTGGGCTCTCAGTTTTTTCATGTTGATGTTTTGGCCCTTGGTGGGTATCACTTCCAAAACTGCGAACTTGAGCTGGGCGACAGTATGCCCAATGTCGTGAAAATATCTTGCTACTGAAGATGTTCTGTTGTTGAGTCTAATGCATGATTTATGCTCATTGATGCGAATCCGTACTTTATGTGCGCTCTCTCCCACATAATACTGGGCACAAGGACACTTAATAGCATATATAACGTTCTCTGACAAACATGTCGCGTGATGCTTTAACTTAATCTGCTCTCCTGTTCGAGGATGAGATATGGATGGTCCTTTCATTATGTTGTTGCAGTTTCCACAACTCATGCATGGGTATGTTCCAGGATATTTATCAGGTCTTCTCTGTTTGTCTCTTTGCTTACCCTGTATCCCTCTTCATTCCCATCTCTCACTATCTGTTTCTCTCTGTCTCTCTTGCTCTGTTCTTCCTCTCAAATAGATACATTGTATCCTATTTGTGCAACCAGGATCTGGGAATTGACAGATGAGGGAAGAGGGTCTGAAGACTTGACTAATTACCAAAAATAAGTGGCAGAGGTCATGGGAGGACTGAACCTGTATTTCAGAGAAGGACTGTCTGAGCAATGAAGACCTCAGGATCCCAACACACATTCCTCAGTATGTTGTTCGTCAGACTGAGAGCCATATCAGACTTTGCTCTTACTTGCTCAGATCCTCTGCCCAGGGGACATTTGCCACACGCCTCAAACGCCTCTACTTCAGTACACACAGCAAAAGGCCAAAATTAAACACCCTTTTCCCCCAACCGCCACCCTCCACCTTGCGTTGAGGCACCTCCATAACTTTGCTCTCAGATTGATGCTGACATCCTATGGTAAGTTCTTCATGAAAAGATGAGGAGCAAGCAAGATAAAATGGGGAGTGCGGCTTCCTTGAAATGCCCCATCGAAGCTAGGTGCACCACCCCTTGACTGAAAGAGGGTACCACAGCTGGAAGAAGGGGGAGGGAAGCATCCTCACCGTGAATGACACTAGGCTCGGGCAGTGGGGCTGGCATGGGCAGACCAATAACCCTGCAATCCCCTACCCCATGCCAGGCACTAATCTCAGCCAGAGATCTTTGGAACGTTTGGAGTTAAATGAAGAACAATGTCAAAGGTAGGTGGTATGCAGTATTTATCTAATTTTGGGGGTGTCCTTTCAGGGTTAGGGAGGGGCTGTCAGTGATTATTATATCCACAATGTATGCACTGCCCCCAGAGACGGTATCCTGGAGCTAGGAAGGAACTACCTCGTCCTTCGACAGCTATTCGCAATGTCGTGTGATAGCACTGCTGTCTAAAGCCTGCCATCTAATGCACCGCATGCGCAATAGAGGGCGCAGCCTGCTGTCTATAGCATTCCTTGTCAGGTGCAGTATGTGCAGTACTGCAAATAACCATGCTGCATTGTGCAGCCAGAATATTACACCATAGACACATGGGCCAAGAGCAGGAGTCCCCACAATTAAGGGAGAGACATGCATGTAATTGTGCTTTTTGATGTTGTGATCCCCTCAACCTGGCCGAAGTGTGAGCATTAATTAACATATTTTACTATTACCCAGCTAAATAGTACTCATGTTATCGACTGCAAAATGCTGAGAGGAAGTTTTATAAATGCAGATTCCACAAGGATCTCTGGGGATCTGCATAGACCTAAGGACCTGGCCCCGTGGGATGAGCACTGTAATTTTTCTTCCATTCCATGGCTCTCTCCTGGTCTCTGCAGGCATCTCCATGTTTGTGCAGTGCTCCATTACTTGGTAACTAGGTCTGCTCTGTATAAATCACATACATACATTCATACAAACATAGGTACATGTTTTCTATTCTACTGTGTAAGAGGATTCAATTCAACACTACAGCTAAGTCAATGCCTAGTCTGGGATACTGAATGGAAACCCTTATTGATATATCTTTATGTCCAGTTCATGCGTTCTGGATGACTACCCCTATATAACACCCCTCTCTTGGAATCCCCCTGACCCCACTGAGCCAAGAAGTAGTTCTGTTTTGCAAGTTTAAAGGTTTATTTGATAATTTAAACAATATATATATATATCACGCTTTATAATAAATTAATAACTGAACAGTAATCAATAATGGATAGTCTGGCACTAGCGCACTTGTGAATAGGAACAGAAGAATAAGGTGGTAGAGAATGCTTTATATAAGTTCAGATGGATATAATGTTGAATGAAAATGCAATACAGAAAATACTCAATATGATTTCAACAAAACAATGTAATCACTTTTCTCTGGCAATCCCCTCCCCCCTTTATGCAATGCAAGGAAATGGAAGGAAAGCACACAGTTCTCAGAAATGCAATCAAATGTAATTCAGTTCACCCCAGCAAGCTTAGACTACAGAAGTTTGAAACACAGGACCAAAAGACTTTTCTATGTGCTGGCAATGAAGTGAGGAATATGCTGAAAATGGTTTTAATTCCCTTTAGGAGGTTCAGGGTGAGTGAAATATACTTGGGATGAGTTCAGGCTCACTTTAGCAAAGATCTAGGGATGGTTCTTAAGAGGCAAACGAAATTTAGTAGTTCAGGCAACAGCAGCTGTCTTTTTACAAGTAAAGAAATCGGGCCAAATCGCAAATCGCGGCAAAATTCGCGAGTGCGCTTTTCGCGATTGTGGCAAAGGTGTATGGAATAGGAATGCGGTTCTAGGTTCGTTGAAAAGCCAAGATTCCCAGCTTTCAGAGGAAAGTTACTGCAAGTCTTTAATACAAACGGTCACGGAGATATGAGCGATATGGTAAAGGTCGTTTTTCAGATTTGAAATTTTAAAGTTCAAAGTGACAAGTGACAGCTAGCAACTAGAAATGACAGGTGACAGCTTTGCAAATGACAGGTGACAGTTAGGAGGCAGTTCTACTTAGATTAAAATAGCTTGGATTAGATTATTTTAACTAAGAGATTGGTTCTGCACAGTTCTGCTAGGTACTCACAATATATTTAGAAATAGAATGGGCCTCACCACGGATCTGGTCAGGTTTTAGACTGGACTCTGCTCTCAGCACTTCACAGTGATCTGGGTCAGCTCTCTGGTTCTGCTAACAGTGGTCTGGGTCAGCTCTGCTCTCTCTGGGTACAGCACTGCTTCTGGATCTTTCTGCACAGCTTTCTCTGGAGATTGATGGATTTGAAGTCTGGATCTCTGGATGTGGTATGGTCCGGCAGCATGCTCCGCAGCAAATGGAATTGAATGTCCCTATCTGTCCTGACTGTCTGCTTTTATTTGTTTTGAAAATGGGTGGAGAGGCTAGCTTCCTAGGCCCTACCCCTCTCCACTTGTCATTGGCCACTTCATCCTCTTCCCCTTGATTGGGGGAATGAAATGAAGTGTCATCCTGATGAGGTCGGTTTATGGTACAGAGAACCCACCCCTGTCAAATTACACACAATCTATATTTTGACCCAAAAGACATATTTGCACAGGTACACATTTGTTTAAAATTACATGCACCCATCACATATCAAAGGAGGTATACCCTGTCCAAATCTGCTCTTCCTGGGAGCTTGCATTCAGAAATGGCAACATATTTCACTTTTTGGTCAGGTTACCAATATCAGATTCTTACTCAAATTTACCCAGTTTTCTGCATTCAAATAAAACTAACCATTTTACATATGCAGCTAGAATGCTGATTCTAAGTTTAAAACTATGACATTTAAACAATTGCAACCTATGTGACACTCAAAAGTAGGTCACTCATTTCTTTTAAACATTTAGATTTTTAGTGTCTTTCAGTCCAGATTTACTTAAACTGCTGAAATCCACAGCTCAGCCAGTCTTGTTATAAACCTTCAAGTCACTTCAGAATATAACTTTACATTGTATCCACCTCTCAGTAAGTCTTTCTTTGGCCTGCTTTGGGTTCATCTATTCAGTTTTACACAAATAAAAAAAAAAGTCTGGTGTTGTTTTAAAACGCCGGCTTTCTGATAGTGGTGAGTACTGGTAATGCACCCATTTTTGGGATTTAGGAAAATGAGTTCCCCACAATTCTAGGTTGCTTTTGGCAATCAGCATTGCCATTCCCAATGGTTTCAGACTACTGTGTGGGTAGTCCAATGGTGGTTTTAGGCAGTGCCCTTCTGTGCCCATAACATCGGCAAAATGGGTGGCGGCCTATTCTTCATGCACTTCCCTGGGCATTTTCTGGGAATCTCTGGCCATCATGATGTTTTCCATGTCAGTACTGCACAGTTTTGAGGTAGGGCTTGGATGCGTGGATAATCCCACAAGCCCCCCTCTTGCGATGGCCATTCTGTTTCACTGATGGAACTCGCAAGACCTGGGATGTTTCCTCATCTTCTTCCAATAGATGGCACAGTTCAGCATCTTTTCCTCCATCCGGTACTGATCGATCGGTTCTCCTCGCCGGTCCTGATGGGAGTATTGGGCGGTACACTGGGCTCCTTGCGTCTCTGCTCCCGGTCTCCGGATCGTCCTCCTTGGCCCGTCTCCAGGTTTTCTTTCTCCTAGGACGACAAAGGAAGAGCGGCAATACCTATTCATAGACATTTTTCCCCCACCATTGATATAGTGGGGTGGCATATAAATTTATAGTCAAAACATATGAACATGCACATTTCTTTTTGCATTCAAAACCCAAAACACCCACATTGAGAAACTCAGAATTTGATAGGCGATATGTAGGATATTTTAAGTTAGAACTGAATTAATCTGATACAGTACCCTCTAGGATTCCAGAGGATTCCTCCAGTTGTTGCAGAGTGTGCCTGGGGTGGCAACACTTCAAGTGGTTAATGTGGACCCACTTGTCTTCCCCCTCTGCCAAACCGCCTTTGGGGATGTGGATCTTGTAGGCCACAGGGGAGATTTTGTCTATAATCTCAAAGGGTCCCTTCCATGTAGGAAAAAATTTTCGCTGTTTGGCCTGGTTCCTATGGAAATTGTATAGATAGACCCGGTCCCCCACCTGATATTCCTTCCTGGAAGTCTTCAGGTCATAGTGGGTCTTCATGCTATCAGCTGATCTTTCTAGATTCCGCTGAGCATAAGCAAAAGCATGTTGAAGGTGTTTCCTTAAATTCTCCACATACCCATGAGTTGTGGAGGCATTTATTAGTGTCTGCTCTTGGGTCCTGTAGAGCAAATGCTGAGGAAGCACCATCTTGCGCCCAGTCATCAACTCAAATGGTGACATTTTGGTTGCAGATGAAGGGGTAGATCTGATGGCCATTAGGACCAGAGGTAATCGGATATCCCAACTTGGCCCAGAATCCGCCACAAACTTTTTTAATATGCTCACAATGGTTCGGTTATATCTCTCTACTGCCCCAGAAGAAGCTGGCCGGTAAGCAATATGCAACTTCTTTTTGACCCCCAGTATCTCCCACATCTTTGTCATTACTTCACTGGTGAAGTGGCTACCCCTGTCTGACTCAATCCTTTGAGGTAGACCGAAACGGGAAAAGATGTGGTTAATCATCAAGGCAGCTGCCGTTTCTGCCTTGCAGTTTGGGGCTGGGAGACATTCCACCCACTTGGTAAACAAGCATGTCACAGTCAACATGTACTTATTCCCCTTAGCAGAGCGAATCACGGGGCCTACAAAGTCGATTTGTAAATCTGACCATGGCAGTGTCATCCCCCTCTTTTGGAGAGGCGCACGGTGCGTGAGGGATGATGGCTGAAATTGTGCACACACAAGACACCCCTTCAAGTATTGGTCGAGGTCCTGCCCCATGTGTGGCCAGTATGCAACCTCTCTTAAGATTTCCAATGTTGTGTGAAACCCCCTATGACCGGCGGTGGCCGCATCATGGGCGTGTCTTAACATCAGGCTTCGGAATGAGGTAGGAACCACCCACTGATCGTGGCCCGCTTTGGATTTCCTTACCAGCAAACCGTCTTGGATTCGGAACATTTTTGGACATTTCATCAACACTCTTAGGTCCTCTTTCCCAATGTAATCGGTATCCGTCAGGGGAAAGTTCTCAGGGTCCTCAATGTGCTGGTAAAATTTACCAATTATTGCATCCCCCTTCTGAGCAGTAATCAAATCAGCATCAGGGGTCTCCTTACTCCATTGTGCAATTGAAAGGTCATGGTGAGCATTTGTCTGGGACCTAGTGATAGCAGTGACCTGGATTTCCCCCAACAGGGACTCAATCTCAATTAGATCCCCTTGGATGGCCCCGGTTTTGGCCAGCTGATCAGCTAAGTCATTTCCAGTTTTGTCTGGTCCCTCTACTTTGGAATGACCCTTGATCTTTTTCCAATAGATGGTCATCTCATTCGAGGTGACCAGATCATCAATGTTTTGGATCAACTTCCCATGTTTCAAGGGTTTGTTGTTAGCACATAACATGCCTCTGGTTTTCCAATTAACCAGGTGCCCCACGAACCCGTTCCGTACATAATCCGAATCTGTGATTATGACCAGTTTGTGGAGTTGATGTTGGACAGCAGTGAGGATGGCTTGATGCACAGCCATCAATTCTGCCACCTGACTACTTCGGAGACCAATTTTGTATCCAGCGGAGGGTTCTGGGGACTCATTCACCCATGCATTCCCTACGCCGGCCACCAGTTCTTTCTCCCCGTTGTTGTCAACATGGTAAGAGCATCCATCCACATATACAGTGGGCATTCCCTCACACTTGTCTTCTTCAAAGACTTTGTGGGGGGAATTAAGGTATGCCTCCATGTTGTCCTTTATTTTTAGACTTTCGTCCTCGAGACAGTTTTCTCTGGCACAATCATGCAAGTCAGCCAGACCTTGCGCGAGGGGACTCTTCTTGTTTTGTCCATATCTGACCTCCTCAGGAAAGCCTTGCATTGATAGAATCCAGGAAGTAATTCGGGAATTACTCACATTTCCGGCCCGGATTCTGTCACTTTGGAGATATTGCAGAGGCAGGTGTGGAGTCTCCACTATGATGTGTTCCCCCTGGATAAACGGGCGGTAATTCTTCAATGCCCACACCGTTGCCAGGAGTGCCTTCTCACAATTGTTGAATTTTTCCTCCACAGAGGATAAAGTTTTGCTCGCATAGGAGATTACTTTATTGACCTTGTCATGCTTTTGGTATAATACTGCTGTCAAGCACGTATTAGAGAACCCCGTCTCCAGGAAGAACTCCTTGTTTCTGACAGGGTAAGCTAGGCAGGGCGCTTGTGAGAGGCTTCTTTTGAGTTGTTTTACCGCCTCGGCTTGTTCTGGACCCCATTCCCACTTGACCCCCCCCTTCAGGAGATGAATCAGGGGTCTGGTGAGCTCTGCGTAGCCCTCAATTAACTTTCTGCTGTAATTAGTCAGTCCAAGGAGGCTCCTTAGTTCCCGCAGAGTTGTGGGGTCTTTCAGTTTTTGAAGTGCTTCCACTTTCTTTTCCTGGGGACAGAGACCCTGAGGAGTAATCTCATGCCCCAGGAAATTAACACGGGTTCTACACCACTGTGCTTTCTGAAAGGAAAGTTTTGCTCCGGCGGCCCTCAACTGCGTCAGAACATAACGGATCTCCGCTATGTGTTCCTCCACAGATGAACTTTTGATGAGGACATCATCTACATAAGCCAGGTTACCCCTCGCACCCAGGTCGGGCATGGCCTTATGTAGGAAAATGTTGAATTCATTGCCGGAGTTGAGGTATCCGAAGGGAGTCCGGGTCCATGTGTATTGCTGGCCCCCAAAGGTAAAAGCCAGTTTGTATTGGTCCTCCCTGCTGACAGGCACGGTCCAGTATCCATTGGTCAGGTCTATTGCAGTGAATACCTGTGACCCCTGAATCTGGGCCAGCCCTTGGTCAATGTAGGGCAGAGGCCATCGGAAAGTATGGACCCGTTTGTTGAGCTCCCTGAGGTCGGCGCAGAGTCTCCACTGGCCATTTGGCTTCAATATTCCCAGCACCGGATTATTGAAGGTGCTGTGGACTGGACGGATTATTCCCCGGGACTCAAGGTTCTTAATTATTTCCGTAAGGGACTCCATTGATGCGAGAGGCAAGCGATATTGCTTCACAAACACAGGAGTCATGCCAGGGTCCGTGGGGATTGTTGTTGTGTGGATGTCGGTGCGACCACAGTCATATGAGTCTACCACAAAGAGATCTTGGAAATCCAAGAAAACTTGTTTCAACTTTTGCTTTTGTTCCAGGGTCACACAGGCATCAGCTAGGTTGACTCTCTCTTCCACCATCTGCCTGAAGCCTGGAAAGACTTCTGGTTTGGCTATCTCCGCGGCCTCCTCCAGCTGGGTGGAGAAGTCCCTGGTCAGAGTGCTGATTTGGACTGGAGGCTTCAGGTGGGAAAGGCAGCCCTCATGGACCTGGAAAATCACCTCATCCCTCCTGAAGTCACAAGTCACATCTTCCTTACCATAAGGGCAAGAAGTGTACACCAGGAAGTTCCCCCCATGCCGGGTAAAAATCCTGTCTGGTGTTGTATTGTCATCACTGTCACTGTCAAAGCAGTCCTTGGGGATTGGCCCTAACAGTTCATTACCTAAATCTATGGAAAAATGTCGGTCATCAACCGCCATTCCAATAACGGTGCCTGCGGCTAGAGTAATACTCTTTAAGTCGCTGTTATCCACCTCTATTGGAATGGTGTCATGTTCTATGTTGACTAATGGTGTTGGGTTTACCCCTAACCCTTGCTGTTGGAGAGAAGCATTTAGGTGTATGTAAGCATCAGGGTTTTGCAAATATTGTCCTCTTTTAGCTTTCACTTCCAGGGAGAATTGTCGGGTCCTTTCTGGGATGGTGACTTCCTCTTTCATCTGAATTTCAACTGCATAAGGTAGCAATTGAGCTGACCTAAATGCTTTTTCTGGATCATCTAAGCCCATGGGATTATCCGCTAATCGGGACCAAGCTTTGAAGTTTATTAGGTCCAAACTAATGGCAAAGCAATTGAGAATGTCACTGCCTAAGTAAAAGGCGGCAGGGACGTCTCGCACGACCCAACAATTGTGGACTATGCTCTTGTTGCCAATGGAGATTTTGAGCATACACCTGCTTGGCAGGAGACGTTTGGAATTAGGTGCTTCCAGGTCCATTTCCCATTTGTCTATCAGTTTGAAGGTGGGAATGGCTGGATCTTTTGGGAGTTGGCGAAACATGGCTTCGCTGATGAAGCTCTTACCATTGTTCACGCACACTCGAGCGAGAACAGAGTCCTTCCCATCATTTAACTGAACAGGGATGAACAACTGCTCTCC
Source organism: Ambystoma mexicanum (assembly GCF_040938575.1). Lineage (NCBI taxonomy): Eukaryota > Metazoa > Chordata > Amphibia > Caudata > Ambystomatidae > Ambystoma > Ambystoma mexicanum. The sequence continues at coordinate 1,014,541,182 of NC_090926.1, read as the reverse complement.
AATATGCTGGCTATCAGCCAGGCTCTGAGCTGATTTCACATCTTTCTGGACTATAGGAGTGGGAGTTTCTGATTGTGGATTGGTAAAGAATTTCAGGGTGATTCCTTCCAGTGTGGAATACCACCTTAAACTGGAAGGAAGGTTGATTTTCAGAAATAGAGAGGACCCCCCATCACCAGTCTGTTGACCTACTGCTATTACTGTCACGTCTGGAATTTGGTTGTTCTGGAAGTGAAATTCTACTTGGTCAGATTTTTGTTCAACCACGTGGCAGGTGCCGTTTAAACTAACATGGTTGACACTATGTTTTAATTTTATTGGTCGGCTAGTCTGGGTCAAGAGGACCTTGTTTACGCAATCTATTAGGGGTGACAACCTTCTCAGGAGGTCATTCCCTAGTAAACAAGGGGTGCCCTCTGGAGTCACAACTATGACCGGGTGTATCAACTTGTGTCGCCCAATTTTAATGTCCAAGTCTGCAGTCCCCTCAACGGGAATTTCCTTCCCGTCAAAGTTCTGCAGTTGTCCAGGAAGAGAGGTGAGAGGAATTTGGTAATTCTCTCCCCTTCCTGCATTCAGTTCGTCAAAGGCCCTTCTGGACAGAAGGGTAGCTTGAGATCCAGTGTCCACCAGTGCCAAAATTGTACCCTGCCACTGTACTTGTACCGGGGCATAGTATCTTCCCTCCTTCTCCTCAAGGGGGCACAGATAATGTACATTTTTGGACAACTGGTGGGCTAACTTTCTGGTTTTGGACATCGCTAGCGAAGAGATTTGGGCAGACTTCTGTGGAGAGCCTTGGGAATCTGAAAGGAAAAATTGGCAACTGGAGATCAGAGCCTTTGTGGGTTCCCCTGGCTTCGGTTCCGGGCCGCCCCCCCCCTTTTGGGAGGCAGTCATCAGGATGGGTTTGAACAAGGGGATTTTGGTATTGTGGGTTCTGGGATGAGAGGGTGGGCGTCGGTAGCTCAGTCTCCACATCTCCCCAGTCTGGATTGGAATCCCTTGGGGCCCATTTTTCCTTGGGAGGAGTTCCCCCATCTCTGAAGGAGAAGATCCTTTTCCCAGGATCTTCTGAGGATCCCTCTCCCTCAAATTGGAAGATCTGTACCTCCTCCTCAAAGTGGGTTTATTTGGTTCCTTTGTTTCTCCTACCCCCCCTCTGCTCCTTGGGGGGGCGGGCTTTCAGGGGCAGGAGATTTTGTTTCCGGTTCCTGGGTTTCCAGGGGCTGTTTACAAGTGAGGAAGGAAGCTTCCTCCAAGGCTTTACACCCCCCTTCCCTTTGTGCCTCCTCCCTGGGAACCGGTGTGTTATCGGGGTGCTGCCCCCGTCATTGTTCTGGAGCACCAGGTCCAGAGTTGGGTGCGTTCTGCGCGGGCATGCCGATCTGAGGGTTCTGCTGAGCCCTCAGTATGTGACCCAGATCCCGCGCCATGTTTTGAACCTGGCGCTCTAACTGGGAAACCCGCTCAGGCTGATACGGGGCCCTGTTTTCTCCCCTGGGCTGATCCCGGGAAGGGTAGCTATCCCTTCTTTGGTAGTACCCCTGGTTGGGAAGATTTGGATACCCCTCCGCCCTTGGCCTCCCCTCTCCCGGATTCGGTTGTCTGGGCTCAGGGAATTGGGGAAAGAAGGGTGGAGGATTTTGGGGCTGGAAGTTGGGTGGATACCTGGGGAAGAAGTTCTGCGCAGGGTTTGGTGAGTTTCTGCCCTCCTGTGAGAAGTTGGGTGGGAAGTTCTCTGGGTTAGGTGCTTAGCTGGATCCCCCCCCTTGGGCTGGAGGAGTCCACACATAACCCAGGATGGGTCGACTTCCCTTGTAACGGGGACTTACATAGTCAGGAGAGCGAGGGACCCCATTTGTGGGACTACCTCCTTGACTCCCTGTTTGTGACTGGCCCGAGGACCTTCTGGGCCTAGCATTATTAGGTGCAGGTAGGTTTTTAGGCCCCCCCATCTCCAAATCCAAAACGGGGGCAACCTTTACCTCTGCCACCTTGGCAGCAGCAGGGGTGCTGTTGGTTTTGGGGTTTTTAGGCTGGTTTTTGTTTTCCACCGGTTTCTGCACCTCGTAGATGCGGGTGGCTTGTTCAATGACCCATTCTAAAGATCTTTTCTCATGAAAATCTCTCACGAGCTGGGTCATTATATATTTGGGCAAGGCATGAAAAAAAGTATTAACAAATTCTCTGCTGTCTGTGCGCACCCTTCTGGTGGTCTGCGCAAAGGCATGTTTCAGTTCTTGCACGAATTCTTGTGGGGCCTGATCATCCCCACATTGTAAATTGTAGGCTGCCTTGCGAGCCTCTTGAGGATTTCTATGAGTAGAAAAATGTTTCAAGATGGCCGCCTTATAGGTGGACCAACTTAAATGATTTTGGTCCTCCAGCCCCGCAAAGAAACTGGAGTATTCCGGGGAGAAGGTCCACTTTACATATTGAATACAGCTTTGGCTGTCCTTCAAATGGAAAGTCTCCATCATTTGCTCAAACAACTCTAAGTGCTCCCAAACAGAATACTTGGCGTTCTTATGATAAGGCGTGATGACGCTCCTGATTGCCTTAATCTGCTTTAAGGGGTCCTTAAGCAAGGCCCTTTTTGTCTTATTGGCCCTTTTGGTCCGGGTAACCCTGGTCCATTCATCTTCGGACTCAGAGGCACTGCTCCCAGAGGTTCCCGTCTGTTCTTCCAGGTTTTCCCGGATTCTGCGAGCCTGGGAATGGCTGGCAGAATGTGGGGACCTGGTCTCCTGTGTCATGTACTGCTCAGAGGAGTCTTCAGATCCCTCCTTGCTGCCAGGATTTGATGGGTACCCCCCCACTGACCTAACTGGGCAGAGGTTTTCAGGATGCCCTTAATGGGCCTACTCTCCTGGGGTTCCCCATCAAATTGCACTGTGCTTGGGTGCCCATACCCGGATGCCCGCCCCTCCATTCCTGGGTGGTACTGGCCTATGAGCCCCATGCTTCTGGCTGGATAGTAATCTGCCATCCCTGTTGCCCTGTGCTCATGTGCGCCAGGGGACATGGGGGTGGCAGAGTCCAGGGACTGAGAGATATAAAGGCCTCTGGTACTAGGGCTCCTGGGGTTATGCTCAGGAGTTTCTCTTTCCCAGCAAACCTCATCTCGATCCGCCCCTGCTCCCTGTTGCAATGCAAGAGCCTGCGCCTTCAGTTCCTCAGTTAAGGCCTTACTAGACTCTATCAGTCTCTCCTGCATCGCTACCTGTTGTTGGAGTCTATCATTGTGCTGGCAGAGAGCCTCATTCTCTCTCTGTGCCTCCTGATTGGTCCTGGAGCACTGGGCCAGTTTTTGCTGCAGGAGGGTTACCTCCTGAGCTGTGTCCCTATTGGCCTGCTCCTTTCTTGCCAGAGCATCCTCCACCCTCCTGGTGTGTTCTAACAAGTTCTGGTGTTCTTTTTGGAGGTCACCCAGCCCCTGGAGGGCCAAGTGATTTTCTTCTGTTTTTCTTTTTAAATGGCAGACTTCCTGGCCTAAGGCGTCTCTTTCCTGACTAAGAGCCTGCATTTGTGCCGCCAGGTCGTCCCTCTGCCTTTGAAAGGCACCAGCTTTCTGGCGTTCTTCATCAAACTCTGCCTGGGTATCCAGGTCTTTCAAAATCAGCTTGTTGCTCTCTGCCTTCACTCTATCTAGATGACTTTGCAGGGTGGCTACCTGCTCCGTGCATGCCCTGTAAAAGTCTAATTGTTGCTCCAGCTTTTTCTGGCTCTGCAGTAGGGAGTCCAAACCTTCTTGGTACTCCTTCTGCAAGGCCAGAAATCTGGTATCCTGGTCAGCCTTTTCCTGTTGCAGGATGTCCATATCCCTCTTTATTTTAATGACGTGCTGTCTACTCTCATTTTCTGACTCCTGGCTCCCCTGCAGCCTCTGCCCAGAAGAGACCAGGTCAGATTGGACCTTCTCTAACGCCATCTGTCGCTTATTCGCCAGATCTTGGCTTTCAGTACATTTATCCTGCATGTCTCCCATATATAGGTACAGGTATGCTGCTATCCTAACCATCTTGTCTTGTTCATCCTTAGCTTTAGGAGCCATGTATAGTTCACTCAGGGCCACATGTAAGGGACCCTGATCTCTCCATATATCTGACCCTGTTTCCGTGACCTGTTGCGTGATGGCCTGCAACCAGACCATGCGGTCCTGGTGAGTCCACTCACCTCTCACAAATAACTTATGTAAGAAGTGCTCTCTGGCTATTTTCATGTCTACTAAGGTTGTCATTCTAGAGATTGGTCTCTGTCCTGACTTACAGAAGTTTGTATTTTATTTTTTGCAAAACAGACCTTTTCCTTAGAGCGTTCCTTTGAGGAGTGCTTTACAGCGTAACACAGCGTGTGATCCGACCGGATATGTGTATCTGGTCAGCTGGCACGCTGTATTAATCTGCACAAGTGATAGATCTAATCCAAACATCCCGGACGAGCCCCCAATTTGTAAGAGGATTCAATTCAACACTACAGCTAAGTCAATGCCTAGTCTGGGATACTGAATGGAAACCCTTATTGATATATCTTTATGTCCAGTTCATGCGTTCTGGATGACTACCCCTATATAACACCCCTCTCTTGGAATCCCCCTGACCCCACTGAGCCAAGAAGTAGTTCTGTTTTGCAAGTTTAAAGGTTTATTTGATAATTTAAACAATATATATATATATCACGCTTTATAATAAATTAATAACTGAATATCACACTGAATCTGAGCAGTAATCAATAATGGATAGTCTGGCACTAGCACACTTGTGAATAGGAACAGAAGAATAAGGTGGTAGAGAATGCTTTATATAAGTTCAGATGGATATAATGTTGAATGAAAATGCAATACAGAAAATACTCAATATGATTTCAACAAAACAATGTAATCACTTTTCTCTGGCAATCCCCTCCACCCTTTATGCAATGCAAGGAAATGGAAGGAAAGCACACAGTTCTCAGAAATGTAATCAAATGTAATTCAGTTCACCCCAGCAAGCTTAGACTACAGAAGTTTGAAACACAGGCCCAAAAGGCTTTTCTATGTGCTGGCAATGAAGTGAGGAATATGCTGAAAATGGTTTTAATTCCCTTTAGGAGGTTCAGGGTGAGTGAAATATACTTGGGATGAGTTCAGGCTCACTTTAGCAAAGATCTAGGGATGGTTCTTAAGAGGCAAACGAAATTTAGTAGTTCAGGCAACAGCAGCTATCTTTTTACAAGTAAAGAAATCGGGCCAAATCGCAAATCGCGGCAAAATTCGCGAGTGCGTTTTTCGCGATTGCGGCAAAAGTGTATGGAATAGGAATGCGGTTCTAGGTTCGTTGAAAAGCCAAGATTGCCAGCTTTCAGAGGAAAGTTACTGCAAGTCTCTAAGACAAACGGTTACGGAGATATGAGCGATATGGTAAAGGTCGTTTTTCAGATTTGAAATTTTAAAGTTCAAAGTGACAAGTGACAGCTAGCAACTAGAAATGACAGGTGACAGCTTTGCAAATGACAGGTGACAGTTAGGAGGCAGTTCTACTTAGATTAAAATAGCTTGGATTAGATTATTTTAACTAAGAGATTGGTTCTGCACAGTTCTGCTAGGTACTCACAATATATTTAGAAATAGAATGGTCCTCGCCACGGATCTGGTCAGGTTTTAGACTGGACTCTGGTCTCAGCACTTCACAGTGATCTGGGTCAGCTCTCTGGTTCTGCTAACAGTGGTCTGGGTCAGCTCTGCTCTCTCTGGGTACAGCACTGCTTCTGGATCTTTCTGCACAGCTTTCTCTGGAGATTGATGGATTTGAAGTCTGGATCTCTGGATGTGGTATGGTCCGGCAGCATGCTCCGCAGCAAATGGAATTGAATGTCCCTATCTGTCCTGACTGTCTGCTTTTATTTGTTTTGAAAATGGGTGGAGAGGCTAGCTTCCTAGGCCCTACCCCTCTCCACTTGTCATTGGCCACTTCATCCTCTTCCCCTTGATTGGGGGAATGAAATGAAGTGTCATCCTGATGAGGTCGGTTTATGGTACAGAGAACCCACCCCTGTCAAATTACACACAATCTATATTTTGACCCTAAAGACATCTTTGCACAGGTACACATTTGTTTAAAATTACATGCACCCATCACATATCACAGGAGGTATACCCTGTCCAAATCTGCTCTTCCTGGGAGCTTGCATTCAGAAATGGCAACATATTTCACTTTTTGGTCAGGTTACCAATATCAGATTCTTACTCAAATTTACCCAAATGTGTGCAAGGCATGCAGGCATTAATTGATGAAGTATCAGACTTTTCACATGCAGACATTTTAAGTAATACCCTCTTTACTGCTAGTTTGCCCCCAGATCATGCCACCGGTTCTAAAAACCTCTTAAAATGTGGGCAGAAAAATCACAAGAATTATGGTATCATTTAAATAATTATGACAAGTCCGTACTATGAATGATCCATCTTTTTAGAGTTATGTTCTGGCCCCAAAGGGGTGTGGTTTACCCCCAGCACTAGGTTGAATTTCTGGTTTTTCCAGTTCTGCCAAGCCAGCTTGCTCTCACAGGCAGTGCTCCTCCCCTTTCCTTCCAGGAGGAAGCTACTTTTACGGCCCCCGTAATAAAACATTTGCCTGAGTCAGGACAGGGCTTTGTTCAATTTCCTGCAGAGCCCAGGTAATTCAATCAGAGAAGTGTCATATCCCTTTTGGTGGGAGCAAAAGGCAGGTCGGCCTGGGAACACAGCTGTTGTGCAAGTCTCAACTCCTGTCGGGGGTAGCTGGTGGGCAGAATTCAGTTCCTTAAGCCAGGCCCCAGCTAATGTCACTTTTAGTCACCCAGTTTTCTGCATTCAAACAAAACTAACCATTTTACATATGCAGCTAGAATGCTGATTCTAAGTTTAAAACTATGACATTTAAACAATTGCAACCTATGTGACACTCAAAAGTAGGTCACTCATTTCTTTTAAACATTTAGATTTTTAGTGTCTTTCAGTCCAAATTTACTTAAACTGCTGAAATCCACAGCTCAGCCAGTCTTGTTATAAACCTTCAATTCACTTCAGAATATAACTTTACATTGTATCCACCTCTCAGTAAGTCTTTCTTTAGCCGGCTTTGGGTTCATCTATTCAGTTTTATACAAATAAAAAAAAAAGTCTGGTGTTGTTTTAAAACGCCGGCTTTCTGATAGTGGTGAGTACTGGTAATGCACCCATTTTTGGGATTTAAGAAAATGAGTTCCCCACAATTCTAGGTTGATTTTGGCAATCAGCATTGCCATTCCCAATGGTTTCAGACTACTGTGTGGGTAGTCCAATGGTGGTTTTAGGCAGTGCCCTTCTGTGCCCATAACATCGGCAAAATGGGTGGCGGCCTATTCTTCATGCACTTCCCTGGGCATTTTCTGGGAATCTCTGGCCATCATGATGTTTTCCATGTCAGTACTGCACAGTTTTGAGGTAGGGCTTGGATGCGTGGATAAAAACATCCCACAACTGCACAACAGTAATCTGCAAGCAAAATACCTGCTCTAGAGCTAGTAATGCACATTTTCTCAGCCAATGACTGAATTCACAGTCTTGTTTTGGAAAACATTTGCTGAAACAGTGACAGATCTCGAATCATTTTCTGTAATTCCTGATCTTGTTATCAAGTGCCATTTTGCATTCCTGTATAGTTCATAAACAGAGACCTACAAGTACCAGAAAGCAATATAAAGTGAGGAAAAAGGCCAAGGCGGGTTTATTATTTACACCCAGCCATGAACAAGTTAAGATCCTGCCCAATGAGATGCATTGCTTACGCACACCCCAGACGAGAATGTGCGCTGAAGTCACATGCTTGTAGTCATTTTAACACATGCAGTCTGCTTATTTTCATGCACAATGCGCCTAACGTTTGCATCCACACAAGCAGGTTCACATGTTTTTTGAGCATTGATACAGCAGATATGCCCCATCAACTGTTCGTATCAGCTCCGAACACAGTAGACCTGTGGCCAGAGTCACAGGTTAGGAACTGAGCCAATGAGGCTGTGTCTTGCCCCTCATGACACACCCTTCATTATGTCACTGCTATGCTGTATAAAGCTTTGAAGGTGTAACGTGCAGTACGTACAATGTAGAGCAGGGGTCTGCAACCATTGGCTCTCCAGATGTTTTTCACTACAACTCCCATCAACCCTAGCATGCATAGTCAATGTTGAGTGATCATGGGAGGTGTAGTCCAAAACATCTGGAAAGCCACAGGTTGCAGATCGCTGATGTAGAGGATAGCCCTGATGTCTAAAGCCTGATCATGTACTGTACAGTAAGAGAACACGAAGGAGGATATCTCTGCTATCTAGAGCTGACAAGGAACTGTGCAGTGTCTACACATTAGGGGATAACTGTGCTGCCTAATGCCGGCCCATGATACCTCTGCCGCCTCTGGCTAGTGTATCCCAGCATGATAGACACATGAGGCGCCCCGGGCGTCTGACCCACCTGCGTCTATGCGCCGGACATCTAGAGAAAGACCTGACCATGTGAGGTGTCATGTGTTATTTGCACTCTGCTGCCATCTGCATGGTTTCTCGGAGCAGCTCTGCTGGATGTGGGAGTGGGTGGGCTAGGTTAGTGAGGAGAGAGGTAACAGGACAGATATGCTGGCTGTTGTGTGGCTGCATGCAGACCGGACATACCCTGAGCTCTGCCTTCTGGACTTTTTCCTGGTGTTCTGTGTCAAGAACATAGATGGAACTGTAAGAGCATAGACGGAATTGTGAGAGCATAGATGGAACTGTAAGAGCATTGATGGAACTGTGAGAGCATAGACGGAATTGCGAGAGCATTGACGGAATTGTGAGAGCATAGACGGAATTGTGAGAGCATAGATGGAACTGTGAGAGCATAGACGGAATTGTGAGAGCATAGATGGAACTGTGAGAGCATAGACGAAATTGTGAGAGCATAGATGGAATTGCGAGAGCATAGACGGAATTGTGAGAGCATAGATGGAACTGTGAGAGCATAGACGAAATTGTGAGAGCATAGATGGAACTGTGAGAGCATAGACGGAATTGTGAGAGCATAGATGGAACTGTGAGAGCATAGACGGAATTGTGAGAGCATAGATGGAACTGTGAGAGCATAGACGAAATTGTGAGAGCATAGATGGAACTGTGAGAGCATAGACGGAATTGCGAGAGCATAGATGGAATTGCGAGAGCATAGACGGAATTGTGAGAGCATAGATGGAACTGTGAGAGCATAGACGGAATTGCGAGAGCATAGATGGAATTGCGAGAGCATAGACGGAATTGTGAGAGCATAGATGGAATTGCGAGAGCATAGACGGAATTGTGAGAGCATAGATGGAACTGTGAGAGCATAGACGGAATTGTGAGAGCATAGATGGAACTGTGAGAGCATAGACGGAATTGCGAGAGCATAGACGGAATTGCGAGAGCATAGATGGAATTGTGAGAGCATAGATGGAATTGTGAGAGCACAGATGAAATTGCGAGAGCATAGGAATTGTGAGAGCATAGATGGAATTGTGAGAGCATAGATGGAATTGCGAGCGCATAGACGGAATTGTGAGAGCATAGATGGAATTGTGAGAGCATAGATGGAATTGCGAGAGCATAGACAGAATTGTGAGAGCATGAGAGCATAGAGGTCACTGTGTCGGAGGCGGACCCTCAATTGCACAGGGTGCTAGGATGCATTGGCTGGGCTAGTTGTCTATAAGCACGTTGTAGAGGTGTAGTCTTTCGATGATTGCTTTCGGTTGGGAGTGCTATTCAATTGCCATGCGCTTAGTTTGAGTGTGCACTGTAGAATTTGCGCATGTCATTACAGGGAGCAGTTAGAGACCTGCAGGGGCAGGTTATTGAGGGGCATCATTGCAGGGTGTTGCATGTTGGCTGAGGTGGATGTCAGTGACACTTGCCTGACTAAAGGGTAAAGAGGGCGGGAACAGGTGCGTGGGGGCGCACAGGCTCCCGGGTGCATCGGAGTAGTATCCACAAGTATGCGTTAATGGTGTCCTATATGTGCTGGGTGGGACCCCCTGTGTAGCGTGCAGGCACCAGGGCCATTATTGCAAGTCAGGCATGTCTTACTGGCACAGCCATCACATTCGGCTTTCCTATAGCATTCTTGAGGCCTCCTTCCGACTATGGCGTTGCAGGAAGAAAGCGGCATTCAGGGAATTACTGCCACTTTTTCTGCACCACGAAATTACAATTTTTGAGTAAAAAGTAGGAATATTTCCTGCAATTGCCCATTTGTGGAGGTATTTCCTCTACTTTACCTAAAAAGCACCGGAGGAATTGCTGCGGCAGAATTACTGCTCGTCCAGTCCTTTGAACTCCAAAAAGTGGGACTAACTCCACCGTCACTCCACTCCTAATCTGGAGCCTTGGAGCAAGTAATGGGAACCGGGTTTGGTGTGTTTTACACTGGAAATACCACCAATCTCCCATCAGGTCCATGACCCTGTTCGTAGGACACAGGATGTTTGAACATTTGGGCTGCTTCCTCACGATTCTATTACCAGGAATACCAATAAGGACCTGCTCACTCGCTGGGCAATGGCACTCAATGGGTAGTGTGCAATGGGGCTCTGGATCGGTGCTGCCATGCGGAGTAACTGCGGGAGGGTTGCCAGCAGGAGTGGGGGCTAGACAGAGGCAGATTTGTATTGATGGGGGTGAAGCTACGATGGGCAACGCTATCAATGACAGGGGTGCTGTGAGGCTGGCAATGAAGGGTGTCATAGAGGGCAACAGTCAGGTCGAGTGTGTAGATTGTTGAGGGAATGGGGGCGCTATGGCGATTGGTAAAGTTGTGGAGTGGGTGGCAGGGCGGGGTTGCCAGTCATGGAATGCCGTGGTTGTGGCCGAGGGCTCTTCGGGCTAAGACGTGGCTGCTGCCCAATGATAGCCACGTGCTCCATTGGCACCCATCCTTTACAGGCGCACATTATTCTGTAAAATGCACCAAGGCCGCCTCTGGGTGAAACGAGGCACGAGAGGGCAGGTTTGTGCGGCTGGTCCATCGCTTGCCAGAGAATCCGCTGCTCTCCCTTCAGAGATCTGTGCAGCAGGATCGGCCCTTGGCAAAGGCTGCCCTCAGAAGTGACCCAGGGGCAAAGGTGACCTTGCCAGTCTCAGCCACGGGGCATCGCCATGGAAGCAGAGGTTCTATCATGGCAAGTGCCTTGCCCTGTCCTCCTGGGCACCCTTGATAGCATGAGAATGGTACTGCGGGGGCCTGCAATCAGTGGTGGCCAGGTGTGTATGAGGGGGAGTTGGCGAGTGAGGGGAGGGCACCTTCGGCTGAACAGTGCCTGGGGAGGAGGGTTCACCGAGAGGTGAAACAGGCAATCGCAGGATGTGTGTGTTGTACATTCTGGTTAATGCAGTCCTAAAATGATAAAAACAGAAATGTATCTGTGAGATTTTGCATCTTATAAAACAAGAAATAATAAACACTTTAATAACGGTAGACACTGGAATACAGCAGTTGATAACTAACAACAAATACACAATTAACAATAAATACTGCACGCATTAATAGGCATCTCTTAGGCTGCTGGGAGCATGGCCTTATGCCCTGAAACATTTGAGTACATACAAATATATCCGATACAAATCAGGTGCTAACTCAAAACAGTAAATACATCATTGCTGCAGGTGTTGAATTCCTCTTGTGTCAAACGTAGACTTGGCTGAGTGGATTCAAAACAATAACAAGAGAATGGATCGACACCTGGGGCACAGCTGCAGGGCTGCAGTGCCAAGTACTGTAGGCTTGACAGGCCCACAAATGCAGCCCTCAACAATCAGCACTCGGTCAGGCCTGAACTTGAGTGCAAGCAGACGTGAGCAGGTGAGAGATGTAAGAGGAATTGGGCCTAACAGTTTGCCGCCTTCTGCACTCCGATATTGGCTACAATGGAATGATGAGCCGGGTGCCATGCACCAGTATCGAGGGTGTCGCATTTTGCTCCTTCCCCCGCTGCTGCTGTACATGTCTCTTCTATTTTACACCCTGATGTCCTCTTTAAACACAACACAATTCTCACTTTAAAAGGAGAAGCTTTTCAGCTAGTAAATTACATTTTAGGTTTGTACTGTTTGTTGATTTTATTTTTCTCTGGGGTGTTGTCGCCATCCCTCTCCCTTTATTGTCTCTGGGCCGTTGTTGCCACACCTCTCCCTTGTTCTCTCTTGGGAGATTTTCGCCAGCTCCTTCCATTAAGAACACCTGGTCATACACGTGATGTTGAATACACAATGACACTCCTACAGGCAAGATGGAGGCAGCCTATGGTGCAGAATGACTAATCGCCCGCACTAACGTGAGAGGGGGTTCAGATTCTATTAAAGACAAGAGGCGTTGTTATGCATGACAATCTTTACTTCTGAAACCGCAGCAGCAAAGAAAAAAACTTTTACAAACAAAAAAGTTTCAAAACAGAACTAAATAGAGTTCAATGTCAATGTTAGGGGGACTCCCCAATCCATCAGGGAGGACAGGTCATGCCCTGCAGGAGACCATTGGGCAGTGACCTTCCGCTACATAAGTCCTTTACTCAAAACACAACCCCTCTTTCTGCAGTTGTCTTGCACCAGACACCCATTGCAATGATCCAACTGCGTAGCACGTAGAAAAAGATCCTGCGAAACTGAAGGGATCCCAACCTCTCCGCAACCTTAAGCTATGACGCAGCTCTCCTGGATAGGACCTCTCATCCGAAAGCTGAAACAAAATGAAACAAAACAGGGTGGGTGGGTGTAAATAGAAACAGAAAAAAAGGGTGGGTGGGTGGGATAATACTCGCCTCCTGTCTTTAATAGAATCTAAACCCCCTCTCATGTTAGTGTGGGGGATTAGTCATTCTATGGCATGACAGGAGGCTTCATATTATACAAGTTTGAAGCCCTTGTATCCCCTTAACCCCAACATGATCAATACACTTGTGATAAAAAATAAAAATGATTCCAATTATTATTCCCTTGACCAATCAGCTGCTTTGATAATTTTTTCCCCTCCAGGAGAACGTCCTAAACACCATAGCATCTTCAACTGAAGAACCAAAGGAGTAATTAACTCACTCTTTCCGCATAACTTACTTAATCCAATTGGTGAAAGGGGCAAGGGACCCCCAAGGAGTTCCCACACGAATAGCAGCTGAGAGGTATTAGGAGACTAAGAGACTCTTTATTCCACTGAAACATTTTTAAAACACTTAACTCATACATTAAAATGTTTGGTAAATCTGGATAATAGAAGGAGGAAACACTACGCGACCCCTTCTGGCAACAAAGAAAATGACCCTCGGTGAGAAACATTAACTGTCCATATCTAATGGACCGATATCGGAAAAAACATTTTAACAGGAAGAACTATAACACCTGGATAACTTTTTAAAGCAGTTGTAGCCCAGACAACCCTCCCTTAGAAAATAAAACGCACTAAGCCCATATGATGTAAACGTGCCGTAGAAGAAAAAACACCTAGCTTAGGTGAAACCCCAATGGCACTGGACCTGAAGGCCCTGCAGACCAAGGCCTGTCTATCCACCGTTTACCCCTTTAACGACCCTGTGTATCGTTGAGATAATGACAGTTAAATATATTCATCGACATGTAATGTTATGGGAACATAGAGCCACACACTTACCAACCCAGCGGTTGCCAGCTGAAAGGTACCCAGAATATTAAAGGCTGCCCCAAAGTCCTTGATAACACAGAGAGAGTCCTGAGAAAACCCTCAGAAGCATCAGGAAGAGATGAAAGAGTTCTAGTAAGTAAGAGAGAGAGGGGTCCAAAAGGGACATTCATAAGAGAACCTTTTTTTATCGGAACAGAGATAGGCCACGGGTGGAGAGGAACTATACCAGTAATATCCACCGTAGATTCCTATAAGGCTGGGAACCACCCCCTGCAAAAGCCCACACTAGTTAAGTCAACTGCATGCGCAGCTGAACCAGAAACTCTTGCTGTCATGGCAAAGGAGGAAAAAACTATACCACAAGGAAACCGGTCAATCCCGGAGGAAACAGTCTGGAGGTAGTGCACTGGGATCCACATTCTAACCGCAGAGCCGGGGAACGTAGCATACAAGGGACAAGGGAAAGAGAACCACTAAATTGCAACCCAAACATACAGGATCTTGGCAAAGAGCGTCCTGTCTAACATTATGGTGTTCTTGTCCTGGAGATGTCTGGCATTGAACCTAGAAAAAAAAGCTCTTGACTGCAAGAGGGTCTGCTAACAATTCCAGACTGCTGACATGCAGTTTCTTCCCTAAGGTGGACCACCTGTGCCTGTGAAAAGAAAACCTCCTATCCTGACACCCTCAGCCCAATCTGCTGGTATCTGACCCCCGGAAAGACATCCGAAGAAGGAACAGAAACAGCCGGACATTCTAGGCATGCATGAGCCTGAGCCACTGAAGGAGTACCAATGTGACCTCAGGGAACAGAAACCAACTGTGAGAAAGACAGATTCTTGCGAGGATATTTGGAACTATAACTCGGCTGGAACTGACCATCTGCCCATCCATGTTAGCTAACTGAGGGAAACCCTCCCTTTCAAGGGAAGAAGATGGATTACCTTCTTATGAAGGAGAGTCTGTCATCCGGAAGGATGAAGATGCAGAGCTTTAATCTCTTGTATTTATAACAAAACAACTAACTTCAAAGAAATCCTTCCGAAAACCCCCTTGGAACTGATGCGAGTTATCACTAGCTTCATTAACCTGGTGAAGCACAGGGCCGAAGGGAAAAGCTAAACCGAAAGGGAGGGACATTGTTAAGTGTGGACCCATCAGTGGAACTAAAGATGATACTCCTGATGAGGAGGAAAAACAGGAACCACCTAGCCCTCATCCCTGAGGTCTAAATTTATCATACAGTCCGCCAGGAGAATGGCGCCAATAAGTATAATAAACCATTCCATTTTGAAGATGTAACAAATGGATGTTAGAACTTGCAAGTTAACTATTATTATTGGGCAAAACACCTCCCCCACTCCCCCGTGTAGCGGGAGCATAGTTATTGCATTCACAATTTAGAAACTATGAGGTCACTGACTTCCACACTATCATACTCTGCTTGCCCTACTGAACACTGGGGGAGGAGGCACAGGAAAAACGGAGGAAATACTCAAAATTAACCCTCTTTAATTTACTGTAAACCCCCGGGGATTTGAAGGTGAACGCCCTCCAAGAAAAATCTCTGGCCAGCACAACATGAGGCATAACAGGAGATACCCTAGGTCTAGCAGGACCTCTGCCGGCACAACCTTTTCAAAGGAGCCAAAAAATGGTGTTCAAGCCCCTCGAGCAGAGGAGTAACAGTGCGCACTTCCTAATGCGCTTTGTCGAGGATGGGTAGAGCCCTGGGAGAAAAACAGTGAAAGGAGCGGGCTCTGTTCCCCTGAAGGGCACACATCTTAATGAAAGCAAACCTGCCTAATGGCCAATTGAGATGAATTCACATGAGAAAAAAAACGTACTCTATTCTGTAGAAATAAAGGCGTTAGTGAAGCCGAGCAGGCAAACCATCCCTATCCAGCTCCGCAGGACTCGCACATCAACCAGCAAAGCCAGTACCAAAGTCTGGGTGATCTGACCCTACACATTCGATAACCTGCCTTGACAATCCTCAATGCCTTATTTACCCCCTTTTCTGGGCCTGTCCCATTTATTTTGGACCTAAAGGATACCATGAAGTGGTCGAATCCAGGAAGAGGGCCATCCTTATAAAGAAAAACAGATGAACTGTGTTACCCCTCTTTTTGTGGAGGAAAATGGGAGATCTAAGTTTAATAAGCCCTTTCGTGGAGGCAAAACCCAGGCAACTAGGTTATCAAAAGAAGAAAGGAACTGCGGGTAATAGCTATCAGATCCAAGAAGGGACAGACAGGGGCCCTCATTACAACCCAGGCGTTAAGGGGTTAACGGCGCCTTAAAAGGTGGCGGCGCCGTTAAACCCTTAACGCCTGATTACGAGGTCCCTTTGCGGGTGGCACTTTAATGCCTGCTTTTAGCAGGTGTTAACAAACCAACCCGCAAAGGGACCTTGGTGCTAAGTACGGTGCCGCAATTTGCAGCACCGTATTTAGCGCCTTCCCCATTCCCATTGAGCCCTATGGGGCAAAAATGGGAATGGAGAAGGGCCATGGCGGCATGGGGAATTACTGCCCCGCCAACCTCGGAATGGGGCGGTAATTCCCCATTCCGCCATGTCGGAGTCGGTAAGTTACCGGCATGGACCATGGTGCTATGAGCACCATGGTCCAACGCCTGGGTCGTAATGAGGGCCAGGGACTGTCAGTATTACTCCTTCTCACTTCCCTGCTTAACATGAGAGGGGGCGTGTGGGGGGATGATGCGAGAAGGACTGAGTTGTCTTGCAAGAAGATTGCTAACTAATGTACTTAAAGAGAGCTTAAGTCAAAAAAATGTGTTTAATAGGCACCTAAGGCTGAGACTAGTGAGAAAAAAACAAGGATTGACCAGAAGTGTCCACTGCGGTACCAATGGTTGAACTCTCACTTTTATTAGAAGAAAAATGAAAATTCTATTATTTGCACTTAATATAAGCACAAACCCAGCAGGTAAGGGTTAATGTTCCTCCAACACGACTCATATTCTCGTTGTAACAGAGGAAACATTAGAAAAAACATACTGCGCAGGCGCACATCCAAGCTGCTCACCCTAGCAGGGTGTGGCACTCAGCAGGACACGAGGGGGTAACCTCACACTATAAATCAGGCAACGCCTGAAGCAGAGCAGGTCGTGGAATGCCTACAGCAAGGCGAACCAGCTGTGCCGATAATCTTCCTAAAAGAAAATGCTATAATGATATAAATACATTTATCTTCTTAAAACGCGCTTACCCATACCATTTGTGTTACTACGCGCGGGTATGGCATTCACACCCCGTCATACTGTATGGTCTTGCTTCCAAAACCTAGTGTTGCTCTTAGAACCCCCCCACCCCGTGTGCAAAACCTGAAGCAAAGCTTTTGAAAGGCTTGCACCTGGGGCAGGGGTGGATGGTACACCTGAACCATAAACACATTAATAAATTGAAATAAAATTAAAATATATACATACATACACATATGTAATTATATGCCCCGCGTCACTAAAATGAGGGAAAGCTATAAACAAACAAACATGCAAGCAGTGTGCAATACATTCACTTTGTATTACAAAATTACAGTGACGCGCTGCGGGCTGAAGCCTAGCTTCTTGACATGCCGCACGTGTCACTGATGAGGGAAGCCAAGCAAAAAGAAATAAACAAACACGCGAGGAGCGTGTAATACAGAGTTACAGTGACGCGCTGCTGATAAGGGAACCAGGCTAAAACAAACACGCGAGCAGCGTGCCATAATTTATCCAAAAGGAAAAAGAAAAAGAACACGCTGGGCTAACTGGGCCCGGTAAACAAACAACACCCGCCAGCGACCGCCTGAAGCAAGGGCTTCAAAGGCACGGCACGCA
Source organism: Ambystoma mexicanum (assembly GCF_040938575.1). Classification (NCBI taxonomy): domain Eukaryota; kingdom Metazoa; phylum Chordata; class Amphibia; order Caudata; family Ambystomatidae; genus Ambystoma; species Ambystoma mexicanum. The sequence continues at coordinate 1,014,523,685 of NC_090926.1, read as the reverse complement.
CGGTGGGCAGCTGAGAGGAACATAGGCTCTGAGGCAACGGCGCAGATGCACCTAAACAAATAAAGTCTGCTTGGGGAAATGATATAAACACTAGTACACTTTCTCACAAGAGGACGCTATGCCAAGAAAGTAACACACAGTAAACCAAATAGCAAAGGCACAGTATGAAAGGACTATAATGAGTTACTTAGCTGTGGCATCAGCAGCAAAGAAAGAGGGGTTGTGTTTTGAGTAAAGGACATATATAGAGGAGGGTCACTGCCAATTGGTCTCCTGCAGGGCATGCCCTGTCCTCCGTGATGGATTGGGGAGTCCCCCTAACCTTGACATTGAAATCCATTTAGTTCTGTTTTGAACATTTTTTGTTTGTAAAAGCTTTTTTTCTTTGCTGCTGTGGTTTCCGAAGTAAAGATTGTAATGCCTCCTGTCATGCCATAGAATCGCTGCAATTTGTGTTTAAGTGGCATAAAAATGCTGCTACCATGCAGGGGATTAAGGAATACATTTCACAATCAGGGACCTTTGGTCACAGGGAATTGAATTCTGTTTGTGTCCTACTGGACTCCAAGGGATATGAAGCTCATCCAAAGGAAGGGTCAGCTTTTGCACTTTGGGCTGAAGATTCATCACATAAGGCAGAGGGGCTCTTTTACAAAAACAAATGGAAGAAAAGGTAAAGGTAGACAGGAAATTGCACAATAAAAAGAATAATGATAAAAATGAGCATGCTCTTTACCCGGTCCTCACACCCCTTAATGAACCCCCCACCAATGATGAGGATCCTACACCTATCTATTATTCCCTGGTGGCACGACAAAACCAGGCACCCCCTCATCCCCAGCACTACTTCAGTCTTCACCTATACCATCTACTCACACACCGAGCGCATCACCTGCAAGCACTACTCCTCAGCTTTCTGGTAACTCGGGCCCAAGTACTGTGGGCAGTACAAAGAATATAGAATAATTTACATAGCCCGGATAGGGCTATCTCTCTCCCTCCATAATGACTCCTCGAGAGTAAAGGGAGTAACGGAGAAATAGGGGAAGATAGCATTACATGGATATAATGTATTTGAAGAAGACCTAAGGGATGTTGTGTAATAGACGGGTAAAAATATGATTAGAGACAATGGAGAATTACTGCACAATGTCTTAAATGAATTGGAGAAAGACAATGGGTTAGGTGCACCCCCACTTATACCAGAAGACATACCACAGCTGTAGGGGGCGGTCATAAGAGGACATGCATACCCAGTCAGAATGATACCAACACACACCCAGGGGGTTCCAAACTGTGCCATACCACGTAGTGCGGTCGCCAGACTAAATACGGTCCTTCAAGGAAGCATTTACGCCACTTCGCACACATCCTTAGAAGTTTATCAGGGAGCTAGAAAGCATTATAGATTCCCGCAACCCTACTACTGCAGATTTAGCAGGATTACTTGAACAAATCATCAACCGAGAGCAGCTACGCACAGTTCGAGAAAAGTCAGAGTGGCTCCAAACCTTTAGAGATCCATTAATTGGGAATCAGGCTGGGACTGATCAAAGATTAACTATGAGAGGAATTGCGACAAAAAGAGGTGACATATCAAAGGTAATATAAGACATAGCAAAGAGTAAGACTGATTGGTCAAAGGTGGTTTCTTTAAGGCAGAATAAAACACAACACCCCGAGGATTTCTTATCAAGAGTTATTGTCACGTTAGAAGATCATTCTAATATAGATGACGTAACCCACACAGCCCCTTAACTTACAACACAATATTTTGTTGACAGCCTTCTCCCTGATATTAAAAGTAATGCTGAAAAGGCAGTTATTGATTGGAAGTGTTAGGTGATGACAGAAATAATACTAACGGTTGTGCACATGTACAGTTTGCATTTAGAAAAGAAAGATCAGAAGACAGAAAAGCTGCTTACTCTCGAGTTGGCTTAATTTGACCAACCGCAAAGGCAGGCCCCTGTGGGACAACCCAGCACCAGGGGGTTAGCAGATGGGGTACAGACAGTCTCTCATCCTCCTTTTACATCCTTTCCCACAGCACTGAAGTGAGGGGTTCCCCAGTGCTGTGCTCTGTCTCCCCTGTTGTTCAACTTATATATGCGGGCCTTGGCCAACTTGATTACTGATCATGGGGTACACTTTTTCTCATATGCTGACGATAGACTGACTCTTTTCCGTCTTAAAGCCCCATCCTCTGACCCTCCTTCTAAACTTAAAGACTTCCTCTCTGCAGTAGGAGAGTGGATGGCAAGAAATTGGCTTAAACCTAACAGAGACAAAACAGAGGTCCTTCTGGTGGGATCAAACTCTGTAGAAGGATCATGGACCTCTGACTACTGACCTGCTTCCCTGGGCCCCTGTCCTGAGCCGACTCTTATAGATAAAAGTCTAGGTATTAAACTAATGGCTACCAGCTCCAGAGAGGCTTAAATGTCAGCTGTCTACCAATCTGGCAACACTAAATTGAACGTTTTGAAAAAAGTTCTGCCTTTTCTCTCGTCTGAATTTAGGATTAAGATTGTTACTGCATCCATAATGGGCTCTGTAAACTACTGCAACAGCATCTACCTTGGCCAACCTGAGGCCCTGCTTCAACGCCTGCAGACTCTTCAGAATGCAGCTGCTCGTCTTGCATTGGGTGCCCCCAGACTGTGACATTCTTGAGACCTACTTTGTCAAATGCACTGGCTTCAGGTTAGAAGCCGGGTCAAGTTTAAAATCCTATGTCTTGTACACCGAGTCACTGACAATGCTGGTGCAGAATTCCTATGGTCTAGGCTCACGCCCTACACCCCTAGTAGGCTCCTTTGTTCTGCCAGTCAAGCTCTGCTGTGTATCCTCAGATTCCGCCTTGTCAGGGCTAGAGGAAAATCGTTTACACAGCTGACCCCTACACTTTGGAATGCTCTGCCACCTGACCTCCGCAACATTACCGAATATCTCCACTTCTGGAAGGCCTTCAAATCCCATATGTTTTGAACCTGCTTTGCATCTGTACTCATCTGCTCCTCACTAGCCTCTTGATGCCTTTCTGGTCTTTGTCGACGCTCTATACATTTTCATACAATACAATAAAATACAATACAATACAATACAAGGGGGTGAGGAGACAAGGCCCCAAATGACCTCAGAGAAATGGTGGCCCATTCAAACCCCCACAGGGTTCCCAAAGTCATTACTCTTAAGGGTTTGGACACTGGAAATCAAAATGCCCTGATGGGTTTACCCTTTACATTCCAAAATGAATATGTATGGACAAGCCAAATGCAACAGACACTTTGGTACCCTAAGCTACTAGTACCGCAACAACAGCAACAAGGACCAGCTAACAATACTAACATGCAAAGGCAGCCCAGACATCAGACACGCCAATATAATCCACAAGCAGACCCCTTCCCAATTGGATACTCAGACTTCTCATGCTGACATAAGGTTGCCCCAGGACCACGCATTGTTGCACCTGTATTCCAACTGGACACATCCAATTTTCATTGCCAGGTAGAATACGGGGGTAGCACACAAACCTCCTAGTAGACAAAGGAGCGTAGAAAAGTACCCTCAAAGCACAAAACCTTCCCTTACCACATTCAGGGAAAGATTTAGCTACCATGGGAGTGGAGGGTGTCATTACATGCCTACCTTTAACCAACCCGACTGTGTTAACCCTGGGGCCCCTCAACACCACATAGGCATTCCTGCTCAGTCCAACTACCCCTATAGATCTTTTGGGCATGGACTCCCCCAGTGCCATGAGTGCAACCACTTACTTCAGACCACACAGATCACACATTCATCTACTTCAAGATCCTGCTGCGGTGGTAGATCTCCCCACAGCAGCTGAAGGATATTCTCTAGCTGCACATACTGAAGTGCTTGCAAACTTCACACACATTTTTGATCGATTGGCTTCAATATGGCACAAAACAATTATGGGCAACCGCTCAAATGATGCAGGACTCATTACTTCTTGTGAACCTGTAGTGATACCTTTAAAAGTCAATGGCCTCATTACACAGTAGGCGGTGAGCCATGGCGCTATTAGCGCCATGGCTCATGCCGGTAAAATACCGGCACCGCCTTGGCGGAAAGGGGATTTACTGCCCCATTCCAAGGTTGGAGGGGCGGTAAATCCCCTTTCCGCCATTGCCCTTCCCCATTCCCATAGGGCTCTATGGAAATGGGGAAGGCGCTAATTACGCCACCGCAATTTTGCGGTGCCGTAAATAGCTCCGAGGTCCCTTAGCGGGTTGGATTTTAACGCCTGCAAGAAGCAGGCGTTAAATCCTCCAACCCGCAAAGGGACCTCGTAGTACAGCGGTAAGGTTTAACGGTCACCGTTGCCATTAATGGTGACCGTTAACCCCTACCGCCGTCCGTGTAATGAGGCCAATGTCACCTTCCCTAAAGTGAAACAATACCCCCTTATGCCACAGACAATCCAAGGGGTTGAGCCTATTATCCATGACCTATTGACACACGGGTATATTTGTTTATACTGTATCTACCGGCAATATTGTGATTTTCCCTATGCGGAAGGTCAGGGCCAATACAGAGTGATGGAAGTTCAGGACTGAGGGCAATTCATGAGATTGTGGCCCCAGTGGTGCCTAACCCACATAAGATCCTCAGAGCAATTCCATCAAGTACCACTGTTTATAGTGTAGGTGACTTATGCTCAATATTTTTCTCAGTGCCTGTTACACCCCAGTCTCAGTTTCTATTTGCATTCACCTTCCGGGGGGGAGGGGTGGACAGGAACAAACACTGAATTGTCAAATGAAATGGGCTAGGCTCCCCCAGGGATGTGTACACTCCCTTGCCATCTTTTCTTGGATATTGCACGTTGATACAGCATCCCTTTGCTTCCCGGGATATTCCACACTCATTCAGTATGTTGATTATTTATAACTTTGCTAATCTGATCAGGCAGCAGCACAAAAGGTTGTCCATTATTTGTTAACTAGTTGGCCAATTTAGGCCATATGTTGGCTCCATCTAAGATGCAGTTGTGTCAGTCAGAAATAAAAAAACTCTGACACATCTTAACGCCTGGTCATAGGGCCTTAGTCCCATCCAGAGGAAAAGTCACAATGACTATGTCTGCACACAAAAGCTGAATTAAGATCATTTTTAGGTGTACTAGGGTATTGTCGGGTTTGGATAATGGATAACACAATGCTGGAATAGAATTTGCAAAGTGCGCCCAAGTGGGATGCCCCAAAGGAGATTGTCTGGACACTGATGTGGCTTTTCAAGCATTGAAAACTGCATTATGCACTGGCTCGGTGTTGGGCTTTCTGTCATATGAACGGAATTTTGTTCTTTATTGTCATGAGCACTCAGGAGTAGCATCCGGAATACTTACACAAGATCATGGGGGAAAGTCACGCACCATTGCTTATTTTTCTACACCTCTTGATACGGTGGCTCAAGGGAGGATAGCTTAACGGCAACGTGCACGCCTTGGAAGCAAGACGTCACGAAGCAACACAGGTTCGATCCCCGGGTCCGCGCTTAGAAACCTCTGGGTGTTTAAGCGCATTATAAATACGCAACTAAGACAACAAAAAAAATAAAAATAACAATTACGCAACTGAAAAAACAAACAATTCCTGTAACAGCGCCTCGATGCCCGCGGGCTGTGTAAGCGCTTTAAAAATGCAAAATAAATAAATAAATAAAATAAGGTTTTCTAGCTTGTTTGAGAGCAGTCTCTGCATCGTTACTTCTCACCAGAAAAGTAGCTCCAATTGTTTTAGGTTCACCTGTAACTGTTACGGTCCCACACGCTGTGCATGTCTGGTTGTTGCAAAGCAAAACGCAACAGCATTTGCTCCGCTATGAGGAAACACTCTTTAATGACCCTTCCATCACATTAGAACATATGTGCCATCTTAATATTGCCTCATTGTTAACAGCGCCTGCGCTACTTGAAGAAAATATGCACAATTGTGTTAGTGTGGTTTCTCAATGTACTATCATCAGGCCTGACATACGGAAAGTTCCCTTGGAATGAGTGTGCACTAATTGTGTGGATGAATCCTCCCTGCACCTTACCTCCTCTGATGCACTCTCGTCTGCATATGCTGCTATTGAATAATTTAATGTGTTGTTATGATGGCTCAAATGATGCATGCTCCTACTTCAGCCCAAGTTGTGGAGCTTATTGCAATAACATCTGCGTGTCATCTTGCATCCGCTGACTCTGCCACCATACACATAGACAGCAGATACGCCTGGGGTGTAGCTCATGATTTTATCAAAATTTGGAAAAAGCAAGGCTTTCTAACCTCACCATGGACACAATCCTCAATAGCATATATATTGTGGCTCTCTGTTACGCTCACCTGACTCCCAAGGAGGCGCAGGTCTGGTTTGGAGTGTTGTTGCTTCTTCTATGGTGAAGCGCAGGACCCGGAAGATGGACTGGACTGGACCTTCGAATCTGGCTTGTCTGGCTCGCAAGAACATATTTCTGTATGTGAAAAGGGAGTATTAACAATCTGCGGGAGAAAGTATAAGACTCCCGCTCCCTTCTCACCCCTCTACGAAACCCTCCTGCGACCCCCACGTGAAGTCTCACCTTAGGGTTTGAAAGGTTGAGCTCTCCATCCTGCTTCTCATGCAGGGGGGCGTTGTATCCAGTTACTTCACTAGGATTTTGATTGTAGAGGGTTCAAGTTTTGTTTTCCCGGTATAGTACAGTAAAGATTCTGTTAATGAGTATGATTCCGCAATAATAATTGTTCGTTGTCTCTTTTTCAGGTGCGGAAACTATTCCGAGAAGAGCTGTGGAACCGAAGAATGAGACTCTGGTGAGCTTGATGAGAGTTCTCTCAGTGTCCTTGTATCAATGCGCTCACTAACGCTGATGTCTTTTTTCCCCATAGGGGCCGGGGTCCTGGAATGCCTGGATGCGGCACCGACCCGAAACGAAGCTCAATCCAGAAGAAATCAGGTAAGTCTTTAATGGGCGTTTGGGCAATGTCTTTTCATGCGCCCACTAATGCTGATGTCTTTTTTCCCCATAGGGGCCAGGGTCCGGAAATGCCTGGATGCGGCACCGACCCGAAACAAAGATCAATCCAGAAGAAATCAGGTAAGTCTTTAATGGGCGTTGGGTAATGTCTTTTCATGCGCCCACTAACGCTGATGTCTCTTTTTCCCCTTAGGGGCCGGGGTCCGGAAATGCCAGGATGCGGCACCGACCCGAAATGATGTTGGAATAACCCAACAGGTAAGCTTTGTAATGGAAATTAAGGTTTCCTTGTTTTCTTTCCCCTCTCACCTTTATTCTTGTCTTTTTCTCCCTAGGCGCGGTGATGTGGCTGCGAGTCCAGATGTTGCCGTAGAACGTGGTGGTACCTTGTACAGGTGAGTGAGATGCGCCGCTGCAGCGATCGATGCGATGTGCTTTTAAATGGATGTCTTCCTTTTCAGGACCGTCGGCGAGATGTCTCCGGAATGCGGATTTAGGAGGTAAGGACTCTTCTTTTCTCTTCTCTTCTCTCTTTGCAGGTGTTCCAGGATGCTGGCAGGAGTGGCAGAAGACAGAATGCAGGAGCAAACACGGTGAGCGTCCAGCTGCTAGATGCAGAACAATGCGAAGCATGAGTTGCTGCTTGGGCGTGGCTTAAATAGCCTTCAAAGTAGTTCCAGGTATGTATCCTTCCTCTCAGGTCTGTATTCCTCCCCTGACCACACCCGTGTGGTTAAGTAGTTCCAAAGATAAAGTAGTCCCATTCAGGCCTCAGAAGGCCTGGATGTTGCAGTATGGTCTGCATCAGGTAAGTTAACACTAAGCACCTTTAACACAAAGTCCCCTTTCATGAGCCTGGCGCCTATGGCGCCAGGACTGTGGCCCGATATGAGCCTGGCGCCAAAGGCGCCAGGACTGAGTCCAAAGAGCCCCTACTTGAGGCTGTTGTGACTTCCCTTGAAGACATGATGTCTGCCTCTGGGGTAGCTGGGTCTTGGCTGGCACCTTGGAGATAGGCATCATGACAGTACCCCCTCCCAAGGCCCCTCCCAAGGTCGTCCTTTCCGGGGGTTTCGGCTTGCTTGGGAATTTTCGGTGGAATCTTTGCACTAATCACGGGGCGTGTACATGGTCACTTGGTTCCCAAGATCTTTCCTGAGGTCCGTACCCCTTCCAATCAACTAGATATAAGAGTTTTGATTTTAACATTTTGGAATCCAATATGTCCTTAACTTCAAATTCTAATTCCCCATCGATTTGAATCGGTTCAGGTGGTTTGCTTAGTCTGGTTCCAGGCTGCACCGGTTTTAACAGTGATGCATGAAAAACGGGATGAATTTGCATGTTGGCTGGTAGATCGAGTTTAAAGGCCACCGGGTTAATTATAGCTTTGATGGGATAGGGTCCAATGTATCTGGGATTAAAAGTCTGCGGTCCTTTGAGAGGCAAATGCTTGGTTGCCAGCCACACCTGGTCTCCAATCTGGTACGAAGGTGCTTCACTCCGATGTAGATCAGCATTTTCTTTGTATTTTTTCTTGTCTTGTTGGAAATGAGTTGTAGCTTCCTTGAAGGCTCGGGTTATAGTAGAATGCAAATGATTAACTGCAGGCATTTCCAGGTTTTGAGGAGGGTCTAGGTCTGAGGTTCTAGGATGATGACCATACAAGGTGTAAAAAGGGGTTTGTCCTGTTCCAGAATGTACAGAATAGTTATATGCATACTCTGCGATTCATAGAATATCTTTCCAGCTGTTTTCAGATTGTTGCAACATGCACCGAAGATATTGTTCAAGGGTTTGGTTAGTCCTCTCGGTTTGACCATCGGTCTGGGGGTGGTGACTAGTGGATAAGCGTACATCAATTTGTGCCAGTTGGCAACATTTCCTCCAAAAATGGGAAATAAATTGGCTTCCTCGGTCTGAGATTAATATGGATGGAAAACCATGCATACGAACTATGTTTTCCAGAAATTCCTTGGCCAAGATGGAGGCTGAAGGTACCCCTTTTAAAGGGATAAAGTGGGCCATCTTGGAGAACAGATCCACGATTACCAAGATAGTGTTATATCCATAGCAAGGAGGCAGGTCGGTAATAAAGTCCATTGACAAGGTGTGCCAAGGGGCTGGTGGAATATCCAAGGGTTGTAGGAGACCGGCTGGTCTCTTCTTTTGACCTTTATTTTGAGCGCAAACTCCGCAAGACATCACAAAAGATTTTATGTCTTTTCTCCAGGATGGCCACCAGAATTGTCGTTTGATCTTTTCCTCAGTTTTTGCGATACCAGGATGTCCTTCCATTAATGTATCATGATAGTGAGCAATGACCAATTCTTGCAGTTCTTTGTTGGGCAGAAATAACCGCCCCTGGAAGTACGGTAAATCGTTATTAACGGAAAAGTGTGACCCCTTTTGAGTCCATTCTTGCAAGGCTGTGGAATTTAAAAGTTGTTTAACTCGAGTTTGAACGTCCTCTATAGTTTGTAAAGAGGTCAAGCCTAAAATTCTTTCTTCGGGTATAATTGGTACTGGTTCTAAGTTTGAATTTGTTTCATCCATTCCAATCCGGGATAAAGCGTCCGCTTTGCCATTCTTGCAACCAGGACGGTAGGTGATTATGAAGTCAAATTCTGCAAAGAATAAAGCCCATCGGAGTTGGCGGGATGATTGGTCTTTGGCCGTTTTTAGATATTGCAAATTCCTGTGATCTGTAATCACCGTAATGGTGTGTCTTGCGCCGAGGAGGTAATGACGCCAAGCCTTGAAGGCGGACTTAATAGCTAGTAATTCTTTGTCGGTGATTGCGTAATTGATTTCAGGAGCCGTGAATTTCCTGGACCAAAAGGCTACAGGGTGCATCTGGTTAGTTTCTGGATCCCTTTGAGACAAGACAGCACCCATGGCCAAACTGGAAGCGTCGGTTTCAACAATGTAAGGGAGATCTGGGCGCGGATGCTTCAATACAGGGGCGGAGGTGAATTTGGTCTTTAGGTCTTGAAAGGCCTGTTCTGCCTCAGGAGTCCATTCGAAACGTTTATTCTTCCGTAAGAGGGCTGTTATGGGTTGAACCACTCGAGAAAATTCCGGGATGAATCTTCGATAGAAATTGGCAAAGCCAACCATACTCTGAACCCCTTTAATAGAGTTAGGAGATGGCCATTTGAGGATGGCGTCCACCTTTCGCGAGTCCATTCGGATTCCTTTAGGTGTCAGGATGAATCCGAGAAACTCGACCTCTGTGGTATGAAAAACGCATTTTTCGAGTTTCGCAAACAGGTTGTGCTGGCGCAATTTCTCAAGAACTGCCCTGACATGTTTTCTGTGTTCGGATTCCGAGGAGGAGTATACCAGGATGTCATCGATATATACGATGACACAAACATCGATAAGTTCCCGAAGAACATCATTCATAAAGTATTGAAAGGCGGCAGGTGCGTTGCATAATCCGAAGGGCATCACCTGATATTCAAAGAGCCCATATTTGGTGCGGAATGCAGTCTTCCATTCGTCGCCTTCTTTTATACGTACCAGATGATAAGCTCCTCGGAGATATAACTTGTTGTATATACAAGCATCTTTTACCTGGTCAAGAAGTTCAGGGATCAGAGGCAGAGGATAACGATTCTTAATCTTTATTTGATTTAGGGCGCGGTAGTCAATATATGTCCTAAGGTCGCCTTCTTTTTTCGGCACGAAGAACAGAGCTGAGGAAACAGGAGACTTTGACGGGCGAACAAAACCGTTGGCAAGATACTGATCTAAATACTGACGCAAATGAACGTTCTCAGGTTCAGTAAGAGCATAAATCCTACTACAGGGCGGTTGAGCATTGGGTACCAGGTCGATTTGACAATCGTACGACCGGTGGGGAGGTAACGTGTTCGCCTGTTCTTTTTGAAAAACGTCTTGGAACTCTTGGTATTCAACCGGTAGTTGTATCGTGGTGGAAGTTACTGTGGCCAGACCCATATCTGGATTTCTTGGATAACAAGTCAGTTCACAATCAGGAAAGGTTATTCTCTTTGCTCACCAGTCAATTCGAGGATTATGTGTTTCTAACCAGGGGATTCCTAGAATTACTTGAAATTGTGGGGCCTTGATTACATCGAACACAATTGCTTCCGATGTCCATCTTGTCCCACTAGTGTCATTTCTGTAGTGGAATGTGTTACCGGCCCTGAGGCTATTTCGGTTCCATCTACTGTAGTAATGACATCCTTGTTAACTTTCGGACAGAGAGGAAGATTAATCCTGGAGGCCAATTCACGATCTACATAGTTTCCAATAGCTCCACTGTCGATGTATGCTTTTATAGCATGCAACCGCTGAGGCTGTTTCGGGTCCACGAGCACCATTGGTAAGACAAAATGCGAGGTCAAAGAGTCTGTTTTCAAGCTCGGCAAGCAGACCTCTACGCTTGTCGGGCTTGACCGTTTCCCGAATCGGGTTCTATTAAATTGTTGTCCGTGGCTCCAACCACCTTCTTAGGTGGCTTTACCGGGCAGTCTCGTAGAAAGTACCAGAAGCCCCGCAATAGAGACATAGTTGCTTTTGCCGTCTTCTCTCTCGTTCCTTCTGCGTCAATTGTCCTTTAACACCGCCGATCTGAATAGGTTCTGAAACGTCGGTACTCTTAGGGTTAGCGTGAGTTTTGATCAGCACTCGAGTTTCGAACTTGGACCGATCTGCTTTTCTAGTTTGCAGTCTGTGGTCAAGTTCGACCACTAAGTCTATGTATTCTGCGCAGGCTTGAGGAGGATTTACTATTTGAGCTAGAACATCCTTAAGTTCTCCGCGCAGGCCTCGATGAAATAGTGTGATCCTTTTATTTTCGGGCCACCCCGTTTCTACAACCAGACTATTAAAGGTGGCAATATAAGATAAGAGATCTTGGTTACCTTGTCGTAAGGATAATAGTTCGTTGTCAAGGGCCTGTCCCTGAGAGTGTCGAGCGAATAATCTTTCCATGCTCGCCTGGAAGCTTTGAAAATCCTGGAGAATTGGGTCATCCTCACTTACCAACGGAACAGACCAATCGGCAGCACAGCCACTGAGATAAGATAATACAAAGGCTACCTTGGTTTGATCATTAGGGAAGGCCCTAGGTCTGCATAGAAAGTGTAGGCGACATTGGTTCATAAAAAAGGCATATTTCTTGGGGTCCCCCGCAAAACGTTCAGGCGGGGCCAAAGGCATGTTTCCAGGTAGATTGATTTGCACCGGGTTATTTGAAACCATTGACGAGGCATTACCCCCATAACTAGGTAAAGGAGTTTGTCCTGCTTGACCCTGCAACAATCGTTTGGCCAGGTCATCAGTTCTTTCCTTGGATAAGATTAATTATCTTTTGAGAGCATTAGTTTCCTGGCGGGCGGAGTGTACTTCTGCCCTTAATTCCCCCAAAAGCTGAGCCAGCTGGTCTGTCTCGGAAGTTTCCATAGCGCCCGGATGGGAAATTGTAGGTAGGCTTCGCATTCTGTTACGCTCACCTGACTCCCACGGAGGCGCAGGTCTGGTTTGGAGTGTTGTTGCTTCTTCTATGGTGAAGCGCAGGACCCGGAAGATGGACTGGACCGGACCTTCGAATCTGGCTTGTCTGGCTCGCAGGAATATCTTTCTGTATGTGAAAAGGGAGTATTAGCAATCTGTGGGAGAAAGTATAAGCGTCCCGCTCCCTTCTCACCCCTCTACGAAACTCTCCTGCGACCCCCACGTGAAGTCTCACCTTAGGGTTTGAAAGGTTGAGCTCTCCATCCTGCTTCTCATGCAGTGGCGCGTTGTATCCAGTTTCTTCACTAGGATTTTGATTGTAGAGGGTTCAAGTTTTGTTTTCCCGGTATAGTACCGTAAGGATTCTGTTAATGAGTATGATTCCGCAATAATAATTGTTTGTTGTCTCTTTTTCAGGTGCGGAAACTATTCCGAAAAGAGCTGTGGAACCGAAGAATGAGACTCTGGTGAGCTTGATGAGAGTTCTCTCAGTGTCCTTGTATCAATGCGCTCACTAACGCTGATGTCTTTTTTCCCCATAGGGGCAGGGGTCCGGAAATGCCTGGATGCGGCATCGACCCGAAACGAAGCTCAATCCAGAAGAAATCAGGTAAGTCTTTAATGGGCGTTTGGGCAATGTCTTTTCATGCGCCCACTAACGCTGATGTCTTTTTTCCCCATAGGGGCCGGGGTCCGGAAATGCCTGGATGCGGCACCGACCCGAAACAAAGATCAATCCAGAAGAAATCAGGTAAGTCTTTAATGGGCGTTGGGTAACGTCTTTTCATGCGCCCACTAACGCTGATGTCTCTTTTTCCCCTTAGGGGCCGGAGTCCGGAAATGCCAGGATGCGGCACCGACCCGAAATGAAGTTGGAATAACCCAACAGGTAAGCTTTGTAATGGAAATTAAGGTTTCCTTGTTTTCTTTCCCCTCTCACCTTTATTTTTGTCTTTTTCTCCCTAGGCGCAGTGATGTGGCTGCGAGTCCAGATGTTACCGTAGAACGTGGTGGTACCGTGTACAGGTGAGTGAGATTGCGGCGCTGCAGCGATCGATGCGATGTGCTTTTAAATGGATGTCTTCCTTTACAGGACCGTCGGCGAGATGTCTCCGGAATGCGGATTTAGCAGGTAAGGACTCTTCTTTACCCTTTTCTCTTCTCTTCTCTCTTTGCAGGTCTTCCAGGATGCTGGCAGGAGTGGCAAAAGACAGAATGCAGGAGCAAACACGGTGAGTGTCCAGCTGCTAGATGCAGAACAACGCGAAGCGTGAGTTGCTGCTTGGGCGTGGCTTAAATAGCCTTCAAAGTAGTTCCAGGTATGTATCCTTCCTCTCAGGTATGTATTCCTCCCCTGACCACACCTGTGTGGTTAAGTAGTTCCAAAGATAAACTAGTCCTATTCAGGCCTCAGAAGGCCTGGATGTTGCAGCATGGTCTGCATCAGGTAAGTTAACACTAAGCACCTTTAACACAAAGTCCCCTTTTATGAGCCTGGCGCCTATGGTGCCAGGACTGTGGCCCGATATGAGCCTGGCGCCAAAGGCGCCAGGACTGAGTCCAAAGAGCCCCTACTTGAGCTTGTTGTGACTTCCCTTGAAGACATGATGTCTGCCTCTGGGGTAGCTGGGTCTTGTCTGGCACCTTGGAGGTAGGCATCATGACACTCTCCTTGATGCTATCTTGTTACCCACAAACATAGCTATTGTCAACTGCTCTACACATACAAAGGAGTAAGATGTGGTGTTCAGGGGTAATCAAGCAGCTGAAGACACCGCTCGTGGGAATTGATGATCCCACCGACATGTAGTACCCCGAGCGTCGCTGAAGCCGTGGCCAGCATATATGAGAGCGACCGTCAGGTGTATGTGACAGTTTGAGTATGTTACAAACACTGACCACAAAAAAAGAAAAGGCCAGATGGGAAAATAAGGGAGCAGGGAAGGATGTAGAGGGGATTTGGAGACACTGAGGGGTAATCCTATCATGCCTCAAAAGGCACGTTTTCGGTTAGCTGGAAGTGTGCATGGTTTAGCACATGTGCATGAACACCCCATGGTGTTACAGGTGTATTTGGTATTGTGGGCTCCAGGGTTCACAGCGGCCGCTGGGGACCAGAAGGGCCCTTTTCCTATGGCACCACCCTCGGCCAGTCAATTTCAGGCCTGGCAAATTGTATTTGCCCACTTCTCACCATCTGTTAACTCATGCATCTACCTTCTTGTAGTGGTTGACATATTAAGCATATAGGCCAGAGCATATCCCTGTAAGAGGGGCGACGCCCAGACAGTAGCTAAGCACTTGTTGCAAGATTTTATACTGAGATAGGATATCCCTGTCCTACAGATAGCTATAGGGCCACTCAGGTTGACAATTCTTTGATGTCTCTGATTTGTTAAGCCTTATCTATTGAACATAAGCTGCATACCCCTTATCGACCGTAGGCATCGCCCCCACCCCCCCCCCGAGTGGAGAGACGCTGTGCAGATCTTAAATCTAAAATAGAGAAGATCTGCGCAGCTACTCAACTTAATTGTCTCCAAGCTCTGCCCATTGCATTTATGCACATGCAGGGCTTCATTAACCAAACCATTGGTCTTTCCCCTCATGAAATTGTCACTGCACATCATATGCGCTTGCCTGGATAAGCGGGCGCATTCTCATCTCTTCCATTGTCTGACGCAAACATGCTACAGTATTTTATTTCATTGACCAGCCTCTTCACCTCAGCCACCTTCCGAGAACAGCCGAGCAAGCCACTTCTCGATGTACAGCCTGGCAAGGTAGTTTCTGTTAAGGTAAATGCCCAGAAATGAGCATTGGAACCCAGGTGGAACCCAGGTGAAAAGCCCCCTTTGTGGTCGTCTTGACATCATACACTGCCATCTGCTACGAGGTGTTACCAGTGTGGATCCAAGCATCGCATGTCAAGAAGCAGAAGCAGCTCCCCGCCCTCCCATCCCCACCAGCAGCACCATTACAGACTGTTTCTGTTTTGTGGAAGGTTACAGACCAAACTACAACCTCTCATTGTAATATGAGACACAGAGTGAATAAAATAAATGAAAGTTGAAGAGCAGGAACCACTATCAGACTTACCAAGAGAACATTAGGAGGTTCACAGCCATAAGACAATCATTGGCAGCTCAGTGGTGGGAGAGAACGATGTGTGATTGTAGTAACACACAAGTACAATTATCTACTTGTAGGAATAACATAACCTTGTGACTAATCACTGCTCCAAGTTTATGCTCCTGTGGTAGTATTTGATGCATGTAGTTTGGATCGATCGATTGTGAAGTTTTGTAATCCGCTTGTGTTTGTCTGATGGTTTCTACTTTCCTTTTCTGTTTTTAAAGGTTTATTGTAAACCATATAAAAATAAAAAAATTAAATTAATAACATAACCGTTTCCAATTATTCTGCCAAACACTATATATCATGCCTCCACTGAAGAACTTACATGTACAGCATAAGATGCCACTTACCTCAGAATAGGAGCTTATGATACATTGGTAAATACCTATTGACGCAGGCATGTACTAAGCACATAATCAGTGCATACATGGTATTGGCATTGTGATAGGTGTCGCCGCAAACACATTAAGTTAGTACCCCTTTTATCATTATCAAAGAACCATCTCTTCTTTTTCCCCATATCAGCCTGGAGAAGAAAAGTGAACAAGGAGACAGTAGGCACTCAAACTCCCTTAAAAGACACGGCTAGGGAAATAATCAAGGCAGGAATCACAAAACTTACCACACTTTCACAACACGTCAGATCGGAACGTGCACAGCCTGTTAGCTTTAACATTTATAAAACAAACCTTTTCTCATCATTGCCATATAAGACGCTCGCCAGACGTAACTGTACCGTACCAGAATGTACATCCTGCCCAGATGGGTGGGCGGGACAATCCCTGGGAGACGCACCTTGCCCAGAATACAAGGGATACGACCCCATTACTTACTGTCCACCTTTTCCACATTACTATAAAAAGCACAAATACACCCAGACAGAGGGCAAAACCCCTTTGCTGTTATAGTCATTCGCACACTTGAGGGACTTGCAGTTTATACGTTCCTATGGTAACCCTGAGTCAAGCACCATCCTTCCACAATACCTTCAGCTATCCCTCCGCAAATACCTCCCCTCTCGAGCTCTTTGCTCCTCCACCTCTAACTCCCTCACGGTCAGACGTTTTTCAGAGAAACGAGCTGGGGGTAGATCTCTGTCTTCGGCTTGGGCCTTCCTCTGGAACAGCCTCCCTGCCACTTTAAAAATTGAGGAGAACCATCTCCAGTTCCGGGAGCACCCCAAGACCTTTCTCTTTGTTTCTGCCTTTGCTCCCCGTCTCCCCTACTGATCTGCTCTCTCTTGGCACGGTACACCTGGCCACCCTCTATCCTCTGGGCCCAGGTACCTGCTCACCCTGCCACCCTCCTTCATTGCCTCCTGGACACCCTTGCACCTGGAACTGTATCTGTACCCATATAGTCCCCCTGCTCCCCACCCATTTTCCTCTTTTTCTGCACTTATTCAGACTTACCCTGTCTGCTGCCTTAAACACAGCACTTGCCACTTGCTGGCTGCACTACCACTGTTTATTGCCTTTATTATCTATTTATTTTTATTTATTATTATTTATCTGTTCTACTCTGCTCCGCACTTTCCACTCCCCCGTTCCATGCACTTTTCCCCTTTCTCTTTCCCTTTCCCATGCACTTGCATGTTCTCAATGTCATTGGGCCTAGTAAGATCATTGTTTGTTCTCCCCTGTTCTCCTCCCTTGCCTTGTCGCGCTCTGAAACACTTGTGTATGAGCGCGATACAAATAAAATATCATATCATAATTGTTGAAAAGGGCAAGGTGGGGATTCTGATGCTGCTTGATCTTAGCGCAGCATTTGATTTGGTGGATCACCAAATCCTGCAAAAAGCCCTGGACAACATAGCGGGCTGCTCCCCAACGGCACTGGCATGGCTGAGCTCCTTCTTGGCAGGTTGGAGTGCCCGAGTGCGCTCGGGGGATAAATTCTCTGAACCTTCGCCTATTTTTTTCGGAGTTCTGCAGGGAGCTAGTTTATCTCCCCTTCTCTTTAATCTATATATGAGATGCTTATGTGACCTTCTAGAAAGCGTTGGCGTATTCTTCACAAACTACGCCGACTATATGCAATTGATCTTTGAACTAGGTGGGGATCATGCTGTAGACCTTGCTAAAATAACGGAAGTCTACAATATAATAGACAAATGGTTGCGACAGAATTGGATGTACCTAAACGGTTCTAAGACTGAACTGATGGTTTTTGGCTCATATCATGCCAGAGCCAAACTGGGCCCAGAATATGAAGCCTTTGTTATAAAGGAGGCAATTATTTCTGTCTCGTCTTAGGTCAAAACATTGGGGATGAGGATGGAAGCATCAGTGGGATCGGAAGCACAGGCGAAATACCTCCACAAGAATAATGCCTACTATTTACACCTGTTGAGAACCATCCGTCCATTCCTCAATGAGGAAAATACGGCCACAGTTGCTAGGGCAATTATTATGTCCCGACTGGATTATGGTAATGCTTTGCTCCTTGGTGCCTCCAAGAAAGAAATAGAAAAGTGTCAAGTCATGGAAAATCACACCATCCGAATAGTGAAGCGCATCAAGAGCAATTACGGAAGGAAGAAAATCACTGCACTGGCTGAGAATAAAGGATAGAATTATCTTCAAATCTATGACTATAGTTTAGATGTATCTATGGCACAGCCCCGAAGTACCTAGAGAAACAGTTCTCGAAATACATTCCCCTTAGGTCTTTATGATCGGAATATCAGGGCTTATTAAACGTACTGCGATTTTGCCTGGCCACCAGCAAGGGTAAAGCCTTTGCAGTACAGGCAACACAGTACTGGAATAAGCTACCTCGCTCCCTCCGGTTGGAAACAAACCTGCTTTCTTTTGGAAATCTCTGAAAACACATCTGTTTAGATGAGGGCACCTGTTATTGTCACTCTTAACTGCTTGTCACAATCTGTGCAAATTATTGTCCTTGTTTGATGTTTTGTTCTGTGTCCCAAGCGCCCTGATGCCGGCGGGCTTTTGGCGCGATATAAGTACATAAATAAATAAATATATATCATATCCGTGCTCTTCCCTTCTCCCTTCCACCAGCCCTCCCTGCACCCCCTCTGCCTTCTCCACCTTGGATTAGATAGCAGCAGGTCACGACACCCGGAAAGAAAAGCCATAACCAGAAGCTCCATGCCAAC
This sequence comes from Ambystoma mexicanum, assembly GCF_040938575.1. Lineage (NCBI taxonomy): Eukaryota > Metazoa > Chordata > Amphibia > Caudata > Ambystomatidae > Ambystoma > Ambystoma mexicanum. The sequence continues at coordinate 1,014,504,942 of NC_090926.1, read as the reverse complement.
CTTGCCCGAGCAGCTGGCGAAGGGCAAGGCAAAAGGTACCTTCCTTGGGAACCTTCCACCCCTATTTGCCTGTGCGCCATGGGTACCCAATCCCTGCAAGGTAAAGCTACTGCAGTCTGCAGAGACACACAGGTAGGAGGAGAGTTCTTCATTGTTGCAGTGTTGCACTCCCAATCTTGCTAGCATTTTTCTCCCACTGTGCTCCCTGGATTGGGTCTGCTTTGCACTTCGAATCTTGCTGGGTTGTGTTCCACCACATTGCATTCTTTTTCCACTGTGCTAGCTGGGTTGGGTCTTTACATTTTGAACCTTGCTAGCATTTCACTTCCACAACGACATCCGACTTGAGTTCGGTGACAATTGGAATCTTGTTGATGTTGTGTTCCACCCATTGCTTCTTTACTTCCACACAGCCACATGATATGAGGTTGGTTGTATTTTGAGTCTTGCTGGGGTTGTGTTCCACCACATTGCGTTTTCTTCCACTGTGCTCGCTGGGTTGGGTCTGCTCTGCATTTTGCATCTTGCTAGTGTTGTGCTCTGCCACATTGCATCTTTCATCCACAGCGCCATATGATGGTGGCTGCCTCGCCAAGGAATCCTCCTGCAGTGGGAACGGGACCTGCAAATCCCTCACATGCTTGCAGATACATGGCACCTGCCCATGACACAGTGGTGACTGCTATGATGTCCCCTGCTAACGATGCCTAGAAAACCATTATGTACATCCAAGCACACTGTTCAAAATATCGAGCTTGACCATGCTAAAATGGCTGCCAGCAATGTGATTCCCCCGGCCTCCCTAGATGTTTGCAGCCAAGCCTTTTTTCGTTGCTTCGGATTGGCCTGCGGAGCACACAAATAAGGCCAACAGCCTCAGCTAAGGCCAAACAAGCCTGTCTTGGACTGCCCAACAACCAGTTATGTCCTTCCTTATAGCCTGCACTACAACATGACACCCTTCTTGCAACTGCATTCCGCCCACCAATCCGCAGTGAAACCTTCCTCATGCCTGCCCCTGCAATGCCAGCGATTGTGATTAAGCACCTCCCCTGCCTGTCACCGGCTGCAACAAACGTCTGATCTCCGTAGCCCGTGCATATACCTCCACCACCACTGCTCCTGTTATGCCACATACAAGATTTTCACACATTAGAAGATCTCGTTCTGTCCATCCACCACCGGTCCTCATTATGTCTATATTCAAGCAAAACAGCTGCCTCAGAGCCCGCACCAACACTGTGCACTCCCAGCATGAAGGGGAGAGAAGCTGTCATTACCCGCTCAAACTTAGTAACATTCCAAACTTCCCTCCGTGCTTTAACAGCACCAACGGGATTTCGGCATATCTTATCTGCGCCTACAGGTGGAGGCTGCTCCGCACTCGCTCCAGAAGCCTGCCACCACTAAATCCCTCTTCTACCAGACAGCCCTTCTCCCACCTCTTCTTAAGCACAAAGCCAAAGTCACTTTCAGGCAACCCTCAGCCGCCTCCTCCTCGCTCATACCTGACTGTCTGACCGCTATTCATTCTTGGTGTGCTTGCTGCAAATTACCTCTCCCTCAATGTCATTAAGACTGAGATCATTCGCATTGGGACCCCTGCTCTTGCTTTCCCACTTTTGCTCTGGCCGGCCTCCCTTGGCCTTGCGCCCGCATCCACCTGCAAAGCAAGAAACCTTGGGGTCATCTTTGACTACAGTCTCTCCTTCTTCTCTCAGACATCTCTAAAAAGTCTAACTATCAGCTTTACCTCCTCAGAGGTACTCTACCTTTTTTCACTTTCCCCCAAAGACTCACTGTCTCCAGAGCTCTGGTTCTCTCCAGGCTGGACTATTGCAACAGCCGCCTCTTCCTCAACCTCCCTTCTTCTGCCCTGTGCCCTCTGCAACTCATCCAGAACAGAACCGCAAGACTTATCCTTGGCCTCAAGCATAGGGACCGCATCTCTCCGGCACTGAAATCCCTTCACTGGCTCCCTGTGGCTGAAAGGATCAGATCCAAGACCCTTTGCATAGTTGACAAGGCTTTCTGTGGCCTGGGACCTACCTATCTGCAACGCTGCCTACCACCTAAATACTGTCCCTCATGGGCCCTCTGCTCATCTACCTCCAACCTTCTGTGAGTGAGCCGGTTCCCCAAGCAGAGATTTGAAGGGATATCCTTAACCTCAGCAAGTGCCTCCTTCTGGAATAGCCTCCCTGCCGCCTTTCGTTTTGAGCCGAATCTCCTTAAATTCTGGAAATTCCTCCAGACTTTCCTCTTCTTCTTTCTCCCTCTACCCTGTTAACCCAGTTTCTCTGTTTTTTCCCTCTGTCCCTCCTCTTCCTTACAGCATGCCGACTGACCTCAGAGTCTCACTGGTCCCCGCCAGTCCTCTCTTACACTTGCCTCAGGGCCCTACACCCCACCCACACTCAATGCACTTGAGAAATTAACCCAAGAGAGTGGCTCTCTCTGCACTTACCCCAGTCTCAACCTATAGGGTCACAGGAAGGGGGAGGATCAAGTGCACCCAGTGCGCGCCTGAAGATCATCTGTCCGTCTCCCTTGTCTTCACCCCTTAATGGCACTGTTAAAACTGTAGAATCGCTGCCAGGCCTATTTGCTGTCTCCCAAACTGTTAAATGTATTTGTTATGCACTTACTTAGCCTGTGCAGACTATTATCATCTCAGAATTTCAAGGGCTCTGAGCGACTGTTTATTTTTTCCCATGTTCCCACCTTCCGTGAGCGCTTTGAATCACTTGCCTGTGTATAGGCACTATATAAATAAAGAATACTATACCATACCCAACACCCATGTACGACTCAAACTAGCTCCATTCCAAAACATCCATATTGCACCTACCTATCACGATAGTTCTATCACACACAGCCAGCCTATCTCACAGGGCTCTTCACTGCCTTTCCTAGAATCTGACATCCACCGCCAACCAGCAAACAGTACTTCCAAGGCCACCAAGGAACCCCGCCTGTCAACCACCCACTTAATTGCGCACTTATCAATGCTAGATCTATGCATGCCCATCCATTTGACATCCATGACCTCATAACAGCTAACAACTTAGATTTGCTAGCTGTCTCCGAAACCTGTCTCAATGCTGTCTTAGGTCCCACACTATCCATTGCTATGCCTCAGGACGACACTATCCTATGCTACGACAGACCTGAAGCCAAAGGTGGCAGAGATGCCTTCATTGCCAAATCCTCACACTATCAGACAACTTAATGCAACGCAGCTCGATAAATGTGATCTACTCTCCATAAACATACCATTATCCCACACTGACACCATAACCCTGCACCAGATCTACCACCCTCACGCCCTGTCCTGTCCTTTGAGGAGAACCTCCTACACCTACTCTGCACCAACATTAAGTCCTCTTCCAAATCTCTCATCTTGGGAGATTTCAACCTAGGCTTCACAGACCCAGACTAGCCCAATGCTAGCTCTGCGGCTAGAGCCCTCCAAACCCTGGGTTTCAAACAGTCCATCACAGCACCCACCCAGATCAAAGGTCAAACTCTGGACTGGCTAGTTAATCTTAATTGTCATGTCTCCATCCTGTCCAATATGCTTTGCCCCTGGACTGATCACCATATTATGACATTCTCAATCCCACATCAAAGGCCTTCCTTCTTGCGCTGCACTGTCAATGAGGCCCATCATAGCAAGGAATTCACGTAGCCTTACTAAAGACTGTATCTCACCCTTCCTGAACACACTCAAACCAGAGCATCTCCCTCACCCTGATCCTGATGTACTTGCTAATTTCTATGAGAAAGCTATGCTTGTAGCAGTTGACACTATTGCACACTTCTCTCCCCAGAAAACTAGACCCACCACACACAGAAACTCTTGGTGTACACCTAACCTCCTTGCCCTCAATACCAAAAAACGAGAGGCAGAGGGCAAATGGAGAAAATGCCAATCAACCACTTACAAAGCTTTATTTACCATGGCTGCTAAAATCTCCAAGCAAAAGCCACCAGATACAACAGAATAACTAAGCAAACTTGAATACTCGAGAACTGTTCACCATTCTCAGAGAACTTGAATTGCCTTGCCCGCCTATACTTGACTTCCTAAAAGATGAGGCCTGGTGTACCAAGGTCCAAAATGCCCTCCTTGACAAAACTGCCCTGCTCCACACGAAAATCCAACAGAAGCCACCCTCCACCTCCACTAACAGTCTCCCCACCAACCACACTCCCACCCTCACAGACAGATGAGCACCTCCTCCTTTTAGCTTCTCTACGTTTTCAGAGTCATGTCCCTTCTAAAAAGCCTGTAACTCTCCAGATGTAATGGGGACGCATGCCCTGCCGCTATCGTTAAAGACTGTGCGGATGTCCTAATCTCCTTCATCACGACATTCATTAACTCCTCATCCTCATCCTGCCACATCCCTATCAGTCTCAAACAAACCTAGGTTCTCCCATTATTAAAAAAGCCATAATTGCTCCCCTACTTCCCCTTCGAACTACCGACCAATCAGAACAGTCCCTTTCCTCCTAAAGATTTTGGATAGGGAAGCCTATCTTCAAATTCAGAAATACCCTGAGGCCAACCGCATCCTGGGTACTCGCCAATCTGCGTTACACCCAGGTCATGGCACTGAATCAGCACTTCTCTATCTGAAGAAGCAGCTAGACGAGAGCAAGGATGCAGGAAATCCAGCTCTCCTGCTCCTCCACGACCTCTCTGCTGCATTTGACTTAGTAGACCACAATATTCTAGTACAACATCTCACCTCAGTTGACAACTTCACACTAGAGGCCTCCCAATGGGTTGCCTCCTTCCTAAAAGACAGATCAATGAAAGTCCTTGCAGACAATGTCATCACCTCCCCTAAACCCCCAGCCCCTATCTCCTGCGGCATCCCACAAGGTTTTTGTGTCTCTTCTTCAATAGGCAACATCTTCACTAAACCTATTCTAGTCGACCTCCTTGATGCAGTCGGCATATCCTACACCAACTATGCTGATGATACTCATATTCTCCTCCCCATAACCCTGCAAGACCCTGCAAAGCTAAACTCTGTATACCTGGCCATCCAGGCCTGGATGGCCACCAACTCTCTCGGTCTGAATGACAAAAAAATTATCTCCTACTTGTCGGCCACACCTCGGTGCTAAAAACTTGAACCAATACTCCTTATTCACAATAGATGGTATAACCATCCAAGTTTTCCAGTCAGTGAAGACACTGCAAGCTCGCTTAGAAGCCACCCTATCACTTAATCAACAAGTCAACGCCATTGCCTCCTCTGCAGCCCAGACCATTAAACTCATCAATGCCTGCAAACCTTTCCAGTCTGCTGCAAGCCGCCTCACCATCGCCCACACTGTTATAGGCTCAAGGCTAGACAACTGCACATCTTATTCACCAGCAAAACCCAGTGCAACATTCTCAAAGTACAAGTAATCCAGAGCAGTGCTCTCTGCTCAGCAGTAAACATTCCCAAGCATGATCACATCACCTCAACCAGGAGAAAAGCACACTGGCTCCCTATACAAGAACAGATCACCTTCTAGGCAATGTCAATCACTCACAAATACCTCTCCAACACGGCTCCCCGTACCTCGTTCAAAAATCCAATAGAGCCCAATCCTCCAAACCAACCAGATCCGTCTACACAAACAGACTCATCCAGTCGAGATTTAGACTCACCATAGCAGGCGGATGCAGCTTCCCAGTTACTGCGGTAAAACTCAAGAACACGCTCCCCCCTGTTTTGAATGCAGAGCAATCATACTGGACCTTCCTTTAATTTCTGTTTGCTCATAACTGACTATTATGTAACCTTGAATGCAGCTAGTGCCTTGATACCCCTGGGTTTAGTGAGCAATACAGATGTAAACATAAATAAATAAATAAATGATGTCAGTTTGGTTACATTTTGAATCTTGTTGGGGTTGTGTTCCATCACATTGTTGTTTCATCACACCACAGCTAGGCTCCTACTTGCCCTTGGCACCAGGGAGCACATAACACGCCCCCTCTGTATCTTCCAATGGCTCTCTGTCGGGCGACAGGCAACTTTCAAAGCCATGAGCATCACCCACCGTGCCCTACACGAGACAGGCACAGAATACCTTCAACAGAAACACACCCGTTACCAACCCAACAGAAACCTGCATACAGGCACTGCACTCCTCCTTGTGATCCCTCCCTTCAAATCTAGAGGTGGGGGATCCTCCCTCCATCCCCGCCCAAGCCCCTTCAATCTGGAACTCAATTCCCCTTAGCATCGGACGCATATATGAATACTTTGCATTTCAGAGGGCCCTCAAGCTCTGGCTAGTCACCGCTGCTTCCTGCCAACCCATGCACTCTTCAGGTTAGTTAACCACCTTTCTGGTAGGTCGGGAGGCAATTAACCCACCATGAAGATACAGAGTGACAGAGAGAAAAAACTCCAGCAGGCCACAGGACAGACTCCATGCCACATCTACGAAACCAAGAAACTAGCCAGAACACACAGGTACGTATCACACTCCATGCTTATCGAAGATAGCCAAAGGCAAGGCCACCCAGCCACACACATCTGCAATCATACACCATTTTTAAGACACACAACACCTCTGCCATCAGAATGCAGATATCGCCCACAACAAAAATGTGGTCTAGCTGGACACATAATACGTCCCCTGCTCTCACATACCCTCCAGATGACCTCAAAGCATCCATCCATGTGCTACCTCGATATGGGTAGCTAGTAGGGGCTTGCCCACCCCTACCCCTATCCACCTTTGCATTGGATAAAATTCACACACATTCTAAACTCCTCTGACAAATGTTCCCATATCTTGGAATTTGGTCCCCTGAGGATGTTCACCTACATCGCTTTGGGATCATACCAATGGGAAAAGGTGCTATACAAATGACAAATAACATTGCATTTTCTCCCACTGTGCTCCCTGGGTTGGGCCTGCCTTACACTTCGAATCACAATGGTGTTGTGTTCCACCACATTGCACTTTTCTTCCACAGAGCCACCTCACTTGAGTCTGGTTACATTTTGAATCTTACTCGTGTTGTTGTCCATCACATTGAATTTTTCTCCCCTCTGATCCCTGGGTTGGGTCTGCTTTACACTTCGAACCTTGTTGGGGTTGTTACCACCACATTGCATTCTTCTCCCACTGTGGTAGCTGGGTTGTGTCTGCTTTCCATATTTTCAAAATTGCTACTGTTGTTTGCCTCACATTGCATTTTACTTCCACAATGCCACCTGACTAAAGTTTGGTTACAATTAGACTCTTGCTGGGGTTATGCTCTGTTGCATTCTTACGTCCACAGAGCCACATGATGTGAGTTTGTTTGCATTTTGAATCTTGCTGTGGTTGTGTTCTCCCACATTGCATTTCCTTCCACAGCGCCACCAGATTTGAGCCTGGTTACATTTTGAAACTTGCTAGTGTGGTGATCCACCACATTGCATTTTTCTTCCACAGCTCCACATGATTGCATTTCCTTCCCATACTGCCTCCCGGGCACGTTTTGTCTGCATTCCTAAATCTCTATAGTATTGTGTTCCACTACGTTGCATTTTCTTTCCCCAGTTCCACCTGGGTTGGGTTCACATTTTTCAACCGCGCTAGTATGGCAGTCCAATACACTATGATTTCTACTCCTGCAGTAATTCTGGCCAATACCTGTAGTTTGCAACACCTGCATTATGCCCGACTAAGGCTCCAAACTGATAACGCAACTATAAAACTAGTACCTTTGGATTTAAACACTTCAAACCTCCCACTACCATTTCTGGAAACCTTTACCCTTACTACAATTGTACCACTGGAGTTCCCAAGCACCACGAAGTACGGAGACTACGATATAACACTACAACACTGTCTCTAGAGCTCTGGTTCTCTCTGGGCTGGACTACTGCAACAGCCTCTTCTAAATCTGCCTGCCTCTACTCTGCGCCCTCGGCAACTCATCCAAAACAGGACTTCGAGACTTGTCCTTGGCCTCAAGCCCAGGGATAGTATCTCTCCAGGACTGAAATCTCTGCACTGGGGGTCCTGGCGACCCAAGGTCTGATGATAATGAGCAAGGGGTCCACGTCTGGACCCCCCTTGTTAATTTGCATATTTAAGTAACTTTGGGTCTCACCCTAAGTTACTAGGGGAGTCCAGACGTGGACCCCTTGCTCACCATTCTTAGAGAGGCACATCTCCTCCCTACTGATGAGGTCCAACCACACCGAAACATGTGTCTGGTGATGCTGCTGGTACTCTTGTTCTGAGGAGAATTGCCTAGCATTTCGATGCTAGACTGCCCCAGGGCGGGACAAAGACTGATATGTTTTGGATATTTTTTCTCTGTGAAAGATAGTGAGCTAAAGACTCTGGGTAAGTCTCACGTTACCAGGACTAATGTCTGGCTTAGGGACTCCCAGGACCCCCTTGTTAATTTGAATATTTAAGTAACTTTAGGTCTCACCCTATGTTACTAGGGGAATCCAGACGTGGACCCCTTGCTCACTATTCTTAGAGAGACACAGCTCCTCCCTACTGATGAGGTCCAACCGGACCGAAACATGTGTCTGGGGATGCTGTTGGAACTCTAGTTCAGAGGAGAATTGCCTAGCATTTTGGTGCTGGTTTGCCCCAGGGCAGGACAAAGACTGATATGTTTGGGATATTTCTTCTCTGTGAAAGATAGTGAGCTAAAGACTCTGGGTAAGTCTCTCGGAACTAGGACTAATGTCTGGCAGAGGGACTCCCAGGACCCCCTTGTTAATTTCCTCTTGCACTTAGCCTTAGATCACCAAACCAACCTATTGTTACCTACTTGTCTACATGCCACCAACATGCAACCCCACTTTCGTGGACACATTTGTGGACGCCATCACCAACATCACCATTAAACATGATCATCTGATCATATTGGGAGATTTCAACATCTGGTTTGAAGAAGAAAACATTGATTAAAAAAAAACTTTAACAAATCTACTAGCAAGAATGCATCTACAACAATTGGTGAAAGGAGCGGTCCACACTGCAGGCCACACCCTAGATGCAATCTTCTGAAAACAAAACCCTGCCTGCAACTGCACCACAAATTCAAATCCTCTGCAGCAACAACCTTATTATACCCTTTGTGATTCACCCAGCAACACAAATACTGGCTAACCTCCCAGAAAATCCTCCAATTCTGAAAAGAAAATGGAAATCCATTAACAGCGTGGACCTAAACGCCAGACAGGAAGGGACAAAACTGTCAATCACTCTTCTAGATTCAATTAGCATAGGAGAAAGAACCGACACAATCCACAAATTGATCACTAAAACATTGAATGACATTGCGCCACATAAACCATACACCCCTTCTCTAATAAAACAATGGCAAGATGGTTCACACCCCACCTCAGAGCAGTGAAAAAAAAAACGAACAGGAAAATGGAAGAAGAATGGAGGAAAAACTATGACCAACTGGAAATAATTGCATACCAAAGACAGATAAGACTGTACAAAGCTGTAATACTCAAAGCAAAAAAGACATTCTAAAACAAACGCATCACTAGCTCAAGCAACACCCAATAAGAGTTGTTCAACATCACCAACGAGCTAAGAAACCCAGCAGCATGCAGCAACACGCCAAAGCCATCACAAAAAAAATGGATGCGATGACCTTGCAGACAACTTCAAAAACAAAATCACAAACATCTAGCAAGTCATTAATAGCATGCCTAAAATCACTCGCCCCCCATAACCATACAACACCAGAAACGTCTACTAGACTAAACCAAATCACACCAATCTCGACAGACAAATTCAACAGCCTAGTGAGCCAAACCAAGATACCCGGCCCTCCAGCAGACCTCTGCCCACCAGACTTGTAGAAGACTATCCTCACCCAGAAAACAGCTGAAAAATATTTCCTCAATTTCTTCAACTACTCACTAGCAACAGGAACTGTGCCACAAGCCTTTAAATCAACATATATCAAGTCACTCCTTAAAGACCCATCGGAAAACACAGAAGACCTGACCAACTACCAACCAATCTCAAACTTCCCATACCCAGCGAAACTACTAGAAAGCTACATCTACGAACAAATCCTAGAACATGTAGAAAAAAATCTGATACTACACCAGCCACAAGTCGGCTTTAGATCCATGAGAGGAACGGAAACAGAATTACTATTGATGAGGGACGACCTAAAAACTGATGCAGAGTCCAATGTCAATGTCAAATGTCAACAGAACTAATACTACTCGATCTATCAGCAGCCTTCGACACAGTCCACCATGAAACACTCAACAAAAGATGTGTAGATAATAGAATCAGTGGAACAAGGCTCAGGGTTCCCTTCTCCAAGTGTAAAGCAGTTTCCTCAAAAGAATTCTTACAGTTACCTTCCTTAAATGCAAGAAGGTGTTCAGTACAAAAGGCTGTAACTTCTTCCAGCTCTCGTACCCAAGTGTAAAGCAGATCCATAAAAAGATCTTGGTGTTCCCTTTCCCAAGAAGTCAACACAGTTCCAAAAGGGCTTCAGGGTTCCTTTCCCTAAGACGACGAACACAGGTCCAAAAAGGCTTCAGGATTCCTTTCCCCATGTTCCAAGCCACAAAACACAAGGGATCCTTGAGACTCCATCTTCACTTCAGCAAATGTCTCAGCTCTCAAGGGTTCCCTTACCAAATTGTAATTTAGTTAAACAACACAGTTCAAAAGGAAAGCTCCTTGCTCCACTTTAACTTTCACAGTTTTATTGTTTCCAATTTTCAAAGATTCTTTTTGGTAGGTTGTAGTTTTCATAAATGTTGAAAAATATATCACTTTCAGTGGTTTAAGTGTAAAGTTCCAATATAAATTCAACTTCAAGTTTTATTTGTTTATTCTTCAGAGTTAATTTCAATTTGAAGAACAACATGTGGTAAATTGCTTGTTTGCTCAAGATAAATTCACTGTGGTACTCTGCATGTTTGCTTAAATGTAGGGTCCGGTTCCTTCTCTGACTTCGAACGGCCATTAATTCTGGCTGTTCGCAAAGCGTTACTTTAGTTCGTATTCAATAATGGTCATTTTCACTCGTATCTTAGTTTATCATTGTCTATTATTCAAGGAGTATTGTTCATTTAGCTTTAAATGCTTCTTTAATTGTATGATGTTCGCTCGTTCTGTGTTAAATGTTTAAAGTTAGTTTGTTTTCCTTTAAGAGGATTACCCAATTTACGGAGAACTTCGAAAACGTGTCTTGAACTGCACATGACCACTCCGATACCAAGTAATCCTGCTTGTTCACTGATTGAAGTTATGAAGGACCAGAGACTTTCCAAAACCAGTTGAGGGAGATCACCTCTCCTGAGAGGAATTGCTAGCGATGTTGTACCACCTGGGCTAGGTTAGGCTAGGCTGCTACAAGATGGGAGAGCCAAACGCCATGCATGTAGAAAGGAGAAGGACCAAGCGTAGTCCAGTATGAAAGGACTACACGTGTTGTAGCCCAAACAACCATCCGAGCAGTCCAGGATCTCGGGAGCCGCCTGCTGAAGAAAAGGTGCTCCGGGAGAAGCAAACAGCATCGTGCAGCCGATACCGTGGAAACAAAGCACCCGAAAACTTCGGAGCCACCCGCAGACATAACTCCTGCTCGGAAGACACGAACCAAGCACTAAGGTATGCAGGCAGGCCGAGAGGGACTAGAGGACCGGGGAAGCCAGGCAGGGAATACATAAAGCTGGTTGAGAGGGTCAGGCACCGTGAGAAGATACTGCTATTCTGGGACCTACGTCCTTATGCTGAGGATAGCAGAATAAGAGAGTCTGAGACCTCAAACACAAGAAAGATAGAATCCTACGCCTAGCAGGAGAGTAAACCAAGCTGTCACAACTCAGAACTGTGAGTCTGGGAATCTTACACATATGAGAGCCGGCAGAGTTAGAGGGTCTGGGACCCAGGGAACAAAGGAGATAAATAGAGAAGAAGTGGATGCTTGGCAGGAGAGTAGACCAAAGCTGGCACTGGCAAGTGCTGCATGGCGATTCTGGGACATGCGCACTTAAGAGAGCCAAAGCCTAAGGTGAACTGTATCTGACAGAGCACAGGGTCTGGGACCAAGCAAGATAAAGAGTTTTGTACAACGTAATTGTGAAAGCTACAAAGGGCCCAAGGAAAGGAAGACAAATCTTGTGTCTAATCGAATATTGTTTTGGACTTTGGGAAAGTCTAATAGAAAGCCAGGAACAGGGAAATACTTTGTTTGGCATATGGAACTTTTGTTTGTGCTTTTGTAAACTTTCAAGAAAACCATATAACAAGGAGACAAACACCTAGTTATTCAAGAGGAAGAAGACGGAATCTAGGGGAAAGGAGCCATTCCCTGGATATTACAACATTGTTTCTTTTTGAGAGAACATTTGCTTATTTCTTGAAATCACCAGAAATAATAGTAGGGTCAATAGTAGGGTCTTTGGACACAATAGTGACTGTTTATTTGTTTGACATCCTGACATTTTCATTAGTTTTCTTTGAGGCAGGGAAGACCCTCTCAGCTTTAGGGAGAGAAAGGCATTTTACCAACTCTCTTCTTATGACCCAAAACATGTCCCCCCTGTGTCCAAGCTTTACTTCTGCACCGTTACAATAAGCAGAAAAATATGCTTGCATTAGGGAAAGAATGTGATGCTGAAGACAGACGTGCACATGAGCGCATGACAAACATTGGGGAATGGAATCCTGCAGGGTCGCTTCTGAACTCCTTTCCTCCTTCCTCTCATTTTACTCCCCCTCCCGCTCTCTCCGCTCAGCAAACCTCTACCTCCTCACTGTACCCCCAACCCCATGTGCCTCCTCACGCTTCTGCTCCTTCCAACTCTTGGCCCCCCTACACTGGAACTCCCTCCCGCTCTCCATCCGCTCCACCCCTACCTACTCATCCTTCTGCCACTCCCTGAAAGCCCATCTTCTTCACTCCCCCCTGACTTCCCTTCCCCACGCCTCCCCTCCTACTCTTGCCCCCCAACCTCTCTCCTTCCCCTCTGACCTTAAATTGGTAACAAATACTACTTAAGGGCAATGAGGACACTAGATCACTCCACCCTTCCCTTCCCCTCCCCCCTCCTTCACCTCCCCCTGCCTTAAATCCAACACCGTAACTCCCTTCACCTACCCCCTCCTCTACCTTCCCCCCACTCCCTCCTTGTAAATATTTTTACTTATTGTTCTAATGACCTGTTCATGTTTGTAAATATGCTTCTCTCACTTTTGTACCTGTTGTTATATTGTAAAGCGCTTTGGCTTAAAGCACTATATAAATTCAATAAACATAAACATAACATAAACATAAAACTACTGCAAGCCCTTGTTTGTCAGCAAAAAAGATAAGTCAGGGAAGCTCTCAAATAATGAGTTGTACAGGATGACTTATTTATCTCCAACTATGAAGTTGTTTTCAGGCATACAAATGTTGAAATATATAAGTACCTTTGCCTGACCATGCATATTTAGAAAGGGACACTGTGATGCAATGTAAATGTACGTATGCCTGTCTTTGCACATTTTCATTTGCAGTCTCCACTAATAAAAGCATATGGGACAGTAAACTTAAAGCACCTTTTTCTGAGAGCTGACTGTATGTGCGTGTCCTCAGTTCATTTAGCAGAACAATCGCTGCTTCTCCTAATTCCCCTCCAGAAGCGAGAAAGATTAGAAAAATTGGACCTAACAACAGTTAAATGCCAAAATGGCCCCCAGTCATTTGGTGTTGAGGAAGTTCTATAACGCTGCTAAATCTATGCGGAGGTACTTCAGAGGGAGGCTGATGAGATGCAGAGCAGGAAAGATAAAATAAGACATGATCTTAGATAAGTGGGATACATGGGAGGCATACAATCTGGGTAATATTCATGTCCTAAATAATTACTTTTAAACACAATTAGCCAATTTTGAGTATGAATGGATCCATTTTGGATTGTGCAATGCTCCTTCTGTCGTTGAACATTTTGTGACTTGTGTGTTTTAGAATCTCATGGATAAGTTGGTGGTAATTACTTGTACAAAACATATTCCAGCAATTTACCACTTGTCTAACACCATGGGCCTCATTACAAGTTTGGAGGCAGCCATTGGCTCTATTACCGGATTCCTGCCATGAGGACTAATCGGGTCATTCTGACATAGGAGGACCCGGTAATTCCTCCTTGCAGGAACCATTCCCCATTCCCATTTGAGCCCCCACAGGGCTCAAATGTGAATGGGGATGGAGGTAACAACGGGCACATTACAAGTGTCCCGTTGTTACCTCCCTCTTCCCCTCGTTGGACCCGGAAAAGATGTCTGGTTTTACCAGACGTCTGATCCGGGTCCCGCAAAGGGAACGTCGTAATCGGCCCTGACTGAATGAAGGGGGCTGGTCCCGTACCGGCCCCCTTCATTCCGTCAGCGCCAGGGTCGTAATGAGGCCCCATGTGTTGTTATGCATTAAAAATACTTTGTGGATTACTATATGTCAGTAAGATACACACAGTAAATTAAAGAATATATGGTAGAGCATACATCAGAGGTTCAGAACAGAAACCAAAAATGGTGTGTAGTGTAAGGAAGGCATGGTATCAACAATAAGCCAGACACAAGGGATAGCAGTTCAAGGGTGTTTATTGAACTTCAATTGGGTTTGAAAAACCCCTATCTAATCCTAAATCTAAAGATGGGAGTAGTCTCTACCATCATAATAATAATAATAATGCAGTCCTAGTGGTGTCTTGTCAAAATAAAAAGGGCCTATACTAATACATCTATTGCCAATTCCCATCCGTTGGACTCAGATCCACTTTAACACAATGCTCTTAGGATTGTCATGTATACCATTTTTTGGGTGATTCACTGTTTACTCTGGATCCCCCTCCGCCTGGCTCAGATCCACTTTGACACAAAATCTTCAATCAGTCTCCTTCTGCCGGGCTTGGATCAATTTATCTACTTTGACACAACCTTTGTTTAATCCAAAGCTTTCAATTGATCTCCCTCTGTCGGGCTCGGATCAACTTTGTCTATTTTGCCATAAACTTACTTTTCTGTATCAACATCGAAGACTTTCAATGGCGCACAGAATTTTGCTTGAGCCGTCGCAGGACCACTTCGATTCACAATCCTTTGCCACTCTTTCACTTTTATCAACTCTCACCTGGATACCTTACAGAGACCTTCGATTGAGTGCCTGACCACTCTGTGAAAGGTATTGTATCTTGGTTTCAAAGTTCAATCACTCATCTGAAGTTCAACTTTACTCACGTTGGTTATCATAAGCGTTTCATACATGTTTGTTCCAGCACTTGCCATACAATGTTGCAGCTTGCAACCTTGGCTTCAACGCAGACCAGTCTTGTATCGGTCTCCCCAACTCATCGGCTGTGTTGATGTCACTGATGCTGCTTTGTTGTTGGAGCCAAGGACAGTACCACGGTAGCTGGTGATTCTCCCCGCTTTGACTATCGACCCGGGAGGGCCCCAGGTATCTCCGACACACAATGCAGGATTCCTCAGTGTGGTTTCCTGGTCTTACTCTTTCTGTTCTAGAGGCTTCCTTAAAGTAACGGTTCCTTGTCAGAAAGGACAAGGGAACTTCCCTCCTTGCGATCCCCTTCTGCTTCGCCATCTTTCTACTCTTGTTAAACTGCCATGTTTGAAATGCTGTTTCCTCGTCTGCTTTACCTCGCTGCAGGTGTGCTCTCGTGCTCCGCTTTTTATCTGTGTGGGGAAGTGTAATGGAAGTCAGGTGTGTATAATGGTCAGTCATTGCCTGAGCTTGGCTGACAGTTGTATTGTGACATGTCAGGCATACGGCTCGGGTGTTGCTCTGTTTTCTCTCATAGCGGGCTGTCTGCGAGAAGTGTTTGGGTTGTAAAAGGAGGGGGTTGAGTTCCTAAATATCATACCTGGTAGCATGGGGTAAAGGTGTTACATGGAAGAGGATACTGTGTCTCACCATCCGGTGTCCAACTACCACTTCCCGAAGACTCCTCATCCAGGTGATCCTCCCGCACTGGTCCACCTCCAAGAATTGGATCCAAAAGCAATGGCCATGGCCTGGCCACCTGGATGACAGATCCCCGGTGACTAGTGTGTGAGACACCTTCTGGTTTCTCACAGTAGCTAGAAACTATCATGAAGTGAGTCATAATTTTACCCAACTTCAATGTCAAGACTTATATTATAATTTTGAGCATAGCAGAATGTTCCTGAGGAATATCCCGCTGGGTGTGTATAACAGGGGCATTGTGATCCCCATCCACACACCACAGAGAAATGGATCCGTCATCACAAGAACGTGGTGACTCCATCGCATCACCAGCATGTGTCAATTCTGAGTGCAGATTATGCAGATGAGCAACAACATCTGCCATTGCAATCCCTCCCCTTCCAGCATTAATTTAGTGAAATTATTCATAGTTTTAGCTGCTGCAGCAAAACTGGGCACAATCTGCCAAAATGCTTCTTTTCAGTAGGCATGAGACTCTGCAGACAGTATTGCGTTGTTACATCGACAGGTGTTTTTTTCGGTGTCATTTGTAAGAAAAATATTACTTAAAAAATCTAATCAAAATATATAGGTGGTGGGTAAGGGGTCGCCAGGGGTGCACAGGGGGTTGGGATGGGGATATTACATAGGGAAGGTGGGGTTTGAGTGGGACATAGAACCTCTGCAGACACTACCACATCCAGTGGTACCACCAGCACATGGTGCATGCCTGATGCATCACTGTATACTACAGTGGCTGAAATCAGCTGTAGTAACAAATATCCAGCCAAAGATTTTTTGCCCGGATATATTTTAGAACTGCCGGGTTCAAAATAAGCATGTTATAAGTGATCTAGTACCCCCTACTGAGAGTGATTGAGGCGACTGAACTAAAAAGAGATCTATGTATCCTCTTCCTGTCCGATTTGGAAACTAAATTCTTCTCTCCGAATTTAAACGTTGATGACCTGATTTTAATGGACCATACGCCCATTGGGTTGCAGCATCAGTTAAATGCCTTTGAGGTGTACACCAAAAAGAATAGCTTAACGATCGGTGTCCCCAAAGCAAAAATCCTTATCATGCAAAAGGGTCCAGGAAAGGCAGGAGGACAATTCAAATGGTTCATTGGTGGGAAACCCCTAGAGAAAGTGGATTACTTTGTATGTTTGGGCTTCCAAATCTTCTCGAATGATAATAGAGCCTGACGGTATTGACCGCACGGACAGTATGTTTAAACAAGAAATGTACGTCCCTCTCGATAAACCCTGTACGTGAGTTTTATTGTAAAAAGATGGTCCCGGTGGTGACCTATGGTGCTGAGACGACATTCTTCTCTCTTAGAGAGCAATTGTCCAAGCTTCAAGGAGTATTTTGGAGGTGAATGTTAAACTTGCCAGCCAGTGTGCATGTACCGGTTTTAATGTACAAACTGGGTCTGACTTCGCTAGAAGCTTTGGCTAAATAGAACAACCTAAACTTCCTGCAAATATCTATCTGGAGGAAGAGGGTTCAAGTTGGGTGATGTTAAAGCATGGGCTAGATTCTAAGTCTCCGGCCGCCCTCACAGAATGGCACCAACAGTGTCTTGAAATACTAAGTGCAATGGACTCCTCGTTGGAGTACCTTTTAACAAACCCACTGAAAGTAAAAAAGAGAGTATCAGACACCGGTTGGATCGAGACAATTGACCGTGTTAGGAATTAACATTTATTTTCTGGGCTGTTGTTAGATGTTAGACCCTACAACATATTCCCATATTACTTGAGGAAATGTCTGCGGCTATATTGGCATGGACAGTGCCTATGATTTCGGTTGAATTTGTTCCATACCAAAAAAATTATGGGGGCCCGTGGTGGCATTTCCCACAATTTCAGGTGTGTAGATTTTGTAAAAGGGAAAAATTGATTGAAACTATACCCTACCTGACAGTTGGCCGGCCCGAACTGACTACACAACGTCAGACCCATTTTTCACAGCTTTTAAAGGATTTTAAGAAGGTACACCCAGGTTGGGTGTGGCAATGCATTTTCACTGATAAATCCTTTAAATGGTAGTTGGCTTCTTACTATACATTTTATAAAAGAGGTTTTAATGCTTTGTTAAGATTGTGACTGTGATTATGATTATGACGGTGAATATCAGAAGTTAACTAGGGGAAGTTTACCATTTAGTATTAATTACTTTAACAAATTGGTAGCTTGAGCATCGCTTTATTAGGTTTGTAATGTGAGGTAAAACTGAAAGGTGTTTATGTGATGTGAAGTTGATGTTAAAGTTTTTTCCTAATATGTTCTTAATTATGTTTTTAATTATGTTTTTAACCTGTTCCTCCTTTTAACTGTGACGTTTTCAATATGTGTTGTGTTTATTTGGGAAAAGTTCCTTGTGAACTGTAACACATTAAATAAATAACAATAAAAACAGTTTTATTACATATCTAGTTTGCTCTGCCTATATCCAAAAGGTCTCAATGAAACCATAGACTGTAGTGTTTTTCTAAATTTTTTCCTAACATTTATTTAATGTGTTATAGTTATTGTTAAGAAAAGTTGAAATTATGTGAGTGATGCGAATACAGCTGTTTGTGTGATTGTACATCCCTGGAGTGAATGTGGTCTGTTATTAGTGTTTGTTTGCTACAATTCTGCCTTCAGTGTCCTTGACATACAATAATCTGATTGTAAAGAGTTCCAACTCTGTTCCCAAATGCAACCAGGTGGATGGAGACACGTATGAGAACTCAAGCAAAAAGCAAGCGCAGAGTTGGCTTCATGATTTATATTTGACACATTTGAGTAAGAAAGAGTAGCATTTACATTGTATTTGTTTTATAATTTTTTGTGCACCCAAAGAAGACCACAATACCCAAAATGTTGAAAACGTGCAAAACTAGCCACTGATAATTGACACCTGAATGCATTCTCAATCTACTACCTAACTGAACAAACAGTGTCTTTTTTGTGATAGCTCAAATATCACAATACTGGAAATCATATTAATTATAGCGATTATTGGAATATTGGTTCTATCAGCATGTTGTTACAAGGATAGTGATTGCACGGACCTCAATGGGAGCTGGATCCAGAGGTGCAAACTTCAAGAACCCATCCTACCTATTGAGCTCCCCTTTCATTAAATGTGTGACTAGCCAGGCACTATGCTACTAGTTATTTAAAATAGTGAGCAAGCTACTCTTGAAGTGTTTTGGGTGCAACAGCATGTAAGGAATAATTTAAAACCCTAATAACCTATGAAATATGCATCCTTTTTAGGTGTACACATAAACAGGTGAAGTGCTTTGAAGCAGTCAACCTGTGTATAAGCGCTATATAAATAAACAATAAATAAATAAATGTGTTATGGCACCTTTGCTAATATGTTGGGTTCTGATTTAGAGCAATGTGGCCTAAGGATATTAAGAATAAACCATTCTTTGATTTACTAACTTCTAATTACATTTTTATTGCTAACAACTTGAGTTTACTAATGCCTTTGACTAGTTTGAAAAGAAAAGATCTACCATTTTAGCATGAAAAGACCATGAATGTGCTTCGGTGATTTAAGGACCACATCACCCCCATCTTCAAAGGGCTTCATTGGCCGTGCCTTTAAGCACACATCATGGTCAAGACTGCCTTCCTCGCCTGCAAAGGAGTCACAACTAAAACACCACTCCACTGTACCTGGATGAGAAACTCACCATCTGCGGAGGCCAGCACACATCACCAGAGGATGCAACATCACCAGACTTGAACCAAAGAACTGCAAGAAGGGATGAGGCCAGACTGGGCCTTTTCCTTCTATGCACCCTGTCACAGGAGCAAATTACCAACACAGATAAGACAGGCCCCCTCCAGCCTACGCTCCAGGAAGGCCCTGTAGGCCCCATCCTTCAAAGAACAACTCACCAATCACTGATCGCTCCTCCCAACCTACTCTTCCCTCTAGAGTTCTCACCCTCCTTTAGTCCCCTCCATCCCAGCTCCTCTACTACCCTTGCGCAGTACTCGTAGCTCTCTCGGTGTGTACCCTTTGTTTAGCACTCTGTTGCTCCCCAGCAAGGTTTGCCCTTTACAAATCCCTTACTTACATTTATACAAGGATGCTTTTAGTTCTATGACAGTGTTAAAACAACCAAAGCGCCCACATACATGCTGTTTAGACTGATGCCCCCAATACTGCAGTGAGAACTCTTCAGTGAGATACATTCTTATGGCAAAATGCCTATTGTTCTTAAAACATGTATGCTGCAGAGAGAACTTTCACAACTTTTAGAAATAAAAATAAAACACATTACCGTTTAGAAATATTGCCTTCTTCGGCCTTGCTTTCTTTCAAACACTGAGCAACCATTTGAAATCATTACAATCAAAATGTAGTGCAGCTGAAAACACTGCAATGGGAGCCTTAACAGATTATTCAACATTCACTTTTATTATTGCTCAGCCAAGAAATGAATAAGGTGAAGGTCTTTCACGTGCATTGGAATGAACCAATTGGAGTTCTTGACTGGCATACAAGGATTAAGGAAGGGAACTGTACTCGCCTGCCCCATCAAGGAGCCTGAAAAATATCAGATTCAGAATTGTTTCTTGGTGCAGAGCCTTGGCAATGATGATCTATTTGGAGAACATACTTTCTGGTGGTAGAATATGGAAATGATAGCACATTGAATTGGATTTCCCACTATCTGCAGAGAAATAGGATAGCTCCGGGGCAATGCGCTACACCGAGCAGCCTGCGTGCAATACCCAGTCATCCTCCCACGCTTAGTGACACATTTTGGGGGAAAATTTCACTTGATGAATACACTTTTGCGATTGTGATTTGGGTCCATGCAAAGATGTTTACTGAGAAATCAAATGGGTTCCTCTAGGTTCAAATACGCCCTGGCATACAGTGTCATTTGATTTCATCAATGAATTACCAATGTCTTAAAAGTATATGGTTATTTGCTTACAGTAGATCTCACTTCCAAGATGGCACTATTATTTGTGAAGGTGCCCTTTGAAGTCTAATTACATGGAATGCCTTCAGATATTTGTGAGTGATGGTGGAACTTGGTTGCCTTCTCATATTGTGGGGAGTTTTTGGCATTCTATTAAATATTGAATTGCATCTCTTATCAGTTTATAACCATTAGATGGACAGGCTGAGAGGACCAACAAAAATCTAGAACATGTGTGGAGTTTAATGAGCATTAATTGTGACTAAGACCCCTATCTGATTTAGCTGGTCAATGATGGGTACACCAAAGGGGCCAGGTGCTGCTGAAAGCTATGTGAATCTGGACCCCTAGAAGCATATGGAGGATCCCCTCACAACCCCCATCGTCATCACAGAGGATGCTGCCCCTTTATAGGTATTGAGGAGTGGCGATCCCATGGAAGTGGGCCAGTCCTCCTGTAGAAAGTTGATATAAACCCACTGGGTGAAAGAGCAGGACCTGAACCAAGAGACAGAATGTGACAAATCCATCAGTCATCTCAAGGGATTTGTATGCATACAGCTGTGACTGGTTAGGCCAAGGTGGTCCACCCTGAGGGCATGTCCTGGGTGTGGAAGGCAGAGAAAGGACCACTCAAGGGATGGGGCAAGTCAACCCCAAGCCCCATATCAGCAGGGTAAGCCATCCCCAGGGGTGCGGCTTGTAAGCTTATTCCCATCCAAGCTACCAAAGGAAGTACACCTGAAAATGGGGCCAGAACCCTATAAAAGGTGAGGCCTGTGGCAGAAGTCAGTGGGAGTTAGGTGGGTTAGCTCATTCAGAGCTAGCTGGAGCAGTGAACAGAAGAAGCCGGAGATGGACAACAGCAGGAGAGACATGAGACATGAGAGTGGAGGAAAGCCCCTGGGGCTTGAGGAGAGCAGGACACAGGGGGCTGGAGGAGGCCCTCACAATGCTTCGTAAAACAGGAGACATCAGACTGCAAGGAAAGTTCAGTGGAAAGTCAAATCCTGGAGTTGGTGAATTAAGGGACAAAGCCGGCTGGGAAAGAAAGATCCAGGAGTTGGGGGGAGAAAGACCCAGAAGGTTGAGGAGAGAGTGACCCAAAAGGATGGGGCAGATGATCGGATGGATTGAAGGAGAAAGACCCAGACTGTTGGGAGGAGAAGGACGCAGAGGGATGGAAAGAGGTATCAGACCATCAGAGGTGTACATGAAAATAGAAACAGATAGAGGAAAGAGATAAGAAGTTGGGGGATTGTTGAAGGAGGTGGAGGAGTGAAGACACCGCTGGCAGGAAAAGGAAGAGTTCATAGAGGGAAGCAGAGAGGACACTTGGTGGAACATTGAGGAGGTGAAGGAGGAGGTGGTAGAAGGAGATGAGAAGGAGGAGGGGCGGTATGTAAATGAGGTGAAGAGTCAGGGGTAAAAAGAAGTAAGCAGGAGAAGCAAAGGAACCTCAAGGAGGTGGAAGAGCAGGTGATAGAGAGAAGAGTGCAATATTTCTAAGGCGGAGGAGAGAGAATTCACATCATCAGAGAAGCAGAATAACAGTAGCAAGCAGGAGAAGGAGACAGGCCTTAAGACAGCAAGGGGTGCACCTCCGAGGGCCAGAGGAAAAAGCTTGTGATGAGATAACCTGGAGGGGTAGGATAATCTCAGAATAAAGGGTAGCAGGTGCAAGTCAGGAACAAGACTTGAGTCAAGACATTGAGGGCGAGAGACAGACTGGAGTAGTTGGTTGGATCGCCAGGACACTGATGGGGGAGGGGGGTTAGAGCCCTAGGGTATACCCCTGAGCCAGGGCATAGTGTGGCCTCCAGTCTCCTTGCGGCTCTGGGCTTTGCTTGAAGACCAGCTCCAGCAAAATACCACCTACTGAGGAAGCCAACAGGCTCCAGCCAGTCTGGACCTGAGGCTCATAAAACAAGGGTGGGCAAACTCTTAGACCCGAGAACCATGCTTTGATAGACCCCAGAGAAGACGATAGAAGAGGAATTTTGGAACCCATTGACCCTGAGACTGTGAACCAAATAGATAAACACCCTGAAGACCACAGAAGAAGGGCGTGGAATACCCTAAACCGGAGAATGAGAACATGCAGGGAGAACCCCGAGAAGATCATAGAAGAATTGTGCGGGAACCTCTCTCAGGAACTCACATACTAACAGCCAAGGAAAACAGACCGCGGGAATACTCAAAAAGGGTGTGGGAACTCCTTAAACCCGAGTCTATAGCATCCAGATTATTGCAATAACCTGCTGGTAAAGACCTGGACCCGAAATTGCAGCGATATGGGGATCTTTTGTTTGGCCACTATTTGGCCACTATTTAACTTCCCTGAGAGACCCTTTTTTTATATGTTGCCTTAAGCACTGCCCACATCCTGTGCAACCATCATCCTGACAACTTTGGTTCAGTTCAAAGCCTCCATGTTTATTGTTTTGGGCTTTTGGCCTTAAATTTACACAGCCTTAACAACCCTTCTGTTGTGTCAGGCCATTTGGGAGTTTAGGAATGTCTACCACTTGACAACAAGGAGACAATCCAAAACTTGCTTATCAAAATAAGTCACATGATTCTACTGGAGGCTTACCATATTAATGTGTAAGGGTAAGGGTATGCTTATCTCAGAACGTCAAAGTGTCCAACCCCAGCAGCAAAAGATCTCATTCAATCCCAGCAGTAGATTCAGCGACCACATTTTGGAACATTTACAGCTTACTAAAGAAAGATATAACAAATATATAGTGGTTAAGAAGTGACTGCAATGTCAGTCTTACCTAGAAGCAGAGGCGTTGCTGGGGGGGCTAAGAGGGCTATAGCCCCGGGTCTTTTGGTTGTAGCCCCGGATAGAAGCTCAGGGACTACAACCAAAAGGATATAGCTAGCCCCGTGTCACGCCAGTCCTGACATTAGCTTAGCCCCTGATCCTGTCCAGGCCTAGCAACACTGCTGCCTAGAAGTGCACACTGGGAAGTTTTGGGCAGGACTCTTCCTAGTTATCCAATATACCCTCAGACATATAACATTGAGTACTCGTAAAACTGAGTTAATCCATAGCAACATACCGTTAGACATATAACATTGAGTACTCGTAAGACTGAGTTAACCCATAGCATGCCGTGCAATTTGTATTCCATGGCGTTTACACCTCTGTTATTAAACATTGACAATATATTTTGCATATCATAAATTATCGCCGTACGTTAATACGTCATTAAAATGCTATACGTTTCAAACACCATAAAACGCATCCTCTTCGTGTTCATATGCAATACTGTTTCTTACAAGTCTTCATCTGTTGGAGAAATAGACTGTGGGGTTCCCTTTTAGTGGGGTGTTAATCCCACAGAAAGGACCACGTCCACAACTGCGTCTTTCTCCATGGAAATTGTGTGCTGGTCCTGGGAAAGGGGGAACAACTGGCCCCGGCGGGGGTGGGGGAGAAAGGCAAGGAAATCCAGTCAGTCCCTGGCATTTTTCCATGTGTACCAGTAAACAAGCAATAACACAGTCCAACATGTATGTGCACGATGGCCAAGATTGCAATTAATTCCTATGGATCTCATTTACAATTGAGTCTTATTTATTTTTAGACAACAATTCTTCTGGAACTCCCTATTTACATTACTGATGTTACAGCACCTCCTAATCACCTTGCGCTCCGGGCTTCAGAAACCAATGGCTGGTCTTGTATCACCAGCATCCACGGGTACAGTTGCTTATGATGGAAACTTGACTTTGTGTTACAAGATGCAATGAGTCTTCTTACTCTAGTTCTCAACGCTCAATTGTTATGGTGTATGCTTGGGAACTTTTAAGGAGAAGCATGCTGACAGTTAATGGGAGAGTTTTGGGGCAGGGGGATAGGACAGCGATCCAGTAACAATGCAATCTCGAGGAGGCCCTTCAGGGTCTCCAGTATGTGCGATGCAGAGGGACAGCCATATTTCTCTAAGTGGTGCTCTCCTGGTTCGTTCTTGGAATCATGGGATTGCTCGGAAAGTGAGATACTCCCTTGTTCCTCTTGGCCTCCTTTACTGAGCCGTTTGTTGCTCTTATATTCCACTTGTGGTTGCCACTGCTAACAGCCTCCATATCTGAAATCCAGCTGTGGGTCACTCCAGGATTTATCCATGAACTCGGCGGCTTGCACCTTCCCTCTCTCCAGCAGGGCTTCCGTATGCAACCTTCCTTTTCATCTTGCATGCAGGACTGCTCCTCAGTAAATCCCTGCCCTCCCTCGCGGGGCTCTTATCCTCCGGGTCTCAATTATTGGCCTCTCCGCTCAAGCTGTAACCTTTTTCTGCCCACTTGATACCCAGGGTGCCGACTTTTGGTTTTCCCGGGTGGGGGGGACTTTCATGAAAATAGTGTTTCCCGGGGGATGCCCAGGCCCCGGTTAACACGCTTACTCAGCACCCTTGCTTGATACTGTTTGTCAGGGTTTCTCTACTCAGGCAGGGATCTCACTCTTCCCACCTCACAATATCTGTCTGTGTCTCACCACAGGCAGCACATTTTTTCCGTGCTTCGTGCTGCTCCTTCGTTTCTATGTGCTCGGTCAGGATATCCTCTCTATCTGACTCGTACTGCTCCTCGCCATCTCTTTGTTCTAGCAGGGCACACCCTCCATGTTCTTCCAGCATTTTATGTTTGGTCTATTAGGTGGCCCTCCCCACCCGAAACACACCCTTTGGGAACTCTTTGAGATCACTCTATAAAGCAGTAAGAGCAAACAATAACCTGCCAGAGTAATTTCTAAGCAGTCTGCTGAGAGTTATTGGCTTAATTGCAGCAGTAAATGGCTAAGGGTGTAACAACATATCTTAACCAACTGTACTGTTAGACACTTGATTATTATCTGTTCCTTTCACTGAATCTTGTTAAAAGCAGGCATTGACAAAGCCAGCAGATGGGGCTTATGTATATTTATTAAATGGGAAATTTCCAAGCACTGCGATCATATGTCCAGGTACTGCCTGGCGATAAGATGGAAAATGGTATGATTACCTAGGTGTATGATAGCCGTACCATATTGGTACTACTGGGGATAAGATGCAACATGGTGTGATTACCTGGACATATGATAGCAGTACTATATTTGTACTACCTGGCGATAAGATGGCAAATGGTGTGATTAACTGGACATATGATAGCAGTGCTTGGAAAATGTGCATTTTTAGGAACTTTGGGTGTCACCCTAAGTTACCCAGGGTAATCCAGACGTGGACCGCTTGCTCACTGTGCTTAGAGAGGCACAGCTCCATCTCACTGATGAGGCCCAACTAGGCCGAAACACGTGTCTGGGGTTGCTGTTGGTACTCTTTTTCAGAGGAGAATTGCCTAGCATTTCGGTGCTGGACTGCCCCAGGGCAGGACAAAGACTGATATGCAAATGGATAGTCTCCTTGGTAAAAGGTGCAGTGAGCTGAAACGTGGTTGTAGACCCTCCCGAGTGGGTAACCTTCCCATAAAACATTATCTGGCCATGTTCGTTCTCGGTAGAGGGGTTCCCAGACCTTTCTGTGCACTGGAATAACAGTGACACTTAGTAGCCAGTCAGTACAGCACTTGGATGAGGTCTTGCTGCGGGAAAGAAACACAGGACTAGTATAGTTATGCTCTCTTTCTCGAGATATTCTATAGAAATACATTTGCAATATCTGTGGGGGTTCATTTTGCCCGTAACTATGTAACCATCTTTGTGTGCATGTTGTTTGAAGATTGCATTATGAAGTCTGAGACACAACAATCTGAACTGGAGCAAATCAGGCGATGCCCTTGAGCAAATCTTTGTGAATTGCATTTGCACAAGAGCATCTCACAGATGCTCAGGGCAGCTGCATGTTTGGTTACATTTAAAGCTTTGTGAAGAAGCTTTACAGTCGCAGGAGCAAATCCGAGATGCTCAGGGCACCTCCTGGTGTGCTCCAGGGCAAATCTGCATAAATCGGAACCGGAGTATATAAATGGCACCCATCCATCGATTCAATTCATGACTTCTTGGGATCCAGTTACAGTAAATACATTATGTAGACCCCAGGATCATTTCTGAGGATAAAAGATTTATGTTGCAGCTTTATAAAGAATACACTGATCAGAATAAACTACACTGGTTGAATTTGTATCACAGCTGGAGTTCTTCTCAAAGTTGCAAAGGAGAATAATAGCAAATGAGGATTGTTTCAAGAAGGAGAATAACACAATAGAATCCGTTTTTTGGATGGGTTACAAGCATGAAGTCCTCTGTGTCTCAATTATCAGCCTCTGCGCTCAAGCTGTAACCTTTCTCTGTCCACTTGATACCAGGGGCGCTGACTTTTGTTTTTTGGGGGGGCAGCTAAAGAAAAAGCAAGTGGATATCCACATGAGGAATGTTTGACTGGACGCCCTGCAAACACAGTGATGAAAGCCTGATTCATGAGACATTTCCTCTAAAAAGTGGATACATAAAAAAAAAAACTTGAAGAGCAGCTATTGCTCAAAAATTGAGGATGGTACAGATTGGCAAATATTTTGTTCAACATACAAAAGCAGTCACTGAAATGATTATTTTGATGAAAGACATTAAAGGTGGGACACAATCCGTTTATTTATTTATTTATTTGTAACGCGCTCAAAGCCCAAAGGCATCAAGGGGCTAGGACAATCGTAAGAAGATGGTTACAGGTTTAGAAAGCTTCACAGCAAAGTCTTACATCAGGTTGTTACATGTATACACAAAACATATATAAATGCTTTCCTAAATGCTTTCCAAGCTAAAACGGAAAAAGCCAGACAAAATATTATTAAGGCTAGATCCTCTGTTAAACAGGATGTGCCACCCACACAAATGAGGGCAACTGTTAGAGAACAGCGTTTTAAATTTGACCCCATTTCGGAGGCTGACATGCTCGAGCTGCTGAATAATATGAATCCTACTACCTGTGCAGAAAACATTCTACCCCCAAGTATCATCCTCCAACATAATGACATCTTTGCTCCGGTCTTTCGGAGAATAGTGAATGCATCTTTCAAAGAGGGCACAATTCCTAGAGATCTGAAGAAGGTCACCATCACACCGCTTGTAAAAAAAGCGGGCTTGGATCCTAAGGACCCAGCTAACCTTCGTCCGATAACTAATTCGAACTTCATACTCAAACTCCTAGACAAGGCTGCAACACAGCAACTCCAACATTTTGTAGAGAACCAGGAAGTTCTGCATCAGCAACAGTCTGGCTTTAGGGCGTCTCACAGCACCGAGACAGCCATGCTGGACCTGCAGAATCGGATGCTGAGTTTGATTGACAAGAACAAGATAGGGTTGTTAATGCTCCTTGATCTAAGTGCCGCTTTCGACCTAGTGGACCATCATCTACTCGTCAAGGCACTTAGAGAAAACGTGGGGTGCTCTGAAAGAGCCCTGGACTGGCTTTTGTCTTTTCTATCAAACCGCCAAGCTAGAGTCCACTGGGGTAACAGTTTCTCTGATCCCTGTGACATCCTCTTTGGAGTTCCCCAGGGTGCTAGTTTATCTCCCATGTTATTTAATATATATATGCTCACTTTGTGCAGCTTACTGGTGGAAGCAGGTGTGTCGTTCACGAACTACGCGGACGATACTCAACTCATATTAGAACTGGGGGGCAGAAACCACGCTATCGACAGTGAACTGATTGCCAGGATTTACATGACAATAGACGACTGGATGCAGGCAAACTGGATGTGCCTGAATGACTCGAAAACCGAATTGTTGCTGTTCGGTTCAAGCCGCCAGTTGGCAAACTTGGGGCCTGAGTACAATTCTTTTCTAATTAAAAATGCCACCATTTTGGTGGCCCCCACAGTGAAAACACTGGGTATGATGGTTAACTCCGCGGTCGACTCCCATGCCCAGACCAGCTACCTGCAAAAGAACACAGCGTATTACCTAAGATTAATGAAAGCTATCAAACCGTTCCTTAACGAAGGTAATATGGCCACGATAGCCAGAGCCATTATTCTATCACGGCTTGACTATGGGAATGCTCTGTTGTTGGGGGCTTCTTCCAAGGACTTATCCAGCTGCCAAGTGATCCAGAATAATGCGGTCAGGCTTGTTAAGAACTTAAAGAAGAAAGATCACACCACAGCAGATAGACTATCACTGCACTGGCTCCGGGTAGAAGAGCGTATTAAGTTCAAGGCCCTTTGCTTGGTGCACAAGTGCTTCTACGGCTCTGCGCCGGTCTATATGAAAAAGAGCCTAGTACCTTACTTACCGAGGAGAAGCCTACGCTCGGAGGGTAAATGTCTGCTGACAGTCCCTAATTTCAAGCTGAAATCCGGATTGGGCAGATCATTCTTGGTGATGGCCCCCAAACTATGGAACAGCCTTCCCGAAGTGCTGAGGTTAGAGGTAAACCACCTCACTTTCAGGAAGCACCTGAAGACTTACCTCTTCAGATGAAGAGCCTGGGGAAAGGATGGTTTCGGGGTCACTATTAGGCTGCAACTTCCGTATCTTATGTTTGTCTGATGTTGATGTAGTGTAAGTGCAAGCGCCCTGATGCCCACGGGCTACCGGCGCTATACAAAATGAAATACATACATACATACATACATATATATATATATATATATACAATAGTGTTGCATCGTTGCTTTTACAGGTTGATACATTCCATTACATTGCAATACATTGTTACCTCGAGTTCCTGCGTATTTGGATATAGGCAAAGCTAGGAGAATATTGCGAGTGATCGTCCCTGAAGAGAAGAGTTTTTTGTTTTTTTCTAAATGACCAAAAGGAGGTGTCGTTTCTCAGTTGTGTGGGGAGGGCATTCCACCACTTGGGCGGTATTGCTGTGAAACTTGGGCCTCCTGCTTTCTGTCTTCTAAACCTCAGGGTGATGAGCAAGTTGGTATAGGACAAGCGGGTAGGTCTGTTGGATGGGGCTTTGCGGGAGAGATTACTAAGGTATATTGGCGCCTTGTTAGCAATACATTTGTGTGTTAGCATCAGAATTTAAAATGTAATCCTGTTGTGGACTGGGAGCCAGTGGATGTTTCTTATAATGGATGAGATATGTTCATGCTTAGTAATATTTAATGCAGCTCTGATGGTGTTGTTTTGTACTATTTGTAGTTTAATTTACATTTCCGGTACTTGTTCCTGCATATAGTGAGTTAAAATAATCAATCCTAGAGAGTATCAAGGCTCTGGATACGGTGATGGTGTTTTCTGAGGAAAGGAAGAGTCTGCTGGCTCTAATCAATTTGGCCGTGTAGGCTGCAGAGGAGATGATAGCGTTGACCTGTCTGTTTAAGGTAAGTGTTGAATCAATGTAGACTCCTAGGGTTTTTATTTCATTGGCGGCCGTGATGGTATTGCTGTCGATATTGAATGATTTATATGAGGAGGGGGGGTTGCTTAGTTTAGTTTTATTTCCAATGAGGATAAGCTTGGTCTTGTCGTCATTAAGACACAATTCGTTGAGAGCCACCCCAGCCTGGATTGCAAGGTAGATTTTGTTTACGTTTTTGGATTCTGTATCATGGCATCCAGTGATTAGTATGAATATTTGAGTATCATCCAGGTAATTTGTATACGTGATGCCCATATTATCCAGTTTGTCGAATAGTAGCTTGGTAAAAACATTACATAAAGTGGGTGATACGCAAGAGCCTTGTGGTACGCCACAGGTCACAAGGACCCAGAGAGAGCTTCTGCAGTGTCACAGAAGACTCTCATGGTCCTGTTTGAGAGAAATGATTCGATCCATTTAATGGATTCTGTAGCAATTTGGGACGCGGTCTCGAGGTGTTGGCACAGTATGTCATGATTAACCAAATCGAAGGCTGCTGAGAGGTCTAGCAGAAGGAGGATGCATAGTTCATCTTTGTCTTTAAATTGGTCCATTTGTGTTTTCAGATCCAATAGGGCTGTTTCTGTAGCATGGCCTGGTCTGAAACCTGATTGTCTTAGGCCCAAGAGATGGTTGTCTTCTAGATATTTTTGGATCTGCATGTAGGCGGCGCGGTCAATTATTATTTTGTAAAAAATGGACTGTGGTGATGGGGCGGAAGTTGGCGGGAATATTGGAGTCTAGTGTGGGTTTTGTGGGCAAGGGTAGGACCCATGCTGTTTTAAGATCTATAGGGAAATTGTTGGTGGTGAAAGAGCTGTTGATAAGGCTAGTAACAAAGGGGGCAAACTCGACCACACAATCTTTTTTCAAAGATGCAAGAAATTGATAGCAAGCATGAGTGCTGCCTGAACATGAGCGCCGGTCACCTGGGAATTCATAAGAGGAGGAGACTGCAGTCACTAGTGGGGGTTCTAAAGGAGGGAGAACACTTATTTTATGCCCCTGAAGATTGTTCTGATGATACCAGTGTTCCAGCATAGAATGGGAACCATCACAACAAGCTGAGCTGTAGATGTACTTGGAACCCCGAATGCACCAGATCGGTCAATGTAAGTGTGGTTCCATTAGAGTGCCTTTTTGGGTGTGGGATGGTGGAATTAAGATACAAGGAGCAAGCTAAGAATACAAGAATAGTTCAACACCTTTATTCAGTCTCTGAACACAGGGGTTGGAAGACTGCATGCCGGAGTTGGGGAACAACACCAACAGAGGAGATGCTCAAGTAACAGTGTCAGGATTGAGACATAAATCAAAGTAAAAGAAGCGGCCGGTACTAAGATGACCTAATGTCCGCTGTCCAATGTCCAATCCTTATTATAGACCGCGCAATGTTTCAGGTGGTTCCTCCCAGAAAAGTATCATTCAATGCACTCAGGGTCTCAGGGTTTTTTAAGTGATGTAGCACACTTCTCGGCTTGACCTTGGCAGATGATCCAGATGAGTCACCCTCTGGGATTATGTAGTCATCTTTTATTTATTTATTTATTTATTTCATTTGTAAAGCGTTCATACAACCCAGAGGCATTGTGATGCTGTTACAGGTACAGGTAATTGACATTCACTTCAAATATTTAACATTTTGAGTAGATAGTGGTACAGGTACACATACACAGAGGGTCTGGTGTGAGGAGCAAGCAAGAGCGACGAAAAGCATAAGCCGGTCTAATCAAACAGCTGTGTTTTTAATACTTTTCGGACAATCCAGTATGAATTTTCAGCTCTCAAAGTAGGGGGAAGGGAGTTCCACTGTTTGACTGCGATGTAGGGGAAGCTGGAGCTTTCGACTTTGGCACGTCTGACTTCAGGTAAGAGTAGGCAGTGAGCATAGAGTGTCCTAGTAGTTCTTGTTGAATGAGCTTTAGCTATTTTCTGGAGAGGTGGGGGTGGGGAGGCCGTGTTGGACAGGCACTTATGGGTGATAGACAGGGTGTTGAAAATAATGCATTCTCCGACGGGCAGCCAATGAGCTTCTGGCTGCTGAGATTTGTTACTTTTTTGCAATGTTCAGTGCTGCTCGAAGGGCCTTATTTTGTATTACTTGACGTTTCTGAGGGTTTTTGGAAGAGGTGCCTCCAACCCACTCCTACCAGGGCCTTTCAGATTACCCATCCTCTCCTAGCACCATCCTTGTGCCCCTACAGGGACAAGACTGTGCATCCCCCCCCCTTGAGGAGGGGTGTCCTTGGTTAGGACCTCCGCCCCCACTCATGTGTCTCCTCTCCACTTTGGTGGTTGAACAAACCTTCCAACCTGAGCAATTAAAAGAAAAGACATATACATTTAGTGGTTGCTCTGTACATCAGTGATTACGCTCTATTCATGGTTCTATGAAAGTTTGCCGAATTTGTTTAACCGACCTACACGTTTGGAAAAATTATTTTGACATATTTTAGCACTTTTTTTACTGAGAAATGTTGGGGCTCCCCCTCAACTCCCCTTATATCCCAATCCCCCCCCACTTTTTATACACCTGACCCCAACTTACTATCTGCATTTTGTGGCAATGAGGTACAACAATTAGGTAGAATGTTATTCAGCAAAAGTGTAGGTCAGTAAAAGTGGTGTATACCTGTATACCATATTCATTACTAACCTTCAGCAGATTCGGCACTCGGGTATTAGTCCTGGAGATCTGTCCAGATATTCTTGGGACAGCATCTCTCAGGATGAAGCGTAGCATACCGTTCTTCCTTATCATTGGCCCATATCATGCTTGACATCCACATGATGGCCCTGGGAGGTGAGTTGTTCTTCCATTTCAGTAGTATACATGTCTCAGCTAACAAAAGGCCTAGCTTTAGAAGTCTGACAACAGACATTTTGCCTGTGAACCCAAACATACATGTGCAAGAGATCACCTCTATCTCAAAGCCAGTGACCTGATAGGATCTTTCACACCTCAGGCCAGAAGGACCTCAGTATTGGGCAGGCCCAAACCATATGTAACAGATCTGCATTAGGAGCTTGACACCTAGAGCAGTTGCCCTCACACTCTGGTTTAAATCATTTGATTCTGGCCGCAGCATAGTGAAGGCGGGTAAGAACTTTAAAATAGATGCGCCAGTACTTGGAGTTAAAGGACACTTATGTTGTTAGTTTACAAATGCTTGTCCACTGCTCACCAGTGAACTTCAACTGCAAGTCTTGGCTCCATCTGAGTCCATTTGAGTCTGGCTTTTGACTTTACCGGAGTTGTATTCTACGGTACTAGGTTATACCGTATGGATTCTCAGCCCTGTAGAGTTAATTATGTGTGTCAAGCATGTGTGGGGAGTGGGTTATAACGGGAATGAGGACAAGTGGGACCTACATGATTCTGACACTATCCCAGTTAGTGACATGTCCCTCTACAAACATGTCTCCTAGGATGTGGAACTGCGCCACTTGCCATACTATGCTGATCTTGCTATCCATGGTGCTATTTAGGTCTGGGTTGCGCGAAAGGCACATTTTTTTTCAAAGGGGGTAGAGATCTCCAATTTACAAAACAATTTTCTCAATGCAAGAAGTGTGAATCCCACTGAGTCTAGAGTGTTATCCGGTTTGTAGTAGCCACTAAGCATCACAACGTTCAAATTGGCTTCGCAAGCAGCCCCTACGTCCAGCAAAACGCGGGGGAGCCATAACAGCCTGACCCAATATGCCACAAACTGAGCTTGCGCAGCCAAGTAGTATAACTCGAAATTCAGGGCTGCAAGCCCTCCAGACATATAGGGTAATGCCATGTCTGCCCATTTCATTCTGATTTGACGAAGCGAGCTAATTCTGTGAAAAAGGCTCTAACCGGCCATAGCGGCATGTTCTTGAAGATATATAGCATCTTGGAGTGGACAATTATCTTCAGGAGTGGGAATCAGCCCAGCAGTGACACTTGGAATCAACCCCATCTTGCCAAGTTTGGCCGCAATTGGGGCATATATGCACCATAGTTGCACCCAAAGATGCATTTGTTCGAGTGTGGGAATATTTTATCCAATCATTTCAGCAGGGGGTCCGACCATTTGAGGCCACCCGTATTTGTAGGTCTCAGAGTCTTAGGGGCTAATGGGAACACTTCAGATTTAGCTGCATTAATGCAGAGTCCTGACTATCTACTGAAGTCGGTGACCGCTTGGATTATGTAATGAAATGTCATTTGCCATCTGTATAGCACCTTTTCACACTGATATGTCCTCAAAGCGCTGAATATATAGGCTATTTGTTCTGCTCCAGATCCCTCATGAACAGAACAATATCATCAGAGTAGAGCAATATCATTTCAGGAGTACCTTCCACCTGATGCTTTTGTGTTTAAATGTATCTTTAATGATGTCAGCCAACGGTTCCACCCCAACGCAAATAATAGTGGAGAGACAGGGCATTCTAGCCTTGAACCCATGGCTAAATTGAGGTCTGGGATTAACATACCATTTGTGCGTACTCTGGCAAACAGTTTTGTATATAGCAATCTGAGCCAAGCTGTAAAATTAGGGCCAAAACTGCATTTCTCTAGGACTTTAAAGAGGAACGGCCGCCTCCCTGCCTGCCCACCCCCCTGATTGTCTGGACCTCCCGAGCATCTTGATTCGAGCGATGCTCTCTGCCCTGTGCTGGTTGGCGAGCCCACTCTTTGAAGCTGTATTGTGTGCTTTTTCCCACTGATAGTACTTGCCTTTTGATACTATTTTCTGATTCTGTGCCCGTGAGAGATTTGCATTTTTAAATTTGTGGAATCTGTGCTCCAGCACAACGTCCCATTCCCTGTGTGTCCAGACTTCCTGATTGTAAACTCTGCCTGCCACTTTCCCCACCCATCCCGGCTGATTGGATGATCCTCCCCTTATTCTAACATCCTCGCAGGGCAGCCCTCTGACCTGGCAGCCCTCGGCTAAGGGCCAAAAGGCAAAGGGCAGCTCCTGACAAAGCAACTGCAGTCTGTGTTTGCCTGTGGTCGCCTGGGAAGCCGGCGGCTGTCAATCAACAGTGACCAACCAGGTAACAGTGGTCTGGGTGGGAAGTACAGCAATCACTGTATTCCAAAAGCCCAAAAGCCCTACCAGCCTTCACACCTACATAACCTGGCACACAAAGGCAATCCAGCTAGTAATGTAGTACTCCCATGAATTAAATGTCATAGCACGTAATGATTTCCTCAAGTTGTAGGCGTGTATCCCTCTACCCAGATATCTCAAACCCAGGTGTGTCTACATTTACTGTTGGGTCTCCATTTTAGGCATTTCCTCCTCTATCTAGGTATCCCAAACCTAGGTGTGTCTGCATCTACTGTTGTGTCCCTATTTTAGGCGTTTCTCCCCCTATCCAGGTACCCCAAATCTAGGTGTGTCTACACGTACTGTTGTGTCCCCACTTTAGGCATTTTTCCCTCTACTCAAATATCCCAAACCTAAGTGTGTCTGCATTTAATGTGGTGTCCCCATTTTAGGCATTTCGACATCCAGTCCTATCTCTGTTAAAACTCTGCCACTCTTGTGACCCCAGTGAACAATCTAGCTGTTTATACGCACTGATGTTGTCTCAAATTTGAGCGTTCTCTATGAACAGCCGACTGTCTCAGTTTTGGCTGTTTTGTGCCTGCTGCTGTTGTCTCAATTTGGTAGACAAGCTACTGTTTGTGAAATTTAGCTGTTTCACTCTTTCTGCTATCATCTCGGATTTGGGCATCCTCTCCCAATTACCAGGTATCCCAAATCTATCAAAGTAAAGTTGCTGCTGTGGTCTCAACTTGGTTGTTTATACTTACTGCTGCTGTCTCATATTTAGGCACTGATTCATGGAATAATTAGCGCGGCGCAAGTGGGCAAAAACGTGCGAATCGCAGTGGAATAGCGAAAATCGCAGTGCAATTGCGAAAATCGCACGAAAAGCAGCGCACATCGATTCATGGAAGTCCGTGCGCGAGAAAACCAGCGGATGTGCGATAAAAAAGTGCGCGGCGCACGTTGGCGCACAGGCCATCTAACAGCGTGCGCAAGGTCACAGCAAAAATCGCACAGGCCACAGCGAAATTCGCACATAGCGCGGTGCACGCAACAAAAGTAGGCGGAACACGGGCGTAACACTCGGAATGGGGAACAACTTGCCAAAACGTGGGCGTCACGGGGGAAGTACAGGGCACAAGTGCGCGGAACGCCCACACGCTCGCCTACAACACGTATTCATGGAATAGAATAGGGGAAAAAAGCGCACGCTCAAACCAGCGCACAGGCACAAACACGACCGCCACAAGAAAGCAGGCGGTAGCGTCTCTGCGGCTGTAAGAAATGTGCGCCAAAAGGTGCGCCAACAAATAGCACCTATATACTGCCATGATGAATGTCCCATACTGTGGCCCTCCAGGAAAAATGACGTGCAAAGGGGTACCCACAAACACGGACACCCGCTGACAAAAAATACGTGTGCGTGTATACCGGGGTGCGCGGGAGGTCTAACACGCGATTTCAGCAGGGTACGTGCATCACAGGGGTTCGCGTGAAGTTATTCACGCGATCGGGCCTGGGGGAGCGGGCTACGTGTATTTCAGGGGTTCGCGTGAAGTTTCTCACGCGATCGGGCCTGGGGGAGCGTGCTACGTGTATTTCAGGGGTTCGCGTGAAGTTTCACACGCGATCGGGTCTGGGGGAGCGGGCTACGTGTATTACAGGGGTTCGCGTGAAGTCCCTCACGCGATCGGGCCTGGGGGAGCGTGCTACGTGTATTTCAGGGGTTCGCGTGAAGTTTCACACGCGATCGGGCCTGGGGGAGCGGGCTACGTGTATTACAGGGGTTCGTGTGAAGTTCCTCACGCGATCGGGCCTGGGGTAGCGGGCTACGTGTATTACAGGGGTTCGCGTGAAGTTCCTCACGCGATCGGGCCTGGGGGAGCGGGCTACGTGTATTCCAGGGGTGCGCGGGAAGTTCCACACGCGAATAGCCTGGGCGCGTGTATTTGAGGGGTGCGCGGGAAGTTCCACATCCGAATAGCCTGGGCGCGTGTATTTCAGGGGTGCGCGGGAAGTTCCACACGCGAATAGCCTGGGCGCGTGTATTTCAGGGGTGCGCGGGAAGTTCCACACGCGAATAGCCTGGGGGCGCGTGTATTTCAGGGGTGCGCGGGGAGTTCCACACGCGAATAGCCTAGGTGCGTGTATTTCAGGGGTGCGCGGGAAGTTCCACACGCGAATAGCCTGGGCGCGTGTATTACAGGGGTGCGCGTGAAGTCCCACACGCGAATAGCCTGGGCGCGTGTATTTCAGGGGTGCGCGGGAAGTTCCACACGCGAATA
This sequence comes from Ambystoma mexicanum, assembly GCF_040938575.1. Taxonomy (NCBI): domain Eukaryota; kingdom Metazoa; phylum Chordata; class Amphibia; order Caudata; family Ambystomatidae; genus Ambystoma; species Ambystoma mexicanum. The sequence continues at coordinate 1,014,467,356 of NC_090926.1, read as the reverse complement.
GCCTGGGCGCATGTATTTCAGGGGTGCGCGGGAAGTTCCACATGCGAATAGCCTGGGGGCGCGTGTATTTCAGGGGTGCGCGGGGAGTTCCACACGCGAATAGCCTGGGTGCGTGTATTTCAGGGGTGCGCGGGATGTTCCACACGCGAATAGCCTGGGCGCGTGTATTTCAGGGGTGCGCGGGAAGTTCCACACGCGAATAGCCTGGGCGCGTGTATTTCAGGGGTGCACGGGAAGTTCCACACGCGAATAGCCTGGGCGCGTGTATTTCAGGGGTGCGCGGGAAGTTCCACACGCGAATAGCCTGGGGGCGCGTGTATTTCAGGGGTGCGCGGGGAGTTCCACACGCGAATAGCCTGGGTGCGTGTATTTAAGGGGTGCGCGGGAAGTTCCACACGCGAATAGCCTGTGCGCGTGTATTTCAGGGGTGCGCGGGAAGTTCCACACGCGAATAGCCTGGGCGCGTGTATTTCAGGGGTGCGCGGGAAGTTCCACACGCGAATAGCCTGGGTGCGCGTGTATTTCAGGGGTGCGCGGGGAGTTCCACACGCGAATAGCCTGGGTGCGTGTATTTCAGGGGTGCGCGGGAAGTTCCACACGCGAATAGCCTGGGCGCGTGTATTTCAGGGGTGCGCGGGAAGTTCCACACGCGAATAGCCTGGGCGCGTGTATTTCAGGGGTGCGCGGGAAGTTCCAAATGTGATTTGACAGTGTGGGTCCTCCCAGGTGTACCCTGTACACCCTCCACGGCCCCTGCAGGCAGCCCACACCACAGGGGACTACCCTGCATCCCATGTCATGTCCCGCAGGCAGCCCACCCAACATGGGCATGCCCCCCAGCAAAGGCACATGTCTCCTTGAACTAATGAACACCAACTCATGTCCCCTTGCACCCCCACCCCCCAGCACTGTGGGGCACCTGCCAGCAGGCCCTCACCCATGTCCAACTCATGTCTCCCACCACCCCCACACCCCAGCCACCAGGGGCACCCTCCACCAGGCCCCCACTCATGTCTCCCACCACCCCCACACCCCAGCAGTGCAGGGGCACCCTCCACCAGGCCCCCACTCATGTCACCCACCACCCCCACCCCCCAGCCACCAGGGGCACCCTCCACCAGGCCCCCACTCATGTCTCCCACCACCCCCACACCCCAGCAGTGCAGGGTCACCCTCCACCAGGCCCCCACTCATGTCTCCCACCACCCCCACACCCCAGCAGTGCAGGGGCAGCCTCCACCAGGCCCCCACTCATGTCACCCACCACCCACACCCCCCAGCCACCAGGGGCACCCTCCACCAGGCCCCCACTCATGTCTCCCACCACCCCCACACCCCAGCCACCAGGGGCACCCTCCACCAGGCCCCCACTCATGTCTCCCACCACCCACACACCCCAGCAGTGCAGGGGCACCGTCCACCAGGCCCCCACTCATGTCTCCCACCACCCCCACACCCCAGCAGTGCAGGGTCACCCTCCACCAGGCCCCCACTCATGTCTCCCACCACCCCCACACCCCAGCAGTGCAGGGTCACCCTCCAACAGGCCCCCACTCATGTCTCCCACCACCCCCACACCCCAGCAGTGCAGGGGCAGCCTCCACCAGGCCCCCACTCATGTCACCCACCACCCCCACCCCCAGCCACCAGGGGCACCCTCCACCAGGCCCCCACTCATGTCTCCCACCACCCCCACGCCCCAGCAGTGCAGGGGCACCGTCCACCAGGCCCCCACTCATGTCTCCCACCACCCCCACACCCCAGCCACCAGGGGCACCCTCCACCAGGCCCCCACTCATGTCTCCCACCACCCCCACCCCCCAGCCACCAGGGGCACCCTCCACCAGGCCCCCACTCATGTCTCCCACCACCCCCACACCCCAGCCACCAGGGGCACCCTCCACCAGGCCCCCACTCATGTCTCCCACCACCCCCACACCCCAGCAGTGCAGGGGCACCGTCCACCAGGCCCCCACTCATGTCTCCCACCACCCCCACACCCCAGCCACCAGGGGCACCCTCCACCAGGCCCCCACTCATGTCTCCCACCACCCCCACACCCCAGCAGTGCAGGGGCACCGTCCACCAGGCCCCCACTCATGTCTCCCACCACCCCCACACCCCAGCAGTGCAGGGTCACCCTCCACCAGGCCCCCACTCATGTCTCCCACCACCCCCACACCCCAGCAGTGCAGGGGCAGCCTCCACCAGGCCCCCACTCATGTCTCCCACCACCCCCACACCCCAGCAGTGCAGGGGCAGCCTCCGCCAGGCCCCCACTCATGTCACCCACCAACCCCACCCCCCAGCCACCAGGTGCACCCTCCACCAGGCCCCCACTCATGTCTCCCACCACCCCCACACCCCAGCAGTGCAGGGTCACCCTCCACCAGGCCCCCACTCATGTCTCCCACCACCCCCACACTCCAGCAGTGCAGGGTCACCCTCCACCAGGCCCCCACTCATGTCTCCCACCACCCCCAGACCCCAGCAGTGCAGGGGCAGCCTCCACCAGGCCCCCACTCATGTCACCCACCACCCCCACCCCCCAGGGGCACCCTCCACCAGGCCCCCACTCATGTCTCCCACCACCCCCACACCCCAGCAGTGCAGGGGCACCGTCCACCAGGCCCCCACTCATGTCTCCCACCACCCCCACACCCCAGCCACCAGGGGCACCCTCCACCAGGCCCCCACTCATGTCTCCCACCACCCCCAGCCACCAGGGGCACCCTCCACCAGGCCCCCACTCATGTCTCCCACCACCCCCACACCCCAGCCACCAGGGGCACCCTCCACCAGGCCCCCACTCATGTCTCCCACCACCCCCACACCCCAGCAGTGCAGGGGCACCGTCCACCAGGCCCCCACTCATGTCTCCCACCACCCCCACACCCCAGCCACCAGGGGCACCCTCCACCAGGCCCCCACTCATGTCTCCCACCACCCCCACACCCCAGCAGTGCAGGGGCACCGTCCACCAGGCCCCCACTCATGTCTCCCACCACCCCCACACCCCAGCAGTGCAGGGTCACCCTCCACCAGGCCCCCACTCATGTCTCCCACCACCCCCACACCCCAGCAGTGCAGGGGCAGCCTCCACCAGGCCCCCACTCATGTCTCCCACCACCCCCACACCCCAGCAGTGCAGGGGCAGCCTCCACCAGGCCCCCACTCATGTCACCCACCACCCCCACCCCCCAGCCACCAGGGGCACCCTCCACCAGGCCCCCACTCATGTCTCCCACCACCCCCACACCCCAGCAGTGCAGGGTCACCCTCCACCAGGCCCCCACTCATGTCTCCCACCACCCCCACACCCCAGCAGTGCAGGGGCAGCCTCCACCAGGCCCCCACTCATGTCACCCACCACCCCCACCCCCCAGCCACCAGGGGCACCCTCCACCAGGCCCCCACTCATGTCTCCCACCACCCCCACACCCCAGCAGTGCAGGGTCACCCTCCACCAGGCCCCCACTTATGTCTCCCACCACCCCCACACCCCAGCAGTGCAGGGGCAGCCTCCACCAGGCCCCCACTCATGTCACCCACCACCCCCACCCCCCAGCCACCAGGGGCACCCTCCACCAGGCCCCCACTCATGTCTCCCACCACCCCCACACCCCAGCCACCAGGGGCACCCTCCACCAGGCCCCCACTCATGTCTCCCACCACCCCCACACCCCAGCAGTGCAGGGGCACCGTCCACCAGGCCCCTACTCATGTCTCCCACCACCCCCAAACCCCAGCAGTGCAGGGTCGCCCTCCACCAGGCCCCCACTCATGTCTCCCACCACCCCCACACCCCAGCAGTGCAGGGGCAGCCTCCACCAGGCCCCCACTCATGTCACCCACCACCCCCACACCCCAGCAGTGCAGGGTCACCCTCCACCAGGCCCCCACCCATGTCCCCCTGCCCCCAGGTCCTGACGATACACAATCATGGCAGTAATGGGCAGCATACCCAGCACAAACACCCAGGCAAGGATTGCATCCACCCACATAGTGAATGCAATTACATGACACAACCCCAATGGCAAGTATGTAAATGAACACATGTCCGTCACACACACATACACAATGGCTGCAAGTGAATGTCAAAACCCATATCATGACATGTATGAAACCAAAGACAAAATAAGACAAGTGGAAGTAAAAATAAAAAATGTATTAAAGATTAAAAATAAGTAAACAAATCAAACATACAACTATGTGGATAGTAAAATAAATGGTCCATGTTGGAGAACAAAAGTAAAAATCAAAAAACGAAAAAGGAATACAAAAACAAATGTTGACCAAAGCAATATCAAGTAGAAGCAAAAGAATGAAAAACCATTTCCACATGGTGAACACAATAATGAAAAAAAGAAAATGTTCCTTCAAAAAACAAACTAAATACAGGAATGTACCAGGGTCCATGAGCCCAACACCATAAAGGAAACCTACTACTACCTAATGAAAAAAATATATACAAAAAAGTGGCCATTGTCCGAGCGGTCCAAAATAATAAAAACAAATAAAGGAAACCTAACACTAACTAACTATATAACTATATACAAAGGCAGCAGGCAAGTCCTGCGGCTCACTTGTTGATGTTGCTGGCCAGGGCATCATCGAACTCCATGTCGATGTCCTGGAGGCGGGACTCTGTCCTGGCCCCGAGGTCTCGCAGAGATAACCCCATGTTCAGCTCAAACTCCCTGCGAGCTTCCTCGAGGCACTCAGCCCGCCTCAACGCCCGACGCATGGAGAACTCCGCCCTGACCATGGCGAGCCGCTCCTCTTCCGCCCGCTGCCGCTCCGCACCTATCCGCTGGACCAACTGCTCCCACACGGAAGACACCACCATCCCAGGGTTGCCCTGCCCTCCGGCCGATGCCTGCCCCTCTGATCTTGATGGCCCCGAGCCATGATGCCTCCCACGTCGAGCCCGCTGCTGCCTCCGACGCCACTGCCTCTGCCAGCACAACGGCATCCAGGCTGATGGAAACCACCGACGCCGTCGTGCACGTGCCCTGCCTGATGATGCTGTCACATCTTCCATCTGCTGGGGTCCAGTTGCTGTGTTGTCCACCCCTGCTGGACCTCCGACTCCCAACTGTGGCAGGGATGGGATCCCCACCGAGCTGGCTGCATTGGTCGGGGCAGGTCCACAGGGGGCCCTGGTGGCATCTGGGCTGGAAGACGGCAAGGAGAACGACTGGTGGATAGCCTGCACAGAGGAGGAGAGGGCCGCCACATTGGCCAACACATGCAGGAAACCCCCGAACATGGCCGATCCCAATTGGGCCACGTCGGCACGGTGCACTTTGTGATGACGTGCGTGCTCCTCCCGGGAAGCACGCACGGCATCACGAATCACAGCCGTGCGCATCGCGACCCCAATCAGGACCTTCTCCGCACGGCCAGGGGTTCCCACGTCCGCAGGTGGAGGGGAGTCAGGTGACATGGACATCCCCTCTACCTGCGGACAGGCCTGGGACGGGGCATCCCTGCTGGTGCATGGTGGTGCACTCACAGGGTCAGGGACAGCGACATGCACAGGCCCCTCCACGGTGACCTGTGCTGCCTCCTGCCCCTGGCCCTGGACTGCACCACTTGCACCAGCAGGGATGCCCCCACCAGGCCCCATGTGTGCCCCAGTGGCGGCCTCCTCCTCCTCTGTGCAAACCACCAACCTGGATGGCTCCTCACCGTCTCCCACCGTAGCAGGCCCCTGTGGGGGCTCACCCACCCCTTCCGCTGCAGCCGTGGGGGCATCCCCGCCGCCTTGCTCCACAGCGCCGTCTCCGCCCTCTTCTTCACTAGCCGCTGCGCAGAGGGAGACATAGAACACAAGCATCAGGGCACTGTACAATGGTCCCCTAGACAGGAAGCAATAGCAGATGAGCACCACTGTCAAAGTACACTTCCATCATGTCCCTCCACAACACATGGGTCAGTCCAGGCAAAACACAGACAGTAACAGGCATGGTGCATGCCATGGACATTTCCATGCATGTCCAATGGACTCTTGAAACATTCAATGATATGTAACTCACATGCATCATGGCTCATGCCTATCACATGCACACACTTCACCTCAGTCACATCCATCTGGCCCCAAACACACCAAACACAGCGGATACAAGGGTAATTTGGCTGCTTCACTGAATCTGTGCATTGTCACACACGTGTCATGCATCCATGGCATGCACAAGTCACAGACACGCAGGTCAGGCACACAGACATGGCTACCATATATGTACCTGGCATCAGCACCCATCCCTCACCCCCACCCATGTCCAGGTACAGAGACTGGCATGCTCTCATGTTCAAAATCTGCATAGGGCTCCCCATGCGGCATTTCAACACATGCAACAACCATGTGGATCACACATCACTGGTCGCACATGCATTACCATGATGTCCCTGCACACATACATGCATACATGGCCTATGGCACACATACAGGCAAGTATCATAGAACCAGCACACCGCAACATGCCCTGTCTCACACAGTAATGCTTGGACACTTACCGCTCAACTCCAGACGGGCCTCCCTCTCAAGGATCTGGGCGTGGAGCGCTGGGCGTACGCGTTCCAGGACCCTCATCTGGATGGAACTCATGCGGCCCCGGCCCCCCTCCACGAGGCGCCGGGCCTTCACAAGGGTCCTGGACCTCAAGTCCTCCCAGCGCTTCTTGATCTTCAGGACGTCGCGGGTTGCCACCCCCTCCGCGTTGATGGCAACCACACAGTCGGCCCAGATCCTCTGCCGTCCTTCCTTGCTGGCGCGGGACGATCCAAAGAGGGCATCATACTGCCCCAGGACATGCTCCACCAGGACACCAACTTCGGTGACAGTGAAGCTGGTGCCCCTCTGCCCCTCTGGCCTGGGGTTGCCACTGGTGCCAGATGTGGAAGTGCCCGACATGGCAACCCCAGAGGCAGGTGTGGGTGGGCAACTGGGTCCTGGGGCTGGGCTGTGGAGCGATGTAATCCCAGTCGGGAGTCTTCAGTTCCAGCAGGGGTGGACACAGCAACTGGACCCCTGCAGATGGCTGATGTGCAGGCACCAAATGGCAGGGCACGGTGGCAGCAGGCAGGCAGGCAGGCAGGCAGGCAGCAGCAGATGGCACGTGGGAGGCTGCTCGGGGCACTGGGGGGCAGTAACTCGGCCTTCTGGGCAGGAGCATGGTCTTCCGTGTGTTTTCGCGTGGCCAGCTTGATACGGAGTGATTTGGCACGTGAAAATCCTGCACGTCAGCGTGAAATCCGAGGAAAGGCCCTTAGCGCGTAAGCGCGTCAGCACGCATACGCGATTCTATTGGACCAGAGTCCCTCAGCGCGTAAGCGCCTCTGTGACGTGACCCGCACGGGTGTTCCCCACTCAGCACGTGATGACGGGGCACACGTGGAAATACTGCACGTCAGAGTGTCATCGCGTGTAATTGGACAAAAGTGCGCGTACACGCGATTGGCCTATGTACGTGTATTTAATGGGTGCGCGGGCACTTACACACGCAAGTACGTCAGCGAACCTGTATCCCGTGGTGCGTGTGAATTTCCACACGCTATTGGACTGGGAACTGGATTCCAGGGGTGCGCGGGTCACACACTGTATCCCGTGGTGCGTGTGAATTTCCACACGCTATTGGACTGGGAACTGGATTCCAGGGGTGCGCGGGTCACACGCTGTATCCCGTGGTGCGTGTGAATTTCCACACGCTATTGGACTGGGAACTGGATTCCAGGGGTGCGCGGGTCACACGCTGTATCCCGTGGTGCGTGTGAATTTCCACACGCTATTGGACTGGGAACTGGATTCCAGGGGTGCGCGGGTCACACGCTCGCCTAGAACACGCGCAAAGCATAAATTTGCGGACTTTAACAATAACAAGCTCAGACGCCAGGATGAACATACCGTTCCTAGTGGCAGTGGGCTACCAAAGGAGGAGGAGGAGGATAGTCAGGGCCAGAATATTCCCACCCAGAACCAGCCTTTTCGGGATGCCTGATGACCAGGTGTATGGGAGGTACAGGTTTCCACCACACATTATACTGGACCTGGTTAGTGAGTGGGAGGATGACCTCACATCACTCACCCTGTGCTCCCAAGCACTCAGCCCCCTGGAGAAGGTCCTCAATGTACTGCACTTCTTAGCCACTGGATCATTTCAGCGGACAAGTGCCATAGTGGGTGGGGTGTCACAGGCCACCCAGTCACGCTGCCTACACCAGGTCTTGAACATCATCACTGCACGCCCATCAGTCCGCAGGCACATATACCTGCCCAGAACACCTGCAGAAAGGCATGCTGCCGCCCTGGATTTTTACGCTGTGGCACGATTCCCCAAAGTGCTAGGTGCCATCGACTGCACCCATGTGGCTCTACGTCCCCCCAGGGCATCTGAGCACATCTATAGGAACCGCAAGCACTGGCATTCCATCAACGTGCAGGTAGCATGTAATGCCAAGGGAATCATCACCTCAGTATATGCCAACTATCCCGGCTCCACCCACGACAGCTTCATTTACCGAATGTCCACCCTAAGCCGGGACCTAGAAGCTGGGCGGCATGGCGATACATGGCTGCTTGGTGAGTATGTATGCCACTGCACATGCATGCATGTTGGATATTGAGCAAGGTCACAACCCCACCAATGATACCAATCACCACCTCCACAGGGGACAGTGCCTACCCTCTCAGCCCACACATGATGACGCCAATTCGGAACCCCACCACGCCACCCCAGGTAAGATATAACACAGCCCACATTACAACCAGGGGCATAGTGGAGCGCACATTCGGAGTGCTAAAGTCACGCTTTCGCTCCCTTGACCGTTCTGGCGGGCAGCTGTTATACGCTCCCCCAGTAGTGTGCAGGATCATAGTGGCAGCATGTGTCCTGCACAACGTTGCAACACGCCGGGGCCTGGCCGTGGACATGGTGGTGGCCCCACATCCCCAACCACATGCACAGCCGCTGCGCATGGGAGGGGAAAGGGCACGGGGGGAGGCAGCCCGTACACAGCTAGTGGCTAATTACTTCACATAGAAATCACACCCCTGTGGAGTGCACACTGCCCTGGCACATTCCATCTGACAATCAATGATGACTCAACCTGACACTGATCCTGAATGTCTGGAGAATGAACCGGGAATACCATGTCAGCCTGAGATTGTTCACCTGGAAGTGTCACAATGTGTGCATCCCTACCCACACAGACACCACCAATGCAGTTTTGTGAAGTTACACATTGAAGCAGCTAAAATGAATACCCACTTGCAAAATGCAACAAGAGGACAGTGCCATGTCAGCCAACCCAACCCCAGCACCGCCACACGACACACCGTGCCATGTCATGCTAATTGCAGGTAAACAAAGTAATCCCCACAACATGACATCAGTCTCACTATGTACAGTGGCACTATTAGAAACCTGCAACACCTGAAATGCTCACAGCAATGCCGGACCAACAACATACTTGAGCACGTACTACCATTAACATGACATCACAAATGTTACATATTAGTAGTCTCACCACCTGGAAATGCCTGCACTCCCACCACTACCAACTGTGCAGTGTTGTCGCCATGTAGAGTTGTAGGTGCACTGCTGCCAACATGGACCCCATCTCCAGACTAGAGGTCCTTGTGTGGACATGAGGAAGGGACCTGCAAATTGGGAGGTAGACACAGAAGAAGAGTTACACATCAATGCAACATGCAGTGTACAACACAACAGCAATATGCACTAGGAATGTATACACAGTATTGACTACAGACTGCCCACACAGCTCATGGGAGTCCAACGTCACTGTGTAATTCACTGTCACTTGGGCACACCCTTTGCAAGCCCATGGAAACGGGAAGCAGGAGGGGTGTGTGTGACTCAAACCCAAGCATCTGAACCAAATACATTACAAGCCTGCATGTGCCCAGATGCAGCGTATGCCCACAGGAACCACGGAAGCCAACAGATTGTCCCAAAAAAATTGGGAATAAAAGAAATCAAAATAAAAATAAAAATAAGAAACAATCAAAAATGGCCATTGATGGGCCCGGGGGGGTTGGGGAGGCCACCCAGGAGGTCCGAGGACAGGATGCACACCAGAACCCACCTGCGTGGATCCTGGGAAGATAAAACACCTCCATGGGCTCATGGCCCACACGGCTACCCTATTGTGGGAGTATCACTGCTGTCGCTATTATCACCCTGTGCAGCTGCATCCGGAGGTGGTTGCACTATGGGAGGCAGCCCACGCAAGGCCCTAGTCTGCTCCTCCATGGCTGCAAGCATGCGGGTGTGGTAGGTCTGGTTCTGGAGGATGAGTGTGCGGAGGTCCCCATGCAACAACTCACGGGATGCCCGGACCTCCGCCCTCGTTGCCTGCATCTCAGCTGAGAGCGTACGGGTGAGACGCTCCAGCTGCTGTTCTGTCCTTTGGTGTGTTGAAGCCTCAAGCTCAACAAGAGTCGTCCTGAGGTGAATGAGCTCCTGCCTCAGGGCTTCCCTGTGGCCCTGGGACTCAATGGAGATGGCCTCCTGCAGAGTCGCCAGTGCCGCCCGCCTGTCCCTGTTGGACCCCAGCATGTCCTCCCTGTGTAACTGGCAGATGGAGTCGGTTGCCTGCTCTAGTCGCTCCATCAGCCTTTCTGGGGGGACAATGGAAGTGGCCACCCTATCCATGGCCTGAGCCATCATCTCGGATGATGCAGCCTGTTGGGTTGCCATACCGTAAATGGATTGCTCCCATGCGGTATTGCCGGGTGACGTACGGCCACCACGTCGGCGGGCACCACACCTGTCTGGGGCAAGGCGAACTGCGCCTTGCTGTGCCGGCACTGCCTGAGGCTGCAGGACTGCATTCCCCCTCTGATCTGCTGGCCCAGGAACAGGATCAGATGTCGCGGAGTGTGACCCTGCATCCGTAACCACCGAAGGCGTAGCTGCCAACACTGACATCCCCATGGAGGGTTCTGACCCTGGTGCAGGTGGGTGAGACAGAACAGAATCCCTCCCTGGAACACTCACCTGCGACGGCACGTAGGTCTCATCCGAATCAACACCTGAGTACAGCTCGGGGGAGGTGCAGCCAGAGACACCCCTTGAGAGCACGACCTGCAGCACTTGTGGGTTCTCCCCCACCACCACACCACGTCCCTCACTGGTGGTTGGTCGGCCCTCGGACCCCTCCTGGGTCTGCACCATCTCCACAACCCCAGCAGTATCAGGTGCGTCTTCCCCTGCAAAGACATGAAAACAAAGAAATGGAAACAGGCATTAGCACCATGGCACACAATGAGGGCTGAGGAGCAAGAGAACCAGTACTTGATTGACACATGTCCCACATGACTAAAACCCTCCCATGCATGCACCCTCACTGCGTATGAAGTGCAGGCAAATGGCACACACTGATGACACCAAGATGGAAGATGAACACATTTTCTGCATGCTGCCTGGCAGTGGCATCACACATTGGCCTGTGATTGCCAGGTGAAACACACATGCCATCACACAGATGGCATGTACCATTGCTATTGAGTGAAGATGGAGAGGAGGGCAGCACCTATTCATTCAGTCCAGTTCCCGCATGTAATTGCTTTTCTAATTCTAACAGGTCAGATTTTTCACTTGGAGCTGCCAGTCTGAAATGGTCCAATTGCACAGGGACATGTGTGTACAAATGATATCCAGGTAACAAAGTCACTCCACTTTACCATACCCATGTCAGACATGTGACTAGTGGACAGCGACATGCCTAGTGAAAGTGGTGGAATGCAAACAAACTGACTGAATGAACAGTGAAAAATAAGCAAATATGTTGTGGCAAGGTGCCACTTCAAGGGCAACTGGCGTGCAGTTGGGCTAGATGTCTACTGTTGGCAGAAGGGATACTGCTATGGCCAAATGCAGCTGCGCAGGAAGTATTGCATGAAGCACATGGCTGACCCATACGACTCAGGCGCACACACTCTCACCTGGCACACAAACAGAAGCCCTCACACGCACACCATGCACATGTATGACACACACATGCATGTGCACTCACCGGACAATGCCTCGTAATCAGCCAGATCTCCCACGCCTTGGATCTGTTCCTCCGTGACGTAGGTCCCAGCGACTGACTCATGTGGAGTGAGTTCCATGTCTACTACTGGAGACCCACCTCCAGTCACTAGAGTTGCGGCATGACTTGAGGCCAGCTTACTCTTTGCCCTGCGCTTTAGGTCATTCCAGCGCTTATAGCAATCATTGGCTGTGCGCCTCACGATTCCAAGGGCACTTATGATGTCCGCAACGGTCTGCCAGTGTGCCTGGCGTTGTGCAGGTGTGGTCTTGGATCCTGCAACAATGACCATCTCGTTGTCATGTCCGGACACATACTCGACAAGTGCATTCAGTTCGTCATCCGTGAAGCTGGGCTTCCTGGACGGGCCGGACTGTGTAGCCGTGTCTGGAGCATCAGCCTGTGCCGGACGAGCACTCTTCCTCTTCCGCTTGGAAGGTGGTGGTGATCCTGAGTGTCCTGCGCCGCTCTGGACACTAGGGGCAGGAGCCCTGGTGGACTCTGTATCAGGAGTGTGGGATTGCACACTCAGCATGGGAGTTGGTGCAGGCATTGGCTCTAGTGTGATGGTGTCAGGGGGAATGTCAGCAGCATGGACTAGGACCGACACTGTCCTGGCTGGGTGTGTGAGGGCTGGGGTGAATGGAGCCGCAGCTGCCCCTGCAGCCTCTCCGCCCTGCCTCCTTGGTGCAGCAGATAACCTTGCTGCCCCAGATCCACGTGGCATGATGGCATCAACGTGCACCAGCGCACGTGTCGTAGCCCTGCTGACCTGGAAGTCAGCCATGGAGTCAGCCAGGTCTGGTGCCACAATGGGCTGGTCCAACAAGGGCTGAGCATGGATGGTGTCAGCCACATCAGCCTCAATGGGAGGGGGGGAGGGGGGGATTATGGGTGCCCGTGACTGGTCCTCCACACATGGGGGGACAGGCTCACCCTGCAAGTTACGACCACGTCCCCTACCGGATCCACCACGGCCACCACTTGTGGCTCTTCCACCTTTGCCACCCTTACGGAATCCTCGCCTCCCAGCCATGGCACTGATGTTAATGTGCGTATGGGAGTGGATGTAGACTATTGTCCTGGGCAATTGGGGGTCAAAGGGGTTGGGTACCAGATGGTAATTGTACCCTAGTGCTCTAGCAAGGCTGAATGTAACCCCTGGGGAAAGATGACGGGTCACGCAACGCACAGGAGGCCCAAAAAAGGGAGATGACGTGCACGCAACCCCTCCTAGACCACGTGTGCAGAAAGAAAAACCTGCACTACGCTGTGGCACCCAGAAACACAAGAATGAACGTATGCGTGTCACACGCAGCCTAGAATGACCTCTGAAGGGGTAGGCTACACACGGGGCAAGCACAGATGTTAGATACGTGCGTGACTCACCGTCTGCCTGGTAAACGAGCGTGTAAAAGGAGCACGTTTGGTTGGCAACACCCCCGCCAAAAGAAGATTTGTACGCTGTCTGAGGAGACAGGACAACAGTAGAAGGGAACACTGTTTGAGGGAACAGGCCCAGGTAAACCAGTAAAAGCGAAAGAAGAGAAAAAGCTGTCAGAGGTAACAGGGAATACGAACTTGAAACGCCGTGAAGTAAATCGCGTGTGAAACGACAAGAAGTACAGAATTCACCCACTCGCTCTCCACGAAAAGCACGTACAAAGAAGTGGTGTTCTACGCGTACCTTTTATACAGGCCCACACGTCCAGCGTCACTTACGCGGCGTGTACGCGCTAGGGCCATTTCCACCAATTACACGCTTTGTCACTTCTGCGTGTAGGGACATTTCCTCCAATTACAAGCTTTGTCACTTCTGCGTGTAGGGCCATTTCCACCAATTACACGCTTTGTCACTTCTGCGTGTAGGGCCATTTCCACCAATCACACGCGATGAGACTCTGACGTGCAGTCTTTCCACGTGTGCTCTGTCATCACGTGCTGTGTGGGAAACACCCGTGCGGGTCACGTCACAGACGCGCTTACGCGCTGAGGGCCTTTGGTCCAATAGAATCGCGTATGCGTGCTGACGCGCTTACGCGCTAAGGGCCTTTCCTCGATTTTCACGCTGACGTGCAGGATTTTCACGTGCCAAATCACTCCGTACCAAGCTGGCCACGCGTAAGCACACGGAAGACCACGCTCCTGCCCAGAAGGCCGAACTACTGCCCCCCAGAGCCCCGAGCACGCTCCCACCTACCATCTGCTGCTGCCTGACTGCCTGCTGCCCACGTGCACTGCCATTTGCTGCCTGCACATCAGCCAGGGGTGCTGTTGCTGTGACCACCCCTGCTGGAACCGAAGACTCCCGACTGGAATTCCATCGCTCCACAGCCCAGCCCCAGGACCCAGTTGCCCACCCACTCCTGCCTCTGGGGTTGTCATGTCGGGGCAAACACCATCTGTGACCACTGACAACCCCCGGCCAGAGAGGCAGAGGGGCACCAGCTTCAGTGCCACCGAAGTTGGTGTCCTGGTGGAGCAAGTCCTGGGGCAGTATGATGCCCTCTTCGGAAGTTCCCGCGCCGACAAGGAAGGACGGACTCGGATCTGGACTGACATCGTGACTGCCATCAACGCGGAGGGGGTGGCAGTCCGGGACTTACAACATGTCAGGAAGCGCTGGGAGGACTTCAGGTCCAGGACCCTGAACAAGGCCCGGCGCCTCTTGAAGGCAGCGGATGCCAAGGGGCGCCGGGGCCACTTGTCGGAAGAACAGATGGGGGTCCTGGAACGCATATCCCCAGCGCTCCATGTCCAGGTCCTGGAGAAGCAGACCCGTCTGGAGTCGAGCGGTGAGTGTACATGCATCCTGATTGTGAGCAGTGCGTGTGGTGATTATTCTGTATTGTGCAGGTTGCACATCTGTTTGTATGGGGTCGAGTATGGGTGGGGGTGTACATGGCCGTGGGGCTGACACATGCGAGGGCTGTAATGTGTGAGACATGGATGGTGCTTGTGTGTGTAGGCTTGCATGGCAAATGCAGTTGTGCGTGCACACATGTTTGTATGTATGTGTATGTAAGTAGACATGTCCGTGATGTCACGCATGTATGTTGTTTTGGGCTGCATGTATGAGCACTGTGTGCATGTGCATGTGTGTGTATTTGACAAGGGTGCAACAGTGATGCAACATGGATGCATGTGACTGCGGTATGTGTAAGCCTGATTGGCAGATGTGACATGGATGCCCGTCTGAACAGTGCGACACTTGGCAGAGGTGTACACATGCATGCAAGTGTGGTGGTGTGTGTACATGTGTGGTGCACTTCCTGTGTTGCATGTGATGTCTGGGTCACCTTTGGCTGCTCATGCTGTTGTATGTGTATGGATGGTGGTGGCAGTTGCGATATGGCTGTGGTATGGCTCATGTGTGCGAGTTGCAATGACATGTGTGTTGGGGATTGTGATGACATGTCTGAGGTTTGCCAATGCCACTCATGTGCAACTGTCATGTGTGTATGTGTCCATTGTACAGTGCCCTGATGCCTGTGTTTTGTTTCTCCCTGTCTGCAGCGTCAACTGATGAAGAGGGCGGAGAAGGTGCTGTGGAGCACAGCGGCGGGGATCCGACCGCCAGCCGGAGACGCAAGGCCCGGCTCCCCTCCCGTGTTGTCATCTCGTCGGGGAGTGAGGAGTCCGGTGCCGCGTCCCAGGCCGCAGCTGCCGGGGGGAGGTCCAAGAGGCGGAGGTTGGAGTTGGACTCCTCGGCAGCAGAAGGGGCAGCTGGGACCCCACAGGGCCCAACAGGGGAAGATGGCACGGAGTCATCCAGGTTGGTGGGGGGTCTGGTGGAGGAGAAGGCCGTGCAAGCACCAGAGACGGGGTCTGGAGGTGGGGATCCCACTGGTGCTAGTGGTGCAGTCCAGGACCAGGGACAGGAGGCAGCACAGGCCGCCACGGAGGTGCCTGTGTGCAATCCTGTCCCCGATCCTGTCCCTGCATCATCTTGCACCAGCAGGGATGCCTACGTCCAGACCCGTTTCCAGGCAGGGGATGAGCTGACGTCAACTGGCCTTCCTCTGCCTGCGGACGTGGCTATCCAGGTCCGGGTTGAGCCTGTCCTGGCTGGTGTGGCGTTGCGTCAACGGGCCATGCGAGGTGACCTGCAGTCTTTTCATGGAGAGACTGCACGTCATCTCGAATGGCTCGTTGACCACGTCAGCCTGCTGGGACAGGTCACCCAGACCGGATTCCTCCGTCTGATGGGGCTTGTTCCGACCCCCTCCTCAACTGGACCCCCTACGCACCAGTCGTCCTCTGTGCCATCTTCCCACCCATCAGTCACCTGGGTGCCCTGTGGAGCTGCCTCTGACAGTGCGGCCAGGCTGGTGGAGGAGGCATCCCTGCCACAGTCGGGAGTCGGACGTCCAGCAGGGGTGGCCACATCAACAACTGCACCCCAGCCGGCGGAGGATGTGCAGGCAGCAGGAGGCAGTGCACGGGCAGAGGCAGAGCAGCAGCAGCAACATGGTGGGAGCCATGAAGGCTCGGGGCCTTCGACATCGGAGGGGCAGGCATCGGCCGGAGGGCAGGAGGACCCAGGACAGAGAGTGTCTTCCGTGTGGCAGCGGTTGGGCCACGCCATAGGTGCGGAGCGGTGGCGGGCGGAAGAGGCGCGGCTCACAATGGTCAGGGCGGAGAACTCCATGCGGAGGGCCCTGAGGCGGGCCGAGTGCCTCGAGGCAATCCGCAGGGGGTTGGAGGAGGACACGGCGTCGTCCCTGCGGACCCTCGTGGCCATGGAACTGGACCGCCTCCGGGACATCGAACAGGAGTTCGATGATGCCCTGGCCCGGAACACCACGGAGTGAGCCGCTGGACTTGCCCGCCGCCTTTGTATATAGTTCTTTAGTTTTAGGTTTCCTTTGTTTTTTCTTATGATTTGGAGTCGATGGACACTGCTCCACTTTTTGTATATAGTTGATATTTAGGTAGGTTTTTTAGGAGGTTTCCTTAGTTCAGTTGTGATGATGGACCCTTGTTATTTTTGTACATAGTTCTTTGTTGCATGGAGAGTTTTTACATTTCACTTTGGACAAAATTTTATGGATTTGATTTTCTACTTTTGTGTTTTTATGCGGACATGCAGCTTATTTTTTCACATTTACATTGTAGTTATTTTTCTTTCTTTACCATTCGTATTTTTGTCCAATACATTTTTTTTTCCATTGTTCACTGTGTGGTTTCATCTCATTGGTTTCATGCATGTCATCTTGTGTGTTTTCCCATTCAATTTGAAAATCTGTGTGTGACGGACATGGGTTCATTTGCTTCATGAACATTGGGGTGTAACATGTGTTTTCATTTCCATGTGGGTGAATGGGTTACTTGGTAGGGCTTTTTGGCTGTGGAGGCTGACCATTACGCACATGATTGGGGATTGTGAGGACCTGGTGGGGGCTGCACATGGTGGCAGGGGGGTGGGGGTGGTGGGAGACATGAGTGGGGGCCTGGTGGGGGCTGCCCATGGTGGCAGGGGGGTGGGGGTGGTAGGAGACATGAGTGGGGGCCTGGTGGAAGGTGACCCTGCACTGCTGGGGGGTGGGGGTGCAGGGGGACATGAGTGGGGGCCTGGTGGAGGGTGACCCTGCACTGCTGGGGGGTGGGGGTGCAGGGGGACATGAGTGGGGGCCTGGTGGAGGTTGACCCTGCACTGCTGGGGGGTGGGGGTGGTGGGAGACATGAGTGGGGGCCTGGTGGAGGGTGACCCTGCACTGCTGGGGGCTGGGGGTGCAGGGGGACATGAGTGGGGGCCTGGTGGTGGTTGACCCTGCACTGCTGGGGGGTGGGGGTGGTGGGAGACATGAGTGGGGGCCTGGTGGGGGCTGCCCATGGTGGCAGGGGGGTGGGGGTGGTGGGAGACATGAGTGGGGGCCTGGTGTAGGGTGCCCCTGCACTGCTGGGGGGTGGGGGTGGTGGGAGACATGGGTGGGTGCCTGGTGGAGGGTGCCCCTGCACTGCTGGGGGGTGGGGGTGGTGGGAGACATGAGTGGGGGCCTGGTGGAGGGTGACCCTGCACTGCTGGGGGGTGGGGGTGGTGGGAGACATGGGTGGGTGCCTGGTGGAGGGTGCCCCTGCACTGCTGGGGGGTGGGGGTGGTGGGAGACATGAGTGGGGGCCTGGTGGAGGGTGACCCTGCACTGCTGGGGGGTGGGGGTGGTGGGAGACATGAGTGGGGGCCTGGTGGGGGCTGCCCATGGTGGCAGGGGGGTGGGGGTGGTGGGAGACATGAGTGGGGGCCTGGTGGAGGGTGACCCTGCACTGCTGGGGGGTGGGGTGGTGGGAGACATGAGTGGGGGCCTGGTGGAGGGTGACCCTGCACTGCTGGGGGGTGGGGGTGGTGGGAGACATGAGTGGGGGCCTGGTGGAGGGTGACCCTGCACTGCTGGGGGGTGGGGGTGCAGGGGGACATGAGTGGGGGCCTGGTGGAGGGTGACCCTGCACTGCTGGGGGGTGGGGGTGCAGGGGGACATGAGTGGGGGCCTGGTGGAGGTTGACCCTGCACTGCTGAGGGGTGGGGGTGGTGGGAGACATGAGTGGGGGCCTGGTGGAGGGTGACCCTGCACTGCTGGGGGGTGGGGGTGCAGGGGGACATGAGTGGGGGCCTGGTGGAGGTTGACCCTGCACTGCTGGGGGGTGGGGGTGGTGGGAGACATGAGTGGGGGCCTGGTGGAGGGTGACCCTGCACTGCTGGGGGGTGGGGGTGGTGGGAGACATGAGTGGGGGCCTGGTGGAGGGTGACCCTGCACTGCTGGGGTGTGGGGGTGGTGGGAGACATGAGTGGGGGCCTGGTGGAGGGTGACCCTGCACTGCTGGGGGGTGGGGGTGCAGGGGGACATGAGTGGGGGCCTGGTGGAGGGTGACCCTGCACTGCTGGGGGGTGGGGGTGGTGGGAGACATGAGTGGGGGCCTGGTGGAGGGTGACCCTGCACTGCTGGGGGGTGGGGGTGCAGGGGGACATGAGTGGGGGCCTGGTGGAGGTTGACCCTGCACTGCTGGGGGGTGGGGGTGGTGGGAGACATGAGTGGGGGCCTGGTGGAGGGTGACCCTGCACTGCTGGGGGGTGGGGGTGGTGGGAGACATGAGTGGGGGCCTGGTGGAGGGTGACCCTGCACTGCTGGGGGGTGGGGGTGCAGGGGGACATGTGTGGGGGCCTGGTGGAGGGTGGCCCTGCACTGCTGGGGGGTGGGGGTGCAGGGGGACATGAGTGGGGGCCTGGTGGAGGTTGACCCTGCACTGCTGGGGGGTGGGGGTGGTGGGAGACATGAGTGGGGGCCTGGTGGAGGTTGACCCTGCACTGCTGGGGGGTGGGGGTGCAGGGGGACATGAGTGGGGGCCTGGTGGAGGTTGACCCTGCACTGCTGGGGGGTGGGGGTGGTGGGAGACATGAGTGGGGGCCTGGTGGGGGCTGCCCATGGTGGCAGGGGGGTGGGGCTGGTGGGAGACATGAGTGGGGGCCTGGTGGGGGCTGCCCATGGTGGCAGGGGGGTGGGGGTGGTGGGAGACATGAGTGGGGGCCTGGTGGAGGGTGCCCCTGCACTGCTGGGGGGTGGGGGTGGTGGGAGACATGAGTGGGGGCCTGGTGGAGGGTGACCCTGCACTGCTGGGGGCTGGGGGTGCAGGGGGACATGAGCAGGTGTGCAGGGTAGTCCCCTGTTTTGTGGGCTGCCTGCTGGGGCCGTGGAGGGTGTACAGGGAACACCTGTGAGGACCCACCCAGCCTAATTGCGTGTGATAATTCCCGCACACCCCTGTAATACACGTACCTGTCCAAATCGCATGTGAGAATTCCCGCGCACCCCTGTAATACACGTACCCAGCCGAATCGCGTGTAGAACTTCCCGTGTACCCCTGTAATACACGTACCCAGCCAAATCGCGTGTGATAATTCCCACGTACCCCTGTAATACACGTACCCTGGCCAATCGCGTGTAGAACTTCCCACACACCCCTGTAATACACGTACCAAGCCAAATCGCGTCTGATCATTACCACGCACCCCTGTAATACACGTACCAAGCCAAATCGCGTGTGATCATTCCCGCGCACCCCTGTAATACACGTACCCAGCCGATTCGCGTGTAGAACTTCCCGTGTACCCCTGTAATACACGTACCCAGCCAAATCGCGTGTGATAATTCCCACGTACCCCTGTAATACACGTACCCTGGCTAATCGCGTGTATAACTTCACGCGTACCCCTGTATTACACGTGCCCTGGCTAATCGCATGTAAGACTTCCCGCGTACCCCTGTAATACACGTTCCCTGGACAATCGCGTGTTGAACTTACCGCGTACCCCTGTAATACACGTTCCCTGGACAATCGCATGTTGAACTTCCCGCGTACCCCTGTAATACACGTTCCCTGGACTATCGCGTGTTGAACTTCCCGCGCACCCCTGAAATACACGTACCCTGGCAGCCTGGCTAATCGCGTGTATAACTTCACGCGTACCCCTGATATGCACGTTACCCGCTTTGCGTTCCTTGTTTGGCAGCCCTGTAAACTGGTCCAGGGTTAGCGCAGCCCTTTGCGATGATTTAGCGATTTTGATGGCTTTTCCTTGCGCGAGGGCGTTCTTGGGGGCGTTACTGGCACTGCTGCAGGGTCGCTGCGATACTCTGCGCCACGGCTGGTTTGGGAGCCTAAAATCCATGAATACGCTGTGCGCGGAAATCGGTTTTAGCGCACGTGCCTGGCGCAGACAATCGCACGCGGACACTCTGCGCCAGCCGCTTGCGACACTTTTCTGCGAAATTCTATGAATTACCCTGTTAGTGTCCCAACTCAAACAATTAAACTTACTGCTGTTGTGTCTAATTTAGCTGTTTGTGCTAGACGCTGCTGTCTCAGGTCTAGGCGTCTTTGCACACTAATCAGGTTTTCTCAAGTCTAGCCATCCCCACGTATGGTAGTATCTCAAGCCCAGACGCCCCCACACACTCCAACCGGCTCACCTTTGAGACAGACCCTAAAAAGACCATGACAATCAGCACACACTTGAACCGGACACACCGGCAGCCAATATCACCACCTCCCACACCATTTTCCCATCCATCAGTACTGCACTCACCCAGACTCACTCACGCACACACTGCCTCTCACCACACACCTCCCTATTCACATACAAGAACAGCTCTCAGGCATTCCGGAATACACTACACCCGACCTACATGCTTCACCCTCGCACCCTCATTCTTGAACCCAGTACCACACTCACCCAGAACTCCTCGCACACACACTGCCTCTCACCACTCACCTCCCTACTCACGTACAAGAGGAGCTCTCAGGCATTCCGGAATACACCCCTCCTGCCATAAATCCTTCATCCTTGCACCCTCTTTCTTGAACACAGTACCACAAAACCATCCAGACTCACTCAATCACACACTGCCTCTCAACACAAACGTCCCTACTCAAATACACAAGGAGCTCTCAGGCAATCTGGATATACCCCTTCCACCTTACATCCTTCATCCTTGCAACCTCATTCTTGAACACACCTTACATGCTGCAAAACATTTTCACCTCCGACACTTCCACTCAAAGCCTACACACATACCAACCTAAATCCACCATCGCGCACCACTTTCCCTCCAACTCTCAGACCAGAGGAGCTCTCTCTCCCACCAAGATTCACCTACTGCCCGCCCCCAGCTAACTACCTATGAAGACCCTCCACTCATTTGCAATCCTTCTTTCCTGCCCACCTTCTCTGAGAACGCACAGCCTCCCACAAACTCTCAGCGCCCAGCCTCTAACTCTCAGACCAGAGGGACACTCTGCCGCACCAATAAACAACTGAACCCTGAACCGCTCTCAGCAACCCCTGCCCACCCCTCCCACTCTCCCACCTCCCCACTCCGCTTTCCCAGGCAGAAGACTTTCTCCCACCCACAGCATCCCACCAGGCAGCGTCCAACTCTCAGACCGGTGGAGCCCTCTGGTGCTCCAAAGAACATTGCCGCACCACCAGCTCAACCCTTGCAGCTACCTTCAGGAACACATCTTGCACCTTGCTCACCCTGCTTCTGTCCCTTACCCCCACAGCTAGAACCCCAGGGACCTCCTTGCATCACACTCAGTCTATCTCTCATATGAGGGGAGCCCCGGTCAGGCCAAATGCCCCACCTCTCCTCCCGCACCCTCCAACCACACACCTTCCCTCACATACATTTACGACCCATCCCACACCCTCTCCAACACCACCTCAGAGGAATCCCTGGGGTGCTGCGACAGCCAATGCCCAACCCCACCCCTCCCCAGGCCTTTCCCATCACGGAAACCTGCTTCTCGGAAGACCTCACAAAGCATTCCCACCTGACTACTCACTTATCACCCACAACAGACCTTCTAGAGGAGGCGAATGAGCCATCCTCCACAAACCTCACATATCTGTCACCTCCACTAAAACACAACCCAGCACAGCCAACTGAGAGTTCCTTCTAGTCAAACTCTCTCTCCTGCCTACTCTCTTACACAGCTTCCTACTTGTTTACAGCCCTCCCCCCCGGATACGACAGACACTTCGCCAACAGCCTATGCGACTCACTAGCAGTCACTTTAAGTAACCACCCTGCACTCGCCCTAGTGGGGGACTTCAATATCGGGCTTGTCGTACTGAACAACTCCATGACTCTACCCTGGTCGACAGCCTAGAGCCAATCAACCTCACCCAGTATATAATAGGAACCACACACACTGCTGGCCACACCCTCAATGCCATTTTCAGCTCCTCCGACCTCATCTCCACGTCCACACCTAAACCCCTCATCTGGACAGACCCCTCTGCCCTACCTTTCTCTCTCCTCACACCGCCAACACCCACCAAGGCCTCCTCTAGCCCTACATCTCAGTAGTGCTGGAACACGGTCAAGGTACTACCGGACGTGACCAAAGCACTGCTATGCTCCCTCCCTTCACTCCTGGCCACAGATAGATCCTTACCCATAGAGCTCTTTGACTCTTGGCTAAGTGACTCCCCATTCCCATAACATGTTCCAAATCCGCTCCCTCCCGCTAATGATTCACTCCCCACCTGAAGATTCTAAAAACCCATAACTGCTCCCTTGAACGCAAATGGCAAGCCTCGAAGACCCTGCAAAGGAAATCAGTATTCGTCCACCACCACCAAAATTACAACTGTCACAACGGCAGCAAAGAGCTCCACAGGATCATCACAGAATTACTGAACCCCTCCTGCACTGCAGCACTGACTGCCACCTCAAAAACGCTCTGCAACTCCCTCTCTGAACATTTCCACAAAACAGCCCTAGACAGAATGGCCACCCTCAACGCCAAACTCTCC
This sequence comes from Ambystoma mexicanum, assembly GCF_040938575.1. Classification (NCBI taxonomy): domain Eukaryota; kingdom Metazoa; phylum Chordata; class Amphibia; order Caudata; family Ambystomatidae; genus Ambystoma; species Ambystoma mexicanum. The sequence continues at coordinate 1,014,443,985 of NC_090926.1, read as the reverse complement.
AACCTGTCCGCCCGCCCAACAGCTGCTCTACAAGAAGCATCCCTCATCTCCCCAAAGAACCCTTTGTTCTTCTCTTTCAACCCTATCTTGAGTAAGGAGTTCATCGAACTACTATCTGACAGCTGGTCCTCCGGCTCCCCCCTCGACCCTTGTCCCGCCTCTCACCTCAAAGATATCTTCACCTCCACTTGTGCAGCAGAACTGGCAAGGTCCATTCTTAATGACTCCCGCACATCAGGCAACTTCCCAGGACCCTTCAAAACCACACATGTAAAACCTCTTCTTAAAAAAGCAACAATCAACCCTCTCGTACCAATCATTTCCATCACCCGATTGTTGGCAAAGCTCATCGACCGCACTGCGTACTCACTGCTCAATGGTTTTGTGGAATAGAACATTCTCCTATAGCCCGCACAATCAGGTTTCCATCCACACCATGGAACACAAACCAAACTGATCTCTATCTTGGATGACCTCAAAGTCACAGCAGACTCAGAAGGATGCGCAGCACCTGTTCTTCTTGACCTCTCGGCAGCATTTGATACTGTCAGCTACATGATCCTCCTTCACAGACTGCACTCCCTAGGAATAGAAGATTCAGCGTTCACCTGGATTGCCTCATTACTCACTAATAGACAGCAAATCACTCTTCTCCTCCCTTTCCTCTCCACTACACGCCCAGTGAACACTAGAGTACCCCAAGGAGCCCGCCTCTCACCCCTTCTCTTCAAACTTTACAAGACCCCTCTGCCAAGGATCATCCGTTCACAAAACCGCACTTGCTATAACAATGCGGATGACACTCAAATCATCTTGAGAATTCCTAAAATGACCTCCGACCCTCGCCATGACCTAGCAGCATGTCTCACTGACATTGACCGCTGGATGACGACTAACCATCTCCTTCTGAACCCAGGGAAAACGGAGATCATTGTATGCAACAAAACTGCTCTATTCCCCCAACTGACTCCCTGGCCACCCTCACTAAGCCTTCCCCTCTCCCCCCCGACCACCACCACTGTCAGAAACCTCGGCTGCACAATCGACTCGGACCTATCTCTGTCTCACCACATCAACAAAGCATCCAAATCCTGTGATTTCCACTTTAGGCTTCTGAAGTGCATGTTCCCTTACCTCACCTACCCCAATAGACTGGCGGCAATTAAATCTATTGTCATGTCCAGACTTGATTATGCAAACTCCCTCTACCTGGGTGCACCGGCCTACGAACTAAACAAACTCCAAAGAGTCCAAAACTTGGCTGCCAGAATGCTTCTCACACTGGGACAAAGGGACCACTTCTCACCTGCTCTCCACACCCTACACTGGCTCCCGATTGGATGTAGGGCCACCTTAAAAATCCTGTGTATTACTCACCAAGCAGTGCAAAAAGCAGGTCCCAATTACCTACAAGAAAGGATTACGCTTTACCACTCAACTCGAACGCTAAGGTCAAGCACAGCCCTCCTCCTAGTGGTCCCCGCCTCTCATTCGGCCAGGATCGGAGTGTCCTCCTATTCGCCCCTGATGCCAACTTTGTGGAACTCACTGCCTGCATGCATTAGACACAGCCAAGATTACATGGCTTTCCGGAAGGCAATCAAAACCTGTCTCTTCCCCTAAAAACTCATAAGGGATCACCCTGACCACCCGATTTAACACCACGTTCCAAGAAATGGCTTTCTAACCCCTTCAATACTGGCCCTTCAGTAGGCTTTCAGACCAGGAGATATCGACCTCCAACAATCTGGAGCCATTGCCCAAGACTTGAAACCCGAATCGTAGTAGCATGTATGTACCAACGCCATGACGGAGTTGAATCATTGCCTCCCTCCACCAGGTATACACTATGCTCTGAGGCCAAGAGAAATCTATCTCAAATGATCTGGATCGACTGTGCTAGACTCGTAAACCAAGCACTAATAGCACTTATGTACCAACGCCAGGACTGAGCATGATCATTAATCCCTCCAGATACCCATCCTTGCTAATCTTACTCATCTGGAAATCCTTGAGAAAAACTACATTCCAAGGGCCTACTAGCACTTATATGTTGGCTAATCCTACCTGTCTGCGAATGTATCTAGCAGAACTACCGACCAAGGGCCTCTCTAGCACCTATGTTGAAACGATATGATTTAGGCCAGATCTGGCTGTCATGGGCCAACAGACAACGCTAATGAGAAATTGCTGACCCAACAAGACACAGGGAGGACCGTAGCCGAATAGCCCGACCCCAAAGGGAGATACCATGTCCCCGACAGGTACTAGAAACTTGTTAAGAACAGGGTCTCACTCGAATCCACACAGACACTGAAACCCAACAGTATGCTAACTCTTCCCTCTGCATCAACAAACAAGAGAATGCAGCTATACCCCTCGATTAATACAGCCTAGCTGCACACATACTTATACACCTCCATGATCACCTCAACAGTCTTTAGAATGCAGCTATACCCCATGGAAATCGACCAAGCTGCTCACATAATCCCTTTCACAAACTCCCCTGCCGACAAAATGTAGCTACCCAACTCCAGCTGGCCTTGCTGCACACATTCTACTGATCTCACACAACCACTGCACCATGCCTAGCACTAGAATGCAGCTACACACCACTTAATCCGCCCTGACTGCACACATACTGATTGCACCCAGGCACTTTACTACAGGTATCAGGTAATATTATCCCCACCAATAATATCGCCATATATATGGTCGTGGGGAACGGCCATAGGTGATGTTATTAGTGGGGATAATTTTTGGGGGTAAATGGGACTGGGGGCTGCAGGGGTGTCCCCCGCTCCCTTTAAAATATTATGGGGTTTGCAGGGGTGTCCCCCGCAGGTTTAATGGGTTAATATCGCCACTTAAATATGGCACCATTCTTGTATCGCGATATTGTTGCGAGAGTATTAATAGATGGAACCTTACTACACTACTCTCTCCACTGACCTGGACTACGGTCCCTGAGGGCGTTCAACCCACAGCGCTTTGGAATCATACCAATGGTAAAAGGTGCAATACAAATGCCCAATAACATAACAGAATATAATATGGAGCCAAAGGCTTTCTGCATGTCCAAGGAAATAGCCACTGCATGGGTCTCTAGGTCCATGCGATACAGCACATTAACTAACCCAGGTTTAGGGTTATGGAGTGGCCTGGGATGAAGCCAGATTGATCTGGGTGTCTGAGGTATGGCATAAAGGGCAGGAGTCTAGTTGCTATTGTTTTGGTGTAGATTTTGACATCCGCATTGATGAGGGATAGTGGTCGGTAAGAGACACATTCTTCAGCTGGTGTGCCAGTGTTTAAATGCAAGATTATTATGGCTTCTTGCAATGACCCATGCAGTGCCCCCTTTGAGAGGGATTCATCCCACAACTGTAATAGGTATGGGGCTATAAATTCTCGGAACTCCTTATAAAATTCAGGGACTAGCCCATCTGATGTGGGCCTCCTTACCATTAAGCAATTCACTGATCGCTGTTTTGATTACTTATAACAACATGGGATTTTCAAGTAGGGAGCTGGCCTACCTAGAGAGCAAGGAGATTGGGATTCCGTCACTGGTGTAATGGGGTGCCCCCATAACCCTGTGGTGCAGGCGGCCCCATGCTGCCCATTCCCAGTGGGGAGGGGCAGTGGCGGGTGGGTCCTCAGCACGGCTTGCAGGGGGACACCCACATTTTGCGTTACGCCACTGGATACCGTCCAGGTATCGCTCCATTTCGGCATCAACAACCTCACTCGTTGTGCCAGAGAGGTCTGAGTAAAACTGATAGAAAGTGTTGTTCATGTCTAAATTGGTGTGTAATGCTGCCCTCTCTTCGGACAGTAGGAAAGGAATAGCATTTCTGCTTGTTTCTTTCCTAGCCAACTGTGCAAGCAGGCTACCTGGTCTGTCTCGCCCTAGCGCCTAGCAATCTGTGTCCTGTCAAGGAATTCTACTCTTTGTGCGCCGCTTAGCAAAAGGAATCCAGTTCACTTTTCATTTCTAGTTGCAAGTGGGGCATGGGCACCCTGCCATATCAGGTCTCCAGCTCCTTGAGTCAGCCTTGAGCAATGGGGATATCATTCTTTATCGATTTTGGGATACTGAATTCAGTGGAGTTACTGATATCCCCAAAAATTCTTTGAAGGCCTGCCATAGGGATGTAATGGATGAGACCAACCCTTAGCTGTGCTAAAAAAAAAACAGAGCTATCTGGTCATGCATATTGATAGCGAACGCTGGGCGCAACAGTACTAATGGTGTGAACCTCCATGGAGGTTTACGATCCACCAGCATGTGAGAGGTTTTGGACCAGTTTAATAGAGGAGTGGTCCGAGAGAGTTATGAGGAGGATGTTCCTTGTCAAAACCGTGTTTAGTATTTGGGACGATAGCAGCCATACATCAATTCTGGAGTGCATGTCATGTACTGAAGAGTAAAACATTAATCCTTGTCACCCCTATATAGGACCCTCCAAGCATCCATGTAGCCCCCCTCCTCCATGCCCTGCAAAATAGTGTGGGCTGCATTCGATAGCCCTCTATTCGATCTACCCGTGCAATCTAGTGCTACATCTAAGATTGTGTTTGTGTCAAAACCCCAGATCACTGCAGCCATGTGGTAACCCATAGATATACTGTCTAGATCCCTATAAAAGTCAGTGTCATCAGTATTTGGGCCACTAAATACTGGCCTTGTGTGTCATTCTTAGTGCCTAGTTCCTGAAACTGGTGCGATCTATGTATGAGGGTCAATACACCTCTGGCCCGAGATGAGCTGGATGTGAAGAATCTCTAATCCCGCCAGTTTCTCGCAAAGGTGCCTGTTTGCACCTCAAGTGCATGCATCTCCTGCAGAAATGTCATTTGGGCGCCATGTCTCTATACGTGAGCCAGTATCTTACAGGCTTTGTTTGGGTTACCCAGACCCCTTCCATTTCAGAAAAGAATGTGATCTAACTTGCTTCTTTATGTGACAGAGCCATACAGGGCAGTAGGACCAATGGTTAACCACTCGCCAGGTGTACAAATTGACATCTTCGCTTTGTGTGTTCACCAATCACCAATTGATATTTTCAATGTTCACCCCCACTCCCGCACCCTCTCCTTCCCACCCTCAGCCCGCACCCCGAATCTCCGAATTGAGGCAGTGTAATGGTACCCCCGAACAATTTTACCAAAAAACGCATATATGCATCTGCCTAGGGGCTAACTGTTTATGCCCTTGGTAAAAGAATAGATAACAAGTGAAGACACGCCCCTACAATCAACTCATTGTAAGCCTGGTATGGCAGGTTGTACAACATGCACGTATTCACGACCCTGACTCGGAGGTGTCAGAATAAGGAGTCTCAGGGAGAGGATTCTTAGCTTGAATGAGACCGCAGAATCGGACAGTGTAAAAAATAGGTTTTGTTGTGAAATCTGAGGCGCGCAGGAAAAGTCATTACGTATTGAATTTTTCTCTCTAAGAAGTTCCTTCCCTCCATGGAATGAACGTATTTCTTGTTGGACTGCGACAGACAGAGTAAGATGGGCAGAGATGTATGAGGCTGGATTCAAATCAGAGTTCCTTCTTCTCTTATGCAGTCCCCTGTCTCTGAAGTTCAGAATGTGTGCTATTAGCAGCCGTATGTAGACTCCGGGTTTCGGCTTAGGGAACCGGGTGCCCTTTCCACCGAGACGTTCAGAGACAGTGTTGGATTTCCCAGTATCTCCCGGAGCAGATCTTCCACTGCAGGCCTAACGGAAACCCAGCCTGAAGTCTCCTCCCATGTGGGCAGGATACTGCAGCTGCTACCTGAGCCTAACCCTGGTGGTGCTATCAGGAGGGAGGATCACATGGGAGGAGATGGCTATCAGGGGGAAGTAATGACTCCCTTGGGAGAGACACAGTATTCATCCTCTTATGAAGATGAAAGCCTTATAATTCCCAAATACCTAATGGCATGCTGTCATTCTACAACTCCCTCCCATGAACCTGCCTAAAGAACATGCTATGAATAGTCATCTACTCAGATTAAAATATGTACCTTGGGAGTTCAGGAATTACATCTGACATCCCTGAATTATCATGTTTCGGTAAAGGTCATCACACCAATGTTAAATCACAAACATTTTCTATACCATTCCCTAACTCTAAAAACTCTCAGCTCACCAAATACAACCCAATTAATGTAAAAGGCTTAATGCCACCATGGACTTCAAGGACCATAATGCATGTGGTACTGGGACGAGGAGGAGGGACTCAGAGTTCAGGAAGATTAAAGGTGCCATTGAACATAATAAGCGGTCTAATTGTTGTAGTGTGAAACACCTGAGTGTGACATTTAAATCTCAAGATAATCTATAGCTGAAAGAAGAAGCTGAAGGAGTACTAGAGGCAGAAGCAGGTTGGAATGTGTGTTTGCTGTGAAAGCCGAAGGAGAGCGGGAGAAGGCGTGTGACAGTGCAGAGAGAGTGCAGCAGGAAGCAGCGGTGTGGAAGCCCGATGAAAGGAAAGCCCAGCCGCATGGGAGATGAGCACTCAACACAACGGGAACCGCTCCGGTGAAGAAGTGAAAGCCGAGACCCCACTGAGCTGCCAGAGCTCCAACGAAGAGCCAGGCAGACTGCTACACTTGCGCGGGAGCTGGCAGCAGAGGCAACGGAACATCGAAGGTCAGCAGCAGAAGCAGCAGAGATGACACAGAAGAACAGTGAGTTGGTCTGATACAAAAGTTGACCACGGGGCGCTCCGAACAGAACATTGGGCCTTGCCCAATAGATTTGAATACCGAACATACAAAGTGCAGAGGCAGTAAGGGCGCAATTCCTCTTTCAAGGGATACCTATCTGGGGAAACCTATAAGCCGCATTGCCAACAGCCAAGAGGTTGTGAAAGAGCAATAAAGAGGCTGCAAGGACGCAATTCCCCTTTCCAGAGACATCTATCTGGGGAAACCTGTAACCTGCATTGTCAACAGCAGAGAGCTTGTGAACAGCAAGTTCTAAGGAGGCAACTTGGGCACAATCCTCCTTTTTCGGGATAGGTTTGGGAACCTGTAACCCACATTGCCAAGAACCAAGAAACTATAAAAAAGAGGTGACCAGTGTTCAGCCCTACTCACAAGGGATACTGGTGGGGTGAACTCTGGAACAAATATTGCCAATGAAATTGCTTGTAATTATAGGAGTTTTTTCTTCCTGACAGGAGAGCGAACCAGGAAAGGAACCATTAGAAGTTAGTCCTGGCAGGCCAGTATATTATTTTGACAAACTGTGGCAAGATCAAAGGTAGTTGTGCTATCCTGACAAAAGTATTACAACTGAAGAATAACTGATGTGCTAAATAATTGTTTTACATCCTGAGTAAAACAATTGCCTTGGTTTCTGAACGTGTGTTTTGTAAGAGAGACATTTGGCCTTGTCAAGAAGCATACTGTGAAGGATAACAAGTGTTTGATTTTCGAACAAGAGTTTGTAAAAGAGACATTTACATCATTAAGTGAAAAGATGCAGCTGAATGAAAAGACATTTTATATTGTACTGAACCAAAATTAGTTGACTCAGAACTTTGTTAAGGATATTCCTGAATTGATCCAGGGGAACAGAGTTCAACCCTGGTCGCAAGGAGCACTTGCTGGAATGTATGAGTTTGAACTTTCATTCTGTTTTGTGGAACCAAAGATAGCCAAACATTCCTTGTTTGATTTTGTTGGATTTATTAGTGTAACGGTTGGGCACCAGGTCTTCTTTCTTTAGTTAGGTTGCTAAGTAGACACATCCTCCCTCGTTAGGATAGGGAACAATATCTCACCCCTTTTAATTTGAATAAATGGCAAACTTTGAGAAGCTATACCTTTGTGTCAGTCTGGCATTTCTGACCCCTCACACTTCGTACTTCCCCGTAATACATCTTTAGGTACACCGACAATGCAGACGTTATTTCTGTGTGAACGCGTTTCAAGGTCATCACACTTTGCTCTGTATGGTTGAATAGTGTCCTTGGCTGTGCTAATCCTGCCCTCCACTTTGTTGATCCTTTGAGTCTCTTTCTCTAGCTGTGAACGTATAAGGGTATGTTGACTGTGATATCATCCATCTTATTGTTAACTGAGTCAAAGCCCTCCTGCATGAAAATGTGGATCTGCTGAAAATCTGGTGGGCTCACTGCCAGGGCTCCCAGCTGGCATCCTTGCCCTGTGTCTTCCTGTGGTGGTGCAGACCGAGCTTTGGGTGACGAATGTGGTGCGGGGGAGAGTCGTTGCACAGTGCTCACACTGTATTTGGATATGTGAGAGAGTGCTGCACAAGGGTAAACCCGTGTTTCCCCAGACACTAGCAAGGGAGGGTTCACTGCTGTGATCACAGCATGACCTTGGGCACTGTATGCTCAGTTCACTGCGTATTTCCAAACGTGTGGTGCACCATGTTACACTACACAACAACGGCACAAAGTGTCTCCTCCTCCATGGCAGCGGCCTAGGGCCGTCTGCCACCTCGTCCAGGTGTGAATGGCCAGGGAGGCCGGGTCTTAGCACGGCTGCCACTAGCAACCATGCCCTCACTCCAGCACCACCACAGTGTAGGGCCCAGTCCATGATCTACAGTGGGCACCCTGCATGTTCAGGGAGCCACAGCAGATAATCGGGAGAGGCACCGCTCCTTTCCCAAATCTGGCCCAAAGACACGCATGGAGCGCCCAGTGTTCCGATGATATGCAGGTACCACCAGAATGCTCTCCAGTGCTTCAGAAGATGTCAGGGATCTCCGTGTGGGCAAAGCTGTAAGCAGGGTGTGCTTCAGTGGCCAACCTCCGTCATCAGCGTGCAGAGCTCATTGGAAAGCCGCCATTGTGCGCGGCTGCTCCACAGCACCCTACGTGGGTCCTTTTAATATTGCCAAGGGCTCACTTTTCAGGTTCTCAAGGTTGCAAGCCTACTTGCATTACTTTCTGGTAGCATGGCAGCTACCACCCAATCTGGGCTAGTGCCCCTAGCAGGCTACTCTCTTTCTATTCCGCCACCTCTTGCCAGCTTCTGATCCCGGGCCGCCACCAGGATCCTAAATCTAGTGTCACCTGCATGTTGAAGCTCTCTCAAATGTGTGGCCTTTTTTCCTTAGCCACCTCCTGCTTCTCAAATTTCTCAGAGTGTGCCCTATTTTGCTTGACTGCCTCTTGCTTTGCCTCTCTGCTACTCCTGTGTCTCTCACACCACCAACTCTCTGGAAAGCCTTCCTAGCTCCCACAGAGTCTATTGATTGAAGCCCCCTTTTGTTATTGCTGTCCTGGTTGCTAATTGCTCAAATGAGAGTGTGGATTGGTGGCACTGCTTGACCATTAGTCAGGGGTCATGTGATTGGTGGATTCTAATTGATTAACCCCCCTCCCCCGCCTCCCACACACACATTCCCCGCATGTGTCCCTGCCTTTTCTTCTCATGTAATCAGGTAGTGTCTCTCACCTAATAATGAATTTCTGCTGTACTGCCTCCTTCTGGTCCTGCATTCCGACTGCTGTAGCCTTCACGACGTGCACTCGTTCATTGCAATCATGTTGGCACTGTGCATGTACGTCTTGTTTGTTTCTCCTTCCCCATGGACACTCATCCTGCTTCTGGCTCCATCCAACAATCCACTTCGGGGTTTCCATGCCGCAAGTCCACTCAACGAAAGGTCCCCCTCCGTGAGGAAACTCACATTTTGAGCCTGGAGCTAGTGGCTAACCAATTTTCTCTGGATGTTGTCACCCTCGCGCTTTGCCCGTTTGACTAGATTAGTAGAGAGCACTATTCTTCAGTTTTCAGGCAAAGTATTTTTGGGTGGACAACACTGGGGAGCTTTCCTTGAAGGGGTAATAGGGTATGTGGTTTGGTACCTGAGGATTGGCTAGGGGTGCCTTGAGTAGGCCCTCCAAATACCACCTCCAGGGAGGTGCATCACCTAATTGTTGGCTGCCTCTCCAGGTCTAATCCATGGTCTCACCAGGGGTGAGCCTGTCACCAATGGAAGAAGCATCCCATAAATATGTCTTTAGGATCACCTGTTTCTGGGCACTAGTGTTCAGGGTGTCAGGGAAAGGAGAAGGGGCTGGATTAGCCTTGCATCAAACCAGACATTTCTAATATTCTTCCAGGTTAGGGCAACACCCTTCTTGGTTACGGTTACTGGATGACCATTTAAAAATCCTTGGCTGTCATTTCAATATCGTAGCATTCTGGGAGTTGCAGTCATGCTCATTTCAATGGAATACATTGAGCTAAATCAGAAAAGCAACACCCAGGACTGGAACATAGTGTCCCCACTGACATGGAGTCCTCTCCTCTGGCAATTTTCATCGGTGAGTTCATTAGTAATCCCATTGCTCATTCAAACTTGCGCCCACCCAGCGGTGTGTATACCGTTCTATGCTCTGCTACCTGTGGAAGGCAGCGGGAGCCACACTACACAACACACACCACAGAGCTGCACCATATACGCACGTGGCACTGAGTGCCTCGGGCTTCACTGTGCGCTCACGTCACCTTGCTCAATAGGGGCAGGTTTCAGGATTGGCATCTGACGGCCAATTCCAGCAACCCATTCTGCAAACCTTGCTAAAAATTACTGCAGTACTGCCACAAAATAATTGCTAATTCAGCCTTAAAGGAGTTTACAAACGGGCTCCAAAATGTTGCATATTTATTTCCCCCATAATTCCACAGACAGCCAAGCTAGAAACTATGGCGTGTGTGTGTCAAGAGCAGGCGGAGCAATGGACAGGCTGGATCGTCTGGGGGTGGGGCCTTATCAGTCATCAATTTCATTATCTATGACCTTCTAGAAGTGTAGCTGGGAAATCCCCGGCTCCCCCCGGAACACGATGCGTCGCCAAGTGGGGGCTTGCGTTGATGAGCTTTCCTGGATGTAAGTGGGTCAGGCCAGCGCCTGCCGCAGAAAACAGTGTCTTCTGCCCAACCCCCTGCTTCCACTCCCCACCCCCACCTGCGCCCCTGTCCTAAAATGCATATTCATAGCATGTGCGAGTGCTTCAGAAATCATCTGGTTTGGAAACACACGAGTATTTTGATGTTTGTTTGAAGCGAGCTTAATTGATACCAGAGATAAATACCACTGCAAAATTGTAATAACAACAGAAGACATTGGCTCTAACAGGCGGCGGTCCATTCGCATTTTCTTGAGAGAGAGTATAAATGGTCTATGCCTAAACGACGAGAAAACTAAGCTTCTTCTCGTCGGCTCACAGCCACGTCTAAATAAGGTCGATCCGCGCTACACAGCCATCAACATAGACGGCAACCTCATCAAAGTGGCCAAGAATATTAAAACCTTGGGGGTACACCTGGACTCCACCCTGTCTCTGAAAAAACAAGTTAATGCCCTTGCCTCCTCCACAGCTTATACCAACAAGCTCATCAATGCTTGCAAAGCATTCCTCTCACCCACCAGCTGTCTCATCTTAGCTAGAGCGCTAGTGCTCTCAAAAATAGACTACGTTAACGCCGTCTTCTTGGGCTCCTCAGAGCGTAATCTGAACAAACTCCAGGTTTTGCAGAATAACGCTCTTAGAGCAGCACTAAGCATTCCGCAGCACACTCACATAGCCACCCACAGACACAACGTACACGTGCTCCCAGTAAGAGACTGAATTGCCTTTAGATAACTGATCATCCTCCATAAATGTCTTTCTAACGATGCTCCCAAGTATCTGACTGACAGATTCAGCAAAAAATCCTCGGTCAGACCAACGAGAACAAGATACTCACATTGTCTCAACATTCCTAAATTTTCGCTAAAAGAAGCAGGAGGGTCAAGCTTCCCAGTGCTAGCTGCCAAACTATGGCATGCTACCCCGATCAACCTTAGGATGGAACCCTCATTCTGAACCTTCAGAGCTAAAGCTAAATCCTGGCTCTCTAACAAGAAAGGTGCTACTGCTTGAATATTTACCTCCCTGTACATGCTTTGTTCCTCATACTGTCTTATCATTCTGATCACTCTGTAACCTGGTCAATTGCACTTATATCTACTGTCTTGTATATTCTGAAAACATTTTTTGTAACCTACTGAAACTCGTTCAAGTCTCTGACACCCAGTTACCTATATGTTCGGCGCGCGGTACAAATAAAGAAACTAAACTAAGCTATATATGGCACATTCCTCCTGCATTATTTCACATGCAGGTCTTGAAAGACCACCTAATGAAGCCTTAGATCCCACAGTAGAATGGTCTATTTGTGGTAGATGACTACCGCCAAAGTTAGAGGTCCCAGGCAGAGGCCTAGGGCCTCTACCGAGGAAGGTCCCCTAGGACACAATAGGGCCCGATGGTAAGGGCTCTAACGCTGATAGGGCTGGTGAAAGGAATACAAGGGCAGCCTCATGTGGGCTTGCTGTGACACAGCATGTAGCTGTCGCCTTGCCCAGTGTGTACAGATCACAAAGGGAAGCGCATGAGCGAATGTGAGAAAATGTATACGGGTGAGTGCCTAGTGGGTGGGGATGGGTATGAATGTGATTGTCTGTGTGAATGTTCTGGGTGGGTGGACCTGTGGAGAATGCAGTATGAGTGAATGTGAGAGAAGGTGTTAGGGTGAGTGACTGGTGGGTCATTGGGTATGAATGTGTGTGTATGTGTGTGTGTGTGATTTTCCTGTGTAGAGTGCATTGTGAGTGAATGTGAGAGAAGGTGTATCAGTGTAGTAACTGGTGGTTTAATGGGTATGGATTTGAGTGTGTGTGTGCGTGTGTGTGTGTTTGAGTGTGTGTGTGTGTGTGGTGTGAGAGAGAGAATATTCAGGATGTTCCGTGTGGGTGCCCATGTGGAGAATGCAGTGTGGGTGTTCTGGGAGCACATGTGAGTGAATGTAAGAGAAGGTATAGGGGTGATTGACTTGTGGCTGAATGGGTTATGTGTGTGTGAATGTTCTGGGTGTGTGTGTTGAGAATGCAGTGTGAGTGAATGTGTGAGAAGGTGTATGGGTCAGTGACTGGTGAGTGAATGGATATGAATGTGATTATATGTGTGAGTGAATGTTCTGTATGGGTGGCATGTGACGAACACAATGTGAATGTTGTTGGTGCTTGTGTGAGGGAATGCGAATGAAGGTTTATGGGTGAGTGACTGAATGGCGAATGGGTATGAATGTGAATGTGTGTGAATGTTCTTGATATGTGCAATTCTGGAGAATGCAGTGTGAGTGATTGTGAGAGAAGGTCCATGTGCGAATGTTCTGGATGGGTGCCATGTGAAGAACACAATGTGAATGTGTGCTCAGTGCTCGTGTGCGAATGCGAGAGAAGGTGTATGGGTGAGTGACTGGTGGGTGAATTAGCATGAAGGTGAATGTGTGTGAATGTTCTTGATCTGTGCAAGTGTGGAGAATGCAGTGTGAGTGAATGTGAGAGAAGGTGTATTGGTGAGTGACTGGTGGGTGAACTGATATGAATGTGATTGTGTGTGAATGTTCTGTGTGGGTGTGTTGTGGAGAATGCAGTGTGAGTGAATGCAAGAGAAGGTCTATGAATGCGTGCCTGGTGGCAGAATGGGTGTGTGTGTTTGTGTGTGAATGCTCTGAGTGGGTACCCATATGGATAATGGACTGGGAATGTTCTGGATGCGCTTGTAAGTGAATGTGTGGGTGAGTGACTGTTGGACAAATGGATTTGTATGTGATTGTGAGTGAGTGTTCTGGGTGGGTGTGCTGTGGAGAATACAGTGTGAGTGAATGTGAGAGAAGGTTTATGGGCAAGTGGCTGGTGGGTTAATGGGTATGAATGTGTTTGAGGGATTCGACCATCCGCATGGGGAGTGTGCGCTCCCCCGGACTTTTTTGAAATTTTGTAAGAAATACTATGATGGCAGATCAATCTCAGAAAATGTGTGGGGATAATCTGCACACATTTTCCTATGCTCGCTGCACAACAAACACATTGGGCCTCATTAGGACCCTGGCGGAGAGGGTGTTACGCCAGCGTAGTGCATGGCGTACCTCTCCGCCATACTACGAGTTCCCGTAGCGCCATGGCGGCCTTTTCCGCCTGGTTTTACCAGGCGGAGAAAACCATGGCGCTACGGGACCTCGTTGTTAATTACGCCACCGTATTTTACGGTGGCGTAATTAACTCCTTCCCCACTCCCATTATACCCTATGGGGCAAAAATGGGAATGGGGAAGGGCAGAATGGGGATTGGGGATTTACCGCTCCGCCGAGGTCGGAATGGGGCGGTAAATCCGCCAACCCCCATGGCGCTATCGGCGGCTTTCCGCCATGCTTCGCGGTGCATTTAGCACCGCGAAGTCCGCCTGGGTCCTAATGAGGCCCATAGTCAAGTGTACTCCGGGGACACACAGTCTACAGGCGCAGTCCTCCCTGTCACATTTAGCTGAAATGTGACAACCACAGGTACATCAAAGCATTTCAGGAAGGGAGAAGGCAACAAATAAATATCAAAGGCTCCATGGATCCAAGCTGTTCTATTGTCTAAGTTCTGTGTGATGGCAGCACATACTGATGAGAGTTAAATGAAAGTAGGCCTGCGAAGAGGCTTGGTCACAGAACTAACACAAGGGACAAGAAACTAACACCTCTTTGATATGCAATGTGTCAACTTGAAGCTAGCTCCCACCCTCTGTCTGAAGGGCAATGAATGTCATGTCTGGGATAACTGTTTACAGTAGGCAAACCCTGCAGGGAACCCCCTTTCAGAGGGAAGAAGTATGTGATTTGATGGAGACAGTCTGTTCTCATCACAAACTTCAAGGGAGACCTGCACTTTGATCAAGAGTCACGGAGAGCTCAATTGACCAACCAGACACATTGATCCACAACAGACAGGAGGATGGGTGGGACATAGTAGTGCATGTTGTCACCCCTTACCTATCCTGTTGCAAAGCACTCTGGTTATGACCTCACCCATAACAGAAGATTGTTGGTGAGGACCCAGGATTGGTTCATTAAGGTAGGCTTAGCCTGCACCAATCACTAGGGCCAATTTGGCTTTGAAAGAGGGCTGAGCCTCTCTCTTAGCAGATCATCCAATGACTTTGAAAGGAGTAAGAAGGACTCATTTGGGACCTGGCTAAAGGTACAGTCTGCCTTACAGTTCTGCCAGTGAAGGAAGGCCAGTATTTCCAAGAGGGAAGCAAAATCCCTCCCCTGAACATCTCCACAGATGGAGATACCAGACTCAGAGGACCCGTCCAGCAGCCCCAAAATCGGTACTCATCCAGCACACATCATGCCCCGTTAGGTTCTTCCAGCAAGCTTCCTAGGTGGGAAGTGCCAGAGAGTCTCTGAACAAAGTTTAAGGATGTTGCCTGTAAACACTCTCCTCAGCTTTGAGCTGTCCCCCTTAAAGGACGACTCAAGCCCAGTTAAGAAGCTAGGAGGAGTGCCACAACAGGCATCAACCAGTGTCCATCTTTTAAGGACATTTTCGAGGCAGTCGAGATCTCAAACCACGACCAGCTGGACCACTGACTGTTGTCATGCTGCAGTCACTAAAGCCGTCCAAGACGCCTCAACCAGTGTTCCAGATCCACTAACCAGCACAGAGACAATGATTCTTGACCCAGAGCCACTGTGTAAGCCAGCCTGCAGCCGTCCGTCCAGCCTTGCTTGTTGAACTGCCTGCTGCCTGATACCCGCAGCTGTCTACCGTCTTGATCTCTGTCGCAGGAGCTGCAAAGCTTGCTGGAACCGACTCGACACTGTCGAGCATCAAGATCATCTTAAGCATCATGTACATTGTGGTTCTGTTCCTCTGGTCCTTCTCCGAAGGGCCCTAGTGACATTTATGACCCCTTGCTCCCTTGGCGCTGAAACCAAATAACCTTGAACAGTTAAGACTGATTGCTTTACCGACTACCCTCCTATCAGTACCCAGAGTGCATCCCTTTCCTTCGTGAAAATGTCTGTCCTCTGTGTCCCTTTACAGGGTGGGCTGTATTTCGTTGTGTTGCTAGAACTGTCTGTTGTAATAATAATAAAGAAGATATTTCACTACAACCTTGACTGGACAGTCCCTTTTATCATTGGGTAATAATTATATTTTCGCTGTGTTGCAACTAACCAACGATCCATGACCTTGCGGAGATAAGCCTGCCCTTCCATCCACGTGACCATAATTGGACAATTAGGTTTATAATTTACATGTGTTTCCAATCTGTTCAGACCCCTTCTGGTGTACTAGAGGCGTGGGGCTTATTGATGGTTTAGAAACCGATATTCATCCCTGGACCACTGGTGCCTTGGAAGTTGCTTCATCAATGTGATTATGCATGTGTGTGAATATTGTGGTTGGGCGCCTGTGTGTGTAGAGAATGCAGTGTGAATGCTCTGGGTGCGCTCGTGAGTGAATGTGACAGTGTTTGGGTGAGTGACTGCTGGGTAAATGAGCATGAATGTGATTGTGTGTGCATGTTTTGGGTGGGTGCTCCTGTGGGGAATGAAGTGTGAGTGAATGTGAGAGAAGGTGTATGGGTAAGTGACTGGTAGGTGAATGTGTATGGATGTGATTATGTGTACTTTTGAAACGCTGGGGGCCCAGAGAGCACTGGAGCATTATTGACATTTCCTTAAAGTGACATGGCATGTTTTACTGGCATTTTTGGGCAAAGCCAACTTTATAAGTATATTCTGTGGCTAGACTAGAATTTTGGTGCAGCCAGCCTAGCCACTTGTTAGTGTGGTATGACATTTTCTACTGGGCACCAATGGTAAAGCAAGCATGATATGTATTATAACGTAACGTGGCTAAACAGAAAATTTGGAGCAGCCTGGCTAGCTATTTGTGTGTGGAAAAGTGTGGGCACAGCCAGCATGACAATTTTATATATAGAGGGATAGGTTGTGGGGAAAGGCATGAAAACAAATGTGTGTACTGGATCTATTCATGAGCATTTTTGAGCAAAGCCAACTTTATAAGTATATTCTGTGGCTAGACTAGAATTTTGGTACAGCCAGCCTAGCCACTTGTTAGTGTGGTATGACATTTTCTACTGGGCACCAATGGTAAAGCAAGCATGATATGTATTATAACGTAACGTGGCTAAACAGAAAATTTGGAGCAGCCTGGCTAGCTATTTCTGTGTGGAAAAGTGTGGGCACAGCCAGCATGACAATTTTATATATAGAGGGATAGGTTGTGGGGAAAGGCATGAAAACAAATGTGTGTACTGGATCTATTCATGAGTTACCCTACAAAACTGATTGCAAACTGTCTGGCTTTTTACCCAATTTTTCATAGAAAGTGTGGTGTGTAATTCACCATTTTAAATCATTTTTTACCTATATTTTCTCAGGGTAAGAACCACCCGTACCTGCTTTCCTTGGGTCAGCTTTCTCGCTACACTCGGCCGCTCTCGCATACATGTGACAAATATGTACACCCCCCTGATTAAACAAATCATTAGCTGCCACTGGTGGTTGGTACATGTAGGTGCCAAGGGCCAGGCACTGTTCCCTTGTTTCTATGCTAGGTGAACATTTAAGCTTTCATTAAAAAAAGCATGCTTTCACCTAGCGCAGTGCACATATGCCGATATGCCCTCGCAGCAGCATGATCACCATGGGCATTGTGCATGAGTGGTGGTGCAGTCTGGACCGGAGTGTGGCGCTTCCTGTGCTTTGTTGAGGAGTTTGTGGGGAGGCTTGCAGGGGGCCCACATGTTGTGATAAGCCACTGTAAAGGAGTAGCATGGAATGCAGGATTCTAGAGCTGGTTAAACCTTGGGTTGCACATGTTCTGATGGCCAAAAAAGAAATCAGGCTCTCACTTAGGAATTAGCCTTAGCAATGGGGTAAGGAGGGTGGCATTACCGTTGGGTAATGGCTGGGAAACCAAGTCTTCTGCTCACCGCTCCTCTTTTACTCAATATATGCAAAGAAAGCTTGCTCTGATAGGCTGAAACTCACCCCGTCTCCCGGATGAAGTAATCTACCCCATCTCAAGGTACACCTTTCTGCTTCGCCTCCTGAACCCACTTGTAGTTGTTTATTGTTGTATATTTTCTCTCCTTCCTCCTCCTCTTCACCATAACCCTCTGTCCAGTCCTATCCTGATGCCCAGGTCTCTCACAAACCTTTTCTGCACTCTCTGAAGTGACTGTATTTCACAAGTGTGTAATAAGTTACCAAGGTCAATATTTCAAGTGCTCTTCTATGTTCCAGAAGCCACATCTTGAGAGTTATGTCCAGTTCTGCGAGCAGGAATTGCAGTGGTGGGCGAGCGTGGGTCGGCTCAGGTCAAGTGACTGCTTTGAGCTTGACTCGAGTTTTGAGCCACTGGCTTGTAAATCCAAGTCAAACCCCTCACCTTTCTGTGCCAAAGAATCCAAAAAGAAAAATCTTGCCTGGCTGCAGCAGTTGGCATCTGCCTATCCTCCGATACTGCCCCGGGCAAAGAGCTTCGCTCATGGGAGCCTGTAATCTTCCCCTGCTGTCTACAGAGTTGCCATGATGGTGAGAAGGCCCCCAGGGCATTTCAATGAGAGGCCGTATATGTGCACTCTATGTGTGCCCCCCATAAAATAAGGAATCGATCGATCAGTGTCAGTGGCAGGCTGAGTCTGAATGCTAACTGATTAGTACTCAATTTGGGTCTCATTACAAGGTTGGAGGTAGCCTTGCCGGTAAGAACGGCAAGGCTACCTCCATACTGGAATGAAAGTCCGGCACCTGCGAATGGGTAATTACCGGGGTATTCCGACCCCGCTGGATCCAGTAATTGCCCTTTCGCGGGTGCCGGTAGATCCCCATTCCCATTTCAGCCCCATAGGGCTCAATGGGAATGGGGATGCCTGTAGCACCGGCACCGTTCAGAACGGTGCCGGTGCTACAGGCATGCTGTACTTGCGGGTGCCTTTCACTCCACCAGGGCAGACCTGGCGGAATGAAAGGCACCCACGGCACAACTCGAAGTTTGCCGGTCCGGTAACATCGATACCGGCAAGCATACTGGTACCGTTGTTACCGGACCGGCAACCTCGTAGTGAGGCCCAATGTATTTATTTATTTTTTCATGTATAGAGCGTTCTAAACCTGTAGCATTCAAGGCGCTATTAGCAAACTTTACAGCAGCGTAAGAAGACAAGTAATGTAGATGATTAAAATGCAACAGTTTCATTAAATCAAGAAATCAGAAAGGGCTGAATAATGGTCAAACAGTAGAGCCTTGAGGTGCTTACGGAAGACCAAATATGATTGTTCTGATCTTAAAGCCAACGGTAGCACATTCCACTTCTTGGTAGCTATAACTGGGAAGCTCACCCCTCTGATATGTTTAGCCTGAATCTGGGGGTGATAAGGCCACGAGTGTTCCAAGAGCAGGTGGGTCTTGTCGAGTTTGCTTTAGTACTGTTTTGTGATAGGTATCTTGGTGCAGTGTTCGAGAGGCATTTGTGTTTGATGGCTCGCGTTTTTAAAATGATGTGCTTGCGAACTGGCAGCCAGTGCAGATTTCTTCTAGCAGCTGAGATGAAGAAGTTTCTTACCAACTGTAACGTTCTTTCGATTGGATGTTCCTCCCACGTATTCCTCATCTTAGATATATATCCTTACCTTCAGTTTCGCCTCGGAAATTTTTTCCTCTCTCCAGCAGAGGGCGCTCCACTCGAGGCGACGACGTCGATGTCCCTCGACGGCCTCCGTCAAGCACCGACGTTATCAGTTGTATAAAGGCCTCGAGCGCGCCCATTGGCTTCAGTTCTGTTTTTTCGTGTATCAGAGCCCATGACTATGGTTAAAGGTGTGCCTCTTTTGACCCCAGCATCAAAAGAAATCAGAGTGTAAACCATGTAAACTGTACTGTGGGGTAAGCTGGGAGGGTCGATGAGGAATACGTGGGAGGAACATCCAATCGAAAGACTGTTACAGTTGATAAGTAACTTGTTCTTCCAATGGATTGTGTCTTCCCACGTATTCCTCATTTTAGATAGACTCCCAAACAAGTTTTCTATTGGAGTTGGGAGTACAGATATCTTTATAGTCATGTACTGAATGTAGCACAGATTTGGCAAATAGACCTCCTTGAGAGGTAGTTGAGTCGAAAGCATAATGTTTTATGAAAGTATGCATGGATGACCATGTGGCTGCTGCACAAACATCTTGTACAGGAACACCCCTTTTAAGTGCTGTTGAAGTTGCCAGGCCCCTAGTTGAATGAGCTCTTAAACCCTCAGGGGGATCTTTTCCAGCTAGCCTATAACACTCTGTTATGGCTAAGAGTATCCATCTTGATAATGTTTGTTTAGTTACAGGTAGTCCTAATTTACAACCAGTGTATCCCACAAACAGTTGGTCACACTGACGTATTTTTGACAATCTTGAGATACAAAAGATAAGAGCCCCTCTTGGATCTAGCCTATGTAGTCTTTCCTCTTCCTTACTTGTGTGAGGAGGAGGGTAGAAAGTAGGTAGAATTATTTTATGTGAAAGGTGAAAGTCTGAAACTATCTTTGGCAAAAAAGAAGGGTTGACTCTAAGGACAACTTTATCTTTATGAAAGATGGTGTGAGGAGGACCACTAGAAAGTGCCTGCAACTCACTTACTCTGCGGGCTGATGTCACTGCAATTAGAAGTATAGTTTTCAGAGTAAGAAGCCTTAATGGGCAAGAATGTAAAGGCTCAAAGGGTGCACATGTCAAACATTTCAGTACCAAATTTAAATCCCACACAGGAACTTGAAAAGGTATTGGTGGAAAAATATTGTTTAAACATTTTAGTAATTGTATTATTAAAGGTATCTTAAAATAAGATTTTTCTTCTGATGAGCGCTTGAAGATAGATAGCGCTGCTACGTATCCTTTTATCGTACTAACCTGGAGCCCCAGATTAGCCAAATGTAACAGAAAAGATAATACCATTGGAATATCACATTGAAAAGGGTCCACATTCTTATCCCTGCACCAGTTACTGAATTTGTTCCAACGACACCGTTACAAGGATTTTGTTGCTTGCCTTCTGGTAGAAAGCAATATCTCCATAACATCATCCGGAAGGTCCCAATCCTTGTATCTCAACCTCTCAGAAGCCATGCGTGAAGGTTGAGTATGTTGACCTCTGGATGGAGAACATGACCTCCCTCTTTTGCGAGAGAAGATATATCTTTCTGGAAGACGTATTGGAGGGCATGTGGACATGTCGAGAAGGTCCGGGTACCACGTTCTCCTGGCCCAATCCGGGACAATTATGATCATGATTTTCCCGAACTTCCACAACCTCCTGATTACTTGAGGGATCACAGGGACTGGAGGAAACGCTTATAGCAGTGGAAACTCCCAGTGCACTACGAATGCGTCTCCTAGAGCTCCTCTCGGGGGAAATTCCCTTGAGCAATACAGTTTGCATTTCCTGTTGACACTGGTCGCGAACAGATCCACTTGAGGGGTTCCCCAAAGGGTGAAGATCTCCAGAAGGACTTCCTGAGCTAACTCCCACTCGTGGGAGACTGTGTTCTGCCTGCTCAGAGTGTCCGCCTCTATATTTATCTCTCCTGCTAGGTGAATGGCAAATAGAGAGATCACTTCTTGTATTGCCCAGAACCAGAGCTGCATTGCCTCTCTGCACAGTGGTAGTGACCCTACACCTCCTCTCTTGTTGAGGTAGTACATGGCCACTGTGTTGTCCATCATTATCAGGACATTCTTTCCCCGTACAGCTGGCAGGAAGGCCCTCAGTGCTAGTCTGAGTGCCCTCAGCTCCAATAGGTTGATATGTAGTTTGGACTCCGATGGAGACCAACGACCGCTGATCCTCAACTCGTTGGTGTGAGCCCCCCATCCCATAAGGGAGGCGTCCGTCACTACTGTTATCTCCGGCCATGGTTGCCAAAAAGATTCCCCTCTGAGGATGTGCTGTCTGCAAGTCCACCATTATAGATCCTGTGCCACCCTGGTTGGAACTTGTAAAAGATCTGACATTTCCCCTGAGAATTGGGACCATTGAGTCCTGAGAGCCCATTGAAGAGATCTCATTCTCAATCTGGCCTCTGGCACCAGAAAAATGCAGGATGCCATGAGACCCGAGCAACCTGAGAAAGTCGAAGGCCAGTAGATACTGAGCATTCTGAAATTTCATTACCATCTGCAGAATGTGGTGAGCTATCTCTTCGGGAGGCGAGGCTTTGCCCGAACAAGTATCCAAGACTGCTCCTTTGTACTGGAGCTTCTGTGATGCTATCATGTTTGACTTTTTTAAATTCAGAGAAAACCCTAGTTTGTGAATGATGTGGCAAGTCTTGGATAGATGGTTCCAGGCTTGTTCTGAGGTACGTGCCCTGATCATCCAGTCGACCAAATAGGGGTAGACATGAATCCCCCCACTTCTGAGACTCGCTGCCACTATCTCCATCAACTTGGTGAAAACTCTTGGGGCGGAGGTTAACCCGAATGGCAGAACTCGAAACTGATAGTGAGAATTGCCAATCGCGAACCTCAGGTACTTTCTGTGCTTGAGATGGATTGGCACATGAAAGTAAGCATCCTGAAGGTCCAATGATACTAACCAGTCTTCAATTTGGAGAGCCTGAAGGATCTGATAAAGAGTGACCATTTTGAACTTGTCCTTCCTGAGGAACTTGTTCAAGTTTCTCAAGTCCAAGATGGGTCTCAGTCCTCCATCCTTCTTTGGAATGAGGAAATATGGGGAATACCAACCCTTGTTCCTCTACGCTACAGGTACATGTTCTATTGCACCTTTCTGTAGCAGGGTTCAAACTTCCTGCAACAGGAGCGTGCCTGGATTTTTGGTAGAGTTGTATTCCGGTGGGTGATTCTGAGGTTTCTTTAGAAAGGGAAGGCAGTAACCTTGGGATACTGTTTCCAGCACCCAAGCATCATTCTTTCAGATGCTGTGAGATCCTGCCTCCCACTGCGGTCTTGTGAGTAAAAACCTCAGAGTGGTTTTGTGGCAGCTCCAGCAGCGGCTGAAGGGACAGATGTCGCTGCTGGGGCAGATCTAGCACCTCTTCCTCGCCCTCTTTGACTGGCCTGTCCCCTTCCTCTCCCAAATGAGGAGTAAAAACAAAAGGGACGACCCCTTCAGGAAGATGAGCCTGTGTAGGGGCGTTGCTGAGGTTGTCTTATAGCGGCACTGAGTGACTTTGCCGCTGCCTTGGAGGTCTGCAGCTTCTCCAAACTTTCATCTGCCTTGCTGCCAAACAACCTCGAGCCGGCATATTAAGAAGTCTAGATTGAACATCTGGTGCAAAATCTGACTTCCTTAGCCACGCAAATCTGCGTAGCACTGCGCTAGACGCCATGAACCTGCTGATACTGTCAGCTGTGTTCAAACCTGCTTGAAGGCATTCGCCCGAAGCCTCCTTGACATCCTTTATTATGGACAGGAAACCATCACGTTCCTCTCCTTCCGGGATGTGTTGAGCTGCCGCTGACATGCAGTCCCACAGAGTGTAAGTGAATCTCGCCAGAGTGCAAGATACATTTGTGGATTTTAGAGCCATGCTCCCTGATGTAAAAACCTTTTTCGACCATGCATCGATCTTTTTGTCATCCCTATCAGGGGGAATTGTAGGGTATGCAGCATTTTTTGTTAATATGGCTGCCTGAACTACCAGGCTCTCAGGAGATGGATGCTTACTCAAGTACTCTGGATCAGAGTTACAAGGTCTGTATTTTGCCACATATTTTTTATTCACTGCTGGAATGGATTCAGGTTTTTCCCAAGCAGCATTTACTCTCCTTTGCAGGGCAATATGAAAGGGAAGTATGGGATCTGGTTGAGGACCTCCTGACAAAATATCTGTCATATCATCATCCTGGTATACAGGTGAGTTCCTACCCCATCCCATAAATTCTGTTACTTTGTTCATAAGTTTTCTATAACCCATATCAGCATGTTTTGCTGGATCTAGTTTTTCAAACTCGTATTCGGGGGTTGTATCTAGTCCACTTGCAGAATGTAAACATTCATACAGGTCTTGCATTTTTGAATGAGGATCAATTCATTCCTCAGGGACTTCCCTTGCACCATATTTTACTCCTGCTGATGAAACTTAAGGTTCACCCTTTTCTTCATCCTCCTCATTTCTTGAAGAAATTTCTCCATATATGGATGACATAGTTTGGAAAAAATCATGCCTGCTTTCTGGGTGAAATAGTTTCTCAGGAATAGGTTTCACCCCTGTAATTGGTGACGACGTCGACAGAAGCGTTGAAGTCGTGGCCGTTACCTTCGATGTTGTCGAGGCATTCTTTGATGTTTTCGAAGGCGCTATGAATGTCGTTGAAGGTATCTTTGAGGCAATCGACACCGTCGAAGGAGCCTTTGAAACAATCAATGCCCTCGAAGGAGTCTTTGAGGTCGTCGATAGTGTACTCGACGTAACTTTTTTCGGCTGGTCATCGACCCCTTATACTCGACAGGCTTCGATGGAGGCTTCAAAGATGCTTTCGTCATGGTTCTTAATGACGTATCAACGTCTAAAGTCTTTTTCTGTTTATGCAAATGAAGGCTTTTCTTTTTAGGTGTTTGGGAAGAATCCCTAGAAGACACCCTCGACAATTTCTTGTCGGATTTCCTAGTTTTAGACCTTCCCCTGTCACTTTTTGTGTGCGTAGAGGCATGATCTTCAACAGACATTTTTGAGGGGGTCTGGGCCACATTCTCAAAGATTTTCATCATCAATGCTCTAAATGCTTCCCACTTTTTTGGGGAGTCATGCTTTGTTGGACATGTAATAACTTCCTCTGATGTAGTCGAGGAAGAGGAAGAGGGAGATTGGTGCTGTCTTTTCTTCGCTTTTTTGGACGAAGAAGAAGAGGACTTCCTCGATCTACTGTAACGCTCACCTGATTCCCACGGAGGAGCCGACCTGTTCTCGACTGCTATGACCTCTTCTAAGGTGATGTGCAGGACTCGGAAGACGGACTGGACCGGACCCCCAAACCTCGCCTGTCTGGCCCGTAGAAGAATCCTTCTGTAGATGGAAAAGGGGATTAACTGTCTGC
The DNA here is from genome assembly GCF_040938575.1 of Ambystoma mexicanum. NCBI lineage: Eukaryota > Metazoa > Chordata > Amphibia > Caudata > Ambystomatidae > Ambystoma > Ambystoma mexicanum. The sequence continues at coordinate 1,014,419,038 of NC_090926.1, read as the reverse complement.
TGGATAATGTGTCGGATTCCCCCTTCCCCCTCTCACACTCCTCGAACCCCTTCGCGATTCCCCGTAGAGTCTCACCTTAGAGTCTGAAAGGACGAGTTCTCCATCCTGCTTCCGATGCAGGGGTGCATTGATTTCCAGTTACTTCACTGGATCTCGGGTTTGGCGAATATTCAACTCCGCTTGACTTTTCCGATATGAGGCCGTAAGTATTCAGTTGCAAAAGTTCAAGCCTTAATTGTCCGTTGTCCTTTTCTCTATTTCAGATGCAGGATGAAGAATCCGCGTTGAGGAATGGATTCGCCGAAGGTAAACTCTGGTGAGTCTTTTTGATGGATGGTTCCCTTAGTGATCTTGCTTTCACCCATTAATGCGTGTGTCTTTTTCCCTTTAGGGGCTGGGGTACGGAAGTGCCAAAGAAGCGGCGCCGACCCGAGGTGAGGAAAGATTGTCCCAACAATAATCAGGTAAGTCTTAAGGTGGAAGAATCAGGCCTTACTCAATCTGTTCCTTCGCTCACCTTTGTTTTGTATCTTTTTCTCCTTAGGCGCTGAAAGGCGACGGATGGTGCCAATGGTCACTGAAGAGCCCGAGGGCGCCTCGTGAAGGTGAGTGGAACGCGGCGCTGCAGCGAGCGATGCGATGCGCTTCTAAAAATAATGTCTTTTCTCAGGATCGTCGGAGTGATGGTTCCGGACTCCGGATGGAGGTAGGTAAAGTTCAATTATTCACCTTTCTCTCCTTTCCTTCCTTTTCAGGTGTTCCAGGTTGCAGGCGGGCGTGGCTGGAGCCAGGATGCAGGAGCAGACACAGTGAGCGTCCAGCTGCTAGATGCAGAACAACGCGAAGCGTGAGCTGCTGTCTGGGCCTGGTTTAAATAGCCCCCAAAGTAGTTCCAGGTAAGTATTCTTCCTCAGCCACGCCCGAGTGGTAAAATAGCCCCATAGGTAAAATAGTCCCTTTCAGACCTCAAGGAGGTCTGGATCCGGCAGCATGGTCTGCATCAGGTAAGTCCATCCAAGCACTCCCATAATGAGCCTGGCGCCTATGGTGCCAGGACTGATGCCTTCTATGAGCCTGGCGCCAAAGGCGCCAGGACAATGTCCAAAGAGCCCCTATAAGGGGTTGCTGGGTCCCTCCCTGGGGAGATGATGTCTGCTTTCGGGGACGCTGGTCCTGAACTGGCTTCCTGGGAGTAGGCATCATGACAGCACTCTCCCCAAAGGCCCCTCCCAAGATTGTTCCCTCCAGAGGTTTTGGTTTGTTTGGGAAGATCCAGTGGAATTTCTTAATTAATCGAGGTGCATGTACATGGTCACTGGGTTCCCACGACCTCTCCTGAGGCCCGTATACCTTCCAATCGATTAGATAGAAAAGTTTTGACCTTAACATCTTTGAATCTAAAATGTTCCTCACCTCGAATTCAGGTTCTCCATCTATTTGAATGGGTTCTGGAGGCTTGATTAGTCTGGTTCCAGGTTGCACTGGTTTCAAAAGTGACACATGAAAAACAGGGTGAATTCGCATGTTAGCTGGTAAATCAAGTTTAACGGCCGCTGGATTGATTATGGCCGTAATGGAGTAAGGCCCCAGATATTTTGGATTAAAAGTTCGAGGTCCCTTGAGCGATAAGTGCCTGGTAGCCAGCCATACTTGGTCCCCAATCTGGTACTGAGGTGCTTCACTCCGATGCAGGTCAGCATTCTTCTTGTATTTTCTCTTGGCTTGTTGTAAATGTGTAGTTGCTTCTTTGAAGGCTTGGGTAATTGTAGAATGCAGATGGTCCACTGCAGGCATTCCGAGGCCTTGAGGCGAGTCGAGGTCTGAGGTTCGAGGGTGATGCCCATATAAAGTATAAAAAGGACTTTGCCCAGTTCCAGAGTGTACCAAATTATTATATGCATATTCGGCTATCCAAAGAATGTCTTTCCAGTTACTTTCAGATTGCTGCAACATACACCGTAAATATTGCTCAAGGGTCTGATTCGTCCTCTCTGTTTGACCATCGGTCTGAGGGTGGTGACTAGTCGATAATCTTACATCGATTTGTGCCAATTGACAACACCTACGCCAAAAGTGGGAAATGAATTGGCTTCCCCGGTCTGAGATTAGTACAGACGGGAATCCATGTAAACGAACAATATTTTCAAGGAATTCTTTGGCTAGAACTGAAGCTGAAGGTAAACCTTTCAATGGAATGAAGTGGGCCATTTTGGAAAATAAATCCACAATAACAAGAATAGTGTTATATCCTGAACAAGGAGGTAAGTCCGTAAAAAAATCCAATGACAGGGTGTGCCAAGGTGCTGGCGGAATGTCTAAAGGTTGAAGGAGGCCGGCTGGTCTTTTCTTTTGGTCTTTATTTTGGGCGCAAACACCACAGGACATCACAAATGATTTAACATCTTTTCGCCAAGAAGGCCACCAGAATTGTCATTTCACCTTTTCTTCCGTCTTGGCAATACCGGGGTGCCCCTCTATTAGTGTATCATGATAACGAGAAATAACGAGCTCTTGTAATTCCTTGTGTGGCAGAAATAAGCGTCCTTGGAAATAAGGTAAATCATTATTTATAGTAAAGTCAGATCCCTTTTGTACCCAATCCTGTAAGTCTGTAGGGTCCAGGAGTTGTTTAACTCTAGCTTGAATGTCTTCAAGCGTTTGTAAAGAAGTCATGCCCAAAATTCTCTGTTCGGGAATTATCGGTACAGGTTCTGAGTTAGTATCAGTTTCTCCCATTCCTATTCGGGATAGAGCGTCCGCTTTGCCATTCTTACAGCCAGGACGGTAGGTGATTACAAAATCGAATTCCGCAAAAAACAAAGCCCAACGGAGCTGTTGAGATGACTGAGCCTTGACGGTCTTTAAATACTGTAAGTTCCGGTGGTCGGTGATCACCGTGATGGTATGCCTAGCGCCAAGTAGATAATGCCGACAGGGTTTAAAGGCGGATTTAATGACTAACAGTTCTTTGTCAGTGATTGCGTAGGTAACCTCGGGTGCCGAGAATTTTCTGGACCAAAATGCAACGGGATGCAGTTGGTTAGTTTCGGGATCTCTTTGAGACAGGACAGCTCCCATGGCTAGGCTGGATGCGTCAGTTTCGACGACATAAGGGAGATCTGGGCGCGGGTGCTTCAATACAGGTGCGGAGGTAAATTTAGCTTTTAGTTCCTGAAAGGCCTGATCGGCTTCTTCAGACCATTCGAAACGTTTATTTTTCCTTAAGAGCGCAGTGATGGGTTGACCCACATGAGAAAATTCCGGGATAAACCTGCGATAAAAATTGGCAAAGCCAAGCATGCTTTGAACACCTTTCACGGAGCTTGGCGATGGCCATTTGAGGATAGCATCCACTTTTCGTGAGTCCATGCGGACTCCTTTAGGTGTCAGGATGAAACCAAGAAACTCGACTTCTGTGGCATGGAAAACACATTTTTCAAGTTTAGCAAATAGTTTGTGTTGGCGCAATTTCTCGAGAACTGCCCTGACATGTTTTCTATGATCAGATTCCGAAGAGGAGTACACAAGAATGTCATCGATATATACGACAACACAAACGTCGACGGGTTCCCGAAAGACATCGTTCATGAAGTATTGGAAGGCAGCCGGTGCATTGCACAATCCGAAAGGCATCACTTGGTACTCGAATAGCCCATATTTGGTGCGGAAGGCAGTTTTCCATTCATCGCCTTCCCTTATTCGCACTATATGGTAGGCCTCCCGGAGATCTAACTTGGTGTATATGCAGGCATCCTTCACCTGGTCAAGGAGTTCAGGGATCAGAGGCAAAGGGTATCGGTTCTTAACAGTTATCTGGTTCAATGCGCGGTAGTCAATACAAGTTCTGAGGTCGCCTTCTTTTTTAGGCACGAAGAATAAAGCCGAGGATGCAGGAGACTTAGACGGGCGAATAAAACCATTGGCTAGGTACTGATCTAGATATTGTCGTAAATGAAGATTCTCGGGTTCGGTAAGGGCATAGATCCTGCTGCAAGGGGGCTGTGCACCGGGCAATAGATTGATCTAGCAATCGTACGACCTGTGAAGCGGTAGAGTGTTGGCCTGTTCCTTTTGGAAGACGTCTTGAAATTCTTGGTATTCTGGCGGTATTTGCAAAATGACAGGGGTTACTGTAGCTAGGCCAATATTTGGATTTCTTGGATAACAGGTTTGTGCCAATCTGGAAAGGTTATCCTCTTTGCTCGCCAGTCAATTCGAGGATTATGTGTTTCCAACCAAGGGATTCCTAGAATTACTTGAAATTGCGGAGTCTTGATTACATCAAACACAATTGCCTCCCGATGTCCGTCTTGACCCAACAAGGTCACTTCAGTAGTGGAGTGTGTTACCGGCCCAGAGGCGATTTCGGTTCCATCCACTGTGGTGATGACATCCTTACTGGTTTTAGGGCAACGAGGGAGGTTGATCCTGGAGGCCAATTCACGATCCACATAGTTTCCTATAGCCCCACTATCGATGTATGCCTTAATGGCATGTAACCGCCCAGGCTGCTTCGGATTTACGAGGACCATTGGTATGATGAAATGCGAGGTCAGAGAGTTCGTTTTTAAGCTCGGCAAGTGGACCCCTACGCTTGTCGGGCGTGGTCGTTTCCCGACTCAGATTCCTTCAGGTTCTTATCAGCGACTCCTACCGCCTTCTTAGACGGTTTTATAGGGCAATCTCGTAAAAAGTGTCCAGAAGCCCCACAATAAAGGCATAATTGCATTTGCCGTCTTCGTTCACGCTCTTTTTGAGTTAAAGGTCCTTTAACCCCTCCAATTTGCATTAGTTCAGTAACATTGGCACCCTTGGGGTTAACATGGGTTTTGACCAAAACCCAGGTCTCAAACTTGGACCGATCTGCCTTTCTGTTTTGAAGTCTGTGATCTAATTGGACCACCAAGTCTATATATTCAGAGCAGTCTTGGGGTGGATTTACAACCTGGACCAGGACATCCTTAAGTTCTCCACGTAGACCTCGATGGAATAAAGTGATTCTTTTATCCTCCGGCCATCCAGTCTCCACAATTAACCCATTGAAGGTCGCGATATAGGCTAAGAGGTCCAGGTTACCCTGTTTTAGGGATAGAAGCTCGTTGTCCAGGGCCTGTCCCTGAGAATGCCGCGCAAAAAGTATTTCCATGCTTGTCTGGAAGGCTTGAAAGTTCCGAAGAATTGGGTCATCTTGAGTAACCAGTGGAACTGACCAATCCACAGCACTGCCGCTGAGATATGATAGTACAAAAGCGACCCTGGTTTGGTCGTTAGGGAAGGCCCCAGGTCTGCAGAGGAAGTGCAATCGGCATTGACTCATGAATACGGCAAACCTTTTGGGGTCCCCGGCAAAACGTTCCGGGGGGGCCAGTGGCATATTTCCAGGTATATTAATTTGCACGGGGTTATTTGAAACCACTGGGGCGGAATTACCCTCAGAACCTGGTGAAGGAGTTTGACCAGCCTGACCTTGTAATAGCTGTCTGGCAAGATCATCAGTTCGTTCTTTAGATACAATTAACTCTCTCCTGAGGGCATTCGTCTCCTGGCGAGCGGAATGAACTTCAGCCCGTAATTCCCCCAATAGCTGGGCCAGCTGGTCTGTCTCGGAAGTCTCCATAGCGCCCGGGTGGGAAATTGTAGGTAGGCTTCGCGTTCTGTAACGCTCACCTGATTCCCACGGAGGCGCCGACCTGTTCTGGACTGCTATGACCTCTTCTAAGGTGTTGCGCAGGACTCGGAAGACGGACTGGACCGGACCCCCAAACCTCGCCTGTCTGGCCCGTAGAAGAATCCTTCTGTAGATGGAAAAGGGGATTAACTGTCTGCTGGATAATGTGTCGGATTCCCCCCTTCCCCCTCTCACACTCCTCAAACCACCTCCGCGATTCCCCGTAGAGTCTCACCTTAGAGTCTGAAAGGACAAGCTCTCCATCCTGCTTCCGATGCAGGGGCGCGTTGATTTCCAGTTACTTCACTGGATCTCGGGTTTGGTGAGTATTCAACTCTGCTTGACTTTTGCGATATGAGGCCGTAAGTATTCAGTTGCAAAAGTTCAAGCCTTAATTGTCCGTTGTCCTTTTCTCTATTTCAGATGCAGGATGAAGAATCCGCGTTGAGGAATGGATTCGCCAAAGGTAAACTCTGGTGAGTCTTTTTGATGGATGGTTCCCTTAGTGATCTTGCTTTCACCCACTAATGCGTGTGTCTTTTTCCCCTTAGGGGCCGGGGTACGGAAGTGCCAAAGAAGCGGCGCCGACCCGAGGTGAGGAAAGATTGTCCCAACAATAATCAGGTAAGTCTTAAGGTGGAAGAATCAGGCCTTCCTCAATCTGTTCCTTCGCTGACCTTTGTTTTGTCTCTTTTTCTCCTTAGGCGCTGAAAGGCGACGGATGGTGCCAATGGTCTCTGAAGAGCCCGAGGGCGCCTCGTGAAGGTGAGTGGAACGCGGCGCTGCAGCGAGCGATGCGATGCGCTTCTAAAAATAATGTCTTTTCTCAGGATCGTCGGAGTGATGGTTCCGGACTCCGGATGGAGGTAGGTAAAGTTCAATTATTCACCTTTCTCTCCTTTCCTTCCTTTTCAGGTGTTCCAGGTTGCGTGGCTGGAGCCAGGATGCAGGAGCAGACACAGTGAGCATCCAGCTGCTAGATGCAGAACAACGCGAAGCGTGAGCTGCTGTCTGGGCGTGGTTTAAATAGCCCCCAAAGTAGTTCCAGGTAAGTATTCTTCCTCAGCCACGCCCGAGTGGTAAAATAGTCCCATAGGTAAAATAGTCCCTTTCAGACCTCAAGGAGGTCTGGATCCGGCAGCATGGTCTGCATCAGGTAAGTCCATCCAAGCACTCCCATAATGAGCCTGGCGCCTATGGTGCCAGGACTGATACCTTCTATGAGCCTGGCGCCAAAGGCGCCAGGACAATGTCCAAAGAGCCCCTATAAGGGGTTGCTGGGTCCCTCCCTGGGGACATGATGTCTGCTTTCGGGGACGCTGGTCCTGAACTGGCTTCCCGGGAGTAGGCATCATGACATCTACTCCTCGATATGGATTTTTTATGGCATTTCACCGAAGACTCAGCCGAGTGTTTCTTCCCTCTCCAAGGAAATTTCGAGGATTCCTCCCCCACCGCCAGTTTACCTCGTCTTTCTTCCAAGGGCTTATGGGTCATTGACTGACAAGAACTGCAGTCGTCGATTCGATGTTCAGAACTGAGGCACCAGAGGCAGTTATGATGAGGGTCGGTCAGCGACATTTTTCTTCTACGCCTTTGGCATTTCTTAAAACCCGTTTTCGGAGTGGACGGGTTTGAAGAAGATGACATAATTCACTGTAACTGAAGCGCCGTTTTATCTCGATCCGAAACGAAGCTAACGGAAAAACGGAACTGAAGCCAACAGGCGCGCTCGAGTCCTTTATACAACTGATGACGTCGGCGCTCGACGGAGGCTGCCGAGGGACATCGACGTCGTTGCCTCGAGTGGAGCGCCCTCTGCTGGAGAGAGGAAACATTTTCTGAGGCGAAACAGAAGGTAAGGATATATATATCTAAGATGAGGAATACGTGGGAGGACACAATCCATTTGAAATGCTCTTGTTTGGGGATGTTCACGGCAGCCCTCAGTGCATTGTTCTGGATCACCTGCAACTTGTTGATGTTGATGTTTCGCGAAGAGGTCCCTGCAAATAGGATGTTACAGTAGTGCAGTCTGGATCCAATGAGCGCACGGGCAAGGGTAAGGCGACTGTCCAAAGGGTCTGCAGGCATTTGCTTAGTAGAGTACGCTGCCGATGATGCGATGGCATTAATCTGTCTCATTAGAGACAATATGGAGCATAAGTAGACCCCTAGAGTCTTGACCACCCCTAAGACTTGTATGGTAAGGCCGTCGATGAGAAAGGATTTGTAAGAACCCTCCAGTTTCCTTAATAAGATTTGCGAATCGATCACAATAATTCCAGTCTCATCGTCATTGAGGCATAGCATATGGAGGCCATCCATGCCTGAATGGTTTGGTAGGCCGAGTTCAGCGTCTTAGAGTCTGTGGTGTAGTTTCCTATAATGGGTAGGATAGTTGAGTATCATCAGCGCAGTGTGTATAAGCTATAGCCCTGGCATCTAGGTGGTCAAAGAGGGGTTTAGTAACGATATTGTTCAATGAAGGGGACACACATCACAGGGGTTGGAACGGGAGATGCAGTGGCTGAGAAAACTCTCTTGGATATATTAGATAGAAAGGAGGAAATCCAGGCATTAGTTTCAGTAGAGAAGTGCACAGCAGATTGGAGGTGTTAGTATAGGATTTGGTGGTCCCTCAGTTCAAAGACAGTGGACAAGTCCAGATGGAGGAGGGACATTTTGCCATTGTCTTTCATTTAGTCCAATTGATTTTTTAAGTCTAGAAGTGCTGTCTCGGTACCGTAGCCTCGTGAAATCCTGATTGGCGCAGACTGAGAAAGTTGTTAGATTCGAGGTGTGACTGAATCTCTAGGTATGCTGCCCAGTCCCGAATTTTAAGGAGGAATGGTACAGTGGTGCTTGGGCCGTAATTAGTGGGGATGGCTGGGTCTAAAGTAGGTTTATTTTATAATTGTAGGACCCAAGCATCTTTTAAGTTATTTGGTGCTGACATAGAGACAAACAAGGTATTGATGTGAGTAGATATAAAATGTGTGAGTACTTCAGCAAAGTCCTTAATGACTGTGGCCGGGCAGACATCGCCTTGACATCTAGACAGTTTAAGACCTTCAAGAATCTGGGTGACCTCAGACTCAGAGACTGGCTTAAAGTTAAATGTTGAAGAGTTTGCGGATGGGGCTGAAGGCTTAGGCATAGAGTACTCTAGGGCGTCACTGTTCAGTGTGTTTTTCTTAAGCGCTATCTTGTTTTGAAGCAGCACATTTTGTTTAGGAAGGCATTTTGAATGTTAGTGCACCAGGTGCTATCTTTGGGGCAGTTGGCTACAGGAGGTGCGAACGATTCTAACTCACGTAGAATTTCAAAGATTTCCCTGGCGCTTGAGTTTGCTTTGGCAATTCTAGTATTGTAGGTGGAACTTTTTTTCTAGTAGTATTGATTGTTTATAGGTTTTAGCGAGGGAAGTGAAGAGGTCATTGTTTGAGTCAGATGGGTAATTTCTCCAAGTAATTTCTGCTGCTCGATTATTTGCATGAAGCGTTTTCAGTTCTGGGGTGTAACCAGGAGTTCAAGTGTGCGATAGGTTTCGATTTACATTGAGTTAGTGGGGCTACCGTGTCTGTTGCCAACATGAGGGCTTGGTTGTAGGTGTCCACTAGAGTGGCATAGTCAGTGCTATTGGCACATTTCTACCTGAAAGATCACCTCCCGCCACTGGTGCAGATGCCCTGTGCCTTCTTCCAAGATAACGAAACTGAGTCACAAAATACCCTTTCACCCTTTAAACCATCTAGTTTAGTTTCCATGTTTCTTCTAGTTTGACACAAAAATACCAAAAAATGGTTTACTTGTTTTGTGGAATGTCACATTTTATTTACATTGTGCACAATAACATGAGTCATGCCTGTTAAGCAATATCTACAAGCAGATGTCCTTATCACACAGGTTTTTTCTGTTGCTGTAAGTTTTAAAAGTACAGATGCAAAACCTATATGCAGTCTTTTTGTCTGGAATTAATTTGCACACTGGCACTTGTAGTTTGCCATTCAGGCTACAATCATACACCTTTTACTTAAAGGTACCCCATTTCCCCCTGCTCACTTCTCTCTCTCCTCCCTCACATCTTCCCCTACTCACCTTCCCTACCCGCTCCTTTCCCTTACCCTTACCTCTCCCTCCTTACATCCTCACCCTAATGCCCTTTCTGTCTCCCTCCTCCTTCCCTTTCTCATCCCCCTCCTTCCCCTACTTACCCTCACAGGTTAATTGCTCTACCTACTCGTTTATTGGTTTGATTCATGTCTTGTAAATTGCTTCTACTGTTATATTTTTCTATGTAACTTGTTGTTATAATGTAAAGCACTTTGGATTAAAGCGCTATATAAACACAATAAATACAAACACAAATACTTAAGGAGTTGATTTAGAATGTGATTTTTGTAATTTTAAAAATTAATGTTAATGTCTACAGCTGAGAAGATATGCGTCAAGTTCCTAAAGTAAAGACTGGGCTCAAAGCTCAGCTTCATCTCTTAACTAAAGTGTCTGAACCTGGGAAAATCATGTTCTGCCACTTCACTGTAGCTGATAAACATCGGTTTCCAGGTGGGGGAATAGTGTTATGGGGGTGGGCAGGCAGGATGCCAAGAATGGCTTTTGTGTTGGGGTAGGAATGCAGGGAGCCAGGTATGCATTTTGTGCTGTGGGGTTGGGAGGTAGGGTCTAGATATGGGAATTGGGTGGGGGAGGGGAGGTGCTGGGACACAAGGCCAGGTATGGCTATATTGACAGATTGCCTTATGAAGCTAATGGAAACCCCACGGCCCTGCTCTGCGCTTCCGATGAATTATACCCCCCCCCCCCCCCGCCCCTCTGGCGCCACCTTTAGCAATGTGTACGATTCTTGAGATTTGTAACACTGAGTCCAACACTGATGCCCACATCTCTTGTACTGGCATGAGAACTTTGGCACGCTGCCCTTAAACCCAGCTTGCAGTAGCCCCTGTTGGCTTTCCTTCCAGTGCCTTGCTTCGGTGGGTCTCTTTTTTTTACCTAACACAAGAGACAAATCCTAAAGGTGTGTTTATCCCAGTGAAGAGAATATTAACTACGGCAACTCGCAGGGGTGTTGCGCTGTGGGCGTGGGGCAGGATTCAGGACACCAGCGGTAGGTCAAGCGTGGGCCTGGGACGCTGAAGCCCCCCTCTATCTTCAAGGAAGCTGCAGGCAGGAGGCAGCCCTCTGCAGCCATGGCCTTGGGCACAGATGGGGAATAAACTCCGCAGTGCTAGCTCGACCAATTTCTCACAACGGTAAGAGAGAGGTAGGACTACCGTGTTAGCCAAAAAGTGCAGGTTCTTTTTTTTCTTTTTTTAAAGCAAAAAACAACAGAGGATTTTACACCAATGGTTGCTTCATTAAGCAATTCCATATTTGCGTCTGCTAGCTCTCGAGAGCACATGCGTCTCTCTTTGTTATGGCAGTAGCAACTATTGCACCGTGGAAGAAGGGAGAGGCCTGCCTCGGTCATTTAAGTCTACTCCCCAGGATGCAGGGAAAGGCTTCACTGCTCTTGTCAGGCTTTTCAAATGCCTCAAACCTCACGAAGATTAGCTGAGTATCCTAACACTGTCTACTCTGGACAAAGTGTGACAATTACCAAATAAAGCCATGGTCCTGATAGAATGAAGTGTTGGCACATGGGGAGTAGAGGGTGCTCAAAAGGGAAAGGGGAGATAGAAAGAGGTAAATGGATTTAAGAGGAGAAGGCCGAGCAACCAGCGTGAGAAGATAGGCTGAGGCAGGGAAGGGGTTAGAGGTAGAGACAGGTAAATGGATCACAGAAAGGAAAGGGCAGGCAACCAGTATGAGAAGGTAGGTTGAGGGAGGGAAGGGGTTAGATGTAGAGAAAGGTACATGGATCTCAGAAGAGAAGGGCCGGCAACCAGCGTGAGAAGGTAGGCTGAGGGAGGGAAGGGCTTAGATGTAGAGAAAGGTACATGGATCTCAGAAGAGAAGGGCCGGCAACCAGCGTGAGAAGGTAGGCTGAGGGAGGGAAGGGCTTAGATGTAGAGAAAGGTACATGGATCTCAGAAGAGAAGGGCAGGCAACCAGCGTGAGAAGGTAGGCTGAGGGAGGGAAGGGCTTAGATGTAGAGAAAGGTACATGGATCTCAGAAGAGAAGGGCCGGCAACCAGCGTGAGAAGGTAGGCTGAGGGAGGGAAGGGCTTAGATGTAGAGAAAGGTACATGGATCTCAGAAGAGAAGGGCAGGCAACCAGCGTGAGAAGGTAGGTTGAGGGAGGGAAGGGGTTAGATGTAGAGAAAGGTACATGGATCTCAGAAGAGAAGGGCCGGCAACCAGCGTGAGAAGGTAGGCTGAGGGAGGGAAGGGCTTAGATGTAGAGAAAGGTACATGGATCTCAGAAGAGAAGGGCAGGCAACCAGCGTGAGAAGGTAGGCTGAGGGAGGGAAGGGCTTAGATGTAGAGAAAGGTACATGGATCACAAAAGAGAAGAACAGACAACCAGCGTGAGAAGGTAGGCCGAGGGAGGGAAGGGATTAGATGTAGAGAAAGGTACATGGATCACAGAAGAGAAGAACAGGCAACCAGCGTCAGAAGGTGGGCCGAGGGATGGAAGGGGATAGATGGAGTGAAAGGTACATGGATCACAGAAGAGAAGAACAGGCAACCAGCGTGAGAAGGTAGGCCGAGGGAGGGAAGGTGTTAGAGTTAGAGAAAGGTACATGGATCACAGAAGAGAAGGACAGGCAACCAGCGCGAGAATGTAGGCTGAGGGAGGGAAGGGGTTAGATGTAGAGAAAGGTACATGGATCACAGAAGAGAAGGACAGGCATCCAGCGTGAGAAGGTAGGCTGAGGGAGGGAAGGGGTTAGAGGTAGAGACAGGTTAATGGATCACAGAAAGGAAAGGGCAGGCAACCAGTATGAGAAGGTAGGTTGAGGGAGGGAAGGGGTTAGATGTAGAGAAAGGTACATGGATCACAGAAGAGAAGGACAGGCAACCAGCGTGAGAAGGTAGGCTGAGGGAGGGAAGGGGTTAGCTGTAGAGAGAGGTACATGGATCACAGAAGAGAAGGAGAGACAACCAACATGAGAAGGTAGGCTGAGGGAGGGAAGGGGTTAGATGTAGAGAGAGGTACATGGATCTCAGAAGAGAAGGAGAGGCAACCAGCGTGAGAAGGTAGACTGAGAGAGGGAAGGGATAAGATTTAGAGAGAGGTAAATGGATCACAGAAGAGAAGGAGAGACAACCAGCATGAGAAGGTAGGCTGAGGCAGGGAAGGGGTTAGAGTTAGAGAAAGGTACATGGATCACAGAAGAGAAAGACAGGCAATCAGCGTGAGAAGGTAGGCTGAGGGAGGGACAGGGTTAGAGGTAGAGAAAGGTACATGGATCACAGAAAGGAAAGGGCAGGCAACCAGTATGAGAAGGTAGCCTGAGGGAGGGAGAGGGTAAGATGTAGAGGAAGGTACATGGATCACAGAAGAGAAGGGAAGGCAACCAGCGTTAGAATGTAGGCTGAGGGAGGGAAGGGGTAAGAGGTAGAGAAAGGTACATGGATCACAGAAGAGAAGGACAGGCAGCCAGCATGAGAAGGTAGGCCGAGGGAGGGAAGGGGTCAGATGTAGAGAAAGGTACATGGATCACAGAAGAGAAGGACAGGCATCCAGCGTGAGAAGGTAGGCTGAGGTAGGGAAGGGGTCAGATGTAGAGAAAGGTACATGGATCACAGAAGAGAAGGACAGGCAACCAGCGTGAGAAGGTAGGCCGAGGGAGGGAAGGTGTTAGAATTAGAGAAAGGTACATGGATCACAGAAGAGAAGGACAGGCAACCAGCGTGAGAGGGTAGGCTGAGGAAGGGAAGTGGTAAGAGGTAGAGACAGGTAAATGGATCACAGAAAGGAAAGGGCAGGCAACCAGTATGAGAAGGTAGGTTGAGGGAGGCAAAGGGTTAGATGTAGAGAAAGGTACATGGATCACAGAAGAGAAGGACAGGCAGACAGCGTGCGAAGGTAGGCCGAGGGAGGGAAGGGGTCAGATGTAGAGAAAGGTACATGGATCACAGAAGAGAAGGACAGGCATCCAGCGTGAGAAGGTAGGCTGAGGGAGGGAAGGGGTTAGATGTAGAGAAAGGTACATGGATCACAGAAGAGAAGGACAGGCAACCAGCGTGAGAAGGTAGGCTGAGGCAGGGAAGGGGTTAGAGGTAGAGACAGGTAAATGGATCACAGAAAGGAAAGGGCAGGCAACCAGTATGAGAAGGTAGGTTGAGGGAGGGAAGGGGTTAGATGTAGAGAAAGGTACATGGATCACAGAAGAGAAGAACAGGCAACCAGCGTGAGAAGGCAGGCCGAGGGAGGGAAGGGGTTAGAGTTAGAGAAACGTACATGGATCACAGAAGAGAAGGGCAGGCAACCAGCATGAGAAGGTAGGCTGAGGGAAGGAAGGGATTAGATGTAGAGAAAGGTACATGGATCACAGAAGAGAAGGACAGGCAGCCAGCATGAGAAGGTAGGCCGAGGGAGGGAAGGGGTCAGATGTAGAGAAAGGTACATGGATCACAGAAGAGATGGACAGGCAACCAGTGTGAGAAGGTAGGCTAAGGGAGGGAAGGGCTTAGATGTAGAGAAAGGTACATGGATCACAGAAGAGAAGGACAGGCAACCAGCGCGAGAAGGTAGGCTGAGGGAGGGAAGAGGTTAGATGTAGAGAAAGGTACATGGATCACAGAAGAGAAGGACAGGCAACCAGCGTGAGAAGGTAGGCCGAGGGAGGGAAGGGGTTAGAGTTAGAGAAAGGTATATGGATCACAGAAGAGAAAGACAGGCAACCAGCGTGAGAAGGTAGGCTGGGGCAGGAAAAGGGTTAGAGGTAGAGACAGGTAAATGGATCACAGAAAGGAAAGGGCAGGCAACCAGTATGAGAAGGTAGCCTGAGGGAGGGAGAGGGTAAGATGTAGAGGAAGGTACATGGATCACAGAAGAGAAGGGAAGGCAACCAGCGTTAGAAGATAGGCTGAGGGAGGGAAGGGGTAAGAGGTAGAGAAAGGTACATGGATCACAGAAGTGAAGGACAGGCAGCCAGCATGAGAAGGTAGGCCGAGGGAGGGAAGGGGTCAGATGTAGAGAAAGGTACATGAATCACAGAAGAAAAGGACTGGCATCCAGCGTGAGAAGGTAGGCTGAGGGAGGGAAGGGGTCAGATGTAGAGAAAGGTACATGGATCACAGAAGAGAAGGACAGGCAACCAGCGTGAGAAGGTAGGCCGAGGGAGGGAAGGTGTTAGAATTAGAGAAAGGTACATGGATCACAGAAGAGAAGGACAGGCAACCAGCGTGAGAAGGTAGGCTGAGGAAGGGAAGTGGTAAGAGGTAGAGACAGGTAAATGGATCACAGAAAGGAAAGGGCAGGCAACCAGTATGAGAAGGTAGGTTGCGGGAGGCAAAGGGTTAGATGTAGAGAAAGGTACATGGATCACAGAAGAGAAGGACAGGCAGACAGCGTGCGAAGGTAGGCCGAGGGAGGGAAGGGGTCAGATGTAGAGAAAGGTACATGGATCACAGAAGAGAAGGACAGGCATCCAGCGTGAGAAGGTAGGCTGAGGGAGGGAAGGGGTTAGATGTAGAGAAAGGTACATGGATCACAGAAGAGAAGGACAGGCAACCAGCGTGAGAAGGTAGGCTGAGGCAGGGAAGGGGTTAGAGGTAGAGACAGGTAAATGGATCACAGAAAGGAAAGGGCAGGCAACCAGTATGAGAAGGTAGGTTGAGGGAGGCAAAGGGTTAGATGTAGAGAAAGGTACATGGATCACAGAAGAGAAGGACAGGCAACCAGCGTGAGAAGGTAGGCTGAGGCAGGGAAGGGGTTAGAGGTAGAGACAGGTAAATGGATCACAGAAAGGAAATGGCAGGCAACCAGTATGAGAAGGTAGGTTGAGGGAGGCAAAGGGTTAGATGTAGAGAAAGGTACATGAATTACAGAAGAGAAGGACAGGCAACCAGCGTGAGAAGGTAGACTGAGGGAGGGAAGGGGTAAGATGTAGAGAGAGGTACATGGATCACAGAAGAGAAGGACAGGCAACCAGCGTGAGAAGGTAGGCTGAGGGAGGGAAGGGGTTAGATGTAGAGAGAGGTACATTGATCACAGAAGAGAAGGAGAGGCAACCAGCATGAGAAGGTAGGCTGAGGCAGGGAAGGGGTTAGAGGTAGAGACATGTAAATGGATCACAGAAAGGAAAGGGGAGGCAACCAGTATGAGAAGGTAGGTTGAGGGAGGGAAGGGGTTAGATGTAGAGAGAGGTACATGGGTCACAGAAGAGAAGAACAGGCAACTTGCGTGAGAAGGTATGCCGAGGGAGGGAAGGTGTTAGAGTTAGAGAAAGGTACATGGATCACAGAAGAGAAGGACAGGCAACCAGCATGAGAAGGTAGGCTGAGGGAGGGAAGGGGTCAGATGTAGAGAAAGGAGCATGGATCACAGAAGAGAAGGACAGGCATCCAGCGTGAGAAGGTAGGCCGAGGGAGGGAAGGGGTTAGATGTAGAGAAAGGTACATGGATCACAGAAGAGAAGGACAGGCAACCAGCGTGAGAAGGTAGGCTGAGGCAGGAAAGGGGTTAGAGGTAGAGACAGGTAAATGGATTACAGAAAGGAAAGGGCAGGCAACCAGTATGAGAAGGTAGGTTGAGGGAGGGAAAGGGTTAGATGTAGAGAAAGGTACATGGATCACAGAAGATAAGGACAGGCAACCAGCGTGAGAAGGTAGACTGAGGGAGGGAAGGGGTAAGATGTAGAGAGAGGTACATGGATCACAGAAGAGAAGGAGAGCCAACCAGCATGAGAAGGTAGGCTGAGGCAGGGAAGGGGTTAGAGGTAGAGACAGGTAAATGGATCACAGAAAGGAAAGGGCAGGCAACCAGTATGAGAAGTTAGGTTGAGGGAGGGGAGGGGTTAGATGTAGAGAAAGGAACATGGATCACAGAAGAGAAGGACAGGCAACGAGCGTCAGAACATAGGCTGAGGGAGGGAAGGGGTTCGATGTAGAGAAAGGTGTATGGATCACAGAAGAGAAGGACAGGCAACCAGCGTGAGAAGGTAGGCTGAGGGAGGGAAGGGGTTAGATGTAGAGAGAGGTACATGGATCACAAAAGGGAAGGACAGGCAACCAGCGTGAGAAGGTATGCCGAAAGAGGGAAGGGGTTAGATGTAGAGAAAGGTACATGGATCACAGAAGAGAAGGACAGGCAACGAGCGTCAGCAGATAGGCTGAGGGAGGGAAGGGGTTCGATGTAGAGAAAGGTGTATGGATCACAGAAGAGAAGGACAGGCAACCAGCGTGAGAAGGTAGGCCGAGGGAGGGAAGGGGTTAGATGTAGAGAAAGGTACATGGATCACAGAAGAGAAGGACAGGCAACCAGCGTGAGAAGGTAGGCTGAGGCAGGAAAGGGGTTAGAGGTAGAGACAGGTAAATGGATCACAGAAAGGAAAGGGCAGGCAACCAGTATGAGAAGGTAGGTTGAGGGAGGGAAAGGGTTAGATGTAGAGAAAGGTACATGGATCACAGAAGATAAGGACAGGCAACCAGTGTGAGAAGGTAGACTGAGGGAGGGAAGGGGTAAGATGTAGAGAGAGGTACATGGATCACAGAAGAGAAGGAGAGCCAACCAGCATGAGAAGGTAGGCTGAGGCAGGGAAGGGGTTAGAGGTAGAGACAGGTAAATGGATCACAGAAAGGAAAGGGCAGGCAACCAGTATGAGAAGTTAGGTTGAGGGAGGGGAGGGGTTAGATGTAGAGAAAGGTACATGGATCACAGAAGAGAAGGACAGGCAACGAGCGTCAGAAGATAGGCTGAGGGAGGGAAGGGGTTCGATGTAGAGAAAGGTGTATGGGTCACAGAAGAGAAGGAGAGGCAACCAGCGTGAGAAGGTAGGCTGAGGGAGGGAAGGGGTTAGATGTAGAGAGAGGTACATGGATCACAAAAGAGAAGGACAGGCAACCAGCGTGAGAAGGTATGCCGAAAGAGGGAAGGGGTTAGATGTAGAGAAAGGTACACGGATCACAGAAGAGAAGGACAGGCAACAAGCGTCAGAAGATAGGCTGAGGGAGGGAAGGGGTTCAATGTAGAGAAAGGTGTATGGATCACAGAAGAGAAGGACAGGCAACCAGCGTGAGAAGGTAGGCTGAGGGAGGGAAGGGGTTAGATGTAGAGAGAGGTACATGGATCACAAAAGAGAAGGACAGGCAACCAGCGTGAGAAGGTATGCCGAAAGAGGGAAGGGGTTAGAGTTAGAGAAAGGTACATGGATCACAGAAGAGAAGGACAGGCAACCAGCGCGAGAGGGAGGGAAGGGGATAGATGTAGAGAAAGGTACATGGATCACAAAAGAGAAGAACAGACAACCAGCGTCAGAAGGTAGGCCGAGGGAGAGAAGGGGTTAGATGTAGAGAAAGGTACATCGATCACAGAAGAGAAGGACAGGTAACCAGCGTGAGAAGGTAGGCTAAGGGAAGGAACGGATTAGATGTAGAGAAAGGTACATGGATCACAGAAAGGAAAGGGCAGGCAACCAGTATGAGAAGGTAGGTTGAGGGAGGGAAGGGGTTAGATGTAGAGAAAGGTACATGGATCACAGAAGAGAAGGACAGGCAACTAGCGTGAGAAGGCAGGCCGAGGGAGGGAAGGGGTTAGAGTTAGAGAAACGTACATGGATCACAGAAGAGAAGGGCAGGCAACCAGCATGAGAAGGTAGGCTGAGGGAAGGAAGGGATTAGATGTAGAGAAAGGTACATGGATCACAGAAGAGAAGGACAGGCAGCCAGCATGAGAAGGTAGGCCGAGGGAGGGAAGGGGTCAGATGTAGAGAAAGGTACATGGATCACAGAAGAGATGGACAGGCAACCAGTGTGAGAAGGTAGGCTAAGGGAGGGAAGGGCTTAGATGTAGAGAAAGGTACATGGATCACAGAAGAGAAGGTCAGGCAACGAGCGCGAGAATTGAGGCTGAGGGAGGGAAGGGGTTAGATGTAGAGAAAGGTACATGGATCACAGAAGAGAAGGACAGGGAACCAGCGCGAGAAGGTAGGCTGAGGGAGGGAAGAGGTTAGATGTAGAGAAAGGTACATGGATCACAGAAGAGAAGGACAGGCAACCAGCGTGAGAAGGTAGGCCGAGGGAGGGAAGGGGTTAGAGTTAGAGAAAGGTATATGGATCACAGAAGAGAAAGACAGGCAACCAGCGTGAGAAGGTAGGCTGGGGCAGGAAAAGGGTTAGAGGTAGAGACAGGTAAATGGATCACAGAAAGGAAAGGGCAGGCAACCAGTATGAGAAGGTAGCCTGAGGGAGGGAGAGGGTAAGATGTAGAGGAAGGTACATGGATCACAGAAGAGAAGGGAAGGCAACCAGCGTTAGAAGATAGGCTGAGGGAGGGAAGGGGTAAGAGGTAGAGAAAGGTACATGGATCACAGAAGAGAAGGACAGGCAGCCAGCATGAGAAGGTAGGCCGAGGGAGGGAAGGGGTCAGATGTAGAGAAAGGTACATGAATCACAGAAGAAAAGGACTGGCATCCAGCGTGAGAAGGTAGGCTGAGGGAGGGAAGGGGTCAGATGTAGAGAAAGGTACATGGATCACAGAAGAGAAGGACAGGCAACCAGCGTGAGAAGGTAGGCCGAGGGAGGGAAGGTGTTAGAATTAGAGAAAGGTACATGGATCACAGAAGAGAAGGACAGGCAACCAGCGTGAGAAGGTAGGCTGAGGAAGGGAAGTGGTAAGAGGTAGAGACAGGTAAATGGATCACAGAAAGGAAAGGGCAGGCAACCAGTATGAGAAGGTAGGTTGCGGGAGGCAAAGGGTTAGATGTAGAGAAAAGTACATGGATCACAGAAGAGAAGGACAGGCAGACAGCGTGCGAAGGTAGGCCGAGGGAGGGAAGGGGTCAGATGTAGAGAAAGGTACATGGATCACAGAAGAGAAGGACAGGCATCCAGCGTGAGAAGGTAGGCTGAGGGAGGGAAGGGGTTAGATGTAGAGAAAGGTACATGGATCACAGAAGAGAAGGACAGGCAACCAGCGTGAGAAGGTAGGCTGAGGCAGGGAAGGGGTTCGAGGTAGAGACAGGTAAATGGATCACAGAAAGGAAAGGGCAGGCAACCAGTATGAGAAGGTAGGTTGAGGGAGGCAAAGGGTTAGATGTAGAGAAAGGTACATGGATCACAGAAGAGAAGGACAGGCAACCAGCGTGAGAAGGTAGGCTGAGGCAGGGAAGGGGTTAGAGGTAGAGACAGGTAAATGGATCACAGAAAGGAAATGGCAGGCAACCAGTATGAGAAGGTAGGTTGAGGGAGGCAAAGGGTTAGATGTAGAGAAAGGTACATGAATTACAGAAGAGAAGGACAGGCAACCAGCGTGAGAAGGTAGACTGAGGGAGGGAAGGGGTAAGATGTAGAGAGAGGTACATGGATCACAGAAGAGAAGGACAGGCAACCAGCGTGAGAAGGTAGGCTGAGGGAGGGAAGGGGTTAGATGTAGAGAGAGGTACATTGATCACAGAAGAGAAGGAGAGGCAACCAGCATGAGAAGGTAGGCTGAGGCAGGGAAGGGGTTAGAGGTAGAGACATGTAAATGGATCACAGAAAGGAAAGGGGAGGCAACCAGTATGAGAAGGTAGGTTGAGGGAGGGAAGGGGTTAGATGTAGAGAGAGGTACATGGGTCACAGAAGAGAAGAACAGGCAACTTGCGTGAGAAGGTATGCCGAGGGAGGGAAGGTGTTAGAGTTAGAGAAAGGTACATGGATCACAGAAGAGAAGGACAGGCAACCAGCATGAGAAGGTAGGCTGAGGGAGGGAAGGGGTCAGATGTAGAGAAAGGAGCATGGATCACAGAAGAGAAGGACAGGCATCCAGCGTGAGAAGGTAGGCCGAGGGAGGGAAGGGGTTAGATGTAGAGAAAGGTACATGGATCACAGAAGAGAAGGACAGGCAACCAGCGTGAGAAGGTAGGCTGAGGCAGGAAAGGGGTTAGAGGTAGAGACAGGTAAATGGATTACAGAAAGGAAAGGGCAGGCAACCAGTATGAGAAGGTAGGTTGAGGGAGGGAAAGGGTTAGATGTAGAGAAAGGTACATGGATCACAGAAGATAAGGACAGGCAACCAGCGTGAGAAGGTAGACTGAGGGAGGGAAGGGGTAAGATGTAGAGAGAGGTACATGGATCACAGAAGAGAAGGAGAGCCAACCAGCATGAGAAGGTAGGCTGAGGCAGGGAAGGGGTTAGAGGTAGAGACAGGTAAATGGATCACAGAAAGGAAAGGGCAGGCAACCAGTATGAGAAGTTAGGTTGAGGGAGGGGAGGGGTTAGATGTAGAGAAAGGAACATGGATCTCAGAAGAGAAGGACAGGCAACGAGCGTCAGAACATAGGCTGAGGGAGGGAAGGGGTTCGATGTAGAGAAAGGTGTATGGATCACAGAAGAGAAGGACAGGCAACCAGCGTGAGAAGGTAGGCTGAGGGAGGGAAGGGGTTAGATGTAGAGAGAGGTACATGGATCACAAAAGGGAAGGACAGGCAACCAGCGTGAGAAGGTATGCCGAAAGAGGGAAGGGGTTAGATGTAGAGAAAGGTACATGGATCACAGAAGAGAAGGACAGGCAACGAGCGTCAGCAGATAGGCTGAGGGAGGGAAGGGGTTCGATGTAGAGAAAGGTGTATGGATCACAGAAGAGAAGGACAGGCAACCAGCGTGAGAAGGTAGGCCGAGGGAGGGAAGGGGTTAGATGTAGAGAAAGGTACATGGATCACAGAAGAGAAGGACAGGCAACCAGCGTGAGAAGGTAGGCTGAGGCAGGAAAGGGGTTATAGGTAGAGAAAGGTAAATGGATCACAGAAAGGAAAGGGCAGGCAACCAGTATGAGAAGGTAGGTTGAGGGAGGGAAAGGGTTAGAGGTAGAGAAAGGTACATGGATCACAGAAGATAAGGACAGGCAACCAGTGTGAGAAGGTAGACTGAGGGAGGGAAGGGGTAAGATGTAGAGAGAGGTACATGGATCACAGAAGAGAAGGAGAGCCAACCAGCATGAGAAGGTAGGCTGAGGCAGGGAAGGGGTTAGAGGTAGAGACAGGTAAATGGATCACAGAAAGGAAAGGGCAGGCAACCAGTATGAGAAGTTAGGTTGAGGGAGGGGAGGGGTTAGATGTAGAGAAAGGTACATGGATCACAGAAGAGAAGGACAGGCAACGAGCGTCAGAAGATAGGCTGAGGGAGGGAAGGGGTTCGATGTAGAGAAAGGTGTATGGGTCACAGAAGAGAAGGAGAGGCAACCAGCGTGAGAAGGTAGGCTGAGGGAGGGAAGGGGTTAGATGTAGAGAGAGGTACATGGATCACAAAAGAGAAGGACAGGCAACCAGCGTGAGAAGGTATGCCGAAAGAGGGAAGGGGTTAGATGTAGAGAAAGGTACACGGATCACAGAAGAGAAGGACAGGCAACAAGCGTCAGAAGATAGGCTGAGGGAGGGAAGGGGTTCAATGTAGAGAAAGGTGTATGGATCACAGAAGAGAAGGACAGGCAACCAGCGTGAGAAGGTAGGCTGAGGGAGGGAAGGGGTTAGATGTAGAGAGAGGTACATGGATCACAAAAGAGAAGGACAGGCAACCAGCGTGAGAAGGTATGCCGAAAGAGGGAAGGGGTTAGAGTTAGAGAAAGGTACATGGATCACAGAAGAGAAGGACAGGCAACCAGCGCGAGAGGGAGGGAAGGGGATAGATGTAGAGAAAGGTACATGGATCACAAAAGAGAAGAACAGACAACCAGCGTCAGAAGGTAGGCCGAGGGAGAGAAGGGGTTAGATGTAGAGAAAGGTACATCGATCACAGAAGAGAAGGACAGGTAACCAGCGTGAGAAGGTAGGCTAAGGGAAGGAAGGGATTAGATGTAGAGAAAGGTACATGGATCACAGAAAGGAAAGGGCAGGCAACCAGTATGAGAAGGTAGGTTGAGGGAGGGAAGGGGTTAGATGTAGAGAAAGGTACATGGATCACAGAAGAGAAGGACAGGCAACCAGCGTGAGAAGGCAGGCCGAGGGAGGGAAGGGGTTAGAGTTAGAGAAACGTACATGGATCACAGAAGAGAAGGGCAGGCAACCAGCGTGAGAAGGTAGGCTGAGGGAA
This sequence comes from Ambystoma mexicanum, assembly GCF_040938575.1. NCBI lineage: Eukaryota > Metazoa > Chordata > Amphibia > Caudata > Ambystomatidae > Ambystoma > Ambystoma mexicanum. The sequence continues at coordinate 1,014,396,228 of NC_090926.1, read as the reverse complement.
GGAAGGGATTAGATGTAGAGAAAGGTACATGGATCACAGAAGTGAAGGACAGGCAGCCAGCATGAGAAGGTAGGCCGAGGGAGGGAAGGGGTCAGATGTAGAGAAAGGTACATGGATCACAGAAGAGATGGACAGGCAACCAGTGTGAGAAGGTAGGCTAAGGGAGGGAAGGGCTTAGATGTAGAGAAAGGTACATGGATCACAGAAGAGAAGGTCAGGCAACGAGCGCGAGAATTGAGGCTGAGGGAGGGAAGGGGTTAGATGTAGAGAAAGGTACATGGATCACAGAAGAGAAGGACAGGCAACCAGCGCGAGAAGGTAGGCTGAGGGAGGGAAGAGGTTAGATGTAGAAAAAGGTACATGGATCACAGAAGAGAAGGAAAGGCAACCAGCGTGAGAAGGTAGGCCGAGGGAGGGAAGGGGTTAGAGTTAGAGAAAGGTACATGGATCACAGAAGAGAAAGACAGGCAACCAGCGTGAGAAGGTAGGCTGGGGCAGGAAAAGGGTTAGAGGTAGAGACAGTTAAATGGATCACAGAAAGGAAAGGGCAGGCAACCAGTATGAGAAGGTAGCCTGAGGGAGGGAGAGGGTAAGATGTAGAGGAAGGTACATGGATCACAGAAGAGAAGGGAAGGCAACCAGCGTTAGAAGGTAGGCTGAGGGAGGGAAGGGGTAAGAGGTAGAGAAAGGTACATGGATCACAGAAGAGAAGGACAGGCAGCCAGCATGAGAAGGTAGGCTGAGGGAGGGAAGGGGTCAGATGTAGAGAAAGGTACATGGATCACAGAAGAGAAGGACAGGCATCCAGCGTGAGAAGGTAGGCTGAGGGAGGGAAGGGGTAAGATGTAGAGAAAGGTACATGGATCACAGAAGAGAAGGACAGGCAACCAGCGTGAGAAGGTAGGCCGAGGGAGGGAAGGTGTTAGAATTAGAGAAAGGTACATGGATCACAGAAGAGAAGGACAGGCAACCAGCGTGAGAAGGTAGGCTGAGCAAGGGAAGTGGTAAGAGGTAGAGACAGGTAAATGGATCACAGAAAGGAAAGGGCAGGCAACCAGTATGAGAAGGTAGGTTGAGGGAGGCAAAGGGTTAGATGTAGAGAAAGGTACATGGATCACAGAAGAGAAGGACAGGCAGACAGCGTGCAAAGGTAGGCCGAGGGAGGGAAGGGGTCAGATGTACAGAAAGGTAGATGGATCACAAAAGAGAAGGACAGGCATCCAGCGTGAGAAGGTAGGCTGAGGGAGGGAAGGGGTTAGATGTAGAGAAAGGTACATGGATCACAGAAGAGAAGGACAGGCAACCAGCGTGAGAAGGTAGGCTGAGGCAGGGAAGGGGTTAGAGGTAGAGACAGGTAAATGGATCACAGAAAGGAAAGGGCAGGCAACCAGTATGAGAAGGTAGGTTGAGGGAGGGAAGGGGTTAGATGTAGAGAAAGGTACATGGATCACAGAAGAGAAGGACAGGCAACCAGCGTGAGAAGGCAGGCCGAGGGAGGGAAGGGGTTAGAGTTAGAGAAACGTACATGGATCACAGAAGAGAAGGGCAGGCAACCAGCATGAGAAGGTAGGCTGAGGGAAGGAAGGGATTAGATGTAGAGAAAGGTACATGGATCACAGAAGAGAAGGACAGGCAGCCAGCATGAGAAGGTAGGCCGAGGGAGGGAAGGGGTCAGATGTAGAGAAAGGTACATGGATCACAGAAGAGATGGACAGGCAACCAGTGTGAGAAGGTAGGCTAAGGGAGGGAAGGGCTTAGATGTAGAGAAACGTACATGGATCACAGAAGAGAAGGTCAGGCAACGAGCGCGAGAATTGAGGCTGAGGGAGGGAAGGGGTTAGATGTAGAGAAAGGTACATGGATCACAGAAGAGAAGGACAGGCAACCAGCGCGAGAAGGTAGGCTGAGGGAGGGAAGAGGTTAGATGTAGAGAAAGGTACATGGATCACAGAAGAGAAGGACAGGCAACCAGCGTGAGAAGGTAGGCCGAGGGAGGGAAGGGGTTAGAGTTAGAGAAAGGTACATGGATCACAGAAGAGAAAGACAGGCAACCAGCGTGAGAAGGTAGGCTAGGGCAGGAAAAGGGTTAGAGGTAGAGACAGGTAAATGGATCACAGAAAGGAAAGGGCAGGCAACCAGTATGAGAAGGTAGCCTGAGGGAGGGAGAGGGTAAGATGTAGAGGAAGGTACATGGATCACAGAAGAGAAGGGAAGGCAACAAGCGTTAGAAGGTAGGCTGAGGGAGGGAAGGGGTAAGAGGTAGAGAAAGGTACATGGATCACAGAAGAGAAGGACAGGCAGCCAGCATGAGAAGGTAGGCTGAGGGAGGGAAGGGGTCAGATGTAGAGAAAGGTACATGGATCACAGAAGAGAAGGACAGGCATCCAGCATGAGAAGGTAGGCTGAAGGAGGGAAGGGGTCAGATGTAGAGAAAGGTACATGGATCACAGAAGAGAAGGACAGGCAACCAGCGTGAGAAGGTAGGCCGAGGGAGGGAAGGTGTTAGAATTAGAGAAAGGTACATGGATCACAGAAGAGAAGGACAGGCAACCAGCGTGAGAAGGTAGGCTGAGGAAGGGAAGTGGTAAGAGGTAGAGACAGGTAAATGGATCACAGAAAGGAAAGGGCAGGCAACCAGTATGAGAAGGTAGGTTGAGGGAGGCAAAGGGTTAGATGTAGAGAAAGGTACATGGATCACAGAAGAGAAGGACAGGCAGACAGCGTGCGAAGGTAGGCCGAGGGAGGGAAGGGGTCAGATGTAGAGAAAGGTACATGGATCACAGAAGAGAAGGACAGGCATCCAGCGTGAGAAGGTAGGCTGAGGGAGGGAAGGGGTTAGATGTAGAGAAAGGTACATGGATCACAGAAGAGAAGGACAGGCAACCAGCGTGAGAAGGTAGGCTGAGGCAGGGAAGGGGTTAGAGGTAGAGACAGGTAAATGGATCACAGAAAGGAAAGGGCAGGCAACCAGTATGAGAAGGTAGGTTGAGGGAGGCAAAGGGTTAGATGTAGAGAAAGGTACATGGATCACAGAAGAGAAGGACAGGCAACCAGCGTGAGAAGGTAGGCTGAGGCGGGGAAGGGGTTAGAGGTAGAGACAGGTAAATGGATCACAGAAAGGAAATGGCAGGCAACCAGTATGAGAAGGTAGGTTGAGGGAGGCAAAGGGTTAGATGTAGAGAAAGGTACATGAATTACAGAAGAGAAGGACAGGCAACCAGCGTGAGAAGGTAGACTGAGGGAGGGAAGGGGTAAGATGTAGAGAGAGGTACATGGATCACAGAAGAGAAGGACAGGCAACCAGCGTTCGAAGGTAGGCTGGGGCAGGAAAAGGGTTAGAGGTAGAGACAGGTAAATGGATCACAGAAAGGAAAGGGCAGGCAACCAGTATGAGAAGGTAGCCTGAGGGAGGGAGAGGGTAAGATGTAGAGGAAGGTACATGGATCACAGAAGAGAAGGGAAGGCAACCAGCGTTAGAAGGTAGGCTGAGGGAGGGAAGGGGTAAGAGGTAGAGAAAGGTACATGGATCACAGAAGAGAAGGACAGGCAGCCAGCATGAGAAGGTAGGCCGAGGGAGGGAAGGGGTCAGATGTAGAGAAAGGTACATGGATCACAGAAGAGAAGGACAGGCATCCAGCGTGAGAAGGTAGGCTGAGGGAGGGAAGGGGTCAGATGTAGAGAAAGGTACATGGATCACAGAAGAGAAGGACAGGCAACCAGCGTGAGAAGGTAGGCCGAGGGAGGGAAGGTGTTAGAATTAGAGAAAGGTACATGGATCACAGAAGAGAAGGACAGGCAACCAGCGTGAGAAGGTAGGCTGAGGAAGGGAAGTGGTAAGAGGTAGAGACAGGTAAATGGATCACAGAAAGGAAAGGGCAGGCAACCAGTATGAGAAGGTAGGTTGAGGGAGGCAAAGGGTTAGATGTAGAGAAAGGTACATGGATCACAGAAGAGAAGGACAGGCAGACAGCGTGCGAAGGTAGGCCGAGGGAGGGAAGGGGTCAGATGTAGAGAAAGGTACATGGATCACAGAAGAGAAGGACAGGCATCCAGCGTGAGAAGGTAGACTGAGGGAGGGAAGGGGTTAGATGTAGAGAAAGGTACATGGATCACAGAAGAGAAGGACAGGCAACCAGCGTGAGAAGGTAGACTGAGGCAGGGAAGGGGTTAGAGGTAGAGACAGGTAAATGGATCACAGAAAGGAAAGGGCAGGCAACCAGTATGAGAAGGTAGGTTGAGGGAGGCAAAGGGTTAGATGTAGAGAAAGGTACATGGATCACAGAAGAGAAGGACAGGCAACCAGCGTGAGAAGGTAGGCTGAGGCAGGGAAGGGGTTAGAGGTAGAGACAGGTAAATGGATCACAGAAAGGAAATGACAGGCAACCAGTATGAGAAGGTAGGTTGAGGGAGGCAAAGGGTTAGATGTAGAGAAAGGTACATGAATTACAGAAGAGAAGGACAGGCAACCAGCGTGAGAAGGTAGACTGAGGGAGGGAAGGGGTAAGATGTAGAGAGAGGTACATGGATCACAGAAGAGAAGGACAGGCAACCAGCGTGAGAAGGTAGGCTGAGGGAGGGAAGGGGTTAGATGTAGAGAGAGGTACATTGATCACAGAAGAGAAGGAGAGGCAACCAGCATGAGAAGGTAGGCTGAGGCAGGGAAGGGGTTAGAGGTGGAGACATGTAAATGGATCACAGAAAGGAAAGGGGAGGCAACCAGTATGAGAAGGTAGGTTGAGGGAGGGAAGGGGTTAGATGTAGAGAGAGGTACATGGGTCACAGAAGAGAAGAACAGGCAACTTGCGTGAGAAGGTATGCCGAGGGAGGGAAGGTGTTAGAGTTAGAGAAAGGTACATGGATCACAGAAGAGAAGGACAGGCAACCAGCATGAGAAGGTAGGCTGAGGGAGGGAAGGGGTCAGATGTAGAGAAAGGAGCATGGATCACAGAAGAGAAGGACAGGCATCCAGCGTGAGAAGGTAGGCCGAGGGAGGGAAGGGGTTAGATGTAGAGAAAGGTACATGGATCACAGAAGAGAAGGACAGGCAACCAGCGTGAGAAGGTAGGCTGAGGCAGGAAAGGGGTTAGAGGTAGAGACAGGTAAATGGATCACAGAAAGGAAAGGGCAGGCAACCAGTATGAGAAGGTAGGTTGAGGGAGGGAAAGGGTTAGATGTAGAGAAAGGTACATGGATCACAGAAGATAAGGACAGGCAACCAGCGTGAGAAGGTAGACTGAGGGAGGGAAGGGGTAAGATGTAGAGAGAGGTACATGGATCACAGAAGAGAAGGAGAGCCAACCAGCATGAGAAGGTAGGCTGAGGCAGGGAAGGGGTTAGAGGTAGAGACAGGTAAATGGATCACAGAAAGGAAAGGGCAGGCAACCAGTATGAGAAGTTAGGTTGAGGGAGGGGAGGGGTTAGATGTAGAGAAAGGAACATGGATCACAGAAGAGAAGGACAGGCAACGAGCGTCAGAAGATAGGCTGAGGGAGGGAAGGGGTTCGATGTAGAGAAAGGTGTATGGATCACAGAAGAGAAGGACAGGCAACCAGCGTGAGAAGGTAGGCTGAGGGAGGGAAGGGGTTAGATGTAGAGAGAGGTACATGGATCACAAAAGGGAAGGACAGGCAACCAGCGTGAGAAGGTATGCCGAAAGAGGGAAGGGGTTAGATGTAGAGAAAGGTACATGGATCACAGAAGAGAAGGACAGGCAACGAGCGTCAGCAGATAGGCTGAGGGAGGGAAGGGGTTCGATGTAGAGAAAGGTGTATGGATCACAGAAGAGAAGGACAGGCAACCAGCGTGAGAAGGTAGGCCGAGGGAGGGAAGGGGTTAGATGTAGAGAAAGGTACATGGATCACAGAAGAGAAGGACAGGCAACCAGCGTGAGAAGGTAGGCTGAGGCAGGAAAGGGGTTAGAGGTAGAGACAGGTAAATGGATCACAGAAAGGAAAGGGCAGGCAACCAGTATGAGAAGGTAGGTTGAGGGAGGGAAAGGGTTAGATGTAGAGAAAGGTACATGGATCACAGAAGATAAGGACAGGCAACCAGTGTGAGAAGGTAGACTGAGGGAGGGAAGGGGTAAGATGTAGAGAGAGGTACATGGATCACAGAAGAGAAGGAGAGCCAACCAGCATGAGAAGGTAGGCTGAGGCAGGGAAGGGGTTAGAGGTAGAGACAGGTAAATGGATCACAGAAAGGAATGGGCAGGCAACCAGTATGAGAAGTTAGGTTGAGGGAGGGGAGGGGTTAGATGTAGAGAAAGGTACATGGATCACAGAAGAGAAGGACAGGCAACGAGCGTCAGAAGATAGGCTGAGGGAGGGAAGGGGTTCGATGTAGAGAAAGGTGTATGGGTCACAGAAGAGAAGGAGAGGCAACCAGCGTGAGAAGGTAGGCTGAGGGAGGGAAGGGGTTAGATGTAGAGAGAGGTACATGGATCACAAAAGAGAAGGACAGGCAACCAGCGTGAGAAGGTATGCCGAAAGAGGGAAGGGGTTAGAGTTAGAGAAAGGTACATGGATCACAGAAGAGAAGGACAGGCAACCAGCGCGAGAAGGTATGTTGAGGGAGGGAAGGGGATAGATGTAGAGAAAGGTACATGGATCACAAAAGAGAAGAACAGACAACCAGCGTCAGAAGGTAGGCCGAGGGAGGAAAGGGGTTAGATGTAGAGAAAGGTACATCGATCACAGAAGAGAAGGACAGGTAACCAGCGTGAGAAGGTAGGCTGAGGGAAGGAAGGGATTAGATGTAGAGAAAGGTACATGGATCACAGAAGAGAAGGCCAGGCAACCAGGGTGAGAAGGTAGGCTGAGGGAGGGAAGGGGTTAGAGTTAGAGAAAGGTACATGGATCACAGAAGAGAAGGACAGGCAAACAGCGTGAGAAGGTAGGCTGAGGGAGGGATGGGGTTAGAGGTAGAGAAAGGTACATGGATCACAGAAGAGAAGAACAGGCAACCAGCGTGAGAAGATAGGCTGAGGGAGGGATGGGGTTAGAGGTAGAGAAAGGTACATGGATCACAAAAGAGAAGAACAGGCAACCAGTGTGAGAAGGTAGGCCGAAGGAGGGAAGGGGTTAGAGTTAGAGAAAGGTACATGGATCACAGAAGAGAAGGACAGGAAACCAGCGTGAGAAGGTAGGCTGAGGGAGGGAAGGGGTAAGATTTAGAGAGAGGTACATGGATCACAGAAGAGAAGGACAGGCAACCAGCGTGAGAAGGTAGGCTGAGGGAGGGACTGGGTTAGAGGTAGAGAGAGGTACATGGATCACAGAAGAGAAGGACAGGCAACCCGCGTGAGAACATAGGCTGAGGGAGGGACAGGGTTAGAGGTAGAGAAAGGTACATGGATCACAGAAGAGAAGAACAGGCAACCAGCGTGAGAAGGTATGCAGAGGGAGGGAAGGTGTTAGAGTTAGAGAAAGGTACAGACATCACAGAAGAGAAGGACAGGCAACTAGCATGAGAAGGTAGGCCGAGGGAGGGAAGGGGTCAGATGTAGAGAAAGGAACATGGATCACAGAAGAGAAGGACAGGCAACCAGTGTGAGAAGGTAGGCTGAGGGAGGGAAGGGCTAAGATGTAGAGAGAGGTACATGGATCACAGAAGAGAAGGACAGGCAACCCGCGTGAGAACATAGGCTGAGGGAGGGACAGGGTTAGAGGTAGAGAAAGGTACATGGATCACAGAAGAGAAGAACAGGCAACCAGCGTGAGAAGGTATGCCGAGGGAGGGAAGGTGTTAGAGTTAGAGAAAGGTACAGGCATCACAGAAGAGAAGGACAGGCAACCAGCATGAGAAGGTAGGCCGAGGGAGGGAAGGGGTCAGATGTAGAGAAAGGAACATGGATCACAGAAGAGAAGGACAGGCAACCAGCGTGAGAAGGTAGGCCAAGGGAGGGAAGGGGTTAGATGTAGAGAAAGGTACATGGATCACAGAAGAGAAGGACAGGCAGCCAGTGTGAGAAGGTAGACCGAGGGAGGGAAGGGGTTAGATGTAGAGAGAGGTACATGGATCACAGAAGAGAAGGACAGGCAGCCAGCGTGAGAAGGTAGGCTGAGGGAGGGAAGGGTTTAGATGTAGAGAGAGGTATATGGATCACAGAAGAGAAGGAGAGGCAACCAGCGTGAGCAGATAGGCCGAGGGAGGGAAGGGGTCAGATGTAGAGAAACGTACATGGATCACAGAAGAGAAGGGCAGGCAACCAGCATGAGAAGGTAGGCTGAGGGAAGGAAGGGATTAGATGTAGAGAAAGGTACATGGATCACAGAAGAGAAGGACAGGCAGCCAGCATGAGAAGGTAGGCCGAGGGAGGGAAGGGGTCAGATGTAGAGAAAGGTACATGGATCACAGAAGAGATGGACAGGCAACCAGTGTGAGAAGGTAGGCTAAGGGAGGGAAGGGCTTAGATGTAGAGAAAGGTACATGGATCACAGAAGAGAAGGTCAGGCAACGAGCGTGAGAATTGAGGCTGAGGGAGGGAAGGGGTTAGATGTAGAGAAAGGTACATGGATTACAGAAGAGAAGGACAGGCAACCAGCGCGAGAAGGTAGGCTGAGGGAGGGAAGAGGTTAGATGTAGAGAAAGGTACATGGATCACAGAAGAGAAGGACAGGCAACCAGCGTGAGAAGGTAGGCTGAGGGAGGGAAGGGGTTAGAGTTAGAGAAAGGTACATGGATCACAGAAGAGAAAGACAGGCAACCAGCGTGAGAAGGTAGGCTGGGGCAGGAAAAGGGTTAGAGGTAGAGACAGGTAAATGGATCACAGAAAGGAAAGGGCAGGCAACCAGTATGAGAAGGTAGCCTGAGGGAGGGAGAGGGTAAGATGTAGAGGAAGGTACATGGATCACAGAAGAGAAGGGAAGGCAACCAGCGTTAGAAGGTAGGCTGAGGGAGGGAAGGGGTAAGAGGTAGAGAAAGGTACATGGATCACAGAAGAGAAGGACAGGCAGCCAGCATGAGAAGGTAGGCCGAGGGAGGGAAGGGGTCAGATGTAGAGAAAGGTACATGGATCACAGAAGAGAAGGACAGGCATCCAGCGTGAGAAGGTAGGCTGAGGGAGGGAAGGGGTCAGATGTAGAGAAAGGTACATGGATCACAGAAGAGAAGGACAGGCAACCAGCGTGAGAAGGTAGGCCGAGGGAGGGAAGGTGTTAGAATTAGAGAAAGGTACATGGATCACAGAAGAGAAGGACAGGCAACCAGCGTGAGAAGGTAGGCTGAGGAAGGGAAGTGGTAAGAGGTAGAGACAGGTAAATGGATCACAGAAAGGAAAGGGCAGGCAACCAGTATGAGAAGGTAGGTTGAGGGAGGCAAAAGGTTAGATGTAGAGAAAGGTACATGGATCACAAAAGACAAGGACAGGCAGACAGCGTGCGAAGGTAGGCCGAGGGAGGGAAGGGGTCAGATGTAGAGAAAGGTACATGGATCACAGAAGAGAAGGACAGGCATCCAGCGTGAGAAGGTAGGCTGAGGGAGGGAAGGGGTTAGAGGTAGAGACAGGTAAATGGATCACAGAAAGGAAAGTGCAGGCAACCAGTATGAGAAGGTAGGTTGAGGGAGGCAAAGGGTTAGATGTAGAGAAAGGTACATGGATCACAGAAGAGAAGGACAGGCAACCAGCGTGAGAAGGTAGGCTGAGGCAGGGAAGGGGTTAGAGGTAGAGACAGGTAAATGGATCACAGAAAGGAAATGGCAGGCAACCAGTATGAGAAGGTAGGTTGAGGGAGGCAAAGGGTTAGATGTAGAGAAAGGTACATGAATTACAGAAGAGAAGGACAGGCAACCAGCGTGAGAAGGTAGACTGAGAGAGGGAAGGGGTAAGATGTAGAGAGAGGTACATGGATCACAGAAGAGAAGGACAGGCAACCAGCGTGAGAAGGTAGGCTGAGGGAGGGAAGGGGTTAGATGTAGAGAGAGGTACATGGATCACAGAAGAGAAGGAGAGGCAACCAGCATGAGAAGGTAGGCTGAGGCAGGGAAGGGGTTAGAGGTAGAGACATGTAAATGGATCACAGAAAGGAAAGGGGAGGCAACCAGTATGAGAAGGTAGGTTGAGGGAGGGAAGGGGTTAGATGTAGAGAGAGGTACATGGGTCACAGAAGAGAAGAACAGGCAACTTGCGTGAGAAGGTATGCCGAGGGAGGGAAGGTGTTAGAGTTAGAGAAAGGTACATGGATCACAGAAGAGAAGGACAGGCAACCAGCATGAGAAGGTAGGCTGAGGGAGGGAAGGGGTCAGATGTAGAGAAAGGAGCATGGATCACAGAAGAGAAGGACAGGCATCCAGCGTGAGAAGGTAGGCCGAGGGAGGGAAGGGGTTAGATGTAGAGAAAGGTACATGGATCACAGAAGAGAAGGACAGGCAACCAGCGTGAGAAGGTAGGCTGAGGCAGGAAAGGGGTTAGAGGTAGAGACAGGTAAATGGATCACAGAAAGGAAAGGGCAGGCAACCAGTATGAGAAGGTAGGTTGAGGGAGGGAAAGGGTTAGATGTAGAGAAAGGTACATGGATCACAGAAGATAAGGACAGGCAACCAGCGTGAGAAGGTAGACTGAGGGAGGGAAGGGGTAAGATGTATAGAGAGTTACATGGATCACAGAAGAGAAGGACAGGCAACCAGTGTGAGAAGGTAGGCCGAGGGAGGGAAGGTGTTAGAATTAGAGAAAGGTACATGGATCACAGAAGAGAAGGACAGGCAACCAGCGTGAGAAGGTAGGCTGAGGAAGGGAAGTGGTAAGAGGTAGAGACAGGTAAATGGATCACAGAAAGGAAAGGGCAGGCAACCAGTATGAGAAGGTAGGTTGAGGGAGGCAAAAGGTTAGATGTAGAGAAAGGTACATGGATCACAAAAGACAAGGACAGGCAGACAGCGTGCGAAGGTAGGCCGAGGGAGGGAAGGGGTCAGATGTAGAGAAAGGTACATGGATCACAGAAGAGAAGGACAGGCATCCAGCGTGAGAAGGTAGGCTGAGGGAGGGAAGGGGTTAGAGGTAGAGACAGGTAAATGGATCACAGAAAGGAAAGTGCAGGCAACCAGTATGAGAAGGTAGGTTGAGGGAGGCAAAGGGTTAGATGTAGAGAAAGGTACATGGATCACAGAAGAGAAGGACAGGCAACCAGCGTGAGAAGGTAGGCTGAGGCAGGGAAGGGGTTAGAGGTAGAGACAGGTAAATGGATCACAGAAAGGAAATGGCAGGCAACCAGTATGAGAAGGTAGGTTGAGGGAGGCAAAGGGTTAGATGTAGAGAAAGGTACATGAATTACAGAAGAGAAGGACAGGCAACCAGCGTGAGAAGGTAGACTGAGAGAGGGAAGGGGTAAGATGTAGAGAGAGGTACATGGATCACAGAAGAGAAGGACAGGCAACCAGCGTGAGAAGGTAGGCTGAGGGAGGGAAGGGGTTAGATGTAGAGAGAGGTACATGGATCACAGAAGAGAAGGAGAGGCAACCAGCATGAGAAGGTAGGCTGAGGCAGGGAAGGGGTTAGAGGTAGAGACATGTAAATGGATCACAGAAAGGAAAGGGGAGGCAACCAGTATGAGAAGGTAGGTTGAGGGAGGGAAGGGGTTAGATGTAGAGAGAGGTACATGGGTCACAGAAGAGAAGAACAGGCAACTTGCGTGAGAAGGTATGCCGAGGGAGGGAAGGTGTTAGAGTTAGAGAAAGGTACATGGATCACAGAAGAGAAGGACAGGCAACCAGCATGAGAAGGTAGGCTGAGGGAGGGAAGGGGTCAGATGTAGAGAAAGGAGCATGGATCACAGAAGAGAAGGACAGGCATCCAGCGTGAGAAGGTAGGCCGAGGGAGGGAAGGGGTTAGATGTAGAGAAAGGTACATGGATCACAGAAGAGAAGGACAGGCAACCAGCGTGAGAAGGTAGGCTGAGGCAGGAAAGGGGTTAGAGGTAGAGACAGGTAAATGGATCACAGAAAGGAAAGGGCAGGCAACCAGTATGAGAAGGTAGGTTGAGGGAGGGAAAGGGTTAGATGTAGAGAAAGGTACATGGATCACAGAAGATAAGGACAGGCAACCAGCGTGAGAAGGTAGACTGAGGGAGGGAAGGGGTAAGATGTATAGAGAGTTACATGGATCACAGAAGAGAAGGAGAGCCAACCAGCATGAGAAGGTAGGCTGAGGCAGGGAAGGGGTTAGAGGTAGAGACAGGTAAATGGATCACAGAAAGGAAAGGGCAGGCAACCAGTATGAGAAGTTAGGTTGAGGGAGGGGAGGGGTTAGATGTAGAGAAAGGAACATGGATCACAGAAGAGAAGGACAGGCAACGAGCGTCAGAAGATAGGCTGAGGGAGGGAAGGGGTTCGATGTAGAGAAAGGTGTATGGATCACAGAAGAGAAGGACAGGCAACCAGCGTGAGAAGGTAGGCTGAGGGAGGGAAGGGGTTAGATGTAGAGAGAGGTACATGGATCACAAAAGGGAAGGACAGGCAACCAGCGTGAGAAGGTATGCCGAAAGAGGGAAGGGGTTAGATGTAGAGAAAGGTACATGGATCACAGAAGAGAAGGACAGGCAACGAGCGTCAGCAGATAGGCTGAGGGAGGGAAGGGGTTTGATGTAGAGAAAGGTGTATGGATCACAGAAGAGAAGGACAGGCAACCAGCGTGAGAAGGTAGGCCGAGGGAGGGTAGGGTTAGATGTTAGAGAAAGGTACATGGATCACAGAAGAGAAGGACAGGCAACCAGCGTGAGAAGGTAGGCTGAGGCAGGAAAGGGGTTAGAGGTAGAGACAGGTAAATGGATCACAGAAAGGAAAGGGCAGGCAACCAGTATGAGAAGGTAGGTTGAGGGAGGGAAAGGGTTAGATGTCGAGAAAGGTACATGGATCACAGAAGATAAGGACAGGCAACCAGTGTGAGAAGGTAGACTGAGGGAGGGAAGGGGTAAGATGTAGAGAGAGGTACATGGATCACAGAAGAGAAGGAGAGCCAACCAGCATGAGAAGGTAGGCTGAGGCAGGGAAGGGGTTAGAGGTAGAGACAGGTAAATGGATCACAGAAAGGAAAGGGCAGGCAACCAGTATGAGAAGTTAGGTTGAGGGAGGGGAGGGGTTAGATGTAGAGAAAGGTACATGGATCACAGAAGAGAAGGACAGGCAACGAGCGTCAGAAGATAGGCTGAGGGAGGGAAGGGGTTCGATGTAGAGAAAGGTGTATGGATCACAGAAGAGAAGGACAGGCAACCAGCGTGAGAAGGTAGGCTGAGGGAGGGAAGGGGTTAGATGTAGAGAGAGGTACATGGATCACAAAAGAGAAGGACAGGCAACCAGCGTGAGAAGGTATGCCGAAAGAGGGAAGGGGTTAGATGTAGAGAAAGGTACACGGATCACAGAAGAGAAGGACAGGCAACGAGCGTCAGAAGATAGGCTGAGGGAGGGAAGGGGTTCAATGTAGAGGAAGGTGTATGGATCACAGAAGAGAAGGACAGGCAACCAGCGTGAGAAGGTAGGCTGAGGGAGGGAAGGGGTTAGATGTAGAGAGAGGTACATGGATCACAAAAGAGAAGGACAGGCAACCAACGTGAGAAGGTATGCCGAAAGAGGGAAGGGGTTAGAGTTAGAGAAAGGTACATGGATCACAGAAGAGAAGGACAGGCAACCAGCGCGAGAAGGTATGTTGAGGGAGGGAAGGGGATAGATGTAGAGAAAGGTACATGGATCACAAAAGAGAAGAACAGACAACCAGCGTCAGAAGGTAGGCCGAGGGAGGGAAGGGGTTAGATGTAGAGAAAGGTACATCGATCACAGAAGAGAAGGACAGGTAACCAGCGTGAGAAGGTAGGCTGAGGGAAGGAAGGGATTAGATGTAGAGAAAGGTACATGGATCACAGAAGAGAAGGCCAGGCAACCAGGGTGAGAAGGTAGGCTGAGGGAGGGAAGGGGTTAGAGTTAGAGAAAGGTACATGGATCACAGAAGAGAAGGACAGGCAACCAGCGTGAGAAGGTAGGCTGAGGGAGGGATGGGGTTAGAGGTAGAGAAAGGTACATGGATCACAGAAGAGAAGAACAGGCAACCAGCGTGAGAAGATAGGCTGAGGGAGGGATGGGTTTAGAGGTAGAGAAAGGTACATGGATCACAAAAGAGAAGAACAGGCAACTAGCGTGAGAAGGTAGGCCGAAGGAGGGAAGGGGTTAGAGTTAGAGAAAGGTACATGGATCACAGAAGAGAAGGACAGGCAACCAGCGTGAGAAGGTAGGCTAAGGGAGGGAAGGGGTAAGATTTAGAGAGAGGTACATGGATCACAGAAGAGAAGGACAGGCAACCAGCGTGAGAAGGTAGGCTGAGGGAGGGACTGGGTTAGAGGTAGAGAAAGGTACATGGATCACAGAAGAGAAGGACAGGCAACCAGTGTGAGAAGGTAGGCTGAGGGAGGGAAAGGGTAATATGTAGAGAGAGGTACATGGATCACAGAAGAGAAGGACAGGCAACCCGCGTGAGAAGGTATGCCGAGGGAGGGAAGGTGTTAGAGTTAGAGAAAGGTACAGACATCACAGAAGAGAAGGACAGGCAACTAGCATGAGAAGGTAGGCCGAGGGAGGGAAGGGGTCAGATGTAGAGAAAGGAACATGGATCACAGAAGAGAAGGACAGGCAACCAGTGTGAGAAGGTAGGCTGAGGGAGGGAAGGGCTAAGATGTAGAGAGAGGTACATGGATCACAGAAGAGAAGGACAGGCAACCCGCGTGAGAACATAGGCTGAGGGAGGGACAGGGTTAGAGGTAGAGAAAGGTACATGGATCACAGAAGAGAAGAACAGGCAACCGGTATGCCGAGGGAGGGAAGGTGTTAGAGTTAGAGAAAGGTACAGGCATCACAGAAGAGAAGGACAGGCAACCAGCATGAGAAGGTAGGCCGAGGGAGGGAAGGGGTCAGATGTAGAGAAAGGAACATGGATCACAGAAGAGAAGGACAGGCAACCAGCGTGAGAAGGTAGGCCAAGGGAGGGAAGGGGTCAGATGTAGAGAAAGGAACATGGATCACAGAAGAGAAGGACAGGCAACCAGCGTGAGAAGGTAGGCCAAGGGAGGGAAGGGGTTAGATGTAGAGAGAGGTACATGGATCACAGAAGAGAAGGACAGGCAGCCAGCGTGAGAAGGTAGGCTGAGGGAGGGAAGGGTTTAGATGTAGAGAGAGGTACATGGATCACAGAAGAGAAGGAGAGGCAACCAGCGTGAGCAGATAGGCCGAGGGAGGGAAGGGGTCAGATGTAGAGAAAGGAACATGGATCACAGAAGAGAAGGACAGGCAACCAGCGTGAGAAGGTAGGCCAAGGGAGGGAAGGGGTTAGATGTAGAGAAAGGTACATGGATCACAGAAGAGAAGGACAGGCAGCCAGCGTGAGAAGGTAGGCCGAGGGAGGGAAGGGGTTAGATGTAGAGAGAGGTACATGGATCACAGAAGAGAAGGACAGGCAGCCAGCGTGAGAAGGTAGGCTGAGGGAGGGAAGGGTTTAGATGTAGAGAGAGGTACATGGATCACAGAAGAGAAGGAGAGGCAACCAGCGTGAGCAGATAGGCCGAGGGAGGGAAGGGGTCAGATGTAGAGAAAGGAACATGGATCACTGAAGAGAAGGACAGGCAACCAGCGTGAGAAGGTAGGCCAAGGGAGGGAAGGGGTTAGATGTAGAGAAAGGTACATGGATCACAGAAGAGAAGGACAGGCAGCCAGCGTGAGAAGGTAGGCCGATAGAGGGAAGGGGTTAGATGTAGAGAGAGGTGCATGGATAACAGAAGAGAAGGACAGACAGCCAGTGTGAGAAGGTAGGCTGAGGGAGGGAAGGGTTTAGATGTAGAGAGAGGTACATGGATCACAGAAGAGAAGGAGAGGCAACCAGCATGAGAAGGTAGGCCGAGGGAGGAAGGGGTTAGATGTAGGGAAAGATACATGGATCACAGAAGAGAAGGACAGGCAACCAGCGTGAGCAGATAGGCCGAGGGAGGGAAGGGGTCAGATGTACAGAAAGGAACATGGATCACAGAAGAGAAGGACAGGCAACCAGCGTGAGAAGGTAGGCTGAGGGAGGGATGGGGTTAGAGGTAGAGAAAGGTACATGGATCACAGAAGAGAAGAACAGGCAACCAGCGTGAGAAGATAGGCTGAGGGAGGGATGGGGTTAGAGGTAGAGAAAGGTACATGGATCACAAAAGAGAAGAACAGGCAACCAGCGTGAGAAGGTAGGCCGAAGGAGGGAAGGGGTTAGAGTTAGAGAAAGGTACATGGATCACAGAAGAGAAGGACAGGCAACCAGCGTGAGAAGGTAGGCTGAGGGAGGGAAGGGGTAAGATTTAGAGAGAGGTACATGGATCACAGAAGAGAAGGACAGGCAACCAGCGTGAGAAGGTAGGCTGAGGGAGGGACTGGGTTAGAGGTAGAGAAAGGTACATGGATCACAGAAGAGAAGGACAGGCAACCAGTGTGAGAAGGTAGGCTGAGGGAGGGAAAGGGTAATATGTAGAGAGAGGTACATGGATCACAGAAGAGAAGGACAGGCAACCCGCGTGAGAAGGTATGCCGAGGGAGGGAAGGTGTTAGAGTTAGAGAAAGGTACAGACATCACAGAAGAGAAGGACAGGCAACTAGCATGAGAAGGTAGGCCGAGGGAGGGAAGGGGTCAGATGTAGAGAAAGGAACATGGATCACAGAAGAGAAGGACAGGCAACCAGTGTGAGAAGGTAGGCTGAGGGAGGGAAGGGCTAAGATGTAGAGAGAGGTACATGGATCACAGAAGAGAAGGACAGGCAACCCGCGTGAGAACATAGGCTGAGGGAGGGACAGGGTTAGAGGTAGAGAAAGGTACATGGATCACAGAAGAGAAGAACAGGCAACCGGTATGCCGAGGGAGGGAAGGTGTTAGAGTTAGAGAAAGGTACAGGCATCACAGAAGAGAAGGACAGCAACCAGCATGAGAAGGTAGGCCGAGGGAGGCAAGGGGTCAGATGTAGAGAAAGGAACATGGATCACAGAAGAGAAGGACAGGCAACCAGCGTGAGAAGGTAGGCCAAGGGAGGGAAGGGGTTAGATGTAGAGAAACTTACATGGATCACAGAAGAGAAGGACAGGCAGCCAGTGTGAGAAGGTAGACCGATGGAGGGAAGGGGTTAGATGTAGAGAGAGGTACATGGATCACAGAAGAGAAGGACAGGCAGCCAGCGTGAGAAGGTAGGCTGAGGGAGGGAAGGGTTTAGATGTAGAGAGAGGTACATGGATCACAGAAGAGAAGGACAGGCAGCCAGCGTGAGAAGGTAGGCAGAGGGAGGGAAGGGGTTAGATGTAGAGAGAGGTACATGGATCACAGAAGAGAAGGACAGGCAGCCAGCGTGAGAAGGTAGGCTGAGGGAGGGAAGGGTTTAGATGTAGAGAGAGGTACATGGATCACAGAAGAGAAGGAGAGGCAACCAGCGTGAGCAGATAGGCCGAGGGAGGGAAGGGGTCAGATGTAGAGAAAGGAACATGGATCACTGAAGAGAAGGACAGGCAACCAGCGTGAGAAGGTAGGCCAAGGGAGGGAAGGGGTTAGATGTAGAGAAAGGTACATGGATCACAGAAGAGAAGGACAGGCAGCCAGCGTGAGCAGATAGGCCGAGGGAGGGAAGGGGTCAGATGTAGAGAAAGGAACATGGATCACAGAAGAGAAGGACAGGCAACCAGCGTGAGAAGGTAGGCCAAGGGAGGGAAGGGGTTAGATGTAGAGAAAGGTACATGGATCACAGAAGAGAAGGACAGGCAGCCAGCGTGAGAAGGTAGGCAGAGGGAGGGAAGGGGTTAGATGTAGAGAGAGGTACATGGATCACAGAAGAGAAGGACAGGCAGCCAGCGTGAGAAGGTAGGCTGAGGGAGGGAAGGGTTTAGATGTAGAGAGAGGTACATGGATCACAGAAGAGAAGGAGAGGCAACCAGCGTGAGCAGATAGGCCGAGGGAGGGAAGGGGTCAGATGTAGAGAAAGGAACATGGATCACTGAAGAGAAGGACAGGCAACCAGCGTGAGAAGGTAGGCCAAGGGAGGGAAGGGGTTAGATGTAGAGAAAGGTACATGGATCACAGAAGAGAAGGACAGGCAGCCAGCGTGAGAAGGTAGGCCGATAGAGGGAAGGGGTTAGATGTAGAGAGAGGTGCATGGATCACAGAAGAGAAGGACAGGCAGCCAGTGTGAGAAGGTAGGCTGAGGGAGGGAAGGGTTTAGATGTAGAGAGAGGTACATGGATCACAGAAGAGAAGGAGAGGCAACCAGCGTGAGAAGGTAGGCCGAGGGAGGAAGGGGTTAGATGTAGGGAAAGATACATGGATCACAGAAGAGAAGGACAGGCAACCAGCGTGAGAAGGTAGGCCAAGGGAGGGAAGGAGTTAGATGTAGAGAAAGGTACATGGATCACAGAAGAGAAGGACAGGCAGCCAGCGTGAGAAGGTAGGCCGAGGGAGGGAAGGGGTTAGATGTAGAGAGAGGTACATGGATCACAGAAGAGAAGGACAGGCAGCCAGCGTGAGAAGGTAGGCCGAGGGAGAGAAGGGGTTAGATGTAGAGAGAGGTACATGGATCACAGAAGAGTAGGACAGGCAGCCAGTGTGAGAAGGTAGGCTGAGGGAGGGAAGGGGTTAGATGTAGAGAGAGGTACATGGATCACAGAAGAGAAGGACAGGCAGCCAGTGTGAGAAGGTAGGCTGAAGGAGGGAAGGAGTTAGATGTAGAGAGAGGTACATGGATCACAGAAGAGAAGGAGAGGCAACCAGTATGAGAAGGTAGGTTGAGGGAGGGAAGGGGATGTAGCAAAAGATACATGGATCACAGAAGAGAAGGCCAGGCAACCAGCGTGAGAAGGTAGGCTGAGGGAGGGAAGGGGTTAGATGTAGAGAGAGGTACATGGATCACAGAAGAGAAAGACAGGCATCCAGCGTGAGAAGGTAGGCCGAGGGAGGGAAGGGGTTAGATGTAGAGAAAGGTACATGGATCACAGAAGAGAAGGACAGGCAGCCAGCGTGAGAAGGTAGGCTGAGGGAGAGAAGGGGTTAGATGTAGAGAAAGGTAAATGGATCACAGAAGAGAAGGACAGGCAGCCAAGCGTGAGAAGGTAGGCTGAGGGAGGGAAGGGGTTAGAGTTATAGAAAGGTACATGGATCACAGAAGAGAAGGACAGGCAGCCAGCGTGGGAACGTAGGCTGAGTGAGAGAAGGGGTTAGATGTAGAGAAAGGTACATGGATCACAGAAGAGAAGGACAGGCAACCAGCGTGAGAAGGTAGGCCGAGGGAGGGAAGGGGTTAGATGTAGAGAAAGGTACATGGATCACAGAAGAGAAGGACAGGCAACCAGCGTGAGAAGGTAGGCTGAGGCAGGAAAGGGGTTAGAGGTAGAGACAGGTAAATGGATCACAGAAAGGAAAGGGCAGGCAACCAGTATGAGAAGGTAGGTTGAGGGAGGGAAAGGGTTAGATGTCGAGAAAGGTACATGGATCACAGAAGATAAGGACAGGCAACCAGTGTGAGAAGGTAGACTGAGGGAGGGAAGGGGTAAGATGTAGAGAGAGGTACATGGATCACAGAAGAGAAGGAGAGCCAACCAGCATGAGAAGGTAGGCTGAGGCAGGGAAGGGGTTAGAGGTAGAGACAGGTAAATGGATCACAGAAAGGAAAGGGCAGGCAACCAGTATGAGAAGTTAGGTTGAGGGAGGGGAGGGGTTAGATGTAGAGAAAGGTACATGGATCACAGAAGAGAAGGACAGGCAACGAGCGTCAGAAGATAGGCTGAGGGAGGGAAGGGGTTCGATGTAGAGAAAGGTGTATGGATCACAGAAGAGAAGGACAGGCAACCAGCGTGAGAAGGTAGGCTGAGGGAGGGAAGGGGTTAGATGTAGAGAGAGGTACATGGATCACAAAAGAGAAGGACAGGCAACCAGCGTGAGAAGGTATGCCGAAAGAGGGAAGGGGTTAGATGTAGAGAAAGGTACACGGATCACAGAAGAGAAGGACAGGCAACGAGCGTCAGAAGATAGGCTGAGGGAGGGAAGGGGTTCAATGTAGAGAAAGGTGTATGGATCACAGAAGAGAAGGACAGGCAACCAGCGTGAGAAGGTAGGCTGAGGGAGGGAAGGGGTTAGATGTAGAGAGAGGTACATGGATCACAAAAGAGAAGGACAGGCAACCAGCGTGAGAAGGTATGCCGAAAGAGGGAAGGGGTTAGAGTTAGAGAAAGGTACATGGATCACAGAAGAGAAGGACAGGCAACCAGCGTGAGAAGGTATGTTGAGGGAGGGAAGGGGATAGATGTAGAGAAAGGTACATGGATCACAAAAGAGAAGAACAGACAACCAGCGTCAGAAGGTAGGCCGAGGGAGGGAAGGGGTTAGATGTAGAGAAAGGTACATCGATCACAGAAGAGAAGGACAGGTAACCAGCGTGAGAAGGTAGGCTGAGGGAAGGAAGGGATTAGATGTAGAGAAAGGTACATGGATCACAGAAGAGAAGGCCAGGCAACCAGGGTGAGAAGGTAGGCTGAGGGAGGGAAGGGGTTAGAGTTAGAGAAAGGTACATGGATCACAGAAGAGAAGGACAGGCAACCAGCGTGAGAAGGTAGGCTGAGGGAGGGATGGGGTTAGAGGTAGAGAAAGGTACATGGATCACAAAAGAGAAGAACAGGCAACCAGCGTGAGAATGTAGGCCGAAGGAGGGAAGGGGTTAGAGTTAGAGAAAGGTACATGGATCACAGAAGAGAAGGACAGGCAACCAGCGTGAGAGGGTAGGCTGAGGGAGGGAAGGGGTAAGATTTAGAGAGAGGTACATGGATCACAGAACAGAAGGACAGGCAACCAGCGTGAGAAGGTAGGCTGAGGGAGGGACTGGGTTAGAGGTAGAGAAAGGTACATGGATCACAGAAGAGAAGGACAGGCAACCAGTGTGAGAAGGTAGGCTGAGGGAGGGAAAGGGTAATATGTAGAGAGAGGTACATGGATCACAGAAGAGAAGGACAGGCAACCCGCGTGAGAAGGTATGCCGAGGGAGGGAAGGTGTTAGAGTTAGAGAAAGGTACAGACATCACAGAAGAGAAGGACAGGCAACTAGCATGAGAAGGTAGGCCGAGGGAGGGAAGGGGTCAGATGTAGAGAAAGGAACATGGATCACAGAAGAGAAGGACAGGCAACCAGTGTGAGAAGGTAGGCTGAGGGAGGGAAGGGCTAAGATGTAGAGAGAGGTACATGGATCACAGAAGAGAAGGACAGGCAACCCGCGTGAGAACATAGGCTGAGGGAGGGACAGGGTTAGAGGTAGAGAAAGGTACATGGATCACAGAAGAGAAGAACAGGCAACCGGTATGCCGAGGGAGGGAAGGTGTTAGAGTTAGAGAAAGGTACAGGCATCACAGAAGAGAAGGACAGGCAACCAGCATGAGAAGGTAGGCCGAGGGAGGGAAGGGGTCAGATGTAGAGAAAGGAACATGGATCACAGAAGAGAAGGACAGGCAACCAGCGTGAGAAGGTAGGCCAATGGAGGGAAGGGGTTAGATGTAGAGAAAGGTACATGGATCACAGAAGAGAAGGACAGGCAGCCAGTGTGAGAAGGTAGACCGAGGGAGGGAAGGGGTTAGATGTAGAGAGAGGTACATGGATCACAGAAGAGAAGGACAGGCAGCCAGCGTGAGAAGGTAGGCTGAGGGAGGGAAGGGTTTAGATGTAGAGAGAGGTACATGGATCACAGAAGAGAAGGAGAGGCAACCAGCATGAGCAGATAGGCCGAGGGAGGGAAGGGGTCAGATGTAGAGAAAGGAACATGGATCACAGAAGAGAAGGACAGGCAACCAGCGTGAGAAGGTAGGCCAAGGGAGGGAAGGGGTTAGATGTAGAGAAAGGTACATGGATCACAGAAGAGAAGGACAGGCAGCCAGCGTGAGAAGGTAGGCTGAGGGAGGGAAGGGTTTAGATGTAGAGAGAGGTACATGGATCACAGAAGAGAAGGAGAGGCAACCAGCGTGAGCAGATAGGCCGAGGGAGGGAAGGGGTCAGATGTAGAGAAAGGAACATGGATCACTGAAGAGAAGGACAGGCAACCAGCGTGAGAAGGTAGGCCAAGGGAGGGAAGGGGTTAGATGTAGAGAAAGTTACATGGATCACAGAAGAGAAGGACAGGCAGCCAGCGTGAGAAGGTAGGCCGATAGAGGGAAGGGGTTAGATGTAGAGAGAGGTGTATGGATCACAGAAGAGAAGGACAGGCAGCCAGTGTGAGAAGGTAGGCTGAGGGAGGGAAGGGTTTAGATGTAGAGAGAGGTACATGGATCACAGAAGAGAAGGAGAGGCAACCAGCATGAGAAGGTAGGCCGAGGGAGGAAGGGGTTAGATGCAGGGAAAGATACATGGATCACAGAAGAGAAGGACAGGCAACCAGCGTGAGCAGATAGGCCGAGGGAGGGAAGGGGTCAGATGTACAGAAAGGAACATGGATCACAGAAGAGAAGGACAGGCAACCAGCGTGAGAAGGTAGGCTGAGGGAGGGATGGGGTTAGTGGTAGAGAAAGGTACATGGATCACAGAAGAGAAGAACAGGCAACCAGCGTGAGAAGATAGGCTGAGGGAGGGATGGGGTTAGAGGTAGAGAAAGGTACATGGATCACAAAAGAGAAGAACAGGCAACCAGCGTGAGAAGGTAGGCCGAAGGAGGGAAGGGGTTAGAGTTAGAGAAAGGTACATGGATCACAGAAGAGAAGGACAGGCAACCAGCGTGAGAAGGTAGGCTGAGGGAGGGAAGGGGTAAGATTTAGAGAGAGGTACATGGATCACAGAAGAGAAGGACAGGCAACCAGCGTGAGAAGGTAGGCTGAGGGAGGGACTGGGTTAGAGGTAGAGAAAGGTACATGGATCACAGAAGAGAAGGACAGGCAACCAGTGTGAGAAGGTAGGCTGAGGGAGGGAAAGGGTAATATGTAGAGAGAGGTACATGGATCACAGAAGAGAAGGACAGGCAACCCGCGTGAGAAGGTATGCCGAGGGAGGGAAGGTGTTAGAGTTAGAGAAAGGTACAGACATCACAGAAGAGAAGGACATGCAACTAGCATGAGAAGGTAGGCCGAGGGAGGGAAGCGGTCAGATGTAGAGAAAGGAACATGGATCACAGAAGAGAAGGACAGGCAACCAGTGTGAGAAGGTAGGCTGAGGGAGGGAAGGGCTAAGATGTAGAGAGAGGTACATGGATCACAGAAGAGAAGGACAGGCAACCCGCGTGAGAACATAGGCTGAGGGAGGGACAGGGTTAGAGGTAGAGAAAGGTACATGGATCACAGAAGAGAAGAACAGGCAACCGGTATGCCGAGGGAGGGAAGGTGTTAGAGTTAGAGAAAGGTACAGGCATCACAGAAGAGAAGGACAGGCAACCAGCATGAGAAGGTAGGCCGAGGGAGGCAAGGGGTCAGATGTAGAGAAAGGAACATGGATCATAGAAGAGAAGGACAGGCAACCAGCGTGAGAAGGTAGGCCAAGGGAGGGAAGGGGTTAGATGTAGAGAAAGGTACATGGATCACAGAAGAGAAGGACAGGAAGCCAGTGTGAGAAGGTAGACCGAGGGAGGGAAGGGGTTAGATGTAGAGAGAGGTACATGGATCACAGAAGAGAACGACAGGCAGCCAGCGTGAGAAGGTAGGCTGAGGGAGGGAAGGGTTTAGATGTAGAGAGAGGTACATGGATCACAGAAGAGAAGGAGAGGCAACCAGCGTGAGCAGATAGGCCGAGGGAGGGAAGGGGTCAGATGTAGAGAAAGGAACATGGATCACAGAAGAGAAGGACAGGCAACCAGCGTGAGAAGGTAGGCCAAGGGAGGGAAGGGGTTAGATGTAGAGAAAGGTACATGGATCACAGAAGAGAAGGACAGGCAGCCAGCGTGAGAAGGTAGGCCGAGGGAGGGAAGGGGTTAGATGTAGAGAGAGGTACATGGATCACAGAAGAGAAGGACAGGCAGCCAGCGTGAGAAGGTAGGCTGAGGGAGGGAAGGGTTTAGATGTAGAGAGAGGTACATGGATCACAGAAGAGAAGGAGAGGCAACCAGCGTGAGCAGATAGGCCGAGGGAGGGAAGGGGTCAGATGTAGAGAAAGGAACATGGATCACTGAAGAGAAGGACAGGCAACCAGCGTGAGAAGGTAGGCCAAGGGAGGGAAGGGGTTAGATGTAGGGAAAGGTACATGGATCACAGAAGAGAAGGACAGGCAGCCAGCGTGAGAAGGTAGGCCGATAGAGGGAAGGGGTTAGATGTAGAGAGAGGTGCATGGATCACAGAAGAGAAGGACAGGCAGCCAGTGTGAGAAGGTAGGCTGAGGGAGGGAAGGGTTTAGATGTAGAGAGAGGTACATGGATCACAGAAGAGAAGGAGAGGCAACCAGCATGAGAAGGTAGGCCGAGGGAGGAAGGGGTTAGATGTAGGGAAAGATACATGGATCACAGAAGAGAAGGA
The DNA here is from genome assembly GCF_040938575.1 of Ambystoma mexicanum. Classification (NCBI taxonomy): domain Eukaryota; kingdom Metazoa; phylum Chordata; class Amphibia; order Caudata; family Ambystomatidae; genus Ambystoma; species Ambystoma mexicanum. The sequence goes on along the minus strand of NC_090926.1, from coordinate 1,014,371,793 downwards.
CAGGCAACCAGCGTGAGCAGATAGGCCGAGGGAGGGAAGGGGTCAGATGTACAGAAAGGAACATGGATCACAGAAGAGAAGGACAGGCAACCAGCGTGAGAAGGTAGGCCAAGGGAGGGAAGGAGTTAGATGTAGAGAAAGGTACATGGATCACAGAAGAGAAGGACAGGCAGCCAGCGTGAGAAGGTAGGCCGAGGGAGGGAAGGGGTTAGATGTAGAGAGAGGTACATGGATCACAGAAGAGAAGGACAAGCAGCCAGCGTGAGAAGGTAGGCCGAGGGAGGGAAGGGGTTAGATGTAGAGAGAGGTACATGGATCTCAGAAGAGAAGGACAGGCAGCCAGTGTGAGAAGGTAGGCTGAGGGAGGGAAGGAGTTAGATGTAGAGAGAGGTACATGGATCACCGAAGAGAAGGAGAGGCAACCAGTATGAGAAGGTAGGTTGAGGGAGGGAAGGGGATGTAGCAAAAGATACTCATAGAAGAGAAGGCCAGGCAACCAGCGTGAGAAGGTAGGCTGAGGGAGGGAAGGGGTTAGATGTAGAGAGAGGTACATGGATCACAGAAGAGAAAGACAGGCATCCAGCGTGAGAAGGTAGGCCGAGGGAGGGAAGGGGTTAGATGTAGAGAAAGGTACATGGATCACAGAAGAGAAGGACAGGCAGCCAGCGTGAGAAGGTAGGCTGAGGGAGAGAAGGGGTTAGATGTAGAGAAAGGTAAATGGATCACAGAAGATAAGGACAGGCAGCCAGCGTGAGAAGGTAGGCTGAGGGAGGGAAGGGGTTAGAGTTATAGAAAGGTACATGGATCACAGAAGAGAAGGACAGGCAGCCAGCGTGAGAACGTAGGCTGAGGGAGAGAAGGGGTTAGATGTAGAGAAAGGTACATGGATCACAGAAGAGAAGGACAGGGAGCCAGTGTGAGAAGGTAGGCTGAGGGAGGGAAGGGTTAGAGTTAGAGAAAGGTATTTGGATCACAGAAGAGAGGTACATGGATCACAGAAGAGAAGGAGAGGCAACCAGCATGAGAAGGTAGGCCGAGGGAGGAAGGGGTTAGATGTAGGGAAAGATACATGGATCACAGAAGAGAAGGACAGGCAACCAGCGTGAGAAGGTAGGCCAAGGGAGGGAAGGAGTTAGATGTAGAGAAAGGTACATGGATCACAGAAGAGAAGGACAGGCAGCCAGCGTGAGAAGGTAGGCCGAGGGAGGGAAGGGGTTAGATGTAGAGAGAGGTACATGGATCACAGAAGAGAAGGACAGGCAGCCAGCGTGAGAAGGTAGGCCGAGGGAGGGAAGGGGTTAGATGTAGAGAGAGGTACATGGATCACAGAAGAGTAGGACAGGCAGCCAGTGTGAGAACGTAGGCTGAGGGAGGGAAGGGGTTAGATGTAGAGAGAGGTACATGGATCACAGAAGAGAAGGACAGGCAGCCAGTGTGAGAAGGTAGGCTGAAGGAGGGAAGGAGTTAGATGTAGAGAGAGGTACATGGATCACAGAAGAGAAGGAGAGGCAACCAGTATGAGAAGGTAGGTTGAGGGAGGGAAGGGGATGTAGCAAAAGATACATGGATCACAGAAGAGAAGGCCAGGCAACCAGCGTGAGAAGGTAGGCTGAGGGAGGGAAGGGGTTAGATGTAGAGAGAGGTACATGGATCACAGAAGAGAAAGACAGGCATCCAGCGTGAGAAGGTAGGCCAAGGGAGGGAAGGGGTTAGATGTAGAGAAAGGTACATGGATCACAGAAGAGAAGGACAGGCAGCCAGCGTGAGAAGGTAGGCTGAGGGAGAGAAGGGGTTAGATGTAGAGAAAGGTAAATGGATCACAGAAGAGAAGGACAGGCAGCCAGCGTGAGAAGGTAGGCTGAGGGAGGGAAGGGGTTAGAGTTATAGAAAGGTACATGGATCACAGAAGAGAAGGACAGGCAGCCAGCGTGAGAACGTAGGCTGAGGGAGAGAAGGGGTTAGATGTAGAGAAAGGTACATGGATCACAGAAGAGAAGGACAGGCAGCCAGTGTGAGAAGGTAGGCTGAGGGAGGGAAGGGTTAGAGTTAGAGAAAGGTATTTGGATCACAGAAGAGAGGTACATGGATCACAGAAGAGAAGGAGAGGCAACCAGCATGAGAAGGTAGGCCGAGGGAGGAAGGGGTTAGATGTAGGGAAAGATACATGGATCACAGAAGAGAAGGACAGGCAACCAGCGTGAGAAGGTAGGCCAAGGGAGGGAAGGAGTTAGATGTAGAGAAAGGTACATGGATCACAGAAGAGAAGGACAGGCAGCCAGCGTGAGAAGGTAGGCCGAGGGAGGGAAGGGGTTAGATGTAGAGAGAGGTACATGGATCACAGAAGAGAAGGACAGGCAGCCAGCGTGAGAAGGTAGGCCGAGGGAGGGAAGGGGTTAGATGTAGAGAGAGGTACATGGATCACAGAAGAGTAGGACAGGCAGCCAGTGTGAGAAGGTAGGCTGAGGGAGGGAAGGGGTTAGATGTAGAGAGAGGTACATGGATCACAGAAGAGAAGGACAGGCAGCCAGTGTGAGAAGGTAGGCTGAAGGAGGGAAGGAGTTAGATGTAGAGAGAGGTACATGGATCACAGAAGAGAAGGAGAGGCAACCAGTATGAGAAGGTAGGTTGAGGGAGGGAAGGGGATGTAGCAAAAGATACATGGATCACAGAAGAGAAGGCCAGGCAACCAGCGTGAGAAGGTAGGCTGAGGGAGGGAAGGGGTTAGATGTAGAGAGAGGTACATGGATCACAGAAGAGAAAGACAGGCATCCAGCGTGAGAAGGTAGGCCAAGGGAGGGAAGGGGTTAGATGTAGAGAAAGGTACATGGATCACAGAAGAGAAGGACAGGCAGCCAGCGTGAGATGGTAGGCTGAGGGAGAGAAGGGGTTAGATGTAGAGAAAGGTAAATGGATCACAGAAGAGAAGGACAGGCAGCCAGCGTGAGAAGGTAGGCTGAGGGAGGGAAGGGGTTAGAGTTATAGAAAGGTACATGGATCACAGAAGAGAAGGACAGGCAGCCAGCGTGAGAACGTAGGCTGAGGGAGAGAAGGGGTTAGATGTAGAGAAAGGTACATGGATCACAGAAGAGAAGGACAGGCAGCCAGTGTGAGAAGGTAGGCTGAGGGAGGGAAGGGTTAGAGTTAGAGAAAGGTACATGGATCACAGAAGAGAGGTACATGGATCACAGAAGAGAAGGAGAGGCAACCAGCATGAGAAGGTAAGCCGAGGGAGGAAGGGGTTAGATGTAGGGAAAGATACATGGATCACAGAAGAGAAGGACAGGCAACCAGCGTGAGCAGATAGGCCGAGGGAGGGAAGGGGTCAGATGTAGAGAAAGGAACATGGATCACAGAAGAGAAGGACAGGCAACCAGCGTGAGAAGGTAGGCCAAGGGAGGGAAGGAGTTAGATGTAGAGAAAGGTACATGGATCACAGAAGAGAAGGACAGACAGCCAGCGTGAGAAGGTAGGCCGAGGGAGGGAAGGGGTTAGATGTAGAGAGAGGTACATGGATCACAGAAGAGAACGACAGGCAGCCAGTGTGAGAAGGTAGGCTGAGGGAGGGAAGGGGTTAGATGTAGAGAGAGGTACATGGATCACAGAAGAGAAGGAGAGGCAACCAGTATGAGAAGGTAGGTTGAGGGAGGGAAGGGGATGTAGCAAAAGATACATGGATCACAGAAGAGAAGGCCAGGCAACCAGCGTGAGAAGATAGGCTGTGGGAGGGAAGGGGTTAGATGTAGAGAGAGTTACATGGATCACAGAAGAGAAAGACAGGCATCCAGCGTGAGAAGGTAGGCCGAGGGAGGGAAGGGGTTAGATGTAGAGAAAGGTACATGGATCACAGAAGAGAAGGACAGGCAGCCAGCGTGAAAAGGTAGGCTGAGGGAGAGAAGGGGTTAGATGTAGAGAAAGGTAAATGGATCACAGAAGAGAAGGACAGGCAGCCAGCGTGAGAAGGTAGGCTGAGGGAGGGAAGGGGTTAGAGTTATAGAAAGGTACATGGATCACAAAAGAGAAGGACAGGCAGCCAGCGTGAGAACCTAGGCTGAGGGAGAGAAGGGGTTAGATGTAGAGAAAGGTACATGGATCACAGAAGAGAAGGACAGGCAGCCAGTGTGAGAAGGTAGGCTGAGGGAGGGAAGGGTTAGAGTTAGAGAAAGGTACATGGATCACAGAAGAGAAGAACAGGCAGCCAGCGTGAGAAGGTAGGCTGAGGGAGGGAAGGGGTTAGAGTTAGAGAAAGGTACATGGATCACAGAAGAGAAGGACAGGCAGCCAGCGTGAGAAGGTAGGCTGAGGGAGAGAAGGGGTTAGATGTAGAGAAAGGTAAATGGATCACAGAAGAGAAGGACAGGCAGCCAGCGTGAGAAGGTAGGCTGAGGGAGGGAAGGGGTTAGAGTTACAGAAAGGTACATGGATCACAGAAGAGAAGGACAGGCAACCAGCGTGAGAAGGTAGGCCAAGGGAGGGAAGGGGTTAGATGTAGAGAAAGGTACATGGATCACAGAAGAGAAGGACAGGCAGCCAGCGTGAGAAGGTAGGCTGAGGGAGGGAAGGGGTTAGATGTAGAGAGAGGTGCATGGATCACAGAAGAGAAGGACAGGCAGCCAGTGTGAGAAGGTAGGCTGAGGGAGGGAAGGGTTTAGATGTAGAGAGAGGTACATGGATCACAGAAGAGAAGGAGAGGCAACCAGCATGAGAAGGTAGGCCAAGGGAGGAAGGGGTTAGATGTAGAGAGAGGTACATGGATCACAGAAGAGAAGGAGAGGCAACCAGCGTGAGCAGATAGGCCGAGGGAGGGAAGGGGTCAGATGTAGAGAAAGGAACATGGATCACAGAAGAGAAGGACAGGAAACCAGCGTGAGAAGGTAGGCCAAGGGAGGGAAGGAGTCAGATGTAGAGAAAGGTACATGGATCACAGAAGAGAAGGACAGGCAGCCAGCGTGAGAAGGTAGGCCGAGGGAGGGAAGGGGTTAGATGTAGAGAGAGGAACATGGATCACAGAAGAGAAGGACAGGCAGCCAGCGTGAGAAGGTAGGCCGAGGGAGGGAAGGGGTTAGATGTAGAGAGAGGTACATGGATCACAGAAGAGAAGGACAGGCAGCCAGTGTGAGAAGGTAGGCTGAGGGAGGGAAGGGGTTAGATGTAGAGAGAGGTACATGGATCACAGAAGAGAAGGAGAGGCAACCAGTATGAGAAGGTAGGTTGAAAGAGGGAAGCGGATGTAGCAAAAGATACATGGATCACAGAAGAGAAGGCCAGGCAATCAGCGTGAGAAGGTAGGCTGAGGGAGGGAAGGGGTTAGATGTAGAGAGAGGTACATGGATCACAGAAGAGAAAGACAGGCATCCTGCGTGAGAAGGTAGGCCGAGGGAGGGAAGGGGTTAGATGTAGAGAAAGGTACATGGATCACAGAAGAGAAGGACAGGCAGCCAGTGTGAGAAGGTAGGCTGAGGGAGGGAAGGGTTAGAGTTAGAGAAAGGTACATGGATCACAGAAGAGAAGGACAGGCAGCCAGCGTGAGAAGGTAGGCTAAGGGAGGGAAGGGGTTAGAGTTATAGAAAGGTACATGGATCACAGAAGAGAAGGACAGGCAGCCAGCGTGAGAACGTAGGCTGAGGGAGAGAAGGGGTTAGATGTAGAGAAAGGTACATGGATCACAGAAGAGAAGGACAGGCAGCCAGTGTGAGAAGGTAGGCTGAGGGAGGGAAGGGTCAGATGTAGAGAAAGGAACATGGATCACAGAAGAGAAGGACAGGCAACCAGCGTGAGAAGGTAGGCCAAGGGAGGGAAGGAGTTAGATGTAGAGAAAGGTACATGGATCACAGAAGAGAAGGACAGACAGCCAGCGTGAGAAGGTAGGCCGAGGGAGGGAAGGGGTTAGATGTAGAGAGAGGTACATGGATCACAGAAGAGAAGGACAGGCAGCCAGCGTGAGAAGGTAGGCCGAGGGAGGGAAGGGGTTAGATGTAGAGAGAGGTACATGGATCACAGAAGAGAAGGACAGGCAGCCAGTGTGAGAAGGTAGGCTGAGGGAGGGAAGGGGTTAGATGTAGAGAGAGGTACATGGATCACAGAAGAGAAGGAGAGGCAACCAGTATGAGAAGGTAGGTTGAGGGAGGGAAGGGGATGTAGCAAAAGATACATGGATCACAGAAGAGAAGGCCAGGCAACCAGGGTGAGAAGGTAGGCTGTGGGAGGGAAGGGGTTAGATGTAGAGAGAGTTACATGGATCACAGAAGAGAAAGACAGGCATCCAGCGTGAGAAGGTAGGCCGAGGGAGGGAAGGGGTTAGATGTAGAGAAAGGTACATGGATCACAGAAGAGAAGGACAGGCAGCCAGCGTGAAAAGGTAGGCTGAGGGAGAGAAGGGGTTAGATGTAGAGAAAGGTAAATGGATCACAGAAGAGAAGGACAGGAAGCCAGCGTGAGAAGGTAGGCTGAGGGAGGGAAGGGGTTAGAGTTATAGAAAGGTACATGGATCACAAAAGAGAAGGACAGGCAGCCAGCGTGAGAACCTAGGCTGAGGGAGAGAAGGGGTTAGATGTAGAGAAAGGTACATGGATCACAGAAGAGAAGGACAGGCAGCCAGTGTGAGAAGGTAGGCTGAGGGAGGGAAGGGTTAGAGTTAGAGAAAGGTACATGGATCACAGAAGAGAAGGACAGGCAGCCAGCGTGAGAAGGTAGGCTGAGGGAGGGAAGGGGTTAGAGTTAGAGAAAGGTACATGGATCACAGAAGAGAAGGACAGGCAGCCAGCGTGAGAGGGTAGGCTGAGGGAGAGAAGGGGTTAGATGTAGAGAAAGGTAAATGGATCACAGAAGAGAAGGACAGGCAGCCAGCGTGAGAAGGTAGGCTGAGGGAAGGAAGGGGTTAGAGTTACAGAAAGGTACATGGATCACAGAAGAGAAGGACAGGCAACCAGCGTGAGAAGGTAGGCCAAGGGAGGGAAGGGGTTAGATATAGAGAAAGGTACATGGATCACAGAAGAGAAGGAGAGGCAACCAGTATGAGAGGGTAGGTTGAGAGAGGGAAGGGGATGTAGCAAAAGATACATGGATCACAGAAGAGAAGGCCAGGCAATCAGCGTGAGAAGGTAGGCTGAGGGAGGGAAGGGGTTAGATGTAGAGAGAGGTACATGGATCACAGAAGAGAAAGACAGGCATCCTGCGTGAGAAGGTAGGCCGAGGGAGGCAAGGGATTAGATGTAGAGAAAGGTACATGGATCACAGAAGAGAAGGACAGGCAGCCAGCGTGAGAAGGTAGGCTGAGGGAGAGAAGGGGTTAGATGTAGAGAAAGGTAAATGGATCACAGAAGAGAAGGACAGGCAGCCAGCGTGAGAAGGTAGGCTGAGGGAGGGAAGGGGTTAGAGTTATAGAAAGGTACATGGATCACAGAAGAGAAGGACAGGCAGCCAGCGTGAGAACGTAGGCTGAGGGAGAGAAGGGGTTAGATGTAGAGAAAGGTACATGGATCACAGAAGAGAAGGACAGGCAGCCAGTGTGAGAAGGTAGGCTGAGGGAGGGAAGGGTTAGAGTTAGAGAAAGGTACATGGATCACAGAAGAGAAGGACAGGCAGCCAGCGTGAGAAGGTAGGCTAAGGGAGGGAAGGGGTTAGAGTTAGAGAAAGGTACATGGATCACAGAAGAGAAGGACAGGCAGCCAGCGTGAGAAGGTAGGCTGAGGGAGAGAAGGGGTTAGATGTAGAGAAAGGTAAATGGATCACAGAAGAGAAGGACAGGCAGCCAGCGTGAGAAGGTAGGCTGAGGGAGGGAAGGGGTTAGAGTTAGAGAAAGGTACATGGATCACAGAAGAGAAGGACAGGCATCCAGCGTGAGAAGGTAGGCTGAGGGAGGGAAGGGATTAGAGTTAGAGAAAGGTACATGGATCACAGAAGAGAAGGACAGGCAGCCAGTGTGAGAAGGTAGGCTGAGGGAGGGAAGGGTTAGAGTTAGAGAAAGGTACATGGATCACAGAAGAGAAGGACAGGCAGCCAGTGTGAGAAGGTAGGCTGAGGGAGGGAAGGGGTTAGAGTTAGAGAAAGGTACATGGATCACAGAATTGAAGGACAGGCAGCCAGCGTGAGAAGGTAGACTGAGGGAGAGAAGGGGTTAGATGTAGAGAAAGGTAAATGGATCACAGAAGAGAAGGACAGGCAGCCAGCGTGAGAAGGTAGGCTGAGGGAGGGAAGGGGTTAGAGTTAGAGAAAGGTACATGGATCACAGAAGAGAAGGACAGGCATCCAGCGTGAGAAGGTAGGCTGAGGGAGGGAAGGGATTAGAGTTAGAAAAAGGTACATGGATCACAGAAGAGAAGGAAAGGCATCCAGCGTGAGAAGGTAGGCTGAGGGAGGGAAGGGGTTAGAGTTAGAGAAAGGTACATGGATCACAGAAGAGAAGGACATGCAACCAGCGTGAGAGGGTAGGCTGAGGGAGGGAAGGGCTTAGATGTAGAGAAAGGTCCATGGATCACAGAAGAGAAGGGTAGGCAACCAGCGTGAGAAGGTAGGCTGAGGGAGGGAAGGGCTTAGATGCAGAGAAAGGTAAATGGATCACAGAAGAGAAGGACAGGCAACCAGCGTGAGAAGGTAGGCTGAGGGAGGGAAGGGGTTAGATGTAGAGAAAGGTACATGGATCACAGAAGAGAAGGGAAGGCAACCAGCGTGAGAAGGTAGGCCGAGGGAGGGAAGGGGTTAGAGTTAGAGAAAGGTAAATGGATCACAGAAGAGAAGGACAGGCAACCAGCGTGAGAAGGTAGGCTGAGGGAGGGAAGGGGTAAGATTTAGAGAGAGGTACATGGATCACAGAAGAGAAGGACAGGCAACCAGCGTGAGAAGGTAGGCTGAGAGAGGGACTGGGTTAGAGGTAGAGAAAGGTACATGGATCACAGAAGAGAAGGACAGGCAACCAGTGTGAGAAGGTAGGCTGAGGGAGGGAAGGGGTAAGATGTAGAGAGAGGTACATGGATCACAGAAGAGAAGGACAGGCAACCCGCGTGAGAACATAGGCTGAGGGAGGGACAGGGTTAGAGGTAGAGAAAGGTACATGGATCACAGAAGAGAAGAACAGGCAACCAGCGTGAGAAGGTATGCCGAGGGAGGGAAGGTGTTAGAGTTAGAGAAAGGTACAGACATCACAGAAGAGAAGGACAGGCAACCAGCATGAGAAGGTAGGCCGAGGGAGGGAAGGGGTCAGATGTAGAGAAAGGAACATGGATCACAGAAGAGAAGGACAGGCAACCAGTGTGAGAAGGTAGGCTGAGGGAGGGAAGGGCTAAGATGTAGAGAGAGGTACATGGATCACAGAAGTGAAGGACAGGCAACCCGCGTGAGAACATAGGCTGAGGGAGGGACAGGGTTAGAGGTAGAGAAAGGTACATGGATCACAGAAGAGAAGAACAGGCAACCAGCATGAGAAGGTATGCCGAGGGAGGGAAGGTGTTAGAGTTAGAGAAAGGTACAGGCATCACAGAAGAGAAGGACAGGCAACCAGCATGAGAAGGTAGGCCGAGGGAGGGAAGGGGTCAGATGTAGAGAAAGGAACATGGATCACAGAAGAGAAGGACAGGCAACCAGCGTGAGAAGGTAGGCCAAGGGAGGGAAGGGGTTAGATGTAGAGAAAGGTACATGGATCACAGAAGAGAAGGACAGGCAGCCAGCGTGAGAAGGTAGACCGAGGGAGGGAAGGGGTTAGATGTAGAGAGAGGTACATGGATCACAGAAGAGAAGGACAGGCAGCCAGCGTGAGAAGGTAGGCTGAGGGAGGGAAGGGTTTAGATGTAGAGAGAGGTACATGGATCACAGAAGAGAAGGAGAGGCAACCAGCATGAGCAGATAGGCCGAGGGAGGGAAGGGGTCAGATGTAGAGAAAGGAACATGGATCACAGAAGAGAAGGACAGGCAACCAGCGTGAGAAGGTAGGCCGAGGGAGGGAAGGGGTTAGATGTAGAGAAAGGTACATGGATCACAGAAGAGAAGGACAGGCAGCCAGCGTGAGAAGGTAGGCTGAGGGAGGGACAGGGTTAGAGGTAGAGAAAGGTACATGGATCACAGAAGAGAAGAACAGGCAACCAGCGTGAGAAGGTATGCCGAGGGAGGGAAGGTGTTAGAGTTAGAGAAAGGTACAGGCATCACAGAAGAGAAGGACAGGCAACCAGCATGAGAAGGTAGGCCGAGGGAGGGAAGGGGTCAGATGTAGAGAAAGGAACATGGATCACAGAAGAGAAGGACAGGCAACCAGCGTGAGAAGGTAGGCCAAGGGAGGGAAGGGGTTAGATGTAGAGAAAGGTACATGGATCACAGAAGAGAAGGACAGGCAGCCAGCGTGAGAAGGTAGGCCGAGGGAGGGAAGGGGTTAGATGTAGAGAGAGGTACATGGATCACAGAAGAGAAGGACAGGCAGCCAGCGTGAGAAGGTAGGCTGAGGGAGGGAAGGGTTTAGATGTAGAGAGAGGTACATGGATCACAGAAGAGAAGGAGAGGCAACCAGCATGAGCAGATAGGCCGAGGGAGGGAAGGGGTCAGATGTAGAGAAAGGAACATGGATCACAGAAGAGAAGGACAGGCAACCAGCGTGAGAAGGTAGGCCGAGGGAGGGAAGGGGTTAGATGTAGAGAAAGGTACATGGATCACAGAAGAGAAGGACAGGCAGCCAGCGTGAGAAGGTAGGCCGAGGGAGGGAAGGGGTTAGATGTAGAGAGAGGTACATGGATCACAGAAGAGAAGGACAGGCAGCCAGCGTGAGAAGGTAGGCTGAGGGAGGGAAGGGTTTAGTTGTAGAGAGAGGTACATGGATCACAGAAGAGAAGGAGAGGCAACCAGCGTGAGCAGGTAGGCCAAGGGAGGGAAGGGGTTAGATGTAGAGAAAGGTACATGGATCACAGAAGAGAAGGACAGGCAGCCAGCGTGAGAAGGTAGGCCGATAGAGGGAAGGGGTTAGATGTAGAGAGAGGTGCATGGATCACAGAAGAGAAGGACAGGCAGCCAGTGTGAGAAGGTAGGCCGAGGGAGGGAAGGGTTTAGATGTAGAGAGAGGTACATGGATCACAGAAGAGAAGGAGAGGCAACCAGCATGAGAAGGTAGGCCGAAGGAGGAAGGGGTTAGATGTAGGGAAAGATACATGGATCACAGAAGAGAAGGACAGGCAACCAGCGTGAGCAGATAGGCCGAGGGAGGGAAGGGGTCAGATATAGAGAAAGGAACATGGATCACAGAAGAGAAGGACAGGCAACCAGGGTGAGAAGGTAGGCCAAGGGAGGGAAGGAGTTAGATGTAGAGAAAGGTACATGAATCACAGAAGAGAAGGACAGGCAGCCAGCGTGAGAAGGTAGGCCGAGGGAGGGAAGGGGTTAGATGTAGAGAGAGGTACATGGATCACAGAAGAGAAGGACAAGCAGCCAGCGTGAGAAGGTAGGCCGAGGGAGGGAAGGGGTTAGATGTAGAGAGAGGTACATGGATCACAGAAGAGAAGGACAGGCAGCCAGTGTGAGAAGGTAGGCTGAGGGAGGGAAGGGGTTAGATGTAGAGAGAGGTACATGGATCACAGAAGAGAAGGAGAGGCAACCAGTATGAGAAGGTAGGTTGAGGGAGGGAAGGGGATGTAGCAAAAGATACATGGATCACAGAAGAGAAGGCCAGGCAACCAGCGTGAGAAGGTAGGCTGAGGGAGGGAAGGGGTTAGATGTAGAGAGAGGTACATGGATCACAGAAGAGAAAGACAGGCATCCAGCATTAGAAGGTAGGCCGAGGGAGGGAAGGGGTTAGATGTAGAGAAAGGTACATGGATCACAGAAGAGAAGGACAGGCAGCCAGCGTGAGAAGGTAGGCTGAGGGAGAGAAGGGGTTAGATGTAGAGAAAGGTACATGGATCACAGAAGAGAAGGACAGGCAGCCAGTGTGAGAAGGTAGGCTGAGGGAGGGAAGGGTTAGAGTTAGAGAAAGGTACATGGATCACAGAAGAGAGGTACATGGATCACAGAAGAGAAGGAGAGGCAACCAGCATGAGAAGGTAGGCCGAGGGAGGAAGGGGTTAGATGTAGGGAAAGATACATGGATCACAGAAGAGAAGGACAGGCAACCAGCGTGAGCAGATAGGCCGAGGGAGGGAAGGGGTCAGATGTAGAGAAAGGAACATGGATCACAGAAGAGAAGGACAGGCAACCAGCGTGAGAAGGTAGGCCAAGGGAGGGAAGGAGTTAGATGTAGAGAAAGGTACATGGATCACAGAAGAGAAGGACAGGCAGCCAGCGTGAGAAGGTAGGCCGAGGGAGGGAAGGGGTTAGATGTAGAGAGAGGTACATGGATCACAGAAGAGAAGGACAGGCAGCCAGCGTGAGAAGGTAGGCCGAGGGAGGGAAGGGGTTAGATGTAGAGAGAGGTACATGGATCACAGAAGAGAAGGACAGGCAACCAGTGTGAGAAGGTAGGCTGAGGGATGGAAGGGGTTAGATGTAGAGAGAGGTACATGGATCACAGAAGAGAAGGACAGGCAGCCAGTGTGAGAAGGTAGGCTGAGGGAGGGAAGGGGTTAGATGTAGAGAGAGGTACATGGATCACAGAAGAGAAGGAGAGGCAACCAGTATGAGAAGGTAGGTTGAGGGAGGGAAGGGGATGTAGCAAAAGATACATGGATCACAGAAGAGAAGGCCAGGCAACCAGCGTGAGAAGGTAGGCTGAGGGAGGGAAGGGGTTAGATGTAGAGAGAGGTACATGGATCACAGAAGAGAAAGACAGGCATCCAGCGTGAGAAGGTAGGCCGAGGGAGGGAAGGGGTTAGATGTAGAGAAAGGTACATGGATCACAGAAGAGAAGGACAGGCAGCCAGCGTGAGAAGGTAGGCTGAGGGAGAGGAGGGGTTAGATGTAGAGAAAGGTAAATGGATCACAGAAGAGAAGGACAGGCAGCCAGCGTGAGAAGGTAGGCTGAGGGAGGGAAGGGGTTAGAGTTATAGAAAGGTACATGGATCACAGAAGAGAAGGACAGGCAGCCAGCGTGAGAACGTAGGCTGAGGGAGAGAAGGGGTTAGATGTAGAGAAAGGTACATGGATCACAGAAGAGAAGGACAGGCAGCCAGTGTGAGAAGGTAGGCTGAGGGAGGGAAGGGTTAGAGTTAGAGAAAGGTACATGGATCACAGAAGAGAGGTACATGGATCACAGAAGAGAAGGAGAGGCAACCAGCATGAGAAGGTAGGCCGAGGGAGGAAGGGGTTAGATGTAGGGAAAGATACATGGATCACAGAAGAGAAGGACAGGCAACCAGCGTGAGCAGATAGGCCGAGGGAGGGAAGGGGTCAGATGTAGAGAAAGGAACATGGATCACAGAAGAGAAGGACAGGCAACCAGCGTGAGAAGGTAGGCCAAGGGAGGGAAGGAGTTAGATGTAGAGAAAGGTACATGGATCACAGAAGAGAAGAACAGGCAGCCAGCATGAGAAGGTAGGCCGAGGGAGGGAAGGGGTTAGATGTAGAGAGAGGTACATGGATCACAGAAGAGAAGGACAGGCGCCAGCGTGAGAAGGTAGGCCGAGGGAGGGAAGGGGTTAGATGTAGAGAGAGGTACATGGATCACAGAAGAGAAGGACAGGCAGCCAATGTGAGAAGGTAGGCTGAGGGAGGGAAGGGGTTAGATGTAGAGAGAGGTACATGGATCACAGAAGAGAAGGAGAGGCAACCAGTATGAGAAGGTAGGTTGAGGGAGGGAAGGGGATGTAGCAAAAGATACACGGATCACAGAAGAGAAGGCCAGGCAACCAGCGTGAGAAGGTAGGCTGAGGGAGGGAAGGGGTTAGATGTAGAGAGAGGTACATGGATTACAGAAGAGAAAGACAGGCATCCAGCGTGAGAAGGTAGGCCGAGGAAGAGAAGGGGTTAGATGTAGAGAAAGGTACATGGATCACAGAAGAGAAGGACAGGCAGCCAGCGTGAGAACGTAGGCTGAGGTAGAGAAGGGGTTAGATGTAGAGAAAGGTACATGGATCACAGAAGAGAAGGACAGGCAGCCAGTGTGAGAAGGTAGGCTGAGGGAGGGAAGGGTTAGAGTTAGAGAAAGGTACATGGATCACAGAAGAGAAGGACAGGCAGCCAGCGTGAGAAGGTAGGCTGAGGGAGGGAAGGGGTTAGAGTTAGAGAAAGGTACATGGATCACAGAAGAGAAGGACAGGCAGCCAGCGTGAGAAGGTAGGCTGAGGGAGAGAAGGGGTTAGATGTAGAGAAAGGTAAATGGATCACAGAAGAGAAGGACAGGCAGCCAGCGTGAGAAGGTAGGCTGAGGGAGGGAAGGGGTTAGAGTTACAGAAAGGTACATGGATCACAGAAGAGAAGGACAGGCAACCAGCGTGAGAAGGTAGGCCAAGGGAGGGAAGGGGTTAGATGTAGAGAAAGGTACATGGATCACAGAAGAGAAGGACAGGCAGCCAGCGTGAGAAGGTAGGCCGATAGAGGGAAGGGGTTAGATGTAGAGAGAGGTGCATGGATCACAGAAGAGAAGGACAGGCAGCCAGTGTGAGAAGGTAGGCTGAGGGAGGGAAGGGTTTAGATGTAGAGAGAGGTACATGGATCACAGAAGAGAAGGAGAGGCAACCAGCATGAGAAGGTAGGCCGAGGGAGGAAGGGGTTAGATGTAGGGAAAGATACATGGATCACAGAAGAGAAGGACAGGCAACCAGCGTGAGCAGATAGGCCGAGGGAGGGAAGGGGTCAGATGTAGAGAAAGGAACATGGATCACAGAAGAGAAGGACAGGCAACCAGCGTGAGAAGGTAGGCCAAGGGAGGGAAGGAGTTAGATGTAGAGAAAGGTACATGGATCACAGAAGAGAAGGACAGGCAGCCAGCGTGAGAAGGTAGGCCGAGGGAGGGAAGGGGTTAGATGTAGAGAGAGGTACATGGATCACAGAAGAGAAGGACAGGCAGCCAGCGTGAGAAGGTAGGCCGAGGGAGGGAAGGGGTTAGATGTAGAGAGAGGTACATGGATCACAGAAGAGAAGGACAGGCAGCCAGTGTGAGAAGGTAGGCTGAGGGAGGGAAGGGGTTAGATGTAGAGAGAGGTACATGGATCACAGAAGAGAAGGAGAGGCAACCAGTATGAGAAGGTAGGTTGAGGGAGGGAAGGGGATGTAGCAAAAGATACATGGATCACAGAAGAGAAGGCCAGGCAACCAGCGTGAGAAGGTAGGCTGAGGGAGGGAAGGGGTTAGATGTAGAGAGAGGTACATGGATCACAGAAGAGAAAGACAGGCATCCAGCGTGAGAAGGTAGGCCGAGGGAGGGAAGGGGTTAGATGTAGAGAAAGGTACATGGATCACAGAAGAGAAGGACAGGCAGCCAGCGTGAGAAGGTAGGCTGAGGGAGAGAAGGGGTTAGATGTAGAGAAAGGTAAATGGATCACAGAAGAGAAGGATAGGCAGCCAGCGTGAGAAGGTAGGCTGAGGGAGGGAAGGGGTTAGAGTTATAGAAAGGTACATGGATCACAGAAGAGAAGGACAGGCAGCCAGCGTGAGAAGGTAGGCTGAGGGAGAGAAGGGGTTAGATGTAGAGAAAGGTACATGGATCACAGAAGAGAAGGACAGGCAGCCAGTGTGAGAAGGTAGGCTGAGGGAGGGAAGGGTTAGAATTAGAGAAAGGTACATGGATCACAGAAGAGAAGGACAGGCAGCCAGCGTGAGAAGGTAGGCTGAGGGAGGGAAGGGGTTAGAGTTAGAGAAAGGTACATGGATCACAGAAGAGAAGGACAGGCAGCCAGAGTGAGAAGGTAGGCTGAGGGAGAGAAGGGGTTAGATGTAGAGAAAGGTAAATGGATCACAGAAGAGAAGGACAGGCAGCCAGCGTGAGAAGGTAGGCTGATGGAGGGAAGGGGTTAGAGTTAGAGAAAGGTACATGGATCACAGAAGAGAAGGACAGGCATCCAGCGTGAGAAGGTAGGCTGAGGGAGGGAAGGGATTAGAGTTAGAGAAAGGTACATGGATCACAGAAGAGAAGGACAGGCAGCCAGCGTGAGAAGGTAGGCTGAGGGAGAGAAGGGGTTAGATGTAGAGAAAGGTAAATGGATCACAGAAGGGAAGGACAGGCAGCCAGCGTGAGAAGGTAGGCTGAGGGAGGGAAGGGGTTAGAGTTAGAGAAAGGTACATGGATCACAGAAGAGAAGGACAGGCATCCAGCGTGAGAAGGTAGGCTGAGGGAGGGAAGGGATTAGAGTTAGAGAAAGGGACATGGATCACAGAAGAGAAGGAAAGGCATCCAGCGTGAGAAGGTAGGCTGAGGCAGGGAAGGGGTTAGAGTTAGAGAAAGGTACATGGATCACAGAAGAGAAGGACATGCAACCAGCGTGAGAAGGTAGGCTGAGGGAGGGAAGGGCTTAGATGTAGAGAAAGGTCCATGGATCACAGAAGAGAAGGACAGGCAACCAGCGTGAGAAGGTAGGCTGAGGGAGGGAAGGGGTTAGATGTAGAGAAAGGTACATGGATCACAGAAGAGAAGGACAGGCAACCAGCGTGAGAAGGTAGGCCAAGGGAGGGAAGGGGTTAGAGTTAGAGAAAGGTAAATGGATCACAGAGAGAAGGACAGGCAACCAGCGTGAGAAGGTAGGCTGAGGGATGGATCTCAGAAGAGAAGGAGAGTCAACCATCATGAGAAGATAGGATGAGGCAGGGAAGGGGTTAGAAGTTGAGACAGGTAAATGGATCACAGAAAGGAAAGGGCATGGAACCAGTATGAGAAGGTAGGTTGAGGGAGGGAAGGGGTTAGATGTGGAGTAAGGTACATGGATCACAGAAGCGAAGGACAGGCAACTAGCGTGAGAAGGTAGGCTGAGGGATGGAAGGGGTTAGATGTAGAGAGAGGTACATGGATCACAGAAGAGAAGGAGAGGCAACCAGCATGAGAAGGTAGGCTGAGGCAGGGAAGGGGTTAGAGGTAGAGACAGGTAAATGGATCACAGAAAGGAAAGGGCAGGCAACCAGTATGAGAAGGTAGGTTGAGGGAGGGAAAGGGTTAGATGTAGAGAAAGGTACATGGATCACAGAAGAGAAGGACAGGCAACCAGTGTGAGAAGGTAGACTGAGGGAGGGAAGGGGTAAGATGTAGAGAGAGGTACATCGATCACAGAAGAGAAGGACAGGCAACCAGCGTGCGAAGGTAGGCTGAGGGATGGAAGGGGTTAGATGTAGAGAGAGGTACATGGATCACAGAAGAGAAGGAGAGGCAACCAGCATGAGAAGGTAGGCTGAGGCAGGGAAGGGGTTAGAGGTAGAGACAGGTAAATGGATCACAGAAAGGAAAGGGCAGGCAACCAGTATGAGAAGGTAGGTTGAGGGAGGGAAAGGGTTAGATGTAGAGAAAGGTACATGGATCACAGAAGAGAAGGACAGGCAACCAGTGTGAGAAGGTAGACTGAGGGAGGGAAGGGGTAAGATGTAGTGAGAGGTACATCGATCACAGAAGAGAAGGACAGGCAACCAGCGTGAGAGGCTAGGCTGAGGGAGGGAAGGGTTTAGATGTAGAGAGAGGTACATGGATCACAGAAGAGAAGGAGAGGCAACCAGCATGAGAAGGTAGGCTGAGGCAGGGAAGGGGTTAGAGGTAGAGACAGGTGAATGGATAACAGAAAGGAAAGGGCAGGCAACCAGTATGAGAAGGTAGGTTGAGGGAGGGAAGGGGTTAGATGTAGAGAAAGGTACATGGATCACAGAAGAGAAGGACAGGCAACGAGCGTCAGAAGATATGCTGAGGGAGGGAAGGGGTTTGATGTAGAGAAAGGTGTATGGATCACAGAAGAGAAGGACAGGCAACCAGCGTGAGAAGGTAGGCTGAGTGAGGGAAGGGGTTAGATGTAGAGAGAGGTACATGGATCACCGAAGAGAAGGACAGGCAACCAGTGTGAGAAGGCAGGCCGAGGGAGGGAAGGGGTTAGAGTTAGAGAAAGGTACATGGATCACAGAAGAGAAGGACAGGCAATCAGCGTGAGAAGGTAGGCTGAGGGTGGGAAGGGGTTAGATGTAGAGAGAGGTACATGGATCACAGAATAGAAGGACAGGCAACCAGTGTGAGAAGGTAGGCTGAGGGAGGGAAGGGTTAGAATTAGAGAAAGGTACATGGATCACAGAAGAGAAGGACAGGCAGCCAGCGTGAGAAGGTAGGCTGAGGGAGGGAAGGGGTTAGAGTTAGAGAAAGGTACATGGATCACAGAAGAGAAGGACAGGCAGCCAGAGTGAGAAGGTAGGCTGAGGGAGAGAAGGGGTTAGATGTAGAGAAAGGTAAATGGATCACAGAAGAGAAGGACAGGCAGCCAGCGTGAGAAGGTAGGCTGATGGAGGGAAGGGGTTAGAGTTAGAGAAAGGTACATGGATCACAGAAGAGAAGGACAGGCATCCAGCGTGAGAAGGTAGGCTGAGGGAGGGAAGGGATTAGAGTTAGAGAAAGGTACATGGATCACAGAAGAGAAGGACAGGCAGCCAGCGTGAGAAGGTAGGCTGAGGGAGAGAAGGGGTTAGATGTAGAGAAAGGTAAATGGATCACAGAAGGGAAGGACAGGCAGCCAGCGTGAGAAGGTAGGCTGAGGGAGGGAAGGGGTTAGAGTTAGAGAAAGGTACATGGATCACAGAAGAGAAGGACAGGCATCCAGCGTGAGAAGGTAGGCTGAGGGAGGGAAGGGATTAGAGTTAGAGAAAGGGACATGGATCACAGAAGAGAAGGAAAGGCATCCAGCGTGAGAAGGTAGGCTGAGGCAGGGAAGGGGTTAGAGTTAGAGAAAGGTCCATGGATCACAGAAGAGAAGGACAGGCAACCAGCGTGAGAAGGTAGGCTGAGGGAGGGAAGGGGTTAGATGTAGAGAAAGGTACATGGATCACAGAAGAGAAGGACAGGCAACCAGCGTGAGAAGGTAGGCCAAAGGAGGGAAGGGGTTAGAGTTAGAGAAAGGTAAATGGATCACAGAAGAGAAGGACAGGCAACCAGCGTGAGAAGGTAGGCTGAGGGATGGATCTCAGAAGAGAAGGAGAGTCAACCATCATGAGAAGATAGGATGAGGCAGGGAAGGGGTTAGAAGTTGAGACAGGTAAATGGATCACAGAAAGGAAAGGGCATGGAACCAGTATGAGAAGGTAGGTTGAGGGAGGGAAGGGGTTAGATGTGGAGTAAGGTACATGGATCACAGAAGCGAAGGACAGGCAACTAGCGTGAGAAGGTAGGCTGAGGGATGGAAGGGGTTAGATGTAGAGAGAGGTACATGGTTCACAGAAGAGAAGGAGAGGCAACCAGCATGAGAAGGTAGGCTGAGGCAGGGAAGGGGTTAGAGGTAGAGACAGGTAAATGGATCACAGAAAGGAAAGGGCAGGCAACCAGTATGAGAAGGTAGGTTGAGGGAGGGAAAGGGTTAGATATAGAGAAAGGTACATGGATCACAGAAGAGAAGGACAGGCAACCAGTGTGAGAAGGTAGACTGAGGGAGGGAAGGGGTAAGATGTAGAGAGAGGTACATCGATCACAGAAGAGAAGGACAGGCAACCAGCGTGAGAAGGTAGGCTGAGGGATGGAAGGGGTTAGATGTAGAGAGAGGTACATGGATCACAGAAGAGAAGGAGAGGCAACCAGCATGAGAAGGTAGGCTGAGGCAGGGAAGGGGTTAGAGGTAGAGACAGGTAAATGGATCACAGAAAGGAAAGGGCAGGCAACCAGTATGAGAAGGTAGGTTGAGGGAGGGAAAGGGTTAGATGTAGAGAAAGGTACATGGATCACAGAAGAGAAGGACAGGCAACCAGTGTGAGAAGGTAGACTGAGGGAGGGAAGGGGTAAGATGTAGAGAGAGGTACATCGATCACAGAAGAGAAGGACAGGCAACCAGCGTGAGAGGCTAGGCTGAGGGAGGGAAGGGTTTAGATGTAGAGAGAGGTACATGGATCACAGAAGAGAAGGAGAGGCAACCAGCATGAGAAGGTAGGCTGAGGCAGGGAAGGGGTTAGAGGTAGAGACAGGTGAATGGATAACAGAAAGGAAAGGGCAGGCAACCAGTATGAGAAGGTAGGTTGAGGGAGGGAAGGGGTTAGATGTAGAGAAAGGTACATGGATCACAGAAGAGAAGGACAGGCAACGAGCGTCAGAAGATATGCTGAGGGAGGGAAGGGGTTTGATGTAGAGAAAGGTGTATGGATCACAGAAGAGAAGGACAGGCAACCAGCGTGAGAAGGTAGGCTGAGTGAGGGAAGGGGTTAGATGTAGAGAGAGGTACATGGATCACCGAAGAGAAGGACAGGCAACCAGTGTGAGAAGGCAGGCCGAGGGAGGGAAGGGGTTAGAGTTAGAGAAAGGTACATGGATCACAGAAGAGAAGGACAGGCAATCAGCGTGAGAAGGTAGGCTGAGGGTGGGAAGGGGTTAGATGTAGAGAGAGGTACATGGATCACAGAAGAGAAGGACAGGCAACCAGCGTGAGAAGGTAGGCCGAGGGAGGGAAGGGGTTAGAGTTAGAGAAAGGTACATGGATCACAGAAGAGAAGGACAGGCAACCAGCGCGAGAATGTAGGCTGAGGGAGGGAAGGGGTTAGAGGTAGAGAAAGGTACATGGATCACAGAAGATAAGGACAGGCAACCAGCGTGAGAAGGTAGGCTGAGGGAAGGAAGGGATTAGATGTAGAGAAAGGTACAGGGATCACAGAAGAGAAGAAAAGACAACCAGGGTGAGAAGGTAGGCCGAGGGAGGGAAGGGGTTAGATGTAGAGAAAGGTACATGGATCACAGAAGAGAAGGACAGGCAACCAGCGTGAGAAGGTAGGCTGAGGCAGGGAATGGGTTAGAGGTAGAGACCGGTAAATGGATCACAGAAAGGAAAGGACAGGCAACCAGTATGAGAATGTAGCCTGAGGGAGGGAAGGGGTAAGATGTAGAGAAAGGTGTATGGATCACAGAAGAGAAGGACAGGCAACCAGCGTGAGAAGGTAGGCTGAGGGAGGGAAGGGCATAGATGTAGAGAAAGGTACATGGATTACAGAAGAGAAGGGAAAGCAACCAGCGTGAGAAGGTAGGCTGAGGGACGGATGGGGTTAGAGGGAGAGAAAGGTACATGGATCACAGAAGAGAAGGACAGGCAACCAGCGTGAGAAGGTAGGCTGAGGCTGGGAAGGGGATAGATGTAGAGAAAGGTACATGGATCACAAAAGAGAAGACAGGAAACCAGCATGAGAAGGTAGGCCTAGGGAGGGAAGGGGTTAGAGGTAGAGAAAGGTACATGGATCACAGGAGAGAAGGATAGGCAACCAGTGTGAGAAGGTAGGGTGAGGGTGGGAACGGGATAGATGTAGTGAATGGTACATGGATCACAGAAGAGAAGAACAGGCAACCATCGTGAGAAGGTATGCCGAGGGAGGGAAGGTGTTAGAGTTAGAGAAAGGTACATGGATCACAGAAGAGAAGGACAGGCAACCAGCGTGAGAAGGTAGGCCGAGGGAGGGAAGGTGTTAGAGTTAGAGAAAGGTACATGGATCACAGAAGAGAAGGACAGGCAACCAGCGTGAGAAGGTAGGCCGAGGGAGGAAGGGGTTAGATGTAGAGAAAGGTACATGGATCACAGAATAGAAGGACAGGCAACCAGCGTGAGAAGGTAGGCTGAGGGAGAGAAGGGGTTAGATGTAGAGAAAGGTAAATGGATCACAGAAGAGAAGGACAGGCAGCCAGCGTGAGAAGGTAGGCTGAGGGAGGGAAGGGGTTAGAGTTAGAGAAAGGTACATGGATCACAGAAGAGAAGGACAGGCAACCAGCGTGAGAAGGTAGGCTGAGGGAGGGACAGGGTTAGAGGTAGAGAAAGGTATATGGATCACAGAAGAGAAGGACAGGCAACCAGTGTGAGAAGGTAGGATGAGGGTGGGAAGGGGATAGATGTAGAGAAAGGTACATGGATCACAGAAGAGAAGGACAGGCAGCCAGCGTGAGAACGTAGGCTGAGGGAGAGAAGGGGTTAGATGTAGAGAAAGGTACATGGATCACAGAAGAGAAGGACAGGCAGCCAGTGTGAGAAGGTAGGCTGAGGGAGAGAAAGGGTTAGAGTTAGAGAAAGGTACATGGATCACAGAAGAGTCAGCGTGAGAAGGTAGGCTGAGGGAGGGAAGGGGTTAGAGTTAGAGAAAGGTACATGGATCACAGAAGAGAAGGACAGGCAGCCAGCGTGAGAAGGTAGGCTGAGGGAGAGAAGCGGTTAGATGTAGAGAAAGGTAAATGGATCACAGAAGAGAAGGACAGGCAGCCAGCGTGAGAAGGTAGGCTGAGGGAGGGAAGGGGTTAGAGTTAGAGAAAGGTACATGGATCACAGAAGAGAAGGACAGGCATCCAGCGTGAGAAGGTAGGCTGAGGGAGGGACGGGGTTAGAGTTAGAGAAAGGTACATGGATCACAGAAGAGAAGGACAGGCATCCAGCGTGAGAAGGTAGGCTGAGGGAGGGAAGGGGTAAGAGTTAGAGAAAGGTACATGGATCACAGAAGAGAAGGACAAGCAACCAGCGTGAGAAGGTAGGCTGAGGGAGGGAAGGGGTTAGATGTAGAGAGAGGTACATGGATCACAGAAGAGAAGGACAGGCAACCAGCGTGAGAAGGTAGGCTGAGGGAGGGAAGGGTTTAGATGTAGAGAAAGATCCATGGATCACAGAAGAGAAGGGCAGGCAACCAGCGTGAGAAGGTAGGCTGAGGGAGGGAAGGGCTTAGATGCAGAGAAAGGTAAATGGATCACAGAAGAGAAGGACAGGCAACAAGCGTGAGAAGGTAGGCTGAGGGAGGGAAGGGGTTAGATGTAGAGAAAGGTACATGGATCACAGAAGAGAAGGGAAGGCAACCAGCGTGAGAACGTAGGCCGAGGGAGGGAAGGGGTTAGAGTTAGAGAAAGGTAAATGGATCACAGAAGAGAAGGACAGGCAAGCAGCGTGAGAAGGTAGGCTGAGGGAGGGAAGGGGTTAGATGTAGAGAAAGGTAAATGGATCACAGAAGAGAAGGACAGGCAACCAGCGTGAGAAGGTAGGCCGAGGGAGGGAAGTGGTTAGATGTAGAGAAAGGTACATGGATCAGAGAAGAGAAGGACAGGCAACCAGCGTGAGAAGGTAGGCCGAGGGAGGGAAGGGGTTGGAGTTAGAGAAAGGTAAATGGATCACAGAAGAGAAGGATAGGCAACCAGCGTCGAGGTGGAGGCCGAGGGAGGGAAGAGGTTAGATGTAGAGAAAGGTACATGGATCACAGAAGAGAAGGACAGGCAACCAGCGTGAGAAGGTCGGCTGAGGGATGGATCTCAGAAGAGAAGGAGAGGCAACCAGCATGAGAAGGTAGGATGAGGCACGGAAGGGGTTAGAGGTCGAGACAGGTAAATGGATCACAGAAAGGAAAGGGCAGGGAACCAGTATGAGAAGGTAGGTTGAGGGAGGGAAGGGGTTAGATGTGGAGTAAGGTACATGGATCACAGAAGCGAAGGACAGGCAACCAGCGTGAGAAGGTAGGCTGAGGGAGGGAAGGGGTTAGATGTTGAGAGAGGTACATGGATCACCGAAGAGAAGGAGAGGCAACCAGCATGAGAAGGTAGGCTGAGGCAGGGAAGGGGTTAGAGTTAGAGAAAGGTACATGGATCACAGAAGAGAAGGACAGGCATCCAGCGTGAGAAGGTAGGCTGAGGGAGGGACGGGGTTAGAGTTAGAGAAAGGTACATGGATCACAGAAGAGAAGGACAGGCAGCCAGCGTGAGAAGGTAGGCTGAGGGAGAGAAGCGGTTAGATGTAGAGAAACGTAAATGGATCACAGAAGAGAAGGACAGGCAGCCAGCGTGAGAAGGTAGGCTGAGGGAGGGAAGGGGTTAGAGTTAGAGAAAGGTACATGGATCACAGAAGAGAAGGACAGGCATCCAGCGTGAGAAGGTAGGCTGAGGGAGGGACGGGGTTAGAGTTAGAGAAAGGTACATGGATCACAGAAGAGAAGGACAGGCATCCAGCGTGAGAAGGTAGGCTGAGGGAGGGAAGGGGTAAGAGTTAGAGAAAGGTACATGGATCACAGAAGAGAAGGACAAGCAACCAGCGTGAGAAGGTAGGCTGAGGGAGGGAAGGGGTTAGATGTAGAGAGAGGTACATGGATCACAGAAGAGAAGGACAGGCAACCAGCGTGAGAAGGTAGGCTGAGGGAGGGAAGGGTTTAGATGTAGAGAAAGATCCATGGATCACAGAAGAGAAGGGCAGGCAACCAGCGTGAGAAGGTAGGCTGAGGGAGGGAAGGGCTTAGATGCAGAGAAAGGTAAATGGATCACAGAAGAGAAGGACAGGCAACAAGCGTGAGAAGGTAGGCTGAGGGAGGGAAGGGGTTAGATGTAGAGAAAGGTACATGGATCACAGAAGAGAAGGGAAGGCAACCAGCGTGAGAACGTAGGCCGAGGGAGGGAAGGGGTTAGAGTTAGAGAAAGGTAAATGGATCACAGAAGAGAAGGACAGGCAAGCAGCGTGAGAAGGTAGGCTGAGGGAGGGAAGGGGTTAGATGTAGAGAAAGGTAAATGGATCACAGAAGAGAAGGACAGGCAACCAGCGTGAGAAGGTAGGCCGAGGGAGGGAAGTGGTTAGATGTAGAGAAAGGTACATGGATCAGAGAAGAGAAGGACAGGCAACCAGCGTGAGAAGGTAGGCCGAGGGAGGGAAGGGGTTGGAGTTAGAGAAAGGTAAATGGATCACAGAAGAGAAGGATAGGCAACCAGCGTCGAGGTGGAGGCCGAGGGAGGGAAGAGGTTAGATGTAGAGAAAGGTACATGGATCACAGAAGAGAAGGACAGGCAACCAGCGTGAGAAGGTCGGCTGAGGGATGGATCTCAGAAGAGAAGGAGAGGCAACCAGCATGAGAAGGTAGGATGAGGCAGGGAAGGGGTTAGAGGTCGAGACAGGTAAATGGATCACAGAAAGGAAAGGGCAGGGAACCAGTATGAGAAGGTAGGTTGAGGGAGGGAAGGGGTTAGATGTGGAGTAAGGTACATGGATCACAGAAGCGAAGGACAGGCAACCAGCGTGAGAAGGTAGGCTGAGGGAGGGAAGGGGTTAGATGTAGAGAGAGGTACATGGATCACAGAAGAGAAGGAGAGGCAACCAGCATGAGAAGGTAGGCTGAGGCAGGGAAGGGGTTAGAGGTAGAGACAGGTAAATGGATCACAGAAAGGAAAGGGCAGGCAACCAGTATGAGAAGGTAGGTTGAGATAGGGAAAGGGTTAGATGTAGAGAAAGGTACATCGATCACAGACGAGAAGGACAGGCAACCTGCGTGAGAGGCTAGGTTGAGGGAGGGAAGGGTTTAGATGTAGAGAGAGGTACATGGATCACAGAAGAGAAGGAGAGGCAACCAGCATGAGAAGGTAGGCTGAGGCAGGGAAGGGGTTAGAGGTAGATTCAGGTAAATGGATAACAGAAAGGAAAGGGCAGGCAACCAGTATGAGAAGGTAGGTTGAGGGAGGGAAGGGGTTAGATGTAGAGAAAGGTACATGGATCACAGAAGAGAAGGACAGGCAACGAGCGTCAGAAGATAGGCTGAGGGAGGGAAGGGGTTCGATGTAGAGAAAGGTGTATGGATCACAGAAGAGAAGGACAGGCAACCAGCATGAGAAGGTAGGCTGAGGGAGGGAAGGGGTTAGATGTACAGAAAGGTAGAAGGATCACAGGAGATAAGGACAGGCAACCAGTGTGAGAAGGCAGGCCGAGGGAGGGAAGGGGTTAGAGTTAGAGAAAGGTACATGGATCACAGAAGAGAAGGACAGGTAACCAGCGTGAGAAGGTAGGCGGAGGGAGGGAAGGGGTTAGAGTTAGAGAAAGGTACATGGATCACAGAAGAGAAGGACAGGTAACCAGCGTGAGAAGGTAGGCGGAGGGAGGGAAGGGGTTAGAGTTAGAGAAAGGTACATGGATCACAGAAGAGAAGGACAGGCAACCAGCGCAAGAATGTAGGCTGAGGGAGGGAAGGGGTTAGAGGTAGAGAAAGGTACATGGATCACAGAAGAGAAGGACAGGCAACCAGCGTGAGAAGGTAGGCTGAGGGAGGGAAGGGGTTAGATGTAGAGAAAGGTACATGGATCACAGAAGAGAAGGACAGGTAACCAGCATGAGAAGGTAGGCTGAGGGAAGGAAGGGATTAGATGTAGAGAAAGGTACATGGATCACAGAAGAGAAGGACAGGTAACCAGCGTGAGAAGGTAGGCGGAGGGAGGGAAGGGGTTAGAGTTAGAGAAAGGTACATGGATCACAGAAGAGAAGGACAGGCAACCAGTGCAAGAATGTAGGCTGAGGGAGGGAAGGGGTTAGAGGTAGAGAAAGGTACATGGATCACAGAAGAGAAGGACAGGCAACCAGCGTGAGAAGGTAGGCTGAGGGAGGGAAGGGGTTAGATGTAGAGAAAGGTACATGGATCACAGAAGGGAAGGACAGGTAACCAGCATGAGAAGGTAGGCTGAGGGAAGGAAGGGATTAGATGTAGAGAAAGGTACAGGGATCACAGAAGAGAAGAAAAGACAACCAGCGTGAGAAGGTAGGCCGAGGGAGGGAAGGGGTTAGATGTAGAGAAAGGTAAATGGATCACAGAAAGGAAAGGGCAGGCAACCAGTATGAGAAGGTAGCCTGAGGGAGGGAAGGGGATAGATGTAGAGAAAGGTACATGGATAACAAAAGAGAAGACAGGCAACCAGCGTGAGAAGGTAGGCCTAGGGAGGGAAGGGGTTAGAGTTAGAGAAAGGTACATGGATCACAGAAGAGAAGGACAGGCAACCAGCGTGAGAAGGTAGGCTGAGGGAGGGACAGGGTTAGAGGTAGAGAAAGGTACATGGATCACAGAAGAGAAGGACAGGCAACCAGTGTGAGAAGGTAGGCTGAGGGAGGGAAGGGCATAGATGTAGAGAAAGGTACATGGATCACAGAAGAGAAGGGAAGGCAACCAGCGTGAGATAGTAGGCTGAGGGACGGATGGGGTTAGAGGTAGAGAAAGGTACATGGATCACAGAAGAGAAGGACAGGCAACCAGCGTGAGAAGGTAGGCTGAGGGTGGGAAGGGGATAGATGTAGAGAAAGGTACATGGATCACAAAAGAGAAGACAGGCAACCAGCGTGAGAAGGTAGGCCTAGGGAGGGAAGGGGTTAGAGTTAGAGAAAGGTACATGGATCACAGAAGAGAAGGACAGGCAACCAGCGTGAGAAGGTAGGCTGAGGGAGGGACAGGGTTAGAGGTAGAGAAAGGTACATGGATCACAGAAGAGAAGGACAGGTAACCAGCGTGAGAAGGTAGGCCTAGGGAGGGAAGGGGTTAGAGTTAGAGAAAGGTACATGGATCACAGAAGAGAAGGACAGGCAACCAGCGCAAGAATGTAGGCTGAGGGAGGGAAGGGGTTAGAGGTAGAGAAAGGTACATGGATCACAGAAGAGAAGGACAGGCAACCAGCGTGAGAAGGTAGGCTGAGGGAGGGAAGGGGTTAGATGTAGAGAAAGGTACATGGATCACAGAAGAGAAGGACAGGTAACCAGCATGAGAAGGTAGGCTGAGGGAAGGAAGGGATTAGATGTAGAGAAAGGTACAGGGATCACAGAAGAGAAGAAAAGACAACCAGCGTGAGAAGGTAGGCCGAGGGAGGGAAGGGGTTAGATGTAGAGAAAGGTACATGGATCACAGAAGAGAAGGACAGGCAACTAGCGTGAGAAGGTAGGCTGAGGCAGGGATTGGGTTAGAGGTAGAGACAGGTAAATGGATCACAGAAAGGAAAGGGCAGGCAACCAGTATGAGAAGGTAGCCTGAGGGAGGGAAGGGGATAGATGTAGAGAAAGGTACATGGATAACAAAAGAGAAGACAGGCAACCAGCGTGAGAAGGTAGGCCTAAGGAGGGAAGGGGTTAGAGTTAGAGAAAGGTACATGGATCACAGAAGAGAAGGACAGGCAACCAGCGTGAGAAGGTAGGCTGAGGGAGGGACAGGGTTAGAGGTAGAGAAAGGTACATGGATCACAGAAGAGAAGGACAGGCAACCAGTGTGAGAAGGTAGGCTGAGGGAGGGAAGGGCATAGATGTAGAGAAAGGTACATGGATCACAGAAGAGAAGGGAAGGCAACCAGCGTGAGAAGGTAGGCTGAGGGACGGATGGGGTTAGAGGTAGAGAAAGGTACATGGATCACAGAAGAGAAGGACAGGCCACCAGCGTGAGAAGGTAGGCTGAGGGTGGGAAGGGGATAGATGTAGAGAAAGGTACATGGATCACAAAAGAGAAGACAGGCAACCAGCGTGAGAAGGTAGGCCTAGGGAGGGAAGGGGTTAGAGTTAGAGAAAGGTACATGGATCACAGAAGAGAAGGACAGGCAACCAGCGTGAGAAGGTAGGCTGAGGGAGGGACAGGGTTAGAGGTAGAGAAAGGTACATGGATCACAGAAGAGAAGGACAGGCAACCAGTGTGAGAAGGTAGGCTGAGGGTGGGAAGGGGATAGATGTAGTGAAAGGTACATGGATCACAGAAGAGAAGGACAGGCAACCAGCGTGAGAAGGTATGCCGAGGGAGGGAAGGTGTTAGAGTTAGAGAAAAGTACATGGATCACAGAAGAGAAGGACAGGCAACCAGCATGAGAAGGTAGGCCGAGGGAGGGAAGGTGTTAGAGTTAGAGAAAGGTACATGGATCACAGAAGAGAAGGACAGGCAACCAGCGTGAGAAGGTAGGCCGAGGGAGGAAGGGGTTAGATGTAGATAAAGGTACATGGATCACAGAAGAGAAGGACAGGCAACCAGCGTGAGAAGGTAGGCTGAGGGAGGGAAGGGGTTCGATGTAGAGAAAGGTGTATGGATGACAGAAGAGAACAACAGGTAACCAGCGTGAGAAGGTAGGCTGAGGGAGAGAAGGGGTTAGATGTAGAGAGAGGTACATGGATCACAGAAGAGAAGGACAGGCAACCATTGTGAGAAGGTAGGCTCAGGGAGGGAAGGGGATAGATGTAGTGAAAGGTACTTGGATCACAGAAGAGAAGGACAGGCAACCAGCGTGAGAAGGTAGGCCGAGGGAGGGAAGGTGTTAGAGTTAGAGAAAGGTACATGGATCACAGAAGAGAAGGACAGGCAACTAGCGTGAGAAGGTAGGCCGAGGGAGGAAGGGGTTAGATGTAGGGAAAGGTACATGGATCACAGAAGAGAAGGACAAGCAACCAGCGTGAGCAGATAGGCCGAGGGAGGGAAGGAGTCAGATGTAGAGAAAGGAACATGGATCACAGAAGAGAAGGAAAGGCAAACAGCGTGAGAAGGTAGGCCGAGGGAGGGAAGGGGTCAGATGTAGAGAAAGGAACATGGATCACCGAAGAGAAGGACAGGCAACCAGCGTGAGAAGGTAGGCCAAGGGAGGGAAGGGGTTAGATGTAGAGAAAGGTACAATGATCACAGAAGAGAAGGAGAGGCATCCAGCGTGAGAAGGTAGGCCCAGGGAGGGAAGGGGTTAGATGTAGAGACAGCTACATGGATCACAGAAGAGAAGGACAGGCAACCAGCGTGAGAAGGTAGACTGAGGCAGGAAAGGGGTTAGATGTAGAGACAGGTAAATGGATCACAGAAATGAAAGGGCAGGCAACCAGTATCAGAAGGTCGGTTGAGGGAGGGAAAGGGTTAGATGTAGAGAAAGGTACATGGATCACAGAAGAGAAGGACAGGCAACCAGCATGAGAAGGTAGGCTGAGGGGGGGAAGGTGTTAGATGTAGAGAGAGGTACATGGATCACAGAAGAGAAGGACAGGTAACCAGCATGAGAAGGTAGGCTGAGGGAAGGAAGGGATTAGATGTAGAGAAAGGTACAAGGATCACAGAAGAGAAGAAAAGACAACCAGCGTGAGAAGGTAGGCCGAGGGAGGGAAGGGGTTAGATGTAGAGAAAGGTACATGGATCACAGAAGAGAAGGACAGGCAACCAGTTTGAGAAGGTAGGCTGAGGGTGGGAAGGGGATAGATGTAGTGAAAGGTACATGGATCACACAAGAGAAGAACAGGCAACCAGCGTGAGAAGGTATGCCGAGGGAGGGAAGGTGTTAGAGTTAGAGAAAGGTACATGGATCACAGAAGAGAAGGACAGGCAACCAGCATGAGAAGGTAGGCCGAGGGAGGGAAGGTGTTAGAGTTAGAGAAAGGTACCTGGAACACAGAAGAGAAGGACAGGCAACCAGCGTGAGAAGGTAGTCCGAGGGAGGAAGGGGTTAGATGTAGATAAAGGTACATGGATCACAGAAGAGAAGGACAGGCAACCATTGTGAGAAGGTAGGCTCAGGGAGGGAAGGGGAAAGATGTAGTGAAAGGTACTTGGATCACAGAAGAGAAGGACGGGCAACCAGCGTGAGAAGGTAGGCCGAGGGAGGGAAGGTATTAGAGTTAGAGAAAGGTACATGGATCACAGAAGAGAAGGACAGGCAACTAGCGTGAGAAGGTAGGCCGAGGGAGGAAGGGGTTAGATGTAGGGAAAGGTACATGGATCACAGAAGAGAAGGACAAGCAACCAGCGTGAGCAGATAGGTCGAGGGAGGGAAGGAGTCAGATGTAGAGAAAGGAACATGGATCACAGAAGAGAAGGACAGGCAAACAGCGTGAGAAGGTAGGCCGAGGGAGGGAAGGGGTCAGATGTAGAGAAAGGAACCTGGATCACCGAAGAGAAGGACAGACAACCAGCGTGAGAAGGTAGGCCAAGGGAGGGAAGGGGTTAGATGTAGAGAAAGGTACATGGATCACAGAAGAGAAGGAGAGGCATCCAGCGTGAGAAGGTAGGCCCAGGGAGGGAAGGGGTTAGATGTAGAGACAGCTACATGGATCACAGAAGAGAAGGACAGGCAACCAGCGTGAGAAGGTAGACTGAGGCAGGAAAGGGGTTAGATGTAGAGACAGGTAAATGGATCACAGAAATGAAAGGGCAGGCAACCAGTATGAGAAGGTCGGTTGAGGGAGGGAAAGGGTTAGATGTAGAGAAAGGTACATGGATCACAGAAGAGAAGGAGAGGCAACCAGCATGAGAAGGTAGGCTGAGGGGGGGAAGGTGTTAGATGTAGAGAGAGGTACATGGATCACAGAAGAGAAGGAGAGGCAACCAGCATGAGAAGGTAGGCTGAGGCAGGGAAGGGGTTAGAGGTAGAGAAAGGTACATGGATCACAGAAGATAAGGACAGGCAACCAGCGTGAGAAGGTAGGCCGACGGAGGGAAGGGGGTAGATGTAGAGAAAGGTACATGGATCACAGAAGAGAAGGACAGGTAACCAGGGTGAGAAGGTAGGCTGAGGGAAGGAAGGGATTAGATGTAGAGAAAGGTACATGGATCACAGAAAAGAAGGCCAGGCAATCAACGTGAGAAGGTAGGCTGAGGGAAGGACGGGGTTAGAGGTAGAGAAAGGTATAAGGATCACAGAAGAGAAGGACAGACAATCAGTGTGAGAAGGTAGGCTGAGGGAGGTAAGGAGATAGATGTAGTGAAAGGTACATGGATCACAGAAGAGAAGAACAGGCAACCAGCGTGACAAGGTAGGCCGAGGGAGAGAAGGTGTTAGAGTTAGAGAAAGGTACATGGATCACAGAAGAGAAGGACAGGCAAACAGCGTGAGAAGGTAGGCTGAGGCAAGGAAGGGATTAGAAGTAGAGACAGGTACATGGATCACAGAAGAGAAGGGCATGCAACCAGTATGAGTAGGTAGCCTGAGGGAGGGAAGGGGTAAGATGTAGAGAAAGGTGTATGGATCACAGAAGTGAAGGACAGGCAACCCGCGTGAGAACATAGGCTGAGGGAGGGACAGGGTTAGAGGTAGAGAAAGGTACATGGATCACAGAAGAGAAGAACAGGCAACCAGCGTGAGAAGGTATGCCGAGGGAGGGAAGGTGTTAGAGTTAGAGAAAGGTACAGGCATCACAGAAGAGAAGGACAGGCAACCAGCATGAGAAGGTAGGCCGAGGGAGGGAAGGGGTCAGATGTAGAGAAAGGTACATGGATCACAGAAGAGAAGGACAGGCAGCCAGCGTGAGAAGGTAGACCGAGGGAGGGAAGGGGTTAGATGTAGAGAGAGGTACATGGATCACAGAAGAGAAGGACAGGCAGCCAGCGTGAGAAGGTAGGCTGAGGGAGGGAAGGGTTTAGATGTAGAGAGAGGTACATGGATCACAGAAGAGAAGGAGAGGCAACCAGCATGAGCAGATAGGCCGAGGGAGGGAAGGGGTCAGATGTAGAGAAAGGAACATGGATCACAGAAGAGAAGGACAGGCAACCAGCGTGAGAAGGTAGGCCGAGGGAGGGAAGGGGTTAGATGTAGAGAAAGGTACATGGATCACAGAAGAGAAGGACAGGCAGCCAGCGTGAGAAGGTAGGCTGAGGGAGGGACAGGGTTAGAGGTAGAGAAAGGTACATGGATCACAGAAGAGAAGAACAGGCAACCAGCGTGAGAAGGTATGCCGAGGGAGGGAAGGTGTTAGAGTTAGAGAAAGGTGCAGGCATCACAGAAGAGAAGGACAGGCAACCAGCATGAGAAGGTAGGCCGAGGGAGGGAAGGGGTCAGATGTAGAGAAAGGAACATGGATCACAGAAGAGAAGGACAGGCAACCAGCGTGAGAAGGTAGGCCAAGGGAGGGAAGGGGTTAGATGTAGAGAAAGGTACATGGATCACAGAAGAGAAGGACAGGCAGCCAGCGTGAGAAGGTAGACCGAGGGAGGGAAGGGGTTAGATGTAGAGAGAGGTACATGGATCACAGAAGAGAAGGACAGGCAGCCAGCGTGAGAAGGTAGGCTGAGGGAGGGAAGGGTTTAGATGTAGAGAGAGGTACATGGATCACAGAAGAGAAGGAGAGGCAACCAGCATGGGCAGATAGGCCGAGGGAGGGAAGGGGTCAGATGTAGAGAAAGGAACATGGATCACAGAAGAGAAGGACAGGCAACCAGCGTGAGAAGGTAGGCCGAGGGAGGGAAGGGGTTAGATGTAGAGAAAAGTACATGGATCACAGAAGAGAAGGACAGGCAGCCAGCGTGAGAAGGTAGGCCGAGGGAGGGAAGGGGTTAGATGTAGAGAGAGGTACATGGATCACAGAAGAGAAGGACAGGCAGCCAGCGTGAGAAGGTAGGCTGAGGGAGGGAAGGGTTTAGATGTAGAGAGAGGTACATGGATCACAGAAGAGAAGGAGAGGCAACCAGCGTGAGCAGGTAGGCCAAGGGAGGGAAGGGGTTAGATGTAGAGAAAGGTACATGGATCACAGAAGAGAAGGACAGGCAGCCAGCGTGAGAAGGTAGGCCGATAGAGGGAAGGGGTTAGATGTAGAGAGAGGTGCATGGATCACAGAAGAGAAGGACAGGCAGCCAGTGTGAGAAGGTAGGCCGAGGGAGGGAAGGGTTTAGATGTAGAGAGAGGTACATGGATCACAGAAGAGAAGGAGAGGCAACCAGCATGAGAAGGTAGGCCGAAGGAGGAAGGGGTTAGATGTAGGGAAAGATACATGGATCACAGAAGAGAAGGACAGGCAACCAGCGTGAGCAGATAGGCCGAGGGAGGGAAGGGGTCAGATATAGAGAAAGGAACATGGATCACAGAAGAGAAGGACAGGCAACCAGGGTGAGAAGGTAGGCCAAGGGAGGGAAGGAGTTAGATGTAGAGAAAGGTACATGGATCACAGAAGAGAAGGACAGGCAGCCAGCGTGAGAAGGTAGGCCGAGGGAGGGAAGGGGTTAGATGTAGAGAGAGGTACATGGATCACAGAAGAGAAGGACAAGCAGCCAGCGTGAGAAGGTAGGCCGAGGGAGGGAAGGGGTTAGATGTAGAGAGAGGTACATGGATCACAGAAGAGAAGGACAGGCAGCCAGTGTGAGAAGGTAGGCTGAGGGAGGGAAGGGGTTAGATGTAGAGAGAGGTACATGGATCACAGAAGAGAAGGAGAGGCAACCAGTATGAGAAGGTAGGTTGAGGGAGGGAAGGGGATGTAGCAAAAGATACATGGATCACAGAAGAGAAGGCCAGGCAACCAGCGTGAGAAGGTAGGCTGAGGGAGGGAAGGGGTTAGATGTAGAGAGAGGTACATGGATCACAGAAGAGAAAGACAGGCATCCAGCATTAGAAGGTAGACCGAGGGAGGGAAGGGGTTAGATGTAGAGAAAGGTACATGGATCACAGAAGAGAAGGACAGGCAGCCAGCGTGAGAAGGTAGGCTGAGGGAGAGAAGGGGTTAGATGTAGAGAAAGGTACATGGATCACAGAAGAGAAGGACAGGCAGCCAGTGTGAGAAGGTAGGCTGAGGGAGGGAAGGGTTAGAGTTAGAGAAAGGTACATGGATCACAGAAGAGAGGTACATGGATCACAGAAGAGAAGGAGAGGCAACCAGCATGAGAAGGTAGGCCGAGGGAGGAAGGGGTTAGATGTAGGGAAAGATACATGGATCACAGAAGAGAAGGACAGGCAACCAGCGTGAGCAGATAGGCCGAGGGAGGGAAGGGGTCAGATGTAGAGAAAGGAACATGGATCACAGAAGAGAAGGACAGGCAACCAGCGTGAGAAGGTAGGCCAAGGGAGGGAAGGAGTTAGATGTAGAGAAAGGTACATGGATCACAGAAGAGAAGGACAGGCAGCCAGCGTGAGAAGGTAGGCCGAGGGAGGGAAGGGGTTAGATGTAGAGAGAGGTACATGGATCACAGAAGAGAAGGACAGGCAGCCAGCGTGAGAAGGTAGGCCGAGGGAGGGAAGGGGTTAGATGTAGAGAGAGGTACATGGATCACAGAAGAGAAGGACAGGCAACCAGTGTGAGAAGGTAGGCTGAGGGAGGGAAGGGGTTAGATGTAGAGAGAGGTACATGGATCACAGAAGAGAAGGACAGGCAGCCAGTGTGAGAAGGTAGGCTGAGGGAGGGAAGGGGTTAGATGTAGAGAGAGGTACATGGATCACAGAAGAGAAGGAGAGGCAACCAGTATGAGAAGGTAGGTTGAGGGAGGGAAGGGGATGTAGCAAAAGATACATGGATCACAGAAGAGAAGGCCAGGCAACCAGCGTGAGAAGGTAGGCTGAGGGAGGGAAGGGGTTAGATGTAGAGAGAGGTACATGGATCACAGAAGAGAAAGACAGGCATCCAGCGTGAGAAGGTAGGCCGAGGGAGGGAAGGGGTTAGATGTAGAGAAAGGTACATGGATCACAGAAGAGAAGGACAGGCAGCCAGCGTGAGAAGGTAGGCTGAGGGAGAGAAGGGGTTAGATGTAGAGAAAGGTAAATGGATCACAGAAGAGAAGGACAGGCAGCCAGCGTGAGAAGGTAGGCTGAGGGAGGGAAGGGGTTAGAGTTATAGAAAGGTACATGGATCACAGAAGAGAAGGACAGGCAGCCAGCGTGAGAACGTAGGCTGAGGGAGAGAAGGGGTTAGATGTAGAGAAAGGTACATGGATCACAGAAGAGAAGGACAGGCAGCCAGTGTGAGAAGGTAGGCTGAGGGAGGGAAGGGTTAGAGTTAGAGAAAGGTACATGGATCACAGAAGAGAGGTACATGGATCACAGAAGAGAAGGAGAGGCAACCAGCATGAGAAGGTAGGCCGAGGGAGGAAGGGGTTAGATGTAGGGAAAGATACATGGATCACAGAAGAGAAGGACAGGCAACCAGCGTGAGCAGATAGGCCGAGGGAGGGAAGGGGTCAGATGTAGAGAAAGGAACATGGATCACAGAAGAGAAGGACAGGCAACCAGCGTGAGAAGGTAGGCCAAGGGAGGGAAGGAGTTAGATGTAGAGAAAGGTACATGGATCACAGAAGAGAAGAACAGGCAGCCAGCATGAGAAGGTAGGCCGAGGGAGGGAAGGGGTTAGATGTAGAGAGAGGTACATGGATCACAGAAGAGAAGGACAGGCAGCCAGCGTGAGAAGGTAGGCCGAGGGAGGGAAGGGGTTAGATGTAGAGAGAGGTACATGGATCACAGAAGAGAAGGACAGGCAGCCAATGTGAGAAGGTAGGCTGAGGGAGGGAAGGGGTTAGATGTAGAGAGAGGTACATGGATCACAGAAGAGAAGGAGAGGCAACCAGTATGAGAAGGTAGGTTGAGGGAGGGAAGGGGATGTAGCAAAAGATACATGGATCACAGAAGAGAAGGCCAGGCAACCAGCGTGAGAAGGTAGGCTGAGGGAGGGAAGGGGTTAGATGTAGAGAGAGGTACATGGATTACAGAAGAGAAAGACAGGCATCCAGCGTGAGAAGGTAGGCCGAGGAAGAGAAGGGGTTAGATGTAGAGAAAGGTACATGGATCACAGAAGAGAAGGACAGGCAGCCAGCGTGAGAAGGTAGGCTGAGGGAGAGAAGGGGTTAGATGTAGAGAAAGGTAAATGGATCACAGAAGAGAAGGACAGGCAGCCAGCGTAGGAAGGTAGGCTGAGAGAGGGAAGGGGTTAGAGTTATAGAAAGGTACATGGATCACAGAAGAGAAGGACAGGCAGCCAGCGTGAGAACGTAGGCTGAGGTAGAGAAGGGGTTAGATGTAGAGAAAGGTACATGGATCACAGAAGAGAAGGACAGGCAGCCAGTGTGAGAAGGTAGGCTGAGGGAGGGAAGGGTTAGAGTTAGAGAAAGGTACATGGATCACAGAAGAGAAGGACAGGCAGCCAGCGTGAGAAGGTAGGCTGAGGGAGGGAAGGGGTTAGAGTTAGAGAAAGGTACATGGATCACAGAAGAGAAGGACAGGCAGCCAGCGTGAGAAGGTAGGCTGAGGGAGAGAAGGGGTTAGATGTAGAGAAAGGTAAATGGATCACAGAAGAGAAGGACAGGCAGCCAGCGTGAGAAGGTAGGCTGAGGGAGGGAAGGGGTTAGAGTTACAGAAAGGTACATGGATCACAGAAGAGAAGGACAGGCAACCAGCGTGAGAAGGTAGGCCAAGGGAGGGAAGGGGTTAGATGTAGAGAAAGGTACATGGATCACAGAAGAGAAGGACAGGCAGCCAGCGTGAGAAGGTAGGCCGATAGAGGGAAGGGGTTAGATGTAGAGAGAGGTGCATGGATCACAGAAGAGAAGGACAGGCAGCCAGTGTGAGAAGGTAGGCTGAGGGAGGGAAGGGTTTAGATGTAGAGAGAGGTACATGGATCACAGAAGAGAAGGAGAGGCAACCAGCATGAGAAGGTAGGCCGAGGGAGGAAGGGGTTAGATGTAGGGAAAGATACATGGATCACAGAAGAGAAGGACAGGCAACCAGCGTGAGCAGATAGGCCGAGGGAGGGAAGGGGTCAGATGTAGAGAAAGGAACATGGATCACAGAAGAGAAGGACAGGCAACCAGCGTGAGAAGGTAGGCCAAGGGAGGGAAGGAGTTAGATGTAGAGAAAGGTACATGGATCACAGAAGAGAAGGACAGGCAGCCAGCGTGAGAAGGTAGGCCGAGGGAGGGAAGGGGTTAGATGTAGAGAGAGGTACATGGATCACAGAAGAGAAGGACAGGCAGCCAGCGTGAGAAGGTAGGCCGAGGGAGGGAAGGGGTTAGATGTAGAGAGAGGTACATGGATCACAGAAGAGAAGGACAGGCAGCCAGTGTGAGAAGGTAGGCTGAGGGAGGGAAGGGGTTAGATGTAGAGAGAGGTACATGGATCACAGAAGAGAAGGAGAGGCAACCAGTATGAGAAGGTAGGTTGAGGGAGGGAAGGGGATGTAGCAAAAGATACATGGATCACAGAAGAGAAGGCCAGGCAACCAGCTTGAGAAGGTAGGCTGAGGGAGGGAAGGGGTTAGATGTAGAGAGAGGTACATGGATCACAGAAGAGAAAGACAGGCATCCAGCGTGAGAAGGTAGGCCGAGGGAGGGAAGGGGTTAGATGTAGAGAAAGGTACATGGATCACAGAAGAGAAGGACAGGCAGCCAGCGTGAGAAGGTAGGCTGAGGGAGAGAAGGGGTTAGATGTAGAGAAAGGTAAATGGATCACAGAAGAGAAGGACAGGCAGCCAGCGTGAGAAGGTAGGCTGAGGGAGGGAAGGGGTTAGAGTTATAGAAAGGTACATGGATCACAGAAGAGAAGGACAGGCAGCCAGCGTGAGAAGGTAGGCTGAGGGAGAGAAGGGGTTAGATGTAGAGAAAGGTACATGGATCACAGAAGAGAAGGACAGGCAGCCAGTGTGAGAAGGTAGGCTGAGGGAGGGAAGGGTTAGAATTAGAGAAAGGTACATGGATCACAGAAGAGAAGGACAGGCAGCCAGCGTGAGAAGGTAGGCTGAGGGAGGGAAGGGGTTAGAGTTAGAGAAAGGTACATGGATCACAGAAGAGAAGGACAGGCAGCCAGAGTGAGAAGGTAGGCTGAGGGAGAGAAGGGGTTAGATGTAGAGAAAGGTAAATGGATCACAGAAGAGAAGGACAGGCAGCCAGCGTGAGAAGGTAGGCTGAGGGAGGGAAGGGGTTAGAGTTAGAGAAAGGTACATGGATCACAGAAGAGAAGGACAGGCATCCAGCGTGAGAAGGTAGGCTGAGGGAGGGAAGGGATTAGAGTTAGAGAAAGGTACATGGATCACAGAAGAGAAGGACAGGCAGCCAGCGTGAGAAGGTAGGCTGAGGGAGAGAAGGGGTTAGATGTAGAGAAAGGTAAATGGATCACAGAAGGGAAGGACAGGCAGCCAGCGTGAGAAGGTAGGCTGAGGGAGGGAAGGGGTTAGAGTTAGAGAAAGGTACATGGATCACAGAAGAGAAGGACAGGCATCCAGCGTGAGAAGGTAGGCTGAGGGAGGGAAGGGATTAGAGTTAGAGAAAGGGACATGGATCACAGAAGAGAAGGAAAGGCATCCAGCGTGAGAAGGTAGGCTGAGGCAGGGAAGGGGTTAGAGTTAGAGAAAGGTACATGGATCACAGAAGAGAAGGACATGCAACCAGCGTGAGAAGGTAGGCTGAGGGAGGGAAGGGCTTAGATGTAGAGAAAGGAACATGGATCACAGAAGAGAAGGACAGGCAACCAGCGTGAGAAGGTAGGCCAAGGGAGGGAAGGGGTTAGATGTAGAGAAAGGTACATGGATCACAGAAGAGAAGGACAGGCAGCCAGCGTGAGAAGGTAGACCGAGGGAGGGAAGGGGTTAGATGTAGAGAGAGGTACATGGATCACAGAAGAGAAGGACAGGCAGCCAGCGTGAGAAGGTAGGCTGAGGGAGGGAAGGGTTTAGATGTAGAGAGAGGTACATGGATCACAGAAGAGAAGGAGAGGCAACCAGCATGGGCAGATAGGCCGAGGGAGGGAAGGGGTCAGATGTAGAGAAAGGAACATGGATCACAGAAGAGAAGGACAGGCAACCAGCGTGAGAAGGTAGGCCGAGGGAGGGAAGGGGTTAGATGTAGAGAAAAGTACATGGATCACAGAAGAGAAGGACAGGCAGCCAGCGTGAGAAGGTAGGCCGAGGGAGGGAAGGGGTTAGATGTAGAGAGAGGTACATGGATCACAGAAGAGAAGGACAGGCAGCCAGCGTGAGAAGGTAGGCTGAGGGAGGGAAGGGTTTAGATGTAGAGAGAGGTACATGGATCACAGAAGAGAAGGAGAGGCAACCAGCGTGAGCAGGTAGGCCAAGGGAGGGAAGGGGTTAGATGTAGAGAAAGGTACATGGATCACAGAAGAGAAGGACAGGCAGCCAGCGTGAGAAGGTAGGCCGATAGAGGGAAGGGGTTAGATGTAGAGAGAGGTGCATGGATCACAGAAGAGAAGGACAGGCAGCCAGTGTGAGAAGGTAGGCCGAGGGAGGGAAGGGTTTAGATGTAGAGAGAGGTACATGGATCACAGAAGAGAAGGAGAGGCAACCAGCATGAGAAGGTAGGCCGAAGGAGGAAGGGGTTAGATGTAGGGAAAGATACATGGATCACAGAAGAGAAGGACAGGCAACCAGCGTGAGCAGATAGGCCGAGGGAGGGAAGGGGTCAGATATAGAGAAAGGAACATGGATCACAGAAGAGAAGGACAGGCAACCAGGGTGAGAAGGTAGGCCAAGGGAGGGAAGGAGTTAGATGTAGAGAAAGGTACATGGATCACAGAAGAGAAGGACAGGCAGCCAGCGTGAGAAGGTAGGCCGAGGGAGGGAAGGGGTTAGATGTAGAGAGAGGTACATGGATCACAGAAGAGAAGGACAAGCAGCCAGCGTGAGAAGGTAGGCCGAGGGAGGGAAGGGGTTAGATGTAGAGAGAGGTACATGGATCACAGAAGAGAAGGACAGGCAGCCAGTGTGAGAAGGTAGGCTGAGGGAGGGAAGGGGTTAGATGTAGAGAGAGGTACATGGATCACAGAAGAGAAGGAGAGGCAACCAGTATGAGAAGGTAGGTTGAGGGAGGGAAGGGGATGTAGCAAAAGATACATGGATCACAGAAGAGAAGGCCAGGCAACCAGCGTGAGAAGGTAGGCTGAGGGAGGGAAGGGGTTAGATGTAGAGAGAGGTACATGGATCACAGAAGAGAAAGACAGGCATCCAGCATTAGAAGGTAGACCGAGGGAGGGAAGGGGTTAGATGTAGAGAAAGGTACATGGATCACAGAAGAGAAGGACAGGCAGCCAGCGTGAGAAGGTAGGCTGAGGGAGAGAAGGGGTTAGATGTAGAGAAAGGTACATGGATCACAGAAGAGAAGGACAGGCAGCCAGTGTGAGAAGGTAGGCTGAGGGAGGGAAGGGTTAGAGTTAGAGAAAGGTACATGGATCACAGAAGAGAGGTACATGGATCACAGAAGAGAAGGAGAGGCAACCAGCATGAGAAGGTAGGCCGAGGGAGGAAGGGGTTAGATGTAGGGAAAGATACATGGATCACAGAAGAGAAGGACAGGCAACCAGCGTGAGCAGATAGGCCGAGGGAGGGAAGGGGTCAGATGTAGAGAAAGGAACATGGATCACAGAAGAGAAGGACAGGCAACCAGCGTGAGAAGGTAGGCCAAGGGAGGGAAGGAGTTAGATGTAGAGAAAGGTACATGGATCACAGAAGAGAAGGACAGGCAGCCAGCGTGAGAAGGTAGGCCGAGGGAGGGAAGGGGTTAGATGTAGAGAGAGGTACATGGATCACAGAAGAGAAGGACAGGCAGCCAGCGTGAGAAGGTAGGCCGAGGGAGGGAAGGGGTTAGATGTAGAGAGAGGTACATGGATCACAGAAGAGAAGGACAGGCAACCAGTGTGAGAAGGTAGGCTGAGGGAGGGAAGGGGTTAGATGTAGAGAGAGGTACATGGATCACAGAAGAGAAGGACAGGCAGCCAGTGTGAGAAGGTAGGCTGAGGGAGGGAAGGGGTTAGATGTAGAGAGAGGTACATGGATCACAGAAGAGAAGGAGAGGCAACCAGTATGAGAAGGTAGGTTGAGGGAGGGAAGGGGATGTAGCAAAAGATACATGGATCACAGAAGAGAAGGCCAGGCAACCAGCGTGAGAAGGTAGGCTGAGGGAGGGAAGGGGTTAGATGTAGAGAGAGGTACATGGATCACAGAAGAGAAAGACAGGCATCCAGCGTGAGAAGGTAGGCCGAGGGAGGGAAGGGGTTAGATGTAGAGAAAGGTACATGGATCACAGAAGAGAAGGACAGGCAGCCAGCGTGAGAAGGTAGGCTGAGGGAGAGAAGGGGTTAGATGTAGAGAAAGGTAAATGGATCACAGAAGAGAAGGACAGGCAGCCAGCGTGAGAAGGTAGGCTGAGGGAGGGAAGGGGTTAGAGTTATAGAAAGGTACATGGATCACAGAAGAGAAGGACAGGCAGCCAGCGTGAGAACGTAGGCTGAGGGAGAGAAGGGGTTAGATGTAGAGAAAGGTAC
Organism: Ambystoma mexicanum; assembly: GCF_040938575.1. Taxonomy (NCBI): domain Eukaryota; kingdom Metazoa; phylum Chordata; class Amphibia; order Caudata; family Ambystomatidae; genus Ambystoma; species Ambystoma mexicanum. Next base: position 1,014,330,122 of record NC_090926.1, on the reverse strand, counting down.
ATGGATCACAGAAGAGAAGGACAGGCAGCCAGTGTGAGAAGGTAGGCTGAGGGAGGGAAGGGTTAGAGTTAGAGAAAGGTACATGGATCACAGAAGAGAGGTACATGGATCACAGAAGAGAAGGAGAGGCAACCAGCATGAGAAGGTAGGCCGAGGGAGGAAGGGGTTAGATGTAGGGAAAGATACATGGATCACAGAAGAGAAGGACAGGCAACCAGCGTGAGCAGATAGGCCGAGGGAGGGAAGGGGTCAGATGTAGAGAAAGGAACATGGATCACAGAAGAGAAGGACAGGCAACCAGCGTGAGAAGGTAGGCCAAGGGAGGGAAGGAGTTAGATGTAGAGAAAGGTACATGGATCACAGAAGAGAAGAACAGGCAGCCAGCATGAGAAGGTAGGCCGAGGGAGGGAAGGGGTTAGATGTAGAGAGAGGTACATGGATCACAGAAGAGAAGGACAGGCAGCCAGCGTGAGAAGGTAGGCCGAGGGAGGGAAGGGGTTAGATGTAGAGAGAGGTACATGGATCACAGAAGAGAAGGACAGGCAGCCAATGTGAGAAGGTAGGCTGAGGGAGGGAAGGGGTTAGATGTAGAGAGAGGTACATGGATCACAGAAGAGAAGGAGAGGCAACCAGTATGAGAAGGTAGGTTGAGGGAGGGAAGGGGATGTAGCAAAAGATACATGGATCACAGAAGAGAAGGCCAGGCAACCAGCGTGAGAAGGTAGGCTGAGGGAGGGAAGGGGTTAGATGTAGAGAGAGGTACATGGATTACAGAAGAGAAAGACAGGCATCCAGCGTGAGAAGGTAGGCCGAGGAAGAGAAGGTGTTAGATGTAGAGAAAGGTACATGGATCACAGAAGAGAAGGACAGGCAGCCAGCGTGAGAAGGTAGGCTGAGGGAGAGAAGGGGTTAGATGTAGAGAAAGGTAAATGGATCACAGAAGAGAAGGACAGGCAGCCAGCGTAGGAAGGTAGGCTGAGAGAGGGAAGGGGTTAGAGTTATAGAAAGGTACATGGATCACAGAAGAGAAGGACAGGCAGCCAGCGTGAGAACGTAGGCTGAGGTAGAGAAGGGGTTAGATGTAGAGAAAGGTACATGGATCACAGAAGAGAAGGACAGGCAGCCAGTGTGAGAAGGTAGGCTGAGGGAGGGAAGGGTTAGAGTTAGAGAAAGGTACATGGATCACAGAAGAGAAGGACAGGCAGCCAGCGTGAGAAGGTAGGCTGAGGGAGGGAAGGGGTTAGAGTTAGAGAAAGGTACATGGATCACAGAAGAGAAGGACAGGCAGCCAGCGTGAGAAGGTAGGCTGAGGGAGAGAAGGGGTTAGATGTAGAGAAAGGTAAATGGATCACAGAAGAGAAGGACAGGCAGCCAGCGTGAGAAGGTAGGCTGAGGGAGGGAAGGGGTTAGAGTTACAGAAAGGTACATGGATCACAGAAGAGAAGGACAGGCAACCAGCGTGAGAAGGTAGGCCAAGGGAGGGAAGGGGTTAGATGTAGAGAAAGGTACATGGATCACAGAAGAGAAGGACAGGCAGCCAGCGTGAGAAGGTAGGCCGATAGAGGGAAGGGGTTAGATGTAGAGAGAGGTGCATGGATCACAGAAGAGAAGGACAGGCAGCCAGTGTGAGAAGGTAGGCTGAGGGAGGGAAGGGTTTAGATGTAGAGAGAGGTACATGGATCACAGAAGAGAAGGAGAGGCAACCAGCATGAGAAGGTAGGCCGAGGGAGGAAGGGGTTAGATGTAGGGAAAGATACATGGATCACAGAAGAGAAGGACAGGCAACCAGCGTGAGCAGATAGGCCGAGGGAGGGAAGGGGTCAGATGTAGAGAAAGGAACATGGATCACAGAAGAGAAGGACAGGCAACCAGCGTGAGAAGGTAGGCCAAGGGAGGGAAGGAGTTAGATGTAGAGAAAGGTACATGGATCACAGAAGAGAAGGACAGGCAGCCAGCGTGAGAAGGTAGGCCGAGGGAGGGAAGGGGTTAGATGTAGAGAGAGGTACATGGATCACAGAAGAGAAGGACAGGCAGCCAGCGTGAGAAGGTAGGCCGAGGGAGGGAAGGGGTTAGATGTAGAGAGAGGTACATGGATCACAGAAGAGAAGGACAGGCAGCCAGTGTGAGAAGGTAGGCTGAGGGAGGGAAGGGGTTAGATGTAGAGAGAGGTACATGGATCACAGAAGAGAAGGAGAGGCAACCAGTATGAGAAGGTAGGTTGAGGGAGGGAAGGGGATGTAGCAAAAGATACATGGATCACAGAAGAGAAGGCCAGGCAACCAGCTTGAGAAGGTAGGCTGAGGTAGGGAAGGGGTTAGATGTAGAGAGAGGTACATGGATCACAGAAGAGAAAGACAGGCATCCAGCGTGAGAAGGTAGGCCGAGGGAGGGAAGGGGTTAGATGTAGAGAAAGGTACATGGATCACAGAAGAGAAGGACAGGCAGCCAGCGTGAGAAGGTAGGCTGAGGGAGAGAAGGGGTTAGATGTAGAGAAAGGTAAATGGATCACAGAAGAGAAGGACAGGCAGCCAGCGTGAGAAGGTAGGCTGAGGGAGGGAAGGGGTTAGAGTTATAGAAAGGTACATGGATCACAGAAGAGAAGGACAGGCAGCCAGCGTGAGAAGGTAGGCTGAGGGAGAGAAGGGGTTAGATGTAGAGAAAGGTACATGGATCACAGAAGAGAAGGACAGGCAGCCAGCGTGAGAAGGTAGGCTGAGGGAGGGAAGGGTTAGAATTAGAGAAAGGTACATGGATCACAGAAGAGAAGGACAGGCAGCCAGCGTGAGAAGGTAGGCTGAGGGAGGGAAGGGGTTAGAGTTAGAGAAAGGTACATGGATCACAGAAGAGAAGGACAGGCAGCCAGAGTGAGAAGGTAGGCTGAGGGAGAGAAGGGGTTAGATGTAGAGAAAGGTAAATGGATCACAGAAGAGAAGGACAGGCAGCCAGCGTGAGAAGGTAGGCTGAGGGAGGGAAGGGGTTAGAGTTAGAGAAAGGTACATGGATCACAGAAGAGAAGGACAGGCATCCAGCGTGAGAAGGTAGGCTGAGGGAGGGAAGGGATTAGAGTTAGAGAAAGGTACATGGATCACAGAAGAGAAGGACAGGCAGCCAGCGTGAGAAGGTAGGCTGAGGGAGAGAAGGGGTTAGATGTAGAGAAAGGTAAATGGATCACAGAAGGGAAGGACAGGCAGCCAGCGTGAGAAGGTAGGCTGAGGGAGGGAAGGGGTTAGAGTTAGAGAAAGGTACATGGATCACAGAAGAGAAGGACACGCATCCAGCGTGAGAAGGTAGGCTGAGGGAGGGAAGGGATTAGAGTTAGAGAAAGGGACATGGATCACAGAAGAGAAGGAAAGGCATCCAGCGTGAGAAGGTAGGCTGAGGCAGGGAAGGGGTTAGAGTTAGAGAAAGGTACATGGATCACAGAAGAGAAGGACATGCAACCAGCGTGAGAAGGTAGGCTGAGGGAGGGAAGGGCTTAGATGTAGAGAAAGGTCCATGGATCACAGAAGAGAAGGACAGGCAACCAGCGTGAGAAGGTAGGCTGAGGGAGGGAAGGGGTTAGATGTAGAGAAAGGTACATGGATCACAGAAGAGAAGGACAGGCAACCAGCGTGAGAAGGTAGGCCAAGGGAGGGAAGGGGTTAGAGTTAGAGAAAGGTAAATGGATCACAGAGAGAAGGACAGGCAACCAGCGTGAGAAGGTAGGCTGAGGGATGGATCTCAGAAGAGAAGGAGAGTCAACCATCATGAGAAGATAGGATGAGGCAGGGAAGGGGTTAGAAGTTGAGACAGGTAAATGGATCACAGAAAGGAAAGGGCATGGAACCAGTATGAGAAGGTAGGTTGAGGGAGGGAAGGGGTTAGATGTGGAGTAAGGTACATGGATCACAGAAGCGAAGGACAGGCAACTAGCGTGAGAAGGTAGGCTGAGGGATGGAAGGGGTTAGATGTAGAGAGAGGTACATGGATCACAGAAGAGAAGGAGAGGCAACCAGCATGAGAAGGTAGGCTGAGGCAGGGAAGGGGTTAGAGGTAGAGACAGGTAAATGGATCACAGAAAGGAAAGGGCAGGCAACCAGTATGAGAAGGTAGGTTGAGGGAGGGAAAGGGTTAGATGTAGAGAAAGGTACATGGATCACAGAAGAGAAGGACAGGCAACCAGTGTGAGAAGGTAGACTGAGGGAGGGAAGGGGTAAGATGTAGAGAGAGGTACATCGATCACAGAAGAGAAGGACAGGCAACCAGCGTGAGAAGGTAGGCTGAGGGATGGAAGGGGTTAGATGTAGAGAGAGGTACATGGATCACAGAAGAGAAGGAGAGGCAACCAGCATGAGAAGGTAGGCTGAGGCAGGGAAGGGGTTAGAGGTAGAGACAGGTAAATGGATCACAGAAAGGAAAGGGCAGGCAACCAGTATGAGAAGGTAGGTTGAGGGAGGGAAAGGGTTAGATGTAGAGAAAGGTACATGGATCACAGAAGAGAAGGACAGGCAACCAGTGTGAGAAGGTAGACTGAGGGAGGGAAGGGGTAAGATGTAGAGAGAGGTACATCGATCACAGAAGAGAAGGACAGGCAACCAGCGTGAGAGGCTAGGCTGAGGGAGGGAAGGGTTTAGATGTAGAGAGAGGTACATGGATCACAGAAGAGAAGGAGAGGCAACCAGCATGAGAAGGTAGGCTGAGGCAGGGAAGGGGTTAGAGGTAGAGACAGGTGAATGGATAACAGAAAGGAAAGGGCAGGCAACCAGTATGAGAAGGTAGGTTGAGGGAGGGAAGGGGTTAGATGTAGAGAAAGGTACATGGATCACAGAAGAGAAGGACAGGCAACGAGCGTCAGAAGATATGCTGAGGGAGGGAAGGGGTTTGATGTAGAGAAAGGTGTATGGATCACAGAAGAGAAGGACAGGCAACCAGCGTGAGAAGGTAGGCTGAGTGAGGGAAGGGGTTAGATGTAGAGAGAGGTACATGGATCACAGAAGAGAAGGACAGGCAACCAGCGTGAGAAGGTAGGCCGAGGGAGGGAAGGGGTTAGAGTTAGAGAAAGGTACATGGATCACAGAAGAGAAGGACAGGCAACCAGCGCGAGAATGTAGGCTGAGGGAGGGAAGGGGTTAGAGGTAGAGAAAGGTACATGGATCACAGAAGATAAGGACAGGCAACCAGCGTGAGAAGGTAGGCTGAGGGAAGGAAGGGATTAGATGTAGAGAAAGGTACAGGGATCACAGAAGAGAAGAAAAGACAACCAGGGTGAGAAGGTAGGCCGAGGGAGGGAAGGGGTTAGATGTAGAGAAAGGTACATGGATCACAGAAGAGAAGGACAGGCAACCAGCGTGAGAAGGTAGGCTGAGGCAGGGAATGGGTTAGAGGTAGAGACAGGTAAATGGATCACAGAAAGGAAAGGACAGGCAACCAGTATGAGAATGTAGCCTGAGGGAGGGAAGGGGTAAGATGTAGAGAAAGGTGTATGGATCACAGAAGAGAAGGACAGGCAACCAGCGTGAGAAGGTAGGCTGAGGGAGGGAAGGGCATAGATGTAGAGAAAGGTACATGGATTACAGAAGAGAAGGGAAGGCAACCAGCGTGAGAAGGTAGGCTGAGGGACGGATGGGGTTAGAGGGAGAGAAAGGTACATGGATCACAGAAGAGAAGGACAGGCAACCAGCGTGAGAAGGTAGGCTGAGGCTGGGAAGGGGATAGATGTAGAGAAAGGTACATGGATCACAAAAGAGAAGACAGGAAACCAGCATGAGAAGGTAGGCCTAGGGAGGGAAGGGGTTAGAGGTAGAGAAAGGTACATGGATCACAGGAGAGAAGGATAGGCAACCAGTGTGAGAAGGTAGGGTGAGGGTGGGAACGGGATAGATGTAGTGAATGGTACATGGATCACAGAAGAGAAGAACAGGCAACCATCGTGAGAAGGTATGCCGAGGGAGGGAAGGTGTTAGAGTTAGAGAAAGGTACATGGATCACAGAAGAGAAGGACAGGCAACCAGCGTGAGAAGGTAGGCCGAGGGAGGGAAGGTGTTAGAGTTAGAGAAAGGTACATGGATCACAGAAGAGAAGGACAGGCAACCAGCGTGAGAAGGTAGGCCGAGGGAGGAAGGGGTTAGATGTAGAGAAAGGTACATGGATCACAGAATAGAAGGACAGGCAACCAGCGTGAGAAGGTAGGCTGAGGGAGAGAAGGGGTTAGATGTAGAGAAAGGTAAATGGATCACAGAAGAGAAGGACAGGCAGCCAGCGTGAGAAGGTAGGCTGAGGGAGGGAAGGGGTTAGAGTTAGAGAAAGGTACATGGATCACAGAAGAGAAGGACAGGCAACCAGCATGAGAAGGTAGGCTGAGGGAGGGACAGGGTTAGAGGTAGAGAAAGGTATATGGATCACAGAAGAGAAGGACAGGCAACCAGTGTGAGAAGGTAGGATGAGGGTGGGAAGGGGATAGATGTAGAGAAAGGTACATGGATCACAGAAGAGAAGGACAGGCAGCCAGCGTGAGAACGTAGGCTGAGGGAGAGAAGGGGTTAGATGTAGAGAAAGGTACATGGATCACAGAAGAGAAGGACAGGCAGCCAGTGTGAGAAGGTAGGCTGAGGGAGAGAAAGGGTTAGAGTTAGAGAAAGGTACATGGATCACAGAAGAGTCAGCGTGAGAAGGTAGGCTGAGGGAGGGAAGGGGTTAGAGTTAGAGAAAGGTACATGGATCACAGAAGAGAAGGACAGGCAGCCAGCGTGAGAAGGTAGGCTGAGGGAGAGAAGCGGTTAGATGTAGAGAAAGGTAAATGGATCACAGAAGAGAAGGACAGGCAGCCAGCGTGAGAAGGTAGGCTGAGGGAGGGAAGGGGTTAGAGTTAGAGAAAGGTACATGGATCACAGAAGAGAAGGACAGGCATCCAGCGTGAGAAGGTAGGCTGAGGGAGGGACGGGGTTAGAGTTAGAGAAAGGTACATGGATCACAGAAGAGAAGGACAGGCATCCAGCGTGAGAAGGTAGGCTGAGGGAGGGAAGGGGTAAGAGTTAGAGAAAGGTACATGGATCACAGAAGAGAAGGACAAGCAACCAGCGTGAGAAGGTAGGCTGAGGGAGGGAAAGGGTTAGATGTAGAGAGAGGTACATGGATCACAGAAGAGAAGGACAGGCAACCACCGTGAGAAGGTAGGCTGAGGGAGGGAAGGGTTTAGATGTAGAGAAAGATCCATGGATCACAGAAGAGAAGGGCAGGCAACCAGCGTGAGAAGGTAGGCTGAGGGAGGGAAGGGCTTAGATGCAGAGAAAGGTAAATGGATCACAGAAGAGAAGGACAGGCAACAAGCGTGAGAAGGTAGGCTGAGGGAGGGAAGGGGTTAGATGTAGAGAAAGGTACATGGATCACAGAAGAGAAGGGAAGGCAACCAGCGTGAGAACGTAGGCCGAGGGAGGGAAGGGGTTAGAGTTAGAGAAAGGTAAATGGATCACAGAAGAGAAGGACAGGCAAGCAGCGTGAGAAGGTAGGCTGAGGGAGGGAAGGGGTTAGATGTAGAGAAAGGTACATGGATCAGAAAAGAGAAGGACAGGCAACCAGCGTGAGAAGGTAGGCCGAGGGAGGGAAGGGGTTAGAGTTAGAGAAAGGTAAATGGATCACAGAAGAGAAGGACAGGCAACCAGCGTGAGAAGGTAGGCCGAGGGAGGGAAGTGGTTAGATGTAGAGAAAGGTACATGGATCAGAGAAGAGAAGGACAGGCAACCAGCGTGAGAAGGTAGGCCGAGGGAGGGAAGGGGTTGGAGTTAGAGAAAGGTAAATGGATCACAGAAGAGAAGGATAGGCAACCAGCGTCGAGGTGGAGGCCGAGGGAGGGAAGAGGTTAGATGTAGAGAAAGGTACATGGATCACAGAAGAGAAGGACAGGCAACCAGCGTGAGAAGGTCGGCTGAGGGATGGATCTCAGAAGAGAAGGAGAGGCAACCAGCATGAGAAGGTAGGATGAGGCAGGGAAGGGGTTAGAGGTCGAGACAGGTAAATGGATCACAGAAAGGAAAGGGCAGGGAACCAGTATGAGAAGGTAGGTTGAGGGAGGGAAGGGGTTAGATGTGGAGTAAGGTACATGGATCACAGAAGCGAAGGACAGGCAACCAGCGTGAGAAGGTAGGCTGAGGGAGGGAAGGGGTTAGATGTAGAGAGAGGTACATGGATCACAGAAGAGAAGGAGAGGCAACCAGCATGAGAAGGTAGGCTGAGGCAGGGAAGGGGTTAGAGGTAGAGACAGGTAAATGGATCACAGAAAGGAAAGGGCAGGCAACCAGTATGAGAAGGTAGGTTGAGATAGGGAAAGGGTTAGATGTAGAGAAAGGTACATCGATCACAGACGAGAAGGACAGGCAACCTGCGTGAGAGGCTAGGTTGAGGGAGGGAAGGGTTTAGATGTAGAGAGAGGTACATGGATCACAGAAGAGAAGGAGAGGCAACCAGCATGAGAAGGTAGGCTGAGGCAGGGAAGGGGTTAGAGGTAGATTCAGGTAAATGGATAACAGAAAGGAAAGGGCAGGCAACCAGTATGAGAAGGTAGGTTGAGGGAGGGAAGGGGTTAGATGTAGAGAAAGGTACATGGATCACAGAAGAGAAGGACAGGCAACGAGCGTCAGAAGATAGGCTGAGGGAGGGAAGGGGTTCGATGTAGAGAAAGGTGTATGGATCACAGAAGAGAAGGACAGGCAACCAGCATGAGAAGGTAGGCTGAGGGAGGGAAGGGGTTAGATGTAGAGAAAGGTAGAAGGATCACAGGAGATAAGGACAGGCAACCAGTGTGAGAAGGCAGGCCGAGGGAGGGAAGGGGTTAGAGTTAGAGAAAGGTACATGGATCACAGAAGAGAAGGACAGGTAACCAGCGTGAGAAGGTAGGCGGAGGGAGGGAAGGGGTTAGAGTTAGAGAAAGGTACATGGATCACAGAAGAGAAGGACAGGTAACCAGCGTGAGAAGGTAGGCGGAGGGAGGGAAGGGGTTAGAGTTAGAGAAAGGTACATGGATCACAGAAGAGAAGGACAGGCAACCAGCGCAAGAATGTAGGCTGAGGGAGGGAAGGGGTTAGAGGTAGAGAAAGGTACATGGATCACAGAAGAGAAGGACAGGCAACCAGCGTGAGAAGGTAGGCTGAGGGAGGGAAGGGGTTAGATGTAGAGAAAGGTACATGGATCACAGAAGAGAAGGACAGGTAACCAGCATGAGAAGGTAGGCTGAGGGAAGGAAGGGATTAGATGTAGAGAAAGGTACATGGATCACAGAAGAGAAGGACAGGCAAGCAGCGTGAGAAGGTAGGCTGAGGGAGGGAAGGGGTTAGATGTAGAGAAAGGTAAATGGATCACAGAAGAGAAGGACAGGCAACCAGCGTGAGAAGGTAGGCCGAGGGAGGGAAGTGGTTAGATGTAGAGAAAGGTACATGGATCAGAGAAGAGAAGGACAGGCAACCAGCGTGAGAAGGTAGGCCGAGGGAGGGAAGGGGTTGGAGTTAGAGAAAGGTAAATGGATCACAGAAGAGAAGGATAGGCAACCAGCGTGAGAAGGTAGGCTGAGGGAGGGACAGGGTTAGAGGTAGAGAAAGGTACATGGATCACAGAAGAGAAGGACAGGCAACCAGTGTGAGAAGGTAGGCGGAGGGAGGGAAGGGGTTAGAGGTAGAGAAAGGTACATGGATCACAGAAGAGAAGGACAGGCAACCAGCGTGAGAAGGTAGGCTGAGGGAGGGAAGGGGTTAGATGTAGAGAAAGGTACATGGATCACAGAAGAGAAGGACAGGTAACCAGCATGAGAAGGTAGGCTGAGGGAAGGAAGGGATTAGATGTAGAGAAAGGTACAGGGATCACAGAAGAGAAGAAAAGACAACCAGCGTGAGAAGGTAGGCCGAGGGAGGGAAGGGGTTAGATGTAGAGAAAGGTAAATGGATCACAGAAAGGAAAGGGCAGGCAACCAGTATGAGAAGGTAGCCTGAGGGAGGGAAGGGGATAGATGTAGAGAAAGGTACATGGATAACAAAAGAGAAGACAGGCAACCAGCGTGAGAAGGTAGGCCTAGGGAGGGAAGGGGTTAGAGTTAGAGAAAGGTACATGGATCACAGAAGAGAAGGACAGGCAACCAGCGTGAGAAGGTAGGCTGAGGGAGGGACAGGGTTAGAGGTAGAGAAAGGTACATGGATCACAGAAGAGAAGGACAGGCAACCAGTGTGAGAAGGTAGGCTGAGGGAGGGAAGGGCATAGATGTAGAGAAAGGTACATGGATCACAGAAGAGAAGGGAAGGCAACCAGCGTGAGAAGGTAGGCTGAGGGACGGATGGGGTTAGAGGTAGAGAAAGGTACATGGATCACAGAAGAGAAGGACAGGCAACCAGCGTGAGAAGGTAGGCTGAGGGTGGGAAGGGGATAGATGTAGAGAAAGGTACATGGATCACAAAAGAGAAGACAGGCAACCAGCGTGAGAAGGTAGGCCTAGGGAGGGAAGGGGTTAGAGTTAGAGAAAGGTACATGGATCACAGAAGAGAAGGACAGGCAACCAGCGTGAGAAGGTAGGCTGAGGGAGGGACAGGGTTAGAGGTAGAGAAAGGTACATGGATCACAGAAGAGAAGGACAGGTAACCAGCGTGAGAAGGTAGGCCTAGGGAGGGAAGGGGTTAGAGTTAGAGAAAGGTACATGGATCACAAAAGAGAAGGACAGGCAACCAGCGCAAGAATGTAGGCTGAGGGAGGGAACGGGTTAGAGGTAGAGAAAGGTACATGGATCACAGAAGAGAAGGACAGGCAACCAGCGTGAGAAGGTAGGCTGAGGGAGGGAAGGGGTTAGATGTAGAGAAAGGTACATGGATCACAGAAGAGAAGGACAGGTAACCAGCATGAGAAGGTAGGCTGAGGGAAGGAAGGGATTAGATGTAGAGAAAGGTACAGGGATCACAGAAGAGAAGAAAAGACAACCAGCGTGAGAAGGTAGGCCGAGGGAGGGAAGGGGTTAGATGTAGAGAAAGGTACATGGATCACAGAAGAGAAGGACAGGCAACTAGCGTGAGAAGGTAGGCTGAGGCAGGGATTGGGTTAGAGGTAGAGACAGGTAAATGGATCACAGAAAGGAAAGGGCAGGCAACCAGTATGAGAAGGTAGCCTGAGGGAGGGAAGGGGATAGATGTAGAGAAAGGTACATGGATAACAAAAGAGAAGACAGGCAACCAGCGTGAGAAGGTAGGCCTAGGGAGGGAAGGGGTTAGAGTTAGAGAAAGGTACATGGATCACAGAAGAGAAGGACAGGCAACCAGCGTGAGAAGGTAGGCTGAGGGAGGGACAGGGTTAGAGGTAGAGAAAGGTACATGGATCACAGAAGAGAAGGACAGGCAACCAGTGTGAGAAGGTAGGCTGAGGGAGGGAAGGGCATAGATGTAGAGAAAGGTACATGGATCACAGAAGAGAAGGGAAGGCAACCAGCGTGAGAAGGTAGGCTGAGGGTGGGAAGGGGATAGATGTAGAGAAAGGTACATGGATCACAAAAGAGAAGACAGGCAACCAGCGTGAGAAGGTAGGCCTAGGGAGGGAAGGGGTTAGAGTTAGAGAAAGGTACATGGATCACAGAAGAGAAGGACAGGCAACCAGCGTGAGAAGGTAGGCTGAGGGAGGGACAGGGTTAGAGGTAGAGAAAGGTACATGGATCACAGAAGAGAAGGACAGGCAACCAGTGTGAGAAGGTAGGCTGAGGGTGGGAAGGGGATAGATGTAGTGAAAGGTACATGGATCACAGAAGAGAAGGACAGGCAACCAGCGTGAGAAGGTATGCCGAGGGAGGGAAGGTGTTAGAGTTAGAGAAAAGTACATGGATCACAGAAGAGAAGGACAGGCAACCAGCATGAGAAGGTAGGCCGAGGGAGGGAAGGTGTTAGAGTTAGAGAAAGGTACATGGATCACAGAAGAGAAGGACAGGCAACCAGCGTGAGAAGGTAGGCCGAGGGAGGAAGGGGTTAGATGTAGATAAAGGTACATGGATCACAGAAGAGAAGGACAGGCAACCAGCGTGAGAAGATAGGCTGAGGGAGGGAAGGGGTTCGATGTAGAGAAAGGTGTATGGATGACAGAAGAGAACAACAGGTAACCAGCGTGAGAAGGTAGGCTGAGGGAGAGAAGGGGTTAGATGTAGAGAGAGGTACATGGATCACAGAAGAGAAGGACAGGCAACCATTGTGAGAAGGTAGGCTCAGGGAGGGAAGGGGATAGATGTAGTGAAAGGTACTTGGATCACAGAAGAGAAGGACAGGCAACCAGCGTGAGAAGGTAGGCCGAGGGAGGGAAGGTGTTAGAGTTAGAGAAAGGTACATGGATCACAGAAGAGAAGGACAGGCAACTAGCGTGAGAAGGTAGGCCGAGGGAGGAAGGGGTTAGATGTAGGGAAAGGTACATGGATCACAGAAGAGAAGGACAAGCAACCAGCGTGAGCAGATAGGCCGAGGGAGGGAAGGAGTCAGATGTAGAGAAAGGAACATGGATCACAGAAGAGAAGGAAAGGCAAACAGCGTGAGAAGGTAGGCCGAGGGAGGGAAGGGGTCAGATGTAGAGAAAGGAACATGGATCACCGAAGAGAAGGACAGGCAACCAGCGTGAGAAGGTAGGCCAAGGGAGGGAAGGGGTTAGATGTAGAGAAAGGTACAATGATCACAGAAGAGAAGGAGAGGCATCCAGCGTGAGAAGGTAGGCCCAGGGAGGGAAGGGGTTAGATGTAGAGACAGCTACATGGATCACAGAAGAGAAGGACAGGCAACCAGCGTGAGAAGGTAGACTGAGGCAGGAAAGGGGTTAGATGTAGAGACAGGTAAATGGATCACAGAAATGAAAGGGCAGGCAACCAGTATCAGAAGGTCGGTTGAGGGAGGGAAAGGGTTAGATGTAGAGAAAGGTACATGGATCACAGAAGAGAAGGACAGGCAACCAGCATGAGAAGGTAGGCTGAGGGGGGGAAGGTGTTAGATGTAGAGAGAGGTACATGGATCACAGAAGAGAAGGACAGGTAACCAGCATGAGAAGGTAGGCTGAGGGAAGGAAGGGATTAGATGTAGAGAAAGGTACAAGGATCACAGAAGAGAAGAAAAGACAACCAGCGTGAGAAGGTAGGCCGAGGGAGGGAAGGGGTTAGATGTAGAGAAAGGTACATGGATCACAGAAGAGAAGGACAGGCAACCAGTTTGAGAAGGTAGGCTGAGGGTGGGAAGGGGATAGATGTAGTGAAAGGTACATGGATCACACAAGAGAAGAACAGGCAACCAGCGTGAGAAGGTATGCCGAGGGAGGGAAGGTGTTAGAGTTAGAGAAAGGTACATGGATCACAGAAGAGAAGGACAGGCAACCAGCATGAGAAGGTAGGCCGAGGGAGGGAAGGTGTTAGAGTTAGAGAAAGGTACCTGGATCACAGAAGAGAAGGACAGGCAACCAGCGTGAGAAGGTAGGCCGAGGGAGGAAGGGGTTAGATGTAGATAAAGGTACATGGATCACAGAAGAGAAGGACAGGCAACCATTGTGAGAAGGTAGGCTCAGGGAGGGAAGGGGAAAGATGTAGTGAAAGGTACTTGGATCACAGAAGAGAAGGACGGGCAACCAGCGTGAGAAGGTAGGCCGAGGGAGGGAAGGTATTAGAGTTAGAGAAAGGTACATGGATCACAGAAGAGAAGGACAGGCAACTAGCGTGAGAAGGTAGGCCGAGGGAGGAAGGGGTTAGATGTAGGGAAAGGTACATGGATCACAGAAGAGAAGGACAAGCAACCAGCGTGAGCAGATAGGTCGAGGGAGGGAAGGAGTCAGATGTAGAGAAAGGAACATGGATCACAGAAGAGAAGGACAGGCAAACAGCGTGAGAAGGTAGGCCGAGGGAGGGAAGGGGTCAGATGTAGAGAAAGGAACCTGGATCACTGAAGAGAAGGACAGGCAACCAGCGTGAGAAGGTAGGCCAAGGGAGGGAAGGGGTTAGATGTAGAGAAAGGTACATGGATCACAGAAGAGAAGGAGAGGCATCCAGCGTGAGAAGGTAGGCCCAGGGAGGGAAGGGGTTAGATGTAGAGACAGCTACATGGATCACAGAAGAGAAGGACAGGCAACCAGCGTGAGAAGGTAGACTGAGGCAGGAAAGGGGTTAGATGTAGAGACAGGTAAATGGATCACAGAAATGAAAGGGCAGGCAACCAGTATGAGAAGGTCGGTTGAGGGAGGGAAAGGGTTAGATGTAGAGAAAGGTACATGGATCACAGAAGAGAAGGAGAGGCAACCAGCATGAGAAGGTAGGCTGAGGGGGGGAAGGTGTTAGATGTAGAGAGAGGTACATGGATCACAGAAGAGAAGGAGAGGCAACCAGCATGAGAAGGTAGGCTGAGGCAGGGAAGGGGTTAGAGGTAGAGAAAGGTACATGGATCACAGAAGATAAGGACAGGCAACCAGCGTGAGAAGGTAGGCCGACGGAGGGAAGGGGGTAGATGTAGAGAAAGGTACATGGATCACAGAAGAGAAGGACAGGTAACCAGGGTGAGAAGGTAGGCTGAGGGAAGGAAGGGATTAGATGTAGAGAAAGGTACATGGATCACAGAAAAGAAGGCCAGGCAATCAACGTGAGAAGGTAGGCTGAGGGAAGGACGGGGTTAGAGGTAGAGAAAGGTATAAGGATCACAGAAGAGAAGGACAGACAATCAGTGTGAGAAGGTAGGCTGAGGGAGGTAAGGAGATAGATGTAGTGAAAGGTACATGGATCACAGAAGAGAAGAACAGGCAACCAGCGTGACAAGGTAGGTCGAGGGAGAGAAGGTGTTAGAGTTAGAGAAAGGTACATGGATCACAGAAGAGAAGGACAGGCAAACAGCGTGAGAAGGTAGGCTGAGGCAAGGAAGGGATTAGAAGTAGAGACAGGTACATGGATCACAGAAGAGAAGGGCATGCAACCAGTATGAGAAGGTAGCCTGAGGGAGGGAAGGGGTAAGATGTAGAGAAAGGTGTATGGATCACAGAAGAGAAGGACAGGCAACCAGAGTGAGAAGGTAGGCTGAGGGAGGGAAGGGCTTAGATGTAGAGAAAGGTCCATGGATCACAGAAGAGAAGGGCAGGCAACCAGCGTGAGAAGGTAGGCTGAGGGAGGGAAGGGGTAAGATGTAGAGAAAGGTGTATGGATCACAGAAGAGAAGGACAGGAAACCAGCGTGAGAAGATAGGCCGAGGGAGGGAAGGGGTTAGAGTTAGAGAAAGGTACATGGATCACAGAAGAGAAGGACAGGTAACCAGCGTGAGACGGTAGGCTGAGGGAAGGAAGGGATTAGATGTAGTGAAAGGTACTTGGATCACAGAAGAGAAGAACAGGCAACCAGCGTGAGAAGGTATACCGAGGGAGGGAAGGTGTTAGAGTTAGAGAAAGGTACCTGGATCGCAGAAGAGAAGGACAGACAACCAGCGTGAGAAGGTAGGCCGAGGGAGGGAAGGGGTCAGATGTAGAGAAAGGAACATGGATCACAGAAGAGAAGGACAGGCAAACAGCGTGACAAGGTAGGCCGAGGGAGGGAAGGGGTCAGATGTAGAGAAAGGAACATGGACCACAGAAGAGAAGGACAGGCAACCAGCGTGAGAAGGTAGGCCGAGGGAGGGAAGGGGTCAGATGTAGAGAAAGGAACATGGATCACAGAAGAGAAGGACAGGCAACCAGCGTGTGTAGGTAGGCCAAGGGAGGGAAGGGGTTAGATGTAGAGAAAGGTACATGGATCACAGAAGAGAAGGACAGGCATCCAGCGTGAGAAGGTAGGCCGAGGGAGGGAAGGGGTTAGATGTAGAGAGAGGTACATCGATCACAGAAGAGAAGGAGAGGCAACCAGCATGAGAAGGTAGGCTGAGGCAGGGAAGGGGTTAGAGGCAGAGACAGGTAAATGGATCACAGAAAGGAAAGGGCAGGCAACCAGTATGAGAAGGTAGGTTGAGGGAGGGAAAGGGTTAGATGTAGAAAAAGGTACATGGATCACAGAAGAGAAGGACAGGCAACCAAAGTGAGAAGGTAGGCTGAGGGAGGGAAGGGGTTAGATGTAGAGAGAGGTACATGAATCACAGAAGAGAAAGACAGGCATCCAGTGTGAGAAGGTAGGCCGAGGGAGGGTAGGGATTAGATGTAGAGAAAGGTACATGGATCACAGAAGAGAAGGACAGGCAGCCAGCGTGAGAAGGTAGGCTGAGGGAGAGAAGGGGTTAGATGTAGAGAAAGGTAAATGGATCACAGAAGAGAAGGACAGGCAACCAGCATGAGAAGGTAGGCTGAGGCAGGGAAGGGGTTAGAGGTAGAGGCAGGTAAATTCATCACAGAAAGGAAAGTGTAGGCAACCAGTATGAGAAGGTAGGTTGAGGGAGGGAAGGGGTTAGATGTAGAGAAACGTACATGGATCACAGAAGAGAAGGACAGGCAACCAGCGTGAGAAGGCAGAACGAGGGAGGGAAGGGGTTAGAGTTAGAGAAAGGTAAATGGATCACAAAAAAGAAGGATAGGCAACTAGCGTGAGAAGGTAGGCCGAGGGAGGGAAGGGGTTCGAGTTAGAGAAAGGTACATGGATCACAGAAGAGAAGGACAGGCAACCAGCGCAAGAATGTAGACTGAGGGAGGGAAGGGTTAGATGTAGAGAAAGGTACATGGATAACAGAAGAGAAGGACAGGCAACCAGCGAGAGTAGATCTGCCGAAGGAAGGAAGGGGTTAGATGTAGAGAAAGGTACATGGATCACAGAAGAGAAGGGAAGGCAACCAGCGTGAGAAAGTAGGCCGAGGGAGGGAAGGGGTTAGAGTTAGAGAAAGGTAAATGGATCACAGAAGAGAAGGACAGGCAACCAGCGTGAGAAGGTAGGCTGAGGGAGGGAAGGGGTTAGATGTAGAGAAAGGTAAATGGATCACAGAAGAGAAGGACAGGCAACCAGCGTGAGAAGGTAGGCCGAGGGAGGGAAGTGGTTAGATGTAGAGAAAGGTACATCGATCAGAGAAGAGAAGGACAGGCAACCAGCGTGAGAAGGTAGGCCGAGGGAGGGAAGGGGTTAGAGTTAGAGAAAGGTAAATGGATCACAGAAGAGAAGGATAGGCAACCAGCGTGGAGGTGGAGGCCGAGGGAGGGAAGAGGTTAGATGTAGAGAAAGGTACATGGATCACAGAAGAGAAGGACAGGCAACCAGCGTGAGAAGGTAGGCTGAGGGATGGATCTCAGAAGAGAAGGAGAGGCAACCAGCATGAGAAGGTAGGATGAGGCAGGGAAGGGGTTAGAGGTCGAGACAAGTAAATGGATCACAGAAAGGAAAGGGCAGGGAACCAGTATGAGAAGGTAGGTTGAGGGAGGGAAGGGGTTAGATGTGGAGTAAGGTACATGGATCACAGAAGCGAAGGACAGGCAACCAGCGTGAGAAGGTAGGCTGAGGGAGGGAAGGGGTTAGATGTAGAGAGAGGTACATGGATCACAGAAGAGAAGGAGAGGCAACCAGCATGAGAAGGTAGGCTGAGGCAGGGAAGGGGTTAGAGGTAGAGACAGGTAAATGGATCACAGAAAGGAAAGGGCAGGCAACCAGTATGAGAAGGTAGGTTGAGGTAGGGAAAGGGTTAGATGTAGAGAAAGGTACATGGATCACAGAAGAGAAGAACAGGCAACCAGCGTGAGAAGGTAGACTGAGGGAGGGAAGGGATAAGATGTAGAGAGAGGTACATCGATCACAGAAGAGAAGGACAGGCAACCTGCGTGAGAGGCTAGGTTGAGGGAGGGAAGGGTTTAGATGTAGAGAGAGGTACATGGATCACAGAAGAGAAGGAGAGGCAACCAGCATGAGAAGGTAGGCTGAGGCAGGGAAGGGGTTAGAGGTAGAGACAGGTAAATGGATAACAGAAAGGAAAGGGCAGGCAACCAGTATGAGAAGGTAGGTTGAGGGAGGGAAGTGGTTAGATGTAGAGAAAGGTACATGGATCACAGAAGAGAAGGACAGGCAACGAACGTCAGAAGATAGGCTGAGGGACGGAAGGGGTTCGATGTAGAGAAAGGTGTATGGATCACAGAAGAGAAGGACAGGCAACCAGCATGAGAAGGTAGGCTGAGCGAGGGAAGGGGTTAGATGTAGAGAAAGGTACAAGGATCACAGAAGAGAAGGACAGGCAACCAGCGTGAGAAGGTAGGCTGAGGGAGGGAAGGGGTTAGATGTAGAGAGAGGTACATGGATCACAGAAGAGAAGGACAGGCAACCAGTGTGAGAAGGCAGGCAGAGGGAGGGAAGGGGTTAGAGTTAGAGAAAGGTACATGGATCACTGAAGAGAAGGACAGGCAACCAGCGTGAGAAGGTAGGCCGAGGGAGGGAAGGGGTTAGAGTTAGAGAAAGGTACATGGATCACAGAAGAGAAGGACAGGCAACCAGCGCGAGAATGTAGGCTGAGGGAGGGAAGGGGTTAGAGGTAGAGAAAGGTACATGGATCACAGAAGAGAAGGACAGGCAACCAGCGTGAGAAGGTAGGCTGAGGGAGGGAAGGGGTTAGATGTAGAGAAAGGTACATGGATCACAGAAGAGAAGGACAGGCAACCAGCGTGAGAAGGTAGGCTGAGGCAGGGATTGGGTTAGAGGTAGAGACAGGTAAATGGATCACAGAAAGGAAAGGGCAGGCAACCAGTATGAGAAGGTAGCCTGAGGGAGGGAAGGGGATAGATGTAGAGAAAGGTACATGGATAACAAAAGAGAAGACAGGCAACCAGCGTGAGAAGGTATGCCGAGGGAGGGAAGGTGTTAGAGTTAGAGAAAGGGACATGGATCGCAGAAGAGAAGGACAGGCAACCAGCATGAGAAGGTAGGCCGAGGGAGGGAAGGTGTTAGAGTTAGAGAAAGGTACATGGATCACAGAAGAGAAGGACAGGCAACCAGCGTGAGAAGGTAGGCCGAGGGAGGAAGGGGTTAGATGTAGATAAAGGTTCATGGATCACAGAAGAGAAGGACAGGCAACCAGCGTGAGAAGGTAGGCTGAGGGAGGGAAGGGGTTCGATGTAGAGAAAGGTGTATGGATGACAGAAGAGAACAACAGGTAACCAGCGTGAGAAGGTAGGCTGAGGGAGAGAAGGGGTTAGATGTAGAGAGAGGTACATGGATCACAGAAGAGAAGGACAAGCAACCATTGTGAGAAGGTAGGCTCAGGGAGGGAAGGGGATAGATGTAGTGAAAGGTACTTGGATCACCGAAGAGAAGGACAGGCAACCAGCGTGAGAAGGTAGGCCGAGGGAGGGAAGGTGTTAGAGTTAGAGAAAGGTACATGGATCACAGAAGAGAAGGACAGGCAACTAGCGTGAGAAGGTAGGCCGAGGGAGGAAGGGGTTAGATGTAGGGAAAGGTACATGGATCACAGAAGAGAAGGACAAGCAACCAGCGTGAGCAGATAGGCCGAGGGAGGGAAGGAGTCAGATGTAGAGAAAGGAACATGGATCACAGAAGAGAAGGACAGGCAAACAGCGTGAGAAGGTAGGCCGAGGGAGGGAAGGGGTCAGATGTAGAGAAAGGAACATGGATCACAGACGAGAAGGACAGGCAACCAGCGTGAGAAGGTAGGCCAAGGGAGGGAAGGGGTTAGATGTAGAGAAAGGTACATGGATCACAGAAGAGAAGGACAGGCATCCAGCGTGAGAAGGTAGGCCCAGGGAGGGAAGGGGTTAGATGTAGAGACAGCTACATGGATCACAGAAGAGAAGGACAGGCAACCAGCGTGAGAAGGTAGACTGAGGCAGGAAAGGGGTTAGATGTAGAGACAGGTAAATGGATCACAGAAATGAAAGGGCAGGCAACCAGTATGAGAAGGTCGGTTGAGGGAGAGAAAGGGTTAGATGTAGAGAAAGGTACATGGATCACAGAAGAGAAGGACAGGCAACCAGCATGAGAAGGTAGGCTGAGGGGGGGAAGGTGTTAGATGTAGAGAGAGGTACATGGATCACAGAAGAGAAGGAGAGGCAACCAGCATGAGAAGGTAGGCTGAGGCAGGGAAGGGGTTAGAGGTAGAGAAAGGTACATGGATCACAGAAGGTAAGGACAGGCAACCAGCGTGAGAAGGTAGGCCGACGGAGGGAAGGGGGTAGATGTAGAGAAAGGTACATGGATCACAGAAGAGAAGGACAGGTAACCAGGGTGAGAAGGTAGGCTGAGGGAAGGAAGGGATTAGATGTAGAGAAAGGTACATGGATCATAGAAAAGAAGGCCAGGCAATCAACGTGAGAAGGTAGGCTGAGGGAGGGACGGGGTTAGAGGTAGAGAAAGGTACAAGGATCACAGAAGAGAAGGACAGACAACCAGTGTGAGAAGGTAGGCTGAGGGAGGTAAGGAGATAGATGTAGTGAAAGGTACATGGATCACAGAAGAGAAGAACAGGCAACCAGCGTGACAAGGTAGGCCGAGGGAGAGAAGGTGTTAGAGTTAGAGAAAGGTACATGGATCACAGAAGAGAAGGACAGGCAAACAGCGTGAGAAGGTAGGCTGAGGCAAGGAAGGGATTAGAAGTAGAGACAGGTACATGGATCACAGAAGAGAAGGGCACGCAACCAGTATGAGAAGGTAGCCTGAGGGAGGGAAGGGGTAAGATGTAGAGAAAGGTGTATGGATCACAGAAGAGAAGGACAGGCAACCAGAGTGAGAAGGTAGGCTGAGGAAGGGAAGGGCTTAGATGTAGAGAAAGGTCCATGGATCACAGAAGAGAAGAGCAGGCAACCAGCGTGAGAAGGTAGGCTGAGGGAGGGAAGGGGTAAGATGTAGAGAAAGGTGTATGGATCACAGAAGAGAAGGACAGGAAACCAGCGTGAGAAGATAGGCCGAGGGAGGGAAGGGGTTAGAGTTGGAGAAAGGTACATGGATCACAGAAGAGAAGGACAGGTAACCAGCGTGAGACGGTAGGCTGAAGGAAGGAAGGGATTAGATGTAGTGAAAGGTACTTGGATCACAGAAGAGAAGAACAGGCAACCAGCGTGAGAAGGTATGCCGAGGGAGGGAAGGTGTTAGAGTTAGAGAAAGGAACCTGGATCACAGAAGAGAAGGACAGACAACCAGCGTGAGAACGTAGGCCGAGGGAGGGAAGGGGTCAGATGTAGAGAAAGGAACATGGATCACAGAAGAGAAGGACAGGCAAACAGCGTGACAAGGTAGGCCAAGGGAGGGAAGGGGTCAGATGTAGAGAAAGGAACATGGACCACAGAAGAGAAGGACAGGCAACCAGCGTGAGAAGGTAGGCCGAGGGAGGGAAGGGGTCAGATGTAGAGAAAGGAACATGGATCACAGAAGAGAAGGACAGGCAACCAGCGTGAGTAGGTAGGCCAAGGGAGGGAAGGGGATAGATGTAGAGAAAGGTACATGGATCACAGAAGAGAAGGAAAGGCATCCAGTCTGAGAAGGTAGGCCGAGGGAGGGAAGGGGTTAGATGTAGAGAGAGGTACATCGATCACAGAAGAGAAGGAGAGGCAACCAGCATGAGAAGGTAGGCTGAGGCAGGGAAGGGGTTAGAGGTAGAGACAGGTAAATGGATCACAGAAAGGAAAGGGCAGGCAACCAGTATGAGAAGGTAGGTTGAGGGAGGGAAAGGGTTAGATGTAGAAAAAGGTACATGGATCACAGAAGAGAAGGACAGGCAACCAAAGTGAGAAGGTAGGCTGAGGGAGGGAAGGGGTTTCGATGTAGAGAAAGGTGTATGGATCACAGAAGAGAAGGACAGGCAACCAGCGTGAGAAGGCAGAACGAGGGAGGGAAGGGGTTAGAGTTAGAGAAAGGTAAATGGATCACAAAAGAGAAGGATAGGCAACTAGCGTGAGAAGGTAGGCCGAGGGAGGGAAGGGGTTCGAGTTAGAGAAAGGTACATGGATCACAGAAGAGAAGGACAGGCAACCAGCGCAAGAATGTAGACTGAGGGAGGGAAGGGTTAGATGTAGAGAAAGGTACATGGATAACAGAAGAGAAGGACAGGCAACCAGCGAGAGTAGATCTGCCGAAGGAAGGAAGGGGTTAGATGTAGAGAAAGGTACATGGATCACAGAAGAGAAGGGAAGGCAACCAGCGTGAGAAAGTAGGCCGAGGGAGGGAAGGGGTTAGAGTTAGAGAAAGGTAAATGGATCACAGAAGAGAAGGACAGGCAACCAGCGTGAGAAGGTAGGCTGAGGGAGGGAAGGGGTTAGATGTAGAGAAAGGTAAATGGATCACAGAAGAGAAGGACAGGCAACCAGCGTGAGAAGGTAGGCCGAGGGAGGGAAGTGGTTAGATGTAGAGAAAGGTACATCGATCAGAGAAGAGAAGGACAGGCAACCAGCGTGAGAAGGTAGGCCGAGGGAGGGAAGGGGTTAGAGTTAGAGAAAGGTACATGGATCACAGAAGAGAAGGACAGGCAACCAGCGCGAGAATGTAGGCTGAGGGAGGGAAGGGGTTAGAGGTAGAGAAAGGTACATGGATCACAGAAGAGAAGGACAGGCAACCAGCGTGAGAAGGTAGGCTGAGGGAGGGAAGGGGTTAGATGTAGAGAAAGGTACATGGATCACAGAAGAGAAGGACAGGCAACCAGCGTGAGAAGGTAGGCTGAGGCAGGGATTGGGTTAGAAGTAGAGACAGGTAAATGGATCACAGAAAGGAAAGGGCAGGCAACCAGTATGAGAAGGTAGCCTGAGGGAGGGAAGGGGATAGATGTAGAGAAAGGTACATGGATAACAAAAGAGAAGACAGGCAACCAGCGTGAGAAGGTATGCCGAGGGAGGGAAGGTGTTAGAGTTAGAGAAAGGGACATGGATCGCAGAAGAGAAGGACAGGCAACCAGCATGAGAAGGTAGGCCGAGGGAGGGAAGGTGTTAGAGTTAGAGAAAGGTACATGGATCACAGAAGAGAAGGACAGGCAACCAGCGTGAGAAGGTAGGCCGAGGGAGGAAGGGGTTAGATGTAGATAAAGGTACATGGATCACAGAAGAGAAGGACAGGCAACCAGCGTGAGAAGGTAGGCTGAGGGAGGGAAGGGGTTCGATGTAGAGAAAGGTGTATGGATGACAGAAGAGAACAACAGGTAACCAGCGTGAGAAGGTAGGCTGAGGGAGAGAAGGGGTTAGATGTAGAGAGAGGTACATGGATCACAGAAGAGAAGGACAAGCAACCATTGTGAGAAGGTAGGCTCAGGGAGGGAAGGGGATAGATGTAGTGAAAGGTACTTGGATCACCGAAGAGAAGGACAGGCAACCAGCGTGAGAAGGTAGGCCGAGGGAGGGAAGGTGTTAGAGTTAGAGAAAGGTACATGGATCACAGAAGAGAAGGACAGGCAACTAGCGTGAGAAGGTAGGCCGAGGGAGGAAGGGGTTAGATGTAGGGAAAGGTACATGGATCACAGAAGAGAAGGACAAGCAACCAGCGTGAGCAGATAGGCCGAGGGAGGGAAGGAGTCAGATGTAGAGAAAGGAACATGGATCACAGAAGAGAAGGACAGGCAAACAGCGTGAGAAGGTAGGCCGAGGGAGGGAAGGGGTCAGATGTAGAGAAAGGAACATGGATCACAGACGAGAAGGACAGGCAACCAGCGTGAGAAGGTAGGCCAAGGGAGGGAAGGGGTTAGATGTAGAGAAAGGTACATGGATCACAGAAGAGAAGGACAGGCATCCAGCGTGAGAAGGTAGGCCCAGGGAGGGAAGGGGTTAGATGTAGAGACAGCTACATGGATCACAGAAGAGAAGGACAGGCAACCAGCGTGAGAAGGTAGACTGAGGCAGGAAAGGGGTTAGATGTAGAGACAGGTAAATGGATCACAGAAATGAAAGGGCAGGCAACCAGTATGAGAAGGTCGGTTGAGGGAGAGAAAGGGTTAGATGTAGAGAAAGGTACATGGATCACAGAAGAGAAGGACAGGCAACCAGCATGAGAAGGTAGGCTGAGGGGGGGAAGGTGTTAGATGTAGAGAGAGGTACATGGATCACAGAAGAGAAGGAGAGGCAACCAGCATGAGAAGGTAGGCTGAGGCAGGGAAGGGGTTAGAGGTAGAGAAAGGTACATGGATCACAGAAGGTAAGGACAGGCAACCAGCGTGAGAAGGTAGGCCGACGGAGGGAAGGGGGTAGATGTAGAGAAAGGTACATGGATCACAGAAGAGAAGGACAGGTAACCAGGGTGAGAAGGTAGGCTGAGGGAAGGAAGGGATTAGATGTAGAGAAAGGTACATGGATCATAGAAAAGAAGGCCAGGCAATCAACGTGAGAAGGTAGGCTGAGGGAGGGACGGGGTTAGAGGTAGAGAAAGGTACAAGGATCACAGAAGAGAAGGACAGACAACCAGTGTGAGAAGGTAGGCTGAGGGAGGTAAGGAGATAGATGTAGTGAAAGGTACATGGATCACAGAAGAGAAGAACAGGCAACCAGCGTGACAAGGTAGGCCGAGGGAGAGAAGGTGTTAGAGTTAGAGAAAGGTACATGGATCACAGAAGAGAAGGACAGGCAAACAGCGTGAGAAGGTAGGCTGAGGCAAGGAAGGGATTAGAAGTAGAGACAGGTACATGGATCACAGAAGAGAAGGGCACGCAACCAGTATGAGAAGGTAGCCTGAGGGAGGGAAGGGGTAAGATGTAGAGAAAGGTGTATGGATCACAGAAGAGAAGGACAGGCAACCAGAGTGAGAAGGTAGGCTGAGGAAGGGAAGGGCTTAGATGTAGAGAAAGGTCCATGGATCACAGAAGAGAAGAGCAGGCAACCAGCGTGAGAAGGTAGGCTGAGGGAGGGAAGGGGTAAGATGTAGAGAAAGGTGTATGGATCACAGAAGAGAAGGACAGGAAACCAGCGTGAGAAGATAGGCCGAGGGAGGGAAGGGGTTAGAGTTGGAGAAAGGTACATGGATCACAGAAGAGAAGGACAGGTAACCAGCGTGAGACGGTAGGCTGAAGGAAGGAAGGGATTAGATGTAGTGAAAGGTACTTGGATCACAGAAGAGAAGAACAGGCAACCAGCGTGAGAAGGTATGCCGAGGGAGGGAAGGTGTTAGAGTTAGAGAAAGGAACCTGGATCACAGAAGAGAAGGACAGACAACCAGCGTGAGAACGTAGGCCGAGGGAGGGAAGGGGTCAGATGTAGAGAAAGGAACATGGATCACAGAAGAGAAGGACAGGCAAACAGCGTGACAAGGTAGGCCAAGGGAGGGAAGGGGTCAGATGTAGAGAAAGGAACATGGACCACAGAAGAGAAGGACAGGCAACCAGCGTGAGAAGGTAGGCCGAGGGAGGGAAGGGGTCAGATGTAGAGAAAGGAACATGGATCACAGAAGAGAAGGACAGGCAACCAGCGTGAGTAGGTAGGCCAAGGGAGGGAAGGGGATAGATGTAGAGAAAGGTACATGGATCACAGAAGAGAAGGAAAGGCATCCAGTCTGAGAAGGTAGGCCGAGGGAGGGAAGGGGTTAGATGTAGAGAGAGGTACATCGATCACAGAAGAGAAGGAGAGGCAACCAGCATGAGAAGGTAGGCTGAGGCAGGGAAGGGGTTAGAGGTAGAGACAGGTAAATGGATCACAGAAAGGAAAGGGCAGGCAACCAGTATGAGAAGGTAGGTTGAGGGAGGGAAAGGGTTAGATGTAGAAAAAGGTACATGGATCACAGAAGAGAAGGACAGGCAACCAAAGTGAGAAGGTAGGCTGAGGGAGGGAAGGGGTTTCGATGTAGAGAAAGGTGTATGGATCACAGAAGAGAAGGACAGGCAACCAGCGTGAGAAGGCAGAACGAGGGAGGGAAGGGGTTAGAGTTAGAGAAAGGTAAATGGATCACAAAAGAGAAGGATAGGCAACTAGCGTGAGAAGGTAGGCCGAGGGAGGGAAGGGGTTCGAGTTAGAGAAAGGTACATGGATCACAGAAGAGAAGGACAGGCAACCAGCGCAAGAATGTAGACTGAGGGAGGGAAGGGTTAGATGTAGAGAAAGGTACATGGATAACAGAAGAGAAGGACAGGCAACCAGCGAGAGTAGATCTGCCGAAGGAAGGAAGGGGTTAGATGTAGAGAAAGGTACATGGATCACAGAAGAGAAGGGAAGGCAACCAGCGTGAGAAAGTAGGCCGAGGGAGGGAAGGGGTTAGAGTTAGAGAAAGGTAAATGGATCACAGAAGAGAAGGACAGGCAACCAGCGTGAGAAGGTAGGCTGAGGGAGGGAAGGGGTTAGATGTAGAGAAAGGTAAATGGATCACAGAAGAGAAGGACAGGCAACCAGCGTGAGAAGGTAGGCCGAGGGAGGGAAGTGGTTAGATGTAGAGAAAGGTACATCGATCAGAGAAGAGAAGGACAGGCAACCAGCGTGAGAAGGTAGGCCGAGGGAGGGAAGGGGTTAGAGTTAGAGAAAGGTAAATGGATCACAGAAGAGAAGGATAGGCAACCAGCGTGGAGGTGGAGGCCGAGGGAGGGAAGAGGTTAGATGTAGAGAAAGGTACATGGATCACAGAAGAGAAGGACAGGCAACCAGCGTGAGAAGGTAGGCTGAGGGATGGATCTCAGAAGAGAAGGAGAGGCAACCAGCATGAGAAGGTAGGATGAGGCAGGGAAGGGGTTAGAGGTCGAGACAAGTAAATGGATCACAGAAAGGAAAGGGCAGGGAACCAGTATGAGAAGGTAGGTTGAGGGAGGGAAGGGGTTAGATGTGGAGTAAGGTACATGGATCACAGAAGCGAAGGACAGGCAACCAGCGTGAGAAGGTAGGCTGAGGGAGGGAAGGGGTTAGATGTAGAGAGAGGTACATGGATCACAGAAGAGAAGGAGAGGCAACCAGCATGAGAAGGTAGGCTGAGGCAGGGAAGGGGTTAGAGGTAGAGACAGGTAAATGGATCACAGAAAGGAAAGGGCAGGCAACCAGTATGAGAAGGTAGGTTGAGGTAGGGAAAGGGTTAGATGTAGAGAAAGGTACATGGATCACAGAAGAGAAGAACAGGCAACCAGCGTGAGAAGGTAGACTGAGGGAGGGAAGGGATAAGATGTAGAGAGAGGTACATCGATCACAGAAGAGAAGGACAGGCAACCTGCGTGAGAGGCTAGGTTGAGGGAGGGAAGGGTTTAGATGTAGAGAGAGGTACATGGATCACAGAAGAGAAGGAGAGGCAACCAGCATGAGAAGGTAGGCTGAGGCAGGGAAGGGGTTAGAGGTAGAGACAGGTAAATGGATAACAGAAAGGAAAGGGCAGGCAACCAGTATGAGAAGGTAGGTTGAGGGAGGGAAGTGGTTAGATGTAGAGAAAGGTACATGGATCACAGAAGAGAAGGACAGGCAACGAACGTCAGAAGATAGGCTGAGGGACGGAAGGGGTTCGATGTAGAGAAAGGTGTATGGATCACAGAAGAGAAGGACAGGCAACCAGCATGAGAAGGTAGGCTGAGCGAGGGAAGGGGTTAGATGTAGAGAAAGGTACAAGGATCACAGAAGAGAAGGACAGGCAACCAGCGTGAGAAGGTAGGCTGAGGGAGGGAAGGGGTTAGATGTAGAGAGAGGTACATGGATCACAGAAGAGAAGGACAGGCAACCAGTGTGAGAAGGCAGGCAGAGGGAGGGAAGGGGTTAGAGTTAGAGAAAGGTACATGGATCACTGAAGAGAAGGACAGGCAACCAGCGTGAGAAGGTAGGCCGAGGGAGGGAAGGGGTTAGAGTTAGAGAAAGGTACATGGATCACAGAAGAGAAGGACAGGCAACCAGCGCGAGAATGTAGGCTGAGGGAGGGAAGGGGTTAGAGGTAGAGAAAGGTACATGGATCACAGAAGAGAAGGACAGGCAACCAGCGTGAGAAGGTAGGCTGAGGGAGGGAAGGGGTTAGATGTAGAGAAAGGTACATGGATCACAGAAGAGAAGGACAGGCAACCAGCATGAGAAGGTAGGCTGAGGCAGGGATTGGGTTAGAGGTAGAGACAGGTAAATGGATCACAGAAAGGAAAGGGCAGGCAACCAGTATGAGAAGGTAGCCTGAGGGAGGGAAGGGGATAGATGTAGAGAAAGGTACATGGATAACAAAAGAGAAGACAGGCAACCAGCGTGAGAAGGTATGCCGAGGGAGGGAAGGTGTTAGAGTTAGAGAAAGGGACATGGATCGCAGAAGAGAAGGACAGGCAACCAGCATGAGAAGGTAGGCCGAGGGAGGGAAGGTGTTAGAGTTAGAGAAAGGTACATGGATCACAGAAGAGAAGGACAGGCAACCAGCGTGAGAAGGTAGGCCGAGGGAGGAAGGGGTTAGATGTAGATAAAGGTACATGGATCACAGAAGAGAAGGACAGGCAACCAGCGTGAGAAGGTAGGCTGAGGGAGGGAAGGGGTTCGATGTAGAGAAAGGTGTATGGATGACAGAAGAGAACAACAGGTAACCAGCGTGAGAAGGTAGGCTGAGGGAGAGAAGGGGTTAGATGTAGAGAGAGGTACATGGATCACAGAAGAGAAGGACAAGCAACCATTGTGAGAAGGTAGGCTCAGGGAGGGAAGGGGATAGATGTAGTGAAAGGTACTTGGATCACCGAAGAGAAGGACAGGCAACCAGCGTGAGAAGGTAGGCCGAGGGAGGGAAGGTGTTAGAGTTAGAGAAAGGTACATGGATCACAGAAGAGAAGGACAGGCAACTAGCGTGAGAAGGTAGGCCGAGGGAGGAAGGGGTTAGATGTAGGGAAAGGTACATGGATCACAGAAGAGAAGGACAAGCAACCAGCGTGAGCAGATAGGCCGAGGGAGGGAAGGAGTCAGATGTAGAGAAAGGAACATGGATCACAGAAGAGAAGGACAGGCAAACAGCGTGAGAAGGTAGGCCGAGGGAGGGAAGGGGTCAGATGTAGAGAAAGGAACATGGATCACAGACGAGAAGGACAGGCAACCAGCGTGAGAAGGTAGGCCAAGGGAGGGAAGGGGTTAGATGTAGAGAAAGGTACATGGATCACAGAAGAGAAGGACAGGCATCCAGCGTGAGAAGGTAGGCCCAGGGAGGGAAGGGGTTAGATGTAGAGACAGCTACATGGATCACAGAAGAGAAGGACAGGCAACCAGCGTGAGAAGGTAGACTGAGGCAGGAAAGGGGTTAGATGTAGAGACAGGTAAATGGATCACAGAAATGAAAGGGCAGGCAACCAGTATGAGAAGGTCGGTTGAGGGAGAGAAAGGGTTAGATGTAGAGAAAGGTACATGGATCACAGAAGAGAAGGACAGGCAACCAGCATGAGAAGGTAGGCTGAGGGGGGGAAGGTGTTAGATGTAGAGAGAGGTACATGGATCACAGAAGAGAAGGAGAGGCAACCAGCATGAGAAGGTAGGCTGAGGCAGGGAAGGGGTTAGAGGTAGAGAAAGGTACATGGATCACAGAAGGTAAGGACAGGCAACCAGCGTGAGAAGGTAGGCCGACGGAGGGAAGGGGGTAGATGTAGAGAAAGGTACATGGATCACAGAAGAGAAGGACAGGTAACCAGGGTGAGAAGGTAGGCTGAGGGAAGGAAGGGATTAGATGTAGAGAAAGGTACATGGATCATAGAAAAGAAGGCCAGGCAATCAACGTGAGAAGGTAGGCTGAGGGAGGGACGGGGTTAGAGGTAGAGAAAGGTACAAGGATCACAGAAGAGAAGGACAGACAACCAGTGTGAGAAGGTAGGCTGAGGGAGGTAAGGAGATAGATGTAGTGAAAGGTACATGGATCACAGAAGAGAAGAACAGGCAACCAGCGTGACAAGGTAGGCCGAGGGAGAGAAGGTGTTAGAGTTAGAGAAAGGTACATGGATCACAGAAGAGAAGGACAGGCAAACAGCGTGAGAAGGTAGGCTGAGGCAAGGAAGGGATTAGAAGTAGAGACAGGTACATGGATCACAGAAGAGAAGGGCACGCAACCAGTATGAGAAGGTAGCCTGAGGGAGGGAAGGGGTAAGATGTAGAGAAAGGTGTATGGATCACAGAAGAGAAGGACAGGCAACCAGAGTGAGAAGGTAGGCTGAGGAAGGGAAGGGCTTAGATGTAGAGAAAGGTCCATGGATCACAGAAGAGAAGGGCAGGCAACCAGCGTGAGAAGGTAGGCTGAGGGAGGGAAGGGGTAAGATGTAGAGAAAGGTGTATGGATCACAGAAGAGAAGGACAGGAAACCAGCGTGAGAAGATAGGCCGAGGGAGGGAAGGGGTTAGAGTTAGAGAAAGGAACATGGATCACAGACGAGAAGGACAGGCAACCAGCGTGAGAAGGTAGGCCAAGGGAGGGAAGGGGTTAGATGTAGAGAAAGGTACATGGATCACAGAAGAGAAGGACAGGCATCCAGCGTGAGAAGGTAGGCCCAGGGAGGGAAGGGGTTAGATGTAGAGACAGCTACATGGATCACAGAAGAGAAGGACAGGCAACCAGCGTGAGAAGGTAGACTGAGGCAGGAAAGGGGTTAGATGTAGAGACAGGTAAATGGATCACAGAAATGAAAGGGCAGGCAACCAGTATGAGAAGGTCGGTTGAGGGAGAGAAAGGGTTAGATGTAGAGAAAGGTACATGGATCACAGAAGAGAAGGACAGGCAACCAGCATGAGAAGGTAGGCTGAGGGGGGGAAGGTGTTAGATGTAGAGAGAGGTACATGGATCACAGAAGAGAAGGAGAGGCAACCAGCATGAGAAGGTAGGCTGAGGCAGGGAAGGGGTTAGAGGTAGAGAAAGGTACATGGATCACAGAAGGTAAGGACAGGCAACCAGCGTGAGAAGGTAGGCCGACGGAGGGAAGGGGGTAGATGTAGAGAAAGGTACATGGATCACAGAAGAGAAGGACAGGTAACCAGGGTGAGAAGGTAGGCTGAGGGAAGGAAGGGATTAGATGTAGAGAAAGGTACATGGATCATAGAAAAGAAGGCCAGGCAATCAACGTGAGAAGGTAGGCTGAGGGAGGGACGGGGTTAGAGGTAGAGAAAGGTACAAGGATCACAGAAGAGAAGGACAGACAACCAGTGTGAGAAGGTAGGCTGAGGGAGGTAAGGAGATAGATGTAGTGAAAGGTACATGGATCACAGAAGAGAAGAACAGGCAACCAGCGTGACAAGGTAGGCCGAGGGAGAGAAGGTGTTAGAGTTAGAGAAAGGTACATGGATCACAGAAGAGAAGGACAGGCAAACAGCGTGAGAAGGTAGGCTGAGGCAAGGAAGGGATTAGAAGTAGAGACAGGTACATGGATCACAGAAGAGAAGGGCACGCAACCAGTATGAGAAGGTAGCCTGAGGGAGGGAAGGGGTAAGATGTAGAGAAAGGTGTATGGATCACAGAAGAGAAGGACAGGCAACCAGAGTGAGAAGGTAGGCTGAGGAAGGGAAGGGCTTAGATGTAGAGAAAGGTCCATGGATCACAGAAGAGAAGGGCAGGCAACCAGCGTGAGAAGGTAGGCTGAGGGAGGGAAGGGGTAAGATGTAGAGAAAGGTGTATGGATCACAGAAGAGAAGGACAGGAAACCAGCGTGAGAAGATAGGCCGAGGGAGGGAAGGGGTTAGAGTTAGAGAAAGGTACATGGATCACAGAAGAGAAGGACAGGTAACCAGCGTGAGACGGTAGGCTGAAGGAAGGAAGGGATTAGATGTAGTGAAAGGTACTTGGATCACAGAAGAGAAGAACAGGCAACCAGCGTGAGAAGGTATGCCGAGGGAGGGAAGGTGTTAGAGTTAGAGAAAGGAACCTGGATCACAGAAGAGAAGGACAGACAACCAGCGTGAGAAGGTAGGCCGAGGGAGGGAAGGGGTCAGATGTAGAGAAAGGAACATGGATCACAGAAGAGAAGGACAGGCAAACAGCGTGACAAGGTAGGCCAAGGGAGGGAAGGGGTCAGATGTAGAGAAAGGAACATGGACCACAGAAGAGAAGGACAGGCAACCAGCGTGAGAAGGTAGGCCGAGGGAGGGAAGGGGTCAGATGTAGAGAAAGGAACATGGATCACAGAAGAGAAGGACAGGCAACCAGCGTGAGTAGGTAGGCCAAGGGAGGGAAGGGGATAGATGTAGAGAAAGGTACATGGATCACAGAAGAGAAGGAAAGGCATCCAGTCTGAGAAGGTAGGCCGAGGGAGGGAAGGGGTTAGATGTAGAGAGAGGTACATCGATCACAGAAGAGAAGGAGAGGCAACCAGCATGAGAAGGTAGGCTGAGGCAGGGAAGGGGTTAGAGGTAGAGACAGGTAAATGGATCACAGAAAGGAAAGGGCAGGCAACCAGTATGAGAAGGTAGGTTGAGGGAGGGAAAGGGTTAGATGTAGAAAAAGGTACATGGATCACAGAAGAGAAGGACAGGCAACCAAAGTGAGAAGGTAGGCTGAGGGAGGGAAGGGGTTAGATGTAGAGAGAGGTACATGAATCACAGAAGAGAAAGACAGGCATCCAGTGTGAGAAGGTAGGCCGAGGGAGGGTAGGGATTAGATGTAGAGAAAGGTACATGGATCACAGAAGAGAAGGACAGGCAGCCAGCGTGAGAAGGTAGGCTGAGGGAGAGAAGGGGTTAGATGTAGAGAAAGGTAAATGGATCACAGAAGAGAAGGACAGGCAACCAGCATGAGAAGGTAGGCTGAGGCAGGGAAGGGGTTACAGGTAGAGGCAGGTAAATTCATCACAGAAAGGAAAGAGCAGGCAACCAGTATGAGAAGGTAGGTTGAGGGAAGGAAGGGGTTAGATGTAGAGAAACGTACATGGATCACAGAAGAGAAGGACAGGCAATGAGCCTCAGAAGATAGGCTGAGGGAGGGAAGGGGTTTCGATGTAGAGAAAGGTGTACGGATCACAGAAGAGAAGGACAGGCAACCAGCGTGAGAAGGTAGGCCGAGGGAGGGAAGGGGTTCGAGTTAGAGAAAGGTACATGGATCACAGAAGAGAAGGATAGGCAACCAGCGCAAGAATGTAGGCTGAGGGAGGGAAGGGTTAGATGTAGAGAAAGGTACATGGATAACAGAAGAGAAGGACAGGCAACCAGCGAGAGTAGATCTGCCGAAGGAAGGAAGGGGTTAGATGTAGAGAAAGGTACATGGATCACAGAAGAGAAGGGAAGGCAACCAGCGTGAGAAAGTAGGCCGAGGGAGGGAAGGGGTTAGAGTTAGAGAAAGGTAAATGGATCACAGAAGAGAAGGACAGGCAACCAGCGTGAGAAGGTAGGCTGAGGGAGGGAAGGGGTTAGATGTAGAGAAAGGTAAATGGATCACAGAAGAGAAGGACAGGCAACCAGCGTGAGAAGGTAGGCCGAGGGAGGGAAGTGGTTAGATGTAGAGAAAGGTACATGGATCAGAGAAGAGAAGGACAGGGAACCAGCGTGAGAAGGTAGGCCGAGGGAGGGAAGGGGTTAGAGTTAGAGAAAGGTAAATGGATCACAGAAGAGAAGGATAGGCAACCAGAGTGGAGGTGGAGGCCGAGGGAGGGAAGAGGTTAGATGTAGAGAAAGGTACATGGATCACAGAAGAGAAGGACAGGCAACCAGCGTGAGAAGGTAGGCTGAGGGATGGATCTCAGAAGAGAAGGAGAGGCAACCAGCATGAGAAGGTAGGATGAGGCAGGGAACTGGTTAGAGGTCGAGACAGGTAAATGGATCACAGAAAGGAAAGGGCAGGGAACCAGTATGAGAAGGTAGGTTGAGGGAGGGAAGGGGTTAGATGTAGAGAAAGGTACATGGATCACAGAAGAGAAGAACAGGCAACCAGCGTGAGAAGGTAGACTGAGGGAGGGAAGGGGTTAGATGTAGAGAGAGGTACATGGATCACAGAAGAGAAGGAGAGGCAACCAGCATGAGAAGGTAGGCTGAGGCAGGGAAGGGGTTAAAGGTAGAGACAGGTAAATGGATCACAGAAAGGAAAGGGCAGGCAACCAGTATGAGAAGGTAGGTTGAGGTAGGGAAAGGATTAGATGTAGAGAAAGGTACATGGATCACAGAAGAGAAGAACAGGCAACCAGCGTGAGAAGGTAGACTGAGGGAGGGAAGGGATAAGATGTAGAGAGAGGTACATCGATCACAGAAGAGAAGGACAGGCAACCAGCTGAGAGGCTAGGCTGAGGGAGGGAAGGGTTTAGATGTTGAGAGAGGTACATGGATCACAGAAGCGAAGGACAGGCAACCAGTGTGAGAAGGCAGGGCGAGGGAGGGAAGGGGTTAGAGTTAGAGAAAGGTACATGGATCACAGAAGAGAAGGACAGGCAACCAGCGCGAGAATGTAGGCTGAGGGAGGGAAGGGGTTAGAGGTAGAGAAAGATACATGGATCACAGAAGAGAAGGACAGGCAACCAGCATGAGAAGGTAGGCTGAGGGAGGGAAGGGGTTAGATGTAGAGGAAGGTACATGGATCACAGAAGAGAAGGACAGGCAACGAGCGTCAGAAGATAGGCTGAGGGAGGGAAGGGGTTCGATGTAGAGAAAGGTGTATGGATCACAGAAGAGAAGGACAGGCAACCAGCGTGAGAAGGTAGGCTGAGGGAGGGAAGGGGTTAGATGTAGAGAGAGGTACATGGATCAAAGAAGCGAAGGACAGGCAACCAGTGTGAGAAGGCAGGCCGAGGGAGGGAAGGGGTTAGAGTTAGAGAAAGGTACATGGATCACAGAAGAGAAGGACAGGCAACCAGCGCGAGAATGTAGGCTGAGGGAGGGAAGGGGTTAGAGGTAGAGAAAGATACATGGCTCACAGAAGAGAAGGACAGGCAACCAGCATGAGAAGGTAGGCTGAGGGAGGGAAGGGGTTAGATGTAGAGGAAGGTACATGGATCACAGAAGAGAAGGACAGGTAACCAGCGTGAGAAGGTAGGCTGAGGGAAGGAAGGGATTAGATGTAGAGAAAGGTACAGGGATCACAGAAGAGAAGAAAAGACAACCAGCATGAGAAGGTAGGCCGAGGGAGGGAAGGGGTTAGATGTAGAGAAAGGTACATGAATCACAGAAGAGAAGGACAGGCAACCAGCGTGAGAAGGTAGGCTGAGGCAGGGAATGGGTCAGAGGTAGAGACAGGTAAATGAATCACAGAAAGGAAAGGACAGGCAACCAGTATGAGAAGGTAGCCAGAGGGAGGGAAGGGGTAAGATGTAGAGAAAGGTGTATGGATCACAGAAGAGAAGGACAGGCAACCAGCGTGAGAAGGTAGGCTGAGGGAGGGAAGGGCATAGATTTAGAGAAAGGTACATGGATCACAGAAGAGAAGGGAAGGCAACCAGCGTGAGAAGGTAGGCTGAGGTACAGATGGGGTTAGAGGGAGAGAAAGGTACATGGATCACAGAAGAGAAGGACAGGCAACCAGCGTGAGAAGGTAGGCTGAGGGTGGGAAGGGGATAGATGTAGAGAAAGGTACATGGATCACAAAAGAGAAGACAGGAAACCAGCGTGAGAAGGTAGGCCTAGGGAGGGAAGGGGTTAGAGTTAGAGAAAGGTAAATGGATCACAGAAGAGAAGGACAGGCAACCAACGTGAGAAGGAAGGCTGAGGGAGGGACAGGGTTAGAGGTAGAGAAGGTACATGGATCACAGGAGAGAAGGACATGCAACCAGTGTGAGAAGGTAGGCTGAGGGTGGGAAGGGGATAGATGTAGTGAAAGGTACATGGATCACAGAAGAGAAGAACAGGCAACCATCGTGAGAAGGTATGCCGAGGGAGGGAAGGTGTTAGAGTTAGAGAAAGGTACATGGATCACAGAAGAGAATGACAGGCAACCAGCGTGAGAAGGTAGGCCGAGGGAGGGAAGGTGTTAGAGTTAGAGAAAGGTACATGGATCACAGAAGAGAAGGACAGGCAACCAGCGTGAGAAGGTAGGCTGAGGGAGGGACAGGGTTAGAGGTAGAGAATGGTGCATGGATCACAGAAGAGAAGGACAGGCAACCAGTGTGAGAAGGTAGGATGAGGGTGGGAAGGGGATAGATGTAGTGAAAGGTACATGGATCACAGAAGTGAAGAACAGGCAACCAGCGTGAGAAGGTATGCCGAGGGAGGGAAGGTGTTAGAGTTAGAGAAAGGTACATGGATCACAGAAGAGAAGGACAGGCAGCCAGCGTGAGAACGTAGGCTGAGGGAGAGAAGGGGTTAGATGTAGAGAAAGGTACATGGATCACAGAAGAGAAGGACAGGCAGCCAGTGTGAGAAGGTAGGCTGAGGGAGGGAAAGGGTTAGAGTTAGAGAAAGGTACATGGATCACAGAAGAGTCAGCGTGAGAAGGTAGGCTGAGGGAGGGAAGGGGTTAGAGTTAGAGAAAGGTACATGGATCACAGAAGAGAAGGACAGGCAACCAGCGTAAGAAGGTAGGCCGAGGGAGGGAAGGGGTCAGATGTAGAGAAAGGTACATGGATCAGAGAAGAGAAGGACAGGGAACCAGCGTGAGAAGGTAGGCCGAGGGAGGGAAGGGGTTAGAGTTAGAGAAAGGTAAATGGATCACAGAAGAGAAGGATAGGCAACCAGCGTGGAGGTGGAGGCCGAGGGAGGGAAGAGGTTAGATGTAGAGAAAGGTACATGGATCACAGAAGAGAAGGACAGGCAACCAGCGTGAGAAGGTAGGCTGAGGGATGGATCTCAGAAGAGAAGGAGAGGCAACCAGCATGAGAAGGTAGGATGAGGCAGGGAAGGGGTTAGAGGTCGAGACAGGTAAATGGATCACAGAAAGGAAAGGGCAGGGAACCAGTATGAGAAGGTAGGTTGAGGGAGGGAAGGGGTTAGATGTGGAGTAAGGTACATGGATCACAGAAGCGAAGGACAGGCAACCAGCGTGAGAAGGTAGGCTGAGGGAGGGAAGGGGTTAAAGGTAGAGACAGGTAAATGGATCACAGAAAGGAAAGGGCAGGCAACCAGTATGAGAAGGTAGGTTGAGATAGGGAAAGGATTAGATGTAGAGAAAGGTACATGGATCACAGAAGAGAAGAACAGGCAACCAGCGTGAGAAGGTAGACTGAGGGAGGGAAGGGATAAGATGTAGAGAGAGGTACATCGATCACAGAAGAGAAGGACAGGCAACCAGCTGAGAGGCTAGGCTGAGGGAGGGAAGGGTTTAGATGTAGAGAGAGGTACATGGATCACAGAAGCGAAGGACAGGCAACCAGTGTGAGAAGGCAGGCCGAGGGAGGGAAGGGGTTAGAGTTAGAGAAAGGTACATGGATCACAGAAGAGAAGGACAGGCAACCAGCGCGAGAATGTAGGCTGAGGGAGGGAAGGGGTTAGAGGTAGAGAAAGATACATGGATCACAGAAGAGAAGGACAGGCAACCAGCATGAGAAGGTAGGCTGAGGGAGGGAAGGGGTTAGATGTAGAGGAAGGTACATGGATCACAGAAGAGAAGGACAGGCAACCAGTGTGAGAAGGTAGGATGAGGGTGGGAAGGGGATAGATGTAGTGAAAGGTACATGGATCACAGAAGTGAAGAACAGGCAACCAGCGTGAGAAGGTATGCCGAGGGAGGGAAGGTGTTAGAGTTAGAGAAAGGTACATGGATCACAGAAGAGAAGGACAGGCAGCCAGCGTGAGAATGTAGGCTGAGGGAGAGAAGGGGTTAGATGTAGAGAAAGGTACATGGATCACAGAAGAGAAGGACAGGCAGCCAGTGTGAGAAGGTAGGCTGAGGGAGGGAAAGGGTTAGAGTTAGAGAAAGGTACATGGATCACAGAAGAGTCAGCGTGAGAAGGTAGGCTGAGGGAGGGAAGGGGTTAGAGTTAGAGAAAGGTACATGGATCACAGAAGAGAAGGACAGGCAACCAGCGTAAGAAGGTAGGCCGAGGGAGGGAAGGGGTCAGATGTAGAGAAAGGTACATGGATCAGAGAAGAGAAGGACAGGGAACCAGCGTGAGAAGGTAGGCCGAGGGAGGGAAGGGGTTAGAGT
Organism: Ambystoma mexicanum; assembly: GCF_040938575.1. Taxonomy (NCBI): domain Eukaryota; kingdom Metazoa; phylum Chordata; class Amphibia; order Caudata; family Ambystomatidae; genus Ambystoma; species Ambystoma mexicanum. The sequence continues at coordinate 1,014,292,400 of NC_090926.1, read as the reverse complement.
TAGAGAAAGGTAAATGGATCACAGAAGAGAAGGATAGGCAACCAGCGTGGAGGTGGAGGCCGAGGGAGGGAAGAGGTTAGATGTAGAGAAAGGTACATGGATCACAGAAGAGAAGGACAGGCAACCAGCGTGAGAAGGTAGGCTGAGGGATGGATCTCAGAAGAGAAGGAGAGGCAACCAGCATGAGAAGGTAGGATGAGGCAGGGAAGGGGTTAGAGGTCGAGACAGGTAAATGGATCACAGAAAGGAAAGGGCAGGGAACCAGTATGAGAAGGTAGGTTGAGGGAGGGAAGGGGTTAGATGTGGAGTAAGGTACATGGATCACAGAAGCGAAGGACAGGCAACCAGCGTGAGAAGGTAGGCTGAGGGAGGGAAGGGGTTAAAGGTAGAGACAGGTAAATGGATCACAGAAAGGAAAGGGCAGGCAACCAGTATGAGAAGGTAGGTTGAGATAGGGAAAGGATTAGATGTAGAGAAAGGTACATGGATCACAGAAGAGAAGAACAGGCAACCAGCGTGAGAAGGTAGACTGAGGGAGGGAAGGGATAAGATGTAGAGAGAGGTACATCGATCACAGAAGAGAAGGACAGGCAACCAGCTGAGAGGCTAGGCTGAGGGAGGGAAGGGTTTAGATGTAGAGAGAGGTACATGGATCACAGAAGCGAAGGACAGGCAACCAGTGTGAGAAGGCAGGCCGAGGGAGGGAAGGGGTTAGAGTTAGAGAAAGGTACATGGATCACAGAAGAGAAGGACAGGCAACCAGCGCGAGAATGTAGGCTGAGGGAGGGAAGGGGTTAGAGGTAGAGAAAGATACATGGATCACAGAAGAGAAGGACAGGCAACCAGCATGAGAAGGTAGGCTGAGGGAGGGAAGGGGTTAGATGTAGAGGAAGGTACATGGATCACAGAAGAGAAGGACAGGCAACGAGCGTCAGAAGATAGGCTGAGGGAGGGAAGGGGTTCGATGTAGAGAAAGGTGTATGGATCACAGAAGAGAAGGACAGGCAACCAGCGTGAGAAGGTAGGCTGAGGGAGGGAAGGGATTAGATGTAGAGAGAGGTACATGGATCAAAGAAGCGAAGGACAGGCAACCAGTGTGAGAAGGCAGGCCGAGGGAGGGAAGGGGTTAGAGTTAGAGAAAGGTACATGGATCACAGAAGAGAAGGACAGGCAACCAGCGCGAGAATGTAGGCTGAGGGAGGGAAGGGGTTAGAGGTAGAGAAAGAACATGGATCACAGAAGAGAAGGACAGGCAACCAGCATGAGAAGGTAGGCTGAGGGAAGGAAGGGATTAGATGTACAGAAAGGTACAGGGATCACAGAAGAGAAGAAAAGACAACCAGCGTGAGAAGGTAGGCCGAGGGAGGGAAGGGGTTAGATGTAGAGAAAGGTACATGGATCACAGAAGAGAAGGACAGGCAACCAGCGTGAGAAGGTAGGCTGAGGCAGGGAATGGGTCAGAGGTAGAGACAGGTAAATGGATCACAGAAAGGAAAGGACAGGCAACCAGTATGAGAAGGTAGCCTGAGGGAGGGAAGGGGTAAGATGTAGAGAAAGGTGTATGGATCACAGAAGAGAAGGACAGGCAACCAGCGTGAGAAGGTAGGCTGAGGGAGGGAAGGGCATAGATTTAGAGAAAGGTACATGGATCACAGAAGAGAAGGGAAGGCAACCAGCGTGAGAAGGTAGGCTGAGGTACAGATGGGGTTAGAGGGAGAGAAAGGTACATGGATCACAGAAGAGAAGGACAGGCAACCAGCGTGAGAAGGTAGGCTGAGGGTGGGAAGGGGATAGATGTAGAGAAAGGTACATGGATCACAAAAGAGAAGACAGGAAACCAGCGTGAGAAGGTAGGCCTAGGGAGGGAAGGGGTTAGAGTTAGAGAAAGGTACATGGATCACAGAAGAGAAGGACAGGCAACCAGCGTGAGAAGGAAGGCTGAGGGAGGGACAGGGTTAGAGGTAGAGAAGGTACATGGATCACAGGAGAGAAGCACATGCAACCAGTGTGAGAAGGTAGGCTGAGGGTGGGAAGGGGATAGATGTAGTGAAAGGTACATGGATCACAGAAGAGAAGAACAGGCAACCATCGTGAGAAGGTATGCCGAGGGAGGGAAGGTGTTAGAGTTAGAGAAAGGTACATGGATCACAGAAGAGAAGGACAGGCAACCAGCGTGAGAAGGTAGGCCGAGGGAGGGAAGGTGTTAGAGTTAGAGAAAGGTACATGGATCACAGAAGAGAAGGACAGGCAACCAGCGTGAGAAGGTAGGCTGATGGAGGGACAGGGTTAGAGGTAGAGAATGGTGCATGGATCACAGAAGAGAAGGACAGGCAACCAGTGTGAGAAGGTAGGATGAGGGTGGGAAGGGGATAGATGTAGTGAAAGGTACATGGATCACAGAAGTGAAGAACAGGCAACCAGCGTGAGAAGGTATGCCGAGGGAGGGAAGGTGTTAGAGTTAGAGAAAGGTACATGGATCACAGAAGAGAAGGACAGGCAGCCAGCGTGAGAATGTAGGCTGAGGGAGAGAAGGGGTTAGATGTAGAGAAAGGTACATGGATCACAGAAGAGAAGGACAGGCAGCCAGTGTGAGAAGGTAGGCTGAGGGAGGGAAAGGGTTAGAGTTAGAGAAAGGTACATGGATCACAGAAGAGTCAGCGTGAGAAGGTAGGCTGAGGGAGGGAAGGTGTTAGAGTTAGAGAAAGGTACATGGATCACAGAAGAGAAGGACAGGCAGCCAGCGTGAGAATGTAGGCTGAGGGAGAGAAGGGGTTAGATGTAGAGAAAGGTACATGGATCACAGAAGAGAAGGACAGGCAGCCAGTGTGAGAAGGTAGGCTGAGGGAGGGAAAGGGTTAGAGTTAGAGAAAGGTACATGGATCACAGAAGAGAAGGACAGGCAGCCAGCGTGAGAAGGTAGGCTGAGGGAGAGAAGGGGTTAGATGTAGAGAAAGGTAAATGGATCACAGAAGAGAAGGACAGGCAGCCAGCGTGAGAAGGTAGGCTGAGGGAGGGAAGGGGTTAGAGTTAGAGAAAGGTACATGGATCACAGAAGAGAAGGACAGGCATCCAACGTGAGAAGGTAGGCTGAGGGAGGGAAGTGGTTAGAGTTAGAGAAAGGTACATGGATCACAGAAGAGAAGGACATGCAACCAGTGTGAGAAGGTAGGCTGAGGGAGGGAAGGGGTTAGATGTAGAGAGAGGTACATGGATCACAGAAGAGAAGGACAGGCAACCAGTGTGAGAAGGTAGGCTGAGGGAGGGAAGGGGTTAGAGTTAGAGAAAGGTACATGGATCACAGAAGAGAAGGACAGGCAGCCAGCGTGAGAAGGTAGGCTGAGGGAGAGAAGGGGTTAGATGTAGAGAAAGGTAAATGGATCACAGAAGAGAAGGACAGGCAGCCAGCGTGAGAAGGTAGGCTGAGGGAGGGAAGGGGTTAGAGTTAGAGAAAGGTACATGGATCACAGAAGAGAAGGACAGGCATCCAACGTGAGAAGGTAGGCTGAGGGAGGGAAGTGGTTAGAGTTAGAGAAAGGTACATGGATCACAGAAGAGAAGGACATGCAACCAGTGTGAGAAGGTAGGCTGAGGGAGGGAAGGGGTTAGATGTAGAGAGAGGTACATGGATCACAGAAGAGAAGGACAGGCAACCAGTGTGAGAAGGTAGGCTGAGGGAGGGAAGGGCTTAGATGTAGAGAAAGATCTATGGATCACAGAAGAGAAGGGCAGGCAACCAGCGTGAGAAGGTAGGCTGAGGGAGGGAAGGGCTTAGATGCAGAGAAAGGTAAATGGATCACAGAAGAGAAGGACAGGCAACCAGCGTGAGAAGGTAGGCTGAGGGAGGGAAGGGGTTAGATGTAGAGAAAGGTACATGGATCACAGAAGAGAAGGGAAGGCAACCAGCGTGAGAAGGTCGGCCGAGGGAGGGAAGGGGTTAGAGTTAGAGAAAGGTAAATGGATCACAGAAGAGAAGGACAGGCAACCAGCGTGAGAAGGTAGGCTGAGGGAGGGAAGGGGTTAGATGTAGAGAAAGGTAAATGGATCACAGAAGAGAAGAACAGGCAACCAGCGTGAGAAGGTAGGTCGAGGGAGGGAAGTGGTTAGATGTAGAGAAAGGTACATTGATCAGAGAAGAGAAGGACAGGCAACCAGCGTGAGAAGGTAGGCAGAGGGAGGGAAGGGGTTAGAGTTAGAGAAAGGTAAATGGATCACAGAAGAGAAGGATAGGCAACCAGCGTGGAGGTGGAGGCCGAGGGAGGGAAGAGGTTAGATGTAGAGAAAGGTACATGGATCACAGAAGAGAAGGACAGGCAACGAGCGTGAGAAGGTAGGCTGAGGGATGGATCTCAGAAGAGAAGGAGAGGCAACCAGCATGAGAAGGTAGGATGAGGCAGGGAAGGGGTTAGAGGTTGAGACAGGTAAATGGATCACAGAAAGGAAAGGGCAGGGAACCAGTATGAGAAGGTAGGTTGAGGGAGGGAAGGATTAGATGTGGAGTAAGGTACATGGATCACAGAAGCGAAGGACAGGCAACCAGCGTGAGAAGGTAGGCTGAGGGAGGGAAGGGGTTAGATGTAGAGAGAGGTACATGGATCACAGAAGAGAAGGAGAGGCAACCAGCATGAGAAGGTAGGCTGAGGCAGGGAAGGGGTTAGAGGTAGAGACAGGTAAATGGATCACAGAAAGGAAAGGACAGGCAACCAGTATGAGAAGGTAGGTTGAGGTAGGGAAAGGGTTAGATGTAGAGAAAGGTACATGGATCACAGAAGAGAAGAACAGGCAACCAGCGTGAGAAGGTAGACTGAGGGAGGGAAGGAGTAAGATGTAGAGAGAGGTACATCGATCACAGAAGAGAAGGACAGGCAACCTGCTTGAGAGGCTAGGTTGAGGGAGGGAAGGGTTTAGATGTCGAGAGAGGTACATGGATCACTGAAGAGAAGGAGAGGCAACCAGCATGAGAAGGTAGGCTGAGGCAGGGAAGGGGTTAGAGGTAGAGACAGGTAAATGGATAACAGAAAGGAAAGGGCAGGCAACCAGTATGAGAAGGTAGGTTGAGGGAGGGAAGGGGTTAGATGTAGAGAAAGGTACATGGATCACAGAAGAGAAGGACAGGCAACGAGCGTCAGAAGATAGGCTGAGGGAGGGAAGGGGTTCGATGTAGAGAAAGGTGTATGGATCACAGAAGAGAAGGACAGGCAACCAGCATGAGAAGGTAGGCTGAGGGAGGGAAGGGGTTAGATGTATAGAAAGGTACAAGGATCACAGAAGAGACGGACAGGCAACCAGCGTGAGAAGGTAGGCTGAGGGAGGGAAGGGGTTAGATGTGGAGAGAGGTACATGGATCACAGAAGAGAAGGACAGGCAACCAGTGTGAGAAGGCAGGCCGAGGGAGGGAAGGGGTTAGAGTTAGAGAAAGGTACATGGATCACAGAAGAGAAGGACAGGCAACCAGCGTGAGAAGGTAGGCCGAGGGAGGGAAGGGGTTAGAGTTAGAGAAAGGTACATGGATCACAGAAGAGAAGGACAGGCAACCAGCGCCAAAATGTAGGCTGAGAGAGGGAAGGGGTTAGAGGTAGAGAAAGGTACATGGATCACAGAAGAGAAGGACAGGCAACCAGCATGAGAAGGTAGGCTGAGGGAAGGAAGGGATTAGATGTAGAGAAAGGTACAGGGATCACAGAAGAGAAGAAAAGACAACCAGCGTGAGAAGGTAGGCCGAGGGAGGGAAGGGGTTAGATGTAGAGAAAGGTACATGGATCACAGAAGAGAAGGACAGGCAACCAGCGTGAGAAGGTAGGCTGAGGCAGGGAATGGGTCAGAGGTAGAGACAGGTAAATGGATCACAGAAAGGAAAGGACAGGCAACCAGTATGAGAAGGTGTTATGTCACACGGGAAACGGGGGTCTGCCGCTCTCTTCCCCTCCTGGCGAGTCTACCCGCGCATCTGCTTCCGGGGGCTCGCCGGGAGGGGAGTGGCGGGCTACAGGGCTGGCGGCCTTCGGCGCATGCGCGGAAGGCCTCTCTCTCGGCTCCGCGCATGCGCCGTGGGCCGAACTCATCTCCCTAGCGGGGCTTGCTTCTCAAGCCTCGTTATGGGTCCGCCGGCGTCCGGAAACGGAACGGCTTGCGTCCCAGGCCTTTCGGGCGCCGGCGGCCCATAAAAGAGGCCGCAATTCTCAGCGAGTCGCGTCTCAACGCGGTTCGCTTCGCTTGCCTCGTTGTTCCTGCCTCTTACTTACCAGCGGCCTGTCCTGGGCCAGCTTGCCTCCTGCACTTACCTGTGGCCTGTTCTGGGCCAGCTTGCCTCCTGCACTTACCTGTGGCCTGTTCTGGGCCAGCTTGCCTCCTGCACTTACCTGTGGCCTGTTCTGGACCAGCTCTCTTCCAGCCTTACCTGTGGCCTGTCCTGGGTCAGCTTACCTCCATTCCTTACCCGTGGCCTGTCCTGGGTCAGCTTACCTCCATTCCTTACCCGTGGCCTGTCCTGGGTCAGCTTACCTCCATTCCTTACCCGTGGCCTGTCCTGGGTCAGCTTACCTTCAGTCCTTACCTGTGGCCTGTCCTGGGTCAGCCTACCTCCTGCCCTTACCTGTGGCCTGTCCTGGGTCAGCCTACCTCCTGCCCTTACCTGTGGCCTGTCCTGGGTCAGCCAGTCTCCAGCCCATACCTGTGGCTTGTCTTGAGCCAGCCTGCCTCCAGCCTTACCTGTGGCCTGTCCTGGGTCAGCCAGTCTCCAGCCTTACCTGTGGCCAGTCCTGAGCCAACCTACCTCCAGCCTTACCTGGGGCCTGTCCTGAGCCTGCCTGCCTCCAGCCCTGACTTGTTGTCGGCACTGGGTCTGCCCATCTTCAGACTTACCCGGGACTTGCCCAGTACCAGCTAGTCTCCAGCTGTTCTCTCTCTTCCTGTTTTGCCTACCTCCGAACCTAATCCTGCAAACCTCTGGAACTATCAGCACCAACCGGACTTTCTATCAGCTGTAATTCCTCACTGTTACATTGGTTCCGGAAGATTCATGATATCTACAATCGGCTCTACCTAAAACTACAGTGTCACCAACTTGAGCCATCAATCCTCGAGTCACGCTCATCTGGACAGTACTTATCGTGACATTGGGGGTCGGTCCACCCTTCACCCAGTTCCTCTTTTGGGTGGCGGAGGGGCTGATTCCTCGTGCCGCTAATTCATCAGTTCCTGGACTCCAGACTGGCGACCTCAGCAAGACCAACCACCAAGATTACAGGTACGCGGTCCTCTCGGGCCGATCAGCTTAACAGATTGAGACGCCTGCCTTCAGATTCGGAGATGGATGAATCGCAAGAAATGAGGAACGAATTGCTGGCACTCAGAGCTGAGATGACCGCCCTGCATCAAGAGAATCAAACATTACGCCAAATGATAACACAAGGAGCACCCAGTTCTTCTCAGACAGAGGGACCATTGGCTCACACAACACCCATCAAATTCGACGGCGATCCTAGACGGGTGGCAGAGTTTTGTAACCACTGTAGGATCCATTTCCTCTTCAGGTCCACGCACTTTAACAACGATAGGGCCAAGATTGGCTATATCCTGGGGAATCTAACTGGGAACGCATTAGCTTGGGCAACCCCGTTTGTGGTCACGAACAGTCCTATTTTGAATGACTTTGCTGCCTTCGAAAAAGCCTTTCTGGAAGTATTCCAGACGCCGAACCTGGCCTCCGTCGCACAGAATCAGTTGATGGACTACAAACAGGGAAGCAATGACGTCATCACCTACATCAGTCGCTTCCGACTTTTGGCTACCGACTCTCAGTGGCCCGAAATTACACAGAAAACGCTGTTTCGTCGAGGCCTGAGAGAGGAGTACAAAGACGAATTACTCCACATCCCCGAGCCGGAGAGTCTTCAACTCTTGATAGATCAAGTACTTCGTATTGACCAAAGACTAACCGAACGAAAGGCTGAGAGACGTCGGTTTGACAGAAGCGGTTCCCGGACAACCAACTCGCCTGCCGGTTCATTTGGATCAACCGAATCCGGATCTGAGCCCATGCAAGTAGGAGCCATGAGAGGGCCTTTGTCGGAAGAAGAGAAGAAACGAAGGAGGTCTTTGCGTCTGTGTCTTTACTGTGGAGCAGCTGGGCATTATCTGAGTATATGTCCTTTACGTCCACAAAAGAAGAAGTCGGGAAACTAGGAGACCTGTCGTTTATAGGAAGGGCAACGACAGGTCCCATCTCCTCCTCAGACCCTTCGGTTATTTGTTCCATTCGTCGACCCATGCAACCAGTGGTGCTACAGACCCTAAAGGTCAGGATTAAATTACCAGACAGAGACCTGGAGATATCTGGTCTGCTGGATTGTGGGGCTTCCGGCAACTACATCGACGAAACATTTGTCGCCCGACATAAAATACCACTCGTTTCCAGGCCTACTCCCTTGTCGGTGGAGCTTATTGATGGTACCCCCTTGTCTTCGGGGCCTATTAACCAGTTCACGGTCGGATTGGCTCTTCAGATTACTGATCATTACGAGGAACTCTCCTTTGATGTTATTAAGTCACCTAACTACAAGATGGTCCTAGGTCTACCATGGTTACAACATCACAATCCGTTGATAGACTGGAGAACTCAGACTTTAACCTTTTCCTCCGAAAGGTGTGCTCAAGGATGCAAGCTATCTGTTCCCACCATGACCGTTTCGACTTCTCTAAAGACGGACAACAATGGGGTTCATCTATGTTCCACGTCTCTGGTTCCACAGATATATGCCGATTTCAAACAGGTATTTTCTGAACCCGGCAACATACCCCTTCCTCCACACCGGTCCTTTGATTGCTCCATTGACCTGTTGCCGAACCATGTCATACCTCATGGGAAGTTGTACGCGTTGACCCGTGACGAGAAGCAAGTTCTTCAGGCATATTTATCTGAAAGTCTAGAAAAGGGGTACATTGTACCGTCAAAGTCTCCTGCAGGGTTTCCCCTGTTCTTTGTAAAGAAGAAAGAAGGCACGTTGAGACCCTGTGTCGACTACCGACAGTTGAATGACATTACAGCCAAGGACCGATACCCGTTGCCTTTGATACGTAGTATCCTTGAAACCCTGCATACTGCACGAATTTTCTCCAAATTGGACCTCCGTGGAGCTTATCATTTGATACGCATCAGGAATGGGGACGAGTGGAAGACAGCTTTCAAAACATCTTTTGGGCACTTTGAATATCGGGTTATGCCCTTCGGCTTATGTAATGCCCCCGCTGTTTTTCAGCGATTTATGGACCACATCTTTGGTGACCTGTTAGGATTATCCGTTTGGGTTTATCTGGATGACATACTGATATTCTCTAAGTCCTTGGACGAGCATGTGGAACACGTTCGTGAGGTCCTTCATCGACTATCCATCAACAATTTGTTCGCCAAGGCAGAGAAATGTAGCTTTCACCAGACCAGTATCGAATTTTTGGGATTCATTATCAATCAAGAAGGAGTTGGGATGGATCCCAAGAAGGTTCTAGCCATACAAGAATGGAAACACCCACACGATATCAAGGCTCTCCAACGATTTTTGGGGTTCGCAAACTTCTACAGGCGCTTTATTCCACATTACTCGCGGATCTCGGCTCCCCTCACCAGTCTTACCAGCAGCAAGATCGCTTTCGAATGGAGTCCTGTGGCTTCCCAGGCTTTTGGAGTATTAAAGTCGGCTTTTATGGCTGCTCCCATCCTGCGCCATCCCCAGGAGGACTTGCCCTACATTGTAGAGGCCGATGCTTCCAGCTTCGCGGTCGGAGCAGTCCTTCTCCAGAAAGATCCAGCCACGCTAGTGGAACATCCAGTTGCCTATTTTTCTCGCAAGTTGAGTCCCAGCGAACGAAACTACGCGGTGATAGAAAGGGAATTGTTGGCCATCAAGACCGCATTCGAGGAATGGAGACATTTTCTCCTCGGAGCCCGTTTTTCTGTAGAAGTGCGAACCGACCATCGCAATCTGCAATATCTTCGCTCTCTGCAATGTCGGACTCCTCGTCAAGCCCGGTGGGCCTTCTTCTTCTCTCCATTCGAGTTCCATGTCACTTATATCCCGGGAACTTCCAATATAAAAGCAGATGCTCTCTCCAGGTCCTTGGAAAATGTTGATGGGACGCAAGGTCCTGAACAGCCATTGATTTCTCCTCGCCATTTCCTGCTGGCTTTGTCCTCTCACCTTAAGTCCATCGCAGAAGCCACTCGGTTGGACCCCAAAAGAACATCCCTTCTTAGTCGTCACTCAGTTTCTGAACGAGAGGGACTCTTGTTTTTTCTGAAGAGACTTTACATACCTAAAGGAGCCATTAGGAGGGGCATTTTACATGGATTCCATGATTCACCCATAGGAGGACACCGTGGAGTCAGAGCCACTCGAGAGTTGGTTTCTCGACAGTTCTGGTGGCCAGGTTGGGCGACTGAGGTCCAGAAGTACATCGACAGCTGTCCAATATGTGCACAGTGCAAGGTTCCCAGAAAACGGCCATTGGGTTTATTAATGCCCACTGAAACAGCTCTCTATCCATGGCATACAATCACTACTGATTTCATTGTGGATTTGCCCCCATCTGAAGGTTACACCTGTATAATGGTGGTCGTAGACTGCTTCACTAAACTGGCTCATTTCATCCCATTTCGGAAGATCCCTACAGCTACCCAAATGGCTTCGGCGTTTCTGCATGACATCTACCGGCTGCACGGCCTACCAGAGAAAATCATATCGGATAGAGGAACCCAATTCCTTTCTTCATTCTGGAAACAGGTATGCGCTCATTTAGGAATACATAGAGCTCTAAGCTCAGGCTACCACCCACAGACCAACGGGCTGACCGAAAGGACCAATCAGACTTTGGAGGGGTACCTCCGTTGTTTTTCTAATGCCACACAATCTAACTGGAAAGATGGACTAGATCTGGCCGAGGTTTCATATAATAACACCGTCCATGCTTCCACCGGAGTCAGTCCATTCTTCTGTTCCACTGGTTTACATCCTCGATTGATGCCCTTTCAACCCATTCCTTCTAGTACTGTTCCTTCTGCTGATGATCTGGTCAAACACATTCGGAATCAACAAGAACTGGCAAGCAAGATCCTAAGTGAGGCCAAAGATCGGATGAAGAGACAGGCAGACAGGAAGAGGAGTGTAGAACCCGACTTTCAGGAGGGTGACAAGGTGTGGTTGTCCTCAAAGAATTTGCCACTCCGCAATTTGCCCGTCAAACTGGCTCCTCGTTACTTGGGTCCCTTTGTTATTACCAAACGGTTGTCCTCCGTATCCTTTCGCCTACGCCTACCCTCTTCCTGGCATGTACATCCCGTTTTTCACGTGTCCCTGTTAAAGCCCTATGTGGTCGATGCTTATGGCCGCACTCCTCCCTGTCCGGCCTCTGTCCTAGTGCAGGGTGTCCCGGAGTTTGAGGTACACGAGATCTGTGATGCCCGTTTCCGTAGAGGGGTGCTCCACTATTTAGTTGACTGGAAGGGGTACCCAGCCTGTGACCGTACATGGGAGCCACGCCAACATGTACATGCACCCCGGTTGATACGTGAGTTCTATGTACGGTTTCCCTGGAAACCCGGAGCTCCGGGCCTTCCTGGGAGGGGGCATAGTGTTATGTCACACGGGAAACGGGGGTCTGCCGCTCTCTTCCCCTCCTGGCGAGTCTACCCGCGCATCTGCTTCCGGGGGCTCGCCGGGAGGGGAGTGGCGGGCTACAGGGCTGGCGGCCTTCGGCGCATGCGCGGAAGGCCTCTCTCTCGGCTCCGTGCATGCGCCGTGGGCCGAACTCATCTCCCTAGCGGGGCTTGCTTCTCAAGCCTCGTTATGGGTCCGCCGGCGTCCGGAAACGGAACGGCTTGCGTCCCAGGCCTTTCGGGCGCCGGCGGCCCATAAAAGAGGCCGCAATTCTCAGCGAGTCGCGTCTCAACGCGGTTCGCTTCGCTTGCCTCGTTGTTCCTGCCTCTTACTTACCAGCGGCCTGTCCTGGGCCAGCTTGCCTCCTGCACTTACCTGTGGCCTGTTCTGGGCCAGCTTGCCTCCTGCACTTACCTGTGGCCTGTTCTGGGCCAGCTTGCCTCCTGCACTTACCTGTGGCCTGTTCTGGACCAGCTCTCTTCCAGCCTTACCTGTGGCCTGTCCTGGGTCAGCTTACCTCCATTCCTTACCCGTGGCCTGTCCTGGGTCAGCTTACCTCCATTCCTTACCCGTGGCCTGTCCTGGGTCAGCTTACCTCCATTCCTTACCCGTGGCCTGTCCTGGGTCAGCTTACCTTCAGTCCTTACCTGTGGCCTGTCCTGGGTCAGCCTACCTCCTGCCCTTACCTGTGGCCTGTCCTGGGTCAGCCTACCTCCTGCCCTTACCTGTGGCCTGTCCTGGGTCAGCCAGTCTCCAGCCCATACCTGTGGCTTGTCTTGAGCCAGCCTGCCTCCAGCCTTACCTGTGGCCTGTCCTGGGTCAGCCAGTCTCCAGCCTTACCTGTGGCCAGTCCTGAGCCAACCTACCTCCAGCCTTACCTGGGGCCTGTCCTGAGCCTGCCTGCCTCCAGCCCTGACTTGTTGTCGGCACTGGGTCTGCCCATCTTCAGACTTACCCGGGACTTGCCCAGTACCAGCTAGTCTCCAGCTGTTCTCTCTCTTCCTGTTTTGCCTACCTCCGAACCTAATCCTGCAAACCTCTGGAACTATCAGCACCAACCGGACTTTCTATCAGCTGTAATTCCTCACTGTTACATTGGTTCCGGAAGATTCATGATATCTACAATCAGCTCTACCTAAAACTACAGTGTCACCAACTTGAGCCATCAATCCTCGAGTCACGCTCATCTGGACAGTACTTATCGTGACATTGGGGGTCGGTCCACCCTTCACCCAGTTCCTCTTTTGGGTGGCGGAGGGGCTGATTCCTCGTGCCGCTAATTCATCAGTTCCTGGACTCCAGACTGGCGACCTCAGCAAGACCAACCACCAAGATTACAGGTACGCGGTCCTCTCGGGCCGATCAGTTTAACAGAAGGTAGCCAGAGGGAGGGAAGGGGTAAGATGTAGAGAAAGGTGTATGGATCACAGAAGAGAAGGACAGGCAACCAGCGTGAGAAGGTAGGCTGAGGGAGGGAAGGGGTTCGATGTAGAGAAAGGTGTATGGATCACAGAAGAGAAGGACAGGCAACCAGCATGAGAAGGTAGGCTGAGGGAGGGAAGGGGTTAGATGTATAGAAAGGTACAAGGATCACAGAAGAGACGGACAGGCAACCAGCGTGAGAAGGTAGGCTGAGGGAGGGAAGGGGTTAGATGTGGAGAGAGGTACATGGATCACAGAAGAGAAGGACAGGCAACCAGTGTGAGAAGGCAGGCCGAGGGAGGGAAGGGGTTAGAGTTAGAGAAAGGTACATGGATCACAGAAGAGAAGGACAGGCAACCAGCGTGAGAAGGTAGGCCGAGGGAGGGAAGGGGTTAGAGTTAGAGAAAGGTACATGGATCACAGAAGAGAAGGACAGGCAACCAGCGCCAGAATGTAGGCTGAGAGAGGGAAGGGGTTAGAGGTAGAGAAAGGTACATGGATCACAGAAGAGAAGGACAGGCAACCAGCATGAGAAGGTAGGCTGAGGGAAGGAAGGGATTAGATGTAGAGAAAGGTACAGGGATCACAGAAGAGAAGAAAAGACAACCAGCGTGAGAAGGTAGGCCGAGGGAGGGAAGGGGTTAGATGTAGAGAAAGGTACATGGATCACAGAAGAGAAGGACAGGCAACCAGCGTGAGAAGGTAGGCTGAGGCAGGGAATGGGTCAGAGGTAGAGACAGGTAAATGGATCACAGAAAGGAAAGGACAGGCAACCAGTATGAGAAGGTAGCCAGAGGGAGGGAAGGGGTAAGATGTAGAGAAAGGTGTATGGATCACAGAAGAGAAGGACAGGCAACCAGCGTGAGAAGGTAGGCTGAGGGAGGGAAGGGCATAGATTTAGAGAAAGGTACATGGATCACAGAAGAGAAGGGAAGGCAACCAGCGTGAGAAGGTAGGCTGAGGTACAGATGGGGTTAGAGGGAGAGAAAGGTACATGGATCACAGAAGAGAAGGACAGGCAACCAGCGTGAGACGGTAGGCTGAGGGTGGGAAGGGGATAGATATAGAGAAAGGTACATGGATCACAAAAGAGAAGACAGGAAACCAGCGTGAGAAGGTAGGCCTAGGGAGGGAAGGGGTTAGAGTTAGAGAAAGGTACATGGATCACAGAAGAGAAGGACAGGCAACCAGCGTGAGAAGGAAGGCTGAGGGAGGGACAGGGTTAGAGGTAGAGAAGGTACATGGATCACAGGAGAGAAGGACATGCAACCAGTGTGAGAAGGTAGGCTGAGGGTGGGAAGGGGATAGATGTAGTGAAAGGTACATGGATCACAGAAGAGAAGAACAGGCAACCATCGTGAGAAGGTATGCCGAGGGAGGGAAGATGTTAGAGTTAGAGAAAGGTACATGGATCACAGAAGAGAAGGACAGGCAACCAGCGTGAGAAGGTAGGCCGAGGGAGGGAAGGTGTTAGAGTTAGAGAAAGGTACATGGATCACAGAAGAGAAGGACAGGCAACCAGCGTGAGAAGGTAGGCTGAGGGAGGGACAGGGTTAGAGGTAGAGAATGGTGCATGGATCACAGAAGAGAAGGACAGGCAACCAGTGTGAGAAGGTAGGATCAGGGTGGGAAGGGGATAGATGTAGTGAAAGGTACATGGATCACAGAAGTGAAGAACAGGCAACCAGCGTGAGAAGGTATGCCGAGGGAGGGAAGGTGTTAGAGTTAGAGAAAGGTACATGGATCACAGAAGAGAAGGACAGGCAGCCAGCGTGAGAACGTAGGCTGAGGGAGAGAAGGGGTTAGATGTAGAGAAAGGTACATGGATCACAGAAGAGAAGGACAGGCAGCCAGTGTGAGAAGGTAGGCTGAGGGAGGGAAAGGGTTAGAGTTAGAGAAAGGTACATGGATCACAGAAGAGTCAGCGTGAGAAGGTAGGCTGAGGGAGGGAAGGGGTTAGAGTTAGAGAAAGGTACATGGATCACAGAAGAGAAGGACAGGCAACCAGCGTGAGAAGGTAGGCCGAGGGAGGGAAGTGGTTAGATGTAGAGAAAGGTACATGGATCAGAGAAGAGAAGGACAGGGAACCAGCGTGAGAAGGTAGGCCGAGGGAGGGAAGGGGTTAGAGTTAGAGAAAGGTAAATGGATCACAGAAGAGAAGGATAGGCAACCAGCGTGGAGGTGGAGGCCGAGGGAGGGAAGAGGTTAGATGTAGAGAAAGGTACATGGATCACAGAAGAGAAGGACAGGCAACCAGCGTGAGAAGGTAGGCTGAGGGATGGATCTCAGAAGAGAAGGAGAGGCAACCAGCATGAGAAGGTAGGATGAGGCAGGGAAGGGGTTAGAGGTCGAGACAGGTAAATGGATCACAGAAAGGAAAGGGCAGGGAACCAGTATGAGAAGGTAGGTTGAGGGAGGGAAGGGGTTAGATGTGGAGTAAGGTACATGGATCACAGAAGCAAAGGACAGGCAACCAGCGTGAGAAGGTAGGCTGAGGGAGGGAAGGGGTTAGATGTAGAGAGAGGTACATGGATCACAGAAGAGAAGGAGAGGCAACCAGCATGAGAAGGTAGGCTGAGGCAGGGAAGGGGTTAAAGGTAGAGACAGGTAAATGGATCACAGAAAGGAAAGGGCAGGCAACCAGTATGAGAAGGTAGGTTGAGGTAGGGAAAGGATTAGATGTAGAGAAAGGTACATGGATCACAGAAGAGAAGAACAGTCAACCAGAGTGAGAAGGTAGACTGAGGGAGGGAAGGGATAAGATGTAGAGAGAGGTACATCGATCACAGAAGAGAAGGACAGGCAACCAGCTGAGAGGCTAGGCTGAGGGAGGGAAGGGTTTAGATGTAGAGAGAGGTACATGGATCACAGAAGCGAAGGACAGGCAACCAGTGTGAGAAGGCAGGCCGAGGGAGGGAAGGGGTTAGAGTTAGAGAAAGGTACATGGATCACAGAAGAGAAGGACAGGCAACCAGCGCGAGAATGTAGGCTGAGGGAGGGAAGGGGTTAGAGGTAGAGAAAGATACATGGATCACAGAAGAGAAGGACAGGCAACCAGCATGAGAAGGTAGGCTGAGGGAGGGAAGGGGTTAGATGTAGAGAAAGGTACATGGATCACAGAAGAGAAGGACAGGCAACGAGCGTCAGAAGATAGGCTGAGGGAGGGAAGGGGTTCGATGTAGAGAAAGGTGTATGGATCACAGAAGAGAAGGACAGGCAACCAGCGTGAGAAGGTACGCTGAGGGAGGGAAGGGATAAGATGTAGAGAGAGGTACATCGATCACAGAAGAGAAGGACAGGCAACCAGCTGAGAGGCTAGGCTGAGGGAGGGAAGGGTTTAGATGTAGAGAGAGGTACATGGATCACAGAAGCGAAGGACAGGCAACCAGTGTGAGAAGGCAGGCCGAGGGAGGGAAAGGATTAGATGTAGAGAAAGGTACATGGATCACAGAAGAGAAGAACAGGCAACCAGCGTGAGAAGGTAGACTGAGGGAGGGAAGGGATAAGATGTAGAGAGAGGTACATCGATCACAGAAGAGAAGGACAGGCAACCAGCTGAGAGGCTAGGCTGAGGGAGGGAAGGGTTTAGATGTAGAGAGAGGTACATGGATCACAGAAGCGAAGGACAGGCAACCAGTGTGAGAAGGCAGGCCGAGGGAGGGAAGGGGTTAGAGGTAGAGAAAGGTACATGGATCACAGAAGAGAAGGACAGGCAACCAGCGTGAGAAGGTAGGCTGAGGTAGGGAAGGTGTTAGAGTTAGAGAAAGGTACATGGATCACAGAAGAGAAGGACAGGCAACCAGCGTGAGAAGGTAGGCTGAGGGAGGGACAGGGTTAGAGGTAGAGAATGGTGCATGGATCACAGAAGAGAAGGACAGGCAACCAGTGTGAGAAGGTAGGATGAGGGTGGGAAGGGGATAGATGTAGTGAAAGGTACATGGATCACAGAAGTGAAGAACAGGCAACCAGCGTGAGAAGGTATGCCGAGGGAGGGAAGGTGTTAGAGTTAGAGAAAGGTACATGGATCACAGAAGAGAAGGACAGGCAGCCAGCGTGAGAACGTAGGCTGAGGGAGAGAAGGGGTTAGATGTAGAGAAAGGTACATGGATCACAGAAGAGAAGGACAGGCAGCCAGTGTGAGAAGGTAGGCTGAGGGAGGGAAAGGGTTAGAGTTAGAGAAAGGTACATGGATCACAGAAGAGTCAGCGTGAGAAGGTAGGCTGAGGGAGGGAAGGGGTTAGTGTTAGAGAAAGGTACATGGATCACAGAAGAGAAGGACAGGCAACCAGCGTGAGAAGGTAGGCCGAGGGAGGGAAGTGGTTAGATGTAGAGAAAGGTACATGGATCAGAGAAGAGAAGGACAGGGAACCAGCGTGAGAAGGTAGGCCGAGGGAGGGAAGGGGTTAGAGTTAGAGAAAGGTAAATGGATCACAGAAGAGAAGGATAGGCAACCAGCGTGGAGGTGGAGGCCGAGGGAGGGAAGAGGTTAGATGTAGAGAAAGGTACATGGATCACAGAAGAGAAGGACAGGCAACCAGCGTGAGAAGGTAGGCTGAGGGATGGATCTCAGAAGAGAAGGAGAGGCAACCAGCATGAGAAGGTAGGATGAGGCAGGGAAGGGGTTAGAGGTCGAGACAGGTAAATGGATCACAGAAAGGAAAGGGCAGGGAACCAGTATGAGAAGGTAGGTTGAGGGAGGGAAGGGGTTAGATGTGGAGTAAGGTACATGGATCACAGAAGCGAAGGACAGGCAACCAGCGTGAGAAGGTAGGCTGAGGGAGGGAAGGGGTTAGATGTAGAGAGAGGTACATGGATCACAGAAGAGAAGGAGAGGCAACCAGCATGAGAAGGTAGGCTGAGGCAGGGAAGGGGTTAAAGGTAGAGACAGGTAAATGGATCACAGAAAGGAAAGGGCAGGCAACCAGTATGAGAAGGTAGGTTGAGGTAGGGAAAGGATTAGATGTAGAGAAAGGTACATGGATCACAGAAGAGAAGAACAGGCAACCAGCGTGAGAAGGTAGACTGAGGGAGGGAAGGGATAAGATGTAGAGAGAGGTACATCGATCACAGAAGAGAAGGACAGGCAACCAGCTGAGAGGCTAGGCTGAGGGAGGGAAGGGTTTAGATGTAGAGAGAGGTACATGGATCACAGAAGCGAAGGACAGGCAACCAGTGTGAGAAGGCAGGCCGAGGGAGGGAAGGGGTTAGAGTTAGAGAAAGGTACATGGATCACAGAAGAGAAGGACAGGCAACCAGCGCGAGAATGTAGGCTGAGGGAGGGAAGGGGTTAGAGGTAGAGAAAGATACATGGATCACAGAAGAGAAGGACAGGCAACCAGCATGAGAAGGTAGGCTGAGGGAGGGAAGGGGTTAGATGTAGAGGAAGGTACATGGATCACAGAAGAGAAGGACAGGCAACGAGCGTCAGAAGATAGGCTGAGGGAGGGAAGGGGTTCGATGTAGAGAAAGGTGTATGGATCACAGAAGAGAAGGACAGGCAACCAGCGTGAGAAGGTACGCTGAGGGAGGGAAGGGGTTAGATGTAGAGAGAGGTACATGGATCAAAGAAGCGAAGGACAGGCAACCAGTGTGAGAAGGCAGGCCGAGGGAGGGAAGGGGTTAGAGTTAGAGAAAGGTACATGGATCACAGAAGAGAAGGACAGGCAACCAGCGCGAGAATGTAGGCTGAGGGAGGGAAGGGGTTAGAGGTAGAGAAAGATACATGGATCACAGAAGAGAAAGACAGGCAACCAGCATGAGAAGGTAGGCTGAGGGAGGGAAGGGGTTAGATGTAGAGGAAGGTACATGGATCACAGAAGAGAAGGACAGGTAACCAGCGTAAGAAGGTAGGCTGAGGGAAGGAAGGGATTAGATGTAGAGAAAGGTACAGGGATCACAGAAGAGAAGAAAAGACAACCAGCGTGAGAAGGTAGGCTGAGGGAGGGAAGGGGTTAGATGTAGAGAAAGGTACATGGATCACAGAAGAGAAGGACAGGCAACCAGCGTGAGAAGGTAGGCTGAGGCAGGGAATGGGTCAGAGGTAGAGACAGGTAAATGGATCACAGAAAGGAAAGGACAGGCAACCAGTATGATAAGGTAGCCTGAGGGAGGGAAGGGGTAAGATGTAGAGAAAGGTGTATGGATCACAGAAGAGAAGGACAGGCAACCAGCGTGAGAAGGTAGGCTGAGGGAGGGAAGGGAATAGATTTAGAGAAAGGTACATGGATCACAGAAGAGAAGGGAAGGCAACCAGCGTGAGAAGGTAGGCTGAGGTACAGATGGGGTTAGAGGGAGAGAAAGGTACATGGATCACAGAAGAGAAGGACAGGCAACCAGCGTGAGAAGGTAGGCTGAGGGTGGGAAGGGGATAGATGTAGAGAAAGGTACATGGATCACAAAAGAGAAGACAGGAAACCAGCGTGAGAAGGTAGGCCTAGGGAGGGAAGGGGTTAGAGTTAGAGAAAGGTACATGGATCACAGAAGAGAAGGACAGGCAACCAGCGTGAGAAGGAAGGCTGAGGGAGGGACAGGGTTAGAGGTAGAGAAGGTACATGGATCACAGGAGAGAAGGACATGCAACCAGTGTGAGAAGGTAGGCTGAGGGTGGGAAGGGGATAGATGTAGTGAAAGGTACATGGATCACAGAAGAGAAGAACAGGCAACCATCGTGAGAAGGTATGCCGAGGGAGGGAAGGTGTTAGAGTTAGAGAAAGGTACATGGATCACAGAAGAGAAGGACAGGCAACCAGCGTGAGAAGGTAGGCCGAGGGAGGGAAGGTGTTAGAGTTAGAGAAAGGTATATGGATCACAGAAGAGAAGGACAGGCAACCAGCGTGAGAAGGTAGGCTGAGGGAGGGACAGGGTTAGAGGTAGAGAATGGTGCATAGATCACAGAAGAGAAGGACAGGCAGCCAGCGTGAGAATGTAGGCTGAGGGAGAGAAGGGGTTAGATGTAGAGAAAGGTACATGGATCACAGAAGAGAAGGACAGGCAGCCAGTGTGAGAAGGTAGGCTGAGGGAGGGAAAGGGTTAGAGTTAGAGAAAGGTACATGGATCACAGAAGAGTCAGCGTGAGAAGGTAGGCTGAGGGAGGGAAGGGGTTAGAGTTAGAGAAAGGTACATGGATCACAGAAGAGAAGGACAGGCAGCCAGCGTGAGAAGGTAGGCTGAGGGAGAGAAGGGGTTAGATGTAGAGAAAGGTAAATGGATCACAGAAGAGAAGGACAGGCAGCCAGCGTGAGAAGGTAGGCTGAGGGAGGGAAGGGGTTAGAGTTAGAGAAAGGTACATGGATCACAGAAGAGAAGGACAGGCATCCAACGTGAGAAGGTAGGCTGAGGGAGGGAAGTGGTTAGAGTTAGAGAAAGGTACATGGATCACAGAAGAGAAGGACAGGCATCCAACGTGAGAAGGTAGGCTGAGGGAGGGAAGGGGTTAGAGTTAGAGAAAGGTACATGGATCACAGAAGAGAAGGACATGCAACCAGCGTGAGAAGGTAGGCTGAGGGAGGGAAGGGGTTAGGTGTAGAGAGAGGTACATGGATCACAGAAGAGAAGGACAGGCAACCAGTGTGAGAAGGTAGGCTGAGGGAGGGAAGGGCTTAGATGTAGAGAAAGATCTATGGATCAGAGAAGAGAAGGGCAGGCAACCAGCGTGAGAAGGTAGGCTGAGGGAGGGAAGGGCTTAGATGCAGAGAAAGGTAAATGGATCACAGAAGAGAAGGACAGGCAACCAGCGTGAGAAGGTAGGCTGAGGGAGGGAAGGGGTTAGATGTAGAGAAAGGTACATGGATCACAGAAGAGAAGGGAAGGCAACCAGCGTGAGAAGGTCGGCCGAGGGAGGGAAGGGGTTAGAGTTAGAGAAAGGTAAATGGATCACAGAAGAGAAGGACAGGCAACCAGCGTGAGAAGGTAGGCAGAGGGAGGGAAGGGGTTAGATGTAGAGAAAGGTAAATGGATCACAGAAGAGAAGAACAGGCAACCAGCGTGAGAAGGTAGGTCGAGGGAGGGAAGTGGTTAGATGTAGAGAAAGGTACATTGATCAGAGAAGAGAAGGACAGGCAACCCGCGTGAGAAGGTAGGCAGAGGGAGGGAAGGGGTTAGAGTTAGAGAAAGGTAAATGGATCACAGAAGAGAAGGATAGGCAACCAGCGTGGAGGTGGAGGCCGAGGGAGGGAAGAGGTTAGATGTAGAGAAAGGTACATGGATCACAGAAGAGAAGGACAGGCAACGAGCGTGAGAAGGTAGGCTGAGGGATGGATCTCAGAAGAGAAGGAGAGGCAACCAGCATGAGAAGGTAGGATGAGGCAGGGAAGGGGTTAGAGGTCGAGACAGGTAAATGGATCACAGAAAGGAAAGGGCAGGGAACCAGTATGAGAAGGTAGGTTGAGGGAGGGAAGGATTAGATGTGGAGTAAGGTACATGGATCACAGAAGCGAAGGACAGGCAACCAGCGTGAGAAGGTAGGCTGAGGGAGGGAAGGGGTTAGATGTAGAGAGAGGTACATGGATCACAGAAGAGAAGGAGAGGCAACCAGCATGAGAAGGTAGGCTGAGGCAGGGAAGGGGTTAGAGGTAGAGACAGGTAAATGGATCACAGAAAGGAAAGGACAGGCAACCAGTATGAGAAGGTAGGTTGAGGTAGGGAAAGGGTTAGATGTAGAGAAAGGTACATGGATCACAGAAGAGAAGAACAGGCAACCAGCGTGAGAAGGTAGACTGAGGGAGGGAAGGAGTAAGATGTAGAGAGAGGTACATCGATCACAGAAGAGAAGGACAGGCAACCTGCGTGAGAGGCTAGGTTGAGGGAGGGAAGGGTTTAGATGTCGAGAGAGGTACATGGATCACTGAAGAGAAGGAGAGGCAACCAGCATGAGAAGGTAGGCTGAGGCAGGGAAGGGGTTAGAGGTAGAGACAGGTAAATGGATAACAGAAAGGAAAGGGCAGGCAACCAGTATGAGAAGGTAGGTTGAGGGAGGGAAGGGGTTAGATGTAGAGAAAGGTACATGGATCACAGAAGAGAAGGACAGGCAACGAGCGTCAGAAGATAGGCTGAGGGAGGGAAGGGGTTCGATGTAGAGAAAGGTGTATGGATCACAGAAGAGAAGGACAGGCAACCAGCATGAGAAGGTAGGCTGAGGGAGGGAAGGGGTTAGATGTATAGAAAGGTACAAGGATCACAGAAGAGACGGACAGGCAACCAGCGTGAGAAGGTAGGCTGAGGGAGGGAAGGGGTTAGATGTGGAGAGAGGTACATGGATCACAGAAGAGAAGGACAGGCAACCAGTGTGAGAAGGCAGGCCGAGGGAGGGAAGGGGTTAGAGTTAGAGAAAGGTACATGGATCACAGAAGAGAAGGACAGGCAACCAGTGTTAGAAGGTAGGCCGAGGGAGGGAAGGGGTTAGAGTTAGAGAAAGGTACATGGATCACAGAAGAGAAGGACAGGCAACCAGCGCCAGAATGTAGGCTGAGAGAGGGAAGGGGTTAGAGGTAGAGAAAGGTACATGGATCACAGAAGAGAAGGACAGGCAACCAGCATGAGAAGGTAGGCTGAGGGAAGGAAGGGATTAGATGTAGAGAAAGGTACAGGGATCACAGAAGAGAAGAAAAGACAACCAGCGTGAGAAGGTAGGCCGAGGGAGGGAAGGGGTTAGATGTACAGAAAGGTACATGGATCACAGAAGAGAAGGACAGGCAACCAGCGCGAGAAGGTAGGCTGATGCAGGGATTGGGTTAGAGGTAGAGACAGGTAAATGGATCACAGAAAGGAAAGGGCAGGCAACCAGTATGAGAAGGTAGCCTGAGGGAGGGAAGGGGATAGATGTAGAGAAAGGTACATGGATAACAAAAGAGAAGACAGGCAACCAGCGTGAGAAGGTAGGCAGAGGGAGGGAAGGGGTTAGATGTAGAGAAAGGTAAATGGATCACAGAAGAGAAGAACAGGCAACCAGCGTGAGAAGGTAGGTCGAGGGAGGGAAGTGGTTAGATGTAGAGAAAGGTACATTGATCAGAGAAGAGAAGGACAGGCAACCCGCGTGAGAAGGTAGGCAGAGGGAGGGAAGGGGTTAGAGTTAGAGAAAGGTAAATGGATCACAGAAGAGAAGGATAGGCAACCAGCGTGGAGGTGGAGGCCGAGGGAGGGAAGAGGTTAGATGTAGAGAAAGGTACATGGATCACAGAAGAGAAGGACAGGCAACGAGCGTGAGAAGGTAGGCTGAGGGATGGATCTCAGAAGAGAAGGAGAGGCAACCAGCATGAGAAGGTAGGATGAGGCAGGGAAGGGGTTAGAGGTCGAGACAGGTAAATGGATCACAGAAAGGAAAGGGCAGGGAACCAGTATGAGAAGGTAGGTTGAGGGAGGGAAGGATTAGATGTGGAGTAAGGTACATGGATCACAGAAGCGAAGGACAGGCAACCAGCGTGAGAAGGTAGGCTGAGGGAGGGAAGGGGTTAGATGTAGAGAGAGGTACATGGATCACAGAAGAGAAGGAGAGGCAACCAGCATGAGAAGGTAGGCTGAGGCAGGGAAGGGGTTAGAGGTAGAGACAGGTAAATGGATCACAGAAAGGAAAGGACAGGCAACCAGTATGAGAAGGTAGGTTGAGGTAGGGAAAGGGTTAGATGTAGAGAAAGGTACATGGATCACAGAAGAGAAGAACAGGCAACCAGCGTGAGAAGGTAGACTGAGGGAGGGAAGGAGTAAGATGTAGAGAGAGGTACATCGATCACAGAAGAGAAGGACAGGCAACCTGCGTGAGAGGCTAGGTTGAGGGAGGGAAGGGTTTAGATGTCGAGAGAGGTACATGGATCACTGAAGAGAAGGAGAGGCAACCAGCATGAGAAGGTAGGCTGAGGCAGGGAAGGGGTTAGAGGTAGAGACAGGTAAATGGATAACAGAAAGGAAAGGGCAGGCAACCAGTATGAGAAGGTAGGTTGAGGGAGGGAAGGGGTTAGATGTAGAGAAAGGTACATGGATCACAGAAGAGAAGGACAGGCAACGAGCGTCAGAAGATAGGCTGAGGGAGGGAAGGGGTTCGATGTAGAGAAAGGTGTATGGATCACAGAAGAGAAGGACAGGCAACCAGCATGAGAAGGTAGGCTGAGGGAGGGAAGGGGTTAGATGTATAGAAAGGTACAAGGATCACAGAAGAGACGGACAGGCAACCAGCGTGAGAAGGTAGGCTGAGGGAGGGAAGGGGTTAGATGTGGAGAGAGGTACATGGATCACAGAAGAGAAGGACAGGCAACCAGTGTGAGAAGGCAGGCCGAGGGAGGGAAGGGGTTAGAGTTAGAGAAAGGTACATGGATCACAGAAGAGAAGGACAGGCAACCAGTGTTAGAAGGTAGGCCGAGGGAGGGAAGGGGTTAGAGTTAGAGAAAGGTACATGGATCACAGAAGAGAAGGACAGGCAACCAGCGCCAGAATGTAGGCTGAGAGAGGGAAGGGGTTAGAGGTAGAGAAAGGTACATGGATCACAGAAGAGAAGGACAGGCAACCAGCATGAGAAGGTAGGCTGAGGGAAGGAAGGGATTAGATGTAGAGAAAGGTACAGGGATCACAGAAGAGAAGAAAAGACAACCAGCGTGAGAAGGTAGGCCGAGGGAGGGAAGGGGTTAGATGTACAGAAAGGTACATGGATCACAGAAGAGAAGGACAGGCAACCAGCGCGAGAAGGTAGGCTGATGCAGGGATTGGGTTAGAGGTAGAGACAGGTAAATGGATCACAGAAAGGAAAGGGCAGGCAACCAGTATGAGAAGGTAGCCTGAGGGAGGGAAGGGGATAGATGTAGAGAAAGGTACATGGATAACAAAAGAGAAGACAGGCAACCAGCGTGAGAAGGTAGGCCTAGGGAGGGAAGGGGTTAGAGTTAGAGAAAGGTACATGGATCACAGAAGAAAAGGACACGCAACCAGCGTGAGAAGGTAGGCTGAGGGAGGGACAGGGTTAGAGGTAGAGAAAGGTACATGGATCACAGAAGAGAAGGACAGGCAACCAGTGTGAGAAGGTAGGCTGAGGGAGGGAAGGGCATAGATGTAGAGAAAGGTACATGGATCACAGAAGAGAAGGGAAGGCAACCAGCGTGAGAAGGTAGGCTGAGGGACGGATGGGGTTAGAGGTAGAGAAAGGTACATGGATCACAGAAGAGAAGGAGAGGCAACCAGAGTGAGAAGGTAGGCTGAGGGTGGGAAGGGGATAGATGTAGAGGAAGGTACATGGATCACAAAAGAGAAGACAGGCAACCAGCGTGAGAAGGTAGGCTGAGGGGGGGACAGGGTTAGAGGTAGTGAAAGGTACATGGATCACAGAAGAGAAGAACAGGCAACCAGCGTGAGAAGGTATGCCGAGGGAGGGAAGGTGTTAGAGTTAGAGAAAGGTACATGGATCACAGAAGAGAAGGACAGGCAACCAGCATGAGAAGGTAGGCCGAGGGAGGGAAGGTGTTAGAGTTAGAGAAAGGTACATGGATCACAGAAGAGAAGGACAGGCAACCAGCGTGAGAAGGTAGGCCGAGGGATGAAGGGGTTAGATGTAGATAAAGGTACATGGATCACAGAAGAGAAGGACAGGCAACCAGCGTGAGAAGGTAGTCTGAGGGAGGGAAGGGGTTCGATGTAGAGAAAGGTGTATGGATGACAGAAGAGAACAACATGTAACCAGCGTGAGAAGGTAGGCTGAGGGAGAGAAGGGGTTAGATGTAGAGAGAGGTACATGGATCACAGAAGAGAAGGACAGGCAACCATTGTGAGAAGGTAGGCTCAGGGAGGGAAGGGGATAGATGTAGTGAAAGGTACTTGGATCACAGAAGAGAAGGACAGGCAACCGGCGTGAGAAGGTAGGCCGAGGGAGGGAAGGTGTTAGAGTTAGAGAAAGGTACATGGATCACAGAAGAGAAGGACAGGCAACTTGCGTGAGAAGGTAGGCCGAGGGAGGAAGGGGTTAGGTGTAGGGAAAGGTACATGGATCACAGAAGAGAACGACAAGCAACCAGCGTGAGCAGATAGGCCGAGGGAGGGAAGGAGTCAGATGTAGAGAAAGGAACATGGATCACAGAAGAGAAGGACAGGCAAACAGCGTGAGAAGGTAGGCCGAGGGAGGGAAGGGGTCAGATGTAGAGAAAGGAACATGGATCACAGAAGAGAAGGACAGGCAACAAGTGTGGGAAGGTAGGCCAAGGGAGGGAAGGGGTTAGATGTAGAGAAAGGTACATGGATCACAGAAGAGAAGGACAGGCAACCAGCGTGAGAAGGTAGTCTGAGGGAGGGAAGGGGTTCGATGTAGAGAAAGGTGTATGGATGACAGAAGAGAACAACATGTAACCAGCGTGAGAAGGTAGGCTGAGGGAGAGAAGGGGTTAGATGTAGAGAGAGGTACATGGATCACAGAAGAGAAGGACAGGCAACCATTGTGAGAAGGTAGGCTCAGGGAGGGAAGGGGATAGATGTAGTGAAAGGTACTTGGATCACAGAAGAGAAGGACAGGCAACCAGCGTGAGAAGGTAGGCCGAGGGAGGGAAGGTGTTAGAGTTAGAGAAAGGTACATGGATCACAGAAGAGAAGGACAGGCAACTTGCGTGAGAAGGTAGGCCGAGGGAGGAAGGGGTTAGGTGTAGGGAAAGGTACATGGATCACAGAAGAGAAGGACAAGCAACCAGCGTGAGCAGATAGGCCGAGGGAGGGAAGGAGTCAGATGTAGAGAAAGGAACATGGATCACAGAAGAGAAGGACAGGCAAACAGCGTGAGAAGGTAGGCCGAGGGAGGGAAGGGGTCAGATGTAGAGAAAGGAACATGGATCACAGAAGAGAAGGACAGGCAACAAGTGTGGGAAGGTAGGCCAAGGGAGGGAAGGGGTTAGATGTAGAGTAAGGTACATGGATCACAGAAGAGAAGGACAGGCATCCAGCGTGAGAAGGTAGGCCCAGGTAAGGAAGGGGTTAGATGTAGAGAAAGCTACATGGATCACAGAAGAGAAGGACAGGCAACCAGCGTGAGAAGGTAGACTGAGGCAGGAAAGGGGTTAAATGTAGAGACAGGTAAATGGATCACAGAAATGAAAGGGCAGGCAACCAGTATGAGAAGGTAAGTTGAGGGAGGGAAAGGGTTAGATGTAGAGAAAGGTACATGGATCACAGAAGAGACGGACAGGCAACCAGCATGAGAAGGTAGGCTGAGGGGGGAAGGTGTTAGATGTAGAGAGACGTACATGGATCGCAGAAGAGAAGGAGAGGCAACCAGCATGAGAAGGTAGGCTGAGGCAGGGAAGGGGTTAGAGGTAGAGAAAGGTACATGGATCACAGAAGATAAGGACAGGCAACCAGCGTGAGAAGGTAGGACGACGGAGGGAAGGGGGTAGATGTAGAGAAAGGTACATGGATCACAGAAGAGAAGGACAGGTAACCAGGGTGAGAAGGTAGGCTGAGGGAAGGAAGGGATTAGATGTAGAGAAAGGTACATGGATCACAGAAAAGAAGGCCAGGCAATCAACGTGAGAAGGTAGGCTGAGGGAGGGACGGGGTTAGAGGTAGGGAAAGGTACAAGGATCACAGAAGAGAAGGACAGACAACCAGTGTGAGAAGGTAGGCTGAGGGAGGTAAGGAGATAGATGTAGTGAAAGGTACATGGATCACAGAAGAGAAGAACAGGCAACCAGCGTGACAAGGTAGGCAGAGGGAGAGAAGGTGTTAGAGTTAGAGAAAGGTACATGGATCACAGAAGAGAAGGACAGGCAAACAGCGTGAGAAGGTAGGCTGAGGCAAGGAAGGGATTAGAAGTAGAGACAGGTACATGGATCACAGAAGAGAAGGGCACGCAACCAGTATGAGAAGGTAGCCTGAGGGAGGGAAGGGGTAAGATGTAGAGAAAGGTGTATGGATCACAGAAGAGAAGGACAGGCAACCAGAGTGAGAAGGTAGGCTGAGGGAGGGAAGGGCTTAGATGTAGAGAAAGGTCCATGGATCACAGAAGAGAAGGGCAGGCAACCAGCGTGAGAAGGTAGGCTGAGGGTGGGAAGGGGATAGATGTAGAGAAAGGTACATGGATCACAAAAGAGAAGACAGGCAACCAGCGTGAGAAGGTAGGCTGAGGTGGGGACAGGGTTAGAGGTAGAGAAAGGTACATGGATCACAGAAGAGAAGGACAGGCAACCAGTGTGAGAAGGTGGGCTGAGGGTGGGAAGGGTATAGATGTAGTGAAAGGTACATGGATCACAGAAGAGAAGAACAGGCAACCAGCGTGAGAAGGTATGCCGAGGGAGGGAAGGTGTTAGAGTTAGAGAAAGGTACATGGATCACAGAAGAGAAGGACAGGCAACCAGCATGAGAAGGTAGGCCGAGGGAGGGAAGGTGTTAGAGTTAGAGATAGGTACATGGATCACAGAAGAGAAGGACAGGCAACCAGCGTGAGAAGGTAGGCCGAGGGATGAAGGGGTTAGGTGTAGATAAAGGTACATGGATCACAGAAGAGAAGGACAGGCAACCAGCGTGAGAAGGTAGGCTGAGGGAGGGAAGGGGTTCGATGTAGAGAAAGGTGTATGGATGACAGAAGAGAACAACATGTAACCAGCGTGAGAAGGTAGGCTGAGGGAGAGAAGGGGTTAGATGTAGAGAGAGGTACATGGATCACAGAAGAGAAGGACAGGCAACCATTGTGAGAAGGTAGGCTCAGGGAGGGAAGGGGATAGATGTAGTGAAAGGTACTTGGATCACAGAAGAGAAGGACAGGCAACCAGCGTGAGAAGGTAGGCCGAGGGAGGGAAGGTGTTAGAGTTAGAGAAAGGTACATGGATCACAGAAGAGAAGGACAGGCAACTAGCGTGAGAAGGTAGGCCGAGGGAGGAAGGGGTTAGGTGTAGGGAAAGGTACATGGATCACAGAAGAGAAGGACAAGCAACCAGCGTGAGCAGATAGGCCGAGGGAGGGAAGGAGTCAGATGTAGAGAAAGGAACATGGATCACAGAAGAGAAGGACAGGCAAACAGCGTGAGAAGGTAGGCCGAGGGAGGGAAGGGGTCAGATGTAGAGAAAGGAACATGGATCACAGAAGAGAAGGACAGGCAACAAGTGTGGGAAGGTACGCCAAGGGAGGGAAGGGGTTAGATGTAGAGAAAGGTACATGGATCACAGAAGAGAAGGACAGGCATCCAGCGTGAGAAGGTAGGCCCAGGGAGGGAAGGGGTTAGATGTAGAGAAAGCTACATGGATCACAGAAGAGAAGGACAGGCAACCAGCGTGAGAAGGTAGACTGAGGCAGGAAAGGGGTTAAATGTAGAGACAGGTAAATGGATCACAGAAATGAAAGGGCAGGCAACCAGCATGAGAAGGTAAGTTGAGGGAGGGAAAGGGTTAGATGTAGAGAAAGGTACATGGATCACAGAAGAGAAGGACAGGCAACCAGCATGAGAAGGTAGGCTGAGGGGGGAAGGTGTTAGATGTAGAGAGACGTACATGGATCGCAGAAGAGAAGGAGAGGCAACCAGCATGAGAAGGTAGGCTGAGGCAGGTAAGGGGTTAGAGGTAGAGAAAGGTACATGGATCACAGAAGATAAGGACAGGCAACCAGCGTGAGAAGGTAGGCCGACGGAGGGAAGGGGGTAGATGTAGAGAAAGGTACATGGATCACAGAAGAGAAGGACAGGTAACCAGGGTGAGAAGGTAGGCTGAGGGAAGGAAGGGATTAGATGTAGAGAAAGGTACATGGATCACAGAAAAGAAGGCCAGGCAATCAACGTGAGAAGGTAGGCTGAGGGAGGGACGGGGTTAGAGGTAGAGAAAGGTACAAGGATCACAGAAGAGAAGGACAGACAACCAGTGTGAGAAGGTAGGCTGAGGGAGGTAAGGAGATAGATGTAGTGAAAGGTACATGGATCACAGAAGAGAAGAACAGGCAACCAGCGTGACAAGGTAGGCCGAGGGAGAGAAGGTGTTAGAGTTAGAGAAAGGTACATGGATCACAGAAGAGAAGGACAGGCAAACAGCGTGAGAAGGTAGGCTGAGGCAAGGAAGGGATTAGAAGTAGAGACAGGTACATGGATCACAGAAGAGAAGGGCACACAACCAGTATGAGAAGGTAGCCTGAGGGAGGGAAGGGGTAAGATGTAGAGAAAGGTGTATGGATCACAGAAGAGAAGGACAGGCAACCAGAGTGAGAAGGTAGGCTGAGGGAGGGAAGGGCTTAGATGTAGAGAAAGGTCCATGGATCACAGAAGAGAAGGGCAGGCAACCAGCGTGAGAAGGTAGGCTGAGGGAGGGAAGGGGTAAGATGTAGAGAAAGGTGTATGGATCACAGAAGAGAAGGACAGGAAACCAGCGTGAGAAGATAGGCCGAGGGAGGGAAGGGGTTAGAGTTAGAGAAAGGTACATGGATCACAGAAGAGAAGGACAGGTAACCAGCGTGAGAAGGTAGGCTGAGGGAAGGAAGGGATTAGATGTAGTGAAACGTACTTGGATCACAGAAGAGAAGAACAGGCAACCAGCGTGAGAAGGTATGCCGAGGGAGGGAAGGTGTTAGAGTTAGAGAAAGGTACCTGGATCACAGAAGAGAAGGACAGACAACCAGCGTGAGAAGGTAGGCCGAGGGAGGGAAGGGGTCAGATGTAGAGAAAGGAACATGGATCACAGAAGAGAAGGACAGGCAACCAGCGTGAGTAGGTAGGCCAAGGGAGGGAAGGGGTTAGATGTAGAGAAAGGTACATGGATCACAGAAGAGAAGGACAGGCATCCAGCGTGAGAAGGTAGGCCGAGGGAGGGAATGGGTTAGATGTAGAGAGAGGTACATGGATCACAGAAGAGAAGGAGAGGCAACCAGCATGAGAAGGTAGGCTGAGGCAGGGAAGGGGTTAGAGGTAGAGACAGGTAAATGGATCACAGAAAGGAAAGGGCAGGCAACCAGTATGAGAAGGTAGGTTGAGGGAGGGAAAGGGTTAGATGTAGAAAAAGGTACATGGATCACGGAAGAGAAGGACAGGCAGCCAGCGTGAGAAAGTAGGCTGAGGGAGAGAAGGGGTTAGATGTAGAGAAAGGTAAATGGATCACAGAAGAGAAGGACAGGCAACCAGCATGAGAAGGTAGGCTGAGGCAGGGAAGGGGTTAGAGGTAGAGGCAGGTAAATTCATCACAGAAAGGAAAGGGCAGGCAACCAGTATGAGAAGGTAGGTTCAGGGAGGGAAGGGGTTAGATGTAGAGAAACGTACATGGATCACAGAAGAGAAGGACAGGCAACGAGCGTCAGAAGATAGGCTAAGGGAGGGAAGGGGTTTCGATGTAGAGAAAGGTGTATGGATCACAGAAGAGAAGGACAGGCAACCAGCGTGAGACGGCAGGCCGAGGGAGGGAAGGGGTTAGAGTTAGAGAAAGGTAAATGGATCACAGAAGAGAAGGATAGGCAACTAGCGTGGGAAGGTAGTCTAAGGGAAGGAAGGGATTAGATGTAGAGAGAGGTACATGGATCACAGAAGAGAAGGACAGGCAACCAGCGTGAGAAGGTAGGCTGAGGGAGGGAAGGGGATAGATGTAGAGAAAGGTACATGGATCACAGAAGAGAAGGACAGGCAACCAGCGCAAGAATGTAGGCTGAGGGAGGGAAGGGTTAGATGTAGAGAAAGGTACATGGATAACAGAAGAGAAGGACAGGCAACCAGCGAGAGTAGATCTGCCGAAGGAAGGAAGGGGTTAGATGTAGAGAAAGGTACATGGATCACAGAAGAGAAGGGAAGGCAACCAGCGTGAGAAGGTAGGCCGAGGGAGGGAAGGGGTTAGAGTTAGAGAAAGGTAAATGGATCACAGAAGAGAAGGACAGGCAACCAGCGTGAGAAGGTAGGCTGAGGGAGGGAAGGGGTTAGATGTAGAGAAAGGTAAATGGATCACAGAAGAGAAGGACAGGCAACGAGCGTGAGAAGGTAGGCCGAGGGAGGGAAGTGGTTAGATGTAGAGAAAGGTACATGGATCAGAGAAGAGAAGGACAGGCAACCAGCGTGAGAAGGTAGGCCGAGGGAGGGAAGGGGTTAGAGTTAGAGAAAGGTAAATGGATCACAGAAGAGAAGGATAGGCAACCAGCGTGGAGGTGGAGGCCGAGGGAGGGAAGAGGTTAGATGTAGAGAAAGGTACATGGATCACAGAAGAGAAGGACTGGCAACCAGCGTGAGAAGGTAGGCTGAGGGATGGATCTCAGAGGAGAAGGAGAGGCAACCAGCACGAGAAGGTAGGATGAGGCAGGGAAGGGGTTAGAGGTCAAGACAGGTAAATGGATCACAGAAAGGAAAGGGCAGGGAACCAGTATGAGAAGGTAGGTTGAGGGAGGGAA
The DNA here is from genome assembly GCF_040938575.1 of Ambystoma mexicanum. Classification (NCBI taxonomy): domain Eukaryota; kingdom Metazoa; phylum Chordata; class Amphibia; order Caudata; family Ambystomatidae; genus Ambystoma; species Ambystoma mexicanum. The sequence continues at coordinate 1,014,260,043 of NC_090926.1, read as the reverse complement.
GGGGTTAGATGTGGAGTAAGGTACATGGATCACAGAAGCGAAGGACAAGCGAACCAGCGCGAGAAGGTAGGCTGAGGGAGGGAAGGGGTTAGATGTAGAGAGAGGTACATGGATCACAGAAGAGAAGGAGAGGCAACCAGCATGAGAAGGTAGGCTGAGGCAGGGAAGGGGTTAGAGGTACAGACAGGTAAATGGATCACAGAAAGGAAAGGGCAGGCAACCAGTATGAGAAGGTAGGTTGAGGTAGGGAAAGGGTTAGATGTAGAGAAAGGTACATGGATCACAGAAGAGAAGAACAGGCAACCAGCGTGAGAAGGTAGACTGAGGGAGGGAAGGGGTAAGATGTAGAGAGAGGTACATCGATCACAGAAGAGAAGGACAGGCAACCTGCGTGAGAGGCTAGGTTGAGGGAGGGAAGGGTTTAGATGTAGAGAGAGGTACATGGATCACAGAAGATAAGGAGATACAACCAGCATGAGAAGGTAGGCTGAGGCAGGGAAGGGGTTAGATGTAGAGAAAGGTACATGGATCACAGAAGAGAAGGACAGGCAATGAGCGTCAGAAGGTAGGCTGAGGGAGGGAAGGGGTTAGATGTAGAGAGAGGTGCATGGATCACAGAAGAGAACGACAGGCAACCAGTGTGAGAAGGCAGGCCGAGGGAGGGAAGGGGTTAGAGTTAGAGAAAGGTACATGGATCACAGAAGAGAAGGACAGGCAACCAGCGTGAGAAGGTAGGCCGAGGGAGGGAAGGGGTTAGAGTTAGAGAAAGGTACATGGATCACAGAAGAGAAGGACAGGCAACCAGCGGGAGAATGTAGGCTGAGGGAGAGAAGGGGTTAGAGGTAGAGAAAGGTACATGGATCACAGAAGAGAAGGACAGGCAACCAGCGTGAGAAGGTAGGCTTAGGGACGGAAGGGGTTAGATGTAGAGAAAGGTACATGGATCACAGAAGAGAAGGACAGGTAACCAGCATGAGAAGGTAGGCTGAGGGAAGGAAGGGATTAGATGTAGAGAAAGGTACAGGGATCACAGAAGAGAAGAAAAGACAACCAGCGTGAGAAGGTAGGCCGAGGGAGGGAAGGGGTTAGATGTAGAGAAAGGTACATGGATCACAGAAGAGAAGGACAGGCAACCAGCGTGAGAATGTAGGCTGAGGCAGGGATTGGGTTAGAGGTAGAGACAGGTAAATGGATCACAGAAAGGAAAGGGCAGGCAACCAGTATGAGAAGGTAGCCTGAGGGAGGGAAGGGGATAGATGTAGAGAAAGGTACATGGATAACAAAAGAGAAGACAGGCAACCAGCGTGAGAAGGTAGGCCTAGGGAGGGAAGGGGTTAGAGTTAGAGAAAGGTACATGGATCACAGAAGAGAAGGACAGGCAACCAGCGTGAGAAGGTAGGCTGAGGGAGGGACAGGGTTAGAGGTAGAGAAAGGTACATGGATCACAGAAGAGAAGGACAGGCAAACAGTGTGAGAAGGCAGGCCGAGGGAGGGAAGGGGTTAGAGTTAGAGAAAGGTAAATGGATCACAGAAGAAAAGGATAGGCAACAAGCGTGAGAAGGTAGTCTAAGGGAAGGAAGGGATTAGATGTAGAGAAAGGTACATGTATCACAGAAGAGAAGGACAGGCAACCAGCGTGAGAAGGTAGGCTGAGGGAGGGAAGGGGATAGATGTAGAGAAAGGTACACGGATCACAGAAGAGAAGGGAAGGCAACCAGCGTGAGAAGGTAGGCCGAGGGAGGGAAGGGGTTCGAGTTAGAGAAAGGTACATGGATCACAGAAGAGAAGGACAGGCAACCAGCGCAAGAATGTAGGCTGAGGGAGGGAAGGGTTAGATGTAGAGAAAGGTACACGGATAACAGAAGAGAAGGACAGGCAACTAGCGAGAGTAGATCTGCCGAAGGAAGGAAGGGGTTAGATGTAGAGAAAGGTACATGGATCACAGAAGAGAAGGGAAGGCAACCAGCGTGAGAAGGTAGGCCGAGGGAGGGAAGGGGTTAGAGTTAGAGAAAGGTAAATGGATCACAGAAGAGAAGGACAGGCAACCAGCGTGAGAAGGTAGGCTGAGGGAGGGAAGGGGTTAGATGTAGAGAAAGGTAAATGGATCACAGAAGAGAAGGACAGGCAACCAGCGTGAGAAGGTAGGCCGAGGGAGGGAAGTGGTTAGATGTAGAGAAAGGTACATGGATCAGAGAAGAGAAGGACAGGCAACCAGCATGAGAAGGTAGGCCGAGGGAGGGAAGGGGTTAGAGTTAGAGAAAGGTAAATGGATCACAGAAGAGAAGGATAGGCAACCAACGTGGAGGTGGAGGCCGAGGGAGGGAAGAGGTTAGATGTAGAGAAAGGTACATGGATCACAGAAGAGAAGGACAAGCAACCAGCGTGAGAAGGTAGACTGAGGGATGGATCTCAGAAGAGAAGGAGAGGCCACCAGCATGAGAAGGTAGGATGAGGCAGGGAAGGGGTTAGAGGTCGAGACAGGTAAATGGATCACAGAAAGGAAAGGGCAGGGAACCAGTATGAGAAGGTAGGTTGAGGGAGGGAAGGGGTTAGATGTGGAGTAAGGTACATGAATCAGAGAAGTGAAGGACAAGCAAACCAGCGTGAGAAGGTAGGCTGAGGGAGGGAAGGGGTTAGATGTAGAGAGAGGTACATGGATCACAGAAGAGAAGGAGAGGCAACCAGGATGAGAAGGTAGGCTGAGGCAGGGAAGGGGTTACAGGTACAGACAGGTAAATTGATCACAGAAAGGAAAGGGCAGGCAACCAGTATGAGAAGGTAGGTTGAGGTAGGGAAAGGGTTAGATGTAGAGAAAGGTACATGGATCACAGAAGAGAAGAACAGGCAACCAGCGTGAGAAGGTAGACTGAGGGAGGGAAGGGGTAAGATGTAGAGAGAGGTACATCGATCACAGAAGAGAAGGACAGGCAACCTGCGTGAGAGGCTAGGTTGAGGGAGGGAAGGGTTTAGATGTAGAGAGAGGTACATGGATCACAGAGAGAAGGAGAGGCAACCAGCATGAGAAGGTAGGCTGAGGCAGGGAAGGGGTTAGAGGTAGAGACAGGTAAATGGATAACAGAAAGGAAAGGGCAGGCAACCAGTATGAGAAGGTAGGTTGAGGGAGGGAAGGGGTTAGATGTAGAGAAAGGTACATGGATCACAGAAGAGAAGGACAGGCAACGAGCGTCAGAAGGTAGGCTGAGGGAGGGAAGGGGTTAGATGTAGAGAGAGGTACATGGATCACAGAAGAGAACGACAGGCAACCAGTGTGAGAAGGCAGGCCGAGGGAGGGAAGGGGTTAGAGTTAGAGAAAGGTACATGGATCACAGAAGAGAAGGACAGGCAACCAGCGTGAGAAGGTAGGCCGAAGGAGGGAAGGGGTTAGAGTTAGAGAACGGTACATGGATCACAGAAGAGAAGGACAGGCAACCAGCGCGAGAATGTAGGCTGAGGGAGAGAAGGGGTTAGAGGTAGAGAAAGGTACATGGATCACAGAAGAGAAGGACAGGCAACCAGCATGAGAAGGTAGGCTGAGGGAAGGAAGGGATTAGATCTAGAGAAAGGTACAGGGATCACAGAAGAGAAGAAAAGACAACCAGCGTGAGAAGGGAGGCCGAGGGAGGGAAGGGGTTAGATGTAGAGAAAGGTACATGGATCACAGAAGAGAAGGACAGGCAACCAGCGTGAGAAGGTAGGCTGAGGCAGGGATTGGGTTAGAGGTAGAGACAGGTAAATGGATCACAGAAAGGAAAGGGCAGGCAACCAGTATGAGAAGGTAGCCTGAGGGAGGGAAGGGGATAGATGTAGAGAAAGGTACATGGATAACAAAAGAGAAGACAGGCAACCAGCGTGAGAAGGTAGGCCTAGGGAGGGAACGGGTTAGAGTTAGAGAAAGGTACATGGATCACAGAAGAGAAGGACAGGCAACCAGCGTGAGAAGGTAGGCTGAGGGAGGGACAGGGTTAGAGTTAGAGAAAGGTACATGGATCACAGAAGAGAAGGACAGGCAACCAGCGTGAGAAGGTAGGCTGAGGGTGGGAAGGGGATAGATGTAGAGAAAGGTACATGGATCACAAAAGAGAAGACAGGCAACCAGCGTGAGAAGGTAGGCCTAGGGAGGGAAGGGGTTAGAGTTAGAGAAAGGTACATGGATCACAGAAGAGAAGGACAGGCAACCAGCGTGAGAAGGTAGGCTGAGGGAGGGACAGGGTTAGAGGTAGAGAAAGGTACATGGATCACAGAAGAGAAGGACAGGCAACCAGTGTGAGAAGGTAGGCTGAGGGTGGGAAGGGGATAGATGTAGTGAAAGGTACATGGATCACAGAAGAGAAGAACAGGCAACCAGCGTGAGAAGGTATGCCGAGGGAGGGAAGGTGTTAGAGTTAGAGAAAGGTACATGGATCACAGAAGAGAAGGACAGGCAACCAGCATGAGAAGGTAGGCTGAGGGAGAGAAGGGGTTAGATGTAGAGAGAGGTACATGGATCACAGAAGAGAAGGATAGGCAACCAGCGTGGAGGTGGAGGCCGAGGGAGGGAAGAGGTTAGATGTAGAGAAAGGTACATGGATCACAGAAGAGAAGAACAGGCAACCAGCGTGAGAAGGTATGCCGAGGGAGGGAAGATGTTAGAGTTAGAGAAAGGTACATGGATCACAGAAGAGAAGGACAGGCAACCAGCATGAGAAGGTAGGCTGAGGGAGAGAAGGGGTTAGATGTAGAGAGAGGTACATGGATCACAGAAGAGAAGGACAGGCAACCATTGTGAGAAGGTAGGCTCAGGGAGGGAAGGGGATAGATGTAGTGAAAGGTACTTGGATCACAGAAGAGAAGGACAGGCAACCAGCGTGAGAAGGTAGGCCGAGGGAGGGAAGGTGTTAGAGTTAGAGAAAGGTACATGGATCACAGAAGAGAAGGACAGGCAACTAGCGTGAGAAGGTAGGCCGAGGGAGGAAGGGGTTAGATGTAGGGAAAGGTACATGGATCACAGAAGAGAAGGACAAGCAACCAGCGTGAGCAGATAGGCCGAGGGAGGGAAGGAGTCAGATGTAGAGAAAGGAACATGGATCACAGAAGAGAAGGACAGGCAAACAGTGTGAGAAGGTAGGCTGAGGGAGGGAAGGGGTTAGATGTAGAGAAAGGTAAATGGATCACAGAAGAGAAGGACAGGCAACCAGCGTGAGAAGGTAGGCCGAGGGAGGGAAGTGGTTAGATGTAGAGAAAGGTACATGGATCAGAGAAGAGAAGGACAGGCAACCAGCGTGAGAAGGTAGGCCGAGGGAGGGAAGGGGTTAGAGTTAGAGAAAGGTAAATGGATCACAGAAGAGAAGGATAGGCAACCAACGTGGAGGTGGAGGCCGAGGGAGGGAAGAGGTTAGATGTAGAGAAAGGTACATGGATCACAGAAGAGAAGGACAGGCAACCAGCGTGAGAAGGTAGGCTGAGGGATGGATCTCAGAAGAGAAGGAGAGGCAACCAGCATGAGAAGGTAGGATGAGGCAGGGAAGGGGTTAGAGGTCGAGACAGGTAAATGGATCACATAAAGGAAAGGGCAGGGAACCAGTATGAGAAGGTAGGTTGAGGGAGGGAAGGGGTTAGATGTGGAGTAAGGTACATGAATCAGAGAAGTGAAGGACAAGCAAACCAGCGTGAGAAGGTAGGCTGAGGGAGGGAAGGGGTTAGATGTAGAGAGAGGTACATGGATCACAGAAGAGAAGGAGAGGCAACCAGCATGAGAAGGTAGGCTGAGGCAGGGAAGGGGTTAGAGGTACAGACAGGTAAATGGATCACAGAAAGGAAAGGGCAGGCAACCAGTATGAGAAGGTAGGTTGAGGTAGGGAAAGGGTTAGATGTAGAGAAAGGTACATGGATCACAGAAGAGAAGAACAGGCAACCAGCGTGAGAAGGTAGACTGAGGGAGGGAAGGGGTAAGATGTAGAGAGAGGTACATCGATCACAGAAGAGAAGGACAGGCAACCTGCGTGAGAGGCTAGGTTGAGGGAGGGAAGGGTTTAGATGTAGAGAGAGGTACATGGATCACAGAGAGAAGGAGAGGCAACCAGCATGAGAAGGTAGGCTGAGGCAGGGAAGGGGTTAGAGGTAGAGACAGGTAAATGGATAACAGAAAGGAAAGGGCAGGCAACCAGTATGAGAAGGTAGGTTGAGGGAGGGAAGGGGTTAGATGTAGAGAAAGGTACATGGATCACAGAAGAGAAGGACAGGCAACGAGCGTCAGAAGGTAGGCTGAGGGAGGGAAGGGGTTAGATGTAGAGAGAGGTACATGGATCACAGAAGAGAACGACAGGCAACCAGTGTGAGAAGGCAGGCCGAGGGAGGGAAGGGGTTAGAGTTAGAGAAAGGTACATGGATCACAGAAGAGAAGGACAGGCAACCAGCGTGAGAAGGTAGGCCGAAGGAGGGAAGGGGTTAGAGTTAGAGAACGGTACATGGATCACAGAAGAGAAGGACAGGCAACCAGCGCGAGAATGTAGGCTGAGGGAGAGAAGGGGTTAGAGGTAGAGAAAGGTACATGGATCACAGAAGAGAAGGACAGGCAACCAGCGTGAGAAGGTAGGCTGAGGGAGGGAAGGGGTTAGATGTAGAGAAAGGTACATGGATCACAGAAGAGAAGGACAGGTAACCAGCATGAGAAGGTAGGCTGAGGGAAGGAAGGGATTAGATCTAGAGAAAGGTACAGGGATCACAGAAGAGAATAAAAGACAACCAGCGTGAGAAGGTAGGCCGAGGGAGGGAAGGGGTTAGATGTAGAGAAAGGTACATGGATCACAGAAGAGAAGGACAGGCAACCAGCGTGAGAAGGTAGGCTGAGGCAGGGATTGGGTTAGAGGTAGAGACAGGTAAATGGATCACAGAAAGGAAAGGGCAGGCAACCAGTATGAGAAGGTAGCCTGAGGGAGGGAAGGGGATAGATGTAGAGAAAGGTACATGGATAACAAAAGAGAAGACAGGCAACCAGCGTGAGAAGGTAGGCCTAGGGAGGGAACGGGTTAGAGTTAGAGAAAGGTACATGGATCACAGAAGAGAAGGACAGGCAACCAGCGTGAGAAGGTAGGCTGAGGGAGGGACAGGGTTAGAGTTAGAGAAAGGTACATGGATCACAGAAGAGAAGGACAGGCAAACAGTGTGAGAAGGTAGGCTGAGGGAGGGAAGGGCATAGATGTAGAGAAAGGTACATGGATCACAGAAGAGAAGGGAAGGCAACCAGCGTGAGAAGGTAGGCTGAGGGACGGATGGGGCTAGAGGTAGAGAAAGGTACATGGATCACAGAAGAGAAGGACAGGCAACCAGCGTGAGAAGGTAGGCTGAGGGTGGGAAGGGGATAGATGTAGAGAAAGGTACATGGATCGCAAAAGAGAAGACAGGCAACCAGCGTGAGAAGGTAGGCCTAGGGAGGGAAGGGGTTAGAGTTAGAGAAAGGTACATGGATCACAGAAGAGAAGGACAGGCAACCAGCGTGAGAAGGTAGGCTGAGGGAGGGACAGGGTTAGAGGTAGAGAAAGGTACATGGATCACAGAAGAGAAGGACAGGCAACCAGTGTGAGAAGGTAGGCTGAGGGTGGGAAGGGGATAGATGTAGTGAAAGGTACATGGATCACAGAAGAGAAGAACAGGCAACCAGCGTGAGAAGGTATGCCGAGGGAGGGAAGGTGTTAGAGTTAGAGAAAGGTACATGGATCACAGAAGAGAAGGACAGGCAACCAGCATGAGAAGGTAGGCTGAGGGAGAGAAGGGGTTAGATGTAGAGAGAGGTACATGGATCACAGAAGAGAAGGATAGGCAACCAGCGTGGAGGTGGAGGCCGAGGGAGGGAAGAGGTTAGATGTAGAGAAAGGTACATGGATCACAGAAGAGAAGAACAGGCAACCAGCGTGAGAAGGTATGCCGAGGGAGGGAAGGTGTTAGAGTTAGAGAAAGGTACATGGATCACAGAAGAGAAGGACAGGCAACCAGCATGAGAAGGTAGGCTGAGGGAGAGAAGGGGTTAGATGTAGAGAGAGGTACATGGATCACAGAAGAGAAGGACAGACAACCATTGTGAGAAGGTAGGCTCAGGGAGGGAAGGGGATAGATGTAGTGAAAGGTACTTGGATCACAGAAGAGAAGGACAGGCAACCAGCGTGAGAAGGTAGGCCGAGGGAGGGAAGGGGTTTGATGTAGAGAAAGGTGTATGGATGACAGAAGAGAACAACAGGCAACCAGCGTGAGAAGGTAGGCCGAGGGAGGGAAGGTGTTAGAGTTAGAGAAAGGTACATGGATCACAGAAGAGAAGGACTGGCAACTAGCGTGAGAAGGTAGGCCGAGGGAGGAAGGGGTTAGATGTAGGGAAAGGTACATGGATCACAGAAGAGAAGGACAAGCAACCAGCGTGAGCAGATAGGCCGAGGGAGGGAAAGAGTCAGATGTAGAGAAAGGAACATGGATCACAGAAGAGAAGGACAGGCAAACAGCGTGAGAAGGTAGGCCGAGGGAGGGAAGGGGTCAGATGAAGAGAAAGGAACATGGATCACAGAAGAGAAGGACAGGCAACCAGCGTGAGAAGGTAGGCCAAGGGAGGGAAGGGGTTTGATGTAGAGACAGGTACATGGATCACAGAAGAGAAGGACAGGCATCCAGCGTGAGAAGGTAGGCACAGGGAGGGAAGGGGTTAGATGTAGAGAAAGGTACATGGATCACAGAAGAGAAGGACAGGCAACCATCGTGAGAAGGTAGACTGAGGCAGGAAAGGGGTTAGATGTAGAGACAGGTAAATGGATCACAGAAATGAAAGGGCAGGCAACCAGTATGAGAAGGTAGGTTGAGGGAGGGAAAGGGTTAGATGTAGAGAAAGGTACTTGGATCACAGAAGAAAAGGACAGGCAACCAGCATGAGAAGGTAGGCTGAGGGGTGGAAGGTGTTAGATGTAGAGAGAGGTACATGGATCACAGAAGAGAAGGAGAGGCAACCAGCATGAGAAGGTAGGCTGAGGCAGGGAAGGGGTTAGAGGTAGAGAAAGGTACATGGATCACAGAAGATAAGGACAGGCAACCAGCGTGAGAAGGTAGGCCGACGGAGGGAAGGGGGTAGATGTAGAGAAAGGTACTTGGATCACAGAAGAGAAGAACAGGCAACCAGCGTGAGAAGGTATGCCGAGGGAGGGAAGGTGTTAGAGTTAGAGAAAGGTACCTGGATCACAGAAGAGAAGGACAGACAACCAGCGTGAGAAGGTAGGCCGAGGGAGGGAAGGGGTTAGATGTAGAGAAAGGAACATGGATCACAGAAGAGAAGGACAGGCAAACAGCGTGACAACGTAGGCCGAGGGAGGGAAGGGGTCAGATGTAGAGAAAGGAACATGGATCACAGAAGAGAAGGGAAGGCAACCAGCGTGAGAAGGTAGGCTGAGGGACGGATGGGGATAGAGGTAGAGAAAGGTACATGGATCACAGAAGAGAAGGACAGGCAACCAGCGTGAGAAGGTAGGCTGAGGGTGGGAAGGGGATAGATGTAGAGAAAGGTACATGGATCACAAAAGAGAAGACAGGCAACCAGCGTGAGAAGGTAGGCCTAGGGAGGGAAGGGGTTAGAGTTAGAGAAAGGTACATGGATCACAGAAGAGAAGGACAGGCAACCAGCGTGAGAAGGTAGGCTGAGGGAGGGACAGGGTTAGAGGTAGAGAAAGGTACATGGATCACAGAAGAGAAGGACAGGCAACCAGTGTGAGAAGGTAGGCTGAGGGTGGGAAGGGGATAGATGTAGTGAAAGGTACATGGATCACAGAAGAGAAGAACAGGCAACCAGCGTGAGAAGGTATGCCGAGGGAGGGAAGGTGTTAGAGTTAGAGAAAGGTACATGGATCACAGAAGAGAAGGACAGGCAACCAGCATGAGAAGGTAGGCTGAGGGAGAGAAGGGGTTAGATGTAGAGAGAGGTACATGGATCACAGAAGAGAAGGATAGGCAACCAGCGTGGAGATGGAGGCCGAGGGAGGGAAGAGGTTAGATGTAGAGAAAGGTACATGGATCACAGAAGAGAAGAACAGGCAACCAGCGTGAGAAGGTATGCCGAGGGAGGGAAGGTGTTAGAGTTAGAGAAAGGTACATGGATCACAGAAGAGAAGGACAGGCAACCAGCATGAGAAGGTAGGCTGAGGGAGAGAAGGGGTTAGATGTAGAGAGAGGTACATGGATCACAGAAGAGAAGGACAGACAACCATTGTGAGAAGGTAGGCTCAGGGAGGGAAGGGGATAGATGTAGTGAAAGGTACTTGGATCACAGAAGAGAAGGACAGGCAACCAGCGTGAGAAGGTAGGCCGAGGGAGGGAAGGGGTTCGATGTAGAGAAAGGTGTATGGATGACAGAAGAGAACAACAGGCAACCAGCGTGAGAAGGTAGGCCGAGGGAGGGAAGGTGTTAGAGTTAGAGAAAGGTACATGGATCACAAAAGAGAAGGACAGGCAACTAGCGTGAGAAGGTAGGCCGAGGGAGGAAGTGGTCAGATGTAGGGAAAGGTACATGGATCACAGAAGAGAAGGACAAGCAACCAGCGTGAGCAGATAGGCCGAGGGAGGGAAAGAGTCAGATGTAGAGAAAGGAACATGGATCACAGAAGAGAAGGACAGGCAAACAGCGTGAGAAGGTAGGCCGAGGGAGGGAAGGGGTCAGATGTAGAGAAAGGAACATGGATCACAGAAGAGAAGGACAGGCAACCAGCGTGAGAAGGTAGGCCAAGGGAGGGAAGGGGTTTGATGTAGAGACAGGTACATGGATCACAGAAGAGAAGGACAGGCATCCAGCGTGAGAAGGTAGGCACAGGGAGGGAAGGGGTTAGATGTAGAGAAAGGTACATGGATCACAGAAGAGAAGGACAGGCAACCATCGTGAGAAGGTAGACTGAGGCAGGAAAGGGGTTAGATGTAGAGACAGGTAAATGGATCACAGAAATGAAAGGGCAGGCAACCAGTATGAGAAGGTAGGTTGAGGGAGGGAAAGGGTTAGATGTAGAAAAAGGTACTTGGATCACAGAAGAAAAGGACAGGCAACCAGCATGAGAAGGTAGGCTGAGGGGTGGAAGGTGTTAGATGTAGAGAGAGGTACATGGATCACAGAAGAGAAGGAGAGGCAACCAGCATGAGAAGGTAGGCTGAGGCAGGGAAGGGGTTAGAGGTAGAGAAAGGTACATGGATCACAGAAGATAAGGACAGGCAACCAGCGTGAGAAGGTAGGCCGACGGAGGGAAGGAGGTAGATGTAGAGAAAGGTACGTGGATCACAGAAGAGAAGGACAGGTAACCAGGGTGAGAAGGTAGGCTGAGGGAAGGAAGGGATTAGATGTAGAGAAAGGTACATGGATCACAGAAAAGAAGGCCAGGCAATCAACGTGAGAAGGTAGGCTGAGGGAGGGACGGGGTTAGAGGTAGAGAAAGGTACAAGGATCACAGAAGAGAAGGACAGACAACCAGTGTGAGAAGGTAGGCTGAGGGAGGTAAGGAGATAGATGTAGTGAAAGGTACATGGATCACAGAAGAGAAGAACAGGCAACCAGCGTGACAAGGTAGGCCGAGGGCGAGAAGGTGTTAGAGTTAGAGAAAGGTACATGGATCACAGAAGAGAAGGACAGGCAAACAGCGTGAGAAGGTAGGCTGAGGCAAGGAAGGGATTAGAAGTAGAGACAGGTAGATGGATCACAGAAGAGAAGGGCACACAACCAGTATGAGAAGGTAGCCTGAGGGAGGGAAGGGGTAAGATGTAGAGAAAGGTGTATGGATCACAGAAGAGAAGGACAGGAAACCAGCGTGAGAAGATAGGCCGAGGGAGGGAAGGGGTTAGAGTTAGAGAAAGGTACATGGATCACAGAAGAGAAGGACAGGTAACCAGCGTGAGAAGGTATGCTGAGGGAAGGAAGGGATTAGATGTAGTGAAAGGTACTTGGATCACAGAAGAGAAGAACAGGCAACCAGCGTGAGAAGGTATGCCGAGGGAGGGAAGGTGTTAGAGTTAGAGAAAGGTACCTGGATCACAGAAGAGAAGGACAGACAACCAGCGTGAGAAGGTAGGCCGAGGGAGGGAAGGGGTTAGATGTAGAGAAAGGAACATGGATCACAGAAGAGAAGGACAGGCAAACAGCGTGACAACGTAGGCCGAGGGAGGGAAGGGGTCAGATGTAGAGAAAGGAACATGGATCACAGAAGAGAAGGACAGGCAACCAGCGTGAGAAGGTAGGCCGAGGGAGGGAAGGGGTCAGATGTAGAGAAAGGAACATGGATCACAGAAGAGAAGGACAGGCAACCAGCATGAGAAGGTAGGCTGAGGGAGAGAAGGGGTTAGATGTAGAGAGAGGTACATGGATCACAGAAGAGAAGGACAGGCAACCATTGTGAGAAGGTAGGCTCAGGTAGGGAAGGGGATAGATGTAGTGAAAGGTACTTGGATCACAGAAGAGAAGGACAGGCAACCAGCGTGAGAAGGTAGGCCGAGGGAGGGAAGGGGTTCGATGTAGAGAAAGGTGTATGGATGACAGAAGAGAACAACAGGCAACCAGCGTGAGAAGGTAGGCCGAGGGAGGGAAGGTGTTAGAGTTAGAGAAAGGTACATGGATCACAGAAGAGAAGGACAGGCAACTAGCGTGAGAAGGTAGGCCGAGGGAGGAAGGGGTTAGATGTAGGGAAAGGTACATGGATCACAGAAGAGAAGGACAAGCAACCAGCGTGAGAAGGTAGGCCAAGGGAGGGAAGGGGTTTGATGTAGAGACAGGTACATGGATCACAGAAGAGAAGGACAGGCATCCAGCGTGAGAAGGTAGGCACAGGGAGGGAAGGGGTTAGATGTAGAGAAAGGTACATGGATCACAGAAGAGAAGGACAGGCAACCATCGTGAGAAGGTAGACTGAGGCAGGAAAGGGGTTAGATGTAGAGACAGGTAAATGGATCACAGAAATGAAAGGGCAGGCAACCAGTATGAGAAGGTAGGTTGAGGGAGGGAAAGGGTTAGATGTAGAGAAAGGTACTTGGATCACAGAAGAAAAGGACAGGCAACCAGCATGAGAAGGTAGGCTGAGGGGGGGAAGGTGTTAGATGTAGAGAGAGGTACATGGATCACAGAAGAGAAGGAGAGGCAACCAGCATGAGAAGGTAGGCTGAGGCAGGGAAGGGGTTAGAGGTAGAGAAAGGTACATGGATCACAGAAGATAAGGACAGGCAACCAGCGTGAGAAGGTAGGCCGACGGAGGGAAGGGGGTAGATGTAGAGAAAGGTACGTGGATCACAGAAGAGAAGGACAGGTAACCAGGGTGAGAAGGTAGGCTGAGGGAAGGAAGGGATTAGATGTAGAGAAAGGTACATGGATCACAGAAAAGAAGGCCAGGCAATCAACGTGAGAAGGTAGGCTGAGGGAGGGACGGGGTTAGAGGTAGAGAAAGGTACAAGGATCACAGAAGAGAAGGACAGACAACCAGTGTGAGAAGGTAGGCTGAGGGAGGTAAGGAGATAGATGTAGTGAAAGGTACATGGATCACAGAAGAGAAGAGCAGGCAACCAGCGTGACAAGGTAGGCCGAGGGCGAGAAGGTGTTAGAGTTAAGGAAAGGTACATGGATCACAGAAGAGAAGGACAGGCAAACAGCGTGAGAAGGTAGGCTGAGGCAAGGAAGGGATTAGAAGTAGAGACAGGTAGATGGATCACAGAAGAGAAGGGCACGCAACCAGTATGAGAAGGTAGCCTGAGGGAGGGAAGGGGTAAGATGTAGAGAAAGGTGTATGGATCACAGAAGAGAAGGACAGGAAACCAGCGTGAGAAGATAGGCCGAGGGAGGGAAGGGGTTAGAGTTAGAGAAAGGTACATGGATCACAGAAGAGAAGGACAGGTAACCAGCGTGAGAAGGTATGCTGAGGGAAGGAAGGGATTAGATGTAGTGAAAGGTACTTGGATCACAGAAGAGAAGAACAGGCAACCAGCGTGAGAAGGTATGCCGAGGGAGGGAAGGTGTTAGAGTTAGAGAAAGGTACCTGGATCACAGAAGAGAAGGACAGACAACCAGCGTGAGAAGGTAGGCCGAGGGAGGGAAGGGGTTAGATGTAGAGAAAGGAACATGGATCACAGAAGAGAAGGACAGGCAAACAGCGTGACAACGTAGGCCGAGGGAGGGAAGGGGTCAGATGTAGAGAAAGGAACATGGATCACAGAAGAGAAGGACAGGCAACCAGCGTGAGAAGGTAGGCCGAGGGAGGGAAGGGGTCAGATGTAGAGAAAGGAACATGGATCACAGAAGAGAAGGACAGGCAACCAGCATGAGAAGGTAGGCTGAGGGAGAGAAGGGGTTAGATGTAGAGAGAGGTACATGGATCACAGAAGAGAAGGACAGGCAACCATTGTGAGAAGGTAGGCTCAGGTAGGGAAGGGGATAGATGTAGTGAAAGGTACTTGGATCACAGAAGAGAAGGACAGGCAACCAGCGTGAGAAGGTAGGCCGAGGGAGGGAAGGGGTTTGATGTAGAGAAAGGTGTATGGATGACAGAAGAGAACAACAGGCAACCAGCGTGAGAAGGTAGGCCGAGGGAGGGAAGGTGTTAGAGTTAGAGAAAGGTACATGGATCACAGAAGAGAAGGACAGGCAACTAGCGTGAGAAGGTAGGCCGAGGGAGGAAGGGGTTAGATGTAGGGAAAGGTACATGGATCACAGAAGAGAAGGACAAGCAACCAGCGTGAGCAGATAGGCCGAGGGAGGGAAGGAGTCAGATGTAGAGAAAGGAACATGGATCACAGAAGAGAAGGACAGGCAAACAGCGTGAGAAGGTAGGCCGAGGGAGGGAAGGGGTCAGATGTAGAGAAAGGAACATGGATCACAGAAGAGAAGGACAGGCAACCAGCGTGAGAAGGTAGGCCAAGGGATGGAAGGGGTTTGATGTAGAGACAGGTACATGGATCACAGAAGAGAAGGACAGGCATCCAGCGTGAGAAGGTAGGCACAGGGAGGGAAGGGGTTAGATGTAGAGAAAGGTACATGGATCACAGAAGAGAAGGACAGGCAACCATCGTGAGAAGGTAGACTGAGGCAGGAAAGGGGTTAGATGTAGAGACAGGTAAATGGATCACAGAAATGAAAGGGCAGGCAACCAGTATGAGAAGGTAGGTTGAGGGAGGGAAAGGGTTAGATGTAGAGAAAGGTACTTGGATCACAGAAGAAAAGGACAGGCAACCAGCATGAGAAGGTAGGCTGAGGGGGGGAAGGTGTTAGATGTAGAGAGAGGTACATGGATCACAGAAGAGAAGGAGAGGCAACCAGCATGAGAAGGTAGGCTGAGGCAGGGAAGGGGTTAGAGGTAGAGAAAGGTACATGGATCACAGAAGATAAGGACAGGCAACCAGCGTGAGAAGGTAGGCCGACGGAGGGAAGGGGGTAGATGTAGAGAAAGGTACGTGGATCACAGAAGAGAAGGACAGGTAACCAGGGTGAGAAGGTAGGCTGAGGGAAGGAAGGGATTAGATGTAGAGAAAGGTACATGGATCACAGAAAAGAAGGCCAGGCAATCAACGTGAGAAGGTAGGCTGAGGGAGGGACGGGCTTAGAGGTAGAGAAAGGTACAAGGATCACAGAAGAGAAGGACAGACAACCAGTGTGAGAAGGTAGGCTGAGGGAGGTAAGGAGATAGATGTAGTGAAAGGTACATGGATCACAGAAGAGAAGAAGAGGCAACCAGCGTGACAAGGTAGGCCGAGGGCGAGAAGGTGTTAGAGTTAGAGAAAGGTACATGGATCACAGAAGAGAAGGACAGGCAAACAGCGTGAGAAGGTAGGCTGAGGCAAGGAAGGGATTAGAAGTAGAGACAGGTACATGGATCACAGAAGAGAAGGGCACGCAACCAGTATGAGAAGGTAGCCTGAGGGAGGGAAGGGGTAAGATGTAGAGAAAGGTGTATGGATCACAGAAGAGAAGGACAGGAAACCAGCGTGATAAGATAGGCCGAGGGAGGGAAGGGGTTAGAGTTAGAGAAAGATACATGGATCACAGAAGAGAAGGACAGGTAACCAGCGTGAGAAGGTATGCTGAGGGAAGGAAGGGATTAGATGTAGTGAAAGGTACTTGGATCACAGAAGAGAAGAACAGGCAACCAGCGTGAGAAGGTATGCCGAGGGAGGGAAGGTGTTAGAGTTAGAGAAAGGTACCTGGATCACAGAAGAGAAGGACAGACAACCAGCGTGAGAAGGTAGGCCGAGGGAGGGAAGGGGTCAGATGTAGAGAAAGGAACATGGATCACAGAAGAGAAGGACAGGCAAACAGCGTGACAACGTAGGCCGAGGGAGGGAAGGGGTCAGATGTAGAGAAAGGAAGATGGATCACAGAAGAGAAGGACAGGCAACCAGCGTGAGAAGGTAGGCCGAGGGAGGGAAGGGGTCAGATGTAGAGAAAGGAACATGGATCACAGAAGAGAAGGACAGGCAACCAGCGTGAGTAGGTAGGCCAAGGGAGGGAAGGGGTTAGATGTAGAGAAAGGTACATGGATCACAGAAGAGAAGGACAGGCATCCAGCGTGAGAAGGTAGGCCGAGGGAGGGAAGGGGTTAGATGTAGAGAGAGGTACATGGATCACAGAAGAGAAGGAGAGGCAACCAGCATGAGAAGGTAGGCTGAGGCAGGGAAGGGGTTAGAGGTAGAGACAGGTAAATGGATCACAGAAAGGAAAGGGCAGGCAACCAGTATGAGAAGGTCGGTTGAGGGAGGGAAAGGGTTAGATGTAGAAAAAGGTACATGGATCACAGAAGAGAAGGACAGGCAGCCAGCGTGAGAAGGTAGGCTGAGGGAGAGAAGGGGTTAGATGTAGAGAAAGGTAAATGGATCACAGAAGAGAAGGACAGGCAACCAGCATGAGAAGGTAGGCTGAGGCAGGGAAGGGGTTAGATGTAGAGAAAGGAACATGGATCACAGAAGAGAAGGACAGGCAAACAGCGTGACAACGTAGGCCGAGGGAGGGAAGGGGTCAGATGTAGAGAAAGGAACATGGATCACAGAAGAGAAGGGAAGGCAACCAGCGTGAGAAGGTAGGCTGAGGGACGGATGGGGATAGAGGTAGAGAAAGGTACATGGATCACAGAAGAGAAGGACAGGCAACCAGCGTGAGAAGGTAGGCTGAGGGTGGGAAGGGGATAGATGTAGAGAAAGGTACATGGATCACAAAAGAGAAGACAGGCAACCAGCGTGAGAAGGTAGGCCTAGGGAGGGAAGGGGTTAGAGTTAGAGAAAGGTACATGGATCACAGAAGAGAAGGACAGGCAACCAGCGTGAGAAGGTAGGCTGAGGGAGGGACAGGGTTAGAGGTAGAGAAAGGTACATGGATCACAGAAGAGAAGGACAGGCAACCAGTGTGAGAAGGTAGGCTGAGGGTGGGAAGGGGATAGATGTAGTGAAAGGTACATGGATCACAGAAGAGAAGAACAGGCAACCAGCGTGAGAAGGTATGCCGAGGGAGGGAAGGTGTTAGCGTTAGAGAAAGGTACATGGATCACAGAAGAGAAGGACAGGCAACCAGCATGAGAAGGTAGGCTGAGGGAGAGAAGGGGTTAGATGTAGAGAGAGGTACATGGATCACAGAAGAGAAGGATAGGCAACCAGCGTGGAGGTGGAGGCCGAGGGAGGGAAGAGGTTAGATGTAGAGAAAGGTACATGGATCACAGAAGAGAAGAACAGGCAACCAGCGTGAGAAGGTATGCCGAGGGAGGGAAGGTGTTAGAGTTAGAGAAAGGTACATGGATCACAGAAGAGAAGGACAGGCAACCAGCATGAGAAGGTAGGCTGAGGGAGAGAAGGGGTTAGATGTAGAGAGAGGTACATGGATCACAGAAGAGAAGGACAGACAACCATTGTGAGAAGGTAGGCTCAGGGAGGGAAGGGGATAGATGTAGTGAAAGGTACTTCGATCACAGAAGAGAAGGACAGGCAACCAGCGTGAGAAGGTAGGCCGAGGGAGGGAAGGGGTTCGATGTAGAGAAAGGTGTATGGATGACAGAAGAGAACAACAGGCAACCAGCGTGAGAAGGTAGGCCGAGGGAGGGAAGGTGTTAGAGTTAGAGAAAGGTACATGGATCACAGAAGAGAAGGACAGGCAACTAGCGTGAGAAGGTAGGCCGAGGGAGGAAGTGGTTAGATGTAGGGAAAGGTACATGGATCACAGAAGAGAAGGACAAGCAACCAGCGTGAGCAGATAGGCCGAGGGAGGGAAAGAGTCAGATGTAGAGAAAGGAACATGGATCACAGAAGAGAAGGACAGGCAAACAGCGTGAGAAGGTAGGCCGAGGGAGGGAAGGGGTCAGATGTAGAGAAAGGAACATGGATCACAGAAGAGAAGGACAGGCAACCAGCGTGAGAAGGTAGGCCAAGGGAGGGAAGGGGTTTGATGTAGAGACAGGTACATGGATCACAGAAGAGAAGGACAGGCATCCAGCGTGAGAAGGTAGGCACAGGGAGGGAAGGGGTTAGATGTAGAGAAAGGTACATGGATCACAGAAGAGAAGGACAGGCAACCATCGTGAGAAGGTAGACTGAGGCAGGAAAGGGGTTAGATGTAGAGACAGGTAAATGGATCACAGAAATGAAAGGGCAGGCAACCAGTATGAGAAGGTAGGTTGAGGGAGGGAAAGGGTTAGATGTAGAAAAAGGTACTTGGATCACAGAAGAAAAGGACAGGCAACCAGCATGAGAAGGTAGGCTGAGGGGTGGAAGGTGTTAGATGTAGAGAGAGGTACATGGATCACAGAAGAGAAGGAGAGGCAACCAGCATGAGAAGGTAGGCTGAGGCAGGGAAGGGGTTAGAGGTAGAGAAAGGTACATGGATCACAGAAGATAAGGACAGGCAACCAGCGTGAGAAGGTAGGCCGACGGAGGGAAGGGGGTAGATGTAGAGAAAGGTACGTGGATCACAGAAGAGAAGGACAGGTAACCAGGGTGAGAAGGTAGGCTGAGGGAAGGAAGGGATTAGATGTAGAGAAAGGTACATGGATCACAGAAAAGAAGGCCAGGCAATCAACGTGAGAAGGTAGGCTGAGGGAGGGACGGGGTTAGAGGTAGAGAAAGGTACAAGGATCACAGAAGAGAAGGACAGACAACCAGTGTGAGAAGGTAGGCTGAGGGAGGTAAGGAGATAGATGTAGTGAAAGGTACATGGATCACAGAAGAGAAGAACAGGCAACCAGCGTGACAAGGTAGGCCGAGGGCGAGAAGGTGTTAGAGTTAGAGAAAGGTACATGGATCACAGAAGAGAAGGACAGGCAAACAGCGTGAGAAGGTAGGCTGAGGCAAGGAAGGGATTAGAAGTAGAGACAGGTAGATGGATCACAGAAGAGAAGGGCACGCAACCAGTATGAGAAGGTAGCCTGAGGGAGGGAAGGGGTAAGATGTAGAGAAAGGTGTATGGATCACAGAAGAGAAGGACAGGAAACCAGCGTGAGAAGATAGGCCGAGGGAGGGAAGGGGTTAGAGTTAGAGAAAGGTACATGGATCACAGAAGAGAAGGACAGGTAACCAGCGTGAGAAGGTATGCTGAGGGAAGGAAGGGATTAGATGTAGTGAAAGGTACTTGGATCACAGAAGAGAAGAACAGGCAACCAGCGTGAGAAGGTATGCCGAGGGAGGGAAGGTGTTAGAGTTAGAGAAAGGTACCTGGATCACAGAAGAGAAGGACAGACAACCAGCGTGAGAAGGTAGGCCGAGGGAGGGAAGGGGTTAGATGTAGAGAAAGGAACATGGATCACAGAAGAGAAGGACAGGCAAACAGCGTGACAACGTAGGCCGAGGGAGGGAAGGGGTCAGATGTAGAGAAAGGAACATGGATCACAGAAGAGAAGGACAGGCAACCAGCGTGAGAAGGTAGGCCGAGGGAGGGAAGGGGTCAGATGTAGAGAAAGGAACATGGATCACAGAAGAGAAGGACAGGCAACCAGCATGAGAAGGTAGGCTGAGGGAGAGAAGGGGTTAGATGTAGAGAGAGGTACATGGATCACAGAAGAGAAGGACAGGCAACCATTGTGAGAAGGTAGGCTCAGGTAGGGAAGGGGATAGATGTAGTGAAAGGTACTTGGATCACAGAAGAGAAGGACAGGCAACCAGCGTGAGAAGGTAGGCCGAGGGAGGGAAGGGGTTCGATGTAGAGAAAGGTGTATGGATGACAGAAGAGAACAACAGGCAACCAGCGTGAGAAGGTAGGCCGAGGGAGGGAAGGTGTTAGAGTTAGAGAAAGGTACATGGATCACAGAAGAGAAGGACAGGCAACTAGCGTGAGAAGGTAGGCCGAGGGAGGAAGGGGTTAGATGTAGGGAAAGGTACATGGATCACAGAAGAGAAGGACAAGCAACCAGCGTGAGAAGGTAGGCCAAGGGAGGGAAGGGGTTTGATGTAGAGACAGGTACATGGATCACAGAAGAGAAGGACAGGCATCCAGCGTGAGAAGGTAGGCACAGGGAGGGAAGGGGTTAGATGTAGAGAAAGGTACATGGATCACAGAAGAGAAGGACAGGCAACCATCGTGAGAAGGTAGACTGAGGCAGGAAAGGGGTTAGATGTAGAGACAGGTAAATGGATCACAGAAATGAAAGGGCAGGCAACCAGTATGAGAAGGTAGGTTGAGGGAGGGAAAGGGTTAGATGTAGAGAAAGGTACTTGGATCACAGAAGAAAAGGACAGGCAACCAGCATGAGAAGGTAGGCTGAGGGGGGGAAGGTGTTAGATGTAGAGAGAGGTACATGGATCACAGAAGAGAAGGAGAGGCAACCAGCATGAGAAGGTAGGCTGAGGCAGGGAAGGGGTTAGAGGTAGAGAAAGGTACATGGATCACAGAAGATAAGGACAGGCAACCAGCGTGAGAAGGTAGGCCGACGGAGGGAAGGGGGTAGATGTAGAGAAAGGTACGTGGATCACAGAAGAGAAGGACAGGTAACCAGGGTGAGAAGGTAGGCTGAGGGAAGGAAGGGATTAGATGTAGAGAAAGGTACATGGATCACAGAAAAGAAGGCCAGGCAATCAACGTGAGAAGGTAGGCTGAGGGAGGGACGGGGTTAGAGGTAGAGAAAGGTACAAGGATCACAGAAGAGAAGGACAGACAACCAGTGTGAGAAGGTAGGCTGAGGGAGGTAAGGAGATAGATGTAGTGAAAGGTACATGGATCACAGAAGAGAAGAACAGGCAACCAGCGTGACAAGGTAGGCCGAGGGCGAGAAGGTGTTAGAGTTAGAGAAAGGTACATGGATCACAGAAGAGAAGGACAGGCAAACAGCGTGAGAAGGTAGGCTGAGGCAAGGAAGGGATTAAAAGTAGAGACAGGTAGATGGATCACAGAAGAGAAGGGCACGCAACCAGTATGAGAAGGTAGCCTGAGGGAGGGAAGGGGTAAGATGTAGAGAAAGGTGTATGGATCACAGAAGAGAAGGACAGGAAACCAGCGTGAGAAGATAGGCCGAGGGAGGGAAGGGGTTAGAGTTAGAGAAAGGTACATGGATCACAGAAGAGAAGGACAGGTAACCAGCGTGAGAAGGTATGCTGAGGGAAGGAAGGGATTAGATGTAGTGAAAGGTACTTGGATCACAGAAGAGAAGAACAGGCAACCAGCGTGAGAAGGTATGCCGAGGGAGGGAAGGTGTTAGAGTTAGAGAAAGGTACCTGGATCACAGAAGAGAAGGACAGACAACCAGCGTGAGAAGGTAGGCCGAGGGAGGGAAGGGGTTAGATGTAGAGAAAGGAACATGGAT
Source organism: Ambystoma mexicanum (assembly GCF_040938575.1). NCBI lineage: Eukaryota > Metazoa > Chordata > Amphibia > Caudata > Ambystomatidae > Ambystoma > Ambystoma mexicanum. The sequence goes on along the minus strand of NC_090926.1, from coordinate 1,014,238,324 downwards.
CACAGAAGAGAAGGACAGGCAAACAGCGTGACAACGTAGGCCGAGGGAGGGAAGGGGTCAGATGTAGAGAAAGGAACATGGATCACAGAAGAGAAGGACAGGCAACCAGCGTGAGAAGGTAGGCCGAGGGAGGGAAGGGGTCAGATGTAGAGAAAGGAACATGGATCACAGAAGAGAAGGACAGGCAACCAGCATGAGAAGGTAGGCTGAGGGAGAGAAGGGGTTAGATGTAGAGAGAGGTACATGGATCACAGAAGAGAAGGACAGGCAACCATTGTGAGAAGGTAGGCTCAGGTAGGGAAGGGGATAGATGTAGTGAAAGGTACTTGGATCACAGAAGAGAAGGACAGGCAACCAGCGTGAGAAGGTAGGCCGAGGGAGGGAAGGGGTTCGATGTAGAGAAAGGTGTATGGATGACAGAAGAGAACAACAGGCAACCAGCGTGAGAAGGTAGGCCGAGGGAGGGAAGGTGTTAGAGTTAGAGAAAGGTACATGGATCACAGAAGAGAAGGACAGGCAACTAGCGTGAGAAGGTAGGCCGAGGGAGGAAGGGGTTAGATGTAGGGAAAGGTACATGGATCACAGAAGAGAAGGACAAGCAACCAGCGTGAGCAGATAGGCCGAGGGAGGGAAGGAGTCAGATGTAGAGAAAGGAACATGGATCACAGAAGAGAAGGACAGGCAAACAGCGTGAGAAGGTAGGCCGAGGGAGGGAAGGGGTCAGATGTAGAGAAAGGAACATGGATCACAGAAGAGAAGGACAGGCAACCAGCGTGAGAAGGTAGGCCAAGGGAGGGAAGGGGTTTGATGTAGAGACAGGTACATGGATCACAGAAGAGAAGGACAGGCATCCAGCGTGAGAAGGTAGGCACAGGGAGGGAAGGGGTTAGATGTAGAGAAAGGTACATGGATCACAGAAGAGAAGGACAGGCAACCATCGTGAGAAGGTAGACTGAGGCAGGAAAGGGGTTAGATGTAGAGACAGGTAAATGGATCACAGAAATGAAAGGGCAGGCAACCAGTATGAGAAGGTAGGTTGAGGGAGGGAAAGGGTTAGATGTAGAGAAAGGTACTTGGATCACAGAAGAAAAGGACAGGCAACCAGCATGAGAAGGTAGGCTGAGGGGGGGAAGGTGTTAGATGTAGAGAGAGGTACATGGATCACAGAAGAGAAGGAGAGGCAACCAGCATGAGAAGGTAGGCTGAGGCAGGGAAGGGGTTAGAGGTAGAGAAAGGTACATGGATCACAGAAGATAAGGACAGGCAACCAGCGTGAGAAGGTAGGCCGACGGAGGGAAGGGGGTAGATGTAGAGAAAGGTACGTGGATCACAGAAGAGAAGGACAGGTAACCAGGGTGAGAAGGTAGGCTGAGGGAAGGAAGGGATTAGATGTAGAGAAAGGTACATGGATCACAGAAAAGAAGGCCAGGCAATCAACGTGAGAAGGTAGGCTGAGGGAGGGACGGGCTTAGAGGTAGAGAAAGGTACAAGGATCACAGAAGAGAAGGACAGACAACCAGTGTGAGAAGGTAGGCTGAGGGAGGTAAGGAGATAGATGTAGTGAAAGGTACATGGATCACAGAAGAGAAGAACAGGCAACCAGCGTGACAAGGTAGGCCGAGGGCGAGAAGGTGTTAGAGTTAGAGAAAGGTACATGGATCACAGAAGAGAAGGACAGGCAAACAGCGTGAGAAGGTAGGCTGAGGCAAGGAAGGGATTAGAAGTAGAGACAGGTACATGGATCACAGAAGAGAAGGGCACGCAACCAGTATGAGAAGGCAGCCTGAGGGAGGGAAGGGGTAAGATGTAGAGAAAGGTGTATGGATCACAGAAGAGAAGGACAGGAAACCAGCGTGATAAGATAGGCCGAGGGAGGGAAGGGGTTAGAGTTAGAGAAAGGTACATGGATCACAGAAGAGAAGGACAGGTAACCAGCGTGAGAAGGTATGCTGAGGGAAGGAAGGGATTAGATGTAGTGAAAGGTACTTGGATCACAGAAGAGAAGAACAGGCAACCAGCGTGAGAAGGTATGCCGAGGGAGGGAAGGTGTTAGAGTTAGAGAAAGGTACCTGGATCACAGAAGAGAAGGACAGACAACCAGCGTGAGAAGGTAGGCCGAGGGAGGGAAGGGGTCAGATGTAGAGAAAGGAACATGGATCACAGAAGAGAAGGACAGGCAAACAGCGTGACAACGTAGGCCGAGGGAGGGAAGGGGTCAGATGTAGAGAAAGGAAGATGGATCACAGAAGAGAAGGACAGGCAACCAGCGTGAGAAGGTAGGCCGAGGGAGGGAAGGGGTCAGATGTAGAGAAAGGAACATGGATCACAGAAGAGAAGGACAGGCAACCAGCGTGAGTAGGTAGGCCAAGGGAGGGAAGGGGTTAGATGTAGAGAAAGGTACATGGATCACAGAAGAGAAGGACAGGCATCCAGCGTGAGAAGGTAGGCCGAGGGAGGGAAGGGGTTAGATGTAGAGAGAGGTACATGGATCACAGAAGAGAAGGAGAGGCAACCAGCATGAGAAGGTAGGCTGAGGCAGGGAAGGGGTTAGAGGTAGAGACAGGTAAATGGATCACAGAAAGGAAAGGGCAGGCAACCAGTATGAGAAGGTCGGTTGAGGGAGGGAAAGGGTTAGATGTAGAAAAAGGTACATGGATCACAGAAGAGAAGGACAGGCAGCCAGCGTGAGAAGGTAGGCTGAGGGAGAGAAGGGGTTAGATGTAGAGAAAGGTAAATGGATCACAGAAGAGAAGGACAGGCAACCAGCATGAGAAGGTAGGCTGAGGCAGGGAAGGGGTTAGAGGTAGAGACAGGTAAATTCATCACAGAAAGGAAAGGGCAGGCAACCAGTATGAGAAGGTAGGTTGAGGGAGGGAAGGGGTTAGATGTAGAGAAAGGTACACGGATCACCGAAGTGAAGAACAGGCAACCCGCGTGAGAAGGTAGGCCGAGGGAGGGAAGGGGTTCGAGATAGAGAAAGGTACATGGATCACAGAAGAGAAGGACAGGCAACCAGCGCAAGAATGTAGGCTGAGGGAGGGAACGGTTAGATGTAGAGAAAGGTACATGGATAACAGAAGAGAAGGACAGGCAACCAGCGAGAGTAGATCTGCCGAAGGAAGGAAGGGGTTAGATGTAGAGAAAGGTACATGGATCACAGAAGAGAAGGGAAGGCAACCAGCATGAGAAGGTAGGCCGAGGGAGGGAAGGGGTTAAAGTTAGAGAAAGGTAAATGGATCACAGAAGAGAAAGACAGGCAACCAGCGTGAGAAGGTAGGCTGAGGGAGGGAAGGGGTTAGATGTAGAGAAAGGTAAATGGATCACAGAAGAGAAGGACAGGCAACCAGCGTGAGAAGGTAGGCCGAGGGAGGGAAGTGGTTAGATGTAGAGAAAGGTACATGGATCAGAGAAGAGAAGGACAGGCAACCAGTGTGAGAAGGTAGGCCGAGGGAGGGAAGGGGTTAGAGTTAGAGAAAGGTAAATGGATTGTCATGATCTCTGCTTCCAAAAGGTCGGGGTTTTCCCAACTCCCTTGGAAGCAGATCCATAACCCATGTTCCGAGTGCCAACCAGTCCCAATTGGGACCTTTTGGACCCAGTCCTGGCGCCAGTGGCACCAGGCTCATAAATATGCCCAGTCCCAGCGCTGGAAGCGCCGGGCTCATATTGCTTGGGTGGACTTACCTGCAGCAGACCATGCTGCTTACTTGCCTGCCAGTTGAGCCTCTGATCCTCTTCTGTTTGGAACTACTTTTCCTGTTGGGTGGGGCAGGAGCCACTCCCTAGATTCAGAACACTGGAACTCTTCTGGAAAGTAGGAACTCTTTTCTTACCTAGGCGTGGCTGTGGAAGGAGACATCTAAGCACTACAGGAGGCTATTTAAACCACACCCGATGGATGAATCTTGCTTTGCGTTATTCTGCATCCTCTGCAGCAGAACGCTCATCGTGTCTTCTGCATCTGATCCTGGGCCTAAGGAAAAAGACTTACCATCCTGAATCCAGTCTTCAGCAACACCTATAAAGACAAGAAAGAACAGGTTAGCATTACAGTCTTCAGTGACAGCTCTTCACTTACCTGGTCCATCGGCTGTCACCAACGCCTCGCGCTGCATTCTGGCATCTGAAAGACAAAGGCTTACCTACTCTTCGTGCGCTCCGGAGGTCTTCACACTGCATTCCGGCATCTGAAAGACAAAAGCTTACCAACTCTTCGCACGCTCCGGAGGCCTTCGGCGCTGCATCCCGCATCTGAAAGACAAAACAAGGTGCGTTTAAAGACATTGGGGAACTTTAATACTCACATGCCATTACTCCTTTCCACATCTAACCCAGTGGGTATTCCGGCACCATGCAGCCGCTCCGAACTTGTACCTGCAAAATAAAAAGACAGTTAGAGCGCATCGTGAAGCAGGCAACAAGCGCTTACTTACGTGCTTCCAGGCGCTTCTATTCATCACACGGGCTCCATCTTCAACTCACTTCAGCCCGTCATCCGCCATCGCCGGAACCCTGCTAAACAAGAAACATCATTACTAAAGACTTTAAAGACATTAGAATTACTCGAAACTTACCGTTCGTGCGGTAAACGACGGACAGCAGTCATCTGAAGTCAAGAGGCCTGCTCCCCTTATCCAGTGAAGAAACTGGTTACAGCACCCTGCCCCGAGGCAGATGGAGAGCAGGGCGTTCACTTACCTAAGGTGAGAGCGTTAAGCTTTGGGGTTCTACAGGAGAAGAGAAAGGGAAGAAGAGAGAGACATTCAATAACCCAGTTCCTTAATCCCATATTTTCTATCTGCAGACATCTTACCCTTCGAATCAGACATACAGTGCACAGAGGTCCAGCCCAAAGAGCCAGCCGTGTGTTACACATCACCTTTGAAGATACGGTATACGCCCAGTCAAGACCGGCGCCTCTACGGGAATCAGGTGAGCGTTACATGGATCACAGAAGAGAAGGATAGGCAACCAGCGTGGAGGTGGAGGCCGAGGGAGGGAAGAGGTTAGATGTAGAGAAAGGTACATGGATCACAGAAGAGAAGGACAGGCAACCAGCGTGAGAAGGTAGGCTGAGGCATGGATCTCAGAAGAGAAGGAGAGGCAACCAGCATGAGAAGGTAGGATGAGGCAGGGAAGGGGTTAGCGGTCGAGACAGGTAAATGGATCACAGAAAGGAAAGGGCAGGGAACCAGTATGAGAAGGTAGGTTGAGGGAGGGAAGGGGTTAGATGTGGAGTAAGGTACATGGATCACAGAAGCGAAGGACAGGCAACCAGCGTGAGAAGGTAGGTTGAGGGAGGGAAGGGGTTAGATGTAGAGAGAGGTACATGGATCACAGAAGAGAAGGAGAGGCAACCAGCATGAGAAGGTAGGCTGAGGCAGGGAAGGGGTTAGAGGTACAGACAGGTAAATGGATCACAGAAAGGAAAGGGCAGGCAACCAGTATGAGAAGGTAGGTTGAGGTAGGGAAAGGGTTAGATGTAGAGAAAGGTACATGGATCACAGAAGAGAAGAACAGGCAACCAGCGTAAGAAGGTAGACTGAGGGAGGGAAGGGGTAAGATGTAGAGAGAGGTACATCGATCACAGAAGAGAAGGACAGGCAACCTGCGTGAGAGGCTAGGTTGAGGGAGGGAAGGGTTTAGATGTAGAGAGAGGTACATGGATCACAGAAGAGAAGGAGAGGCAACCAGCATGAGAAGGTAGGCTGAGGCAGGGAAGGGGTTAGAGGTAGAGACAGGTAAATGGATAACAGAAAGGAAAGGGCAGGCAACCAGTATGAGAAGGTAGCTTGAGGGAGGGAAGGGGTTAGATGTAGAGAAAGGTACATGGATCACAGAAGAGAAGGACAGGCAACGAGCGTCAGAAGATAGGCTGAGGGAGGGAAGGGGATTGATGTAGAGAAAGGTGTATGGATCACAGAAGAGTAGGACAGGCAACCAGCATGAGAAGGTAGGCTGAGGGAGGGAAGTGGTTAGATGTAGAGAAAGGTACAAGGATCACAAAAGAGAAGGACAGGCAACCAGCGTGTGAAGGTAGGCTGAGGGAGGGAAGGGGTTAGATGTAGAGAGAGGTACATGGATCACAGAAGAGAAGGACAGGCAACCAGTGTGAGAAGGCAGGCCGGGGGAGGGAAGGGGTTAGAGTTAGAGAAAGGTACATGGATCACAGAAGAGAAGGACAGGCAACCCGCGTGAGAAGGTAGGCCGAGGGAGGGAAGGGGTTAGAGTTAGAGAAAGGTACATGGATCACAGAAGAGAAGGACAGGCAACCAACGCGAGAATGTAGGCTGAGGGAGGGAAGGGGTTAGAAGTAGATAAAGGTACATGGATCACAGAAGAGAAGGACAGGCAACCAGCGTGAGAAGGTAGGCTGAGGGAGGGAAGGGGTTAGATGTAGAGAAAGGTACATGGATCACAGAAGAGAAGGACAGGTAACCAGCATGAGAAGGTAGGCTGAGGGAAGGAAGGGATTAGATGTACAGAAAGGTACAGGGATCACAGAAGAGAAGAAAAGACAACCAGCGTGAGAAGGTAGGCCGAGGGAGGGAAGGGGTTAGATGTAGAGAAAGGTACATGGATCACAGAAGAGAAGGACAGGCAACCAGCGTGAGAAGGTAGGCTGAGGCAGGGATTGGGTTAGAGGTAGAGACAGGTAAATGGATCACAGAAAGGAAAGGGCAGGCAACCAGTATGAGAAGGTAGCCTGAGGGAGGGAAGGGGATAGATGTAGAGAAAGGTACATGGATCACAAAAGAGAAGACAGTCAACCAGCGTGAGAAGGTAGGCCTAGGGAGGGAAGGGGTTAGAGTTAGAGAAAGGTACATGGATCACAGAAGAGAAGGACAGGCAACCAGCGTGAGAAGGTAGGTTGAGGGAGGGACAGGGTTAGAGGTAGAGAAAGGTACATGGATCACAGAAGAGAAGGACAGGCAACCAGTGTGAGAAGGTAGGCTGAGGGAGGGTAGGGCATAGATGTAGAGAAAGGTACATGGATCACAGAAGAGAAGGGAAGGCAACCAGCGTGAGAAGGTAGGCTGAGGGACGGATGGGGTTAGAGGTAGAGAAAGGTACATGGATCACAGAAGAGAAGAACAGGCAACCAGCGTGAGAAGGTAGGCTGAGGGTGGGAAGGGGATAGATGTAGAGAAAGGTACATGGATCACAAAAGAGAAGACAGGCAACCAGCGCGAGAAGGTAGGCCTAGGGAGGGAAGGGGTTAGAGGTAGAGAAAGGTACATGGATCACAGAAGAGAAGGACAGGCAACCAGCGTGAGAAGGTAGGCTGAGGGAGGGACAGGGTTAGAGGTAGAGAAAGGTACATGGATCACAGAAGAGAAGAACAGGCAACCAGCGTGAGAAGGTATGCCGAGGGAGGGAAGGTGTTAGAGTTAGAGAAAGGTACATGGATCACAGAAGAGAAGGACAGGCAACCAGCGTGTGAAGGTAGGC